>NC_091977.1:34530296-35988629 GCF_044704955.1 Pristiophorus japonicus
TACCCCATTCCTGCCCTCTCTCCATACCCCTTGATCCCTTTAGCCGTAAGGGCCACATCTAACTCCTTTTTGAATATGTCCAATGAACTGGCCTCAACAACTTTCGGTGGTAGAGAATTCCACAGGTTCACAATTCTCTGAGTGAAGAAGTTTCTCCTCATCTCAGTGCTAAGTGGCTCACCCCTTATCCTTAGACTGTGACCCCTGGTTCTGGACTTCCCCAACATCAGGGACATTCTTCCTGCATCTAACCTGTCCAATCCCATTAGAATTTTATATGTTTCTATGAGATTCCCTCTCATTCTTCTAAATTCCAGTGAATATAAGCCCAGTCGATCCAGTTTTTCTTCATATGTCAGTCCTGCCATCCCGGGAATCAGTCTGGTGAACCTTCGCTGCACTCCCTCAATAGCAAGAATGTCCTTCCTTAGATTAGGAGACCAAAACTGCACACAATACTCAAGGTGTGGTCTCACCAAGGCCCTGTAAAACTGCAGTAAGACCTCCCTGCTCCTATATTCAAATCCCCTCGCTATGAAGGCCAGCATGCCATTTTCCTTCTTTACTGCCTGCTGTACCTGCATGCCTATCTTCAATGACTGAAGTACTATGACACCCAGGTCTCGTTGCACCTCCCCTTTTCCTAATCTGTCACCATTCAGATAATAATTTGCCTTTGTGTTTTTGCAACCAAAGTGGGTAACCTCACACTTATCCACATTATACTGCATCGGCCATGTATTTGCCCATTCACCTAACCTGTCCAAGTCCCCCTGCAGCCTCGTAGCATCCTCCTTGCAGTTCACACTGCCACCCAGCTTAGTGTGATCTGCAAACTTGGTAATATTACCTTCAATTCCTTCATCTAAATCATTAATGTATATTGTAAATAACTGGGGTCCCAGCACTGAACCCTGCAGCACCCCACGAGTTCCTGCCTGCCATTCTTAAAAGGACCCGTTTATTCCCACTCTTTGCTTCCTGTCTGCCAACCAGTTCTCTATCCATGACAATACATTACCCTCAATACCATGTGCCTTAATTTTGCACACTAATCTCTTGTGTGGGACCTTGTCAAAAGCCTTTTGAAAGTCCAAATACACCACATTCTCTGGTTCTCCCTTATCCACTCTACTGGTTACATCCTCAAAAAATTCAAGAAGACTTGTCAAGCGTGATTTCCCTTTCATAAATCCATGCTGACTTGGGCCGATTCTATCACTGCTTTCCAAATGCGCTGCTATTACATCTTTAATAATTGATTCCGATATTTTCCCCACTACCGTTGTCAAGCTAACCGATCTATAAATCTCTGTTTTCTCTTTCCCTCCTTTTTTAAAATTTGGCTTTACATTAATTACAATCCATTGGAACTGAATCAGAGTCAAAGACTGATACAAAATATTAGTGGCACTCAATGCTTTTAGATGCTTGTTACTGGCCCACGACGGTAAGTAGCCTTGTTTTAAATCCTCTAAATTACTGCGTCCTTCATTTAACAACCAAGCTCCGTACATGACACACGTGTCATTCTGAGCAGCTTGATCTGATGCGTTTCTACCCTCCTTGATTAACGCAGTGATGGTCTGAGCGTGTTTTCCCATCTCAGCTACAATTTCTTTCAAATGAATTGTCATTGCCTGGTCCTTCTGTAATTCATTACCCTCCATGTCACTACCCTCCTCCAATATTTTCTTTAACTGGTCTCTTAAGGTATTCACTTGGACTTGCAACTGCGCGTTGTCCACACTATTTACCAGTGATGTCCCAGTATTAAATGCTGTCACTACATCACTCATTAGCTCCCTTTTCCGTCTCGGTTTGTATGCAGCCCCCTGACTCTCGTCCCCGTAATTCTTTTGATAGAATTGTTTGAACATTTCCTTCAACAATTTTTCACATAACTTTTCTGTTTCTGGCGGGCATCACCGGGGTAATTATAACTGTTAAATTTAGAATAACCGACGCTACTTCATAATTTACCGAATGATACAACAGTTTCCCTGTTGGAATTAACACCAGCCCATTCTTAGGCCCGGGTTTTAGGACTGGACATGGAATTTCTTCGTTTGGAAACTCCAGCATTTAAGGGAGAGGTATTAATTTGCTCGCGATCAGCTCGGCTGCATTGACTGTTTTTGGAGGATCTGGGACCACACAGACATTGGGATTCAAACCCACACAAAAAATGTACGTGGGGCCTCAAACCCACACAGACAAGACATGGTGGGACTCGAACTCACACAGACATGAATCCCTTGTTCCTCCTCCCACTTTTCCCAACACAATCTCGTATCTTTGGCTCGATTCGCTCCTATGAAGACAAAAAAAAAAAGAAAATTATTTTGCTCTGTGGGGGCCTCCCCCTCACAGGTCCTTCTTCAGTTATTCACATTTTTACATGACACCTTTTTACGATCACTGCTTCCTTTTTCCTTTGTATCCTTAAATCAATTTAGCTAAGTCAAATTTCACAAAACTCTATGTCCAGCCTTTGTGATTTAACCTTACTGGAGTTCACACAGCACTGTCCCATCCAAGTTCAAGTTCAGTAACACCTTGAAGTCATGTCCATAATAAAGGACCTCTCTCGGTAATTGCCTGCTTGAAAGAAAATAAAAGGAACATCCATTGTGGCTTTTCAGTTCGCCCAATGTGTTAATTCATCAAGCTGATTTTGCTTTTCTGTTACTGAAGGAAACATCCAAACTTAACATTCTCTTAAAAATTTTACAAATGCTCAGAATAATTATTCGACTCTTGACAAGGTGTTGCTTTCTGCTTGAACAGATTGTTACCTTTTTTTGCATTTTAAAAGTTCAACAAACACGCATACTAATGCATGGCACTACGTGTACCGATAGCTTACACATTACAATGGTTCTCTCTTTCATACACAACCTTTTCTCCACTGGTCACACATTCTGGAATTTTTATCTTAAAATACCAAATATATGTGATTGCCTCATGTCCAGAACTAGAGGTTTTTCACACAACTTAAACCAACCAGACATTCACCAGGGCTACAGTAAAAATCTGGTTTTCACAGGTTAATTAACCTCACTAACTCCAAATTAATTCAAACCAATTTCAAACAAACCAGTGCCAGTTGATAAAAAACTATACAGACACACACACTTAAAGTCAAGTTACAAACCATCCACATGCTTTTAACTCTAACATTCACACTGAAACATCGGAGGTTTTTAGTCCAGCTTTCCCCACCCGTGCCCATAATGCGATGCTGAGGATGTCGTGAATAGCACGTTTAGTGAATTGGTCACACTGCAGGTAAAGGTTACAAAGGCAGATAGGAGATGGTGACCATTATGCAGAGCAGGAGTAGGAAGGGAATGCAGGAGTCCCCTGCGGTCATCTCCCTCCAAAACAGATATACCACTTTGGGTACTGTTGAGGGAGATGGCTCATCAGGGGAAGGCAGCAGCAGCCAAGTTCATGGCACCATGGGTGGCTCTGCTGCACAGGAGGGCAGGAAAAAGAGTGGGAGAGCTATAGTGGTACGGGATTCTATTGTAAGGGGAATAGATAGGCGTTTCTGTGGTCGCAATCGAGACTCCAGGATGGTATGTAGCCTTCCTGATGCAAGGGTTAAGGAAGTCTCGGAGCGGCTGCAGAGCATTCTGGAGGGGGAGGGTGAACAGCCAGTTGGCGTGGTGCATATAGGTACCAACGATATAGGTAAAAAATGGGATGAGGTCCTACAGGCTGAATTTAGGGATCTAGGAGTTAGATAAAAAAGTAGGACCTCTAAGGTAGTAATCTCAGGATTGCTACCAGTGCCACATGCTAGTCAGAGTGGAAATAGCAGGATAGTTAAGATGAATATGTGGCTTCAGGAATGGTGCAAGAGGGAGGGATTCAAATTCCTGGGACATTGGAACCGGTTGTGGGGGAGGTGGGACCAGTACAAACCGGACAGTCTGCACCTGGGCAGGACCGGAGCCAATTTCCTAGGGGAGTGTTTGCTAGTGCTGTTGGGGAGGGTTTAAACTAATATGGCAGGGGGATGGAAATCTATGCAGGGAGACAGAGGGAAGTAAAATGGGGACAGAAGTAAAAGGTAGAAAGAAATTAAGTAAAGGTGAAGGGCAGAGAAATCAAAGGCAAAAATCAAAAAGGGCCAGATTACAACATAATTCGAAAAGGACAAAGAGTGTTAAAAAAAACAAGCCTGAAAGCTTTGTGTCTCAAAGCTAGGAGCGTTCGTAATAAGGTGGATGAATTAACTACGCAGACAGCTGTTAATGGATATGATGTAATTGGGATTATGGAAACATGGCTCCAGGGTGACCAAGGCTTGGAACTCAACATCCAGGGGTATTCAATATTCAGGAAGGATAGTCAGAAAGGAAATGGAGATGGGGTAGCATTGCTGGTTAAAGAGAAGATTAACGCAATAGTAAGGAAGGACATTAGCTTGGATGATGTGGAATCTATATGGGTAGAGCTGTGGAACACAAAGGGCAGAAAATTTAGTGGGAGTTGTGTACAGATCACCAAACAGTAGTAGTGGGGTTGGGGATGGCATCAAAAAGGAAATTAGGGGTGCGGCAATAAAGGCACAGGAGTTATCATGGGTGACTTTAATCTACATATAGATTGGAATAACCAAACTGGAAGCAATAGGGTGGAGGTGGATTTCCTAGCATGTATAAGGGATTGTTTTCTAGATCAATATGTCGAAGAACCAACTAGAGAGCTGGCCATCCTAGACTGGGTGTTGTGTAATGAGAGAGGATTAATTAGCAATCTTATTGCGCGAGGCCCCTTGGGGCAGAGTGACCATAATATGATAGAATTCTTCATTAAGATGGAGAGTGACACAGTTAAATCAGAGACTCGGGTCCTGACCTTAAATAAAGGAATCTTCGATGGTATGAGACGTGAATTGGCTAGGATAGACTGGCAAATGATACTTAAAGAGTTGACGGTGGATAGGCAATGGCAGACATTTAAAGATCACATGGATGAACTTCAACAATTGTACATCCCTGTCTGGTGTATAAATAAAACGAGGAAGGTGGCTCAACCGTGGCTAACAAGGGAAATTAGGGATAGTGTTAAATCCAAGGAAGAGGCATATAAATTGGCTAGAAAAAGCAGCAAACCTGAGGACCAGGAGAAATTTAGAATTCAGCAGAGGAGGACACAGGGTTTCATTAGGGGGGAAATAGAATATGAGAGGAAGCTTGCAGGGAACATAAAAACTGACTATAAAAAGCTTCTATAGATATGTGAAGAGAAAAAAATTAGTGAAGACAAATGTATGTCCCTTGCAGTCAGAATCAGGTGACTGTATAATGGGGAACAAAGAAATTGAGACCAATTGTACAAATACTTTGGTTCTGTCTTCACTAAGAAAAACACAAATAACCTTCCAGAATTACTAGGGGACCGAGGGTCTAGCGAGAAGGAGGAACTGAAAGAAATCCTTATTAGTCAGGAAATTGTGTTAGGGAAATTGATGGGATTGAAGGCTGATAAATTCCCAGGGCCTGATAGTCTGCATCCCAGAGTACTTAAGAAAGTGGCCCTAAAAATAGTGGATGCATTGATGGTCATTTTCCAACATTCTATAGACTCTGGATTAGTTCCTATGGATTGGAGGGTAGCTAATGTAACCCCACTTTAAAAAAAATGATGGAGAGAGAAAGCAGGGAACATAGACTGGTTAGCCTGACATCGGTAGTGGGGAAAATGTTGGAATCAATTATTAAAGATGTAATAGCAGCGCATTTTGAAAACAGTGACAGGATCGGTCCAAGTCAGCATGGATTTATGAAAGGGAAATCACGCTTGACAAATCTTCTAGAATTTTTTGAGGATGTAACTAATAGAGTGGATAAGGGAGAACCAGTGGATGTGGTGTATTTGGACTTTCAAAAGGCTTTTGACAAGGTCCCACAAAAGAGATTAGTGTGCACAATTAAAGCACATGGTATTGGGAGTAATGTATTGATGTGGATAGAGAACTGGTTAGCAGACAGGAAGTAAAGAGTGGGAATAAATGGATCCTTTTCAGAATGGCAGGCAGTGACTAGTGGGGTACCGCAAGGTTCAGTGCTGGGACCCCAAATATTTAAAATATATATTAATGATTTAGACGAAGGAATTGAATGTAATATCTCCAAGTTTGCAGATGACACTAAGCTGGGTGGCAGTGCGAGCTGTGAGGAGGATTCTAAGAGGCTACAGGGTGACTTGGACTGGTTAGGTGAGTGGGCAAACACATGGCAGATGCAGTATAATGTAGATAAATGTGAGTTTATCCACTTTGGTGGCAAAAACAGGAAGGGAGAATATTATCTGAATGGTGACAGATTAGGAAAAGGGGAGGTGCAACGAGACCTGGGTGTCATGGTACATCAGTCATTAAAAGTTGGCATGCAGGTACAGCAGGCGGTGAAGAAGGCAAATGGCCTGTTGGCCTTCATAGCGAGAGCATTTGAGTATAGGAGCAGTGAGGTCTTACTGCAGTTGTACAGGGCCTTGGTGAGGCTTCACCTGGAATATTGTGTACAGTTTTGGTCTCCTAATCTGAGGAAGGACATTCTTGCTATTGAGGGAGTGCAGCGAAGGTTCACCAGGCTGATTCCTGGGATGGCAGGACTGAGATATGATGAAAGACTGGATCAACTAGGCTTATCTTCACTGGAATTTAAAAGAATGAGAGGGAATCTCATGGAAACATATCAAATTCTGACAGAATTGGACAGGTTAGATGCAGCAAGAATGTTCCCGATGTTGGGGAAGTCCAGCACCAGGGGTCACAGTCTAAGGATAAGGGGCAAGTCATTTAGGACCAAGATGAAGAAAAACTTCTTCACTCATAGAATTGTGAACCTGTGGAAAGTTATTGAGGCCAGTTCGTTAGATATATTCAAAAGGGAGTTAGATGTGGCCCTTACGACTAAAAGGATCAAGGAGGCTGGAGAGAAAGCAGGAGTGGGGTACTGAAGTTACCTGATCAGCTATGATCATATTGAATGGTGGTGCAGGTTCGAAGGGCCAGAAGGCCAACATCTGCACCTATTTTCTATGTTTCTATATTTCTATAACCTGCTGTATTGCGGCCACTAAAATCCGTACTGTGTCATCGGCTGCCTTCCTGTGGCTCTGTTTTGCCTCAGCATCATCGCAACCTGGCTTTCCTTCTTTCGGGAGCCTACAATCCCAACTTCCCACAGTTATAACAATCTTGCGATTGACCTGCATGACCTTCCTCTTGTCTCCATTCTTTCTTTTGCAAGCTTTTACTTCATGCACCTTCACTTTTAGTTGCTCCTCCTCCCCTTGCCCGGACTTAAAAGCTAGCGTTACTCTTCGCAACTCCCCAGCCTCTGTATTCTGGAGGTCGTCTGGGTCAAACCATGCTTCGACCTTTGCCCTGAGCCATGGCAAACTGTTAGCCCTTACGGTTCTCAGCCAATGGTTTCTGGGTTCCCCTATTAAGTCTGCCCGTACCAGATTTCCTCCAGTGGCCCTTAAATAAATTGGCCACGGTCTATCTGCAAACCTATCGGGTGATTTGTTTACTTGCTGCCTAGTCTGTTCTAACTGCCAGAATGGACTACCCTGATTGTACCTTTGCGCTGCCATGATTTCCTCCTTTAAACCCTGTGGGGTTCCTCCACCTAACTTGGTGGCTGGCGACAAGCTCTGATAAAGCTTCCCCTCCAGAGAGAGCAGTGTTAACTTCACTTTCTCTTCCTCGCTGCAGTTATTTATACCCTCTATCTGTTCTATATTAGCAAAATGAACAGAGGCATCTCCTGCTTGTTTTAACTTTACTACACCCGTCAGCATTTCCTGCAGCTGAAGCGGTGTGTATGGGATCATGTACTCGCTCTGTAATTGAGCCCGACCATCATTTAGTGGAGGTGGGCCAAATTTCTTCTGTCTCAAAGGGCACATTGGTTTCGGGGGTTCTGTTGCCTCGGGAGCCTGCCAATGCTTACTATACTCGGGCCCATCGTCTGGCTCTTTCCCTTCTGGATCCCAACCTTTCTCGCCTGTTCCGGGTGCCATGCGACATACCATCCCTTTGGCCCCGTCAAACTCTGCCGTTAACTTGCGGAGCTTTTCCTTACAAGGTCCATGATCTGCCCTCTCATAACCCTGTTTCTGCGCTACCTGATAGGCTATCGATTCTTCTGAGCTGGTTCTATGCCTCTTTAGCTTTTTCTAATTGCCTTTCACTTTGTTCAGTGTAGGTCTGCAACTGCTTTTGGCACTGTAAATACTCCAAATGATTCCGCACCGTTTCTTCCTTCATACCTTGGCCCTGCCTTTCTTTCTCGAAACTGCCTACCTCATCTTTTAACCTTTTATTCTCCTCCTCCAGTTTTTCTGCCTTTTCTCTCAACAGTTGTGCCTGCTACATGAGCCAAATCGCCTTCTCGTTTGACCCTTTGTGGTTACTATTGACTGTCCAATCTGCCGCTTTTTCCTGTGGATCTCCCGAGTGCAGCATTTTCCATGCCCATGGCTCCGAAATGTCCAATTTGTTGTATATGTATGCAGTTATCTTATCCTCCATGCACTTTCTACGACTGCTCTTAACCATGGGTTCTACCGCGGTTTGCTGCGGTGAGTCCACTTCCAGTGCCTCTGGCTGAGATTTTCTCTCTGACTACCTTGATTTCCCCTGAGACCACCTCGCAGTGACCTGTGGTTCCTGTTATTGCTGGTGTAGTGTACTGATCCATTCCGTGCTTTGCATGGAATTTTCGTGGATCGAAGTTTTCGAAGATCAGGCCCTCAAATCTGGCACTAAGCTCATGGTCTGCAGTGATACCTCAGAGACGTAGACCATATACAGTAGACACCTCAAATCGCTGGAGAAATATCACCATTGATGTCTCCGCAAGATCCTGCAGATCCCCTGGGAGGACAGACGCACCAACATCAGTGTCCTTGGTCAGGCCAACATCCGCAGGGAGAGGAGAGAGAGAAAGGAGGGAGAGAAAACAGGGAATTATAGACCGGTCAGCCTGACATCGGTAGTGGGTAAAATGATGGAATCAATTATTAAGGATGTCATAGCAGTGCATTTGGAAAGAGGTGACATGATAGGTCCAAGTCAGCATGGATTTGTGAAAGGGAAATCATGCTTGACAAATCTTCTGGAATTTTTTGAGGATGTTTCCAGTAGAGTGGACAAGGGAGAACCAGTTGATGTGGTATATTTGGACTTTCAGAAGGCGTTCGACAAGGTCCCACACAAGAGATTGATGTGCAAAGTTAGAGCACATGGGATTGGGGGTAGTGTGCTGACATGGATTGAGAACTGGTTGTCAGATAGGAAGCAAAGAGTAGGAGTAAATGGGTACTTTTCAGAATGGCAGGCAGTGACTAGTGGGGTACCGCAAGGTTCTGTGCTGGGGCCCCAGCTGTTTACACTGTACATTAATGATTTAGATGAGGGGATTAAATGTAGTATCTCCAAATTTGCGGATGACACTAAGTTGGGTGGCAGTGTGAGCTGCGAGGAGGATGCTGTGAGGCTGCAGAGCGACTTGGATAGGTTAGGTGAGTGGGCAAATACATGGCAGATGAAGTATAATGTGGATAAATGTGAGGTTATCCACTTTGGTGGTAAAAACAGTGAGACAGACTATTATCTGAATGGTGACAGATTAGGAAAAGGGGAGGTGCAAAGAGACCTGGGTGTCATGGTACATCAGTCATTGAAGGTTGGCATTCAGGTGCAGCAGGCGGTTAAGAAAGCAAATGGCATGTTGGCCTTAATAGCAAGGGGATTTGAGTACAGGAGCAGGGAGGTGTTGCTACAGTTGTACAGGGCATTGGTGAGGCCATACCTGGAGTATTGTGTACAGTTTTGGTCTCCTAACCTGAGGAAGGACATTCTTGCTATTGAGGGAGTGCAACGAAGGTTCACCAGATTGATTCCCGGGATGGCGGGACTGACCTATCAAGAAAGACTGGATCAACTGGGCTTGTATTCACTGGAGTTCAGAAGAATGAGAGGGGACCTCATAGAAACATTTAAAATTCTGACGGGGTTAGACAGGTTAGATGCAGGAAGAATGTTCCCAATGTTGGGGAAGTCCAGAACCAGAGGTCACAGTCTAAGGATAAGGGGTAAGCCATTTAGGACCGAGATGCGGAGGAACTTCTTCACCCAGAGAGTGGTGAACCTGTGGAATTCTCTACCACAGAAAGTAGTTGAGGCCAATTCACTAAATATATTCAAAAAGGAGTTAGATGAGGTCCTTACTACTAGGGGGATCAAGGGGTATGGCGAGAAAGCAGGAATGGGGTACTGAAGTTGAATGTTCAGCCATGAACTCATTGAATGGCAGTGCAGGCTAGAAGGGCCGAATGGCCTACTCCTGCACCTATTTTCTATGTTTCTATGTTTCTATGATCCACAAAAAAAGCACCACAGCATGAAAATCTCACTCCATTTGCCAACTTACCCCTCACTGCCACTTTCAGCTCCTCCATAACTTTAAACTGGTCGTAACCAGAAAGTACTGATCATAATGCAACATGTGTGCTATAGATTGTAATACTCTGAATATCTGCAGGCAAAAGCAGTTCATATTAGTTGCAAATTTCTTGGATCGCATTTATGCAGAAATTATGCCAACATTTTTCTGCGCTGATCTTGCCGGTGGGAATTGCCGCTGAAATTTCCTGGGTAGCTCATTTGCCTACTGGAAGATAAGAACTGATGTAAAACAAGTGTAAATGCATCGCCACCAACAGGGGTAATAGAGAGCAGGTAGCTGTCTTCTGCCATGGTGCCTCATTCTCAGAGCCCCTTGCTTCTGCTGTTCCTCTTCCACTTCCATTACGAAATAGCAAATTGGGGAAATCTACCGACCCTATTTAGAGTGTTGCGATCATATAGCAACCAGAGGAAATCTTTCCCCCCAGGCTATCAATAAACATGGGGGGCAAAATTGCCCCTTTTTAAAGCCCCGTTAGCACCTCTGAGGGGGGCGCTAACAGGGTGCAAGAGAGTTTGCCTGGGGGAGGGGGAGGGAGGCGCTGCCACCTCCCGGGAAATTGCCCAGGAGTTTGCGGAGGCACTGCCACAGCAGCGCGCACCCTTGGTTAGCGTCGTGTGTGGCAACCCCTCAGCGCCCTGCGCCGACCCCTTAATGCCCCACAGGGGAAATTGTCCCACGGATCGTGAGGCTGGCATGAGCGGATGTCAATGCCAGCTTTGCTCGTGGGACGCACCTTAAAGGGGAGAGCGCTAGCGCCTCGGGTCGCTATCTTTTTTTGTCTGCCGACTCTCAGGTTGGCTCAACAATGGCAGCCCTAGCGTGGTCCATGCCACCACCGTGCAGCCCAGCACTCCATGTTGGGTGCCAGGCTGCAGGCCCGATCCCATGCTGCCCTGGTGGCCTACTGGAGGCCTTACAGAGTGCGCAGTGGCCCTCCCCTTTAATCGAAATAAAAGTGAATGAAACATTTCCTTGATTTTTGCACCCATTGTTAGTATCGACCAGCTGTAGAATAGTACTGTATAGGTTAAATGCAAAGTAAATCTCCCTCTACACTGTTCCAACAATATCCCATCACACTCACCTCAGAATAGAACTCATTACTGCACACTCAGTGTGAATTTTCTGATCCCCCCCCTGGCTATTGATATGTGACCTTTGAGTGAGATTGCTAACTTAACATCAATTTGTGACAAATTATCCACGATTTTGTGTGAGCATGATTCAATACTATAGTGAGCCGTAACATTATCGATTAGTCCATGCAACAACCTAACACCAGTAACCAATCAAATCCTTATGAGAAATGTAAGGCAGACATTTCTTTTTACTTTAATTTTTAGCTTGCCTGTTTCTATGTTTCCCAATACTGGCGGATGTGACAATAAGTGACATATAAGTTCCTGCTATGGATCTTTCTTGGCTCGATATTTGGGAAAGAGCATAAGAAGGGAAGGGTACCCAAAGGTAAGAACTGATCTAGCCTAAATGACCAAAGATTGAATAATTCTGTACAGAAATGGAATTCAAAATGCTTGTTACCATGAATGTGTGGATTCCTGAATGAATGTGGACATGTTTGCGATTGTGTCAGTTTGTGAGTGCCTCAGCTCTCTTGTCCCCATTCTCTCTCAGCTCCAAACCCCTCCCTTCTAACTTAAGCAGAGGCAACATCAATTATGTGGCTATCATAGGGTCGGTTTTAAGTCTCCAAGGAAAGAGGGGAGAGGCATTTAAAGAAAAGTGAAGAGAAGCCTTGTGAGAGGCATCCAGAGAGAGAGAGCAGGAGAAATATAGAACAGACACAGACCAGAGTAAGAACGGGAGTGAGCAAAACAGTCACAGAGAAACCAAGATCTAGAAACAACAATGGCTGAAAATGTGTGAGAGCCAAACAAAGAGAGAAAGAAAAAAAAAGAGCGAAAACCAAACAAAAAGAGAGATCAAAATTAGAGAATGGAAGGCAAGTAGAAAAGCAATTATAGGAAGAACATGACATGTAATTTCTTTGTCTGTGAGCCCTGTCACAAGAGGTCAATTTCTTATTAAATTAAATCTTGGAAGTAGAGCGATTGCAATTTTATTTTTTCATCAATTATTGAATAAAACAATTTAATTGGGTTAAAGGTTACATGAGTGATTATATAGAAGTTGCTTTGTGATGTATTTTTTCTACAGATAAGGTTAAAGTTGGCTGCAATTGTCCTTGAACATAAGAACATAAGAACATAAGAAATATGAGCAGGAGTAGGCCATACGGTCCCTCGTGACGGCTCCGCCATTTACGATCATGGCTGATCCGATCATGGACTCAGGTCCACTTCCCTGCCCGCTCCCCATAACCCCTTATTCCTTTATCGATTAAGAAACTGTCTATCTCTGTCTTAAATTTATTCAATGACCCAGCTTCCACAGCTCTCTGAGGCAGCAAATTCCACAGATTTACAACCCTCTGAGAGAAGAAATTCCTCCTCCTCTCAGTGTTAAAGACTTGGGAGCCTGAAAGTGTACAATCGAGAAATAGGAATTTCAGCAAAGCCAAAACCTTTTCCACTTCTAACTTGGAGTCCTGTACCACATGCCAATATCACAATAATCATGTTGAGAAGAATTTAAAGAAAAGATGCTGCGTGTGATAAACAGCTGCTAAAATGCGGAAGCAGCATGCTATAGACAGGGCTAAGCGATCCCACAATCAACGGATCAGATCAAAGCTCTTCAGTCTCTTCAATCCTGCCATATCCAGCCGTCAGTGAAGGTAGACAATTAAACAACTAACAGGAAGAGGAGGCTCCATAAATATACCCATCGTTAATGATGGCAGAGCCGACCACATGAGTGCAAAAGACAAGGCTGAAACGTTTGCAACCATCTTCAGAAGTGCCAAGTGGATGATCCATAACCGCCTCCTCCTGAAATCCTCACCATTACAGAAGCCAGTCTTCAGCCAATTTGATTCACTCCACGTGATATCAAGAAACGGCTGAGCACATTGAATACAGCAAAGGCTATGGGCCCCGAAAACATACCAACTGTCGTGCTGAAGACTTGTGCTCCAGAACTAGCCGTGCTGCTAGTTGGGTGGGGGAGGGGGCGGGGGGAGGAGAAGGAGGGGGGGCGGGGGGAGGAGAAGGAGGGAGAAGCGGGGGGGGGCTGAACAGGCCAGGCCCAAGACTTCAGGCAGGGCCCGTCCCCTGTTCCAGTACAGCTACAACACTGCCATCTATTTGACAATGTGGAAAACTGCTCAGGTATATCCTGTCCACAAAATGCAGGACAACTACAATCTGGCCAATTACCACCCCATCAGTCTACTTTCAATCATCAGCAAAATGATGGAAGATGTCGTCGACAGTGCTATCAAGTGGCACTTGCTCACCAATAACCTGCTCACCGACGCCCAGTCTGGACAAAAGAGCTGAATTCCAGAGATGAGGTAAGAGTGACCGCCTTTTACATCAAGGCAGCATTTGACCAAGTGTGGCATCAAGGAGCCCTAATAGAACTGAAATCAATGGAATCAGGGGGTTAATTCTCCACTGGCTGGAGTCATGACTAACACAAAGGAAGACGGTTGTGATTGTTGGAGGTCAATCATCACAGCCCCAGGACATCGCTCAGATACTCCTCAGGGCAGTGTCCAAGGCCCAACCATCTTCAGCTGCTTCATCAATGACCTTCCCTCCATCATAAGATCATAAGTCGGGATGTTCACAGTGTTCAGTGCCATTCGCAACTCCCTAGATAATGAAGCAGTCCATGCCTGCAGGCAGCAAGATCTGGACGACATTCACACTTGGGCTGATAAGTTACAGTTTTGACAAACACCTGGGGAAAAAGAAATCCTGATGTCTACATTCATTGGAATCACAGTTTAACCAGTGGCATCTCTACAGTGCCTATCAATCAAAGGCATCGATGTACAAAACAATCAGCTTCAGGAAATAAAAGAACTTCCCAACCAGTAGAGAAACTTATCCGATGAGCAGTGGGCTGTACACATCCCATTGAATTGCAAATAAACTGCTTCACTGAGGCTAAAATCATGTTTGTATTCATGAAACACATCACATATTGTTTGTGAAGCTAGCTACTTCTCATCAGGGGTTATATATGTTCACATTTCCATTTGGTGCTACAAAAAAGCCAATGAAATAGAGCGCCTCCATTAAAATGAGAATCAGCGTACTCTCAGTGATAAGGCATAAAATGGCTTTTGTTTTTATTCGTTCACGGGATGTGGTGTCACTAGCAAGGTCAGCATTTATTGCCCATCCCTAATTGCCCTTGAAAAGATGGTGGTGAGCCACCTTCTTAAACCGCTGCAGTCCGTGTTGTGATGGCACTACCATTCAATAAGATCATGGCTGTTCATTCACCTCAGTACCTTTTTCCTACTTTCTCTCCATACTCCTTGATCCCTTTAGCCGTAAGGGCCATATCTAACTTTCTCTTGAATATATCCAATAAACTGGCATCAACAACTCTCTGCGGTAGAGAATTCCACAGGTTAGCAAATCTCTGAGTGAAGAAGTTTCTTCTCATCTCAGTCCTAAATGGCTTACTCCTTATCCTTAGACTGTGTACCCTGGTTCTGGATTTCTCCAACATTGGGAACATTCTTCCTGCATCTAACCTGTCCAGTCCCGTCAGAATTTATATGTTTCTATGAGATACCTTCTCATCCTTCTAAACTCCAGGGAATACAGGCCCAGACGATCCAGTCTCTCCTCATATGTCAGTCCTGCCATCCTGGGAATCAGTCTGGTGAACCTTCGCTGTACTCCCTCAATAGCAAGAACGTCCTTCCTCAGATTAGGAGACCAAAACTGAACACAATATTCCAGGTGAGGCCTCACCAAGGCCCTTTACAACTGCAGTGAGACCTCCCTGCTCCTATACTCACATCCCCTGGCTATGAAGGCCAACATACCATTGGCCTTCTTCACCGCCTGCTGTACCTGCATGCCAACTTTCAATGACTGATGTACCATGACATCCAGGTCTTGTTACATCTCCCCTTTTCCTAATCTGCCGCCATTCAGATAATATTCTGCCTTCGTGTTTTTGCCACCAAAGTGGATAACCTCACATTTATCCACATTATACTGCATCTGCCATGCATTTTCCCACTCACCTAACATGTCCAAGTCACCCCGCAGCCTTTTAGCATCCTCCTCACAGCTCACACCGCCGCCCAGTTTAGTGTCATCTGCAAACTTGGAGATATCACACTCAATTCCTTCATCTAAATTATTGATGTATATTGTAAATATCTGGGGTCCCAGCACTGAACCCTGCGTGCCATTCTGAAAAGGATCCATTTATCCTGACTCTCAGCTTCCTTTCTGCCAACCAGTTCTCTATCCACGTCAGAACATAACCTCCAATACCATGTGCTTTAATTTTGCACACCAATCTCTTGTGTGGGACCTTGTCAAAAGCCTTTTGAAAATCCAAATATACCACATCCACTGCTTCTCCCTTGTCCACTCTATTGGTTACATCCTCAAAAAATTCTAGAAGATTTGTTAAGCATGATTTCCCTTTCATAAATCCATGCTGGCTTGGACCAATCCTGTCACTGCTTTCCAAATGCGCTGCTATTTCATCTTTAATAATTGCTCCAACATTTTCCCCACTACTGATGTCAGGCTCAGCGGTCTATAATTACCCGTTTTCTCGCTCCCTTCTTTTTAAAAAAGTGATGTTACATTAGGTACCCCCCAGTTCATAGGAACTGATCCAGAGTCGATAGACTGTTGGAAAATGATCACCAATGCATCCACTATTTCTAGGGCCACTTGCTTTAGTACTCTGGGATGCAGACTATCAGGCCCTGGGCATTTATCGGCCTTCAATCCCATTAATTTCTCTAACACAATTGCCCGCCTAATAAGGATTCATTTCAGTTCCTCCTTCTCACTAGACCCTCGGTCCCCTATTATTTCCGGAAGGTTATTTATGTCTTCCTTCGTGAAGACAGAACCAAAGTATTTGTTCAACTGGTCTGCCATTTCTTTGTTCCCCATTATAAATTCACCTGATTCTGACTGCAAGGGACTTACGTTTGTCTTCACTAATCTTTTTCTCTTCACATATCTATAGAAGCTTTTGCAGTCAGTTTTTATGTTCCCAGCAAGCTTCCTCTCATATTCTATTTTCCCCCTCCTAATTAAACCCTTTGTCCTCTGCTGAATTCTAAATTTCTCCCAGTCCTCAGGTTTGCTGATTTTTCTGGCCAATTTATATGCCTCTTCTTTGGATTTAACACTATCCTTAATTTCCCTTGTTAGCCACAGTTGAGCCACCTTCCACATTTCATTTTACTCCAGACAGGGATTACAATTGTTGAAGTTCATCCATGTGATTTTTAAATATTTGCCATTGCCTATCCACTGTCAACCCTTTAAGTATCATTTGCCAGTCTATTCTAGTCAATTCACGTCTCATACTATCGAAGTTACCTTTCCTTAAGTTCAGGACCCGAGTCTCTGAATTAACTTTATTAGTCGAGGCATGGAATACAAGAGCAAGGACGTTATGCTTGAACCATATAAAACACTGATTAGGCCATAGCTGCAGTACTGTGTGCAATTCTGGTCACCTCAGTAACAGAAATATGTAATTGCACTTGAAAGGATGCAGAGGAGATTTACAAGAATGTTGCCTGGACTGGAGAATTTTGGCTATGAGGAAAGATTGGAGATGCTGAGTCTCAACAAAGCTACGACCAATATCCTCGCAGGGGGTGGCGGGGCAGGGGGGTGCGGAGGGGGGAGGGTTGCTAGTGCTGTTGGGGTGGGTTTAAACTAGTTGGCAGAGGAATGGGAACCTGAGAATGAATTCAGTAGGGAGGGAAATAAACCTGGAATTGGAAAGCAAAGCATAGAAAGTGAATTTGAAGGATGGAGTAAACAAAGGTTACAAAGTAGTCAACAA
This sequence comes from Pristiophorus japonicus, assembly GCF_044704955.1. Taxonomy (NCBI): domain Eukaryota; kingdom Metazoa; phylum Chordata; class Chondrichthyes; family Pristiophoridae; genus Pristiophorus; species Pristiophorus japonicus. The sequence goes on from NC_091977.1 coordinate 34,547,741, forward strand.
GCAGGTTTGCCTGTACTAAATTGTATATACTTCAATGCAAGGAGGCCACACCAGCCATATCTTGCCTGTACAGGCTCTTTCAAATCTATCCAATTAGATATTTCCCTCCTCTTTCCCTGTAACCCTGCAAATTCTTCCACTTGAAATATTTATCTAATTGTAAGGGGTTTTCACAGGGTTGTTGTGCCTTGGGTGTCTCTCTCTGGGCTTCTGCCCTCGCAGCTTATGCCTGGCCTATGAGGTACCCTGAGTGCTGCAGGAGCACCCCTGGAGAGACTGTGTCCACAGCTTATGAAGGGGGTTTTGAGACTCGTGCGTCCCCACAGCTTATGCCTAGCCTGTGAGGCACCTGTGAGTGTCAAACACTCCTAACCCCTTCTTCCCTAGCCTGTGACACACAGTTGAGCGTTTTCGAGGCGCTCCTAGCTTCCCTTACACGGTTCTGACATAAGACTCACGATCAGGAGATGTAATACAATAGAACTGAGACAAGGTGATTCCAAGAGGAACTTTAGGCTTCCAATTTATTTGACAAGGTGTAACTCAACAAACAGCAATACACCAACAAAACAATCCCCCTAAATCCCACTAAAACGGACCCAACGAAAATCTTTACACCAGTTTAGCAGTACAATGCCCAACCTCCCACCTTTCCTGGCCTAACTGAGTTGGGAGTTCTGGGGACCAGAGGTTATACTCACTACTGTGCCTTCCGCAGTCTGGTGGTTTGTTTCTTCTATCTTCGGTGTCTTCGGACACTGGTTTTCCTTCAGTGTCGAGAGGCTTGCTGGTTGTGGTTGTTGGATAACGAGGGCAGGGAAAATCATCACTTGTTTTTCACTACGTCAGAAACCCCTTTTTTATAGCCAGATTATCCAGTCCGCCTCTCCTGCTGAAGTCGATTCTTCTCATTGGTGGACCTTTTGATTTTGAAAAATGCAGCAGTTTTAGATTGGGGTTTTTTTCCCCACTGATCTTAACCTACTCAAGGTTTGAGTGGGTGTTGATTGCATTGGCCTCCTGTAGCCATTGTGCTAGTCTGGCCTGAGCCAGATATTTCTATGCCTGATGAAAAAGGTGTTGGAATATGTATGTGGCATTGTTTAAATGCTAATGTTTTCAAGGGGCAAGTTTCGAGGGTATACAGTTCCCAGACAATTTGATTAGTTCCAATGTCCAAACTGGCCCTTTTGATATTGACTCCACCCCTTTTCCTGCAGACCCAACATACACCTTTTAAAAAATCCCAAATTCAATTAAAGTTCATAGTTTCTTCCATGTGCACTTTAGGATTTCAAACTTTCTGGTAGATAGTTCCAAATTAAATTCCCTTTCCTATGAGTCCAAACACTGGGGGGGGGGGGACGTCTCCATGAATGCACCCCCTTTTATCCCCTGCAGGCCTCGTCTGCCCCTATAAAATTCATTTGTGTCCCAAAGTTTTTCTTCCATCGGTTTCAATTCACAGCACAGACTGATCCCACAGCCCTTTTCCTTCTGGGTAAAATGAGGGGGTTTTCATCCTCCCCTACATAATCCCCCATCTGACACAGTCAGACACCACTCGAGTGTGTCAAAGTTCAGGGTGGTGAGAAAACTCTAGGTCTCCCAAATTGCCCAACTTTCCCCAGTTTAATTCTAAACTGATTCCGTCGATATATATCGTAATTCCTTTTAACGTGGTACAAAACACAGAAATCCAACAGGTTACAATATACGACAGCAACATACATATATGTACTTAAGGTTACAGCAGTAATTGTACATTGAGTCTCATTTCAGTCTCAATCGGTAAAACAAAGAAACCTGCCCTGCAAACTCCCCAGGAGCCATGTATGAAAAACGCAGTCATCCCTGGAAATAACAAAACCGTCTAAGTGTCGCGGTCTAGCTTTGTTTACACTCCTTGAGTGTTTAGCAATGGCTCTCCTGGCTGTGTAGTAGCCTGAGGAACTGCGTTCTTTTCCTTTTTCTCCTGAGCTTACAGCTTGTAGCTAGCAGATAAGCTACAATCAGGAGTCGGCCGATTACTAAAGCATGCGATCCCACCTGGATCCACGCAGGTATGTCTGCCCGTATCCCCAAATCCTACCATGCTGGGGGTTTAATCTGGGCAATATCCCCTGCTAGAATTTCAGTTTTCTGCTCCATGGTGTAAAAATGTTTTGAGACAAATCCACTGCATGGAGGAGGGCTGTAAGTTTCTCAGGTAGTGGGGCAATGGGATAGCCAAACTGGGCGACATATTGTTGTAGATGGCTGAGGTTGTTTTGTACCGTAAGGTGAATAGTGGAAGGTTCAGGGATGGGTGTGATTCTGGTGTGTGCCACTTGAACCTCTGCCCTGGGTTTAAAGCAAAAGCTGCTGTACAGTATTGGACACCACCTTCCCGGTCCGTGTTCATACCGTTGGGCACTTGTGGTGACACAATATGTCCCACCGTCTACATATGCTACCTGTGAAGGCATGTGGTTAGGGGCCATTACCTCCATTGTGCAATTGATAGGCTCTGCCCCAACAGTGCTGAACCCGCATTGTGGCCTTGCAAAAGCCTTCAAGTGCTGGGGGCACAGGATTACCTGTGCTCCCCTGCTCCGACAACCCGAGAGGTCTGTACCTGTCACAGTGTGCTCCCACATTGTGACACAAGGTGGGACCTCTTGGAATCGAACATGCACCCCTCCACGAATGACTCCCACGTTCTCCACTCGGTACAGGGGTGCTGGTCGTGGGGACGCCCCCATCATGGGCATCCTGACCACCACACCCATGATGGTATGATTTGACTTTCCACAGTCCACCGGTACGGGTAGGCTTCCGACGCTACACGAAGTTGGCAAGGACTCAAAACATTATCATAAGGGTGCAGTGCTGCTAAGTGCCGGTTGCTGATCCAGGAGGGGACCTGTCCCTGTCTCAGATCCTTGAGGTTACTCCGTCCCTCTCCCAGCAACCAGGCCCCATAGAGCTCGCACACCTCATTTTGGGCGGCTTGATCGGAGGCGTTTCTATCCTCCCGAATCAAGGCGTTTACAGCCCTGGCCTGCGCCTCCAATTGAGAGATAATCTCCGTTAAGTGAACTGTCATTGCCACCTCTTCGTGGAGCGCGGATCCCACTACAGTATTCTCGTCCCCCAGGACTTTGCGCAGCTGATTCTTGAACCCATTTATCTGGAGGGCCAGCTGCATGTTATCCAAACTGTTTATGGCGGACGCCCTGGTGTTAAACCCCGTAAGAATGTCATTTAAAGTGCCACGCCTCTGCCTGCCCGGTTCGGCCCTATCCCAATGTTTATACAAGTCAGTCACTTTGACATCCCCGAAGTCCAGTTCATAGAACTTCTGGAACATCTCCTGCAGCAGAGCCTGGTATAACAGCTCGGTTTCCCGGGGACACCACGTAGGTAGGCGGACTTCTGTCAGATTTAGCACCACTGATGCCACTGATAAAATAGTTTCTCGGTAGGGACCAACACTAAACCATTCCCCGGCCCCCTGGTTGTTGTCGGGCACCCGTGTGGGACGGTGGGCTTGGCCGTGGGTCGGATTTTCTTTCCCGAACTACAAGTTCGGTGACATTTACTGGTACCCGGGGATTGGGGGTCACACACGCCTCCCCGCTGCGATCCCATACCACCCCATCCCCGACATCCTGCCACCACCTATAAAAAGCAATGGAGACCCCCTCTGAACACACGCGAGTGGATCCCCACATACACAAATAAATTCCTTGATCGTACGCCCACCATTTCTCCCAACACACCGTTACCCCGCCAGATGACCCCATGATGGTTCGGTAGGTATCATTATCCAGACGTTCCCAGTCCGAGTGTCGGTCTCCCATGTTCCTCTTGAGCTTTCTGAGCCACCAACACCGTCCCAGAGGTATGTCCCCTTGGCAAGTTAGGCATACCTTCCTGCCTTCTGTCACTCTCACTCTAGAAGTGGCCACAGTGATCTCTGGGCAGGGGATGGAGGCCTCTCCGTAGGTAAAGTCCTTATGGTTGGAGTACTTGGTGGAGTTCGATCCCAACCACCCAGGCCATTTCCCCTCGTTGGAGTAGGTGACCCGGCCATCTGCCGCCAGAGTCCCTTCTCCTGTGGTCACTGTCGGCGCTCTGCCCCCGGAGCATCCGAAAACTAGGGAGTCCTCGGTGTCCCCTCAGTGCCCGGTGCAGATCCTTAGCGATACCAGCATCACTAACGTCCAGTAGGGAGGTGTTGACATCTGAAAGGCAAGAAGAACATGGCCTTGCCTTGAGAGACCTCTCCAGGCTCGGCCCACTTAACATGTTCCAAACACAAAAATGCTGTACCCAACCGTCACTGCCTTACCTAAACACATATACTCACAACACAAAGTAACAAAACAGGAAGGGAAAATATACACACCGCCACCCGTCCCCGGGTGGCCAGGCTATATCCTGTCACTGTACAGGCGTCGTCGACCACTCGGCTGACCGTACCCTGGGGACCAGGATGCCCTCCGCTGAGAGGCTCGTATGGTCCGCCTTAATGAGTCTTGTGCTGCCCTCCAAGGCCCTCCCGAGCCCCGGATAATCGGTGGGAGACTCTTGCTAGCGCAACAGAGCACCCTCCCTGTTGTCTTTCACCTTATCGGTCTGGGGCGGGAGGCTAAGTAAACAGGGGACCACGGCGCCCTGGGCTGTGGCACTCTGTTACTCCTCCTTACTATTGGTGCAGAATCCCACGTTATGGGCTGCAATGCTATCTCCTCCACCTCTTGGGCTAGCCCCAGCTGATCCACTATGGGAGGTTCAGCTTCCCCTTGAACCTTGCTAATGGTAGAGCCTTTCTCCCTACTTCTGTTAGTGGGCTGGGAACCTCTACCCAGTCGTGGGATAGCCTTACTGGAGCAGTGAACCAGCCCCGGCTGTAGAGCTTCGGGGCCCGCTGCCTCCTCAGGAGCCTCCAAATCCACCAGGGCCTGTTCTTCCCCCAGTGCCTGATTCCCTTCCCTTGCTCGTCCCCTCTGTTTTTTTACCTCTTTTGGGGTCAAACAGTTTACACTGATTAATGTGATACCACTTCACCCGGCGAGGCAATCGAACCGCATAGACCATAGGGCTAGCCTTGTCGACTATGCTGTATGGTCCCATATACAGTGGTTCAAATACCCCGACCCGGGCGAAGCTTCTCACCATCACCTGGTCGCCCACCTCCCAATCATGGTGACTGCGGGGTTCCAGCAGCAGCCGATTGGCACGGTGCTGTTTACCCATGTTCTTGGCCGCCTGCCAGTGAATCTGTTGAAGCTGTTCAAACAGATTCCTGACGAAGCGGTCCCGGTTCACCTCTCGGAGCTGCCCTTCGGTGAGAACCGGCGCCAACACATGCACTGGGGTTCTCATGATCCGGCCCGTCATCAGCTCATGGGGTGAGTACCCTGTGCTCTTTGACTGACTGGCCCGGATTCCCATGAGGACCAATGGTAAGACCTCCACCCACTTGCTCGGTGAGTCTCCCGTCTCCTTGCGCAGCCTTTCTTTTAGGGTCCGGTTCAGGCGTTCTACGGGGCCTGAGGACTGAGGGTTGTAGGCGACATGCCATTTGGCTCTTATCCCCAGCACCTTTAGGGTGGCCTGCATCACCTGGCCGGTGAAGTGGCTTCCCCGGTCGGACTCCCTGATTTGAGGTGGACCCCACCGAGAGAACACCTCCCTCACCAGGATTTTTGCAGTCCCCACCGCGGTAGCTGTTCGGCAAGGGAAGGCTTCCACCCACTTGGAAAACACATCCACCAGGACGAGGCAGTATTTATAATCTCCCTGGGCGGCTGGTAGGGGTCCGATGTCGTCGATCTGGATTGACTGCCATGGTCCCTCTAACCGCCTGACGTGTCCCATAGACGCCTTCCTTTTCTGAGGGTCTGGGTTGTTTGCAGCGCAAACCAGACAGCCCGCACAGAAGTCGCGGACGTCTTCCCAGAGGCCTGGCCACCACCCTGCCTTTTCTACCCGTTGCCAGGTAGATTTCGGCCCAGGGTGTCCCGCACCTGGACCCTCATGGGCCAGCTGAAGGAATTCCCTCTGGTGTTGTGGCGGCACTACCCATTTGTCCCCTTTAAACAACATGCCTTCCCGCACAGCAATATCTACAGCACTGTATGGGCCCTCTGCCTTTTCCCCCCTTTTTATAGCAGCCAAGGCAGCCTTCAGGATCGGATCCTGCATCTGGATTACTTTAAGGTCCAGGGCCACAGCCGCCCCTACGCTCCCTTGTGTCCCTGGCTTGCTTCTTGCTGCTGCTATCCTGCCTGCCTCGTATGGGTCCCATGGGCGACCTGTGCGAGCACCTTCCCTTGCCAGCAGGTCTGCCTGCTGGTTACCTTCCCCCCGTGGCTCAGTTTTGGAGTGGGCCTTTACCGTATGGATATATACATCCCCGGTTTCTCCCATTGCAGCCACGATCTTTTCTAGCAGGGGTTTGATCACAAGGGGCTTCCCATCCGCAGAGGTGTACCCCCGGCGTGACCAAATCACCAGATACTCTGTACACGAATTGCAAGTGAACATGCTGTCTGAGCAAATCGCGTATGGGGTAGGGAATTCCTTGGGGTGTGTGACCACATACATCACCGCCGAGCGTTCCGCCTGATGGGCGCTCAGGGTGCATGGGAGTTTAAGAGCCAAGGCAATTCCTGCCTTGGGATCCCAAACTCCGCAGCCCGTGAGTCTTGTACCCGCGGACACTGAACTGGAGCCATCAACGTAGATCTCGCGGCCTGTGGGGTGTATCCCTGCCCGAAATCCAAAGTTAATGTCCCATACTCCCTCCACAGAGCATCGATGCGGCTGCCCTGGATAGATTAAATTTGCTGCGAGCCTGGGCTCGCAGAGGCCCTTGACCTTTAAAGTCATTTGGGAGAGGAGGAAGGTCCAGCAAGTGATTCTAGCACTGCTCACTGTCCCGTCCTTAATCCTCCCGTCCAACAGCATCTGCGTCGGGGTATGATGGGTGAGGAGTGTAATGGGGGATATTCCGGTAAAGATCTGAGCTCTCTTTACTGCTCAGTGGATGGCAAGCAAGTGCCTCTCACAATTGGAGTATCCCTTTTCTACTTCCGTGAGGACCCTGGAGGAGTACACCACTGGTCTCAGCTGACCATTTCGCTCCTGGAGCAACACTGCACTTAAGCTGTCGCCACTGGCTGCCATCTCCAGGAAGAATTCCTCCCCCCCATCAATTGCCCCTAGGGCTGGTGCTACCTGCAGGTCTCTCTTAAGACGGACAAATGCTGCCTCACAGCCCTTGTCCCATTCCCACTCGACCCCCTTATGTAGGAGTCTGAGCAGAGGTGCGGTAGTGGCTGCATAGTCCTCGATGAAGTCCCTACAGTAGCCAGTGATTCCCAGGAAAGATCTTACCCCCAACACATCTCTAGGGACAGGGAGTTCCTGCACTGCCTTTCTTCTAGCCTCATCAATGGCCCTTTCTCCTGCCCTTATCGTCAGGCCCAGGAATTTTACCTCTCCTAGACCTATCTGGGCTTTCTTGGGGTTAACTTTAAAACCCCCTTCCTTCAGTAAGACCAGCAGTTCAGCCAGCAGTGGACCGTGTTCCTCACTGCTGTCTGTGAACAACAACAGGTCGTCCACAAAATGGACCAGCTGGTGTGGCTGGCTGAAGCCTTTTAAGCAGTTCGCCATGCATTGGTGAAAGATGCTGGGACTATTATGAAAGCCCTATGGGAGGCAGCTCCATGTATACTGCTGTTCCCGGAAGGTGAAGGCAAACTTGTACTGGTCTTCCCTCCGTACAGGGATAGACCAGAACCCGTTGGATATGTCCAACACTGTGAACGTGGTTGTGGATGCAGAGATTTCCCCTATCAGATCCGCAACCGCCGCTACTGTGGGAGCACAAGCTGGGATGTTTTTATTGAGCACCCTATAATCCACCGTAGCCCTCCAAGAATTGTCCGGTTTCCTAACCGGCCAAAGCGGGGAGTTGACATGGGTGGCTATGGGTCTCAAAACACCCTGCTCGACAAGCGAGCTTAAAGCTGTCTCCAAGTCTGCTTCTGCCTCTCGGGGAAAGCCATACTGCTTTTGCGGGCGGGACATGGGATCCCCATCTATTCTAACCTCCACTCCTGTGACTCTCCCAGTCGTAATTTATGGGTGTCAAATGCTGCAAGATTTGCTTGCACATAGGCCCGGTACTCGGCCGGGGTGTTACCGACCAGAACCTCCAGGTCGTAACCCCCTTTTGGCTTCATTGTACACAGAGTCCCTTTTCCCTGTTTCTTATCAATAACCATGACTTCTCCCTCTGCTCCCGTGCCCACTGTGCCCCATAGACAGTGATTCCTCAAATCTACTAGGATCTGGCGAGCAATGATAAAATCAGCACCCAAAATCCCTTTTCCCACCTGCTCCCAGTTCATCAGGACGCACTTCCATTGTGTTTGGAGTGCTCCTAAATGAACTGCGAGCGGGACTGAGAAAAACCCAGCCTTCTCATTACCTGTGAACCCAACTAGTTGATACGGCACCCCGTTTGATAGAGGTGAGGTTGCGGGGTCCTCCGAATGGACTATCGTGCTGGAAGCACCAGTGTCCAAAAGGTAGGTACCCAATACACCCTCAACCTCCATCTTGACCCAGGGTCGTCCCCAGGGGTCATATTCTAGTGGTTACAGGTATGCAGGCTGGGTCTGTGCTAGTCACGGCCTCTGTACTGGCAGGGTTGCTGGTGCTTCCCTGCCTGTTGCCGTGGCTACCTTCCCAGTCCCCTCCAGCGCTGTCCTCACTGCAGCTACTATCTGGTCAAGGGATGGTGAGGAGCTCCCTCTACTTCCCCCACTCTGGGCGGCTCCTAAAGAACTTCTCCCCCCATATCTCTTTACTGGGCTCCTGCAATCCCTTTTAAAATGCCCAGCTTTCCCGCACCCGTAGCACACTCCCTCCTTATCAGACGAGCGGCCACCCTCCTGGTGCCATTCCCTTTTGGGAATCGGGTTGGGTTTTACTTCATTTACCCGACCTTTGGAGGTTTTCTCCTCCTCCCCTCCTCCATTCCGTTGGATCAGTGCCAGTTGCCTGACCACTGCTTCCTCGGTGAGGTTGGGGTCCCGGGAATCGAACCACAGTTCTGCCCTGGCCTTGAGCCGGGGCAAGCAGTTTGCCACCAGCATCCTCAGCCAGCGGCCAGTCTGTACCGCAGAAAGATTCGCCCGGTCGAGGAGCTCCCCACAGGCTGCGTGGTATACCACCCACAGCCTGTCCGCAAACGCCTACGGGGTTTCCCCTGCGAGCTGCCTTGTCCTTTCGACCCGTTCGAAAGGACTGCCATCATCGAATCCCATAGCCTCAAGGACGGCCCTCTGGACCTCAGCAAATGTACGCTGTCCCCTCCGGCATTCTGCCGGTAGGGCCTGGTACAATTTGCTGTCCAGAGAGAAGAGCAGCAGCTTGGCTGTCTCTTCCTCGTCACACCCATTAATTTCCCCTGCCTGCATCACCTCCATGAAGTGGATCGACGGGTCCCCGCTGCGAGTGAGTTTGGCCAAATGGGCCACCATGGCCCTGAGTGATTGAACTCCATGGGAAATAATAAAGTCGCTCTCCAGCGCTCCCCGACCTTGGCCACCTCCCTGTGGAGGACAGTACTTGCGCTGCCTGACCGGGCACATCCGCCCTGGTTCAGGATCTTTCTGCGCTGGTTCCTCTACCTCCAGCTGTCTCACCATACCTGGTGCAGCAGACAGAGCTTGGTCGCCTGATCCAGTCCTTAACTGACCCTCGGCTGGAGCCTCACATCCCTGCTGCCAAACGGGACACATTGGTCCTGCCCCCAGCCCTGGGAATGCTACTACCTGCGTGCCCTGCCCCTCCTGGTACCCCACCGGACAGACCACCGGTGCCTCAGGAGGTGGTCGGGCGTCTCTTGCCTTTGGATTCTCCTCTACCCCCCAGTACTCTCCTTTGTCCCCTGTGGACCCTCCGGGTCCTATCAGGGCGACCATCCCCTTTGCCTGGGATAGAGCGTTGATGAGAGTTTTAATCTTCTCCTGGCAGGGACCGTGATCTGCAAACTCACTGCTACTGGCCACTTTATAGGCTGCCTGTACGTCTTTTAATTTATTCTCCAGTTCCCAAATTTTCTGGGTGTACCGAGAGTTCTGTTCCCGGAGGGACCCCTCACTACCCTTGGCCTCAGTGACCTGACACTGAAGATAGTCTCGGCTATTTCAGAAGGTCTCCTCCAACTGCCGGTTCCTTTGCTGCTCCTCAGCTAATTCGGCCAGCAGGTTGTCCCCAACCACAGCCCGGATAGCAGAGAGCTCCTCTGATTTCTGAAGACTCTGTTCCAAGTCCTTCACCCGCTGGTCGAGCTTTCGGACTTGGCGGGTGAGGCAGATAAGCCAGATGGCCTTTTCCATCCTGCGGTTGTGGTCCTTCCCTGCTGTCCACTGAGCAGCAGCATCCACTGGGCGCTCTGCCCGAGTGAGGGCTTGCACCCAAGGTTTGGTGAGGTTCACCTTGCCAAAAATGTATGAGGAAATTCTCTCCTCCATTTTAGTTTCCTCTCTTATCACCTCATCTGTTATATTAACATCTCCTGTTTGCTTATGTCCCTTCCTGGTCGCCATGTTCTGTAAGGGGTTTTCACAGGGTTGTTGTGCCTTGGGTGTCTCTCTCTGGGCTTCTGCCCTCACAGCTTATGCCTGGCCTGTGAGGTACCCTGAGTGCTGCAAGAGCAGCCCTGGAGAGACTGTGTCCACAGCTTATGAAGGGGGTTTTGAGACTCGTGCATCCCCACAGCTTATGCCTAGCCTGTGAGGCACCTGTGAGTGTCAAACACTCCTAACCCCTTCTTCCCTAGCCTGTGACACACAGTTGAGCGTTTTCGAGGCGCTCCTAGCTTCCCTTACAATGTTCTGACATAAGACTCACGATCAGGAGATGTAATACAATAGAACTGAGACAAGGTGATTCCAAGAGGAACTTTAGGCTTCCAATTTATTTGACAAGGTGTAACTCAACAAACAGCAATACACCAACAAAACAATTCCCCTAAATCCCACTAAAATGGACCCAACGAAAATCTTTACACCAGTTTAGCAGTACAATGCTCAACCTCCCACCTTTCCTGGCCTAACTGAGTTGGAAGTTCTGGGGACCAGAGGTTATATTCACTACTGTGCCTTCCGCAGTCTGGTGGTTTGTTTCTTCTATCTTCGGTGTCTTTGGACACTGGTTTTCCTTCAATGTCGAGAGGCTTGCTGGTTGTGGTTGTTGGATAACGAGGGCAGGGAAAATCATCACTTGTTTTTCACTACGTCAGAAACCCCTTTTTTATAGCCAGATTATCCAGTCCGCCTCTCCTGCTGAAGTCGATTCTTCTCATTGGTGGACTTTTTGATTTTGAAAAATGCAGCAGTTTTAGTTTTTTTTATTCCCACTGATCTTAACCTACTCAGGTTTGAGTGGGTGTTGATTGCATTGGCCTCCTGTAGCCATTGTGCTCGTCTGGCCTGAGCCAGATATTTCTATGCCTGATGAAAAAGGTGTTGGAATATGTATGTGGCATTGTTTAAATGCTAATGTTTTCAAGGGGCAAGTTTCGAGGGTATACAGTTCCCAGACAATTTGATTAGTTCCAATGTCCAAACTGGCCCTTTTGATATTGACTCCACCCCTTTTCTTGCAGACCCAACATACACCTTTTAAAACATCCCAAATTCAATTAAAGTTCATAGTTTCTTCCATGTGCACTTTAGGATTTCAAACTTTCTGGTAGATTGTTCCAAATTAAATTCCCTTTCCTATGAGTCCAAACACTGGGGGGAAGGGGTCTCCATGAATGCACCCCCTTTTATCCCCTACAGGCCTTGTCTGCCTCTATAAAATTCATTTGTGTCCCAAAGTTTTTCTTCCATCGGTTTCAATTCACAGCACAGACTGATCCCACAGCCCTTTTCCTTCTGGGTAAAATGAGGGGGTTTTCATTCTCCCCTACATAATTCCCTTTAGAAAGTTAGTCCCCTGCTTTCTAAACATTTTAATTTTTAAATATTGGAAATAGAGTATGTGATGCATCCTACACGGCTACTGTTGGTGCTATCACAAGGTGTGCCATTCGAGGGCATTGTGGAGGGAATCACAGAGCTCACCAATGCTGTTTTAAGGACTATGTGTGTAAAGGCTGCAGCACAAAGGGCCACCTCCAGCGAATTTGTAAAATAAATATGACTCACTGTGTTGATGAAGAGTCTGCAGATGGCCATGAATCCAGTGTGGATTATGAAATGATAGGCAGAGAGGCAGCTCAGCCCCACAACGAGGTATATAGCATGTTTACCTGCACCACCGAGTGTTCCCCGTTGAGGATGGAAGTTGAGATAAATGGTGTTCCAGTCTTCATGGAAATGGACACGGGGGCGAGCCAGTCAGTAATGAATCAAGAAGCCTTTGAGAGGCTATGGGACAATCAAGCTGAATGACCCAAGTTGGTACCGGTTCAGGTAAAGCTGCGCACCTACACCGATGAACGTATCCCAGTCATTGGTAGTGCTGATGTAAAGGTACTCCATGATGGTGCAGGTTACCACTGTGGATTGTTGCAGGTGATGGACCAACGCTACTCGGAAGAAAGTGGATGAAGAAGATCCATTGGAGCTGGGAAGATTTCACCCCTCCAGCGATCAACGCCCCCTGTGCTCAGAGGCAAAGCAAGCCCTCACCTGAGGGTGGACCCAGCACCACAGAGCAGACCAGCATAGCACCCGAGGCACAGACCGCTCAGCATGACTGCGTGGAGATGATCCAGCTGAGACGACCGAACGCACCTCCCAGGCTCCAGTGGCAGTGCTTTGGAGGAACAAAATCGGATCCAAAGGCGACTTCCCAGCTTCGGTGGCAGAACCCAAGGAGAAGAGGATCACCGCAGTCGACATCGTGGATGGAGGAAAGATGGCGCCCAAACCACGAGGTGATGCGCTGAAGAAAAAGATGGAGGCGGCCAGACCAAGCGGTGCAGCGCTGATGGAGCAAACGAAGAAGAGAATTGGGGTAAAGTTAGCAAGGCCCTCTTAAAGGAGGCCTGCAACTCACCACACTTAAAGGGACAGTTCCACACTCCCAATCAATGTAAGAGCAACTGGGAGTTAGATGTAAAATATGCAATTGATGATCAGAGTTGCGTACATGCAATAAGCAAAGAAAAGTTTCAATGTAATAGCAACTGTGAGTTAGATGTAAAATGTGTAATTGATGATCAGCGTTGTGTACATGCAACAAGCAAAGAAAAGTCGCGTGATCGCGATCGGAGCTACAGGTTATTTACAATGAGTAATGAAACGTTGTGCGATGTAGGATTTTAACTGCATACAGTCAATGCAGCGGGCAGACACCCATTGGGAGCACGCAGGTCCAGCGAGCTACCCAATGTAGTAGCCTGCGTCCCTGGGACCCGAGTTATGCACCATGGAGTGTGGCCACAAGCAGCGAATAAATACAAGCCGCAGAGCAAGCGATCTCAGGAGGGCAACGACACCGGTATCGATACCCTGCCCCTGATCGGCTCCACCCCTCAGGCACCCGATGGCACTAACCGCCACGAGCCTGAAAGAGCAAACCACGCTAAGGCGCAGCCCTCAGACCCTATCGCCACAAAGGCTACACCTGGGAACGAAGGGTCACCCGCAACGGTTCTCTCAAATGGGACTGGTACCAGCCAGGATCCCAAACAAAATAATGCCCAGACAAGCGAGTCAGCAGTTCCCTGCACACTGCTAGACGACTGCTCCTCAGGGAGCGACAGTGACCCAGGGCGCAAGGAAAGGACAGGGAGCTCACAGGCATCTGTGAACCTGCCCGACGCTAGGAGCAACGGCAAAGGCCCCGAGAGCAGGCAACTTGAGCCAACCGGGTTCCCACTGCCAGCACCGGGCACCGCGCCACCACCAGACTACCTGGACACCATCTAGCAGTTCTGGTACTAGTTTGTCCTCACACACCAATACTGATTCCAAACATATATTAAGTATGTACCTCACCAGTCAAATGTACTGGCCTCACAACTGTACCACAAATGTAATGGTATAAATGCAAACATATTTTTTGGACTTGAATGTATATGAATGTAATGAGCCACCGGCATAATCTCTATGTGGGGGGGTGGGGGGGAAGGGGGGTTGGGGGGGTGGGGTGGGAGAGAATGGAGTGGTCATCAAGGGTCAACCGGATAGAGCTAAGCCCAGAGCACCGTCAATGCATGAAGGTGATTTACACTAAAGGCTTGGGGGAGATTGATGTCATATATCCTACATGGTTACTGCTTGTACTATTACAAGGTGTGCCACTAGGGGGCACCTCAGTGGGAAACTTGTAGGTTACCTGTATAAGTGTGCCAGGCCTAGTATAAAAGGCAGGCCGTCAGGTGTGATCCTCACTCTGGAGTCATCAATAAAGGACTAAGGTCATGACTGTTCAAGTACAACACATTGCCTCGTGGAGTCATTATCAGAGCATCTAAAGACATAACACTCGCTGCCTAAACCTCTCTGCCCCTTCAAGATGCTCCTTAAACCATAGCTCTTTGACCAAGCGCTAAAGTCTACTTGTGCGGCTCGGTGTCAAAGTATTATCGCATATTACTCCTATGAAGCATCTTGGGATGTTTCACTACCATAATGGCGCTATATAAAGACAAGACATTGTTGTTGTTATACGTTTCCAAATCTGTTGTCTCACTGGTTCAGGAGGACCTTTAAAATCCATGGCACTATTCTAAGTAAAGAACATTGGCTCTCCACCTAATGGTCTTCCACCAACCAACATGCTTAAAAGAGATAGGGGGTGAAATTGTCGCAAGCTTCACTTCCTTCGGGGGCGGTTCCTGGGGCACTACTGTGGCGGTGATTCAAACGCTAATTGGATGCTTTGCGTAGCGCTGACGTGCTTCAACACCCCTCCCCTTCGCTTAAAGGGGAGGGCCGCTGCGCACTCGACAAGGCGTCTGATGGCCTCCACTAGGCCACCAGGGCAGCGTGGGGCTGGGCCTGCAGCCCAGCACACAAAACGGAGTGCTAGGCTGCACGATGGCTCTAGGGCCGCCATCGTGGAGCCGACCAGAGAGTCGGCAATCCAAAAAAGATGGAGCGCGGGCACCTTCTCCTTTAACTAATGCCCCGAGAGCAGATATCGGCCAGCTTCGCGATCCGCGGGGCAATTTGCCCCATGGGGTGGTAAGGTGTTGGCTTGGGGCGTTGAGGGATCGGCGCGCACGACAATGACGTCATTGGCGGTTGTGCAGCGACCCGGGGCGCTACCCTCAGGGCACGGTGCTGCCAAGGCAGCGCCTCTGCAAACACCCAGGCAATTCCCAGGAGGTGGTAGTGCCCCCCCTTCCTCGGGCGAAAGGTCTCCTCTGCCCTATTAGGCACGAACGGGCCTTTAAAAAGGGTCAGTTTCGCTTCCTTACTCAGTTATTCCTCTCATAGTATTGTGTGGGATCTTGCTGTGCACAGGTAAGTGGTTGCATTTGCCGACATAGCAGCAGTCACTGCACTTCTGTGCAAAGCACTTTGTGACATTTCTGAGAGATGCGATAAGGCGCTGTAGAAATGTAAGTCCTTCGTTACGTTAGTGCTTCTCTGAACACAAGTTGTTGGTTTAACCTGGTAGTCGAGGTCAAAAGAGATGAGGGAACATTTGAGCAGATTGGACCCCACTTTACCACCACTCTACCCTCTTAGTGCTAAAGCAGCAACAATATTGATGCTGACCACAAAGCTAGGGCTAATTCCTTCAAGCCCAAAGGACACAGACCTGGTTGTCTCATATCAAGCTCTACCGGACCTCACTCTCCGCTGCCAAAAGCACTCACTCCTCTAAGATCATCCTGGCGTGCAAAGATAACCCTTAGTCTCTTTTTTTCTCTCCTAATCATCTCCTTAAATGCCCATGACCCCTTCATCGCACCTCTAAAAAAATGGGGGAGGTGCTCATGGACTTCTTCATCACTGAGAAAGACTGCCTCCAGTGCATCCCCCCTTCCCCTTGGCCATTAAGTCAAACCTCTCTCCAAGGGACCCTGCCATATCCCTGATTCTCTCTAATAACTCTCACATCTCCTCCCATGTCCTATCTGACCTTATCTTGTCCATGAAAACTGTCATGTATGCAAACTCTTTGTTTTCACTATGTAACTATGTATGATGTACCACCTGAGGGCACTGCTGTTGGAGGCCCAGGGGTTTCCTGCCCTGGTGCGCAGGGCATATAAAAGGCAGCCAGCCATGCTGCTCCTCATTTTGCAGTCATAGTAAATGGACTGAAGTCACACAGCTCTTACTCACAGTACAAGGCCTTGTGGAGTTATTCAATGGTAATTGTAGACATTAACAAAACCCAATTACTTTGATTCAAGTCCCACTAAACTACTGACCACCTAATTTTTTGTTCCTGGCTCTCATTCTTGCTGATATTGTAAATGGTTCATGCTCCTCCAGGCTTGTTCCCCTACCATTCAAATCCACTGCCGCCCTCCACCTCATAAAATCCATTCTCGACCCCTCTGTCCTGACAACTTATCACCTCATCCCTAATCACTTTTCCCTCTCCAAAGTCTTTGAACATGTTGCTACCTCTCAAATCTGTGCTCATCTCTCCCGCAACTGCCTGACAGAATCTTTCCAGTCAGGTTTCTGTACCTGCTATAGCACCAAATTAGCCCTAACCAAAGTTACAAATGATATTCTCTTTGACATGGTGCAGTATCCCTCCTTGACCTCTTTGCAACCTTTGACATGGTTGACCGCATAATCCTCCTTCATGTCCAACTCAGTGGGACTGCCCTTGCTTGGTTGCATGCTTATCTATTTGAGCGTAGCTAAAGGATGTCTACCAATAGCTTCTTTCTCACCCCTGTCAGTCCCTCAAAGGCCAATCTTTGGCCCCTTCCTCTTCTTATCTACGTGCTGCCCCTTGGTAACATCACCTGCAGACAAAAGGACAGCTTCCACCTGTGCATGACAAATCACCCAGCTTTACTTCTTCAACATCTCTCTCAACCTTTCCCCTGGCTCTGTACTATCAAACTGCTTGTCTCACATCCAAACATTAATGAGCCACAATTTCCACCAACTAAAAGAACAAAGCCAGCATCTATAGCACCCATCACAAACATCATATCCTCATCATTGACTTCATCCTAGAAACATAGAAAATAGGTGCAGGTGTAGGCCATTCGGCCCTTCGAGCCTGCACCGCCATTCAATGGGTTCGTGGCTGAACATGCAACTTCAGTACCTCATTCCTGCTTTCTCGCCATACCCCTTGATTCCCCCTAGTAGTAAGGATTACATCTAACTCCTTTTTGAATATATTTAGTGAATTGGCCTCAACAACTTTCTGTGGTAGAGAATTCCACAGGTTCACCACTCTCTGGGTGAAGAAGTTTCTCCTCATTCTACTCTTCGACCACTAATTCAGGCTGAACCAACCTTCAGGGCTGCTGACCGAGGGTCGTGCGGCTCTTTGTTGGCTGGCGTGAACAATATGGGCCGAAATGGCCTCCTTCTGCACTGTAAATTTCTATGTTTCTATGTTTCACAACCTCTGCATTCCGTTCGACGCTGAGTTGAGCTTCCAATACATCACAATCACTAACTCCACCTTCATAAGATCACTCGAATCTGCCCCTAGTTCAGCCCACCTGCTGCTGAAAGCTGTATCCATGTCTTTGTCATCTCCAGTTTCAACTAGTTCAATGCCTTCCTGCCTGGCTTCTCATCTTCTGCTCTGGAGATTTCAGCTCATCAAAAACTCCTCTGTCCCTCCCCAATTCGCACTCGCCTATCAATCCTGTCCAAGCTGACTTACATTGGCTCCAGGTTACCCAGTGCCTCAAATTTAACATTCTCATAGTTCTGTTTAAATCCGTTCATGGCATCACCCCTCCCTATCTCTGAAACCTCCTCCAGCTCCACAACCTCTCCACAAAAACTCTCCATTCCTCTGGCTCCGGCCTATTGTGCGTTCCTCTCCCTACACCATCGGTGGCTGTACCTCCAGCCACTAGGCCCTGAACTCTGGCATTCCCACCCTAAAACCCAGTGCCCGTCTACCTCCCTCCTTTAAGAGTCTCTTTAAAACCCACCTCTTTGCTCATGGTTTTGGCCACCCCTCCTAATACCACCTTTATGGCTCAACGTCTATTTTTTTTGTCACACCTCTGCGAATCAGTTTGTATTGTTTTTCTATTTTAAACGTGCTCTATGAATGCAAGTTCTGGTTGTCATTGTCGTCACCATCCCAGTCGATGAAGATTACATGAGACAACTGGGAGAAGACATGTAAAAGAAGAATTTGGAAAGGTCACTTCAAAAAAATTCATCTATTGCTGCATTGTGTAACTTTTATATTTGATATAACATATTTGGAGTTAAATAAGTTAAACTACTGAGGTTTTGTGAACAAATTATTGTCAGAATTTTGTCCACTCCAAGCCCTGCATGCCGATGCCTCATGTAGCACCTCACTGCCAATAGCTGAAATTAGTTTGCACAAACCAGACTGGAGATCCAATCTAGGACCCTCCTGGTTGTGATGGTTCAGTATTACAATGCTAAAGGGAATTAAGGGGAAGCTAGATAAGCACATGGGAGAGAAAAAGAAAAAAAAGACTTGCACTTATATAGCGCCTTTCAAGACCTCAGGAAGTCCAAAAGCGCTTTACAGCCAATTAAGTATTTTTTGAAGTGTAGTCACTGTTGTAATGTAGGAAATGTAGCAGCCAATTTGCACACAGCAAGTTGTCACAAACAGCAATGTGATAATGACCAGATAATCTGTTTTAGTGATGTTGATTTAGGGATAAATATTGGCCAGGACACGTGGGAGCACTCCCCTGCTCTTCTTTGAAATAATGCCATGGGATCTTTTACGTCTACCTGAGCGGGAAGATGGGGCCTCGGTTTAACATCTCAGCTGAAACAGTACTCCCTCAGTACTGCACTAGAGTGTCAGAAAGGAATAGAAGGATATGTTGATAGGGTGAGATGAAGTATGGTGGGAGCAAGCTCGTGTGGAGTAAGAAACATTAGCATTGGTCTGAATGGCCTGTTTCTGTGCTGTAAAATTCTAATTCTATGTAATTCTACGTACTGCACACTGGATTTGGACACTAAGCCATTGGAGCAACAAACAATGTTGATTTACAGCAGCAAGGCACAGAAAACAGAAGGG
The DNA here is from genome assembly GCF_044704955.1 of Pristiophorus japonicus. Taxonomy (NCBI): domain Eukaryota; kingdom Metazoa; phylum Chordata; class Chondrichthyes; family Pristiophoridae; genus Pristiophorus; species Pristiophorus japonicus. Next base: position 34,566,962 of record NC_091977.1, read on the forward strand.
TATAAATTATGGTCAGCCGTGTCGTGTACTAATACTTAATGTGTGGATACCAACATTTTCTCTACTCTACTTTATAATAAATGCCTTACATTCGCATTATGCTACTGTGGAGAGGAACTTGGGACAATATGTTCACATGAAAACAGCTCTGAGCGTAATTTCTACCTTAGCATTCGACTCATTCATAATACATTGCAATCAATATATAGATCATTTACACAATCTATCACTGTGTCACCACTGGCATTTCTGTGACACATGGGGTAGCAAAGGTTCATAATACTGGAAAATAATGGGACATCCTCTGTCCCCACCCCAGTGCCCAATAATTTCTGTGGAAGACTATAATGGATATGATTAATGCAACATATTTATATGACCCTGTGCTTTCATAATGTAACATGTTTTAATCTAAAATCAAGGCAACTGGTAGCATTTATGTTATGTGGCAAGACCAGAGAAGCTTTTTAAAAAATGTATTCATTTACGGGATGTGGGTGTCGCTGGCAATAAGAACATAAGAATTTAAGAGATAGGAGCAGGAGTAGGCCATACGGTCCCTCGAGCCTACTCCATCATTCAATAAGATCATGGCTGATATGATCATGGACTCAGCTCCACTTCCCTGCCCGCTCCCCATAACCCCTTATTCCCTTATCGGTTAAGAAACTGTCCATCTCTGTCTTAAATTTATTCAATGTCCTTGCTTCCACAGCTCTCTGAGGCAGTGAATTCCACAGATTTACAACCCTCTGCGAGAAGAAATTCCTCCTCATCTCAGTTTTAAATGGGCGGCCCCTTATTCTAAGGCTATGCCCCCCAGTTAGAGTCTCCCCTATCAGTGGAAACATCCTCTCTGCATCCACCTTGTCAAGACCTCTCATAAACTTATATGTTTCGATAAGATCACCTCTCATTCTTCTGAATTCCAATGAGTAGAGGCCCAACCTACTCAACCTTTTCTCATAAGTCAAACCCCTCATCTCTGAACTGCCTCCAAAGCAAGTATATCCTTTTTTAAATATGGAAACAAAACTATATGCAGTATTCCAGGTGAGGCCTCACCAATACCCTATATAACTGTAGCAAGACTTCCCTATTTTTATACTCCATCCCCTTTGTAATAAACGCCAAGATTCCATTGGCCTTCCTGATCACTTGCTGTACCTGCATATTAACCTTTTGTGTTTCATGCACAAGTCGTCCTAGGTCACGATGTACTGCAGCATTTTGCAATTTTTCTTCATTTAAATAATAACTTGCTCTTTGAATTTTTCTGTCAAAGTGCATAACCTCACACTTTCCAACATTACATTCCATCTGCCAAATGTTCACCCACTCACTTAGCCTGTCTCTGTCCTTTTGCAGATTTTTTGTGTCCTCCTCACACACTGCTTTTCCTCCTATCTTTGTATCATCAGCAAACTTGGCTACGTTACACTCAGTCCCTTCTTCCAAGTCATTAATATAGATTGTAAATAGTTGGGGTCCCGGCACTAATCCCTGTGGCACCCCACTAGGTCAGGATTTATTGCCCATCTCTAATTGCCCTTGAGAAGGTGGTGGTGAGTTGCCATTTCAGAGGAGCTGTTAAGAGTCAACCACATTGCCATAGGTCTGGAGCCACATATAGCCCAGACCGGGTAAGGACGGCAGATTTCCTTTGCTGAAGGGCATTAGTGAACCTGATGGGTTTTTACAACAATCACGGTCACCATTACTGATACTAGCTTTTTATTCCAGATTTTTTTAATTTACTGAATTTAAACTCCCCAGCTGCCAGGATTTGAACTCATGTTTCTGGCTAATTAGTCCAGAGCTCTAGATTACTAGTCCAGTAACATAACTACTATGTTACTGTGCTTGAAAGACTAGAAAAGCTGGGATTGTTCTCCTTAGAGCAGGGAGATTAAATAGAGATGCTCAAAGTTACGAAAGGTTTTGATCGAGTTAATAGGGATGAACTTTTTCCATGGGCAGGAGGGGCAGAGGACACAGATTTAACATTACTGCCAAAAGGAACCAGTGGTGATATGAGGAGATTATTTTTTACTCAGCGAGTTGTCGTATCTGGAATGCACTGCCTGAAAAGGTGGTGAAGCAAATTCAGTAGTAATTTTCAAAAGGGCATTGGATATATACTTGAAAATGAATAATTTGCAAGGCTATGGGGAAAGAACGGTGGAGTTGGACTAATTGGACCACTCTTTGAAAGAGTTGGCATGGGCACAATTCTATACTGTACGACTCTATGGGCTCAGCTTTCCACTTTGATCGCTAGGGCCCACTAAATGGGTGATGTTCCAGCCTTAGCAATGTTTCAGCTCTCAGGATCGCTGGAAGATCGCCCATTTTTCGGATTGCAACTATTGCCATTTTCTTTTCTGCGATAGCCCAGCGATAGCTCAGCGATGTGGATTGGGCCTTAGCGATGCGAAATGGGCCCCAGCGATGTGGAAGGCAAGGCGCCCTTAGCAACGGCCTTTATGCGCATGTGGTTTTTTTTGCAATGAAGATTTCCCACGATTCAGGAGGTCAGGAGTCATCTAGGCATGAGCAGAAGGCAATGGGAGGGAGAGAGAGAGAGAGAGAGAGAGAGAGAAAGACAGAGAGAGACGGAAGGATACAGAGATAGAGAGACAGATAAACAGAGCAGAGATCAATAAAAATCAATAAGACAAAAATGTCCAACCAGGAGCACGAGTCTGCTGAGAGTGGACATGATGTGGGGGGGGGGGTGGGGGGGAGGAGGAGGGCAAAGCCCTTTTCAGATGAGGCGAATAAGGCCCTCGTCGGTGAGGTACACTCGCAGTGGGCCCAATTATATCGGAGTGGGCATAGGAAACCTCCACCCCGGGCCTACCGGAAAATTTGGGGCGAGATCGCCAACGTGGTCTCGTCGGCATCCCACGTGGCGAGGGGGTCGGACCAGTGCCGCAAGAGCTGGAACAGCATGGTTGCTTTGGCAAGAGTAAGTATTAAATAGATTTTGAATTGTAATGATTCACATAATAAGTAAATCTCCCAGATTGAAATTAAGCTGGTTATTCTTGCCTATATTCCCTGCTAAGATCTGGACAGGGCTCGGAACCTGCAAGCTTTTTAAGTCTTTTTAAGTCTAAATTTGTCACCGTTTCCTTTTGGATTATGTTGGTGGATGGGGCACGACTGAGCAATGAGAGGTCCGATGACCCTCCCCAGATTGTGTCAGTCTCTCTGCCTGCTGTCACTTACACAGTGAGCCAGCCTGGACTGGGGGAGAGCTGTCCTGGCTCACTGTCTGCCCTGGGATACTTTCAGACATTAGCCCCTGTCATTGCTGAGCGGTCCTGATTGCCTCCTCACACCCCCGGGGTCCCTCGTGGAGATGGTAGACGAGATGTTTTGTGTCAAGCATTAGATCCTAAACACAATCTTATGAAATAGTTTATCTGAACGTAGATGTTATAACCATGCATCAATTGTGGATACAAACCATATGGTCATATAACATTGGAACCTGTTGCCTTTCCATGATAGTACCTAGTCAATTAGCTTATGCCATGCTCTTGACACGTTTGCAGAGGAAGATATTTAAGAAGCGATTGGAGCAGAAGCATATGGGAGGAGGCCCTGTTCAGCTCGTCCTGCTCACCGACCTTGAGGAACGTGCGGCTGCACTTGTGGGCATCCACAGTCACTCGGCCACCACCCATGGTGGTGCAGATCCCTCCCTTATGTCACATGAGTAATGTTTAAAGCAGTGGTAAATCAAAGCAATGTAATGTCATTTCATTATAATACATGAATGATGTCAAGTTATGCATGCAGCTTCTGTTCTACTCTCAGGTTAACAACATAAGAACATAAGAAATAGGACCAGGAGTAGGCCATTTGGCCCCTCGAGCCTGCTCCACCATTTAATAAGATCATGGTTGATCTGATGTAGGGCTCAGCTCCATTTCCCTGCCCGCTCCCTATAAACCTTCACTCCCTTATCATTCACAAGTCTGTCTATCTCCACCTCAAATATAGTCACTGATCCAGCCTCCACAGCTCTCTGGGGCAGTGAATTCCACATAGATGTACTATCATATGTACTACCATATGTAACGTCTCTCGGTCACGTTTATTGTAGTAGTGCTGCTCCTCCTAAGTATGCCAGCACAGCACAAGAATCATATGTGCCCTTCTATTCTAATAAGCTCAATAAACTCAATTGTGTTTTGCAGGTCAACCAGCTCCAGAGGCGCAAAGGGAGACCACACCTGCACCTGCCCCATTGCAGGTGGTCATCACCACAGGTGCTGAAGAGGAGGAAGAGGAGGAGACCGCCGAGCCAGAGGAGGAAGGAGATGTTATGGAAATGGAGGAGGATGCCCCTTGCATCCCTGTGCGTGGTGTACCTGTGGCCACTTCGTCGTCTTCGACAGGAGAAGTAGCGGGCCCAAGCGGCCTGCAGCAGGCGACTCCAAGGCGTACAGTGCCCTCGCCGACCCCACGGAGGTTGGGTCAGCGAGGTCGGCACGCACTGAGGCGGCAAGATCACAATGAGGAAATGACTACACTGTGCAGGGAGAGCATCACCATAAGTCGCAAGCTCCTCCAGGCGTTTGGTAGGTTGACCCGGAACATTGGCAGAATGTCCGCTTGCATATCAGAGGGTATCGAGCGCATGATTGTGGAAATGGTCCAACAGACCGCCTCCATCCATGCCTTGCGGCATGTGATACTGTCGGGAGACGGCACTACACTCCAAGGTGCCATCCCACCAACCGCCAGCACAGGTGCGAGTCAGGAGGAAGAACTTCATCCGAAGCGTCTTTTCCTCCTCCACCCCCTGAGAGGATTCTGCCACTTCACCACCCCCACAGCACCAGGCCTTGAGGTCACCTACTGCAAGTCATCCTGGTCCCATTACTCGATTACAACGGTCCGGTGGGGGATTTTAGGATCTGGAGGGAAGCGTGGCCACAGGTGCGGGGATTGTTATTGCCATTGTTAGTATTGTTCTTGTTGTTGTATTTTAAGTGTATTGTTGAGTGACGGTTGGGGGTGGGTGGGAGCGGGTGTTACAGTTAAAAATAAATTATTAAAATATTTGATTGCATTTTACAATTGCTGTGTAGTGTCTTATAATAACGTAAGGTAAGGTAAAACGTGAATACAATTGTTGGAAAACAATGGCCAGGCCAGTCAAGGATGAAACATAATGTAACTGCAACCGTTGTCTTTCCGTAACTGTAACTGTAACTATCACCAATGTAAGTTCATGCAAAGTATTCATTTATGAGCTGCTGACGCAAGAGTTTTGCAGCTGCAAAACTCCCACGGGATTTTTCCAGTCTTGCGGGGGGCCGTGGAGGAATGGGTTCATCGACAGGCTAATTGTCCTCCCCAAGGTCCTCGTCATCCTCCTCCTCCACCTCGTCTTCCTCTTGTCCTCTCTCCTGAGGTGAACCGGCAGCTCCATCTGGCAATTGTTGTCCTCTCCTTATTGCTAGGTTATGCAACATATAACACACCACAATAAACTCAGCGACCAGCTCAGGCTGGTATTGCAGGCTGCCTCCAGAGTGGTCCAGGCATCGGAAGCGCTGCTTCAGATCTCCAATTGTCTTTTTGACGATATTGCGTGTGGCTATATGGCTTTCGTTGTAGAGCTTCTCGGCTTCCATCTGGGGATTATGCAGGGGGGTCATGAGCTAGCTGGCAAGGCCATATCCTTTATCCCCCAGGATCCAATCGTGACCTTGTGGCTAATTGTTAAACAGGTCAGAGACAGTGCTCTCACGCAAGATGTGTGCATTATGGATGCTGTCTGGAAAATCAGCATTTACTGCCATGATTATTTGGTTGTGGTCGACAACGAGCTGCACATTCAGGGAATGGAATCCCTTTCGGTTACGAAAACACCTCCGCATCCTGTAAAGGTGTTCTCAGGGTGATGTGTGTACAGTCTATTGCTTCCTGCACCTTGTGGAAGTTTGCTATTCTCAAGAACCCCAAAGCCCTCTCGTTCTGTGCCTCCCGGGTCATAGGGAAGTTTATAAAGTCCATCCTGCGAGCGTAAAGGGCTTCAGTCACCTGACGAATGGAGCAATGTGTGGCGTGTTGAGAGATACCACAAATATCGCCAGCTGAGGCCTGCAAGGAGCCCGATGCGTAGAAGGAAAGTGCCGCAGTAACCTTTACCTCAACGGGCAGTGTGGTCATGATGGTGCTGGTAGGCTGCAGATCCCCTTTAATGAGCTGGCATATCTCAGCGATGACCTCCTTTCAGAAGCACAGCCTCCTAAGGCACGTGTTATCGGACAAGTTCAGGCATGATTGCTTTTCCCTGTGTTCGTTGGGTATAAGGTCTCCTCCGCAGCAGTCTACCATCTCTCTGATTGGGCATATAATGCTCTTCAATATACCTTCTCCCATCATCAGCCTGCAGCATGTGATTATTGACCAATAATGGTAGAGAAGTTACAGACCCCATCACTATTGCTATAAATGCCCTAAATTTTGTCCTCAATAAATAGAAATGTGAGCAGATGATTGCCAAAGAGTCAGTAAGGCCCTTAAAGTAACTCTCAAATTAATTCTCCTCATAAGCCCCTTCTTTAAGCATCTCTTACTTCCTCTGACATTCAAAATGGCGTCCATAGTGCTGAATCCTGCCGAACAGTGCCAGTTGGGAGCAGCTTTTCTCCCACCATCTCCAGCGATCTTCTTGGCGAGCAATCAGCCCGGCGATGTGTGGGCGATGTGGCGAAAGTTGCGGTGGGCGATCACCTCGGCGATGTGAAATTCTTGTGTGCCGAAAGTTGGGCCGGCGATCTCTGTGCAGTGTTCCAGCCCAACTTTCCGCTTTTAAGGTAAAATGGGCGATAGCCTGCCTATTTGGGCGATAGCCCAGCGATCATAAGGGGAAAGTCCAGTTCTGTGATTCTGTTACTGCTTCTCCAAAATGTTCGTCTTAATGGAGCGTTCAGATTTAAAGAATGTAAATCGGCAATTTTAAAATAGAAATTTAAGAAGGGTTGACATAAACCAATCCACACCTGTAGAGTCAAGTCTTGCGACAATTGTGGAGAGTGGAGCTTAGAATAGCTGTATTCTACTGTGATTATAACTTCAATCTATCAATTAAAAATTTACTTCTAATCCTATTTTCTTTTCAAATGACAGCAACACAAAGCTTACAGCAGCCTATCGCTAAATTTAGACTTAGTGCTATTTCAAATACTGCAATCTGCCCTTTTGAGTCACACACACACACACACACACACACACACACACAAGTGCGCAGATCTGCCGGCATGAGAGTAGTACTTTAAATCATCACAAGGGGGCAGAGAATGCCTGTTATAGTACTTAGCTGAACATTTCTGTGCCAAGAATCCTGTCTGCTGCATTACAGTCCTGTTACTCCTCACACCCATGACTTTTAATAGATCTATGCCAGATTTCTGTGCTTTCAGATACTAATGGAAGATGTGGGAACTATTTGATTCACAGTAGAGTATTTTTTACATTGACATTTGCAACTAACATTGGAGGTGATTTTCAACTGCCTGCCATCCGATTCTCACCGGAAAAATGGAGAGCTGGCATTGAATAACAGGGAAGTGGGGTAGTAGCATCTTGAATGCCCCATTGATGCCCGGCGTGCCTGATGTAATTTTCAGGGTGGCCTGCAAACTCTACAACGCACTCATCTCAAGTGAGCGGGAGGCAGCTTAAATAAGCAAATTGGTTGCTACACCATTTATAGGACTCCAATTGCAATTTTCAGATACAAATGGGTGAAATCAATCAGAGAATCATTGAAATGTACAGCACAAAAGGAGGCTATTTGGCCCATCGTGCCTGTGCTGGCTGAAAAAGAGCTATCCAACGTAATCTCACTTCCCAGCTCTTGAACAGCCATGAACACTATGAACAAATATTTTGTATCAGTCTTTACAGTAGAGGACACTAACAATATTCCGACAGTGGATAGTCAAGGGGCTATAGGGGAGGAGGAACTTAACACAATCACAATCACTAAGGAGGTGGTACTCAGTAAGATAATGGGACTAAAGGCAGATAAATCCCCTGGACCTGATGTCTTGCATCCTAGGGTCTTAAGAGAATTAGCGGCAGGGATTGTGGATGCATTGGTTGTAATTTACCAAAATTCCCTGGATTCTGGGGAGATCCCAGCAGATTGGAAAACTGCAAATGTAACGCCCCTATTTAAAAAAGGAGGCAGACAAAAAGCAGGAAACTATAGACCAGTTAGCCTAACGTCTGTGGGTTGGGAAAATGTTGGAGTCCATTATTAAAGAAGCAGTAGCATGACATTTGGAAAAGCAAAATTCGATCAGGAAGAGTCAGCATGGATTTATGAAGGGGAAGTCATGTTTGACAAATTTGCTGGAATTCTTTGAGAATGTAACGAACATGGTGAATAAAGGGGAACTAGTTTGTTGTAAAACTCGAAGTTTTCTCAAAATTCAAAAATTCCCCCTCTGTGTGAAGAAACCCAAAGGAAGGATCATTTTGGACTCGCTTAAAATGAACTTTGGGATTTTAAAAGATGCATGGGTCTGCAAGGGAAAAGGGCTGCAAAAACCAGGGGAATGCTAACCTCTGAAAAAGCCAGTTTTTGGGTATTGGAGCTGTCTGGGATATTGGAGCTAAACAAATTGTCTGGGGAATTGTGTAAACTCCAAAACTCTGCTGCCCAGGAGACATTAACATAGCAACAATTGACCCAGAGATAGCCAGCCATAGCTCTAAGCATGAAACCCATCCAGCACATGTATAATGTTAATCACTCATCCGGCCTGCATGGAAAACCCAGGCCTAGGCAGACAACGTAAACACCAAAAATAATTTTTACAATTGCAACTCGAATTCAACAGATCGGCACAGCCGAAACAAGTTACCATTAACGAGCCCGCCAAAATCCAACAAAGAATTACCAAGCCCGCCAAAACTAAGACAAAGAATCGGGTTTGATCTGGAGCACAGATTAGAAAGGCTCTCAAAGTATAATTGAGGCCCTGTTTTACGGGTTAATCAGCCTTTCTGCTGAGTTTGCCTTCTACGCAGCCTTCTAGAGCCTTCTGAGCATCAACATCGTCGGCCTTGACAGCACGCCTGGGTTACACTGCTCTGCCACCGGAGAAGAAGGAAGAATATCATCAAAAAGGCAGAGAAAAGCAGTTCCCAGTGACTTTGAACATTACCAACTCATCACGGCCAAACTGACCACAGCCAACGTCGTAACATCGAACCACCGCGATCGACAAATCCTAAGAAAGAAACTACTCAAGAAGAAATCGAAGATTCGAAAGTTTTCCACTCTACAATCTATTCCTGGCTTACAACGGGTGAAACATTACCTAAAGTAACCCAAAGCCCTGCTCCTACAAGAAGAAAGTGGGTACTTACCCCGTAAATCCAATACGCGCCCTGCCACATCAGCAGACACCACCCAACTGATGACTACGCAGTAAGAAGTCTTCCATGACGTTCGGGGTACAGCAAGCAGAACCTACAGAGTCCAGTGAACCCCGAAATTGCGAACCACGCTAACTATCAATAAGAGGATTGGTGAGCATTATCCATGTTGCCCTAGAGTTTGACCTAGTCAGTTTTAGGCATTGGGAGGTGGGAGGTATATTATTTTCTGTAACCCCTTTTGCATGTGTAATAAAGTGTTCCTTATTCCAGAGATTGTAAGTTTTGATATTGTACTTTCTTTCCTGAATAAAATCAAAGTTTCTTGCACCAAAACCAGTTGTCTGCTGCACTTTGTCACATCTCCAATTAAATCCAATGTCTAGAACCCAGGGAGTGGGAGCGATTCGACACACTCAGAAGGTCAGAAAGAAACCTCACCCCCACACCACCCCCTACAATGTGGTGTATTTGGACTTCCAGAAGACATTTGACAAGGTGCCACATAAAAGGTGACTGCACATGATAAAGGTTCACGGGTTGGGGATAATGTATTAGCATGGATAGAGGATTGGCTAACTAACAGAAAACAGACAGTCGGGATAAATGGTTAATTTCTGGTTGGCAATCAGTAACCAGTGGGATGCCGCAGGGATCAGTGCTGGGACCCCAACTATTTTCAATCTATATTAACGACTTGGAAGAAGAGACTGAGTGTAACATAGCCAAGTTTGCTGACGATACAAAGATGGGAGGAAAAGCAATGTGTGAGGAGGACACAAAAAATCTACAAAAGGACATAGACAGGCTAAGTGTGTGGGCAAAAATTTGGCAGATGGAGTATAATGTTGGAAAGTGGCAGAAAAAAATCAAAGAGCAAGTTATTATTTAAATGGAGAAAGATTTCAAAGTGCTGCAGTACAGCGGGACCGGGGGGTACTTGTACATGAAACACAAAAGGTTAGTATGCAGGTACAACTAATGATCAGGAAGGCAAATGGAATCTTAGCCTTTATTGCAAACGGGATGGAGTATAAAAGCAGGGAAGTCTTGCTACAGTTATACAGGGTATTGGTGAGGCCACACCTGGAATACTGCGTGCAGTTTTGGTTTCCATGTTTACGAAAGGATATACTTGCTTTGGAGGCAGTTCAGAGAGGGTTCACTAGGTTGATTCTGGAGATGAGGCGGTTGACTTATGAGGAAAGGTTGAGTAGGTTGGGCCTCTACTCATTGGATTTCAGTAGAATGTAATCTTATCAAAATGTATAAGATTATGAGGCGGCTTGACAAGGTGGATACAGAGAGGATGTTTCCACTGATAGGGGAGACTAGAACTAGAGGGCATAATCTTGGAATAAAGGGCCGTCCATTTAAAATAGAGATGAGGAGAAATTTCTTCTCTCAGAGGGTTGTGAATCTGTGGAATTCGCTGCCTCAGAGAGCTGTGGAAGCTGGGTCATTGAATATATTTAAGACAGAAATAGATAGTTTCTTAAACGATAAGGGAATAAGGGGTTATGGGGATCAGGCAGGGAATGAACCTAATTCCATTATCGGATCAGCCATGATCATATTAAAGAGTGGTGCTGGCTCGAGGGGCCATATGGCCTTTTCCTGCTCCTATTTCTTTTGTTCTTATGATCATATTGAACGACAGAGCAGACTCAAGGGGCCAAATGGCCTACCCCTGCTCCTATTTCTTATCTTCTTATGTTCTTATGGTCCGTAGTACTGTAGGTTACAGTACTTCAAGTGCACATCCAAGTGCTTTCTAAATGCGATGAGGGTTTCTGCCTCCACCAGCCTTTCAAGGCAGTGAGTTCCAGACCCCCACCACTCTCTGGGTGAAAACATTTTTCCTCAACTCCCCTGTAGTCCTTCTACCCATTACTTTCAATCTATGCCCCCTGATTATTGACCCCGCTGTGCATGTTCTGCCCATTTGTACCAGGCAGGTGAGCGGACTAAACAAGTGATCCTGAAAGGTTCACTGGAGGCAGCTCAGAAAAAGGCCCAGGAATTATTTCATTATTATTTTTGCGCAGCACAGGAAAAGAAAGATTCTCCTTTATGGGCCCACAATAAAATAAATATGGCTGCCTGTTCAAATATCATCGCTGGTATCTCCAACCGTCGCCACCACCACCCCACCCCCGAACACCCCCCGGCGTCGAGCTTCCAGAACCTGCCAAGATTTAAACTTAGGATTTTCTGCCTCCCACAACTGGTAAATTCAGCAGGGAAGAAATGAGGCCCGAAACAAAGATGGCTTGTGCCACCTGGCGCTCCGAAAACTTCATGCTCGTTTCGTGTTTTTCTATGTAAACCACGATTGCGACGTATTATGCACAATTTTTAAAAGGGCACAGAAGTTGCACTATTGAAAACCGCTACCTGTTCAATTTCAGTCGAAGAAAGAAGGAACTTTGCACTTAGCTCGTGCCTTTCACAACTTCAGCTCGTCCCCAGTGACAACCTTGGCTCAGTTGGTACCACTCTTGCCTCGGAGTCAGAAAGTTATGGGTTTCAAGTCCCAGTACATAAGGGACTCAATAAGGGAGTCAATGGTTATGGGGTGCGGGTGGAGAAGTGGAGTTGAGGCCATGATCTTATTGAATGGTGGAGCAGGCTCGAGGGGCCGTATGGCCTACTCCTGCTCCTATTTCTTATGACCTTATGCCCAATAGGGTTGAGGAGCAAGGCACAGGTGGGAGACGGCAAAGGAAGGTGGGAAGGATAGCTGAACCATAAGCGTAGGTAGACATGGTACAGCTCATCGGGATGAGTGGTGAGAGTTTGCAGCTAACCAGCTCGCTTTGGACACCATGGGTGAGGTGAGGGTAGAAATTGCGGGAATGTCAGGTGATGCAGCAACACTGTCTGGAGGAATAGGACCACCACTGGTGGGGTAGCTTCGGGAGGGAATGGTGGATGCACTTGATGCACTGTCGGGACAGCTGATGGGGAAATTGTCTGACATATGTGATGGAAATTTGCAGGTAGCTGCTGCAATAAGGGAACACAACCAGGTTGTCTTTCAACAACACCAATTGGCGACATCAACTGCTGCCACTCAAATCATCCCCAGACCACCCTCAGGGACTGTGCCGTAGGGTGATCCGCAGCTTGAAAAAGAAGACAAAGACAAACCCGGCCATTCCAGAAAGGTGTCTACTAGGTCTACATCTGTGCAACCCCACCAACAAAAAACAAAAAAATATAACCTTGGGCTCACCGAGGAGCCGAGAAAGTCTGCTGCACCAACAGAAAGGGCTAAGGGTACTGGCACCAGGGCAAGCAAGAGGGGCACTGCGTGCTAGTGTCGTTGAATAAGGTGGAGGAGAGATATTTGTATCTTGCTGTTACTTGTTTTGTTAATAGAAAAGTTTGATACAATAAAGTTTTGTTAATTGAAAATGTTAAAGTTTGCAAGAAGTTTAAAGTTTGATACATGTTAATTGAAAATTTTAAAGTTTGATATTTCTTTATTGAAAAATAAAATGTTTCATTAAAGTTAGGAACAAATGTACAAATGTCTAATAAACCTATTTTTTAAAATTTAACCAGAATCAGTGCATTATTTTGTGAATTTAACCAACATGAACCAACATAACATTATTAAAAGTGCAAACACGTGTAAACAGTCAACATGGTGCGACACTATAATCAAACGTGCTGCGTTTAGCCTTCAGGCTGAAAAATGTTCACGGATTAGCCACTGATGCAAGTCTCTAGCAATAGTTAGAGGTTCACTTGGTCGCCCCATCCTTCTCCGCCGTCGTCCTGTGGCTTGAGGTGGTTCCTCCTCCTCCTGCTGCTGATCCTCCTCCTCCTCCTCATTCTTGTCAGCCTCCTTCAAATCCTCATCCCTCCTTCTGCCCTCAGGAGGATCGTCAATGGCCAGTACCTGTTCACTCATGATGGGCAAGTTATGCAGCATGCAGCACACGACAGTGAACTGAGCGACGTGGTGAGGGGAGTATTGCAGGTAGCCTCCAGAGTGGTCCAGGCATCGGAAACGCTGCTTTAAAATGCCAATTGTCCTCTTTATGATGCTCTGTGTTGCTTTGTGGGACATATTGTACTGACGCTCTGGCTCAGTGCGGGGTTTGCATAGGGGGGGGGTCATAAGCCAGGGGGCGAGCCCATACCCTTTGTCCCTGAGCAACCAGCTCTGTCCTTCTGGCAGCTCCTGAAACATCACAGATATAATGCTCTCACATAGGATGAAAGCATCACGGATGCTACCGGCATATTTGGCATCCACTGCCATGATCCGCTGCAGATTGTCGCACCCCAGCTGCACATTTAGGGAGTGGATCCCTTTCCTGTTGCGATAGACTTCTGAATCTTGCAAGGGTGCTCTCAAGGCGATGTGAGTACAGTCAATGGCTCCCTTTACCCTGGGGAAGCCAGCAATTCTGGAGAACCTCACAGCCCTGTCTCTCATTACCTGCGTGGTCATAGGGAAAGTGATGAATTGGTCCCTTTTGGCATACAATGCAGCAATCACCTAGCGAATGCAGCAATGTGTGGCGTGCTGCGAGATCGAGCATACGTCCCCAGTTGAAGCTTGAAATGATCCCGTAGCATAGAACGCAAGTGCCGCTGTTACCTTTACTTCTACAGGTAGGGCGGTCCTCCTTCCACTTCTTGGCTGTATGTCTGCCCTGATTAGTTGGCAGATCTCAGTGATGACCTCCTTTCTGAATCACAGCCTGCAAACGCAGTCTGCCTCACACAGTTGCAGGTATGAGCGCCTCTCCCTATAGACTCGCTGAGGGTAAGGCATCCTCCCCATCGATCTGTCTCCCCGATATTGGCGTTGAATTATTCGTCGCCTCTCTGTGTGCATGCCATGTATGGCCAATGCCATTTCACATCAGGCATGCTAAAAATTGCACCCATTATTATTGTTATTATGCAGATAAGTACTTAAATAACTGACACCTTTCCTCTCCGTTTTGTTCCACAAGGCTGGGTGATGCCCTAGATTGGACCACACTCTGATCTGCGCATGCGTTTGTTTGTACAGTGATTCTCTTGGGTCGCCTGTTTTGGATGCTGACTACAGTGATTTTCCTGGGTCACCTGTGACAAGTGGTGATTTCTAGCTTGCTGCTGTGCCTGTGCACAAAACGTCCTGTTTCAGATGCTGATTGAGCTCGGGGCATGGGTCGAAGGAGTGCCGGCCAGGCAGGAACGCACGCTCAGCCGGACACAAGCACAACAACTCGACGCTCGACTCCAAAAGCAGCCCGGGCTCTGGTGCTTGAGTCCGGCCGAGCCGGCGATCTTGCCCGTCCGGCACTCTTTCGACCTGTGCCTGGAGCCCGGTCAGCAACGATTGTGTTGGGGTGGACAGTCGTGATTTGGATGAAAAAGAATCCAGCAGAGTTATTTCATTTCCCTCCAAAAAATGTCCACGTTTGTTTATTAAATTATCTTGCTCCAAAAACTCGGAAATTACTTTCTGAGTACCCTGTCAAAAAAAATCCATGCATTTGTATTTTATTTTTGTCTTCTTTTGCCTGGCCCCAATGTCTTTTTGTGTGCCACGCCGATTTCCTTAAGTTCATAGAAGGTTTTTTTTCGGGGCCTTTTGACAGTGTGCACCACGCTGAAAAAAACCGTGGATGGCCAAAATCGCCTAACTGCACAAAAACGGCGCTCGAGCCTGTTTTCACTTGTGTCTGCGGCAAAAAAAATTTAAACTGCCGCACATGGTCGGCGCCAGCATACAAACATTGGCGAAAATTGGAAAAGGAGGATTTCACGCCAAAAAATGTTTGGACATCAAAAACGGCGCACAATTGTGGCGAAAATAGAGGCCAGAGGATGTTCAAGAAAATACATATTATGGCCTTTAAACGAGTAGAATTTTTACTTGGCATTACTGGTGGTTTTGTAATTCCAGCAACAACTATTATATAATAAACTTTATCCACACGATAATGTTGCATTTGTCGGAGTGGGTCTGACTGTGTAAAATGAGTGCATTATATCTGGTTGAAAATTTAAAAATTAAAAATGGAAAAACGGAGATTGATAGATTTTTGTTAGGCAAGTGTAGTAAGGTTATGGAACCAAGGTGGATAAATGGAGTTAAGATACAGATCAGTCATGATCTAATCGAATGACAGAAAGGGCTCAAGAGGCTGAATGGCCTACTTCTGTCCTATGTTTCTATGGTTAACTGTTATTCCTGTTTCCATTTAGTAATAGCACTCCGTTTTATATAGCTAGAAAGAAACTTACCTGCTTGCCACCAGATGGTAGCATGAGGCAGCTCTGATCTCTGATTCTGGTGCTTACCGGCTAGGAAAGTTGAAGACCATACCTATGATAGCTCTGCACACAGTTCCTGCAGTCGTTTGCGTTTCCCCTCCATCCAAATTCTGGTACTCACACAGAAGGATGAAAGTCTGTGTGAACCCTGCCAAGATTCCAACTCAGGCTCATCCGCCCCCTCAGTTTAGGGCCTAACTCCAACTCCAGTGACTTGAGCACACACATTTCGGCTGCACTGTCGGAGGTGCCGTCTTTCGGAGGAGACGTGAAACCGAGGTCCCATCTACTCTCTCAGGTGGTCGTAAAAGATCCTGTGGCACTATTTTGTAGAAGAGCAGAAGGGTTATCCCCGGTGTCCTGGCCAATATTTATCCTTCAACCAACATCACAAAAACAGATTATCTGATCATTATCACATTGCAATTTGTGGGAGCTTGCTATGCGCAAATTGGCTTCCGTGTTTCCCACATTACAACAATGACTGCACTCCAAAAGTATCTCATTGCTGTAAAGCGCTTTGAGATGTCCGGTGGTCATGAAAGGCGCTATACAAATGCAAGTCTTTCTTTCTTTAACCCACTGAACGACTCAGCACTGCTGGTTAGAGAGCATGAAAGCAACTTTGAGTGGTTTAACTTTCATAAAATGTTTTACATAAAGAAAATATAAAGAAATAGAGGACCTAGCTTAGTGTGTACAATTGTGCTGTGGAGTATTAATATATGGATGCTTAATGCATTCATATGAAATTACTTTGACCACCATTTAAATCCCATAACCTATTTTGCTTCCTATTAAAATGGGGAACAAATGGATCAGCTACAAATGTGCTAAGTATTTCTGCATGGATATCATGCAGCGTGATTTCATCTCAATGCAATGACCGAACAAATAGGAACTGACTCTACAAAATGACCCCTAAAGTTAATTCAGTGTGTTTCACTCTCAATGCTGGCATATACGTTGAAAGGACAATTTGGAGCTGACCCATTATACTCGTAATAAATTTTTAACCCCTATCCCTTTTTGTATCTGTTCCCTCCTTCCTGAACAACAGCAGCTTGCATTAAAATAGCATCTTTAACATAGGAAATATTCCAAAGTGCTTTCAGAGCGGACAGGGAGAAAATAATGAATAAAGGAAGAAAAGATCGGATCCAGAGCCACAGTGGAGGGGGAGAAGGTGACGGAAAGCTTGGTTAAATTGGCATGTTTTGAGAAGGTTTTAAAGGCAAGGAGAATGTCGAGTGATGTACAGGTTTAGAGAGAGAGTTTTAAAGAGCAGGGCTGAGACAGCTGAAGACTCTGGCTTCGATGCTGGAGCAGAGAGATGCATAAAAGGCCAGAGTTCGAGGACTGAAGGCATAGGAGAAGATGTGAGGCTGGAGGAGTTTCCACTGTTAGGGTGTGGTGAGGCCACAGACGGA
Organism: Pristiophorus japonicus; assembly: GCF_044704955.1. Taxonomy (NCBI): domain Eukaryota; kingdom Metazoa; phylum Chordata; class Chondrichthyes; family Pristiophoridae; genus Pristiophorus; species Pristiophorus japonicus. Next base: position 34,584,103 of record NC_091977.1, read on the forward strand.
TATGAGGATGAAGACGAGAATTTTAAATTCAATGTGTTCGGGGACAGGGAGCCAGTGTAGGTCAGCGAGAATGGTGGTGATGGGTGAATGGGAATTAGTTAGGGAGAGGATGTAGATGGCTGCGTTTTGGATGAGTTGTCCAGTTGAAGGTGGAGAAAGTGAGACTGGCAAAGAAGAAATTGGATCCAGCGGTGAGAATGCTGCAGTGCTGGAAGTTTTTCTTGGTGATGGATAGGATGTTGGGTGTAAAATGCAGTTGTCAATCGAACTGGATGCCAAGCTTTCGCACAAACTTATTAAACCTGAGTGCATGGCTGGAGAGGGGGATGGAATCAGTGGCAAGGGAGTGATACTGGGGGTGAAAATTATGGTTTTTGACTTTCTAGATATCAATTTTGAGTAAATTTTGACTCAATCCATGATTTAATCTCAGTCACTCTGATAGCACATTGTTAATCATGGGCTCAAGAAAAGTTGTGGAAAATTGGATCTGGGTGTTGTCAGCATGCATATTGTTGACCTCATCCCTGTAAATAATATTACCTGGAAGAACTTGTAGATGAGAAAGAGGAGAGAGCCAAGATTAAATGCTTTGCGGCGGCGACTATGCAGGGGTGGGCAGAGTAACCATTACTGGAGATGCACTGGTTGCATTGGAATAGCTAAGATGCAATTCTGCTCGGTCAGTCCTACCCAGAGGATGCAGGAGAAATATCATTGTTGATTGCATCAAACATGAAGAAAGCTCGAGGTAGACAAGGAACGATTACACAGAGAGGATGCTGACAATTCACGTCAGATCAGTCAGCATCTGTCAAGAGAAAAGTCAGGTTCATCTTTTGGGTGAATGATCCAAGAAAGCACAAACACAATCTTGGAATAGGGAAAGTGGACAGACCATTTAGATTTAATTGCTTCACACAGAGGGTGGTGAATGTATGGACAAATATCTAGGGAATATTTTGTGTCTGTTTTCACAAAGGAAAGGGGCAATGCAGATACTGCTATCGAGGAGGAGTGTGAAATTCTGGATGAAATAAACATAGTGAGAGAGGCAGTATTAAGGGGGTTAGCAGCTTTGAAAGTAGATAATCCCCAGGCCCATATGAAATGCATCCCAGGCTGTTGAGCGAAGTAAAAGAGGAAATAACAGAGGCCTTGACCATCATTTTCTAGTCCTCTTTTGATTTGGGCATGGTGCTGGAAGCCTGGAAGACTGCTAATGTGGTACGCTTGTTTAAGAAGGGAGAAAGGGATAGGCAGGGTAATTACAGGCCTGTCAGCCTAACCTCAGTGGTGGGAAAATTATTGGAAAAAATCTTGAAAGACAGGATAAATCTACATTTAGAAAGGCAAGGATAATTAGGGACAGTCAGCATGGATTTGTTAAGGGAAGATCGTGTTTGAATAACCTGATTGAATTTTTCGAGGAGGTAACCAGGAGGGTCGATGAGGGTAGTATGCACGGTGTAGTGTATATGGTCGTTAGCAAAGCTTTGATAAGGTCGAACATGGTAGACTGGTCATGAAGGTTAAAGCTCATGGGATCCAGGGCAAAGTGGCAAGTTGGATCCAAAATTGGCTTTGAGGTAGGAAGCAAAGTGTAATGATTGATGAATGTTTTTGTGACTGGAAGGATGTTTCCAGTGGGTTACCACAGGGCTCATACTGGGTCCCTTGCTTTTTGTGGTATATATCAGTGATCTAGATTTGAATATAGGGAGTATGATTAAAAAGTTTGCAGATGACACTAAAAATTGGCTGTGTGGTTGATAATGAAGAGGAAAATCATAGGCTGCAGGAGGCTATCAATCTACGAGTCAGGTGGGCAGAACAGTGGCAAATGGAATTTAATTCAGGGAAGTGTGAGGTAATGCATTTGGGAAGGGCTAATAAGGAAAGAGTGTACACATTAAACAGTGGGCCACTTAGAAATGTAGATGAACAAAGGGACCTTGGAATGCTTGTCCACAGATCCTTCAAAATAGCAGACCAGTTGAATAAGGTGGTTAAGAAGACACACAGAATGCTTGCCTTTATTGGCTGAGACATAGAATACAAGAGCAAGGAAGGTTATTCTTAAATTGAATAATACTTTGGTTAGGCCACAGCTGAAGTACAGTGTGCAGTTCTGGTTGCTGTATTATAGGAAGGACATGATTGCACTGGAGAGTGTGCAGAGGAGATTTACTAGGATGGTGCCTGGAATGGAGAATCTTAACTATGAGGACAGATTTGATAGGCTAAGTTTGTTCTCATTGGAACAGAGGAGGTTGAGAGGAGACCTCATTGAGGTGTACAAAATTTTGAGGGGCCTGGATATAGTGGATAGCAAGGGCCTATTTCCCTTGGTGGAGGGGTCAATTATGAGGGGGCATAGTTTTAAGGTGTTTGGTGGAAGGTTGAGAGGGGATTTGAGGGGAAGCTTCTTCATGCAGAGAGTTGTGGGGGTCTGGAACTCACTGCCTGGAAGGGTGGTGGATGCAGAAACCCTCACCACATCTAAAAGATGCTTGGATGGGCACTTGAAGTGCAGTAACCTGCAGGAATACGGACTTAGAGCTGGTAAGTGGGATTAGACTGGATAACCTCTTGTTATCTGGCGCAGATACGATGGTAAGTACTGCAGGGAATCGAGTACTGTCAGGGTGATTTCCTGAACAAGTTTTGATCACCTGGATGGATCGGAGAGGAATTTTTCCAGATTTTTTTTCCCAATTGCCAAGGTTTTTATTTGTTTTTTCGCCTCGCCCAGAAGATCGCATGGCTGAGGTTGTGGTGGAGTGTAGAATGTTGCAGTGCACAGAGTGTCGCATTTGTGTCGGGTGGACTGGTTGGGCCGGATGCTCTTTAACTGTCCACCATTGTTCATTGTTCACAGGTTTATATGTAACCTTCAGGGCTGCTGACCGAGGGCCGTGTGGCTCTTTGCTGGTCGGCGCGGACACAATGGGCCGAAATGGCCTCCTTCTGCACTGTATGTTTCTATGTTTCTATGAGACAACGGAGGCAGATAGTGTATGCAAATTCAGGAGAGATCAAGGTAGCTACTTTGGTGAAAATAATTTGTGTTATTTTTGCACTGCGGATTCAGTTAGAAAGAAAGAAAGGTCTTCTTCTTCTTTCTTCTTCTTCTTCTTCTTCTTCTTCTAAGTCTTGTTCTTCAAAGTCTTGTTCTTCAAAGTCTTGTTCTTCAAAGTCTTGTCCTTCTTCGAGGTCTTCTTCTTCTTCTGTGAGGTCTTCTTCTGAGCTGCTACATTCCAGGTTCTGATGGTCAAGTAAAAAAGCTTCACAGACTGGTCATAACCCATCCCCCTCCATTAATCTATAAGAACTTGTCTGATGGTTTTATTTCTCTATGAGAGTATTGTGAGATATAAGAACGTAACATAAGAACATAGGAGCAGGAATAGGCCATTTGGGCCCTCGAGCCTACTCCGCCATTCAATAAGATCATGGCTGATCTGATCTTGGCCTCAACTCCACTTTCTTGCCTGTTCCCCATAACCCTTGACTCTCTGTAGTTCAAAATTCTGTCTATCTCCACCTTAAATATCTTCAATGACCCATCCTCCAAAGCTCTCTTGGGTACAGAATTCCAAAGATTCATGACCCTCCAAGAGAAGAAATTCCTCCTCATCTCCGCCTTAAATGACGACCCCTTATTCTGAAACTATGCCGCTTAATTCTAGATTCCCTCATGAGGGGAAACATGCTCTCTGCATCTACCCTGACAAGCCCTCAGAATCTTATATGTTTCAATAAGATCACCTCTTATTCTTCAAAACTCCAATGGGTATAGGTCCAACCTCCTCAACCTATCCTCATAAGACAACCCTTTCATCTCAGGAATCAACCTAATGAACCTTTTCTGAACTGCCTCCATTGCAAGTATATCATTCCTTAAAAAAGGAGACCAAAACTGTACAAAAAAACATAGAAACATAGAAAATAGGTGCAGGAGTAGGCCATTCGGCCCTTCGAGCCTGCACCACCATTCAATAAGATCATGGCTGATCATTCACCTCAGTACCCCTTTCCTGCTTTCTCTTCATACCACTTAATCCCTTTAGCCATATCTAACTCCCTCTTGAATACATTCAACGAACTGGCATCAATAACTCTCTGCGGTAGAGAATTCCACAGGTTAACAACTCTCTGAGTGAAGAAATTTCTCCTCATCTCGGTCCTAAATGGCTTACCCCTTATCCTTAGACTGTGACCCCTGGTTCTGGACTTCCCCAACATCGGGAACATTCTTCCTGCATTTAACCTGTCCAGTAATCTCGGTGTGGCCTCACCAATGCCCTGTACAGTGATATGTCTTTTCATTTTTTATACAGTTTTTGCATGATCATTTATATAATTGTTGATACTGTGTGTAGAAAGATAGTTCTGTAATATGAAAGGCTGGGACTTTGAAAGGGAAAAGCGCAATGTTTACTGTTTGAATTTTACTTCAATGAAAAACTCGTCAAATTGTTATCAAAAATAAATATTTAAGCTCTCCTGGCTTCTGCCATCCTCTATAAACTTGAAATCATCCAAAACTGCTAACCGTATCCGTGCTCGTACCAAGCCCCACTCACCTCGTGTGCTCGCTGACCTAGTTTGGCTCTGAGCCCACCATGCCTTGATTCAAAAATTCTCATCCTCGTGTTCAAATCTCTCCATGGCCTCGCGCCTCCCTCTGTCTGTAACCTCCTCCAGTCAGTTGTTGCATTATGGAAATGATCAGAAGTTCCCACCTGTCTGCAGACCAGCTTCTGCCTGGTGGGTAAGCCATCGTGGCTTGTTAAAATTACATCTTAGTGTTACTGATGCAATAGGACCCCGTTTTCAAAAATTTAAGAGGCTCTCGCCTGCTTTAGAATTCAAAAGTTTAAGGGGCGATCTGATCGAACTTTTTAGGATATTAAGCGGAACAGATACGGGAGATAGAGAGAAACTATTTCCGCTGGTTGGGGATTCGAGGACGAGGGGTGCATCATCTAATAATTAGAGTCGACCTTTCAGCAGCGAAATTTGGAAACACCTCGACACACTTTGGGCTGGATTTTCAGGTCCTTTGCACTCGGGTTTTGTCGCGTTTTGACCCGGAAGGTCGAGAAATAGGGCCGCAAGGTTTTTTGCACCTGGTCGCAATCTTCCGATCACGTTTTGCGGCGGTGCTTAAAAAACACCGCTGGGAAGAGCTGCGCTGGGTGTGCAGTGCCTCTCCTTGCGACACCGGCAGTAGTTTGGACTCGCAACCGACCCATACGCCCCGCGATGACCTAGAGGGAAAGCCGAGTGGTCCAGCCCTGCTGGCGGCAGTGAGGTAGATAAACTGCAAAAAAGGTATGTTCCAGTGTTCATTCTTTTATTGTTTTGTATCGACTGTGTTGTGGTGTGTGCAATGTTTTTGGAATGTTTTGTAATTTTTTGGTTCCTCCCAAGGCCGCTCTCGGAGCGCTCCCAGCCCTGCACATTAGTTGCCGAGGTTTCCATTCTTGCTACACGAAAGTTGTACAACGCCTCCCTTTGCGCTGTGTCACTGGCAAAAATTTCTCCACACAGCGCAAACGTTACCCGGACAGTAACTTTCCCAAAACCGAAAATCCAGCTCTTTTTGGAACCAAGCTTCGGCCTGAGTTGCTCCTGTTTTTTTGGAGCAACTGGTGTAGAACGGAGTGTCTTAGAAATTTGAATTCTCAGCATTTAGTTTGCTCCAGTTCTAGTCAGTTAGAACAGTTTCACTTTGGAACAGAATTTTTTTTCAAAAGGGGGCGTGTCCGGCCACTTACACCTGTTTTCAAAGTTTAGGCAGTGAAAACTTACTCCAAACTAACTTAGAATGGAGTAAGTGAAGATTTTTGTACGTTCGAAAAAACCTTGTCTACACTTTAGAAAATCAGGCGTAGGTTACAAATTAGGCGTAGGGAATGTGGGGGGGGGGGGTTTAAAGGGAAGTTTACAAACATTAAACACTTCAGTTTTACAAATAAAGAGCCATCATCAATAATAAATGATAAATACATCAATAAATCAACCAACAAATCAATCAAAAAAAATAATAAAAAATTAAAAAAAATTCAAAAAATCAATAAATAAAACATTTTCTATTTACCGACTGTAGCACCGGGAGTCCTCCAACAGTGTGATGGGACGGCCCCCCCAGTGTGTCTCTGTCAGTGTCTCTATCTCTCTGTCTGTCTGTGTGTGTGTCTCTCACTCTCCATCTGTCAGTGTCTGTGTTTCTGACAGTGAGGGAAGGGGGAGAAGTGGGGTGGGAGGGGGACGGGGGGGGAAGAAGGGGGGGGAGAAGGGGGGAGGGGCAGAAGGGAGAGAGGAGGGATGGAGGGAGGGAGGGAAGGAGAGAGGAGGGAGGGAGGGAAGGAGAGAGGGGGAGGGAGGGAAGGAGAGAGGGGAAAGGAATGAGGGAGGGGGGAGGGAAGAGGGAGGGGGAAGGGAAGGGGGGAGGGAAGGAGGGAGGGAGGGAAGGAGACAGGAGGGAGGGAGGGAGGGAAGGAGAGAGAAGGGAGGGAGGGAAGGAAGGAGAGAGGAGGGAGGGAGGGAAGGAAGGAGAGAGGAGGGAGGGAGGGAAGGAAGGAGAGAGGAGGGAGGGAGGGAAGGAAGGAGGGAGGAGGGAAGGAAGGAGAGGAGGGAGAGAGGAAGGAGAGGGAGTGAGTGAGGGAAGGAGAGAGGAGGGAGGGGGAAGGAGAGAGGAGGGAGGGGGGAAGGAGAGAGGAGGGAGGGAGGGACGGAGAGAGGATGGAAGGAGGGAAGGAGGGAGGAGGGAGGGAGGGAAGGAGGGGGGGGAAGGGAGAGAAGGAGGCTGAACGGCCGGGCCCAAGACTCGGGCTGGATTTACAGGTAGGTGGCGTTGGGTCTCGGGGGGCGGGGGGGGGGAGAGTCGCAGAGTTCCGGGGGGGGGTGGGGAGAGTCGCGGGGTGGGGGGGGGGGGAAGAGTCGCCTGTGGGTGGGGGGAAGAGTTGCGGTCAGGGTGGGGGGGGGGAGAGAGAGTCGCGGAGGTCCGGGGGGGGAGAGAGAGTCACGGAGGTCTGGGGGGTGGGGGAGAGAGAGAGTCGCGGAGGTCCGGGGGGGGCGGGCGGGGAAGAGTCGCGGAGGTCGGGGGGGGGGGGGAAAGAGTTGCAGAGGTCCGGGGGGGTGGAGGGTGGGGAGAGAGAGTCGCGGAGATGCGGCAGGGGTGGGGGGGGGGGAGCGGAGGTCGGGTCGCCGGTGGGGGCGGGGGTGGGAACGGGGTCTGGTCGGGTGGGAGGAGCCTTATTCACGCAGCTCCAGTGAGGCCATTCGGTCAGGGCTAGGGGCTGCGTGCTTCGGGCCCCTCCCACAGTTTTGGGCACCTGGAGCTACTGCACATGTGCGCCCACTGTAGCGCGCGTGTGCAGAGGTCCCGGCACTGTTTTCAGCGCAGGGACCTGGCTCCACCACCCCACAGCTCGTGCTGCGCCGCGCCTAGCTCCAGAGGGCCTGCAGGGAGCCAGAGAATCGTTAAGTTTTTTTAGGCGCACTTTCTGGCCCGAGAAATGGGCGTCCAGGTCCGGGCTGCGCCGTTTTAGGCGCGGCCCGAAACTTGGGCCCGTAAAAGGGTGATAGAAGTTTGGAACTCTCTTCCGCAAATGACAATTGATGCAAGTTCAAGTGTTCGTTTTAAATCGGAGGTTGATAGCTTTTTGTTAACTAAAGGTATTAAGGGATATGGGCTAAAGGCAGTTACATGGAGTTAAGTTGCAGATCAGCCATTGAATGGCGAAACAGGCTTGAGGGGCTGAGTGGCCTACTCATGTTCCTATGTTTAGGTGGGCACCTCACCTGCCTGCAAAACCCTGGAGGTTAACATTGCAAACATCGGGGAAATATATCAGGATCCTTAACCACAGGGGTGGGACTTAAACCAACAACCTTCTGACTCAGAAGCAAGGATATTACCAGCTGAACCATGCCTGATACACTAAGAGATAGCATGATTATAAACCTTTCTCGAGGAAGGACTGGTTGCTAATATTGAGAACATAACGTGAGCGCGTTGCATGAGGTTATTTTACGCACCAAAGAAGCTGGCAGGTTCAGAAATAAAGCAATGCAAATAAAGTCTGCATACATCAGCTGCAGCTAAGAGAATCAATCAGATCAAATCAGTGACCTTCATTTCCACTGCCTCTGGGTGTCTTTTTATGTAAAATTGCGGCACTCAGATAGAAAATCAAGCCACATGCAGTAAGCGAGGAGATGAGAGGCATTACTCTCAAAGGTCATTCTGTACCAACTCATTTGCCTGTACCAACTACAAACCCAACCCACACTTTTTAACCTGCAAAATTCCAAATGAACAGCTTTTCCTGACCATTATTGTCCCTTCCAAGTACTTCACCGCAGGTGAATTTTGAATTTGTATAGAGACATAGAAACATAGAAATTTACAGCGCAGAAGGAAGCCATTCCGGCCCATCGTGTCCGCACTGGCCGACAAAGAGCCACACGGCCCTTGGTCAGCAGCCCTAAAGGTTACATGTTGTTAGAGAGAGATTGACCTCTGTTTAAAATTTGCAGATGAAACACCCACCGAGATGGAATCATAGTGACCACTTCAGCTCTGCAGCATGATACTAGGGATCTCGACACTCATACAAGCAGCAGATAACCTGGATGGACTATGGGGGATGCAGCAAATGCAGGAAAGACACACTTACCCGAACTATGGGATCTTGTTTAATTTAACTGATGGAATATGTATCCCAGCAGCTAAGGACTGGAGCAAGGACAGAACTTATTTTAACACATAATGTTAAGCATGGAATTGTGCCTGTTGTGATCAATATTTCAGGCATACAAATGCCGGAGTATTGTACAGAACAAGCAAGGAAGATGTATAGTGTATTAAGTAAGGTTGTAATGCAGCAGGCTGCCGATGCTATGGATGCCAGCAGGTTCCGGGAGCAAGAGCAGGTGCATAGGCATAAGAGGGGAATAATTAATGATGCTGCTATCGGCTTTAATACCGGGACCTCCATAGTAAACTCAGTGGATATACAAGGGCTGAATGAAAAGGTGAAACAACTTAAAGAGGTAATGAGGGAACTGTTAGAGCGGGCAGAGCAGAATCAGAAAGACAAAGCCGATTTAGGTAGGGAAGGCATGGAGATACAGTTAGATGGAATTTCAGTAATCGAAACACATGCCAAAACAATTAATCGTCTAATTGACAGAGAAAAGGAAGATGCCGGAAAGCTCCAACAAGGGCAACTCTGTCACGCTTATGGTCTGTGGATGGTGGGACAGATACGACACAACCTCGATCAGATCCTTGGGGGAGGTACCAGACTGGATAGACAGCTCACGTCTGGCTCAGCTAGCCAAGCTGAAGGGACACTGGATAACTGCACTCTAAAGGGACTAACCAGAGTGTACCAGCGATCCCAAACTGCCGAATGGGCACAGCTGCGGGAGTGGAGATTGTCTTGATGATCCCTATAGTCACACGAGACTCAGGTCCATTTCCCCTTTATCAACTGGAGAATATCGGGGTTGTTCGGGACAATGCCTCCCTCCATTACTATTTAATCGCAGACTCCACTAGCCGTAGAGATAACATGCTATACGGCGTCTCCCTGACAGGGTGCAAACAAAGGGGCGAGATCACGGTGTGCTCCCACCCGGTGGGACAGGGAGAATTAGATGAATGTGGTTTTAATCGAACCGATGGATGGATGGAAATAGTACCTGCCTATACACATTTTGCTCGGGCCGGGTACGGAGGCAAAAGGAGATACTGTGTCTCCACCATGGAACACTCATATCAGTATAACGGCTTGCAATGCCAGATCCCGCAACCAAACTTCTGCTTTACACCTCTACGACCCGTTACTATAGGGCAAGCCCGCATTGTCCAAGTTAGACGGTGAGGTACTGAAATCACTGATGCCACCGATCAGCTCCATGATCACCTGCAGGGCCAGAACGAGCCAGAACAGGCCCCTATTCCCCATAATATGCACAACAATGAAGGTTTAGCACCAAAGCTCAGATAAGCAAGAAAGTCGGTGTGACAGGTGAAAGTGGCGATTCGAACTATATTAATTTGATCTAAGCAACTGGGACTCCTGAAATCGCGTGACTGGCCAGCACGTTGAAGCAGGGAGTACCAGGTGATACAAAAATATAAATCATATAACATTAAATTAGTGTCGGTTTCAGGGGGCTAGGACTAGCCCCTTTACCGAAAGGGGGGAGTGTTCGAGAGAGATTTTCCCCTCGGGCAACGGCACCTGTAGCATAGATGTCAGAACGAATATGTAATTGTCGTATTAGATGTGTGTGTGTAAAAGGTACAAAGATGGCTGCTCGTGGATTAGCAAAGCCCCAAGGGATGTCAGCCAGCAGAAAAGAGACTGCCAATCTTAGGTACTGATAACGGCTGTGTTCTCACGCAGAAACACCCCTCAGCTTTGCAGATGTTCCCCAGACAAGACGTCCTGGTCTATGATAGAACAATACGGCTCTGTAACAGGACTAGGATAAGGAGACTGCCCAAAGACAGCACCCAAGGACAGTAAGATAAAGGGGGGCCTGGACCATGCCACAAGATTATGAGTAACTGTTAGCAACACATCTCTTAGCAACACATCTCTTGGCAACACACGAGCCACCTAACGTTTAAAGACTAACTCTATTGGTTTAATTGAATCTATATGCAATCTATAATCAATATGATTGGATAGTGTCCGGCCGAAATGGGCTGATGTAACTGCAGTAAACTGTTGTAAACATATAAAAATCCATGAAACTCTTTGTTCGGCGGAGAGAAGCGCCTTCATCTCCCCGCCAGCAGAATAAACCGTTTTGACGTTTGGATCCGACAGAGTGACGAGGTATTTTTGGATGGTACATTCGCGCTAACACATATAAACCTATGAACAATGACGGAAACGCAAAGAGCACCCAGCCCAACCAATCCGTCTCACCACAACTTTGACACCCCTTATACTAAAACATTCTACACTCCACCCCAACCGGAGCCATGTGATCTCCTGGGAGAGGCAAAAACCAGGTAAAAATCCAGGCCAATTTAAGGAGAAAGAATTTGGGAAAATTCCTCTCTGACCCATCCAGGGTGATCAAAACTAGTCCAGGAGATCACCCTAGCCATATTCTATTCCCTTCAGTACTTACCATTATATCTGCTCTGTCCAACAAAAGGTAATCTAGTCTAATCCCAATTACCAGCTCTAGGTCCGTAACCCTGCAGGTTGCTGCACTTTAAGTGCCCATCCAACCATCTCTTAAAAGTGGTGTGGGTTTCTGCATCCACCACTCTTCCAGGCAGCAAGTTCCAGATTCCCACAACCCTCTGCGTAAAGAAGCCCCCCCCCGCCAAATCTCCTCTAAACCTTCCACCAACCACCTTTAAACTATGCCCCCTCCACCAATGGAAATAGACCCCTCCATCAATGCAAATAGACCCTTACTATCCACAATGTCCAAGCCCCTCAATATTTTGTACACCTCAATGAGGTCTCCTCTCAACCTCCTGTGCTCCAATGAGAACAAGCCCAGCCTATCCAATCTGTCCTCATAACTAAGATTCTCCATTCCAGGCAGCATCCTAGTAAATCTCCTCTGCACCCTCTCTAGTGCAATCACATCCTTCCTATAATACGGCGACCAGAACCGCATGCGATACTCCAGCTGTGGCCTAACCAAAGTATTATACAATTTAAGCATAACCTCCCTGCTTTTATATTTTATGCCTTGGCCAATAAAGGCAAGTATTCCGTATGCCTTCTTAACCACCTTCTCCACCTGGCCTACTACTTTCAGGGATCTGTGGACAAGCACTCCAAGGTCCCTTTGTTCATCTACATTATTAAGTGGCCTATCGCTTAATGTTTATACCCTTTCCTGATTAGCCCTTCCAAAGTGCATCACCACACATTCTCTGAATTAAATTCCATTTGCCACTGTTCTGCCCACCTGACTAGTAGATTGATATTATCCTGCAGCCCATGACTTTCCTCTTCATTATTAACCACACAGCCAATTTTAGTGCTGTCTGCAAACTTCTTAATCATACTCCCTAGATTCAAATCTAAATCGTTACTATATTCCACAAAAAGCAAGGGTCCCAGTACTGAGCCCCACTGGAAACATCCTTCCAGTGCGGCCAGTAATGGGGCCATCAACACCTGTTAATGGTGCACTCAAGGACAATAACAGGGGCAGTCAGGGACGATCGACTGGCAAGGGACCTTTTGTTTCAAACCGCAAATCATGCTGGAGGCATGGAGGCATACATTCAGCCGGAGTTTGCAGAGATGAGCAAAATACCTGCAGAAATTGCAGAAATGGACACTGGGGGAAATCGCTGGAAGCTGAAGTTCAGCGAGTTCATGTGGAGCATGTATACAGTTCATACACCAGGACGCTACCGATAATGATGAAAGTGCTCCTCAATGGCATGCCAGTATCAATGGAGTTAGACACGGGTGCCAGCCAGTCCCTGATGGGTATCAAACAGTTCAAAAAGCTGTGGGCATCCAAGGCCAGGAGGCCCAAATTTTCGCCGATTGACGCACAGCTACGGACTTACACAAAGCAGATCATTCCGGTGCTAGGCAGCGCCATGGTAGTCGTGACCCACAAAGATTCGGAGAAAAGGTTGCCACTCTGGATTGTCCCAGGGGACGGTCCCGCACTACTGGGGAGGAGTTGGCTTGCTGTCATGAACTGGAAATGGGGTGATGTCAATGCAATTTCCTCTGTGGAGCGAGTATCATGCTCACAGGTCCTGGACAAATTTGACTCATTATTTCAACCCGGCATTGGCACTTTCATGGGGGCCAAGGTAGTGATTCACATAAACCCGGACGCCAGACCCGTACACCACAAGGCCAGAGCAGTGCCATACGTGATGCGGGAAAAGATAGAAGGCGAATTGGACCGCCTGTTGAGGGAAGGCATCATCTCGCCAGTCGAATTCAGTGACTGGGCGAGCCCGATTGTGCCGGTGCTCAAGGCGGATGGGTCGGTCAGGATATGTGGTGATTACAAGACCACCATCAATCGGGTGTCACTCCAAGACCAGTACCCACTACGGAGAGCGGAGGACCTCTTTGCGACGCTATCCGGTGGCAAACTTTTTTCAAAATTGGACCTGACCTCAGCTTACATGACCCAGGAGCTGGCGAGTGAGTCGAAGAAGCTGACCACCATCACGACACACAAGGGGTTGTTTGAGTACAACAGTTGTCCGTTCGGGATTCGCTCGGCCGCCGCGATCTTCCAACGAAATATGGAAAGCCTCCTCAAGTCGATTCCAGGAACGGTGGTTTTTCAGGACGACATCCTCATTACGGGTTACGATACTGAAGAACACCTCCACAACCTGGAGGAGGTGCTACGCAGACTGGACCGGGTAGGTCTGCGACTGAAAAAGGCGAAGTGCGTCTTCCTAGCTCCAGAGGTAGAATTCCTGGGGATGAGGGTAGCAGCAGACAGGATCAGCCCTACTGAATCAAAGATGGAAGTGATCCAGAGAGCACCCAGACCCCGTAACACGATGGAGCTGCGTTCGTTCCTGGGGCTCCTGAACTATTTTGGTAACTTTCTTCCCAAATTGAGCACGCTGCTAGAGCCGCTACATGTGCTCCTACGCAAAGGTCGTGAATGGGTCTGGGCGGACAGCCAGGAAAGGGCTTTTAATAGAGCATGCAATTTGTTATGTTCCAACAATCTGTTAACGCTATATGACCCATGTAAGAAACTTGTGTTAACGTGCGATGCGTCGTCCTATGGTGTCGGGTGTGTGTTGCAGCATGTCAATGCCAAGGGTCAGTTACAGCCGGTAGCTTATGCCTCCAGGAGTCTGTCCCAGGCAGAAAGGGGCTACGGGATGGTAGAAAAGGAAGCGCTCGCATGTGTATATGCGGTAAAGAAAATGCACCAGTACCTGTTTGGCAGGAAATTTGAGCTGGAGACAGATCACAAACCCCTAACGTCCCTTTTGACTGACAACAAGGCCATAAATGCAAACATATAGGCCCGCATACAGAGGTGGGCACTCATGTTAGCCGCCTGTGACTACACAATTCACCACTGAGGGGGCTATCGAGCATGGTGCTGAGATGGTCATGGCTGTTGAAGCTTTGGAAGCGAAGGCTCACCCGTGACAGCCTGTCAGATTAATGTCTGGACAACTAGAGACCCGCTGTTGTCTCTAGTCAAGAAATGTGTCCTGAATGGGGACTGGGCAGCCACATACAGGGCATGCCCTGAGAAATTTAAACCATTTCAAAGGCGCAAGGATGAACTCTCGATTCAGGCCGATTGCCCACTGTGGGGAAACCGCGTAGTCATGCCCCAGATGGGCAGAGAGGTGTTCATCAGAGAACTCCACAATGGGCACCCAGGCATTGTCACGATGAAGGCAATTGCCAGGTCACACGTTTGGTGACCAGGGATAGACGCAGATCTGGAACTTTGTGTTCGCAGGTGCAACACATGTGCCCAGCTGGGCCATGCACCCAGGGAAGCCCCCCTTAGCCCCTGGCCATGGCCCGTCAAGCCTTGGTCATACATCCATGTAGACTACGCAGGTCCTTTCATGGGGAAAATGTTTTTGGTTGTAGTAGACGCCTACTCCAAATGGATCGAGTGTGACATTTTAAATTCAAGCACATCCTCTGCCACGGTAGAAAGTCTACGGGCAATGTTCGCCGCCCACGGTCTACCAGACATCTTGGTCAGCGACAATAGCCCGTGCTTCACAAGCACTGAATTCCAGGACTTCATGGCAGGCAATGGAATTAACCATGTTAGAACAGCACCGTTCAAGCCGGCCTCAAACGGCCAGGCAGAACGGGCAGTGCAGATAATCAAACAGGGGTTACTCAGATTCCAAGGGGGTTCCCTACAAACCCGCTTATCACGCCTCCTGTTGCCTATAGATTCCGACAACACTCACTCACAGGAGTTCCACCCGCAGAGCTACTAATGAAAAGGACGCTCAAAACCTGATTATCCCTTATACACTCCACCATAAAAGAAATTGTCGAGAGCAGGCGCCAGTCACAATATCACTACCATGACAGGAATGCGAGGGCGCGATGTATTGATGTAAATGATCCTGTTTTTGTCCTCAACTACGCTGCAGGGCCTAAATGGCTCGCAGGCACTGTGGTTGCCAAAGAGGGAAATAGGATTCTGGTAGTTAAACTTAACAATGGACAAATCTGCCGCAAACATGTGGATGAAACAAAAAGGAGGTTCAGCAACCCCATCGAAGAAGCAGAGGAAGTTCACTCCACCACAGGTGACCGAACACCGGAACCAAAGGGAGGAGAGCCCAGTCACTGTGGGCAGTCCGGACAGGCCTGAGGCATTGCAAACAGCAGACACTCAGGCCAGCGCCCAACAACCGGAGCCCCAACTCAGGCCCTCTACAAGGGAGCGTAAACCACCAGAGAGACTCAACCTGTGATCCCAATAAGACTTTGGAGGGGGAGGTGATGTCATGTATTCAACCAGCATTGTAACCCATGTATAAACTGACCTAAGTTGTACACCGTGAGAACACTGACCACTAGGTGGGAGACACTCCTAACCTGGACCTTCAGGTATAAAAGGGGAAACTCCACCCACCTTCATCACTTGAGTGCTAAGGAATAAAGGACAGGTCACAGACTGACCTTCTCTCAAGCATGGGCCTCGTGTGCATTTATACTGTGTAGTAAGGACGTATCATATACTACATCTTATGCACTACTCTCATCGACCCTCTTGGTTACCTCCTTGAAAAATTAAATCAGGTTAGTTAGACACAATCTTCCCTTAACAAGTCCATGCTGACTATCCCTAATGCCTTTTCAAATGCAGATTTATCCTGTCTTTCAAGAATTTTTCCAATAATTTTCCCACCACTGAGGTTAGACTGACAGGCCTGTAATCACTCGGCCTATCCTGTTCTCCCTTCTTAAACAAGGGTACTACATTAGCAGTCCTCCAATCCTCCGGCACCATGCTCAGATCCAAAGAGGATTGGAAAATGATGGTCAAGGCCTTTGCTATTTCCTCTTTTACTTCGCTCAACAGCCTAGGATGCATTTCATCCGGGCCTGGGGACTTATCTACTTTCAAAGCTGCTAAACCCCTTAATACTTTCTCTCTCACTATATTTATTTCATCTAGAATATCACACTCTTCCTTGACAGCAGTATCTGCATTGCCCCTTTCCTTTGTGAAAACAGATGCAAAATATTCGTTAAGAACCCTTCCAACATCTTCCGCCTCCACACAAAGATTACCCTCATGGTCTCTAATAGGCCCTACCCTTTCTTTAATTACCCTCTTACTCTTAATATATTTAAAGAACATCTTAGGGTTTTCCTTAATTTTACTGGGCAAGAATTTTTCGTGCTCTCTCTTAGCATTCCTAATATCCTTTTCAACTTTATCTCTGGAAGTATGGAAGAGATTACTTTTGTTTTTGAATTGTAGCATACTCATACACAACGATTTCTATGTCGGGTCTCAGAAGAGTATTCCAAGGAGAGGGATCTAAGGTCTGAGCAAAAAAAATAATGAGACCTTTGTGTATAAAGGCCGCCTAACAGTAGCTACACTGTTGGACAGAGTATAAATCAAGAAATAATGGAGGCTTGTAAAAAAGATACGACAATTATCATGGGCGATTTAAATCTTCATATTGATTGGACAAATCAAATTGGCCAAGGTAGCCTTGAGGAAGAGTTCAGAGAATGCATCTTGGATAGTTTCTTTGAGGCCCAGCAGGGAGTCGAGGAGGCAGAGTGGCATGTCGGTGAGGCCTACAAGAGGCCAGCGTCGATTCGGCAGGCCCAGCAGGGAGTCGAGGAGGCAGAGCGGGACATCGGTGAGGCCTACAAGAGGCTAGCAGCGAGGCGGGAGAGCCAGCAGAGAGTCAAGGAGGCGGAGCGGGACGTCGGTGAGGCCTACAAGAGGCCAGCCAGTGCAGGGAGGCAAAAAAGGAGAAATAAATCGAAAGGTGATGTCACAGCCATGGGGGTAAGTGATTGGCTGGTGATTGGTAAGCAGTTTTTCTTTTTTTTTTAGATAAGTAAGTAACCTTTAGCATTGTTGTTGCCAATTTAAGTTTATCTAAGGAGGAACGGAGGGAAATCCTTATTAGTCGGGAAATTGTGTTGGGGAAATTGATGGGATTGAAGGCTGATAAATCCCCAGGGCCTGATGGTCTGCATCCCAGAGTACTTAAGGAGCTGGCCTTGGAAATAGCGGATGCATTGACAGTCATTTTCCAACATTCCATAGACTCTGGATCAGTTCCTATGGAGTGCAGGGTAGCCAATGTAACCACACTTTTTAAAAAAGGAGGGAGAGAGAAAACAGGGAATTATAGACCGGTCAGCCTGACATCGGTAGTGGGTAAAATTATGGAATCAATTATTAAGGATGTCATAGCAGCGCATTTGGTAAGAGGTGACATGATAGGTCCAAGTCAGCATGGATTTGTGAAAGAGAAATCATGCTTGACAAATCTTCTGGAATTTTTTGAAGATGTTTCCAGTGGAGTGGACAAGGGAGAACCAGTTGGTGTGGTGTATTTGAATTTTCAGAAGGCTTTCGACAAGGTCCCACACAAGAGATTAATGTGCAAAGTTAAAGCACATGGGATTAGGGGTAGTGTGCTGACGTGGATTGAGAACTGGTTGGCAGACAGGAAGCAAAGAGTCGGAGTAAATGGGTACTTTTCAGAATGGCAGACAGTGGGGTACCTCAAGGTTCTGTGCTGGGGCCCCAGCTGTTTACATTGTACGTTAATGATTTAGACGAGGGGATTAAATGTAGTATCTCCAAATTTGCGGATGACACTAAGTTGGGTGGCAGTGTGAGCTGCGAGGAGGATGCTATGAGGCTGCAGAGTGACTTGGATAGGTTAGGTGAGTGGGCAAATGCATGGCAGATGAAGTATAATGTGGATAAATGTGAGGTTATCCACTTTGGTGGTAAAAACAGAGAGACAGACTATTATCTGAATGGTGACAGATTAGGAAAAGGGGAGGTGCAACGAGACCTGGGTATCATGGTACATCAGCCATTTTAGGTTGGCATGCAGGTACAGCAGGCGGTTAAGAAAGCAAATGGCATGTTGGCCTTCATAGCGAGGGGATTTGAGTATAGGGGCAGGGAGGTGTTGCTACAATTGTACAGGCGTTGGTGAGGCCACACTTGGAGTATTGTGTACAGTTTTGGTCTCATAACTTGAGAAAGGACATTCTTGCTATTGAGGGAGTGCAGCGAAGGTTCATCAGACTGATTCCCGGGATGGCGGGACTGACCTATCAAGAAAGATTGGGTCAGCAGGGCTTGTATTCACTGGAGTTCAGAAGAATGAGAGGGGATCTCATAGAAACTTTTAAAATTCTGACAGGTTTAGACAGGTTAGATGCAGGAAGAATGTTCCCAATGTTGGGGAAATCCAGAACCAGGGGTCACAGTCTAAGGATAAGGGGTAAGCCATTTAGGACCGAGATAAGGAGAAACTTCTTCACCCAGAGAGTGGTGAACCTCTGGAATTCTCTACCACAGAAAGTTGTTGAGGTCAATTCACTAAATATATTCAAAAAGGAGTTAGATGTAGTCCTTACTACTAGGGGGATCGAGGGGTGTGGCGAGAAAGCAGGAATGGGGTACTGAAGTAGCATGTTCAGCCATGAACTCATTGAATGGCGGTGCAGGCTCGAAGGGCCAAATGGCCGACTCCTGCACCTATTTTCTATGTTTCTATGTTTCTATGTTTCTATGTTACGTCATGGCAGGAGGGCTCAGACACATGTGATGCTCCTTCTGTACTATGTGGGAAGTCAGGGACGCTTCCAGAGTCCCTGACGACTACATGTGCGGGAAGTGCATCCGCCTGCAGCTCCTGATGGACCACATTGCGGCACTAGAGCTGCGGGTGGATTCACTCTGGAGCATCCACGATGCTGAGAATGGCGTGAATAGCACGTTTAGTGAGTTGGTCTTACTGCAGGTAAAGGGTACACAGCCAGGTCGGGAATGGGTGACCAACAGAAAGAGCAGTGCAAGGAAGATAGTGCAGGGGTCCCCTGCGGTCATCCCTTTGCAAAACAGATACACCGCTTTGGTACTGTTGAGGGGGATGACTCATCAGGGGAGGGCAGCAGCAGCCAAGTTCATGGCACCGTGGTTGGCTCTGCTGCACAGGAGGGCAGGCAAAAGAGTGGGAGAGCGATAGTAATGGGGGATTTGATTGTAAGGGGAATAGATAGGCGTTCCTGCGGCCGCAACCGAGGTTCTTGGATGGTATGTTGCCTCCCTGGTGCAAGAGTCAAGGATGTATTGGAGTGGGTGCAGGGCATTCTGAAAAAGGAGGATGAACATCCAGTTGTCGTGGAGCATATAGGTACCAACGATATAGAAAAATTGAGATGAGGTCCTACAAGACAAATTAAGAGAGCTAGGAGCTAAATTAACAAGTAGGACCTCAAAAGTATCTCAGGATTGCTACAGGTGCCACGTGTTAGTCAGAGTAGGAATTGCAGGGAAGCACGTGGCTTAAGGAGTGGTGCAGAAGGGAGGGTTTCAAATTCCTGGGACATTGGAACCGGTTCTGGGGGAGGTGGGACCAGAACAAACCAGACGGTTTGCACCTGGACAGGACCGGAACCAATGTCCGAGGGGGAGTGTTTGCTCGTGTTGTTGGGGAGGAGTTAAACCAGTATGGCAGGGGGATGGGAATCTATGCAGGGAGACAGAGAGAAGTAGAATGGGGGCAGAAGCAAAAGATAGAAAGAAGAAAATTAAAAGTGAAACCTGAGGCAAAAAGCAAAAAGGGTCACATTACAGTAAATTCTAAAGGAGCAAAGTGTGTTAGAAAGACAAGCCTGAAGGCTCTGTGCCTCAATGCGAGGAGTATTCAGAATAACGTGGACGAGTTAACTGCGCAGATAGCAGTTAACGGGTATGATGTAATTGGCATCATGGAAACATGGCTCCAGGGTGACCAAGGCTGCGAACTCAACATCCAGGGGTATTCCACATTTAGGAAGGATAGACAGAAAGGAAAAGGAGGCGGGGTGGCATTTCTGGTTAAAGAGGAAATTAATGCAATAGTAAGAAAATACATTAGCTTGGATGATGTGGAATCGGTATGGGTGGAGCTACGGATACCAAGAAGCAGAAAACGCTAGTGGGAGTTGTGTACAGAGCACCAAACAGTAATAGTAAGGTTGGGGACAGCATCAAACAAGAAATTAGGAATGCATGCAATAAAGGTATAGCAGTTATCATGGGTGACTTGAATCTAAATATTGATTGGGCTCACCAAACTGGTAGCAATGCGGTGGAGGTGGATTTCCTGGAGTGTATTAGGGATGGTTTTCTCGACCAATAGTCGAGGAATCAACTAGAGAGCTGACCATCCTAGACTGGGTGATGTGTAATGAGAAGCGACTAATTAGCAATCTTATTGTGCGAGGCCCCTTGGGGAAGAGTGACCATAGCATGGTAGAATTCTTTATTAAGATGGAGCGTGACATAGTTAATTCAGAAACTAGGGTCCTGAACTTAAGGAAAGGGAACTTCGACGGCATGAGGCGTGAATTGGCTAGAATAGACTGGCAAATGATACTTAAAGGGTTGACAGTGGATAGGCAATGGCAAACATTTAAAGATCATATGGATGAATTTCAGCAATTGTACATCCCTGTCTGGAGTAAAAATAAAACGGGGAAGGCTCAACCATGGCTAACAAGGGAAATTAAGGATAGTGTTAAAGCCAATGAAGAGGCATATAAATTGGCCAGAAAAAGCAACAAACCTGAGGACTGGGAGAAATTTAGAATTCAGCAGAGGAGGACAAAGTGTTTAATTAAGAGGGGGAAAATAGAATATGAGAAGAAGCTTGCTGGGAACATAAAAACTGACTGCAAAAGCTTCTATAGATATGTGAAGAGAAAAAGATTAGTGAAGACAAACGTACGTCCCTTGCAGTTGGATTCAGGTGAATTTATAATGTGGAACAAAGAAATGGCAGACCAATTGAACAAATACTTTGGTTCTGTCTTCACGAAGGAAGACGCAAATAACCTTCCGGAAATGCTAGGGGACCGAGGGTCTAGTGAAAAGGAGGAACTGAAGGATATCCTTATTAGACGGGAAATTGTGTTCGGGAAATTGATGGGATTGAAGGCCGATAAATCCCCGGGGTCTGATAATCTGCATCCCAGCGTATTAAGGAAGTGGCCCAAGAAATAGTGGATGCATTGGTGATCATTTTCCAACAGTCTATCGACTCTGGATCAGTTCCTATGGACTGGAGGGTAGCTAATGTAACACCACTTTTTAAAAAGAGAGGGAGAGAGAAAACGGGTAATTATAGACCGGTTAGTCTAACATCAGTGTGGGGAAAATGTTGGAATCAATTATTAAGGATGAAATAGCAGTGCATTTGGAAAGCAGTGACAGGATCGGTCCAAGTCAGCATGGATTTATGAAAGGGAAATCATGCTTGACAAATCTTCTGGAATTTTTTGAGGATGTCACTAGTAGAGTGGACAAGGGAGAACCAGTTAATTGGTATATTTGGACTTTCAAATGGCTTTTGAGAAGGTCCCACACAAGAGATTGGTGTGCAAAATCAAAGCACATGGTACTGGGGTTAATATATTGACGTGGATAGAGAACTGGTTGGCAGACAGGAAGCAGAGAGTCGGGATAAATGGGTCCATTTCAGAATGGCAGGCTGTGACTAGTGGAATCCGCATGACTCAGTACTGGGACCCCAACTCTTTACAATATACATCAATGATTTGGATGACGGAATTGAGTGTAATATCTCCAAGTTTGCAGATGATACTAAACTGGGTGGCGGTGTGAGCTGTGAGGAGGATGCTAAGAGGCTACAGGGTGAATTGGACAGGTTAGGCGAGTGGGCAAATACATGGTAGGTGCAGTATAATGTGGATAAATGTGAGGCTATCCACTTTGGGGGCAAAAACGCGAAGACAGAATGTTATCTGAATGGCGGCAGATTAGGAAAAGGGGAGGTGCAACAAGACCTGGGTGTCATGGTACATCAGTCATTGAAAGTTGGCATACAGGTACAGCAGGCGGTGAAGAAGGCAAATGGTATGTTGGCCTTCATAGCTCGAGGGTTTGAATATAGGAGCAGGAAGGTCTTAATGCAGTTGTACAGGGCCTTGGTGAGGCCTCACCTGGAATATTTTGTTCAGTTTTGGTCTCCTAATCTGAGGAAGGACATAAGAACATAAGAACATAAGAATTAGGAACAGGAGTAGGCCATCTAGCCCCTCGATCCTGCTCCGCCATTCAACAAGATCATGGCTGATCTGGCCGTGGACTCAGCTCCACTTACCCGCCCGATCCCCATAACCCTTAATTCCCTTATTGGTTAAAAATCTATCTATCTGTGACTTGAATACATTCAATAAGGTAGCCTCAACTGCTTCCTTGGGCAGAGAATTCCACAGATTCACAACCCTCTGGGAGAAGAAATTCCTTCTCAACTCGGTTTTAAATTGGCTCCCCCGTATTTTGAGGCTGTGCCCTCTAGTTCTAGTCTCCCCACCAGTGGAAACAACCTCTCTGCCTCTATCCTGTCTATCCCTTTCATTATTTTAAATGTTTCTATAAGATCACCCCTCATCCTTCTGAACTCCAACGAGTAAAGTCCCAGTCTACTCAATCTATCATCATAAGGTAACCCCCTCATCTGCGGACGTTCTTGCTATTGAGGGAGTGCAGCGAAGGTTCACCAGACTGATTCCCGGGATTGCAGGACTGACATACGAGATGAGACTGGATCAACTGGGCCTTTATACATTGGAGTTTAGAAGGATGAGAGGGGATCACATAGAAACAGCTAAGATTCTGACGGGACGGGACAGGTTAGATGCGGTAGAATGTTCCCGATGTTGGGGAATTCCAGAACCAGGGGACACAGTCTTAGGATAATGGGTGGGCTATTTAGGATTGAGATGAGGAGACACTTCTTCACTCAAAGAGTTGTTAATCTGTGGAATTCCCTGCCGCAGAGAGTTGTTGATGCCACTTTGTTGGATATATTCAAGAGGGAGTTAGATATGGCCATTACGGCTAAAGGGATCAAGGGGTATGGAGAGAAAACAGGAAAGGGGTATTGACGGAGTGATCAGCCATGATCTTATTGAATGGTGGTGTAGGTTCGAAGGGCTGAATGGCCTACTCCTGCACCTATTTTCTATGTTTCTATGTTAAGTACGTTGTTGAACCAACCAGGGAGCAGGGTATCTTAGATTTGCTACTGTGCAATGAGACAGGATTAATTAATGATCTCATAGTAAAGAATCCTCTTGGAAAGTGTGATCGTAGCATGGTTGAATTTTAAATTCAGTTGGAGAGTGAAAAAGTTGGGTCTCAAACAAATGTCCTGAACATAAATAAAGGCGATTGCAAAGGTATGAAGGCAGAGTTGGCTAAATGGTTTGGGGAAATATATTAAAGTGTAAGACGGTTGATGAACAGTGGCAGACAGTTAAGGAGATATTTCATAACTCTCAACAAAAATATATTCCAGTGAGAAGGAAAGACTTTAATTGAAGGGAGAACCATCCATGGCTAACTAAGGAAGTAAAGATTGGTATCAAATTGAAAACAATGGCATACAATGTGGCCAAGATTCGTGCGAGGTCAGATGATTGGGAAATCTTTTAAAACCAGCAAAGGACAACTAAAAAAATAATAAAGGGAGCGAAAATAGATTTTGAGGATAAACCATGAAGAAATATTAAAACAGATAGTAAGAGCTTCTACAGGTATATGAAAAGGAAAATGGTAGCTAATGTAAATGTTGGTCTCTTAGAGGATGGGAATGGGGAGTTAATAATGGGGAACAGGAAATGGCAGAGGCTATGAAATAATATTTTGTATCGGTCTTCACGGTGGAAGACACTAAAAACATCCCTATATTAGATAATCTAGGGGCTATAGGGAGGGGGGAACTTAAAACAATCACTATCACTAAAGAAAAAGTACTCGGTAAAGTAATGGAACAAAAGGTGGACAAGTCCCCTGCACCGGATGGCCTGCATCCTACAGTCTTAAAAGAAGTGGCTGCAGAAATAATGGATGCATTGGTTGCAATCTATTAAAATTCCCTGGAGTACCTGGGGAGGTCCTAACAGATTGGAAAACTGCAAATTAACACCCCTATTTAAAAAAGGAGGGTGACATAAAGCAGGAAACTATAGACTAGTTGCTGAACATCTGTCATTGGGAAAACACCGAGTCCATTATTAAGGAATCAGTAGCAGAACATTTGGAAAATCATAATGCAGTCAAGCAGAGTCAACATGGTTTTATGAAAGGGAAATCATGTTTGAAAAATTTGTTGGATTTCTTTGAGGATGTAATGAGCAGGGTGGATAAAGGGGAACCAATGGATGTGGTGTATTTGGATTTCCAGAAGGCATTCGATAAGGTGTCACATAAAAGGTTACTGCACACGATAAGAGCTCACGGGGTTGGGGGTAATATATCAGCATGGATAGGGGATTGGCTAACTAATAGAAAACAGAGAATCGGGATAAATGTGTTATTTTCCGGTTGGCAATCAGTAACTAGTGAGGTGCCGCAGGGATCAGTGATGGGACCCCAACTATTTACAATCTATATTAATGAATTGGATGAGGGGACTGAGTATAATGTGTCCAAGTTTGCTGATGATACAAAGATAGGTGGGAAAGCACATTGTGAGGACACAAAGAATCTGCAAAGGGATAACCCAAAGGTTATCTATCCACTTTGGCAGGAAAAATAAAAAAGCAAATTATTATTTGAATGGAGAGAGATTACAAAATGCTGCAGTACAGAGGGACCTGTGGGTGTTTGTGCATGAAGCAAAAAAATTTGGTATGCTGGTAAAGCAAGTTATCAGGAAGGCAAGTGGAATGTTGTCCTTTATTGCAAGGGGGGTGGAGCATAAAAGCAGGGAAGTTCTGCTACAACTGCACAGCGTATTGGTGAGACCGCACCTGGAGTACTGCGTATAGTTTTAGTCTCCTTATTTGAGGAAGGATATACTTGCATTGGAGGCAGTTCAGAAAATGTTCACTAGGTTGATTCCTGAGATGAAGGTGTTGACTTATGAAGAAAGGTTGAGCAGGTTGGCCTATACTCTGGAGTTTAGAAGAATGAGAGGTGATTTTATTGAAAGATGATATTGAGGGGGCTTGAAAAGTTAGATGCAGAGAGGATAGTTCCACTCATGAGGGAATCTAGAACCAGGAGGCATAGTTTAAGAATAAGGGGTCACCCATTTAGAACTGAGATGAGGAAGAATTTCTTCTCACAGAGGGTCGTAAATCTGTAGAATTCTCTGCCCCAGAGAGTGGTGGAGGCTGGGTCATTGAATATATTTAAGGTGGAGATAGACAGATTTTTGAATGATAAGGGAGTGAAGGGTTATAGGGAGTGGGCAGGGAAGTGGAGCTGAGCCCATGATCAGATCAGCCATGATCTTATTGAATGGCGGATCAGGCTCGAGGGCCCAAATGGCCAACTCCTGCTCCTATTTCGTATGTTTTTATGTTCTTATATATGTACACACTAAGTTACTCCTTGTAATGCATTTGCTTCATGGGTTTTTTGCTTAAGAATCCATAGCAACATATTGCTATTAAGAACTAGTTGATTTATTCACAAAGGTTTTACAATAACACTACACATTAGCAGTTCATCCACTGGGCTCACAACTGCATACCTCATTGTGGATGACTTAGATCCAACTGACTGGGGTTTTATTGAGTCTTGTGAACACCACGTGACTGGCTAAGCCCATCACAATACAACTATTTTGTGGGAAACAATTAAATCAAAGTGCCCCCTGATTAAAGCGGGGGTGGATGTGGGCCGGGGGCGGGGGGGGGGGTGGACACACACACCAAACACTTTCAAACAAGTGCCCCCTTTTTTTTTTTTGAGGGCACTAAAACACAAATTATACAAGTACCCCCTGGCTAAAAGTGGAGGGGCACTAAAACCAGCACAGTAAAAAACTTAAACTTTAGACAAAACATCAAATTAAAATTTGGTTGCCGGGAGTGATGATGCTCCCGAGTCCCTCCAGTGCCCACCTCTCACAACAGCTCTGCATCTCTTTTGGGTTGAAGACAAATAAACATTAATCATGTTCCCCCTGAATAAAGGGGATGGGGGGGGGGACACTCCAAACATTTTTCAAGAGCCCTTTTTTGTTTTTTTTTGGTTTTTTGTGGGGGGTTTTTGTGGGGTTTTTTTGGGCACTAAAACCACAAATTATACAAGTGCCCCCTGGCAAAAGGGGAAGGGGACACTAAAGCCCGGCAAAAAAACAAATTAAATTTTAAAACATATAAAATCAAATTAAAATTTGGTTGCCGGGGTGATGATGCACTCCAGTCCCTCCCGTGTCCACTTCTCGCAACAGCTCTACACTCTTTTGTAGAAAATGCTTGAAGCTATCATTAAGGAAGAAATAGCAGGACATCTAGATAGGAATAGTGCAATCAAGCAGACGCAACATGGATTCATGAAGGGGAAATCATCTTTAACTAATTTACTGGAATTCTTTGAGGATATAACGAGCATGGTGGATAGAGGTGTACCGATGGATGTGGTGTATTTAGTTTTCCAAAAGGCATTCGATAAGGTGCCACACAAAAGGTTACTGCAGAAGATAAAGGTACGCGGAGTCAGAGGAAATGTAACAGAATTGGCTGGCTAACAGAAAGCGGAGAGTCGGGATAAATGGGTCCTTTTCGGGTTGGAAATCGGTGGTTAGTGGTGTGCCACAGGGATCGGTGCTGGGACCACAACTGTTTACAATATACATAGATGACCTGGAAGAGGGGACAGAGTGTAATGTAACAAAATTTGCAGATGACACTAAGATTAGTGGGAAAGCGGGTTGTGTAGAGGACACAGAGAGGCTGCAAAGAGATTTAGATAGGTTAAGCGAATGGGCTGAGGTTTGACAGATGGAATACAATGTCGGAAAATGTGAGGTCATCCACCTTGGAAAAAAAAACAGTAAAAGGGAATATTATTTGAATGGGGAGAAATTACAACATGCTACGGTGCAGAGGGACCTGGGGGTCCTTGTGCATGAATCCCAAAAAGTTAGTTTGCAGGTGCAGCAGGTAATCAGGAAGGCGAATGGAATGTTGGCCTTCATTGCGAGAGGGATGGAGTACAAAAGCAGGGAGGTCCTGCTGCAACTGTACAGGGTATTGGTGAGGCCACACCTGGAGTACTGTGTGCAGTTTTGGTCACCTTACTTAAGGAAGGATATATTAGCTTTGGAGGGGGTACAGAGACAATTCACTAGGCTGATTCCAGAGATGAGGGGGTTACCTTATGATGATAGATTGAGTAGACTGGGTCTTTACTCGTTGGAGTTCAGAAGGATGAAGGGTGATCTTATAGAAACATTTAAAATAATGAAAGGGATAGACAAGATAGAGGCAGAGAGGTTGTTTCCACTGGTCAGGGGGACTAGAACTAGGGGGCACAGCCTCAAAATACGGGGGAGCCAATTTAAAATCGAGGTGAGAAGGAATTTCTTCTCCCAGAGGGTTGTGAATCTGTGGAATTCTCTGCCCAAGGAAGCAGTTGAGGCTAGTTCATTGAATGTATTCAAATCACAGATAGATAGATTTTTAACCAATAAGGGAATTAAGGGTTATGGGGAGCGGGCGGGTAAGTGGAGCTGAGTCCACGGCCAGATCAGCCATGATCTTGTTGAATGGCAGAGCAGGCTCGAGGGGCTAGATGGCCTACTCCTGTTCCTAATTCTTATATTCTTATGTTCTTATAAAACATAAATAAACAATTAAATCAAGAGCCCCCCAATTTGGGGGACACTCCAACACTTATCAAGGCCCTTTTTTTTGTGTTTTTTTGTGTTTTTTGTGTTTTTTTGGCGTGTTTTTGTGCACTAAAACACACATTATACAAGTGCCCCCTATAAAAGGGGAGGGGGGACACTAAAACCGGCAATACAAGAAATAAAATTTTAGAACATATAAAATCAAATTAAAATTTGGTTGCCGGGAGTGATGATGCACTCCAGTCCCTCCGGCGCCCACCTCTCACAACAGCTCTACAAACCTGTGAGCATACTCACAGTTGCACACATTACACTCATCATGAAGGCTAAAAGTAAGTTTAAAAAACAATCTGTACAAATATGATCAAATGTAACAAAGAGAACAAGAAGCAAAATTAAAAGAACACTCTGAATGTTGGAGAAAACCGATTAATCTGCAGCTGAAAAAAGAAATAGTGAGTCCTGGTTCAGACAGACATTGTTCATCCTGTCGAAGAATAGGTTTCAATCCAGACATTACTGTGTCTTTTCTCATTTCAGAAAACCTCAGTGCAGACTTGTAGGGCTGAATGGCTTACTTCTGTGCTTTAATGCTCTATGGTGGGGATTTTAACCACCTGTCCCCCAGTCAGGCATCAATGGTGCGTGGAATGGATTAAAATGGGAGAGTCAACTTACTGGCTGGAAGTCACTGAGTATCTGCCCACAGCCATTTTCTCTTTGCTGATTCTCAAGTTGGCCCAAAGCTCTCGTTGACAGGTGTGGGAGGACTTGGGAACTCACAATATATGATACATGGCCCCACCCTCTCCTTCACCACTAGCGGGAGGAGACTGTGCCCATTATAAGACCATGTGGAACACCAACTTTAGGCATTGGGTCTGACTTATGCTAGTCCTGGCTGCTTTTCAGATCCGATACTGTACTCATGCTCAGTTGTGGTGGAAGAGCTGTGGACATTCGGCCCCCTATCTCTTCAACTCTCTCTTTTGTCCTTTTGTGTGGGTGATGATGGTTAGTGGTATGGTGGGAAGATAGCATTTTATGGAAATGCCATTGAGGCACCAGTTGAAGGCAGCATCTAGACTGGCAGGTCCTGTATGTGGTAGCACACTTGCCTCTGAGTTAGAAGGTTGTGGTGTCAACTACCACTCAAGAGATTTGAGCACATAATCTAGGCTGGCAATGAGGGAGTACTGCACTGACAGACGAGATGTTAAACTGAGGCTGCATTTGCCCTACCAGGTGTATATAAAAGGTCTCATTGCACTAATTGAGGAAGAGCAGGGGAAATCTCTCCTGGCCAATTTTTATCCCTCAACCAACATTAATAAACTGATTATCTGGTTATTGTGGAACCTTGCGGTGTGCATATTAGTTACCCTGTTTTCTATAGTGCAGCAGTGACTACACTTAAAAAAGTACTTCATTTTCTGTAAAGTGCTTTGGGACGTCCTGAGGGTTTGAAAGGTGTTATATAAATTAATGTTCTTCTTCTTCATACTGTTTGCCAGTGCTTACCGAATCTCCTCACTCATCTCTCTCTGCACTCTGGCATAAATGCCATCTAACACTAGGGATGTATTTGTTTTTAATCCCTTTCACCTTGTCTAGTACTTCCATCTTATTTATGTCAAAGTCTGAGTTAGTCTTTGGTATTTTCTTAGGAGGGGAGGGATATAATAAATGGAAGAAGGAAGGGGTGAGGGGCAGGAAAACCTGGGTGCTAGGAGTGGGCAGTGGCAAGAGCGAATGGGAAATTGCAATAGGTGGGTAAGTAAGTAAGGGCACCGAGGGTTGGAGGTGAGGTGAGTGGGCAAAAATTTGGCAGATGGAGTATAATGTTGGAAAGTGTGAGGTCATGCACCTGGGCAGAAAAAAATCAAAGAGCAAGTTATTATTTAAATGGAGAAAGATTGCAAAGTGCTGCAGTACAGCAGGTCCCTGGGGTACTTGTGCATGAAACACAAAAAGATAGTGTGCAGGTACAGCAAGTGTTCAGGAAGGCCAATGAAATCCTGGCCTTTATTGCAAGGGGATGGATTATAAAAGCAATCTTGCTACAGTTGTACAGGGTATTGGTGAGGCCACATCTGGAATACTGTGTGCAGTTTTGGTTTCCATATTTACGAAAGGATATACTTGCTTTGGAAGCACTTCAGAGAAGGTTCACAAGGTTGATTTTGGAGATGACTTATGAGGAAAGGTTGAGTAGGTTGGGCCTCTACTCATTGGAATTCAGAAGAATGAGAGGTGATCTTATCGAAACGTATAAGATTATGAGGGGGCTTGACAAGGTGGATGCAGAGAGGATGTTTCCACCGATAGGGAAGACTAGAACTAGAGGGCATAATCTTAGAATAAGGGGCTGCCCTTTTAAAACTGAGATGAGGCAAAATTTCTTCCCTCAGAGAGTTGTGGATCTGTGGAATTCGCTGCCTCAGAGAGCTGTGGAAGCTGGGACATTGAATAAATTTAAGACAGAAATAGACAGTTTCTTAAACAATAAGGGAATAAGGGGTTATGGGGAGCGGGCAGGGAAGTGGATCTGAGTCCATGATCAGATCAGCCATGATCATATTAAATGGCGGAGCATGCTCAAGGGGCTGTATGGCCTACTCCTGCTCCTCTTTCTTATGTTCTTATGTTTTTATGATAGGAGGGAGAAAGAAAGGGGAGTAACGGGCATTTAATGTTGGAGCCAATTAAAATAACAGGGACTTCTCTTAGACTTTAAGGGAAATCCGTCCTTTAATTCAAAAGCCTAACCCTGGCCTTGTGGGATCTCCCCAAAAATCTTTTCCTTACTACTAGGGGGATCAAGGGGTATGGCGAGAAAGCAGGAATGGGGTACTGAAGTTGCATGTTCAGTCATGAACTCATTGAATGGTGGTGCAGGCTAGAAGGGCCGAATGGCCTACTCCTGCACCTATTTTCTATGTTTCTATGTTTCTATGAGAATCCTACCCCACGCACTTCAAAAACTGGTTCTTGATGATGGCCAGGAACTGGCTTTTGAAATGGCAGGTGAGGGAGAAGGACTTGGCAGAGGCCACGGAGGGGACTTCAAGCCAAGGAAGAATCGGAGCAGGGGCGGCAAGGACAGGCAGAGCAGTGAAAGAAGAGGAACACTCAGAATTGGGGCATGGGAGAACAGGCCGGAGAATTGGAAGGCAAGCAGTGCATAGAAGCAAACCACACCTGTGGAGGCAAGAGAGATGAGTTAGCAGTGCAGGAGACCACTGGGGCAAGCTAGGAGATGCTGGAGGAGGGCCAATTGTCACAAAACAACTGGGGGATTGTGGTAAAATGAGAAGCAAGTAAATTAAATTAAAATTAAGTAAAGAAAATACATTGAGTAAAAAATCACATTTTCCTTCAGATAAAGTGAAAACTCCCTGTAACATGACTGCCAGATTTTGGACAGGGAGAGTTGACAGAATTGTCCATAATATCATCAAAGGCAGGACCATACCATTACACTGTGACATGTAACTGATTACATAGGAAGTAATTACATGGTTATATTGGTTTGTCCATTATAAATGTCTATATTGGATTTCTCATTATAAGTAAATATCTTATAAACTTATACATTTCTTATTACAAG
Organism: Pristiophorus japonicus; assembly: GCF_044704955.1. NCBI lineage: Eukaryota > Metazoa > Chordata > Chondrichthyes > Pristiophoridae > Pristiophorus > Pristiophorus japonicus. Next base: position 34,615,596 of record NC_091977.1, read on the forward strand.
TAATCAGGAAGGCAAATGAAATGTTGGCCTTTATTGCAAGGGGGATAGAATATAAAAGCAGAGAACTCCTGCTACAACTGTACAGGGTATTGGTGAGACCACACCTGGAGTACTGTGTCCAATTTTGTTCTCCGTATTTCAGGAAGGATAAACTTATATTGGAGGCTGTTCACAGAAGGTTCACTAGGTTGATTCTAGAGATGAGGGGATTGACTTATGAGGATAGATTGAGTAGGTTGTGCCTTTTCACATTGGCGTTCAGAAGAATGAGAGGTGATCTTATTGAAACTTATAAGATAATGAGGGGACTCGACAAGGTGGATGCAGAGAGGATATTTCCACTCATAGGGGAAACTAAAACTAAAGGACAGTCTTAGAATAAGGAGCCGCCCATTTAAAACTGGGTTGATGAGAAATTTCTTCTCTCAGAGGATAGTAAATCTATGGACTTCTCTGCCCCAGAGAGCTGTGGAAGCTGCATTGAATATATTTAAGGCAGAGATAGACAGATTTTTGAGCGATAAGGGAGTGAAGGGTTATGGGGAGCAGGCAGGGAAGTGGACCTGAGTCAATGATCAGATCAGCCATTATCTTATTAAATGGCGGAGCAGGCTCGAGGGGCCAAATGGCCAACTCCTGCTCCTATTTCTCATGTTCTTATGTTCTTCAGTAATGAAGTCATAAATAAGGACTAATTGGATAGCTCTACCAAAATGCCGGCACAGGCATGATGGGCTGAATGGCCTCCTGTTGTGCTGTATCATGCTATGTTTCTATGATATTAAGTGTTGGACATAAAACCATGACATAGGCCATAGAAAACATCCAACATAGGTCGATCAGAATAATGCCAGTGTTGTGAGTTCATCGCTGTGAGGAGATTCGAGGTATTGTGACCATTTACAATGGAGCAAAGAAGTCTTAGAGAGGATTCATTAGGTTTTTAAAATTATAAAGAGTTTTGAAAGAGAGAATGGAGGAATCAGTGAATATCTTTAATTTAAAATGATCACTAAGCAAATGAGAATTTGTGCCCATTCAATACCATCTTACCAATCAGTGAAATAAATTTATCATTACTTCATAATAACACCATAATCTTGAAGGCATTCATCAGGTCACCCCTTAACGGACTAATGTCTTTGTGAAAAAAATCTGTCTTCTCGCATCTCAGTTTTGAAGAGAGATGCAAGAAGATGATTCATCCAATATCAGGTAACAACTAGTTTCACTGTTTTCTTCCTGTAATGGAGCGGCCAAACTGTACACAATACTCCTTCTGCAGACTAATTAAGTTTTACAAGTTCAACATTTTCTCCTTACTGTTGGGTGACACCTTGGGTCAGAGACTAGAAAGAAAAGGAATAATCAGAGACAGTGCAGCAAGCCTGAGTGATTGTCCGAAGGGACATGTTACTGTAACATTGCTGTGCAGTTTCTCATCTGGAAAAAAATGTTTTGTTGTGGCTTACGTCAAATCATAACATTGTGAAATAGTTAAGGTCTGGGACATTTGGAATGGATCGCATGGGGAGTGGGGAGCAAGGGTGGGGTAGACATCAGATGCCTGTGTGGAAAAAGCTGAGGTAAGATGCATCAAGGAAGTCTCTGAACATGTAAGAGGAATGGCTACTACTATTGCCTTCAGAACGGGAAAGGCTGGGTCAACGGTAGTTGATGTTTACCAGTGGGAATTGCAAGAACATTCGCAACACAGTGATGCCCTCTGTGTGATAAAATTAATGGGAAAGCTGAGAAACAAAGGATTGTTGCAGACTAGCTGTCACACAGCAGTGATGAGAAAGGATTTAGGGACTTTTTTTTGGTACTGTTGTAGAGGTACATACAATTTTTTAGCGGCCCAACTACGCCAAAAAAAAGTTCCAATTTTGCCGGCATAACCTTTCATTTTGGAGCAGCGCAGATTGTCCTTAAGTTCTTAAATAAATAAATAAAGCACTTCCCCTTTGTAAAATAGATCACTAAGTGAGACCTGGGCCAACAGACTGATATTTTTCATATATCTCAATATATGAAAAATATGAAATTCCTGTATATCTTTTGAGCATTTATAGATATTTTTCACCGCTACAGTGCCGGTGCTGCTGCAATCCCGGGCCGTATGCCCCCACTGGCCCGCGACTATCCCAGGCCGAAAAGACTCCGCAGCGGCGGGCACCTATCCCGGGCCAAAAGGAACCCGCACCAGCCCGCTGCCATCCTGGGCCAAAAGAACCCTGCAGCACCGCCCCCTCCCGCGGTGTCTTCAGCTCCACTGAAACAATGGCATCTTCTCTCCGCCGATTTTTTATTCTCTGCGGCGATTTCCTTAAGCTTGGGAAGGTTTTTCAGAAGGGTGCAGTGTGCTGTTTTGGAAAAAATCGTACTTGGCCAACTCGCTTAAATGGCCAGAAATGGGCAGGTTCTGCTCCCAGTGACATAAAAAAATTGGGAACTAAAAAAATTGGATGTACCTCCTTTAGAATAGCACAGAAACTTTGGCAAAAATTGCAGATTTAATCTGCTCCAAAAAAAACAGTGTAGGCCAAAAAAATGGCGTAGAATGGTAGCGAAAATTCAGCCCATAAAGAGAGAGGACATACACATAGATGGGGACTTATGGCAAATCCTCCTCAGCAGACAGCTGGCCAGAACAGAGACCATCATTATGTTCCATTGGTAAGGTTGCCTCAGAGTAGAAATGTAGTGCAGTGTCCTCTTACTGCTATGGTCATGTTGCTGCTATAAATAAAGATTAGATATATGTAGTCAGATTCGACAGGCCTGCACCCACATTATATACAAAGACACGGTACATATCATTTGACCAATTGGATTCTGTTTGCCTTTTTTAATGGCACTGTCACCATTAATGACTCGGGCACTTTCATACCAAGGTTATTGTGCTGCATTTAAAATCTTACCAGTTCAGGTGTATTTCCCTTCCCTATCCTTAATTCCAAAAGATATTGTTTTCACATTTTGCTACACTGAACCTCAACTGCGAATTTTGCGAGTCTATCTACGGGTTGCTGTAGATTTTCACAATCCTCAACCCAATTTGCCGTACCCCACCAATTTGGTGTCATTAACAAGTTTAAATATCATTCCCTCAATTCTGAAATCTGCAGTCGGATTCAGGTGAATTAATAATGGGGAACAAAGAAATGGCAGACCAATTGAACAAATACTTCGGTTCTGTCTTCACGAAGGAAGACACAAATAACCTTCCGAATGTACTAGGGGACAGTGGGTCTAGTGAGAAGGAGGAACTGAAGGACATCCTTATTAGGCGGGAAATTGTGTTAGAAACATAGAAACATAGAAAATAGGTGCAGGAGCAGGCCATTCAGCCCTTCTAGCCTGCACCACCATTCAATGAGTTCATGGCTGAACATGAAACTTCAGTACCCCATTCCTGCTTTCTCGCCATAACCCTTGATCCCCCGAGTAGTAAGGACTTCATCTAACTCCCTTTTGAATATATTTAGTGAATTGGTCTCAACTACTTTCTGTGGTAGAGAATTCCACAGGTTCACCACTCTCTGGGTGAAGAAGTTTCTCCTCATCTCGGTCCTAAATGGCTTACCCCTTATCCTCAGACTGTGACCCCTGGTTCTGGACTTCCCCAACATTGGGAACATTCTTCCTGCATCTAACCTGTCTAAACTCGTCAGAATTTTAAACGTTTCCATGAGGTCCCCTCTCATTCTTCTGAACTCCAGTGAATACAAGCCCAGTTGATCCAGTCTTTCTTGATAGGTCAGTCCCGCCATCCCGGGAATCAGTCTGGTGAAGCTTCGCTGCACTCCCTCAATAGCAAGAATGTCCTTCCTCAAGTTAGGAGACCAAAACTGTACACAATACTCCAGGTGTGGCCTCACCAAGGCCCTGTACAACTGTAGCAACACCTCCCTGCCCCTGTATTCAAATCCCCTCGCTACGAAGGCCAACATTCCATTTGCTTTCTTAACCGCCTGCTGTACCTGCATGCTAACCTTCAATGACTGATGTACCATGACACCCAGGTCTCGTTGCACCTTCCCTTTTCCTAATCTGTCACCATTCAGATAATAGTCTGTCTCTCTGTTTTTACCACCAAAGTGGATAACCTCACATTTATCCACATTATACTTCATCTGCCATGCATTTGCCTACTCACCTAACCTATCCAAGTCACTCTGCAGCCTAATAGCATCCTCCTCGCAGCTCACACTGCCACCCAACTTAGTGTCATCCGCAAATTTGGAGATACTGCATTTAATCCCCTCGTCTAAATCATTAATGTACAATGTAAACAGCTGGGGCCCCAGCACAGAACCTTGCGGCACCCCACTAGTCACTGCCTGCCATTCTGAAAAGTACCCCTCCTACTCTTTGCTTCCTGTCTGACAACCAGTTCTCAATCCATGTCAGCACACTACCCCCAATCCCATGTGCTTTAACTTTGCACATTAATCTCTTGTGTGGGACCTTGTCGAAAGCCTTCTGAAAGTCCAAATATACCACATCAACTGGTTCTCCTTTGTCCACTTTACTGGAAACATCCTCAAAAAATTCCAGAAGATTTGTCAAGCATGATTTCCCTTTCACAAATCCATGCTGACTTGGACCTATCATGTCACCATTTTCCAGATGCACTGCTATGACATCCTTAATAATTGATTCCATCATTTTACCCACTACTGAGGTCAGGCTGACCGGTCTATAATTCCCTGTTTTCTCTCTCCCTCCTTTTTTAAAAAGTGGGGTTACATTGGCTACCCTCCACTCCATAGGAACTGATCCAGAGTCAATGGAATGTTGGAAAATGACTGTCAATGCATCCGCTATTTCCAAGGCCACCTCCTTAAGTACTCTGGGATGCAGCCCATCAGGCCCTGGGGATTTATCGGCCTTCAATCCCATCAATTTCCCCAACACAATTTCCCGACTAATAAAGATTTCCCTCAGTTCCCCCTCCTTACTAGACCCTCTGACCCCTTTTATATCCGGAAGGTTGTTTGTATCCTCCTTAGTGAATACCGAACCAAAGTACTTGTTCAATTGGTCTCCCATTTCTTTGTTCCCCGTTATGACTTCCCCTGATTCTGACTGCAGGGGACCTATGTTTGTCTTTACTAACCTTTTTCTCTTTACATACCTATAGAAACTTTTGCAATCCGCCTTAATGTTCCCTGCAAGCTTCTTCTCGTACTCCATTTTCCCTGCCTTAATCAAACCCTTTGTCCTCCTCTGCTGAATTCTAAATTTCTCCCAGTCCCCAGGATCGCTGCTATTTCTGGCCAATTTGTATGCCACTTCCTTGGCTTTAATACTATCCCTGATTTCCCTAGATAGCCACGGTTGAGCCACCTTCCCTTTTTTATTTTTACGCCAGACAGGAATGTACAATTGTTGTAATTCATCCATGCGGTCTCTAAATGTCTGCCATTGCCCATCCACAGTCAACCCCCTAAGTATCATTCGCCAATCTATCCTAGCCAATTCACGCCTCATACCTTCAAAGTTACCCTTCTTTAAATTCTGGACCATGGTCTCTGAATTTACTGTTTCATTCTCCATCCTAATGCAGAATTCCACCTTATTATGGTCACTCTTCCCCAAGGGGCCTCGCACAATGAGATTGCTAATTAATCCTCTCTCATTACACAACACCCAGTCTAAGATGGCCTCCCCCCTAGTTGGTTCCTCAACATATTGGTCTAGAAAACCATCCCTTATGCACTCCAGGAAATCCTCCTCCACCGTATTGCTTCCAGTTTGGCTAGCCCAATCTATGTGCATATTAAAGTCACCCATTATAACTGCTACACCTTTATTGCATGCACCCCTAATTTCCTGTTTGATGCCCTCCCCAACATCCCTATTACTGTTTGGAGGTCTGTACACAACTCCTACTAACGTTTTTTGCCCTTTGGTGTTCTGCATCTCTACCCATATAGATTCCACATCATCCAAGCTAATGTCTTTCCTAACTATTGCGTTTAGCTCCTCTTTAACCAGCAATGATACCCCACCTCCTTTTCCTTTTATTCTATCCTTCCTGAATGTTGAATACCCCTGAATGTTGAGTTCCCAGCCTTGATCATCCTGGAGCCACGTCTCCGTAATCCTAATCACATCATATTTGTTAACATCTATTTGCACAATTAATTCATCCACCTTATTGCGGATACTCCTTGCATTAAGACACAAAGCCTTCAGGCTTGTTTTTTTAACACCCTTTGTCCTTTTAGAATTTTGCTGTACAGTGGTCCTTTTTGTTCTTTGCCTTGGGTTTCTCTGCCCTCCACTTTTCCTCATCTCCTTTCTGTCTTTTGCTTTTGCCTCCTTTTTGTTTCCCTCTGTCTCCCTGCATTGGTTCCCATCCCCCTGCCATATTAGTTTAAATCCTCCCCAACAGCACTAGCAAACACTCCCCCTAGGACGTTGGTTCCAGTCCTGCCCAGGTGCAGACCGTCCGGTTTGTACTGGTCCCACCTCCCCCAGAACCGGTCCCAATGCCCCAGGAATTTGAATCCCTCCCTGCTGCACCACTGCTCAAGCCACGTATTCATCTGTGCTATCCTGCGATTCCTACTCTGACTATCACGTGGCACTGGTAGCAATCCCGAGATTACTACTTTTGAGATCCTACTTTTTAATTTAGCTCCTAGCTCCTTAAATTTGTTTCGTAGGACCTCATCCCTTTTTTTTTACCTATGTCGTTGGTACCAATGTGCAACACGACAACTGGCTGTTCTCCCTCCCATTTCAGAATGTCCTGCACCCGCTCCGAGACATCCTTGACCCTTGCACCAGGGACGCAACATACCATCCTGGAGTCTCGGTCGCGGCCGCAGAAACGCCTATCTATTCCCCTCACCATTGAATCCCCTATCACTATTGCTGTCCCACTCTTTTTCTTGCCCTCCTGTGCAGCAGAGCCAGCCACGGTGCCATGACCTTGGCTGCTGCTGCCCTCCCCTGATGAGTCATTCCCCTCAACAGTAATCAAAACGGTGTATCTGTTTTGCAGGGGGATGACCGCAGGGGACCCCTGCACTACCTTCCTTGCACTACTCTTCCTGCTGGTCTTCCATTCCCTATCTGGCTGTGGACCCTTTCCCTGCGGTAAGACCAACTCACTACATGCCGATAAATCCTCGGGGCTTGATAGTCCGCATCCCAGAGTAGTTAAGGAAGTGGCCCTAGAAATAATGGATGCATTGGTGACTGGAGGGTAGCTAATGTAACACCACTTTTTAAAAAAGGAGAGAGAGAGGAAATGGGTAATTATAGACCGGTTAGCCTGACATCAGTAGTGGGGAAAATGTTGGAAACGATCATTAAGGATGAAAAAGCTGCACATTTGAAAAGCAATGACAGGATCTGTCCAAGTCAGCATGGATTTATGAAAGGGAAATCATGCTTGACTAATCTTCTGGAATTTTTTGAGGATGTAACTTGCAGAGTGGACAAGGGAGAACCAGTTAATGTGGTGTATTTGGACTTTCAAAAGGCTTTTGACAAGGTCCCGCACAAGAGATTGGTGTGCAAAATCAAAGCGCATGGTATTGGGGGTAATGAACTGACATGGATAGAGAACTGGTTGGCAGACAGGAAGTAGAGAGTCGGGATAAACGGGTCCTTTCCAGAATGGCAGGTAGTGACTAGTGGAATGCTGCAGGGCTCAGTGCTGGGACCCCAGCTCTTTACAATATACATTAACGATTTAGATGAAAGAATTGAGTGTAATATCTCCAAGTTTGCAGATGACACTGAACTGGGTGGTGGTGTGAGCTGTGAGGAGGATGCTAAGAGGCTGAAGAGTGACTTGGACAGGTTAGGTGAGTGGACAAATGCATGGCAGATGCAGTATAATGTGGATAAATGTGAGGTTATCCATTTTGGGGGCAAAAACACGAAGGCAGAATATTATCTGAATGGCAGCAGATTAGGAAAAGGGGAGGTGCAACGAGACCTGGGTGTCATGATTCATCAGTCATTGAAAGTTGGCATGCAGGTACAGCAGGCAGTGAAGAAGGCAAATAGTATGTTGGCTTTCATAGCTAGGGGATTTGAGTATAGGAGCAGGGAGGTCTTACTGCAGTTGTACAGGGCCTTGGTGAGGCCTCACCTGGAATATTCTGTTCAGTTTTGGTCTCTTAATCTGAAGAAGGACGTTCTTGTTATTGAGGGAGTGCAGTGAAGGTTCACCACTGATTCCAGGGATGGCTGGATTATCATATGAGGAGAGACTGGATCAACTGGGCCTTTATTCACTGGAGTTTAGAAGGATGAGAGGGGATCTCATAGAAACGTATAAGATTCTGATGGGACAGGACAGGTTAGATGCGGGAAGAAGGTTCCTGATGGTGGGGAGGTCCAGAACCAGGGGACGCAGTTTTCGGATAAGGGGTAGGTCATTTAGGACCGAGGTGAGGAGAAACCTCTTCACTCAGAGAGTTGTTAACCTGTGGAATTCCCTGCCGCAGAGAGTCGTTGATGCCAGTTCATTGCATATATTCAAGAGGGAGTTAGATATGGCCCTTACGGCTAAATGGATCAATGGGTATGGAGAGAAAGCAGGAAAGGGGTACTGAGGGAGTGATCAGCCATGATCTTATTGAATGGCGATACAGGCTCGAAGGGCTGAATGGCCTATTCCTGCACCTATTTTCTATGTTTCTATGTTTCTTTGTTTACATTGTAGACTGTATTTAAAGTGTTAATTTAGACATGAATTGGTTTGTGATAAATGAACATAACAATAGACTAGAGAGGACTGTGACTTATGATTACTGCCCCATTACCATCAGACAACAACAGCAATGGTTAACCCCTATAAAGTGAAATACTGGAAATGCAGACTTTTATATCCATGACTGCGGCTTAAGAAAAACTGTATCTTTGACTGAAATACATTTTAAACTGACACTGCACTGCAATACTGAGGGAGTGCTGCATTATCAGAAGAGTCCTCTTAAAGATGAGACATTAAATCAAGACCCCCCTCTGTGTTTTTAGGTGGGTGTAAAATATCCCATGACAATATTCAAAGATGAGGAGTGTGATATCTTCACAGAGCACAGCACACACAGCTCCTAACATGGCAGGTTGCTCTCTCGGAAGCCTCCGGAAATCTGCCTGGTTCTGTTTATTATTAACCCTGCGCTTGCAGTATACAATATGTCCACATCCACAGTGTGGAGCTATAAACATTACAAGCTTACAGACATTACACTTCTCCATCCTTAATGAAGAAGTTATTAGAACAAACATCATACATAATTTTCATGTTTATACATAACACAGAATATAAACTTTTTTTTTCCATATTTACAAATTTAACTTTCCCACTTGTTTTCTGTTTCAAAGAGGATACCTTTGCTCTTGAACAGAACCTTCCAAACATGGTGTTGATTTCACACTCATTCGAGGCTCATCCTCCATGGAACGTTTTCCTCCATGGAATTTCCTTGATTTTCATTTGAACTCACTCTAACTTCAGGCTCTTTGTTTTCCTGACTCAGACTCAGACTTTCATTCTGATTCTCTCTTGGATTTGTTTCCAGTACATTGGATTTAGGATTTGCTTCTGGTGTATCAAAACTATCTGATGAGTCAGAAATAATTGAATCATTCCCACCTTCAACTCCTTCCATGTCTGTAGGTAAAATATGATCAATATGAACAAACCTAACCTGTCCATTATCAAACATCTTTACCAAATATGTGCGAGGATCACATAGCTTCACCACTCTTCCTGGTAACCACTTTAAACTTAATCTCACTCTCACCTTCTGGTATAATTTCACACTTCTCTCTTTTACTCTACCTCTATCATGATTCTCTTTCTGTCTTCATTGTGTCTCTTCTATGACTGTGCCAAATTCGGCTTTAACAACGAGAATCTGGTTCGTGGCGTCGTTTGAGAAACAACTCTGTTGGTGTTCTACCTGTAGTTGTATGAGGAGTACTTCGATAGGTAATCAAAAAATTAGCCAATTTATGATCCAATGACAACTGCCGTTTCCTTGGATTTGGATCTAACATTTGTTTTATGAGGGCACGTTTTACAATTTGTACAGTGTGCTCTGCTGCACCATTCGAAGCAGGATGGTATAGTGGAACCTTGGTATGTTCACACCATTTTTGCTCGTGAATTGTGCAAATTCTTCTGAATGAAATTGTGGTCCATTATCCGAAAAAATCTCTTCAGGGAGACCAAATGATGAAAATAATTTTCGCAAAATGTCCAATGTTTTACTTGTTGTTATTTTCCACATTGGAAACGCCTCAACCCACTTCGAATGGCTATCAATCACAATGAACAATTGTTTCCTTCTAACTCAGCAAAGTCAATATGTAGTCTTTGCCACATCCTGGGAGGCCATTTACATGGCTGTAATGGTACTGGTGGTGGTTGTTTGCTTACCGATTGACATGTCGTACACTGACTCACGATATACTCTATATCTTTATCAAGACCTGGCCACCATAACTGCATGCAAAACTCTTGGTCAAGCACATTCCCAGGTGCTGGTCATGGAGGTCTGCTAATAATTTGGACCTGAATTTATTTGGTATAACCACTCTTGCACCCCACATTTTACAATCTTTATTGACTGATAATTCATTCCTACGAATGAAGAATGGATGTGTATCTTTGTCTGTTACCTGGTTTGATCATCCATTTGCCATATACTCATACACCTTTGAGATCACTGGGTCACGTTTAGTTGCTCTACCAATCTCTTCAGCTGTGACTGGCAGTTCATCAATATATGAAAAATAAAACACTTCTTCCCTATCGGGTGTAACTTGTGATGGGGAAGGCAATCTAGACACTGCATCAGCATTACTGTGATCAGCTGATCGTTTGTATTCAATATAATATGTATATGCTGAAAAAATCAATGCCCATCTCTGCATTCGGGCTGCAGCTAATGTTAGAACTGGGGACTTTGGATGGAGCACTATAACCCCAAACCGTTAGAAATTGCTGAAAGTTATCGTTTCGGGATTCGGATTCAAAAGGCTGATGAAAATATCAGACCCTAAGCTGTTAGGGGTTTAGGGTCCGTAACGATGGTAAACTTATGACCATACAAGTATTTGTGAAACTTCTTGACCCCAAAAATTAATGCCAAAGCTTCCCTTTCAATTTGAGCATAATTACTCTCACTGGCACTGAGAGTGCGTGAAGCAAAAGCAATTGGTCTCTCCTCCCCACTACTTAATACATGAGAGATTACTGCCCCAACTCCATAAGGAGAGGCATCACATGCTAGCTTAATCTCCTTAGATATATCTTAGTGAACTAACATGGTGTTCTCTACCAATTTGCTTTTACACTCCTTGAATGTTGTATCGCATTCTTTTGACCACTTCCACTGGACCTGTGTTTTCAAAAGTTCATTCAGTGGATGTAATATTGTAGCCAAATTTGGTAGGAACTTCCCATAATAGTTCAAAAGACCCAAGAATGAACGAAGTTCAGTGACATTCCTGGGAGTGGGTGCATTTCTAATTGCATCCAATTTTTCCATGGTTGGATGTAAACCATCTTTGTCTACTCTGTACCCTAAGTACTCCACTGAGTTTTTAAATAACTCACACTTACGAGCAGACACTCATACTCTGTGCTTCTCTAGCCATTTGAGGACTTAATTCAATATGTTATTAGGAATTTGCCTATTTGGTGATGAAATTAGTATGTCATCCAAATAACATACTACCCCTTCAATACCTTGCAAAATCCGGTTCATCATCCCTTGGAATATGGCAAGGGCAGAAGAGACTCCAACCGGTAGCCTATTAAAGTGATATAGGCCTAGATGAGTATTTATAGTCAAACATGACTTAGATTCCTCATCTAGTTCAAGTTGTAAGTAGGCATTCGTAAGATCCAGTTTTGAGAAAATCTGACCACTTGTCAGTGTTGTGAACAAATCTTCTATATTCGGCAATGTATTGGGGACATGACCCTCTAGAACCTAGTTTACGGTTACTTTATAATCACCACACAATCTTACCTTACCATCGGACTTAGGTACATCAACAATGGGTGTAACCCAATTACATCGCTCTATCTTACAAATAATGTTCTCAGTCTCTCGTCTTTTGAGTTCTTGCTCAACTTTCTCCTTGAGTGCATATGGTACGGAACGTGACTTGTAGTAAACCAATCTAGCATCCTTCTGTACCCTGACACTCGCCTTGACGCCTTGGATTGGACTGCCCGTTTCGCAGAACACCTTCGGATACTGCTTGATAACCTCATCCATTGATGAAAATCTTGTTTTAACACAGAAAATCTTACTCCAATCCAGCTTCAGTGAGCTCAACCAATTTCTTCCTAGTAAGGTAGGCTTGTCTCCTTTCACTACTGTTAGAGGCAAGTTCTGAAATTAATCTTTATATTTCACCGGTACGGTGATATGACCTACCACAGGAATTTTCTCTCCCGAGTAGCCTCGCAGCTCTATCTTGGATTTCTCCAGTTGAAAATCACGCAATTTGTCGAGGTACAGTGACTCCATTACTACACTCACGGATGCACCCCTGTCAATTTCCATTGGTATCTTGAATCCCGCAACATCTATGTGGATGTTGATGCTTTCCGAATTGCTGTCCGTTAACCTCGTGCTCCTGATGACGTGTAACTCTAACATCTCCTTGTCCTATTGTTCTTCCATGTTATGTAGTCTCTTAGGATTTCTACTCATAGCTTTGAACGCTGGACTCATAGCTTTAAAAGCTGGTTTACCCTTCAGTCGGCATGCCTTCGCAAGATGCCCAGTCTTTCTGCAGAAGAAACACTCCGCCTTCACGTATGAACAACTTTGAGCAATGTGTTGTCACAGGCACCTATAGCATGACTTCGATGCTCTGTTAGAATTTCCAGTTTCTGAGACTTTAGGCCCCCACCGTCTTTTACTTTGAACTGCAGGTGATTTACCTCGGTGACTGATGACCATAATTATTATTTAATTCTCGGGAATATTGTTTGGCCATGCCCATCGACCTCGCTGTCTGACAAGCAATCTCAAAAGTCAAGTCATCCGTCGTCAATAACTTCCTTCTGATCGCATCATTTTTCATTCCTCAAACAAAATGATCCCATAGTGCTTGGTTTTGAAAGTTTCCAAAATGACAGTGCAGCGATAGCTTTTTTAATGCTATGATGTAATCACTGATAATTTCATCAGCCTTTTGATTCCGAATCCCGAAACAATAACTTTCAGCAATTTCTAATGGTTTGGGGTTATAGTGCTGCTCCAGCTTCATTAAAATCTCTTTAAGCGTTGTGTCCTTTGGCTCGTCAGGCACAAGCAGATTTACAAGAGTGTCAAACAATGCTGGACCTGCCTCCGATAAGAAGATCGCTCTCTTACGTTCCAAAACAGCCTGGTTCTGGAATGCATTGTCTGGAACTTTGATTTTATTATTTGCAGTGAAATACATTTCTAGCCGATCCACATATGCTTTAAAACCTTCCCGGTTGTGTCTATATTCCCCCATATGCCCGATTACACCTGCCATTTTAATCTCTAGCTGTTCACACAGTGTGCTGTATTTTACCTCGGATTTTTAGCTTTTTCCAAAGACAGAAACTTCCAAAGTCTCTCTGTCGGCTGGCTGAATCCTTCACCAACAAAATTTAAGTTTTAAATCATCCTAAAAATCCCATCTCGCCACCAAAAGTGATAGCTTCACAGAGCACAGCCTGGTTCTGTTTATTATTAACCTGCACTTGCAGTACACAATACGCCCACATCCACAGTATGGAGCTACAAACATTACAAGCTTACAGACATGACAAGCTTACAGACATTACAAGGAGGAGTTTTTCTGTGTGCCCTGACCAACATTTACTCTTCAACCAACAACTCCAAAACAGATTAACCAGCATTCTTCTCATTTGGTGTTTGTGCGATTTTCATTGTGTGCAAAAGGGCTTCTGTGTTTCCCTACATAACGGCATCATCTATACTTCAAAGCATAATTAATTGACTGTGAAGTGCTTTGGGATATTATGAGCTCATCAACTGTGCTCTCTATATAAAATTCATTCTTTCTTTCTTATACTACATCAATCAATTCTCTGCAAATGTACTCAACCGTCCTATAATGGCAGACAATGTTATTCTGGCTGGAACAACTTGGTCCTTAAAATCATTTTATTGTTCGCAAATAGTCAGTGTGTTGGAAAGGATTTGTGTTAGCTCAACTGATTGATCATGTGAAAATTAAACTAACGATTTGGAAGGCAAATTCTCAGCCTTGCAAAACAAAGCTGGAGAAAAAGACTTTGGCGGAGAGGCGAGTACCTACTCATACAGCCACTAAACACACCCCGCCCCCACCACAACATCAGCATTGGCCATGCCAGGGAAGACTTATTAAAGCAGTTCTTTGGATGGGCGGGTCAGCTTGGATCAGTGGAAGCGCTCTCACCTCTGAGCCAGGAAGTTGTGGTTTCAAGTCCTACTCCACGTCTTTCAGCACATAAATCTAGGATGGCACTTCAGTGAAGTACAGAGGGCGTGTTGCATGGTCAGAGATGTCATCTTTAAACTGAGGCCCCGTCTCCTTGTTTACCTGGATGTAAAAGATCCCTTGGCAGCAGCAGTTTGAAGGTGGATATGAAGGCATAGTTGCCATGGTGTCCTCAACCAACACATAAAAATTGCCTTTGCTCTGTGCACATTCCCTGCCACCTTTGCCTACAGAACAGCATTGACTACATTTCAAAAGTAATATATTAGTTGTGAAATACTTTGGGATGTTTTGAGGACATAGAAGGCACTATATAAATGCAATTTCAAGCTTTCTTTCTCTATCAACAGAGATTGGTGATGAATGAAAAAAGCTCCATTCTGGGGTCTTTGCTATTCACAATTATTTGAGAATGACACAGAAGAGGATTTTCTGAGTTTGTGCTGCCAGTTGTTGGATGTATATATTAGGAAATTGCAGACATGCTGCCCTCAAATTTATGTTGATTAATTTTAATGGATGGATAGCCATGGGCAATATCCCAGTGTGAGTACCTGGCAGGCGAGGCTCACCACCAACAGGAACTTGGGAAATTGGCCCCATCGGTGTCTGTAGCAGTTTTAGTGAATGTCCTGATGACGCAAAGTTATTTGGGTGGGTATTGAGTAGAAAAGAGATTGACTGCGATATAAATTCAGCTTTGGCTTTAGTGCAAGTCAATTGAATTCAATGGAAAAGCAAATTGGAAGGGGTGTGAAATAGACTTGCGATTTGCTCTTCCACCCAAGGTGAACTTATACCCCATTATCTTCAGAAACACTTAGATCGAACAACATAACAGCATTTCAAAAATAATGCATTGGTTGTGAAGCACTGTGGGATGCCCTGGGTGAAAAATGCTCTCCAAGTTCTTCCTTTCTTTCCAGTCCTTTCTTTACTTATGTTTTTGTCGTGTTTATGACATTGTTGGGATATGGAGCATAGTGGTTATGTTACTGGACTAGTAATCCGGAGACTTAGATTGACCTCACAAGGGCCTTCAACACTGTCAACTGTGAGGTATTATGGAGTGTCCTCCTCAAATTTGGCTGCCGTCAACAATTTGTCACCATCCTCCACTTGCTTCATGATGACATGCAAGCTGTGATCCTTACCAACGGATCCACCACAGACCCAATACACGTGTGGGCCAGGGTCAAGCAAGGCTGTGTCATCACACCAACACTCTTCTCGATCTTCCTTGCTGCAATGCTCCATCTCACACTCAACAAGCTCCCCGCTGGAGTGGAGCTAATCTACGGAATAAACGGGAAATTGTTCAATCTCCGTCACCTCCAGTCCAGTTCCAAGGTCATCCCATCCTCTGTCATTGAATTACAGTATGCAGACTACGCTTGCGTTTGCGCACACTCGGAGGTCGAATTCCAAGCCATCGTCAACACCTTCACCGAAACGTACGAGAGTATGGGTTTTACATTAAACATCCGTAAGACAAAGGATCTCTACCAACCTGCTGCCGCCAAACAGTACTGCCCCCCGATTATCAAGATCCATGACGAGGCCTTGGACAACGTGGACCACTTTCCATACCTCGGGAGCCTACTGTCAACAAGGGCAGATGTTGATGATGAAGTCCAACATCGCCTTCGGTGTGCCAATGCAGCCTTCGGTCAGCTGAAGAAGAGAGTGTCTGAAGACCAAGATCTCAAACATGGCACCAAGCTCATGGTCTACACAGCAGCAGTGATACCCGCCCTCCAATATGCTTCAAAGACATGGACTATGTATAGCAGGCACCTCAAAGCACTGGAAAAGTACTACTAACGCTGCCTCTGGGGGACCTGGTGCATGAAACGCAAAAGATAAATATGCAGGTACAGTAAGTGATCAGGAAGGCCAAAGGAATCTTGGCCTTTATTGCAAAGGGATGGAGTATACAAGCAGGGAAGTCTTGCTACAGTTGTACAGGATATTGTTGAGGCCACACCTAGAATACTGCGTATAGTTTTGGTTTCCATATTTAAAAAAGGATATACTTGCTTTGGAGGCAGTTCAGAGAAAGTTCACTAGGTTGATTCCAGAGATGAGGGGGTTGACTTATGAGGAAAGGTTGAGAAGTGATTTTATCAAAACGTTTAAGATTATGAAGGGGCTTGACAAGGTGGATTCAGAGATGATGTTTCCACTGATAGGGGAGATTAGAACCAGGGGTTATAATCTTAGAATAAGATGCCGCCCATTTAAAACTGAGATGAGGAGGAATTTCTTCTCTCAGATGATTGCAAATCTGTGGAATTCGCTGCCTCGGAGAGCTGTGGAAGCTGGGACAGTGAATAAGTTTAAGACAGAGATAGAAAGTTTTTTAATCGATAAGGGAATAAGGCATTATGGGAAGCAGGCAGGGAAGTGGACCTGAGTCCATGATTGGATCAGCCATGATCGTATTAAATGGTGGAGCAGGCTCAAGAGGCCATATGGCCTACTCCTGCTCCTATTTTTTATGTTCTCATGTTCTTCTCCTGCAAATCCATCCGCGTGATCAATACTAGACATAGAAACATAGTAACATAGAAAATAGGTGCAGGAGTAGACCATTCAGCCCTTCGAGCCTGCACCACCATTCAATTACATCATGGCTGATCCTTCACCTCAGTACCCCTTTCCCGCTTTCTCTCTATACCCTTTGATCCCTTTAGCCGTAAGGGCCATATCTAATGCCCTCTTGAATACATCCAATCAACTGGCCTCAACAACTCTCTGCGGCAGGGAATTCCACAGATTAACAACTCTCTGAGTGAAGAGGTTTCTCCTCATCTCAGTCCTAAATGACCTACCCCTTTATCCGAAAACTGCGTCCCCTGGTTCTGGACCTCCCCACCATCAGGAACCTTCTTCCCGCATCTAACCTGTCCTGTCCCATCAGAATCTTATAGGTTTCTATGAGATCCCCTCTCATCCTTCTAAACTCCAGTGTATAAAGGCCCAGTTGATCCAGTCTCTCCTCATATGTCAGTCCAGCTATCCCTGGAATCAGTGTGGTGAACCTTCGCTGCACTCCCTCAATAGCAAGAACGTCCTTCCTCAGATTAGGAGACCAAAACTGAACACAATATTCCAGGTGGGGCCTCACCAACGCCCTGTACAATTGCAGTAAGACCTCCCTGCAACTATACTCAAATTCCCTAGCTATGAAGGCCAACATGCCATTTGACTTCTTCACCGTCTGCTGTACCTGCATGCCAACTTTCAATGACTAATGAACCATGACACCCAGGTCTCGTTGCACCTCCCCTTTTCCTAATCTGTTACCATTCAGATAATATTCTGCCCTCGTGTTTTTGCCACCAAAGTGGCTAACCTCACATTTATCCACATTATACTGCATCTGCCATGCATTTGCCCACTCACCTATCATGTCCAAGTCACTCTTCAGCCTCTTAGCATCCTCCTCACAGCTCACACCGCCACCCAGTTTAGTGTCATCTGCAAACTTGGAGATATTACACTCAATTCCTTCATCTAAATCATTAATGTATATTGTAACGAGCTGGGGTCCCAGCACTGAGCCCTGCAGCACTCCACTAGTCACTGCCTCCCATTCTGAAAAGAACCCGTTTATCCCGACTCTCTGCTTCCTGTCTGCCAACCAATTCTCTATCCACACCAGCACATTACCCCCAATACCATGTGCTTTGATTTTGCACACCAATCTCTTATGTGGGACCTTGTCAAAGGCCTTTTGAAAGTCCAAATACACCACATCCACTGGTTCTCCCTTGCCCACTCTACTAGTTACATCCTCAAAAAATTCTAGAAGATTTGTCATGCATGATTTCCCTTTCATAAATCCATGCTGACTTGGACCGATCCTGTCACTGCTTTTCAAATGCGCTGCTATTTCATCCTTAATAATTGATTCCAACATTTTCCCCACTACTGATGTCAGGCTAACCGATCTATAATTACTCGTTTTCTCTCTCCCTCCTTTTTTAAAAAGTGATGTTACATTAGCTACCCTCCAGTCCATAGGAACTGATTCAGAGTCGATAGACTGTTGGAAAATGATCACCAATGCATCCACTATTTCTAGGGCCACTTCCTTCAGTACTCTGGGAAGCAGACAATCAGGCCCCAGGGATTTATCAGCCTTCAATCTGATCAATTTCCCTAACACAATTTCCCACCGAATTAGGATATCCTTCAATTCCTCCTTCTCACTAGACCTCAGTCCCCTAGCACTTCCGGAAGGTTATTTGTTTCTTCCTTCATGAAGACAGAACCAATGTAATTGTTCAATTGGTCTACCATTTATTTATTCCCCATTATAAATTTACCCGAGTCCGACTGCAAGGGACCTACGCTTGTCTTCAGTACTCTTTTTCTCCTCACATATCTATAGAAGCTTTTGCAGTCAGTTTTTATGTTCCCGGCAAGCTTCTTTTTGTACATTATTTTCCCCCTCCTACTTCAACCCTTTGTCCTCCTCTGCTGAATTCTGAATTTCTCCCATTCCTCTGGTTTGCTGCTTTTTCTGGCCAAGTTATATGCCTCTTCCTTGGATCTAACACTATCCTTAATTTCCCTTGTTAGCCACGGTTGAGCCACCTTCTCCATTTTACTTTTACTCCAGACAGGGATATACAATTGTTGATGTTCATCCATGTGATCTATAAATGTTTGCCATTGCCTACCCACCGTCAATCGTTTAAGTATCACTCGCCAGTCTATTCTAGCCAATTCACGCCTCATGCCGTCGAAGTTACCTTTCCTTAAGTTCAGGACCCTAGTTTCTGATTTAACTGTGTCACTCTCCATCTTAATAAAGAATTCTACCATATTATGGTCACTCTTCCCCAAGGGGCCTCGCACAACAAGATTGCTAATTAATCGCTTCTCATTACACATCACCCAGTCTAGGATGGCCAGCTCTCTCGTTGGTTCCTCGACATATTGGTCAAGAAAACCATCCCTAATACACTCCAGGAAATCCTCCTCCACCGCATTGCTACCACTTTGTTTAGCCCAATCTATATGTAAATTAAAGTCGCCCATGATAACTGCTGTACCTTTATTACACACATTTCTTATTTCTTGTTTGATGCTGTCCCCAAACTCACTATTACTGTTTGGTGGCCTGTACACAACTCTCAAAACAAACGCTCTACTCAGAGCTCCAACAAGGCAAGAGAGTCCCGGGGGATGAGGGGGGGGCAGAGGAAACACTTCATGGCCACCCTCAAAACCTCCTTGAAAAAGTGCAACATCCCCACCGACACTTGGGAATCCCTGACCCATGACAGCTCAAAGTGGAGGAGAAGCATCTGAGAAGGCACCGGATACCTCGAGTCTCGTTGCCGGAAGCAAGCCGAGTACAAACAGCGGAAGGAGTGTCCGACAACCCAAGCACCCCACCCACCCATCCCTCCAACCATCGTCTGCCCCACCTGTGACAGAGACTGTCGGTCCGCATTGGTCTCATCAGCCAACTGAGAACTCATATTAGTGTGGAAGTAAGTCATCCTTGACTGCCTAAGAGAGACTAATAATCCGGAAACATGAGTTCAAATCCCACCATAGTTGCTGGGGGAATTTAAATTCTGTTAATTAAATATATCTGGAAATAAAAAGCTAATATCAGTCATGGTGAACATGAAACTACTGATTGTCGTAAAAAAACAACTGGTTCACGAATGTCCTTTAGGGACGGGTAGAGAGAGAGAGAGAGAGAGAGAAAGGTTGAATCAAATTCCCAGCCTGTGAAATGGGGCTCAGCTGGTCAGCAAGGATGAAATAATTATTTACTTCTAAAAAAAATCTGATAGATGTAGGAAGCCTGACCCTGATGTAATGGTTCTGGGAGGTTTGAGCTGAAAGGTTTTATTCCTGGGTTAAGCCAGTCTGGATGGAGCAGTTCATCACCCACAGCACAGTGGAGATTTCTGAGCTCGAAATGGATCCAAATTTTAACATGTGAAGCACAAACCATTTTTTTTTTCTTCGAGATTGAAAGGTCAGGCCAGAGTGACACGCGGAGAGAGGGTAAAAATCGTAAGTTATTCTGTCCTTCAACACAGCAAGAGTTGGTTTAACTGTCTCAGGATCAAAACTCCACCGGGTTAGAAAGTATATCGGCAAAATTAACCTTTCTAATTCTGAATATATTATAAAATGTCACATGTATTTAATAATATGTTGTTTTTCGCGTGAATAAACAAAATTCTTTTGTGGACTGCAGCACATTTAGAAAAATTAATCTAGCACTTTCCAAATGAAATAAAGGGCCAAAAGTTGCGGTCTCTACGGGCGCTTACGATGTGCACACGCACCCGTAGAGGCCCCACAAGTGCCGGTAATCGGTGTACGATGCGCAAGTGTCGAAATCCAGCACTTGCGAACTGTCAAAATTTCTTTTGACAGATGGCACGCATCCCCGGGAGAAGGGCCTTCACGGGTGGAGATTTGGACTATATGCCCAACTCTTGCCCAGCGAATGTCCTTCAAACTCTCATGCTTGGTAAAAGCACGCATAGGGCCTGATTTTACCAGCGTAAGAGTTTTAAAAGATAGAAAATAAAATGTTATCAATAATTTTTATATGAAAAACCCTGTCCACTAAGGTAAGTTTATTTTTACCCCTATTAAAACGTATTTAAAATATAAAAATCCGCGTGCAGGAAGCCTCCGACCCCAATTTTTGGCCCAATAAAGTCTTTCTATATTTCAAGGTGAGGTATGTTAAACCTATATTCTTGAGATTTAAACAGGAATTATCCGTTGCCTTACACAAGCAAAAAAAGCGAGCAATGTGAGACCAGGAATATGAAAGAAAGAAAAAATAAGACTTGGGTCTAGAACCTCCACTTTTTTTGCATGCTTAATGCCCTTTTAACGCCCATTTAACCCCTGAAATGACGTATAATGCCCAGATATCACCCATTCTGGCACAAAATGGGAACTGACGGGCTTTTTTAGGAGACTTCGTGCCGAGCGATATTTTCCCAATGGGCTTAATGCTGAGAAAAAATATTACAGCCTGCCCACTTTCTTTGGGTGGAATCAGCAGAATGGCCGATTTCAACACCCATAATATCGCCCAGCGTTACTTTCCTCACGGATTTAACGCCGAGATTCAATATTAATGCCTGCCGATTGTTTTTGGTCGTAAAGAGCATATTTACGCAAACTAGCGGCCATGGAGTTCGCCCACCATCAATTTCACAACCTCCTACACATATAGCCCAGAATATTGCTCGCTCAAAAAACTGCCCACAAAAAGTGGAACGAACTGGGATGGACGCCAACAGCGTGGCAGACATTTGTTAAATCCCACTCTTACGTGAGGAGCTGATATCGGAAAGATTTGCCTAAAAGAGTGCTGATGTGAGTGACATAGAAACATAGAAAATAGGTGCAGGAGTAGGCCATCCGGCCCTTCGAGCCTGCACCACCATTCAATAAGATCATGGCTGATCATTCCATCAGAACCCCTTTCCTGCTTTCTCGCCATATCTCCTGATCCCTTTCGCCGCAAGGGCCATATCTAACTCCCTCTTGAATATATCCAATGACCTGGCATCAACAACTCTCTACGGTAGGGAATTCCATAGGTTAACAACTCTCTGAGTGAAGAAGTTCCACCTCATCTCAGTCCTAAATGGCTTACCCCTTATCCTACGACTATGTCCCCGGTTCTGGACTTCCCCAACATTGGGAACATTCTTCCTGCATCTAACCTGTCCAGTCCCGTCAGAATTTTATATGTTTCTATGAGATCCCCTCTCATCCTTCTAAACTCCAGTGAATTACAGGCCCAGTTGATCCAGTCTCTCATCATATGTCAGTCCTGCCATCCCAGGAATCAGTCCAGTGGACCTCTGCTGCACTCCCTCATAGCAAGAACATCCTTCCTCAGATTAGGGGACCAAAACTGAACACAATATTCCAGGTGGGGCCTCACCAAGGCCCTGTACAACTGCAGTAAGACTTCCCTGCTCCGATACTCAAATCCCCTAGCTATGAAGACCAACATACCATTTGCTTTCTTCACCGCCTGCTTTACCTGCATGCCAACCTTCAGTGACTGATGAATCATGACACCCAGGTCGCGTTGCACCTCCCCTTTTCCTAATCTGCCGCCATTCAGATAATATTCTGCCTTTGTGTTTTTGCCCCCAAAGTGGATAACCTCACATTTATCCACATTATACTGCATCTGCCATGTATTTGCCCACTCGTCTAACCTGTCCAAAGCACCCTGCAGCCTATTAGCGTCCTCCTCATAGCTCACACTGCCACCCAGTTTAGTGTCATCTGCAAACTTGGAGATATTACACTCAATTCCATCATACAGATCATTAATATATATTGTAAAGAGCTGGGGTACCAGCACTGAGCCCTGCGGCACCCGACTACTCACTGCCTGCCATTCTGAAAAGGACCAGTTAATCCCGACTCTCTGCTTCCTGTCTGCCAACCAGTTCTCTATCCACGTCAATACATTACCTCCAATACCATGTGCTTTAATTTTGCACATCAATCTCTTGTGCGGGACCTGGTTCTCCCTTGTCCACTCTACTAGTTACATTCTCAAAAAATTCCAGAAGATTTGTCAAGCATGATTTCCCCTTCATAAATCCATGCTGACTTGGACCAATCCTATCACTGCTTTCCAAATGTGCTGCTATTTCATCCTTACAAATTGATTGCAACATCTTCCCCACTACTGATGTCAGACTAACTGATCTATAATTACCCGTTTTCTCTCTCCTTTTTTTAAAAAGTGGTGTTACATTAGCAAACCTCCAGTCCATAGGAACTGATCCAGAGTCGATAGAATGTTGGAAAATTATCACCAATGCATCCACTATTTCTAGGGCAACTTCCTTCAGTACTCTGGGATGTAGACAACGCTGACACACTGCTGTATGTGTGCAGCTCAGAGATCAATGGCACCCATCCCCTTGGTGCCAGTTAAAGTTTACTTTGGTTGATTTTAAGTTGTATTTAACCCTTTCGTGGTCAGGAATCACCAGTGTGTATTGGTCCAGCTATCTGAGACAATGCGCAATAAGGGTATGATCAATAACAATAGTTTAATACCAATATTGGTCTGAAATCATAAGTATCACAGCCAATAACACCCAACCCCTGCCCACATCCCACTTTTTCCACCATTGACATAAATCACATGTTCACCATGTCCAGCAACACAGAATACAAAGGCAAAGCAGGAGCGTGGTCTCCAGCCCCCATACATTGCAACAAATTGCATACACCCAGATGGAGATATAACACAGCCATCAACTGCGCACATGCATCTCACTTTCTTTCCCCCCCTCTCCTTCTTCTCCCCACCTCTATCCCTTCCCCTCCTTGCTCCATGGCGTCTGACCGAGAAGCTCCTCCAGCAGTGCCTCATTGGGGGGGATGAAGGCAGGTGCATTGGTTGGATGGGTACGGGAGCGGGAGGTGCTGAGGGGGCAACATTCACTGATGCAGAAGCAGGATCTTGGTCCTTGCTCGCATCTGTCATTCGCAGTGGTGGTGCGGAACTTAGGGGTGGAGCGCCGCGTTCTGGAACCACTGGGAGGCCTGTGGCAGCAGTGTTCCTGGCTATCGCATCCAGGGACTCCGCCGTTCATGGAATGTACTTGGACATGGTGGCCAGATGTTGGGAAATGCCTCCCAAAGCCTCAATGAGCTAGTCACTAATGTCTACAGTCCTTCTGGACAACTGAACCATCTCTCCGCTGTTTCGTGGCACTCGTGGAACAGGCCTGCCATGTCCACGAGGCCTTTGCGGGGTCGGCGCCATCCTGGGGACAAATGGGGTGCCCTGTGGCGAGGTGCTTGGGGCCAGCAGCTCCAGAGTGGAGGCAGGAATGACCGGAGGACCAATAGATGGCCTTGGGGTGAGTGGAATGAGTTATGGAGCATGGCGATCAGGTTCTTTGAAGTTCACGCTCTCATCCGTAGAGAACAGACCCAGCGGATTGACGAGCAGCAATCCGAGCTCCTCAGCAGCAGATGTAGTAGGATCGTCCGCCAACTCCTGCCCCGCGCCCCCACCTTCTGGCCTCTGTGGCCTTGCCTGGGGCCACGCTGCTGGCTGAGCAGCAAGACACAAAGGAGGTTGTTAGAGGAGAAGGGGGTGCTAGGGTGACAAGGTGCGTCCAGCGCTACACACAGCATATGCACGGCAAAAGCACCACTGCTCTCAAAATCATCGCAGACATCACATTTCATGACCATTAACACATTTGCATTGCAATGATTTTCATGAGTCCAGCATTATTTCTATGATACTTTTAGAAATCATCTATGATATATGATTGTTCGGATATGAGTTGGTGTGGCATCTATTGACTTTACATCGCGCAATGGTGTAAGCTTTACTCACGTCGCATCACTTCAGGGTCTGCAGATGCATCCATGGCTGTCCGGGGGTGCTTCCCCACGACTGCGAGCACTAGCTCCTCCATGTCAATGATGTCGCTGGGGATTGGTGGACCCCACCCGGTCGCCTCTGCATGGACCTCATCATCGATAGCTTCTTCTGTAAAAGGTGACAGGATGACATGGCATGAGATCATTGCGTGATATCATTGCTAGGTACTGTCACAGAGACTGATACAACACATAACCGACAGCTGTAATCATGATTATTATGATTTTATCATTCTTTACCTAAAGACGTACACCATGACTGCAGGATTTGAGTAAAACATTCCCGGTAATAGTGCAAGACCTCATATCTGCTGATAGTCACTCATGACTGTTACAAATCAAATTATATAAATACATAAGTACATGTAAATCAATGTAATACTTACTTTTGCGTATCCCACAAGGTCGTTCCATCGTTTGCGGCATTGGTTGCCCTCATGCACCTCGTTGGTCGCCGACGAGACCACCTCTGCTATCTTGGTCCATATTCTCTGGTAGGCCTTTTGGGTGGGCTTCCCACACCCTCCCTGTGTCAAACCACCCCAGTGTGACTCGACCTCCTGCAGGAGAGAGGCATTTGCCTCATCCAAGAACCTCCTGGCTCTTTTGCGGTCTCCAATGTGCTCCTCTCCCACCTCACTGCTCTCTCCAGCATCAGTCTCCACAGTGTGCGGTGATGCCTCCTCCTCTCCCTCCATTTTCGGGTAAATTTGGTCAAATATGTGGCTGGAAACAGCTACTTTTTGTTTGCCGACTTGCTGTGAAGCTCTAAAGTCTTCCTCTGTTGTGTCCTTACACACTACTATAAATTCATACGAGGCACATTCTGCAGACAAGGTCACTCTGTGACCTGAACCTTTATTCACAGGACCAATAAGTGCTGAATGTGGGTGGAGCTTCCCCTTTTATATCTGAAAGACCAGGCGAGGAGTGTCTCCCACAAGTTCACCCCCTGTGGTCAAGGTGTGCATTTCTTATGTGTATATAGTATGTAGTGTTGTTACATGAAGGTTACAGTTACATGAAGGTTACATATATGACACCCTCCTTCCTCCCAAAGCAGCCACATCACATCCAGCTACGTCTTCAGTCCCTCTGAGCTCCCTCTCTCTCTGTCTCCTCTTCTGCGCATGTCATGGTGACCCTTGACCTCCTGAATCGCGGGAATTGATCGTTGCCATGCCATTGCTAAGGACGGCCACACTTTACGGCAGAAGGTCAAAAAAATGTTACGCTACCACCCATTTGATATCTCTCATGGTAACTGTTGTGTATCTGTAAAGCATGCACTCTCATGTTCCTCCACCAGGGAGCTCATCCCCTGAAGTCCCAAGGGATCCCGCTTCAAAGGATATGTTTGCAAGAGCTGTGGAACGATGGGGCACCTCCAACGAGCTTGCAAATGAGCTGCAAGCTCTGCAAAACCTGCCAACCACCATGTGGCAGAGGAAGATCGGCCCATGGTGGATCAAAGCAATTTCGAGCCTCAGAGAGAGGAGGCAGATGCTGAAGTACACGGGGTGCACACATTTTTGATGGAATGTCCACCTATAATGCTAATCAAAAAATTGAATGGCTTTCCCATAGCCATGGAACTGGACACTGGCATGAGCCAATCCATCATGAGTAAAAAGATGTTTGAGAGACTGTGGTGCAACAAGGCATTCAGACCAGCCCTGAGCCCCATCCACACAAAACTGAGAATGTACACCAAAGAGCTTATCACTGTCCTGGGCAGCGCCATGGTCAAGGTCACCTACGAGGGCACGGTGCACGAACTGCCACTTTGGATTGTCCCGGGCGATGGCCCCACACTGCTTGGAAGGAGCTGGCTGAGCAAAATCCGCTGGAACTGGGATGACATCCAAGCGCTATCACATGTCGATGAAGCCTCATGCACCCAGGTTCTGAACAAATTTCCTTCCCTTTTTGAGCCAGGCATTGGAAACTTTTCCTGGGCGAAGGTGCGGATCCACTTGGTCCCAGAGGCACGACCATTCACCACAAGGCGCGAGCTGTACCTCACACGATGAGGGAGAGAGTGGAAATTGAGCTGGACAGGCTGCAATGCGAGGGCATCATCTCCCCAGTGGAATTCAGTGAGTAGGCCAGCCCGATTGTTCCAGAACTCGAAAGTGATGGTACGGTCAGGATTTGCGGTGATTATAAAGTAACTATTAATCGTTTCTCGCTACAGGACCAATACCCACTACCTAAGGCAGGCGACCTATTTGCGACGCTGGCAGGAGGCAACACGTTCACCAAGCTCTACCTGACTTTGGCCTACATGACGCAGGAGCTGGAGAAGTTTTCGAAGGCCTCACCTGCATCAACAAGCACAAGGAACTGTTCATCTACAACAGATGCCCGTTTGGAATTCGGTCGGCTGCAGCGATCTTCCAAAGAAACATGGAGAGTCTCCTCAAGTCGGTACCACATATGGTGGTCTTTCAGGACAACATATTGGTCATGGGTCAGGACACTGCCGAGCACCTACACAACCTGGAGGAGGTCCTCCAGCGACTGGATCGCGTAGGGCTGCGGCTGAAGAGGTCGAAATGCATCTTCATGGCAACTGAAGTGGAGTTTTTGGGGAGAAAGATCGCGGCGGATGGCATTCGGCCCACAGATGCCAAGACAGAGGCTATCAGGAATGCGCCCAGGCCACAGAACGTCACAGAGCTGCGGTCGTTCCTGAGACTCCTCAAATGTTTTGGTAACTTCCTACCGGGGTAAAGCACCCTCTTGGAGTCCCTACATGTGTTATTGCGTAAAGGTGAGAACTGGGTATGGGGAAAAACCCAAGTAATTGCTTTTGAGAAAGCCAGAAACATTTTATGCTCCAACAAACTGCTTGTATTGTATAACCCGTGGAAAAGACTTGTGCTAGCATGTGACGCGTAATCGTACGGAGTCGGATGTGTATTACAACAAGCTAACGTTGCGGGGAAGTTGCAACCTGTTGCAACCTGTCGCCTATGCTTCCAGGAGCTTGTCTAAGGCCGAGAAGGCCGACAGCATGATTGTGTGTTCAGTACCTGTTTGGCCTCAAATTTGAGCTGGAAACCGATCACAAGCCCCTCACATCCCTGTTCAATGAAAACAAGGGGATAAATACTAATGTCTCTGCCCGCATACAAAGGTGGGCACTCGCGCTATCAATGTATAACTATACCATCCGCCACAGGCCAGGCACCGAGAACTGTGCGGATGCTCTCAGTCGGCTACCATTGCCCACCACGGGGGTGGAAATGGCTCAGCCTGCAAACTTGTTGATGGTGGCGCAGCCCGCAGACTTGTTGATGGTCATGGAAGCGTTTGAAAATGATAAATCACCTGTCACGGCCCGTCAGATTAGGACTTGGACCAGCCAAGATCCTCTGCTGTCCTTAGTAAAAAAAACTGTGTACTGCATGGGAGCTGGGCCAGCATCCACAGTGAAATGCAAGAGCTAATCAAGCCGTTCCGGCGGCGAAAGGACGAGCTGTCCATTCAGGCAGACTGCCTGTTGTGGGGTAACCACATAGTGCTACCCAAAAAGGGCAGGGAGACGTTCATCTCGGATCTCCACAGCACACACCCGGGTATAGTGATGATGAAAATGATAGCCAGATCCCATGTGTGGTGGCCCGGTATCGACTCTGACTTAGAGTCCTGTGTACGGCAAAGCAGCATATGTGCTCAGTTGAGCAACACGCCCAGAGAGGCACCACTAAGTTTGTGGTCCTGGCCCTCCAGACCATGGTCGAGGATCCATGTCGACTATGCGGGCCCGTTTCTCAGTAAAATGTTCCTGGTGGTGGTGGATGTTTTTTCAAAATAGATTGAATGTGAAATAATGTCGGGAAGCACTGCCACCGCCACCATTGACACCCTGAGGGACATGTTTGCCACCCACGGCCTGCCTGACATACTGGTCAGTGACAACGGGCCATGTTTCACCAGTGCCGAATTTAAAGAATTCATGACCCGCAATGGGATCAAACATGTCACCTCGGCCCCGTTTAAACCAGCCTCCAATGGTCAGGCAGAGCGGGCAGTACAAACCATCAAACAGAGCCTTAAATGAGTCACAGAAGGCTCACTCCAAAACCGCCTGTCCCGAGTACTGCTCAGCTACCGCACGAGATCCACTCGCTCACAGGCGTGCCCCCGGCTCAGCTACTCATGAAAAGGACACTTAAACCAGACTCTCACTGGTTCACCCCAACCTGCATGATCAGGTAGAGAGCAGGTGGCAGCAACAAAATGTAAACGATGGGCGTGCCACTGTGATCTGGATGACCCTGTGTATGTGCTAAACTATGGACATGGTCCCAAGTGGATCACGGGCACGGAGATGGCTAAAGAAGGGAATAGGGTGTTTATAATCAAACTGGACAAATTTGCAGCAAGCACCTGGACCAAATGAGGCTGCGGTTCACAGACTGCCCTGAACAACCCACAGCAGACACCACCTTTTTCGAGCCCACAACACACACCCAAAGGATCAACGACACCACCCCGGACCAGGAAATCGAACCCATCACGCCCAACAGCCCAGCAAGGCCAGGCTCACCTCGCAGCCCTGCAGGGCCAACAACACGCCAGCCCAGCGAGGGCACAGCCAACACACCAGAACAGACATTTGTACCGAGGCGGTCCACCAGGGAAAGAAAGGCTCCCGACCGCCTCACCTTGTAAATAGTTTCACTTTGACTTTCGGGGGGCGGAGGGGGAGTGATGTTGTGTATCTGTAAAGCATGCACTCCCATGTTCCGCCACCAGGGAGCTCATCCCCTGAAGTCTCAAGGGATTCCAGGATTCCATGGGAGCACTGTATATAAGCCGGCCCCTAAGGCATGTTCCTCACTCTGGAGTGTTTTATTAAAGACTGAGGTCACTGTTACTTTAACCTCCCTGTGTGCAGCCTCATCTGTGTTAGGAACACAGACGTAACGCCCATTTTCAAAAATGTGAACAAGGTGTTTTGAGAATGGGCGAGAAGCCGGCGATCTGAAAACCCTTTTTTACCGCCCGCGCCGGAAATACCACCCATTTTTGGGCGATGCTCAAAAGTGGAGGTTCTAGCCCTTAGAATTATACAGCGCCTTTCACGACCAACGGACGTCTCAAAACGCTTTACAGCCAATGAAGTACTTCTTGGCGTGTTGTCACTGTTGTAATGTAGGAAACGCGGCAGCCAATTTGTGCACAGCAAGCACCCACAAGCAGCAATGTGATAATGACCAGGTAATCTGTTTTTTTGTTATGTTGATTGAGGGATAAATATTGGCCAGGACACCGGTGATAACTGCCCTGTTCTTCTTCGAAATAGTGCCATGGGATATTTTATGTGCACCTGAGAGAGCAGACGGGGCCTCGGTTTAACATCTCGTCCGAATGACGGCACCTCCGACATTGCAGCACTTGAACCCTTGAAGCATTTGTCTGAAATTCCTTCTCACTATTATAATGCAGACATTCTCCCACGCCTTAATGTCAGGGCCCAGATATTTTAGAAAGTAGGACATGCCTCATATGTATCGGAAATCAATTTTACTCTCCCTTGCATTAAAGAAATTGCATGGATCGTCCAGCATATCTTTAAGTCTAATCTCATGTGTTTCTTTTTTCCATTCACAGTGCATTCGCATTTGGTACTGCACAGCTCATTATAATCAGCATCGACCAAAAGTGGTTTCTGGCATGGTACCCAGGCATTCATTTGACTCGCATGTTCAGTTGGTAACGCAACTTGTGCACAACATCCTGTTCAAACAATTGAATGGCTAAGCTGCGTACCCAGGAGTGTTGACGTTGGTGACATATGCTATTTACGCTTGAGCAGGAGTAGTAATTACATGTTGCAGTTGCAGTGGTTGGGAGCCAGCACTGAAGCTCAGTGGAGGGCCGCAGGTTACTGGTACTACTGACCCTGCCTTTCGTGTTTATTTTGTGTTTATTTCAATGCTAACAGCTGTGGAGAGAAGACCAGGTGGAGTATTCAAGGACAAGAAAAAGCCATCTTGCTCATCAAAGCTCATCTCTCCAGTTTTCTAACTTTCCTGTTATAGCATCCCTCTTGATTTGAAAGCACGTAACGTTTTTACCTTGACTGTTTTTGCAGATTATCACCAACATTTATCGCTAAAAGAAGTATTTCATAGCATCTGTTTTAAATTGAATTTTCCCTAATTTAAACGGATATCCTCTGGTTCTAGTTTCCTAGCTGAAGTTGATGCATTATTGTGGATTCATCTTATCTAAACCATTTCATATTTGATATAGGAATCCTGGGAGTGCAATTACCCCTTTTTGAGAGGCCTGTTAGCGCCCACTTTTCGCCCAGAAAATTGTCCTGGAGTTTGTGGAGGCGCTATTATGGCAGCGCTGCACCCCATGGGAAGCGCCCCGGGCCATCGCGCAACTGCCGATGACATCATCGCCATGCGCGGTGACCGTTCAGCGCCGCGCGCCGACCCCTTACGGTCCCACGGGGGAAATTGCCTCGCGGTCCGCGAGGCTGGCACGAGCGGGTGTCAACACCAGCTTCACGGGTCGCGCAGCCTGGCGACATCCGCTCGTGGAGCAGAAGTTAAAGGGACGTTTGCTGGCGCCCCGTGCCGCATACTTACATTTTTTGCCAACACGCGGGTCGGCTTACTTACCTCTATTTCTACGAGGTCTGGCCCGCCCTCGCACAGCCCGGCACTCCGTTTTGGTCGCCGGGCTACAGGCCCAGTCCCACTCTGCCCTGGTGGTCCAGTGGAGGCCATCAGAGGCCTTGCAGAGTGTGCAGCAGCCTTCCCCTTTAAGTGAAGGGGAGGGGCATTGAGTGGAACATCCGAGTTGCGTTCCCACACGTTTAGCTCCGCTGGTCCCGCCCCTCAAGGAATTGGAGCATGCGAGTTTGCGCTCCACTTCCTTTGAGGGGCTTTAAGCCCAATTTAGTTGCCGGGGTGAGACATCTGCTCCGGGCGCAGGAAGTCCCACCCCGAGTGGGTTACCACTCCCAATCGGGTCGCAGGGCAATTTCGTCCCCCCTATATTCCAGGGAATCATTTTTTTGGACACTGTCTACAGTAATGAAAGATTCATTCACCTTTGGAAGGATATATTGTCCTTCGAGAGTGCAGCGTAGGTTTACCAGAATGATACCTGGACTCCAGGGGTTAAATTACAAGGCGAGATTAGAGTTGTATTCCCTGGAATTTAGAAGGTTTAGGGATGATCTGATCAAAGTTTTCAAGATAGTAAGGGGAACAGATAGGGTCGATGGAGAGAAATTATCTTTGCTGGTTGGGGAATCTAGGACTGAGGCTGGGGGCAAGAGCCAGACCTTTCAGGAGTGAAATTAGGAAACTCTTCTACACACAAAGGGTGGTAGAAATTTGGAACCCTCTTCTGCAAATGGCGATTGATGCTAAATCAATTGTTAATTTTATTTCGGAGATTGATAGCTGTTTGATAACCAAACGTATTAAGGGATATGGGGCAAAGGCGTGTATATGGAGTTAGGTAGCAGAGCAGCCATGATCTTAGTGAATGGCGCAACAGGCTTGAGGGGCTGAGTGGCCT
This sequence comes from Pristiophorus japonicus, assembly GCF_044704955.1. NCBI lineage: Eukaryota > Metazoa > Chordata > Chondrichthyes > Pristiophoridae > Pristiophorus > Pristiophorus japonicus. The sequence continues at coordinate 34,648,092 of NC_091977.1, forward strand.
TCTCTGTTTCCTATGTTTTATGACCCAACAAACCACAGTCTTGTTGGCCTTACATCAATGCTGCGCCAAATAATGGAAACTATACTAAGCAGAAGTACATGTACGTCAGTAGTTTAATAAGTAAAAGTCAGCATGGATTTAGGAAAGGAAGTCCTGAAGGCTAAATCTTCTTGATATCTTCGGGAGCTTTATGAATAAAATACATATTGGAGGTTTGCCTGATATAGTTTATTTAGACTTACAGAAGACCTTTGTCAAAGACTCACATGAAATTAACCTAATTAAACTAAAATCCGTGGGAGTCCAGGATTCAGTGGACTGTGGGACTGGTAAAAGTTTGGCTAAAAATAAGGAAACTGAGAGTTCTTCTAATAATACACAGAGCAATTATCCGTTGCTGGGCAAAATTCTCTAAGATCCTACCCCACCAGTGAGACCCCACATTCAGCAGGGGGCTTACTGGAAAATAATATTTATTTAAATAAGTTCTCACGCACTGGAGTGCAGATATGATAAATCAAAAAAAAGCTTTAGTTTATTTGGGCTGGTTAGTCAAGCAAAGGTTCATAGAATATCACAACACATAAGAACAGAAAACCATAAGAAATTGGACCATGAGTAGGCCATTCGGCCTTTCAAGCCTGCTCCGCCATTCAATAAGATCATGGCTGATCTTCTACCTGGACCTGATGGCTTGCATCCTAGGGTCTTAAGAGCAGTAACAGCAGAAATAGTGGATGCATTGGTTGTAATTTACCAAAATTCCCTAGATTCTGGGGAGGTCCCAGAAGATTGGAAAACTGCAAATGTAATGCCCCTATTTAAAAAAGGAGGCAGACAAAAAGCAGGAAACTATAGACCAGTTAGCCTAACATCTGTGGTTGGGAAAATGTTGGAGTCCATTATTAAAAAAGCAGCAGCAGGACATTTGGAAAATCATAATTCATTCAGGCAGAGTCAGCAAGGATTTATGAAGGGGAAGTCATGTTTGACAAATTTGCTGGAATTCTTTGAAGATGTAACGAACAGGGTAGATAAAGGGGAACCAGTGGATGTGATGTATTTGGACTTTCAGAAGGTATTTGATAAGGTGCCACATAAAAGGTTACTGCACAAGAGTTCACGGGATTGGGGGTAATATATTAGCATGGACAGAGGATTGGCTAACTAACAGAAAACAGAGAGTCAGGATAAATAGTTCATTCTCCGGTTGGCAATCAGTAACTAGTGAGGTGCTGCAGGGATCAGTGCTGGGACCACAACTATTTACAATCGATATTAACAACTTGGAAGAAGGGACCGAGTGTAATGTGACCAAGTTTGCTGACGATACAAAGATAGGAGGAAAAGCAATGTGTGAGGAGGACACAAAAAATCTGCAAAAGGACATAGACAGGCTAAGTGAGTGGGCAAAAATTTGGCAGATGGAGTAAAATGTTGGAAAGTGTGAGGTCATGCACTTTGGCAGAAAAATATCGAAGAGCAAGTTATTATTTAAATGAAGACAAATTGCAAAGTGCTGCAGTACAGCGGGACCTGGGGGTCCTGGTGCATGAAACACAAAAGGATAGTATGCAGGTGCAGCAAGTGATCAGGAAGGTCAATGGAATCTTGGCCTTTATTGCAAAGGGGATGGAGTATAAAAGCAGGGAAGTCTTGCTACAGTTATACAGGCTATTGGTGAGGCCACACGAAAATACTGCATATAGTTTTGGTTTCAATATTTATGAAAAGATATACTTGTTTTGGAGGCAGTTCAGAGAAGGTTCACTAGGTTGATTCCAGAGAAGAGGGGGTTGACTTATGAGGAAACGTTGAGTAGGTTGGACCTCTACTCATTGGAATTCAGAAGAATGAGAGGTGATCTTATCGAAATGTGTAAGATTATCAGGGGGCTTGACAAGGTGGTTGCAGAGAGGATGTTTCCACTGATAGGGCATAATCTTAGAATAAGGGGCCACCCATTTAAAACTGAGATGAGGAGGAATTTCTTCTCTCCAAGGATTGTAAATCTGTGGAATTCGCTGCCTCAGAGAGCTGTGGAAGCTGGGTTATTGAATAAATTTAAGACAGAGATAAACAGTTTCTTAACCAATAAGGGAATAAGGGGTTATGGAGTGCGGGCAGGAAAGTGGACCTGAGTCCATGATCGGATCAGCCAAGAACAGATTAAATGGTGGAGCAGGCTTGAAGGGCCGTATGGCCTACTCCTGCTCCTAGTCTTATGTTCTTATGTTATGTTCTCAACTCCACTTCCCTGCACAGCCCTCTGGGGTAGAGAATTCCAAAGATTCACCACCCTCTGAGTGAAGAAATTTCTCCTCACCTCAGTCCTAAATGGCTAACCCTTATTATGAGACTGTGACCCCCTGGTTCTAGACGCCCCAGCCAGAGAAAACATTCTTCCTGCCTATAAAGCCCTGTAAGAATTTTGTATGTTTCAAAGAGATCACCTCTCATTCTTCCAAACTTTAGACAATATCCACCTAGTCTACTCAATCTCTCCTCATATGACAATTCCCCCCATCCTAGGAATCAGTCTGGTGAATTTTCTACCTACTATGGCAGCTAGATCCTTCCTTAGGTAAAGAGACTAAAACTGTACACAATACTCCAGGTGTGGCCTCATCAGGGCCTTACATAATTTTACTAAGACATCTTTATGTTTATACTCAAAATCTCTTGTAATAAAGGCAAACATACCATTGGCTTTCTTAATTGCTTGCTGTACCTGCATGTTAACTTTCAGTGGTTCACGTACAAGGGCACCCAGGTCCGTCTGGACACCAACATTTCCCAAGCTCTCACCATTTAAAAAATACTCTGCTTTTCTATGTTTCCTATCTAAGTGGATAACTTCACATTTCTCCACATTATGGGCCCAAGTTTCCACATGATTTGCGCCTGATTTTTAGGAGCAACTGGTGGAGAACGAACTATCTTAGAAATCGCAATTCTCCACATTTTTTTTTCTGCAGTTCTAGTCAGGTAGAACAGTTCTACTTTGGAACAGAATTTTTTCTTCAAAAGGGGGCGTGTCCGGCCACTGACGCCTGATTTCAAAGTTTCCACAGTGAAAACGTACTCCAAACTAACTTAGAATGGAGCAAGTGAAGATTTTTGTAGAACTGAAAAAACCTATTCTACACATTAAAAAATCAGGCGCAGGTTACAAATTAGGCGTCCAGAACGAGGTGGGGGGGGGGGAGGGGGGGGGAAGGGAAATCATTAAATTCTACAATAAATTCTTATTTACACTTCTACAAATATTATACAAATAAATCCAACCTGAATAAACATTTATAAGCAAAGAAAAGATTAAATAACCCATCTTCCTACCTGTGTGAAAGTGCTTCAGCCATCGTTCGTTCCCACGGGGGCGGGAGCCGTTCCGTGCGTTCCCGCCGGGGCGGGAGGTGGGGGGGGAGAGCCGTTCAGTGCGTTCCCGCCGGGGCGGGAGTGGGGGGAGAGCCGTTCAATGCGTTCCCGCCGGGGCGGGAGGAGGGTGGAGAGCCGTTCAGTGCGTTCTCGCCGGGGCGGGAGGGGGGTGGAGAGCCGTTCAGTGCATTCCCGACGGCGGGTGGGGGTGGAGAGCCGTTCCGTGCGTTCTCGCCGGGGCGGGAGGTGGGGGGGGAGAGCCGTTCAGTGCGTTCCCGCCGGGGCGGGAGGTGGGGGGGGTGAGCCGTTCAGTGCGTTCCCGCCGGGGCGGGAGTGGGGGGAGAGCCGTTCAATGCGTTCCCGCCGGGGCGGGAGGAGGGTGGAGAGCCGTTCAGTGCGTTCTCGCCGGGGCGGGAGGGGGGGGGGGAGAGCCGTTCAGTGCGTTCCCGCCGGGGCGGGAGTGGGGGGAGAGCCGTTCAATGCGTTCCCGCCGGGGCGGGAGGAGGTTGGAGAGCGGTTCAGTGCATTCCCGCCGGGGCGGGAGGAGGGTGGAGAGCCGTTCAGTGCGTTCTCGCCGGGGCGGGAGGGGGGTGAGAGCTGTTCAGTGCGTTCCCGCCGGGGCGGGAGGGGGGTGGAGAGCCGTTCAGTGCGTTCCCGCCGGGGCGGGAGGGGGGTGGAGAGCCGTTCAGTGCGTTCCCGACGGCGGGTGGGGGTGGGGAGGGAAACGGCTGCCTCAACTTTCTGAGGCTTTCTCACTGCTGCAAGAAGCCTCAGTGCTGATGTGCTGATGGCAATGTGCTTTTATTAAAAAATGTTCAAAAATTAAACAGCTACAAAGAACTACAAAAATGGCCGAGTGCCAATGTTTCCTTCACACTGCGCATGTGCGAACGCTCCAACGCGCACGCGCAGCGTTGCCGGAGGAAAGAAACTAATTTAAATAGTACCCGCCCCCTCCCACTTACAAAATCGGCGCGAGTGTAGGCTCCGCCCCCCTGCACGCCGCGCCAGGCAGACAAGGAGCTGCAGGGTGCTCGAGAATAGCGCGTTTTTTTTTAGGCGCCGTTTTAGGCGCGAAAAACGGGCGCCCAGCTCGGAGGGGCGCCCGTTTTTTTTCGTGTGGAAACTTGGGCCCTATATTCCATTTGCCATGTTCTTGCCCACTCATTTAGCTTGTCTATATCCCCTTGAAGCCTCTTTTCATCCTCCTCACAACTTACATTCCCACCTAGCTTTGTATTATCAGCAAACTTGTATATATTACATTTGGTTCCCTCTTCCAAATCATTGATATAGATTGTGAATAGCTGGGGCCCTTGCGGTACCCCACTCGTTAAAGTCTGCCAACCTGAAAATGATCAATTTATTCCTACTCTCTGTTTTCTGTCCATTGACCAAGCCTCTATCCATGCAAGTGTATTACCCCCAATCCCATGAGCCTAATTTTGTTTAATAATCTCATTTGTGGCATCTTATCGAATCCCTTTTGAAAATCCAAATATACCACATTCACTGGTTCCCCTTTATCTATTCTGCTAGTTATAACCTCAAAAATCTTAAATCCGTGTTGATTCTGCCCAATCTTATTATTATTTTCTAAGTGCCCTGTTACCACGTCCTTAATAATATATTCTAACATTTTCCCTCCTGCTGATGTCAGGCTAACTGGTCTGTAGCTTCCTGTTTTCTCTCTCCCTCCTTTCTTAAATAGTGGGGTTACATTTACTACCTTCCAATCTGCGGGAACCGTTCTAGAATCTATGGAAATTTTGCAGATGACAACCAATTAATCCATTATCTCTATAGCCATCTCGTTCAATATCCTCAGCTGTAGGCCATCAGGTCCAGCGGATTTATCAACTTTTAGTCCCATTAATTTCTTCAGTACTATTTTTTTACTAATACTAATTTATTTCAGTTTCTCATTATCGCGAGACCCTTGGTTCTTCACTATTTCCAGGAGACTTTCCTGCATCTTCTTCTGTGAAGACCGACACAAAGGAGGCAAAATTGTCCTGTACCCCGATTGGGGCAGTAACCTGATGGGACTGGGACTTCCCGCGCCCAGTGCAGGAATTCCCCCTCTGGCAGCTGAATTGGGCTGACTGCCCCTCAAAGGAAGTGGAGTGCAATCTCACGTGCTCCACTTCCTTCAGGGGCAAGTAGTGCAGCACTCTACAGATGCTCTGCCTGGCGCTAATGCGCTTCAATGCCCCTCCCCTTCGTTTAAAGGGGAGGGCTGCTATGCACTCTGCAAGGCCTTTGATGGCCTCCGCTGCACCACCAGGGCAGCATGGTACCGGGACACAACGGTGTGCCAGGCTACATGATGGTGGCCCGGACCACATAAAAATGTATGTAGTGAAGCCGACTTGAGAGTCGGCTAAAAAAGCAAAATGACGGCGTGGGCGCTGGTGACCTCCTCTTTAACTTCGTGACCCACAAAACCTGCATTGACATCCTCTCATAAGAACATAAGAACATGCCAGACTCGCGGGCCACGGGGCAATTTCCCCCATGGAACGGTAAGGGGCTGCGCTGCAGCCCGTGGCAATACCCACATGGCGCACCGCTGCCATGACAGTGCCTCCGCAAACTCCTAGGCAATTTCCCGGGAGCCTGTAGTCCCTCCCTGCCCCCATCGGGATGAAAATAGTTCTGCTTCCATTAGTGCCCCCGGAGGCGCCAACAGGCTTCTGAAAAAGGGGATATTTCGCCCCCAAAGTATTTGTTTCATTTCTCTGCCATTTCCTTATTCCCCATTATAATTTCTGTTGTCTCAGCCTGTAAGGGACGCACAGTAATCTTTTGTCTCTATCAACCCTGTCCAGACCCCTTATGATTTTGAACACCTCTATCAAATCTCCTCTCAATCTTCTTTGCTCCAAGGAGAACAACCCCAGCTTCTCCAGTCTAGCAACGTAACTTTAATCCCTCATTCTTGGAATTATTCTCATAAATCTTTTTTGCACCTTCTCTAAGGCCTTAAAATTCTTCTTAAAATGTAGTGCCCAAAATTGGGCACAATACTCCAGTTGGGGCCGATCCAGTGTTTTGTACAGGTTCATCAGAATTTCCACATTTTTGTACTCTATACCTCTATTTATGGAGCCTAGGATCCCATAAGCATTTTTAACTACTTTCTCAACCTGCCCTGCCACCTTCAACGACTTATGCACATGTACTCCAAGGTCTCTCTGATGTATTTTAAATTAAATCGCAAAGAACAGGTTTATAATTTCACCAGAACTACTGATTAGAGGACATTTTATGACACGTTTGCCGTGACGCTAGACCAAGCGACAAAAGCAGGCTGCATGTATTGGAAGATATAGGCTATGTAAAAAAAATCTCTGAACGTACAAAAACTGTTTTATGCATCATCTTCAATTAAACCTTCAATTATTAGAATATAATAGTGTACGTCTTCATAAACTGTTGGATACAGAATCTGATGAGGAGGGTGACATCTTAAAATTGCACAACTATTCGCATGATAGAAATATTTCTCAATGAGAAGGAATTGAAGTCTTTTTAAGTGTTACAGTTTTAGCAAAATACGATAAGTAAAGTGACAAGAATGTTAACATTTACCATCAGCACTGTGATGGGAACTTGTACTATCTTTTTAAATTAACGTGAATGGCGCAACATTATCTCATTATTTTAGATGAGCGAAATTTTGTAGTCGTGCTCATTGAACCGTGTGTAAGGCGAATGATGGAACATCTAAATGGAATAATTCATCTACTTCAACAGTGACTACCAAGGAAAATTACTCAGTTGGATCCATACAAGGACAATCAGTGAAAAATCACCATCGTAACTTCATATGACCAGAGGTGGTGCAGTTATGCAAAGTTATTTTTGTACTTCTTCTCTGCCAAAGATTCTAGCACTGTGATATTCTATGTACCAGTGTGAAAAGTTTTGTTCCTTTGAGAGGATGACACTGTATAAAACACTAGTTGGGCTGCAGCTAGAGTACTGTGTGCAATTTTGGTCACCACATTACAGGAAAGATGTGATTGCACTAGAGTGGGTACAGAGGGGATTACGAGGATGTTGCCTTTACTGGAGAATTTTAGCTCTGAGGAAAGATTGGATAGGCTGTTTTCTTTGGAACAGAGGAGGCTGAGGGGAGACCTGATTAAGGTGTATAAAATTATGAGGGGCCGAGATAGAATGGATAGGAAGGACTTATTTCCCTTAACAGAGGGGTTCACAACCAGGGGGCATAGATTTAAAGTAATTGGCAGGAGGTTTAGAAGGGATTTGAGGGAAAATGTTTTCACCCAGAGGGTGGTGGGGGTCTGGAACTCACTGCCTGAAAGGGTGGCAGAGGCAGAAACCCTCACCACATTTAAGAAGTACTTGGATATGCACTTGAAGTGCTGTAACCTACAAAGCTACGTACCAAGAGCTGGAAAGGTCGATGAGTTTGAATAGCTCTTTGTCGGCCCGCACGGACACGAGGGGTGAAATGGCCTCCTTCTGTGCTGTAAATTTCTATGATTTTCTGAAATAACAGTTTGCACAGAATAGATTAGTTACTTCTTACGATTCATAATGATATTCATCATCTTCTCTGTATATCATTCTTTTTTTGCTCATGTCAAATAGTGTTAAACCCTTTCCTGGAGGAGTTATCAGTAGCTTTGGCAGCACCGAAATCATTAGATTGTTTATATCTTTTCAGATAGTAACACACCAAACTGTGTATTTAATGAGAACTCCATGTTTTGTGTTTACAAATTGTAAATCAAGACTGCCATTATGTACATATTATATACTTAAGTATGTGCAAAACAAGAACAGATCAAGAAAAAAACTAGCATTTTCACAGCACCTATCACAATGTCCCAAAGTGCTTCACTGCCAATTATTGACCTTTAAAGCATAGCCACTGTGGTAATGTAGGGAAACACGGCAGCCATTTTGCGCACAGCAAAATTCCACAAACAGCAATGTGATAAATGACCAGATAATTTGTTAATTAGTGATGTTGGTTGAGGGATAAATATTGGCCAGGAAACCGGGGAGAACTCCCACTGCTCTTCTTCAAAACAGTGCCATGGGATATTTTACATTCCCCTGAGAGAGCCGACAGGGTCTCGGTTTAACATCTCATCTGAAAGGCAGGAGGGTAGTAGGTGGGATGTCGGCCAAGAGAGCATTGGAGTAGTTGAGTATCATGAAGGGTCCAGACAGAGAAGATAGAGAGAAAGTGCTCCCATTGGTGGAAGGGTCGAGAACCAGAGGACACAGATTTAAGGTGATTGGCAGAACCAAAGACAACAAGAGGAAAAACTTTTTTTACGCAGCGAGTAGTTAAGATATGGAATGCACTGCCTGAAAGGGTGGTGGAGGCAGACTCCATTATGGCTTTCTAAATGGAATTGGATAAGTACCAGAAGGAAAAAAAATTGCAGGACTATGGGGAAAGGGTGGGGGAGTGGGACTCGCTGAAGTGCTCTTGCAGAGCCAGCAGTGGCTCGACAGGCCGAATGATCTCCGTCTGTGCTATAACTATTCTATGATTCTATGATCCTATGAGCATGGAGGAAACAAAGGCATGGGTGAGGGGTTCAGCAGCAGATGGGAGGAGGCGGGGTAGGAGGGCTCCCACAGGATCCACAGCGAATGTTTGGGTTACTGCCATCTAGGCTCTACCGCCTTCACAAGCGCAAAGCCCTGCCAAACCTTCCTCCTCTCCCGTGACTTAACTAACTGCCGGCCTGGTGATCTTTGTAAGCCCAAAAGCTGGCAAGCTGCCTCTGGGCATTCAGTTCAGGCGGGTAGCTGGCTGGCGGCCTGCCACCCCAGCTCCTGGGCAGGCAGCCCACATGTCCTGCCGACTTCTTGCCTGGGAGTTAAAGTTCCCCCTATTGTGTCAGACCAGATAACCAGTGAGTTCTTTAGATAGTGCAGTCCAATATCACATGAGATTTGTCCTTCTGTAAATGGTTCTTCATTGGCTATGAGGTGGCCTATGAAAAAATGGTATGCAAGACAAACATCGTGGAAAAAAATGAAAGAGATTGGTGTGAGTGTCATGGTGAAGATGTGTATCAAGCATCAATGTGCAACATGACAAAGGGCTCATGGGTTGATGAGAGATTCCCCCCACATTGCTGAGTTCTCAAACTCATCTGTGTTACTCTACAGAAGAGACAGATGGGTACCAACTGGGGGTATGGTAGCATAGTGGTTATGTTACTGCACTAGTTAATCCTGAGCCTGGACTAATGATCCAGAGATATGAGTTCAAATCCCAACATGGTAGCTGGGGAAATTCAATTAAATAAATCTGGAATAAAAAGCTAGTATCAGTAATGGTGACCATGTAACTACCAGATTGTAGAAAAAACCTATCTGATTCACTAATGTCCTTTAGGGAAGGAAATCTGCTGTCCTTAACCTGGTTTGGCCAAGATGTGACTCCAGACCCACAGCAATATGCTTGACTCTTAACTGCCCTCTGAAATGGCCTAGTAAGCCACCATTCAAGAAGGTGGCTCACCACCACCTTCTCAAGGGCAATTAGGGATGGGCAATAAATGCTGGCCTTGCCGGTGATGCCTACATCCCGTGAATGAATACATTTTAAAAAACTGGTCTTCCACAGGGGAATTGGGAGAGTAATCATGAAGCCAGTTGCATAGATCTCCCAGCGTCCAGTACAGAGCAACACTGGTGGAGATTTGTGAACAGGTCACTCTCATTCTTGTCTGTAGTTACTGAGTGTTTCAGGGAGACTGGAGAAAGGAGGGGCGAATCACTTCAAAAAACCAGGCATAATAAAAGAAAATGCGGGACATACTCAGCAGGTCAGGCAGCATCTCAGGAGAGAGAAACAGAGTTGACGTTTCAGGTCATGAGAAGAAATTCAGGTCTGAACTGACGAAAGGTCATCAACATGAATTGTCAACTCTATTTCTCTCTTCACGGATGCTGCCTGACCTGCTGAGTATTTCCAGCTTTTTGTGTTTTTATTTCAGATTTCCAGCATCCGCAGTATTTTGCTTCTGTCAAAGAGACAGGCTCTACTGCTTGATAGTAAAACCAAAGCTGAAGAACAGTCTTCATATCTGTGATGTATTTGCTTCATGGGCTCTTTGCTTAAGAATTCATAGCATCACACTGTTATTAACTAGTCAGTTTATTAGCAAAGGTTTAACAATCACACTACACGTAACCAGTTCATTCACCAGGCTCACAACCACATGCCTCATTGTGGATCACCTGAAGCCACTGGCTGGGGTTTTATTGAGTCTTGTGAACATCACGTGACTGGCTAAGCCACTCCCAACTCAACAGCTCTACAAATATTTTGTTGTGAACAATTAAATCGTTAAATCAAGTTCCCCCTGATTAAAGGGGGCGGGGGCAGGGGCGGGGGTGGGGAGGACGACACTCCAAACACTTTCAAACAAGTGCCCCCTTATTTTTTGTTTTGTTTTGTTTTTTTCTGAGGGCACTAAAAACACAAATTATACAAGTGCCGCCTGGCTAAAAGAGCGGGGGCACCAAAACCAACAATTTGGTTGCCGGGGGTGATGATGCACTCCAGTCCGTCTGGCGCCCACCTCTCGCGGAAGGCTGCGGGCATACCAGTGGACACCGCGTGCTCCATCTCCAGGGACACCCTGGCCGGATGTAATCGCGGAACAGAGGCAGACAGTCGGGCTGAATGACCCCCTCGACCGCCCGTTGCCTGGATCGGCTGATGGAGTCCAGGAGCAGTCCCTCGAGGAGGTCCTCGGACCTGCTCGCTCCCCTCCGCACAGGGTGCCCAAAGATCAGGAGTGTGGGACTGAAGTGCACCAGAATTTGAGGAGCAGCCCCTTCAGATATTGAAATAAGGGCTGCAACCTCGCGCATTCCATAAAAACATGAAACACGGACTCTTCCAGACCGCAGAAATTGAATAGCTCTACGACTCTTTTGGGTTGAAGACAATTAAACAATTAAATCAAGTGCCCCCTGATTAAAGAGGGGGACACTCCCACAATTTTCAAACAAGTGCTCCCTTGGTTTTCTTTATTTTTTGGGTTTTTTTTTTGGGGGGGGGCACTAAAAGCACAAATTATACAAGTGCCCCCTAGCTAAAAGGGAGGGGACACTAAAACCCAGCACAATAAACCAATTAAACTTTAAAACATAGAAAATCAAATTTAAATTTGGTTGCGGGGGTAATGATGCACTCCAGTCCCTCCGGCGCCCACATCTCGCAGAAGGCCGCGAGCGTACCGGTGGATTAACAGCTCTATCACAGATGCATACATTACAATATCCTCTCACATTGACAAACCCTGTGGTCAAGATTAGAATGCTCGATTGGTGATGATAGGAATTCAAAACTTAAAGAAGTAAAATATGAACTTAGGATAGTAATTATCCACCTTTTGAACAAACCCCCCGCCACCTCAAAAAAGACAACCCATTCAGTCACTAACAATACTTCTCCCACCATTGAAAAGCATTGGAGTGCATAACGTTCATCTGAGTCACAAATTTAATTCTAAAACTGTTTCACAATACAGCTCTTCAGCGCTGTTAGAATATACTTTATTTGCTGCTCTGGTTGTAGAATAAAGCAATATTTATATTGTAGCTTTACAAGAAATGACTTAGAGAGAAACCTATCGAACCACAAATAATGGTACTGTTTGCATTGTTTTGCCCTATAAAACCTGCCGACTCATGCATCTACTTGACATAAATTCAAGCAAACTCTATTTATTTATTTTGCTGTAATTAAATTTTTAAAAGTGCTGACATGACTCTTTCACACATGTCACAACCAACACCCCAGATAACACATCTAATTATGTGGCCTACATTTTTACCACTGTAACAACATACCAACAAAGACACAATTATCTCTGCTGCACTTTATCTAATCCAGTTGGCCTCTGAAAGTTGCTGAAGTATAGTTTATTGAATTATCAGTAATCCTGATACAATAAAATAATTCAGTAGCACCCCATTTGGGGTGTTCAATTTTAACATTTTGAAAATTTAGCGGCAGGCGCTAATACTTCTGAACTTCTACTAAATTGGGTGTTAGCACCCCAGGGAGGAAGTGGAGCACTAAATCAAGCACTAATGATCTTAGTAGGGTGCTACAGAGGCACTGCCAGCAGAGCGATAATGAAATTCAGGTGCAATGCATTCAGCAATGAGCCTTCACACTGGCTTCTTCCAGCTCTTAAAGGGAAGGTTATATCACTGTGCAGATCCTCATTTTCAGCATTGCTGGCTCTGAAGGTTACTTGCAAACAATTGAATCCCCTGATGGCAATGGCTAATCCCACTCCCAGGGAGAGAACTCATCATTTCACAGACGTGGCATTGGAAACTGGTGTGGAGAGAAGGAGGCCAGTGCGGTTCCCGGCCACTGGTAGGAGGCCATTGCCCCAGGTCCTCAGGGAAATGTGGAGGAATGTGACCCGCAGTGTGGTGCAATGCAGCCTGACACATTGCTGGAAGAAATTCAACAACCTCAGTCTGGTGGTCAAGGTGAGTGCATGGTTCAACAGATCCTACATGCCAGCATCTGAACCTCACTCTGTGCACAATGCGCAAAGCATCACACCTCCACCACACACCCAACAAACATCTGCACCTACTCAAACTCACATAGAAACATAGAAACATAGAAAATAGGTGCAGGAGTAGGCCATTCGGCCCTTCGAGCCTGCACCACAATTCAATAAGATCATGGCTGATCGTTCACCTTAGTACCCCTTTCCTGCTTTCTCTCCATACCCCTTGATCCCTTTATCCAACTCCCTCTTGAATATATCTAATGAACTGGCATCAACAACTCTCTGGCTGATCATGCAATCTCAGTACCCCACCCCTGCCTTCTCTCCATACCCCCTGATCCCTTTAGCTGTAAGGACCTCAAAAGTAGTAATCTCGGGATTGCTACCAGTGCCACGTGATAGTCAGAGTAGGAATCGCAGGATAGCGCAGATGAATACGTGGCTTGAGCAGTGGTGCAGCAGGGAGGGATTCAAATTCCTGGGGCATTGGAACTGGTTCTGGGGGAGGTGGGACCAGTACAAACCGGACGGTCTGCACCTGGGCAGGACCGGAACCAATGTCCTAGGGGGAGTGTTTGCTAGTGCTGTTGGGGAGGATTTAAACTAATATGGCAGGGGAATGGGAACCAATGCAGGGAGACAGAGGGAAACAAAAATGAGGCAAAAGCAAAAGACAGAAAGGAGATGAGGAAAAGTGGAGGGCAGAGAAACCCAAGGCAAAGAACAAAAAGGGCCACTGTACAGCAAAATTTTAAAAGGACAAAGGGTGTTAAAAAAACAAGCCTGAAGGCTTTGTGTCTTAATGCAAGGAGTATCCGCAATAAGGTGGATGAATTCACTGTGCAAATAGATGTTAACAAATATGATGTGATTGGGATTACGGAGACGTGGCTCCAGGATGATCAGGGCTGGGAACTCAACATCCAGGGGTATTCAACATTCAGGAAAGATAGAATAAAAGGAAAAGGAGGTGGGGTAGCATTGCTGGTTAAGGAGCAAATTAAGGCAATAGTTCGGAAGGACATTAGCTTGGATGATGTGGAATCTATATGGGTCGAGCTGCAGAATACCAAAGGGCAAAAAACGTTAGTGGGAGTTGTGTACAGACCTCCAAACAGTAGTAGTGATGTTGGGGAAGGCATCAAACATGAAATTAGGGGTGCGTGCAATAAAGGTGCAGCAGTTATAATGGGTGACTTTAATATGCACATAGATTGGGTTAACCAAACTGGAAGCAATACGGTGGAGGAGGATTTCCTGGAGTGCATAAGGGATGGTTTTTTAGACCAATATGTCGAGGAACCAACTAGGGGGGGAGGCCATCTTAGACTGGGTGTTGTGTAATGAGAGAGGATTAATTAGCAATCTCGTTGTGCGAGGCCCCTTGGGGAAGAGTGACCATAATATGGTGGAATTCTGCATTAGGATGGAGAATGAAACAATTAATTCAGAGACCATGGTCCAGAACTTAAAGAAGGCTAACTTTGAAGGTATGAGGCGTGAATTGGCTAGGATAGATTGGCGAATGATACTGAAGGGGTTGACTGTGGATGGGCAATGGCAGACATTTAGAGACCGCATGGATGAACTACAACAATTGTACATTCCTGTCTGGCGTAAAAATAAAAAAGAGAAGGTGGCTCAACCGTGGCTATCAAGGGAAATCAGGGATAGCATTAAAGCCAAGGAAGTGGCATACAAATTGGCCAGAAATAGCAGCGAACCCGGGGACTGGGAGAAATTTAGAACTCAGCAGAGGAGGACAAAGGGTTTGATTAGGGCAGGGAAAATGGAGTACGAGAAGAAGCTTGCAGGGAACATTAAGACGGATTGCAAAAGTTTCTATAGATATGTAAAGAGAAAAAGGTTAGTAAAGACAAACGTAGGTCCCCTGCAGTCAGAATCAGGGGAAGTCATAACGGGGAACAAAGAAATGGCAGGCCAATTGAACAAGTACTTTGGTTCGGTATTCACTGAGGAGGACACGAACAACCTTCCGGATATAAAAGGGGTCGGAGGGTCTAGTAAGGAGGAGGAACTGAGGGAAATCCTTATTAGTCGGGAAATTGTGTTGGGGAAATTGATGGGATTGAAGGCCGATAAATCCCCAGGGCCTGATGGACTGCATCCCAGAGTACTTAAGGAGGTGGCCTTGGAAATAGTGGATGCATTGACAGTCATTTTCCAACATTCCATTGAGTCTGGATCAGTTCCTATGGAGTGGAGGGTAGCCATGTAACCCCACTTTTTAAAAAAGGAGGGAGAGAGAAAACAGGGAAATATAGACCGGTCAGCCTGACATCGGTAGTGGGTAAAATGATGGAATCAATTATTCAGGATGTCATAGCAGTGCATTTGGAAAGAGGTAATATGATAGGTCCAAGTCAGCATGGATTTGTGAAAGGGAAATCATGCTTGACAAATCTTCTGGAATTTTTTGAGGATGTTTCCAGTAGAGTGGACAAGGGAGAACCAGTTGATGTGGTATATTTGGACTTTCAGAAGGCTTTCGACAAGGTCCCACACAAGAGATTAATGTGCAAAGTTAAAGCACATGTGATTGGGGGTAGTGTGCTGACATGGATTGAGAACTGGTTGTCAGACAGGAAGCAAAGAGTAGGAGTAAATGGGGACTTTTCAGAATGGCAGGCAGTGACTAGTGAAATACTGCAAGGTTCTGTGCTGGGGCCCCAGCTGTTTACACTGTACATTAATGATTTAGACGAGGGGATTAAATGTAGTATCTCCAAATTTGCGGATGACACTAAGTTGGATGGCAGTGTGAGCTGCGAGGAGGATGCTATGAGGCTGCAGAGTGACTTGGATAGGTTAGGTGAGTGGGCAAATGCATGGCAGATGAAGTATAATGTGGATAAATGTGAGGTTATCCACTTTGGTGGTAAAAACAGAGAGACAGACTATTATCTGAATGGTGACAGATTAGGAAAAGGGGAGGTGCAAAGAGACCTGGGTGTCATGGTACATCAGTCATTGAAGGTTGGCATGCAGATACAGCAGGCGGTTAAGAAAGCAAATGGCATGTTGGCCTTCATAGCGAGGGGATTTGAGTACAGGGGCAAGGAGGTGTTGCTACAATTGTACAGGGCCTTGGTGAGGCCACACTTGGAGTATTGTGTACAGTTTTGGTCTCCTAACCTGAAGGAGGACATTCTTGCTATTGAGGGAGTGCAGCGAAGGTTCACCAGACTGACTCCCGGGATGGCGGGACTGACCTTTCAAGAAAGACTGGATCAACTGGGCTTGTATTCATTGGAGTTCAGAAGAATGAGAGGGGACCTCATAGAAACGTTTAAAATTCTGACGGGGTTAGACAGGTTAGATGCAGGAAGAATGTTCCCAATGTTGGGGAAGTCCAGAACCAGGGGACACAGTCTAAGGATAAAGGGGAAGCCATTTAGGACCGAGATGAGGAGGAATTTCTTCACCCAGAGAGTGGTGAACCTGTGGAATTCTCTACCACAGAAAGCTGTTGAGGCCAATTCACTCAATATATTCAAAAAGGAGTTGGATGAAGTCCTTACTACTAGGGGCATCAAGGGGTATGGTGAGAAAGCAGGAATGAGGTACTGAAGTTGCATGTTCAGCCATGAACTCATTGAATGGTGGTGCAGGCTAGAAGGGCCGAATGGCCTACTCCCTCACCTATTTTCTATGTTTCTATGTTTCTATGTAAGGGCCACATCTAACTCCCTTTTGATTACGTCCAACAAACTAACCTCAACAACTTTCTGTGGCAGAGAATTCCACAGGTTCACGACTCTCTGGGTGAAAAAGTTTCTCCTCATCTCGGTCCTGTATGGCTTACGCCTTATCCTTAGACTGTGACCCCTGGGTCTGGACTTCCCCAATATCGGGAACATTCTACCTGCATCTAACCGATCTAGTCCCGTCAGAATTTTATACGTTTCTATGAGATCCCCTCTCATTCTTCTAAATTCCAGTGAGTATAAGTCTAGCCGATCCCAGTCTCTCCTCATATGTCAGTCCTGCCATCCTGGGAATCAGTCTGGTGAAACTTCACTACACTCCCTCAATAGCAAGAACGTCCTTCCTCAGATTAGGTGACCAAAACTGCACACAATACTCAAGATGTGGTTTCACCAAAGCCCTGTACAACTGCAGTATGACCTCCCTGCTCCTATACTCAAATCCCCTCGCTATGAAGGCCGGCATGCCATTTGCTTTCTTTACTGCCTGCTGTACCTGCATGCCTACCTTCAATGACTGATGTACCATGACACCCAGGTCTCATCGCACCTCCCCTTTTACTAATCTGTCACCATTCAGATAATAATCTGACTTCCTGTTTTTGCCACCAAAGTGGATAACCTCACATTTATCCACATTATACTGCATCTGCCATGCATTTGCCCACTCACCTAACCTGTCCAAGTCCCCCTGCAGCCTCTTAGCAACCTCCTCAGAGCTCACACTGCCACCCAGTTTAGTGTCATCTGAAAACTTGGGGATATTACCTTCAATTTCTTCGTCTAAATCATTAATGTATATTGTAAATAGCTGGGGACCCAGCACTGAACACTGCGGCACCCCACTAGTCACTGCCTGCCATTCTGAAAAGGACCCATTTATTCCTACTCTTTGATTCCTGTCTGCCAACTAGTTCTCTATCCATGACAATACATTACCCCAATACCATGTGCCTTAATTTTGCACACTAATCTCTTGTGTGGGACCTTGTCAAAAACCTTTTGAAAGTCGAAATACACCACATCCACTGGTTCTCCCTTATTCACTCTACTAGTTACATCCTCAAAAAATTCTCGAAGATTTGTCAACATGATTTCCCTTTCATAAATCCATGCTGATTTGGACCGATCCTGTCACTGCTTTCCAGATGCGCTGCTATTGCATCTTTAATAATTGATTCCAGCATTTTCCCCACCACTGATGTCAGACTAATTGGTCTATAATTCCCTGTTTTCTCTCCCTCCTTTTTTAAAAAGTGGGGTTACATTAGCTACCCTCCAATTCAAAGGAACTGATCCAGAATCCATGGAATGTTGGAAAATGACCACAAATGCATTCTATTACTTGGGCCACTTCCTTAAGTACTCTGGGATGCAGAGTATCAGGCCCTGGGGATTTATCGGCCTTCAGTCCCTTCAATTTCCCTAACATCATTTCCTGACTGATAAGGATTTCCCTCAGTTCCCTTTCTCGCTCGACCCTCGGTCCCCTAGTATTTTCGGGAGGTTATTTGTGTCTTCCTTAGTGAAGACAGAACCAAAGTATTTGTTCAATTTGTCTGCCATTTCCTTGTTCTCCATTATAAATTCACCTGATTCTGACTGCAAGGGAACTACATTAGTCTTCTTTAATCCTTTTCTCTTCACATATCTATAGAAGCTTTTGCAGTCGGTTTTTATGTTCCCTGCAAGCTTACTGTCATACCTTCCCTAATTTCCCTTGTTAGCCACGGTTGAGCCACCTTCCCAGTTTTATTCTTACACCAAACAGGGATGTACAATTGTTGTAATTCATCCATGTGATCTTTAAATGTCTGCCATTGTCTATCCACTATCAACCCTTTAAGTCTCATTCTCCAGTCTAACTTAGCCAATTCACGTCTCATACCGTCGAAATTTCCTTTCTTTAAGTTCAGGACCCTAGTTTCTGAATTAATTGTGTCACTCTCCATTTTAATGAAGAATTCTACCATATTATGGTCACTCTTCCCTAAGTGTCCCCGCACGACCAGATTGCTAATTAATTCTCTCTCATTATTCAAGACCTAGGATGGCCTGCTATCTCGTTGCTTCCTCAACTATTGGTTTAGAAAACCATCCCTGACACACTCCAGGAAATCCTCCTCCACAGTATTGCCAACAGTTTGGTTAACCCAATCAATATGTAGATTAAAGTTACCCATGATAACTGCTGTACCCTTATTGCACGCGTCCCTAATTTCCTGTTTGATGCCATCTCCAACCTCCCTACTACTGTTTGGTAGTCTGTACATAACTCCGACTAATGTTTTCTGCCCTTTGGTTCGCAGCTCTACCCATATCGATTCCACATCATCCACACTAATGTCCTTCATTGCGATTGCGTTAATCTCCTCTTTAACCAGTAACGCTACCCCACCTCCTTTTCCTTCCTATCTCTCCTTCCTAAATATTTAATACCCCTGGATGTTGAGTTCCCAGCCTTGGCTACTCTGGAGCTATGTCTCCGTAATCCCAATTACATGATACCTGTTAACAGCTATCTGCGCAGTCAATTCATCCACCTTATTACGAATGTTCCTCGCATTGAGACTCAGAGCCTTCAGTTTTTTTTAACACTCTTTGTACTTTTTGAATTATGTTACAATGTGACCCTTTTTGATTTCTGCCCTTGATTTCTCTGCCCTCCACTCTTGGTTTTCTCCTTCCTACCTTTTGCTTCTGCCCTCTTTTTACACCCTCTGTCTCCCTGCATAGATTCCCATTGCCTTGCCATTTTAGTTTAAACCCTCCCCAACAGCACAAGCAAACACTCCGCCTAGGACATCGGTTCCGGTCCT
Organism: Pristiophorus japonicus; assembly: GCF_044704955.1. NCBI lineage: Eukaryota > Metazoa > Chordata > Chondrichthyes > Pristiophoridae > Pristiophorus > Pristiophorus japonicus. The sequence goes on from NC_091977.1 coordinate 34,667,571, forward strand.
GCCCAGGTGCAGACCATCCGGTTTGTACTGATCCCATCTTCCCCAGAACCGCTTCCAATGTCCCAGGAAATTGAATCCCTCCCCATCGCACCATTCCTCAAGCCACGTATTCATCTGAGCTATCCTGCAATTCCTACTCTGACTAGCACATGGCACTGGTAGCAATCCTGAGATTATTACCCTTGAGGTCCTACTTTTTAATTTAACTCCTAGCTCGTAGGACCTCAATGAGTATAGGCCCAACCTACTCAACCGATCTTCATAAGTCAACCCCCTCATCTACGGAATCAACCTCGTGAACCTTCTCTGAACAGCCTCCAATGCAAGTATATCCTTCCTTGAACACAGTACTCTAGTTGTGGCCTCACCAATACCCTGTACAGTTATAGCTGTACTTCCCTGCTTTTATACTCTATCTCACTTGCAATAAAGGCCAACATTCCATTTGCCTTCCTGATCACTTGCTGTACCTACATACTAACTTCTTGTGTTTCATGCACAAGGGCCCCCAGCTCCCTCTGTACTGCAGCACTTGCAATTTTTCTCCATTTAATTTATAATTTGCTACAGTCTCTTCCAGCAACTGTCCTGCAGTCATTGGGGAGACATTACGGAGGAGCAGTAGATTAGGAAAAGGGACTGTAAAGAGGGTAGGTAAGGGTTTGCACAAGGTGATTAGTCAATATTGTTTTATATATATGTGGCTAATGGTTTTTGATAAATTTATTGCTGGAATGATGCATATTTGATGCTGTCTCCAATTTTAGTTTTGAGGTGTGGTATGGAATGACAAATTTATGGAATGATGGGGCCCTGCTCAGCAAACAGGAACAGGCCTTGAAGTCACTGGAAACTGTCATGTATCTCACACTACTGTGTATAACTGTATCTTACCATGCTATACATGACTGTAACTAGATATGACCTTTGACCACAAGCATACTTTACCACCAGGAGTGCACTTGCAGGAGACACTGCATACCTGTTCCACACAGGTATATAAAGGCAGGTCTCAGGCAAGTGTGGCACTCGAGATCTGTGAAATAAAGGTGCAGGTCCAGAGTGACCTTGACTTCAGCATGTGCCTCGTGTAAGTCTGTACTGCAGGGTCAGTGGCGACGAGTTACGGGATCACAGAATCCACAGAATGGCTACCAACGGCTCAGATGAGAAAGACAATGCTGGAGGCAATTGGGAGGACTTTATAGAAAGGCTCCAGCAAAGCTTTGTAACCAAAGACTGGTTGGGCGACGATAAGGCAGACAAGAGAAGAGCCCATCTCTTGACCAGCTGTGGCTCGAAAACATATGCCTTAATGAAGGACTTGCTGGCACCCGAGAAACCAGCAAGCAAGTCGTTTGAGGAGTTGAGCACACTGGTGAGAGACCACCTGAAGCCAGCGAGCAGCCTACACATGACCAGACACAGATTCTACAACTACAGACGCTGTGTGGGCCAGAGCATACCCGACTTTGTGGCGGAACTTCGGAGGCTGGCTAGTTTGTGTGAGTTCTCCGATGAACTAAGGAGAGAAGTACTGAGAGACTTTTTTATTGAAGGAATAGGCCACGCAGGCATATTCCGAAAGCTTATAGAGACCAAGAACTTGACCCTAGAGGCAGCAGCACTGGTCGCACAGACATTCTTGGCAGGAGAAGAAGAAACGAGGTTGATCTATACTGTGGGTACGACAACTAATGAAACATCGAAACATCACAGCATGAAACGAGCCGCTACCCCCACACACAGACAAAGGCAGGAGAGCAGGCCTTCAACAGCAGGCAGTGGCACCAGAAGCCATCAAGGGCCACATGAACGGCCGTTCACACCTCATCAACCCACAATGCGAGCAATCAACACACATCGAGGCCTTTTTATGTACAATTGATGCCCATTCGGCATCAGGTCGGCAGCTGCTATATTTCAGCACAACATGGAGAGTCTGCTCAAGTCCATCCCAGGGACGGTTGTGTTTCAAGATGACATACTCATCACGGGCAGGGACACCGACTCCCATCTCCACAATTTGGAAGAAGTACTAAAGCGATTGGATCGGGTAGGCCTAAGAGTTAAGAAATCCAAGTGTCTGTTTCTCGCGTTCGAGGTTGAATTTTTGGGCAGAAGGATTGCCGCTGATAGAATCCGTCCACCAGAATCCAAAACCGAAGCAATTCGTCTGGCACCCAGGCCCCGGAATGTCTCGGAACTGCACGCCTTTCTCAGGCTACTCAATTACTTTGGGAACTTTATGCAGAACTTGAGCATGCTGCTGGAGCCTCTCCACGTGCTACTCAGGAAGGGGTGCGATTGGTTTTGGGGGGACGCCCAAGAACGCGGCTTCAATAAGGCACGCAACCTTCTTTGTTCCAACAGTGTTTTAGTCTTTTTTGACCCAGGTAAAAAGCATATGATGCGTCAGCGTACGGGGTCGGGTGCGTGTTACAGCAATGATGCGGGTAAATTACAACCCTTTGCTTATGCCTCCAGGTCACTTTTGTGGGCGGAACACGGGTACGGTATGGTTGAGAAGGAGGCGCTCGCGTGCGTGTATGGTGTCAATAAGATGCACCAATACCTTTTCGGGGCCAAGTTCGCATTAGAAACCGACCACAAACTCCTCACATCCCTGCTATCCGAATGCAAGGCAATAAACGGCAACGCCTCGCCGTGCATTCAGCGGTGGGCGCTCATGTTGGCGTCTCATGACTACACAATAAGGCACAGACCAGGCACAGACAACTGTGCCGACGCGCTTAGCAGGCTACCCCTGGCGACCACGGAAGGGTTCCACGAACAGGACTGTGAGATGGTCATGGCAATCAATGCCTTTGAATCCACAGGTTCGCCCATGACGGCTCGCCAAATCAGAGCCTGGACGATCAGCGACCCCACGTTATCCTTAGTCAAAAGATGTGTTTTAACTGGTGACTGGTCAGAGGCCCGCGATGCCTGCCCCGAGGAGATCAAACCTTTCCATGGGCGCATGCATGAACTATCACTACAGGCAGGCTGCCTGATGTAGGGCAGCCGAGTAGTTATGCCCTTGCGAGGCAGAGAGGTGTTTGTCCGGGAGCTCCACCGCGAGCACCCAGGGATCATCCTTATGAAGGCCAAAGCCAGATCCCATGTCTGGTGGCCTGGCATTGACGCGGACTTGGGGCTCTGCGTCCGGCGGTGCACCATTTGTGCCAACTCAGTAATGCCCCCAGGGAGGCCCCCCTAAGCCCCTGGCCCAACTGTGGTCGCGGGTGCATGTAGACTATGCGGGCCCATTCATGGGCAAAATGTTCCTCGTAGTTGTCGATGCATTTTCAAAGTGGATCGAGTGCACCATTTTAAACTCGAGCACCACCTCCGCCACTGTGGAGAGCTTTAGAACCATGTTTGCAACGCACGGAATCCCTGACATATTGGTCAGTGATAATGGTCTGTGCTTCACCAGCGCAGAATTTCAAGATTTTATCGTTGACCATGGCATAAATCACGTTAAGATGGCACCGTTCAAGCCGGCCTCCAATGGCTAGGCGGAGCGAGCAGTGCAAGTCGTTACACAAGGCATGCTAAAAATCCAAGGTCCCACGCTGCAGAGCCGCCTGTCGTGACTGCTGCTGGCATACAGATCTCGTCCGCATTCGTTGACTGGGGTTCCGCCCGTGCAACTATTGATGAAACGGACCTTAAAGACTCGGCTCGCGTTAATCCTCTCAGACATGCATGAAATTGTTGAGGCAAAGCGCCGTAAGCTAACTGAGTACCATGACCGAAATTCGAGGGGGAGGTGGAATGACAAAGTGTTTGTGCTAAACTATGGCAGGGGTCCCAAATGGCTTGCAGGGACAGTAACAGGCAAGGAAGGAAACAGGCTACTGGTTGTAAAATGGACAATGGCCAAACCTGCCGGATGCATGCAGACCAAGTAAAAAGTAGATTCACCAACAACACTGCAGAACCAGAGGCAGACTACAATGTGGAACTCACACCACACCTGGTGGACAGACAGAGGGAACAACCTGAGGAAAGGGCAGTCTCAACAGACAGCCCAGGCAAGATACCAGCAATCACACCGAAAAAAAAACAGGCACCAAGGCAAACAACTGAACCACAACTAAGACGCCTCACGAGAGAGCGTAGACCACCTGAGAGACTGAATCTATAAAGACAATAAGACCTTGGGGGAGGGTGATGTCATGTATCTCACATTACTGTATATAACTGTATCTTACCATGCTGTACATGACTGTAACTAGATATGACCTGTAACCACAAGCATACTTTAACACCAGGGGTGCATTTGCAGGAGACACTGCACACCTGTTCCACACAGGTATATAAAGGCAGGTCTCAGGCAAGTGTGGCACTCGAGAGCTGTGAAATAAAGGTGCAGGTCCAGAGTGACCTTGACTTCAGCATGTGCCTCGTGTAAGTCTGTACTGCAGGGTCAGGACTTTACAGAAACAAAACCACCGACTGACCTTTCAGAATTCCAATTGACTGGCTGCCTCTTCCCTCGCTGCTGTTCATTCTCCTCTTTCTCCTCTCCTCTTCTTCCTCCTCATCAATGTCCTCCTCCTCCTGAGGTGGTGGAGTTATGCCTGGTGGCAATGATTGCACCCTCATGATAGCCAATTTGTGGAGCATGCAGGAGGTGATGACGAAAAGAGACACCCACTCAGGCGAGTACTGGAGAGCTCTTCCCGAGCGGTCAAGGCAGCGGAACCATTGCTTCGGCACACCGATGGTCTGCTCAATGATGGTTCTGGTGGCAGAAGGCTCTCATCATATGAGTGCTGGGCATGAGTGTTGGGGTTGCAGAAGGGAGTCATGAGTCAGGTGGAGAGCAGAGAGCCCTTGTCTCCCAGCAGTCAGCTGTGAGCTTCATGTGATGGCTGGAAGAGAGCTAGCACACCGGTCTGGCACAGGATGAAGGCATCTTGGCTGCTGCCAGGATAGTGGGCATTTAGGGTGAGGATTCTGCGTGTATGGTTGCACATTAAGTGAGTGGTAGCAAAGTGATGTGGGTGCAGTCAATGGCACCCAACACCATGGGGAAGCCTGCTATCCTGGCAAAGCCACATATATATTCATGCTGCTTCTCTCTGGTCATGGGGAACAAAATGTAATCCCTTCTTCTTCTGTACAGAGCATCTGTGACCTGGCGGATGGAGCAATGGACGCCAAACTAGAAGATGTTGTAGACGTCTCCTGTTGCACACTGGAAGGACCCACTGGTATAGAAATTGAGTGAGATGGTAACCTTGACTGCCACTGAGAGAGCCGTCCTCATCCAAGTCTGAGACTCGAGGTCTGCTTGCAAGAGATGGCAGGGCTCTGTGACCATGTCCTTGTTGAAGTGCAGCCTTCGAACACACTGTTCCTCAGTGAAATTTAAGTCGAAGGATTGTGGCCAGAATACCCTGGGAGGGTAAGGGCTCCTGTTGAGAGCCCTGTTGGCCCTCCTACCTCTGGACACATTTTGCACTCTTTCTCTGTGCCTCAGTTGCCTCCGACGCTGACGCTGGAGGGCAAGGTTCAGTGCCAGTACAGGCCACGTGAAAGAATCCAAATAATGCAAGTTTCAAATCTCCCCTCAATGAAACTCCAGAATCTTTATGAGCCAGAACACTCGTTAAACACCAGAATGCTCAAATCAGTCAAACGGCCTGTTTGCCTATGTGAAATTAACAAGACAGCATTGTTGGCCGACTAAAACTAAACCAGATGTTGACACCTTTAAATAGCGCTCCTCCAGTAGACATCCGACTGAAAGCCACCTCCTCTACCTAGCGTTGTTAAAGGCAGGTGCATAAGCAACGGCGAGAGGTAATTTTTCATCCAGTGCGTTACCGGGGCACTGTGCACGGCAATGACATCACGCTCTCCGGGCGCAGGAAATAGGGACGCAACATTTTACCGCTGCCGCAAAACTCTCACCGAATGATGCCAGTGTCGCTGATCTCACCGCGCACGGTCGCAAACCTATTTGCGCCCCATCATCGCCCCCTAGAGGTGCTAACTGGAGGTGCAATGGAACCAGATTTCCCGCCCTTCGAGCCTTTAAACAGATGGATGATATACCTACAGGAAGTGAAATAATAGGATTAAAGTTCAGCAAAGTTTTTTGGATTGAGACATTTGTCTTGGTTGCAATCCAGCTCTGACTCAGTCCAGCCATCTTTGTTCACCCTAACTTGCGGCTAAGGATCTGCCGGGCATTAGGATCATACAATTCCTAAATAGGACCATTTTTGAGAACCCAGCTGTCTGAATCGTTGGAATTCTAGGCAAGTTGACCTGAAAGAAAGAAAGAAAGAAAGACATGCATCTATATAGTGCCTTTCATGACCATCGGACATTTCAAGCGCTTTACAGCCAATGAAGTACATTTGGAGTGCAGTCACTGTTGTAATGTGGGAAATGTGGCAGCCAATTTTCACACATGCAGGCTCCCACAAACAACAATGTGATGATGACCAGATAATCTGTTTTTGCTATGTTGATTGAGGGATAAATATTGGCCCAGGACACCAGGGATAACTCTCCTACTCTTCTTCAAAGTAGTGCCATGGAATCTTTTACGTTCAGTTGAGAGAGCAGACGGGACCTCGGTTTAATGTCTCATCCGAAATACGGCACCTCAATACTGCATCAACCAGCTCCACAATGTGGCAGGCCACATTGTTCACATGCCTGACATAAGACTCCAAAAGCAAGCGCTCTACTCAGAATTCCTATACAGCAAGCGAGCCACAGAGGAAACATTTCAAGGACACCCTCAAACCCTCCTTGATAAAGTGCAACGTCCCCACTGACACCTGGGAGTCCCTGGCAAAAGACCACCCTAAGTGGAGGAAGAGCATCCTGGAGGGTGCTGAGCACCTCGAGTCTCGTCACTGAGAGCATGCAGAAAGCAAGCACAGACAGCGGAAGGAGCGTGCGGCAAACCAGACTCCCCACCCACCCTTTCCTTCAACCACTGTCTGGCCCACCTGTGACAGAGACTGTAATTCCCATATTGAACTGTTCAGTCACCTGAGAACTCACTTTTAGAGTGGAAGCAGTCTTCCTCAATTTCAAGGGACTGCCTATGATGATGATGGAGAGTCAGCCTAGATTTTTGTTCTCAAGTCCCTGGAGTGGGACTTGAACCCACAACCTTCTGATTCAGAGGTGAGAGTGCTACCCACAGAGCCATAGCTGACCTGAGGTGAATCTCTGAAGTTCAGTGAGGTAGAAAGGACATGTCGTTCCCTCATGACTCGCTCTTGGTCTGAATATAACCTCAGATGGCTATAGACTGTCTCCACCTTCTTCCCCAAAGGTATATTGGTGAATCTCTCACAATTAGATGCTATGGCAAGCAATTTTTCTCTAGTTGTGCACAATTTTACTGTGTCTCGTGGAGAGCTTTTGATACCTACTTAAAAGATATTTTGTCTTTTTACATAGAATTACATAAACTGTACAGCACAGAAATATGACATTTGGCCCATCTGGTCCAGCTCGGTGTTTATGTTCCATAAGAACATTAAAATTAGGAGCAGGAGTAGGCCATTCGGCCCCTTGAATAAGAATTAGGAGTAAGCAGTTCTGCCATTCAATAAGATCATGGCTGATCTTCGACCTCAACTCCACTTTTCCGCCTGATCCCTATATCCTGTGAATCCCTAGTGTCCAAAATTCTATCCATCTCAGCTTTGAATATAGTCAATGATTCAGCATCTGCAGCCCTTTGGGGCAGAGAATTTCAAAGATTCACAACTCTCTGAGTGAAGAAATTCCTCCTCGTCTCAGTCTTAAATGGTGGATCCCTTATCCTGAGACTATCCCCCCCCTAGTTCTACACTTTCCAGCCTGGGGAAACAACCTCTCAGCATCTACTCTGTCAATCCCCCTCAGACTCTTATATGTTTGAATGAGATCAACTCTCATTCTTCAAAACTTCCATGCTCGTCTTCTCCCACCCCTATCAGCATAACCCTTATATTTGTTTCTCCCTCATGTGTTTATCTAGCTTCCCCTTAAATGTACCTATACTATTCACCTCAACTACTCCTTATGGTAACGAGTTCCACATTTTTATCACACTTTGGGTAAACAAGTTCCTCCCTATCTCTATAATCTCCTCCAGCCCCACAACCCCCCTGCGCTCTTCTAATTCTGCCCTCCTGAGCATCCCAGATTATAATCGCTCAACCATTAGTGATCGTGCCTTCTGTTGCCTTGGCCCTAAGCTCTGGAACTCCCTCGCTAAATTTCTCCGCCTCTCTATCTCTCTTTCCTCCTTTAAGATGCTCCTTGAAACCTGCCTCTTTGATCAGCTGAATTGGAAACCTCACCTCTCCGTGGAGTGGTTTCTGCGTTCTTTTGGTGCAAGATGTGCTGTATAACTGAATCTACTGCCTTTCATTTTTATATTGATGTGAAAGCACTTGGAGTAGGTAGTCTCACAACACTTCAACTTCAAGTAGGTTGCAGCAGAATCGCAACTGAAGTTTTTGAAGTTACAAACGAGCTGATCATCTCAAAAGTTGGGGAGCTAAGCTCCCAAAATAGCAGCTGTAATATAACTGCAGTGTTCATCCATCTGATGGATTGACTGCGATTGCACTATTTTTCTTGGTTTCAAAATGCTTGAGTGCAGCTGTCTGAGATACGATTCTTTTCGGGTTATTCATCTTAATGGCATTCTACATCAACTGATCCAGTGGTTCTGTGGTATTCGAGAGATTTATTGTTGGCTCAGCTAAGTTTTATTTTTCATTAATTCTGGGGATATGGGCGTCGCTGGCAAGGCCAGCATTTATTGCCTATCCCTAGTTGCCCTTGAGAAGGTGGTGGTGAGCCATATTGTTGAACTGCTGCAGTCCATATGATGAAGGTACTCCCAGAGTGCTGTTAGGTGGGGGGGGGGGGGCGGATTCCAGGTTTTTGGCACTGTGATATGAAAGGACGGCGACAGCAACAATGTGTGGGATCACGCTAAGAAAGCTCCCTTCATTTAATCTAATCTCAACATCTATTGTATGGTACTTTGAGGTCTGTGCCAATCGATCTGGATTCAGGGGGAAAATGCCTCATATCCCGCTGGGAGCCCATCAAATGAGAGTTAACTCATAGAATCGGAATTTGCAGATTGGAGGGAGGTCACTTGGGTTATGTCAACAGTGCCAGTGCTGGTTTTTCAACTGGAGCTATCAGCTCTAAATTCCACTGCCCTGCCTTTCCACTGTTGCCTCCCAATACTTACCAATTCCCTTTTAAACACTGCTGCAGTTTTCTGCCACTTGTGGTAAATTATTGCATGTTTTGATATGAAAATATTTCTGCTAACTTCCCTCTTTGATCTTCTAAGGATGATCATGAGCCTCAGCCTCCTTGTTCCCAATTCACCAACCATTGGTAAGAAAAGGGGCCAGGTTTTGTTTCGGGTACACACCAGGAGGGCGATGGGAAGAGCAACGGCTTCAATCACTTTGACGGTCAGGCTTCATTTGAATTTACCCTGAGCAAGTGTTGATAGGCAGCTCATTGATTGGGGGAGAGGGGGTGGTGGGTGAGGGCCGGGAGGGGGAGGGGATGAGAAATCTTGAAGCTCCTCCATGGGGGCGAGCCAGAAAATGACCCTTAGGGGCGGGGGGGAGGTGGGGGAGAAGATAATTGTGGGGGAAGCATGAGTACGTGCAGTGGAGCACCAAAGTTGCAGCAGGGTCCTACGGACGCCATGGGACTGCGACTTCCATTTTTCGGGTCGGAGCACCGGTTGCCTGTTTCCTGGCCTGCTCCCAGATTGCGGTGGGCTAGACACAGGTGGGAATGGCTCAGTCAGTAGCTCAAAAAACGGGGACAAAAATCACCCCGAATGTTTCACTATTTACTCTCTCAAAACCTTCCATCATTTTGAAAATGACTTATCCTTTAACTTTCTCTATTCCAGTAAAATTTATTTCAAGTCTTTCTTGCTGCTATGATTCGAATGAATCTTCATTCGAATCTTTCCATGACTAATATACTTTCTATAAACTCGATCCAATTCTCCAACTGTGGATTAACCCACATCGTGTACAGATTCATCACCTCTTTGCTTTTATATTCAATGCCCTTATCACTAGATTGATTCCGGAGATTGGTTATGAAGATAGGTTGAGTAGATTGGGCCTATACACATTGGAGTTCAGAAGAATGAGAGGTGATCTTATTGAAATTTATGATAATGAGGGAGCTCAACAAGGTGGATGCAGAGAGGATGTTTCCACTCATAGGCAAAACTAAAACTAGGGGACATAGTCTTAGAATAAGGGGCCGCCCATTTAAACTGAAATGAGGAGAAATTTCTTCTCTCAGAGGGTAGTAAATCTATGGAATTCTCTGCCACAGAGCGCTGTGGAGATTGGGTCACTGAATAACTTTAAGGCGGAGATAGACAGATTTTTGAGCGATAAAGGAGTAAAGGGTTATGGGGAGCGGGCTGGGAAGTGGAGCTGATTCCATGATCAGATCAGCCATGATCTTATTGAATGGCGGAGCAGGCTCAAGGGGCCAAATGGCCCACTCCTGCTCCTATTTATTATGTTTTTATGTATATATAAAACACAGAGTCACATTTGCCTTTTCTATCTGCACTCCTACCTTTAAAGATCTGAGTCATTTCCAATCTGACAAAGGGTCATCGATCTGAAACATTAACTCAGTTTCTTCCTCCACAGATGCTGTCTGACCTGTTGAGTATTTCCAGCACCATCTGTTTTTATTTAAAATCTGAGTCTCAGCATCCTTGTATCTCTCTGCTCCTCTATTCTGTTCGAACATTAGGAACAGGGGTAGCCCATTCAGCCCCTTGAACCTGCTCCGCCATTCTGTAAAGGCTCTTGCCATATCAGGTATACTTTCTCTCACTGTTCTTTTTTTCCCCCTAAAATGGACTCCTTCACATTTTCTTCTCCTGTTTGTTTCAATGCACTGCCAGTAAAGCAAATATTGCCCCTTGTATCGTTTCTGACTTAGAATGTATTACGACTTATAAGTGAAGAAGCAATCAGAGGTAACTTCCAGGAATGCTTTTGAAGCAACCATTAAACAGCTAAATAGGCCATTTACCACTGCAAATGGTACATAAAGTGCCTACACAGCTCTGCAATGTGTAATTTTCTGCACAAATGGAGGGGACACAGAGAACCCGAGTTGCCATTGATGAGGCTGCGGAAATTGTTGTACAAGGCATGAAGGTGCAGGGGACTGTTCTGCACTGCGCTGTGCAGAAAACCAATTAATAAGTAGTAGGAGGATACAGATAACATGAGAGGTGATCATTGCAGAGAGACAGGTGTGTGTCAACGCAGAGAGGTGTGTGTCAATGCAGTTTCTGCTGCATATCAAACATGGGAAGGTGTTTGTAAGAAGTTACCAAACTTGACGTTGACTCCAAATTCTTTTAAAAAGGCCTTCTAAAAAACCACGGCCTTGTAATTATGCACTGTGAATATTAGGATATGAGTAATTAACACAATAAGCTCGTCCTGGGGGTAGATTTTAACTTTGTATATTCAATGGTAATAAAAAGCAGGAGAGATGTAAACTGAGCTGCAGATTCGCCATCATCTGTTTTACACTCGAACAAATACAACATCTATTCCTGGAGTGGGGCTTGAACCTATAGGGGGCTATATTGGTGAAAGGGTCAAAACAGGCATTAAAGGGATGCTGTGCTAATAAGACACGCTTATTTGAAAGTCTTGGTTTAGCACACAATTTGGGGGCAAATTGGTGATTACCATGATTTAAACTTGCCTGGAGGCACTAAAAACAGACACCTGTGGGTTTAGCGCTCAAACACTGATTAGAACCATTTTTCGGGGAGCGGTATATGCAGCCTCCACGCACCCAGTTCCACTGAAGATGTGGAGTGGGCTGGCTGACACACAGCGGAACGTTTCAGGATGGCTCAAGGAGAGGGCACACAGGTTGTCAGACGTGGCTCTAGAGGTCTGATGGATGAGGTCCACAGGAGGAGGGGTGTCCTATATCCGCAGAGAGGAAGGAGGCGGGGAAGGAGCCCACCTCGCCCTCTTGTCCCTCTCTACTGCAGCAGCTGGTGCTGGTCTGCCTGGCCTCATGTCCTCCTCCTTGTCCTCCTGCAGATGCCCATGACCAAGCACTCCCTTTCTCCTGGTTGCTCCTATAAGGTGGCCAATAAGATAGGGTAGCACAACACTTAACTCTCTTTAGGTGAAGTCCTCAGAGAATTTCCAGAATATGTGTTGATAGAGTGTTGGTGAAGTCTTGACAAAGTGTCCCAGAAAGTCTCCCGATGTTGGCTGGCGCAGATACAATGGTAAGTACTGCAGGGAATTGAATACGGCCAGGGTGATCTCCTGGACTAGTTTCGATCGCCTGGATGGGTCAGATAGGAATTTTCCCAGATTTTCTTTTTCCCCAATTGTCCTGGGTTTTTATTTGGTTTTAGCCTCTCCCAGGAGATCACATGGCTCCTGATGCAGTGGAGTGTAGAAAGTTTCGGTGCAAGGGGTGTCGCAATTGTGGGGGGGGGGGCGGACTGGTTGGGCCAGATGCTCTTTACCTTTCTGCCACTGTTTATTGCTCATAGTTTTATATGTGACCTTGAGGGCTGCTGACCGAGGGCCGTGCGACTCCTTGTCGGCCGGCGCGGACACGATGGGCCGAAATGGCCTCCTTCTGCGCTGTAAATTTCTATGTTTCTATGTTCCAATGCGTCTCAAATGTCCTCTTCACACCCCCAGCAGCAAGTGAACAGTGAAAGCTGAGCATGGCTTTAAGTAGTGCTCAAAATCCTCAGCAATAACTTGCTACTCCTGTTCAGCTTATCACTGTTAGGACAGCTCGTTAATTGAAGCACCAGCCACCAAAATGCCATGCAGCCTTTCTATTAGAGCGTTCGCAGGCAATTTAATTGTCAATCAGAGCCTTAACATTCCTCCAGGTGGCTGGTCCAGTGGCTCGCGCTTCAACTCCTTCACCAAGATGGCGCCTTGCACTAAACGTGGGATGAACTGACATTGCAGCTCAAGACCCCATCCTGGCCACCTCAGAGTGGAAAATTGCCCCCTATAATCTTTTGACTCAGTGGCGAGATTTGCATCATTGATTCAAGGTGGGAAGGTGAGTGACTTGGAGGGGAACCTGGAGATGATGGTGTTCCCATGTACCTGTTGCGTTGGTTCTTCTAGGTGGTGGACAATTAACTTGTGCTGACACAGTGTAAAGCAAGCATAATTGTTACCATCCAGCAGCTTAACGCTGATTGAGCACATCCAGTCCCAGACACTAGGTCCTGCCAAGGAGCAGGCCTGTCATGGTGGAGTGTCTGGGCCATTTAAATGACCTGAACCTGCAAATCCAGGTGGCATAGTCCATTTGTGGAGTGCTGTACCTGACTAGTACCCGGGCACAGGGATCATAAGAAAATCGGCCCCATAGTGCACTATCCAGCACAAAAAGAAGTCTCTGAGTGCTGTATCATTAGGTACACTTTGTTTACCGTTTGTGGGTTAGGTGCACTGAGCACTTTCCCAGTAAATGTCACATAAACGTGACGATATAGCAATGTAAAGATAATTCATTAAAAGTTGAATTCCTTGAGGAGTTAACACTTAGTAACAAGGGGAAACTAATTAGCGCTCTTCAGCAAAATTAATTAATGATCTCCATTGAATTACCCTGTATGAGTGAAGGACACCAGTGCTTGGGAGCAATTAGATCTTGCAAGCACTAATTAAACAATTTATTTTACATATTACATTTTTTTTGCCACAGTCTGTGGTTCTAGAGGGTATAGTGTATTAATATCTTCATTATTAATGATAAAAGAACAGATATTTCTTTTAGAATTGTATTGATTTTCCTAAAGTCCCTGAAATGACACTTTAAGCTACTAGTCTACAAATACTAAACATGTTCATCAGAAGCCCATTCTCTCACAGCGGTTTAACTGAGATATTAAGGGGCTGAAATTCGAAAGCGCCCACTTTTGGGTTCCTCTCCCCCTCCCCCCCAGTCCCGGGGGCAACGTTCTTCCCTCGCGTACAAATGCTGAGGTCCATGGAGCCCAGGATATTGGGTCATAATGAGGATGCCACTGCCGGAGCAGTCAGCATATAATAGATGCTGCATATTTTCACATGCAAAGAGCCTAACGCCTGCTTCAGGCGTGGGTAAAGGACGTGTCTTGTTTGTCCTTACTCAATATGGCGGTTGCCCGCTTCCTGACCGCCATTTTGGAACTTCAGGAGCCCATGCAACCTCTGATAAACTGACTCCACGCTGCCCAAAGCCTTTTTATGATAAATAGGTTAAGGCCTCTGCTAGAGTAATGGAATCTTGGATGAAGATGTCAAACATTTGTACACACTGTCCAATTTTACAAAGGTTATTTCTGGCAGGGCGCTTTGCACAACTAAACTTGATAGAGAGAAACTGCAGGCACGTTATCCGCTATGTTATAGACAGAAAGTTTTGAGGAACGCACCAGTGTTTCCAATATGCATCTCCAGCAGGCAGGGCCCCTCACTGGGTGCATGCATTCGTAAAGTTGCCCCTTAGTGTCCAACAATTTAAATGCAGCACTCTGATAATTTACTGTCTATCAAAATAGAAGGGAGACAATGGAAAAAAAGAGTTTGAATCCTCTTATGTATCTTAGAAGTAGACGGCCAAATTCAGTTTAAAGGATGTCTTGAAAAGAAATAGAAATAAAATATATCACTAACTTTTGGTCAAAATCGTACGGTAAATTTTGAAATTCTTAAAAATTCTGCAAGATGGATAGAGGAGTTTTGTGCCATAGACTGAAGCAAGCACAGCACTACATAGAGATAAGTAAAGTATGTTTCCACATCCTAGATCAATCATCCAGGAAAAACCTCGTCCCCTCACCACAACATGCGATTGTTGCCTTCGCGACAACAGTGACTACACTTCAAAAGTACTTCAATGGCTGTAAAGTGCTTGGACGTCCAGAGGTCATAAAGGGGCTATATAAATACAAATCCTTACTTCCTCCCTCCCTCCCTTCTCTCCTGGGTTTTTGCCTTCACTGTCCTGTCCAGAATTCCATTCCATGTGTTGTTCGCTCTTTGTGTTAAGAAAGTCTTAACAGAAGGATGGGTTTCCTTAAAAAGATTTGTTTTCATATTGCGTAAAGACTCAGTTTGCAAGTTCAATCTCATTCCTATATGGAAGATTTCTTCAGTATGCCGGAAGATTGGAATTGTACTTTTTATAAATATATGTATGATTTTATTACAAGGCACACAGAAAAAAGACTTGCATTTATATAGCGTCTTTCACGATCTCAGGTCATCAAAAAAGTACTTTATAGCCAATGAAGTACAGTCACTGTTGTAATGTGGGATACGCAGCAGCCAATTTGCGCACAGCAAGCTCCCACAAACAGTGCTGTGATTATGACCAGTTAACCTGTTTTAGTGATGTTCATTGAGGGATAAGTATTGGCCAGGACACTGGAGAAAACTCCCTTACTCTTCTTTGAAAAACAGCACCTCCAACAAGTATCAGGTTAAATTTTTGTGTTCAAGTCCCCAGTGTGGGACCTGAACCCACAACCTTCTGATCCAGAGGCAAGAGTGCTACCCACTGAGCCACAGCTGGCACTTAATTAGATCACCTTCAAACTTCTAAGATCAAGGGAATATAAGGCAAGATTGTGCAGCCATTCCTCAGAGTTTACCCCTTCAAGCCCTGGTATCGTACTGGTGATACTGCGCTGTACTGCTTCCAATGACGGTATATTCTTCCTGAAGTTCAGTATCCAAAATTGAATGCAGTACTCCAGATGGGGTTCGACCAAGTCTCCATCTTGAACCCACAACCTTCTGATTCAGCAGTAAGAGTGCCACCAGTGACAAAGAGGAAATCTTGCCATTTGAATATTGTTTTCAATGTAATGATTACTATTTCAAGGTGTTCCATTGAATGTTGTTTAAATTCAGGTGTTACATATTAGGGAGTATTTCCTCTATGTAATCATAAATGCAATTATGAAGAAATGGTTTATGGTTTTGCCACACCTATTGTGACAGTGATGCTGAATACTCTATGGATCAGCAATACTTTAATTAGATTTTTTTTTAATGTATGTGTTTCATGAATACATCAATATTTTAATTGTGTGCTCTGCAATACTTTCATTTCTTAAGATTTGACTTTGGCGGTTGCTAAAATACTAATATATCTGTTCTAATGAAATTCATTGGGCCTGAAATTCAACAACTTACCACCCAATTGCCGCCCAGAAATACAAGTTTCATCAAAAAAAAACATTTACCGCCCAGATACCAGCCGGCGGTAAATTCATCAATCATTACCACCGGGCGGTATTCGATACTGTCCGCCAATATATTACCGCCCTAATACCACCAAAAATGGCAGTTTCATCATTAAGATCCGTTTACCACCGGACCTTAATACCGTCCTGAAAAAGCTGGTCTTACTGGATCGGAAGTAGATCTTAAGTGGGCGGTAGGGACACAGAGCTGACAGGTATAATTGTTTCACAGAAGTGTGGCAATATAACCACTGAGTGTGGAAACTGTGTGTGTGTGTTCACTAGAGTGATCTTATTTTATTAATAGTCTCATAAAGCCTTATTTACTCCTTATCAATGAACTATAATAAAAATGTTATTAGTCTTTCTCATCCCCCAGTCTCTCTCACCCCCCCCCTTCCAGTCTCTCCCCTCCCCTCCCACAGTGATCTCTACCGCCCTCGCCCCCCCCCCAGCGATCTCTCCCCTCCGCCCACACAGCAATCTTTCTTCCCCCCCCCACCACGGCAATCTCTCTCCCCCACCCCCACAGCGATCTTAGGCCGGCAGTCTCTGGCATCTCATCAGTGCTTCTCGGGAGGCGGAGCGTCACAGCCGCGCGCGCGTGCACACAACTCGGGAGCTGATGATTTCTGAGTCGGAAGGCCTCCCCCGCCCGCCATACTCTGCTCCCGCTCCCGCCGAGAAAAGTGGGATGAATCTCCTGCCCACTCGGCCCCAGCAGTACTGGGCAGTAAAAAAGCCAGCACTGCTTGGGTACCGCCAAAAATCGGACGGAACTTATCTTTCATCAATTTCGGCCCCATTGTCTGTTATTAACGAGCTAATTAAAAAATGAAAACATCTTTTTACAAGGAGAATATTGCATTGGTGCTTTTTGAATCCACAAAATGAAGAATGTTTAAATTGGAACCAAATTTACTTCACAGTTTGCCGTGTCTATTTTGATGTTATCACTCAGTTTTAGAATCCCTTTGATCTGGGGCATTGATTGTGCTGATTAGAATCATGCATCAATTTAAAATAAGATTTTAACGGAAAAATGTAAAATAAAATAACTGAAGGAACAAAATGCATTTGTGGGAAAGAGTTAAATATTTAGTATGTTTTACCAAATATACAGCGATTTTGGTGAGTCCAAAACCAGAATTGGTGACTGATCTTTGTGAAGGATCTCCAATGAAGCTGCATTGGTCGTTACTGCTTTTACAATGATAATAAGCAATATATCCTTACAATACAGTACAAATGCACACGTGGCCCATACTAGAGAGAAGGTCACTCTGTGACCAGTCCTTTCATTAGCCAGCACTGAAGTGATGAAGGTGGGTGGAGCTTCCCCTTTTATACCGGAAAGTCCAGGTTAGGAGTGTCTCCCACAAGTTCACCACCTAGTGGTCAGTGTTCTCACGGTGTACAACTTAGGTCAGTTTGTACATGGATTACAATGTTAGTTGAATACATGACATCACCTCCCCCCCCAAAGTCTTATTGGGATCACAGGTTAAGTCTCTCTGGTGGTTTACACTCCCTTGTAGAGCGCCTGAGTTGGGGCTCCCGTTGCTGGGCGCTGGCCTGAGGCCTGAGTGTCTGCTGTTTGCGATGCCTCAGGCCTGTCCGGACAGCCCACAGTGACTGGGCTCTCCTCCACTTGGTTCCGATGTTCGGTCACCTGTGGTGGAATAAACTCTACGTCGTGTTCTTCCTCTGCTTCTTCTATGGGGTTGCTGAACCTCCTTTTTGTTTGATCCACGTGTTTGCGGCAGATTTGTCCATTGGTAAGTTTAACTACCAGAATCATATTCCCCTCTTTGGCAATCACAGTACCTGCAACCCATTTGGGCCCTGCAGCGTAGTTGAGGACAAAGACAGGGTCATTGACATCAATACATCGTGCCCTCGCATTTCTGTCATGATAGTCACGGTGTGACCAGCGCCTGCAGTCAACAATTTCTTTCATGGAGGGGTGTATGAGGGATAACCTGGTTTTGAACATCCTTTTCATTAGCAGCTCTGCGGGTAGAACCCCTGTGAGCGAGTGTGGTCGGGATCTATTGGCCAACAGGAGGCATGATAAATGGTTTTGTAGGAAACCCCCTTGGATTCTGAGCATCCCCTGTTTGATTATCTGCACTGCTCGTTCCGCCTGGTCGTTTGAGGCTGGCTTGAATGGTGCCATTCTGACATGGTTGATACCATTTCCTGGCATGAAGTCCTGGAACTCAATGCTTGTAAAGCACAGGCCATTGTCGCTGACCAAGACGTCCGGTAGACCATGGGCGGTGAACATTGCCCGTAGACTTTCTACCGTGGCAGAGGATGTGCTTGAATTTAAAATGTCACACTCGATCCATTCGGAGTAGGCGTCTACTACAACCAAAAACATTTTTCCCATGAAAGGACCTGCGTAGTCCACATGGATGTGTGACCATGGCTTGGCGGGCCAGGACCAGGGGCTAAGGGGGGCTTCCCTGGGCGCATTGCCCAGCTGGGCACACGTGTTGCACCTGCGAACACAAAGTTCCAGGTCTGCATCTATCCCTGGCCACCAAACGTGTGACCTGCCAATTGCCTTCATCATGACAATGCCCAGGTGCCCATTGTGGAGTTCTCGGATGAACGCCTCTCTGTCCACCTGGGGCATGACTACTCAGTTTCCCCATAGTAGGCAATCGGCCTGAATCGAGAGTTCATCCTTGCGCCTGTCAAATGGTTTAAATTCCTCAGGGTATGCCCCGTACGTGACTGCCCAGTCCCCATTCAGGACACATTTCTTGACTAAAGACAGTAGCAGGTCTCTATTTGTCCAGACTTTGATCTGATGGGCTGTCACGGGTGAGCCTTCGCTTTCGAAAGCTTCAACAGCCATGACCATCTCAGCAGCATGCTCGGTTGTCCCTTCAGTGGTGGCTAGTGGGAGCCTGTAGAGTGCAGCGGCGCAGTTTTCAGTGCCCGGTCTGTGCCGAATTGTATAGTCATAGGCGGCTAACGTGAGTGCCCACCTCTGTATGTGGGCCGATGCATTTGCATTTATGGCCTTGTTGTCGGCCAAAAGGGACGTTAGGGGTTTGTGATGTGTCTCCAGCTCAAATTTTCTGCCAAACAGGTACTGGTGCATTTTGATTACTGCATATACACATGCTAGCGCTTCCTTTTCTACCATCCCGTTGCCCTTTTCTGCCTGGGACAGACTTCTGGAGGCATAAACTACCAGCTGTAACTGACCCTTGGCATTAACATGCTGCAACACACACCCGACCCCATAGGACAATGCATCGCACGTTAAAACAAGTTTCTTACATGGGTCATATAGCGTTAACAGATTGTTGGAGCATAACAAATTGCGTGCTCTATCAAAAGCCCTTTCCTGGCTGTCCCCCCAGACCCATTTGCGACCTTTGCGTAGGAGCACAAGTAGCAGCTCTAACAGCGTGCTCAATTTGGGAAGAAAGTTACCAAAATAGTTCAGGAACCCCAGGAACGAACGCAGCTCCGTCGTGTTACGGGGTCTGGGGGCTCTCTGGAGCACTGCCGTTTTGGACGCAGTAGGTCTGATCCCGTCTGCTGCTACCCTCATCCCCAGGAATTCTACCTCTGGAGCTAGGAAGACGCATTTCCCCTTTTTCAGTCGCAGCTCTACCCGGCCCAGTCTGCGTAGCACCTCCTACAGCTTGTGGAGGTGTTCTTCAGCATCGCGCCCCGTGATGAGGATGTTGTCTTGAAAAACCACCGTCCTTGGAATCGACTTGAGGAGATTTTCCATGTTTCGTTGAAAGATCGCGGCGCCCGAGTGAATCCGAATGGACATCTGTTGTACTCAAACAACCCCTTGTGTGTCATGATGGTGGTCAGCTTCTTTGACTCACTCGCCAGCTCCTGGGTCATGTAAGCTGAGGTCACGTCCAATTTTGAAATAAGTTTGCCACCGGATAGCGTCGCAAAGATGTCCTCCGCTCTCGGTAGCTGGTACTGGTCTTGGAGTGACACCCAATTGATGGTGGTATGTAATCACCACATATCCTGATCGACCCATCCGCCTTGAGCACCGACACAATCGGGCTCGCCCAGTCATTGAATTCGACTGGCGAGATGATGCCTTCCCTCAGCAGACGGTCCAATTCGCCTTCTATCTTTTCCCGCATCACGTACGGCAACGCTCTGGCCTTGTAGTCTACTGGTCGGACGTCCGGGTTTATGTGAATCACTACCTTGGTCCTCATGAAAGTTCCAATGCCGGGTTGAAATGGTGAGTGAAATTTGTCCAGGACCTGTGAGCATGATATTCGCTCCACAGAAGAAATTGCATTGACATCGCCCCATTTCCAGTTTATGACAGCAAGCCAACTCCTCCCCTACAGTGCGGGACCGTCCCCCGGGACAATCCAGAGTGGCAACCTGTTCTCCGAATCTTTGTGGGTCACGACTACCGTGGCGCTGCCTAGCACCGGAATGATCTCCTTTGTATATGTCCGTAGCTGTGCGTCAATCGGCAATAATTTTGGCCTCCTGGCCTTGGACACCCACAACTTGTCGAATTGTTTGATACTCATCAGGGACTGGCTGGCCCCTGTGTCTAGCTCCATTGATACTGGGGTGCCATTGAGGAGCACTTTCATCATTATCGGTGGCGTCCTGGTGTATGAATTGTATACGTGCTCCACTTGAACTCGCTGAACTTCAGCTTCCAGCGATTTCCCCCAGTGTCCATTTAGCCTCGTAGGGATTATATCCGGCCCGTCCTAGAAGCATAGAAACATAGAAAATAGGTGCAGGAGCAGGCCATTCAGCCCTTCTAGCCTGCACCGCCATTCAATGAGTTCATGGCTGAACATGAAACTTCAGTACCCCATTCCTGCTTTCTCGCCATAATCCTTGATCCCCCGAGTAGTAAGGACTTCATCTAACTCCCTTTTGAATATATTTAGTGAATTGGCCTCAACTACTTTCTGTGGTAGAGAATTCCACAGGTTCACCACTCTCTGGGTGAAGAAGTTTCTCCTCATCTCGGTCCTAAATGGCTTACCCCTTATCCTCAGACTGTGACCCCTGGTTCTGGACTTCCCCAACATTGGGAACATTCTTCCTGCATCTAACCTGTCTAAACCCGTCAGAATTTTAAACGTTTCCATGAGGTCCCCTCTCATTCTTCTGAACTCCAGTGAATACAAGCCCAGTTGATCCAGTCTTTCTTGATAGGTCAGTCCCGCCATCCCGGGAATCAGTCTGGTGAATCTTCGCTGCACTCCCTCAATAGCAAGAATGTCCTTCCTCAAGTTAGGAGACCAAAACTGTACACAATACTCCAGGTGTGGCCTCACCAAGGCCCTGTACAACTGTAGCAACACCTCCCTGCCCCTGTATTCAAATCCCCTCGCTATGAAGGCCAACATGCCATTTGCTTTGTTAACCGCCTGCTGTACCTGCATGCTAACCTTCAATGACTGATGTACCATGACACCCAGGTCTCGTTGCACCTTCCCTTTTCCTAACCTGTCCTTCTTGTACATCAACCTGGCTGCAGGCTTCCTGCACATACGTGCCAAGTGACCGCTGACGTTGAAATTTCTGCAGATATATTGCTGAAAACTGCAAGGTCTGGCTGTGTGTTTGCCTCCACACCTCCAACATGAGCCGTTGTTGGAAACAAAAGGTCCATTACCAGTCCATCGTCTCTGACTGTCTCTGTAACTGTCCTTAAGCGCATCATTAACTGGTGTTGATGGCCCCATTACTGGCCGCATTGTCCCTGGTGATGGCATGAATCACCGTTCAGCTAGCCATTGTCTCTGTTGAATTCCCCCTTGGGTTCAACGACATGCTCGGGCATGTCCGATTGCCCCTGTCTGCCTGGAGAACTGTGTGCCGCGTTAGCAATGTTGAATCCCTGTCCATTTGCTGCATTTAAACCAAGATTTTTGTGAAACTTCATTCTGGTCTCTTCCTTCCCTGAGATAAATGTCTGGGTCATCAAAGCCAGTTTCCTGAAAACCCCAGCGTGCCCGATTCCCTCAATAAAAAAGTCTTGCAGCATCTCCGCTCTGCATGCATCTGGGAACTTACATAGGCTCGCCAGTCGCCGGAGGTCTGCCACGAAGTCTGGAATGCTTTGCCCTTCTCGCCGCCGGTGCGTGTAAAACCGATGACTCGCCATGTGCATGCTGCTCGCTGGTTTACAGTGTTCCACGATCAACTTACTGAGCTCTTCAAAAGTTTTGTCCGCCGGCTTTTCTGGCGCTAGAAGGTCCTCATCAGGGAGTACGTCCTGGATCCACAAACCGTCAGAGATGAGACTTGCGTTTGTCGGCCGAATCCTGTCCCAGCCATTCCTTAGTGACGAAACTTTGCTGTCGTCTCTCAATAAAATCATCCCAATCATCACCAACACAGTACCTCTCATCTGTGCTGCTAGTGGCCATGCTCGCGTGGTCTAAATCCCAGTTTCTCGTCGCCAATAATATGTCCTTACTATACAGTACAAATGCACACGAGGCCCATACTAGAGAGAAGGTCACTCTGTGACCAGTCCTTTTATTAGCCAGCACTGAAGTGATGAAGGTGGGTGGAGCTTCCCCTTTTATACCTGAAAGTCCAGGTTAGCAGTGTCTCCCACAAGTTTACCACCTAGTGGTCAGTATTCTCACGGTGTACAACTTAGGTCAGTTTATACATGGATTATAATGACAGTTGAATACATGACACTAAGTGTTTGTAAATGTGCATTACGAGGGAAATGACGGTGTGTTTTGGGAGTCAGCTCCACAATCTGTCTTCTGAATGCACCACAGCCGAGCATTGTGGGTATGCTTGCATGAGGTAACCTTAACCCACTTGGCGTTCACACCATGCATTATACAACACCGGCCCAGTGTGACCGCCTGGGAACTCAATGTTTTAATGTTACAAGACAGTGCTCCTTTTGGGTCGATGTACAGAGCTTCTTTGTTTCTTGGGCAGCGTTAGTTGGGTGTGCTGAATGTGTGTCCCACTCCATGGATGCCTTCTAATAGCACCTTGAACATAGCAAAATGTCCTAAGGTGCCTCACAGTTGTGGGTCACAATGTTCTCATCTCCAGGTGTACAACACTTTCTGGTATGATCCTCCGAATCCGCTATTCTTGTCTCCGGGTGTCAGGCTTCAGTCTTTTACAATTAACCCTTTCTGGGTTCTCCTTTTTACACCTTTTCTTTCCATTCAAACCTACGGGAAGAGAAATTGGCCTGCTTTGCTCCTCCTGTTAGTGCCTGCAGGGGGTGGTAACGGGACGGTAAGGGATTATTGACTGAGCTCGGCGAATTCAGCGATGCTCGCAAACATCCCTGGCAGTTTCACGCTGGCGTTCACACTTGCCATCTTGCTCTCTTGCATCCCAGAGATCATGACATCATCTGGTGCGCAGCGCCCCGTTACCACCCCGGATGCAATATTCATTCCCGCCCCCTGCAGCATCATAGGGTGTCAACAACGGCAGCTGCAGGAGGCGTTGTCACCTTGGCTGGCTGCTTGGGGAGTGCTATTTAAAGGCAGTGGTGCTCAGGCAGGGCAACATTTATTTACCTCATCAGTGTGGTGTTTTTTGCTTTTTTTGGATCACGCGATTGCTCAACCCTGCACTCTCTTAGAATGCTTGAGGATGCTATGGACGCAGGTGCCGTGGCCCAACACAGACAGCAGGAAAACTCATTCACCCCAGCATTGGCCCTTCCCTTTAAGTGAGGTAAGGAGCCTGTACAGACAGCAGCGCTGCACGGAACATTGCTGAGTGCTCTGCCGTCTCCGCCCCTCTCACTCCCTTTAGCGCTCTAAGGGAAGTGGTAGTGCTTGATTTAATGCTCCACTTCCCTGTTGGAGCGCTAAAGCAGAAGTTCCTGTCAGCTAGAAATCTTTTTCACTCAGCGATACTTTTGTGCTCTCGCAAAAGTTACCACCCCAATGGTGCTCTATGTAATTTTTAGCCCGAGTCTTACTGAACCACTCACTGGCTTAAATTTAACCTTCTTCTGTGTCTTCTGTGTCACCTGACCTTACCCAGGCTCATTCTTGTGTGGTTTCCCACAGTAACTAAGGTAGTTAAAAACAAAGCATAAAGCATTAGTGTGTTTTTTTAAAGTTTGATGCAAGCACCCTTCCTTATCTGTCTGGTCCTGCTGCTGTACCGATAGCAGGCCTTTGGTGCCATGTTATTTCCAAACTTCCATTTCCAAAATCTCACTATGTTGTTCAGTTTAAATGCTCTATTGTCTATGCTAATAAGGTGTGTGTTCTTTATTAAAGTCAGTCAAGTTAGTTTAATTTTCCCATCTACCATTGCTGCTAAGCTGGTTATGATTGGTTACTTTGCTTTGTGACATAATTCTCATTACATATATGTGTGTTTATATAAAGTAAGTTTTAATAAGCAAATCAATGAGTTAATTAATAAGGAAATTAGCTATAATCTCACAAGTCACTGTTGTAAGGTAGGAAATGCAACAGCCAATTTGCACGCAGCAAGCTCGCACAAACAGCATCACCAGATCATCTGTTTTTAGTGATGTTAGTTGAGGGATAAATATTGGCCAGGACACCGGGGATAACTCCTTTGCTCTTCTTCAAAATAGTGCCGTGGGATCTTTGAAAGAGCAGACAGGGCCTTGGTTTAATTTCTCATCTGAAGGAAAGCACCTCCGATAGTGCAGTGCTCCCTCAGTACTGCACTGAAGTGACAGCCTAGATTTTGTGTGTATGCCACTGGAGTGGGTCTATAAACCCACAAACTTCGAGCTCAGAAGCAAGAGTGCAACCAACTGAGCCATAACTGATGTCTGGGAGGGAAGCTAGGCAGCGTGCCCATAGTTGCTGTCGGAGAGATGAGTTTTGAGGAAGATTGTGATTGTGGGTGCACATGTAACAAGACAAAGAGGTTTAGGGAAGGATTTCTAGAGTGTCGAGCTCTGCAACCAGCATTGGAAAAGTGAAGGGTACAGGAGGGATGAAGAACTGAAGGACATTGCAAATGTATGGGAGGGTAAGGCATGCGTGCTTTTGTTCAGTCGAGTAAAGTTATAAAGTGGCCAGATCAGGGTTGTACTGATCTTTTCAGTTAGTGTTCCATGAAATCTCACTTCTAATCTTATACTGCAACATTAGCATGAAACTGATTGATATTTGAATATGCTGTTCCTGAATAATTGACACACACTTTGTAATTATAATATATTTTACTCATCTATAAATAGTTCTACAGGAAATAATACTGTAAGAACAGGGAAGAAAATACAGTGAGCGATTGAACAGCCATTATTGGGCAAGTAAAGTACATTATTAATGTAACAAGATTGTACTCTGTGAGTGGGTGATGTCATATTACTGGCCCATAAATCAAGCATTCATTTGTGCAAAAATTAGTTTTAACAAGAGACATAAATTTGATGACTTTTTGACATATTTCAGCTTAATCATTTTTTAAATCGGTCTCACAGTTGCCCTCAAATAATTGCTTCAAATTCTAAATATAAAAGAGGCTGGAATAACAGTATCACTTTTACTTATAATTACCAACATGTCATTAAATGCTGCTGAATTGCTCCATACCAACATGAGAGAGATGTTACTAAATGAGATGAAGGCACTTAAATTGCCATGTACTTACCTGAGAGTGAATTAATATGCATAATCAGCCTGTGATTTGGTCTGCCGGGAAATGAGAGACCTGCTTAACATTTATACAACTGTCCAGATGATTTATTTAATTTAAGGAAAACAAGCACTGTATTTAAAATGGGATGGTCTGGCTTGCGGGTTTTATCCCACTTCCGCACAGTTAAAGTTACAGTTGGCAAGACTTGTGGCGAGAATCTTAAAGGGCTATTGAACACCGTGGTTGTTGTGTTTTGTTGCTTATCTAAGACACCCACTGGGAGCTGACATCCCAGTAAGGATGTCAAAGCAGTGCATTTGGAAAGAGGTTATATGATAGGTCCAAGTCAGCATGGATTTGTGAAAGGGAAATCATGCTTGACAAATCTTCTGGAATTTTTTGAGGATGTTTCCAGTAGAGTGGACAAGGGAGAACCAGTTGATGTGGTATATTTGGACTTTCAGAAGGCTTTCGACAAGGTCCCACACAAGAGATTAATGTGCAAAGTTAAAGCACATGGGATTGGGGGTAGTGTGCTGACATGGATTGAGAACTGGTTGTCAGACAGGAAGCAAAGAGTAGGAGTAAATGGGGACTTTTCAGAATGGCAGGCAGTGACTAGTGGGGTACCGCAAGGTTCTGTGCTGGGGCCCCAGCTGTTTACACTGTACATTAATGATTTAGACGAGGGGATTAAATGTAGTATCTCCAAATTTGCGGATGACACTAAGTTGGGTGGCAGTGTGAGCTGCGAGGAGGATTCTATGAGGCTGCAGAGCGACTTGGATAGGTTAGGTGAGTGGGCAAATGTATGGCAGATGAAGTATAATGTGGATAAATGTGAGGTTATCCACTTTGGTGGTAAAAACAGAGAGACAGACTATTATCTGAATGGTGACAGATTAGGAAAAGGGCAGGTGCAAAGAGACCTGGGTGTCATGGTACATCAGTCATTGAAGGTTGGCATGCAGGTACAGCAGGCGGTTAAGAAAGCAAATGGCATGTTGGCCTTCATAGCGAGGGGATTTGAGTACAAGGGCAGGGAGGTGTTGCTACAATTGTACAGGGCCTTGGTGAGGCCACACCTGGAGTATTGTGTACAGTTTTGGTCTCCTAACCTGAGGAAGGACATTCTTGCTATTGAGGGATTACAGCGAAGGTTCACCAGACTGATTCCCGGGATGGCGGGACTGACCTATCAAGAAAGACTGGATCAACTGGGCTTGTATTCACTGGAGTTCAGAAGAATGAGAGGGGACCTCATAGAAACGTTTAAAATTCTGACGGGGTTAGACAGGTTAGATGCAGGAAGAATGTTCCCAATGTTGGGGAAGTCCAGAACCAGGGGACACAGTCTAAGGATAAGGGGGAAGCCATTTAGGACCGAGATGAGGAGGAATTCCTTCACCCAGAGAGTGGTGAACCTGTGGAATTCTCTACCACAGAAAGTTGTTGAGGCCAATTCACTAAATATATTCAAAAAGGAGTTAGATGAAGTCCTTACTACTAGGGGAATCAAGGGGTATGGTGAGAAAGCAGGAATGGTGTACTGAAGTTGCATGTTCAGCCATGAACTCATTGAATGGTGGTGCAGGCTAGAAGGGCCGAATGGCCTACTCCTGCACCTATTTTCTATGTTTCTATGTTTCTATCAGCCTTTATATTCATTTTAATTTGAAATATTGAAAGGTAAAATTGAAAAGTCAGTCTGATCACTTTTATTTTTATTCAGTTTTCCATGGGTTCTCATCAAAGGGAGCTTTGCTCAGCCAATCAGAAGGTTATGGATCTAGGCAACATACTCGCCTTAGGAACATACTAACAAGAGTAGGGCATTCAGCCCTTCGATCCTGTTCCACCATTCAATTAGATCACAATTGGTCTGTACCTTAACTCCATTTCGCGTTGTTACACATCCCTTGATACCCAAACCTAATTTTAAAAATCTATTGATCGCAGCATTTTGGGATAGAGTTGCAGATTTCCACTGCCCTTTATGAGAAAAAGTGCATCTTGATTGCATCCTTAAATGGCCCAGCACTAATTTCAAGATCATGCACTCTTGTTCTGAATTTCTCACCTGAGGAAATTGTTTTTCTAGATTTACCCTATTGAATCTCTTTGTCATTTTAAAGAAAGAAAGACCGACATTTATATAGTGGGTTTCAAGACCTCAGGATGTCTCAAAATGTTTTAGGGCCAATTAAGTACTTTTTGAAGTGTAGTTAGTGTTGTAATGTAGGAAATGCGGCAGTCAGTTTGTGCAGAGCAAGCTCCCACAAACAGCACTGCAATAATGACCAGATAATCTATTTTTGGGGGTTATGTTGATTGAGAGATAAATATTGGCCAGGACACCAGGGATAACTCCTCTGCTCTTCTTCAAAATAGTGCCATGGGATCTGTTATGTCCACCTGAGAGAGCAGATGGGGCCTGGTTGCTCACGTTTTCTTTTCCAGTGGTCTCCGGCATTCCCTTTAAGCACAGTCGGTGAGGCTGCTGAAAACCTGGAAATGCTTGGGTGTCACAAGCTCCAACTAGGAGTACTGAATTTAGGGGTCCTTGTCGGAAATAAATGCAGGAGCCTCATTTAAGTATTCAAATCTGGCTCGTGATCATTTCAGGCGGCCACCAGGGCTGCTGATAAAATGGCCACAACCAATTTAACAGTGGCCTACCAGTGCATGAAGATCAGGTGCATTCAGGCCACTGCTAAATTGGTTATTGCATGCCCATTTTAGGCCCACATAATAAAACCATAGAATCATAGAAATTTACAGCACGGAAGGAGGCCATTTTGGCCCATTGTGTCCGCGCCGGTTGAACAAAAGCTATTCAGCCTAATCCCACTTGCCAGCTCTTGATCCATAGCCCTGTAGGTTACGGCACTTTAAGTGCACATCCAAGTATTTTTTCGACGTGGTGAGGCTTTCTGCCTCTACCACCCTTTCAGGCAGAGATTCAGACCCCCACCATCCTCTGGGTAAAGAAATTTCCCCTCATATCTTCTCTAAACCTCTTACCAATCACTTTAAATCTTTGCCCCTGGTTGTTAACCCCTTTGCCAAGGGAAATAAGTCCTTCCTATCCACTCTATCCAGGCCCCTCATAATTTCAATCAGGTCTCCCCTCAGCCTCCTCTGTTCCAACGATAAAGACCTAGCATCTCCATTGGGGGCAACAATACTAATTGTGGACCCTATTGTTCTAGAAATCTGTCCCGAGTACATTCTATGTATACACTTCAAAGGAAACAGCAATCAGGAGAAGCGTTTAATGGGAGGTCGAGCTGTTATTGCACATTTTACACTATTGCAAAAAGTCAAAATTACCCTCACGCCATGCGCAATGGCACAGGAGATCAACTAGTTTTATTGAAAATAATATACCATGCACAGCATAATTGTTTGATTTTTATCAGCAACAAGTCCCGTGTGTAAGTGGTTTTGCCCCTGCTGGTTTCGAATCACCCCTCTTTCAATAGTTCGAGACTCTGGAATTATAGTCGTGAACAGTAATATATAGTCATAGACAGATCCTTTCGGTCTCCACCATCACAATGCTTTTATTCAAGTTAAAACACACCTGCACCCAGTAAAAAAATATCCTAGTAGTCTAATACAAACAAACACCGTACAACACACAGTCTGCCCCATCTAAACAGGCCCCTAACGTGAAGTACTCACGTTTAAAACACCCCTGCGTGGATTCAATATTGCACCACTGGATCTGTCCAACAGAATGTGCATACACTTATGATCCTTTCAAAAACCTCCCCACTGAAACCCCTAAGGCTCGGTTGGGTCACACAATACCCTTTCACACTATGTGATGGTCTTAAAGATGCATGGGCTGGGATAAATGCTCACCAATTACCCCTCTGGCTTACTTGCTGCTTCTCCCGATGAGGCGTATCTTCTGGGTCTTCAAGTCCAGTCTCAAGTTCAGCTTCCCAGTCGAAGTAGCAAGGTTCTCTGGTGTTTCTTCTCTCCATCCCAGACAGAGTGCTCAGTCCTTGTGTGTTGCAAGCAGGCATAGAAGAGGTGAGAGAGAGAGAGATGGCAGCCAAAACTGCCTCTCTTATACTTGCAAAAATGTGTTTTATTGCACCAAAAGTCCAACTGTACTTCCCCTGAGGCTGTGCAACTCAAAAGCAAAATTAATTCTCTGGTTTGTCCCTTTGTCCCCTGGGCTATACCTCGATGTGTGGCTCCTACGAGTCTGTGGTCGAATAGCTTCCCTTTGTCTTTCGATGGCCTGAAACCCCCGGCCACTTTACTTAATGTCTTACTGATGGGTTCCCATTCCATGACAAAAGACGCCCATCAATCATGATGTTCCTGCTTTTAGCCATTCTCATTCCCGCCCAGCTGATGTGTATTCAAGTTAAGCATGTTTGGACCTGCCCCAGGTCAGTGCTGTCTGCTCTGTGCAGTAACAGAAAAATGTGTCCGAGCAATGTCCAAAAGTTTAAGTTTTTGTTGTCGAGTTTTCACAGAATCTTACAGTTGCCCCTATGATATTTCAAGAACCCTTCTGGAATATCAAACGTCTGCTGATGAAAACACACCGTGGTCCAACCAACCCTATATACTTTACTTTTAACACCCCGCATACATCCCTTAAAATACAGCACGAAACACTTTCATACAACGTATTTACAGAGGAAAACATTCAGGTTCAACCTTTAACCAAGGCCTCCCACTGACTTCGGAGTACCTTGCTTCGCCTTTTGCAAGAGAGCTGCAGCAATTACATCACAATGAGAAACTGTACAATTACAAGAGTGTGCGAGCAAATCCGACCCACAGAGGAACTTCTACATTCAAATGAAGGTCCCACCAGGGCGGGGAATTTATCCCTTTAATTTCCTCCCCTGTTTTCCAGTTTGTCTGTTCCAATGTAAAATAATGTTTCTGCGAGAGCTCAACGGCTTTTATTAACGTTGTGAGGTGTTCGGGTAGAAAAGGAATCTGAAATCCGAACTGTGTGATGTACTGCTGCAGATTATGGATTGTGTCATTCACCGTGATGTGCCAATGCAGCCTTCAGTCGCCTGAGGAAAAGAGGGATTGAAGACCAGGCCCTCAAAACTGCCATCAAGCTCATGGTCTACAGGGCTGTAGTAATACCTGCCCTCCTGTATGGCTCAGAGACATGGACCATGTACAGTAGACACCTCAAGTTGCTGGAGAAATACCACCAACGTTGTCTCCGCAAGATCCGACAAATCCCCTGGGAGGACAGGCGCACCAACATCAGCGTCCTCACTCAGGCTAACATCTCCAGCATTGAAGCACTGACCACACACGATCAGCTCCACTGGGCAGGCCACATAGCCCACATGCCAGACACGAGACTCCCAAAACAAGTGCTCTACTCGGAACTCCTACATGGCAAATGAGCCAAAGGTGGGCAGTGGAAACGCTTCAAGGACACCCTCAAAGCCTCCCTGATAAAGTGCAACATCTCCACTGACACCTGGCCCAAGACCGCCCTAATTGGAGGAGGTGCATCGGAGAGGGTGCTGAGCACCTTGAGTCTCAATGCCGAGAGCATGCAGAAATCAAGCGCAGACAGCGGAAAGAGCGTGCGGCAAACCAGTCCCACCCACCCCTTCGCTCAACGACTATCTGTCCCACCTGTGACAGAGTCTGTGGCTCTCATATTGGACTGTTCAGCCACCAAAGAACTCACTTCAGGAGTGGAAGCAAGTCTTCCTCGATTCCAGGGGACTGCCTATGATGATGATGTACCGTGGATGGATCTGGGATTGGAAGGGTGCGCACTTGGGCCACTTGAACTTCGGTGTGGGGTTTGAAGCAGAAAGCCGTGTCGGTGACCGGACACCAAGTCGCAGTGTACCCGGTACTGATCAATGTTCGTCATGGCGCAGTACATCCCATTGCCTGCATATGCTACCTGAGGTGGACCATGGCTCTGGACCATCTCCTCCATGGTGTAATTAATAGGCTCTGCACTCTCTGATTCAAACTGCACTCTGGCCGATTGAACGTGTTCAAGTGCTGGGGACACAATATGACGTGTGCGCCCCTGCTCTGGCACCCCTTGAGGTCCGTGCCGGTCATGGCGTGCTCCCACTTTATTGCAAACTGTGGGGCCCCATGGTACTGCACGTGCACCCCCTCCTCTAAGACGCCAATGTTCTCCACTCTGTCATCATCATAGGCAGCTCTCGAAGCGAGGATGACTTGCGTCCCCGCCAAAAAGGGATGAGTTCACTGGTGTTTCAATGCTATTCCCGATCCCGAACTACATCTTGAACGGTGGAAGATGCCTGTGAATGATTTTTTTAACGTGTGATTGCCGTTGCACACCAGCTACCACATGGGCTTGACAGAGCTAGGTCTTGGTCCAGTGGCAAGGATTATTTAAGATGACTGAAGACCAGCTCTGCTGCATGGAGCTAGCTTGCACACATATTGCAGTATGGGCTTGCCTGAGCTGCCCCAGGCCTTCGCCTCTCCTGGGCCCCGGCCACTTCCCTCTACAAACTCTTGTCTCTCCTTCGCCCCTCCTGCTGTGCCTGCCCGCACTGCAATCAGCGATATGGCTTGGCAGCCATTGCCTTCCTGTAGTAGCACGTGCTGCTCCCTGTAATGGCTGATGGTCTTGCAGATGGTCTTCCAGGCCCCGACCGCGCCGATTTCATTCCTTTACGCAGATCGATAATAAACGCAGTCCCTGAAGGGCAGAGATTGAAGGTCTGGTTCCACTGACACTGCTACCGGTCCCAAATGGCGCCTCACTTTCCACCTCACCAATCGG
Organism: Pristiophorus japonicus; assembly: GCF_044704955.1. Lineage (NCBI taxonomy): Eukaryota > Metazoa > Chordata > Chondrichthyes > Pristiophoridae > Pristiophorus > Pristiophorus japonicus. The sequence goes on from NC_091977.1 coordinate 34,700,297, forward strand.
TACTTACATCGAGATCACATGACCATCAAGACCACTCTGTATACCGGCGCTGGCTGTGGTGTGCCGTCCATCACCGGCATACACAACACAATCCCCATAACCGAGTGGTTGCACCGACTGCAATCCACTGGGACTGGATAAGCTTCGGAAGCTTAACGGAGCTGACATGGACTCATGGAATTACTATACGGGCTGAGCGCTGTGAGGTGCCAGTTGCTGACCCACGATGGGACGCGACCTTGCCGGAGGTCTTCCAAATTATTGCGTCCCTCACCTAGTAACTAGGCACCGTGCAACACGCACACTTCATTCATGGCTCCCTGTGTCGAGGCATTCCTATCCTCCCATATCAATTCATTAACCCTTTTAGCATGTGTCTCCAGCTCTGCGATGACCTCTTTTAAGTGAATAGTCATCACCGACCATTTCATTCCCTTCCCCCAGGATTTTCCGCAGCTGGTTCTTTAAACCGCTAACCTGCATCTGCAGCTTCACATCGTCCATACTATTGATGAGGGACGTACCCACGCTAAACGCCGCAGCGACATCATTGAGCGCCCCTCGCCTCTGCCTCCCCGGTCCAACGTTATCGTACACTCCCATATCGTACAACTTTTCCCGACTCACATCCCGTAACTGAGTTCAAAGAACTGGCGGAACATTTCTTTAATGAGTGCCTCATACAGCTGCTCAGTTTCTTTTGGACACCACTCTGGCAGATGTCCCCCGGTTAGGTTTAAAATGACCAACGCGACCGCGTAATGTACCCCCTGGAATAAAACCTTCCCGGTCGGGACTAAAACTAAACCGTTCCCTGGGCCTGGTTTGGTGGCAGGACCCCTAACCTTCTGTCGCCTGTACCGGTGGGGCTGTGGGCAGGGGCTTCCTCTCCGTGAAAGCTCCGTGGAATCTATTGTGTTGGGAGGGTCTGGGATCATGCAGGAGTCCATTCTCCGATCCTGCCATTGCCGCGAAAAGGCAATCGACACAGCCGCTGGCAGATCCGTTCCGACTCCCACATACACACATAAATCCCCTGTTTCTCCTTCCTCTGCTTGTCCCAGCACACCTCCATTCCCCCCTGTGTCCCTGTAATCTGTCGGTACGTTTCGTTCCCTAGTCTCTCGCAGCCCTGGACAATGTGGACTATTTCCCATACCTCGGGAGCCTCTTATCAACAAGAGCAGACATTGATGACGAGATTCAACACTGCCTCCAGTGTGCCAGTGCAGCCTTCGGCCACCTGAGGAAAAAAGTGTTCGACGACCAGGCCCTCAAATCTGCCACCAAACTACAGGACTGTCGTTATACCCGCCCTTCTCTATGGCTCAGAGACATGGACCATGTACAGTAGACACCTCAAATCGCTGGAGAAATACCACCAATAATGTCTCCGCAAGATACTACAAATCCCCTGGGAGGACAGACGCACCAACATTAGCGTCCTCGACCAGGCCAACATCCCCAGCATTGAAGCACTGACCACACTTGATCAGCTCCGCTGGACAGGCCACATTGTCCGCATGCCAGACACGAGACTCCCAAAGCAAGCGCTGTACTCAGAACTCCTACACGGCAAACGAGCCAAAGATGGGCAGATGAAATGTTACTGTCATGTAACCTTCACATAACAGTAACCAATATGTAACAACACTGTACACTGTATACAACTGTGAAATACACACCTTGACCACAGGGGGTGAACTTGTGGGAGACACTTCTTACCTGGTCAGCCAGGTACTTAAAGGGAAGTTCCACGCAGGCTCAGCACTCCTTGGTCCGGGGAATAAAGGTGCAGGTCATGAGTGACCTTGTCTGCAGTATATGCCTCGTGTGAATATGTTCTAGAGTTGAGAACTCTACAGTTACAAGGACACTCTCAAAGCCTGCCCGATAAAGTGCAACATCCCCACTGACACCTGGGAGTCCCTGGCCAAAAACTGCCTTAAGTGGAGGAAGTACATCCGGGAGGGTGCTGAGCACCTCGAGTCTCATCACCGAGAGCATGCAGAAACCAAGCGCTGGCAGCGGAAAGAGCGTGCGGCAAATCTATCCCTCCCTGCCTTACTCTCAATGACTATCTGTCCCACCTTTGACAGGGACTGTGGCTCTCGTATTGGACTGTACAGCCACCTAAAGACTTATTTTAAGAGTAGAAGCAAGTCTTCCTCGATTCCGAGGGATTGCCTATGATGAGTCTCTCCCAGTCCGCTGTCTGGTTCCCCGTGTCCTGACTCAATTTCCTGAGCCACCACCACTGTCGCAGGGGAATGTGTCCCTTGCACTTCAAGCATACGTGCTTGCCCTCAGTCACCCTAACCCATATGGCTGTGACCTTCAGTCTGGGATACGGTATGGAAGCCTCCCGCTATGTGAACCCGGCGTGGCTGGAGTATTTCGGCGAATTAGACCCCAGCCACCCTGGCCACCTTCCCTCATGGAAGTAGGCTGTCATCCTGTCCGTGTCCCCTGTCCTGCTCCCCTGAATCATAGTGGGTCTGTTCCCCCCTGTACATCCGTAGAGGGAGGACAACTCGGCATCTCCTCTCCTGCTGTGCCCCGTTCCAGCCAGCATCCAAAATATGCCCAGCCTCAGGGCTGTCTCCATTCCATCCTCGGCTTCCTAAAAAAAAAAAATAACAAGCACCTTGCTGTGAGAGTGTCTACCGCCACAGGTCTGGCTTCATTACAACTAACCAAAACACTTTAATAAAAACTATGTGCAATACTAACCGTGCTGCCGGGGGGCCCCGCTAGGGCACCTCTTGCCTGGGCCTTTTACGGCTCCTGGTCGGCGTGTAAGGAGGAGTCCACGCCTCCCTTGGCCGTGGGATCCTGCTGCTCCTTCTTACAGCCCCCACTACGGGATCCTCACTGTCCCAAACTATGGGAGGAAGACCTGCGTCCACCATGCTGTTTACAGCGCCTTGGTGTTTCTTTCCTTTCCTTACTCTTTCCCCCGGGTTAAACAACTTACACTGGTTCACGTGGAACCACTTTGTGCGCCTTGGAAGTTTAACCGCGTAAACCATGGGGCTTGCCTTATCCACTATATTGTATGGTCCCATATACATTGGCTCAAACGTCCCCACGTGAGCGTAGTTTCGGACCCTCACGTGGTCCCCTATCTTCCACTGGTGCATTCTCTAGGGCTCGAGCAGCAACCGATTACTCCGATGCTACTTCCCCAGAAGCCTGCCAATGAATCTGCTTCAACCTCTTGTACAGATTCTTGACAAACTTATCCCAGTTACTTCTCTCACTTGACCTTCGGTGAGAACCGGTGGAGAACATGGGTGGGCGTGCTCATGACCCTCCCGGTCATGAGTTCATGCGGGGAGTACCCTGTGCTGCTGGAGAGGCTGGCTCGGACCCCCATCAAAACTAACGGCAGGACCTCATCCCACTTTTTCGGGGACAGCCCTGTTTCTTTCTGCAGCCTTTCTTTAATGGTCGGAATAAGTCTCTCCTCAATCCCCGATGACTGCGGGTTATGAGCCACATGCCATTTACCCTCTATCCCCAGAACCTTCAAGGTGGCCTGCATGACTTGCCCTGTGAAGTGGCTCCCTTGGTCAAACTCAATGATCTGTGGCAGTCCCCACCTGTAGAATACTTCCCTTACTAAAATCTTTGCTATTGCCAACGCTGTGGCTGATCGGCAAGGGAAGGCTTCCACCCACATGGAGAACATGTCAACTAGGACCAAACAGTACTTGTAACCCCCCCTTTGTGGTGGGCAATGGCCCAATGTAAGCGACCTGTACCGACTGCCATGGTCCCTCTACCCTTCTCGTGTGGCCCAAGGGAACCTTCCTACATTGCAGACTGGGGTTGTTCACTGCGCACACCAGACAGTTTGCGCAAAAATTGAGGACATCCTCCCTCAGTTGCAGCCACCATCCTGCCTGTTCTACCCTTTGCCAGGTAGTCTCTGGCCCGGGATGTCCCACTCCTGGGCCCCCGTGGGCCAACTGGAGGAATTCCCTCTGGTGCGCCTCGGGAACTATCCACCGATCCCTCTTAACGATGATGTCCGCTATCCCGAACGGATCTTCTACCTTCTCGCCCTTAGTCAACTGCTCCAGGACGACCTTGAGGACGGGATCCTGTGCCTGGACTTGCCTCAAGTCCGGGGCAAATGCTACCCCCTTTGTCCCAGATCGCTGCTACTGGGCTGGATCCCTATGGATCAAAAAAAATTCCTTCCCTGGCTCCCTCCTTTGCTAACTCGTCTGCCCTTTGGTTGCCTTCCCCTCTGGGCTCTGTCTTAGAGTGAGCCTTTATTTTGTGGATGTAATGACATCCCGGGGTCCCTGTGGCCTCTAAGACCTTTCTCAGCAATGGTGCTGTTGCTAAGGATGTGAATAGGCAACGAGTCCAGATGGTTAAGTATTTGGTACACGAATTGTATGTAAACATGGAATCCGAGCAGTTGGTGTATGGGGCCTGGAACTCGTCGGCGTGGGTAACGACGTACACCACTGCTGAAAGTTCGGTGTGCTGGACGCTCAGGGTGCTTGGGAGTGTAATGGCCCTTGCTATCCCAGAAGTAGGGTCATAAATCCTGTACCTGGTGAAATGCTTCCCATTCACTACCAAGCTAGATCCGTCACGTAGATCTCGTGGCCCGTTGGGTGTAACTGGCCTGGAATCCTACGTCCATGTCCCATACCCCTTCCACTGTAAACTTGTGGGCTGTCCCTGGATAGATCATGTTGGTGGTCAACTTGGGCTCACTCAGGCCTTGCACTCTCAGATGCATTTGTTCGAGCAATAACGTCCAGCGGACAATGCGAGCACTGCTCACCGTGTCGTCCTTCATCCTCCCATCTAATAACATCTGAGTGGGGTTTTGGTGGGTTAGTAGAACGATAGGGACGATCCCGTAAAGAGCTGTGAGCGCTCTACGGTCCAATATATGGCTAGGAGATGCCTCTCGCAATTGGAATATTCCTTGTCTACATCCGTGAGGACTCTTAATGAGTACACCATGGGCCTCAGTTTGCCATGCCGCTCCTCGAGCAGCACTGTGCTCAAACTGTCCCCGCTGGCTGCTACTTCCAAAAAAAAGTCCTCCCCATCATTAATCGCCCCTAATGCGGGTGCCATCTGCAGGTCTCTATGGAGGCGATGAAACGCTGCCGTGCAGTCCTCATCCCACTTCCATCCGGCTCCCTTGTGGAGGAGCCAAAGCAGAGGGGCTGCCGTGATGGCGTAATCCTCAATAAAATTCCAGCAGTACCCCGCGAGCCCCAGGAAGGAGCTCACCCCCGTCACGGTCGTGGGGGCTGGTAACTCCTGTACCGCCTTCCATTTGGCCTCATCTATAGCCCTTTCCCCAGCCATCACAGTCAGCCCGAGGAATTTTACTTCCCTCTGACCGATCTGAGCTTTCTTAGGATCGACCTTGAACCCGGTCTCTCTCAGCAGCTCCAGCAGCTCAGCCAGCAGCGGACCATGCTCCTCCCCCTCACCAGAGAACAAAAGCACATTGTCCACGAACTGCACCAACTGCTGGGTCGGCCTTTTGGCTAAGATCATGCGTAACTGACCTGACAGGGGAGTAGCCACCATGACCTCCGGGTGGTTCTCCCTGGATCAGGAAGGTATATGCTTGCTTTTTTGGAAACAGGAGGTGGGTGGGGTGGCTTGACCCATCCACCTCCACGGAGGTGTGTGGGGGACCTGACCCATCCACCTCCATGGCACGAACCTGGTATTGCAGTACTTCCAGGAACGGTGCAGTGGCTCTAGGCCTTTTGGCTAAGAGCATTGGCGCAGAGTGATCCTTGGCGTGTGCAAGGTGACCTCTGGCGTTTGTGATTTGACAAAGAATTGGAACGATTGGCTACGAATTTCAAAAAAAAAAAAAAAAAAAACTGCTGGGGTCTGCTGAAACCCTTTAAGGTGTGGAATATGGAGGGGCAGTTATAAAATCCCTGGGAAGGTCTGTCCATGTGTACTGCTGTCCTTTAAAAGTGAAGGCAAACTTATACTGGTCTTCCCGTTTCAGGGGAATTGAACAAAATCCATTTGAAATATCCAGCACAGTAAATGTGGTTGCGGTTGCTGGAATAGTCCCTATCAGATCAGCTACGGCCGAGACAGATCTTTTCGGTCTCCACCGTCACAATGTTTTTATTCAAGTTAAAACACATTTGCTCCCAGTAAACACATACGCTGGTAGTGTAACACAAACAAACACCATACAACATTCAGTCTGGCCTGTCTAAACAGGCCCCTAATGTGAAGTACCCATGTCTAAAACACCCCTGCTCAGATTCAAAATTGCACACTGGATCTGTCTAACCGAATGTACATACGTTTATGATCCTTGCAAAAACCTCCCCACTAAAACCCCTAAGGCTTGATTGGGACACAAGACACCTTTTCACAATATGCGGTGGTCGTAAAGATGCGTGGGCTGGGATAAATGCTCACCACTTACCCCTCTGGCTTCCTCGCTGCTTCTCCCGATGAGGCGTATCTTCTGGATCTTCAAGTCCAGTCTCAAGGTCAGCTTCCCTGTCGAAGCAGCAAGGCTCTCTGGTGTTTCTTCTCTCCATCCCAGATGGAGTGCTCAGTCCTTGTGTGTTGCAAGCAGATGTAGAATAGGGGAGAGAGAGAGAGAGAGGTGGCAGCCAAAAGTGCCTCTCTTATACTTGCAAAAATTCACCTTCTCGTGCCAAAAATCCAACTGTACTTCCCCTGAGGCTGTGCAACTCAAAAGCAAAATCAAGTCTCTGGCTTGTTCAACTGGGCTATACCTCGATATGTGGCTCTGACAAGTCTGTGGTTGAATAGCTTCCCTTTGTCTTTCGATGACCTGAAACCCCAGCCACTTTACTTAATGTCTCACTGATGGGTTCCCATTCCATGACAAAAGGCGCCCATCAATCATGATGTTCCTGCTTTCAACCGTTCTCATTCCCGCCCAGCTGATGTGTATTCAAATTAAACCTGCCCCAGGTCAGTGTTGTCTGCTCTCTACAGTTACAGAAAAATGTGTCCAAGCAATGTCCAAAAGTTTAAGTTTTTGATGTCTAGTTTTCCCCAAATCTTACATGTGGAAGTGCTGAAAAATCTGAATTTTTAAAATTATAAACCAGGAATTATTGTGCAATATTAGCATAAGGATATTTGACCAGGGTTAATATGAGTGTTGAAATATCAAACAGGAATGTTGTACAGAACGTATTAAGCATTTCTACACTAATATTGCACAGGGTAATTCTGTGGTTTATATATGCAGAAACAAGGGTACTTTTGTGGAATTGAAATGTATTTTTTAAATGTAAATTCACCCCCACTATCGTTCTTTACCTCAGCTTTAATTAACAGGCAAATTCATCCATCTTAAAACACTTGAGTATACGGACATGCATTTACATTCTCTGCTCCGAGACTACTGATTTGAAAATTCTGAACCTTGTGAAGCCGGATATTAATTTTCACTGAAATTATGATAATATCTCATTTTAGTTTTCATTCCTTTGCTTAGTTTTGCCCATTTACCAGTTTAACTATGTAGACAAACCCCTCATTAAAATTACAGTGGTGATCTATCACAAATCGTTTTATACTCTAAACATTTCAAAAAATCCCACTCACCAGAACCAGACTGATTAAAATTTCACATTGCTTTAGATCCCAATTTAATTCCGCCCTTATTAAAGAGATATTTATAGATCTGGGTCAAGAGTTTCCTCTTTGGGTACAGTCGACGATCCAGGAGAAAATTGCACTCAAAATTGCATTAGATTTTAGAAGTGATTTTTTTTTTGTTCATGTTTCCGCATAAACTCATTTGCATATCGCCGAATGTAAAATCTTCCGTAGACCAGTGCAATCGGACAGCATTTCAGAACGTAATTAAAGAAATGTGTTTGCATTAAATCATATTCCTTGATATATTTAAGAGTAGTAACTCATGGCAGTTTTATTAATATAGCTGAAAATAGGTCTACCACAAAAGATAAGCATCAGAGTGTCTTATCCTCTAACTGTGAGTAATTCAATTTTAAATCACTGAAAATAACTTTAAAAATTCTGTTCAGGAAATTGCGTAATATCCCATTTGGGGGCGGTGACATCCGTGAGACGGGAGTTCCTGCACCATGCTCGCAAGTCCCCCACCCCCCGGCTCCAAAAATTGAGGTTACCGCCCCCGAGAGGAAGTGGAGTGCATAAAACCGTGCACCACTTCCTCCCTGGGGCAGAAAGCGGGCAAAAGCAGAGGGAGCGGGGGTGCAGCATTATGCGCTGGGGAGCATAGCGCTGACGAGTAGAGTGGGCCCTCCCCTTCCTTAAACGGGAGGGCCAAGCTGCAGACTCTGCGAGGCCCTACCTGGATCACCAGGGAGTGGGGTGCCGTGGCATCAGCCTGGCACTCAAGCTGAATGTCGGGCTGCCAGATTGTGGCATGGACCCCACGATCAAAGAAGCAACGGGCCATGACGAGTAAGTCGGCCGATTTTTTTATTTACGCGGACGCCACCTGCCCTTTAACTAGCGCCCCGCGAGCGGCTGGCCGCCATGCACGTGCCTCCTGAAGCTGTCGCTGGCATCACCTGGCGCAGCTTCAGGGGGCGATCCCCAATTTTTGCTCCGGGGCGAAAACGGGTCGCTGCGCACAGTGATGATGCCATCATCGCTGACGCAGCGGAGCGAGGCGCTACCGGTTTCTGTCGCCGCTAAACTCCCACGGAATTTAGCGGGAGTTGTTAGCTGCACCGCGCCCAGGCGAAAAGTCATTTGTGCCCTGTTAGCACCCCTCGGAGGCACTAACATGAGGCACAAATGACCCCAATTTCACCCCTATATATATATTACCATTTACTAATTACATTGGTGTACAGTAGTGAGCTTTTTACTTCATTTTTTTTAAGTTAAAATTTTAAATGGTGCCTAGTAGTGTCCTTGTGCCTAAACAAAAGCTTAGTTTTAAGAGCTTCTTCAAACAAACAAGTACAATTAGTGGAAACTCCGCATGGTGATTAATTCGATCTGGGGCTTGGCCAGTTTTTTGGGCGGAGCAGGCTTGCAGCGTGATGTTTTTGAAAGGAGCGCAAAAGATTGCGGAAACTCAATTTGCTCGGGACGTAATTTACACTTGAAATTCTTCGATCTCTTGTGGCTGGTTTGGCCGATTTTGGGCTAATCGCACTGGAAATACCAGCACCACCGACCGGACCCTCCATATCATAACCTTTACAAGCTTGTGACTGGGGCAGCACCACAAGAGCTGCCAGCATTTATGCCAGACCTCCGTCTTTACGCCAGGACCACAAGGAGCTGTTGGAGCTGCACCTCATCGCTCCGCAGTGCACCTTAAAACTCTACAGAGAAATATAACAACAGTGTTTCACACATCAATTCTCATGCCTTAAGAACAATATCGTAGCCTGGAACTCTGTCCCCCAGCGTGCAAAGGTTTAAGCACAATACTTAACCACTGTGAGATGAAGCGGGTGGTTGGAGCTGTACATTTGGTGTTGGTAACTCCGTGAGTCCCCTGCTAGTATCCTTGCAGAGTTCTTTCAAGTGCAGCTTCCGGCAACTGTCAGGATCATTAAATCATGAGGGTTTGACTCTGTTACATTTCACTCCAACTGCGCCTTGCTGTGATACAACCCAGTAGATAAATACAAAGGACTAACTCCATAGCACTGAGTCTGAAGCTATTTAAAAGTGCATTGCAGTGCATGGTAGTTACAGCCAGGTTTCTGCAGCATATTTTCCACATATAAGCAGCTAATCTCTAAAGAAAGCTGCTCATAATATAACTCATGCATTGGGCTGAAGTAGTTTCATTTGTCCTTGTACTAGACCTTGCTAGAATACTGTATCCAGTTTTGGTCTCCTCACATAGTGGGTGAGATTGAGGCTTTGGAAAGGGCGCAGAGGAGGGCCATTAGTTTAATTCAAAGTTAGAATCATCTTAGTAATCAAGATAGGCTAAAAGAGATGTGACTCTACACTTTAGAGAAGCATAGACATAGGGGTGATCTGATTTTAGATTTATAAGATGGTGAAAGGAATAGATTGTGAGATTTTGTAGGCTTTGCCAGTTTGTGCCAATTAGGTTAGGGAGGATCAGGTGTCACAATTTATAAAAGGCCGGATCGCAGTTAGATGTCAGGGGCTTCCCAGAGAATAGTGGACCTCCGGAACAGGCTGGCGGCTTGTGCTGTTTCGCTGAATTCCTTCAAGTGAGAGCTGGACCTGTTTCTGGCTGGGGCGGAGATCACATCTTACAAAAGGTAGGTACTGCATAGAATTATCAGGGCCAGACTGATCTTCTGCATTAGCTTTAATCGTGTGTGTGGGGTGGGGGAAGTGGGGGGGCGGGGGGGGGAGGGGGTGTTGGAGAGGAATTTCCCAGATATTTTTGTCCCGAAATTGGCCTGTGTTTTTATCTTGTTTTATCCCCTCTTCCAGGACGAGTGGAGAATGTAGATGTTGTGATAAACTAGGTATCACAATTGTGTGGGACAGACTGGATGGACCAGAGGGTCTTTTCCTGTCTATTATTGTTTTGCATTTTCATATTTAACAATGATTTTAAAATTCAGGCATCTTTCACAATCATATATTACACGTGCAGAGGAATAAATTGCCTCCGCTTTTTACTTGGATTTAAAATTCTTGTAGAGTGTAATCCATTAAGAAGTCTTCTCAGCACTCATCAATTTTAGGTTACATGTCAAAAACCATCCTGTCCCTCAGAAGTGCTCAACAGTAGCTTCAGGATTTGGAGCCAATGGTATGACCAGCACAGGAAAGGAAGAACAGAGGGCATCATGTCAAATACTCGCATAATGGAGGTGTTGCAGCTGAGTTAAAGATCAGCGGTCAGAGGAGTGGGATTCATTAAACATTGGCACAAATAGGTCTGTTATAAAATGAGAGCATGTCTGGGCACTGCTCAAGGGAAGCATTTAATCTTGCAGGGTTCCTTCACCGTAGCATAGTATAGGAAAAAATACCCTATAAGTTGCCTGGGGTGTGTCCTCAAAATGGAGTTTCAGCTTACAGTTGTCTATGAAATGGAGTCAGTAGTTAAACCGGATTCTGGGAAATGAAGAGACTAAAACTAATTAAAATGAAGACGGCCTATTTATCAAGAAAAATTAAAACTTAAGAAAACCGAGAAGGCTTCTGTAAACAAAACATTCCTTACTACTGATAGCATTCTTGCTTCAAAGACACATGCCCAGTGGAATATAAATATATATATGCCTTATCTGGACTGTGTAAGACCCTTTGTTAAATAAATATTAAGAAGTAACAGTGTGATCTTGCATGCCTAGCCATGCTTCGTTAAATTGGAGATCTCCAAGGACACTTACATGGCTGTTTGAAGTGATTCACACCAAAAGAGAAGTCTTCTGATACATGTTTCCCTCAGATTGTTTAATTGAATGAAAGAGGGTCTTTCTTTGAAAATCAAGGTATATAAGAGTGGGCTTGACATACCTCTTAGCAGATTCTCTTTGTTATCTTCCACCCTCATTAATCATATGTTTCTGCAGTAGTATTTTTTAATTAGTGTATGTAGAAGGGTGACTTTACAAGGGCCAAAGTGTCTCCAGGGCAACAAGGGAGAGGTTATGGAAGTCAGATTGTACAGATATACCAGTCACTTACAGATTTAGAAGTGTGTCAATTTGCCTGGGATCAAGGAAGGTGCGATTTAAGGCAGCTGGTTCAGAGGCATGCAACCTGGAACAGACAATTTGAGAGGACAAGATAAACCGGCCAGAGAAAGAGGCTCATCAACCCGACAGTCAAAAGCTGATATCATGGTCCCATGGGAAGACGGAGATCAGCTGAACCATGAAGTTTATAAGGACAAAGTGTATAGGGGGTGAAATTGCCCTGAAGGATTGGGGGGGCCATGTGCTGTTAGCACCACGCCCCGCGGTTTGCACCCCCAGGCAGGCGCACACATGCTGATGATGTAATTGCTGTGCACACTGACCCCTTATCACCCCGCTTCTACCTGCAGAGGCACAAGGCACCTCCGATCGCAGACGTTTTTCAGAGTTAAAGATCAGAATTCTTGGTCACTTACCTATACTTTGTGCTGGACGATAAATTTTCATATAATGCGAATTATGCGTCCCAAACGGGGAAATTTCGCCCCACAGACTCTAACCTATCGAAAGAGTTTAATCCTAAACTAATCTCACCAATTGAGTCGTCTCAGCAAGTAATCACTAAAATTTGATAATCAGCAATCCAGTTAATACTGAATCATAGTGATACCACTGAAATGTCTTTATAACCTCTGTTGTTCAAATTGCTAGGCATGCCCGTCTACGACATTTATACTGTGTCAGCTGTGGCTCAGTTGGTAGCACTCTTGCCTCAGAGTCCGAAGGTTATGTGTTTAAATCCCACTCCAGGGATTTGAGCAAAAGAATCTCGGCTGACACTCCAGTGATGTACTAAGGGAGTGCCGCACTGTCGGAGGTGCCGCCCTTTTGGATGAGACGTTAAACTGAGCCCTCTCAGGTAGATGTAAAAGATCCCTTGGAACTATTTCAAAGTAGAGCAGGAGAGCTATCCCTGGTGTCCTAGCTGATATTTATCCTTCAATCAACATCACTAAGGTGAAGGGGTTAAGGATTCGTTTGGTTCCTTGACATATATTTCTCAGCATACTGAACCCTGCATTCTTACAACAGCATGTAAGATTTTTCGTGCAATTACAAAATTATATACTTTAAATAGTGACACTGGTGACATATCTAAAGTCAGTCCGATATAATTTGACCTCATTATGGAGTGATGTTGCCTTTACTGTACTATAATTATTACCAGTGTTTAATATCAGTATGGATGACAGAAGAGCTGGATGTGAAAATTTACATTGCAACAGCATTACACATTGGTGATCTTGATGCCAGTATTAAGTTGGATAGAATGTGACTTGTATATGGAGCATTCATAGAGAGATCCCCTGTGTTATTTGAGAGAGGTACCAGAACACTATGGGAAAAGTGTTGGATAGGGGGTTGCAGACTGCAGGATATAAATAGCTCCTATAGTAGTCCTGAAAGTGTGATCCTGGCATGCAGTGCTGCTCCATGGGAGCGCAGTTTGGAGATGGGCCATGGAGTTAATCTGCCTGATTCACAGTGCACACAAGTTTCCAGCAATTAATTTTAATGTTTGGAAAATCACGAGTGTAGCAAATTGTCAATGCTGGCCTTTGATTCTTTGATCTGTGCTCCCATCGAGCTCGACTTCACGTCAAGTAAGGGAGCACTTAACTTTCAGTGATGCATCAGGTCGCATTTAAAACTGAGACACTGTCTGTGTTTGTGTGTGAGCGAAAATGAAAGAGAAGAAGTGACAGATTGTGCCTGATTACACGCCTGCTGTAGTGTTTGTTGGTTTTGAATTATATACATCCAGTGACCTTCAGAAAGCATATTAAGTATTAAGGCAGAAAGCGTGTTAAGCGGAAAGGCAGAATGATAAGGGATCTGCATTTGCTTCCAGGCTAATTTTGCCACCAGGACTCTTCCCACTATCCTGACCCACTGTTGAACCAATCCATTTTCCTGGGTTGAGCTTAATTATAGATGCAGCGTATGCTTCTGCCTAGATCTCTGTCCCACATGTCTGGTATAGCTGGCCAGCAAATTCTGGTGGGACAGAAGTGGGACAATCATTGCAATTGCACGACAGGAGCAGAAACCATCAAAAGGGGAAGCAGGGGTCCAAAATGGTTTTAAAATGTTTTGGATAAGGATCTGAATGAGCCGCTGCATCGACTCCTAGGGCTGAATTTTAAAACATAAAAATAGTTGGGTGTGGGTTGGGTCAAATGTTAACATTTTAAAAGTCTGAAACCCGACCCCAACTCACTTCCGACTCCCCCACTTCCACCCAGGAGGCGGGTTGGCCATTTGTTACTCAGACTGCAAGTCTCTGATTTAACCTGCGGCCGGGTTTCCCAGGCCTCAGGAAACCTGGCAGCCAAACCAAGGTGAGGACAGCTTTGGGAAGAAGGTAAGTGCCTTTACAGCACTGCTTGTGGGCCAGGGGGAGCTGCACCTCTTACATACAAAGACTTTTTGGTTCGGGGATCAGAGCCACACCCGAGGATTGGACCCCTCCCCAGATCAGACCACTCCCCGGTCAAGGATCGTCCCCCACCACCCGCTCCCCCATCCGGGATTATGGATCGAATCCCCCTGGGATCACATACTCCCCTCCGCCCCCCACCAGAGTCGGTGGTTGGATCTATCCCATCCTATGACCTGTTCTATCGTCCTCCCTGCCCGTCTGGAAGCCAAGCCTGTCAATCAGGCTGACTGCAAGGAGACAAGACACACGCTGTGGAATTAAAACTCCACGCACGCAGGGAAACCTGGACCTCAGTGTTTCCCATCTGTAATGTATTTGCTTCATGGGTTCTTTGCTTAAGAATTCATAGCAACACATTACCATTAAGAGTGAGTTGTTTTATTAACAAAGGTTTAACAATCACACTACACACTACCAGTTCATCCACCAGGTTCACAACCACAAGCCTCATTGTGGATCCCCTAAACCCAACTTATTGGGGTTTTATTGAGTCTTGTGAACATCACATGACTGGCTAAGCCACCCACAATTCAACAGCTCTACAAACTTGCGAGCATGCTTACAGGTGCATTCATCACATCGTCCAAAACTATGCCTTTGCGCCTGCGGAACCCGCCTTGTTAATATCCAGGCTATAGAACCTGACAGCAAAAAAATAGGCCATTCAGCCCATCTCACCTGTACTGGCTCTTTGAAGGAGCTATCTAATTACTCCCACTCCCCCGCCCTTTCCCCATAGCCCTGCAAATTCCTGCATTTCAGATATTTATCCAATTCCCTTCTAAAAGTTTCTATTGAATCTGCTTCCACCATCCTTTCAGGCAGTGCATTGCAGATCATAACAACTTGCTGCGTAAAAAAACTTCTTACCTCACCTCTGGCTTTTTTGCCAACTATTTTGAAACTGTGTCCTCTGGTTGCCGAGCCTTCTGCGAGTGGATGCACCCCATTCCTGTATAAATCCAATCCAACAGTGCATAAGCAAAAGAAATATATTCAAAAGGAAGATCTCACATTTACACTGAGTAATGGATAGAGTTGTTGAATTTGATCCCTAAAGCATTGATAAAAATCTAGAATCTACGTTTTAGTAAAAATGGAATTTGTTTTATTCAGTCATTGTGAATTACTGGCATTGATATGATTCCCTACATGGCATAGACGCCCCTATTATTAAAAAGCTGCGTATCCTCCGTCTCCCAAAAGCAATTACACAGGAGATGTGCTTGTATTAAATAAATATTTCACAATAGTTTCCATCAATGCTGGTGGAAGTGAGAATGTAGGATTTGGAATATTTGTTAGAGGTAATGGCAGAAAAGAAATTGGTTCTGAAAAAATAAGTGGAACTCAAGGAGGATGAGTTACCGGACCCTGATGGCATGTACTCAAAGTGTTTTCACAGGATTCGGAGGGGAAATAACAGAGTCGCTGAGCATAATATTTCAATATACCTTTAGTTGTGAAAATTAAGCCAGGGTACTGGAAAATAGCCAACGATGTCTCCGTAAGATCCTACAAATCCCCTGGGAGGACAAACGCACCATCTTTAGCATCCTCGACTAGGCCAACATCCCTAGCATTGCAGCACTGACCACACTTGATCAGCTCCACTGGTCAGACCACATAGTTCGCATGTCAGACATGAGACTCCCAAAACAAGCGCTCTACTCGGAACTCCTTCACGGCAAACGAGCCAAAGGTGGGCAGAGGAAACATTACAAGGACACCCTCAAAGCCTCCCTGATAAAGTGCAACATCCCCACTGACACCTGGGAGTCCCTGGCCAAAGACTGCCCTAAGTGGAGGAAGTGCATCTGGGAGGGTGCTGAGCACCTCGAGTCTCATCGCCGAGAGCATGCAGAAATCAAGAACAGGCTGCGGGAAGAGCGTACGGCAAACCAGTCCCAGCCATCCCTTCCCTCAACGACTATTTGTCCCACCTGTGACAGGGACTGTGGTTCTCGTATTGGACTGTTCAGCCACCTAAGAACTCACTTCAGGAGTGGAAGCAAGTCTTCCTCGATTCCGAGGGACTGCCTATGATGATGATAACATATTCAAATAAGAGGCATAATGCCTGCTTCTGCTACCTTTTACAAATTTGGTTTCTGTGCAAACTCCGACCTCCAGATCCACTCTGACCCGCCCCCAATGCTAGCCCCAATCTCCCCCCGATGCTGGCCCTCTTTGACCTCCACCCGATGCTGGGCATCTCCAACCTCCCCCCAATGCTGGGCCTCTCCGACCTCCCCCCGATTCTGGGCCTCTCCAACCTCCCCCCAATGCTGGGCCTCTCCAACCTCCCCCCAATACTGGGCCTCTCCAACCTCCCCCCGATACTGGGCCTCTCCAACCTCCCCCCGATGCTGGGCCTCTCCGACCTCCCCCCAATTCTGGGCCTCTCCAACCTCCCCCCAATGCTGGGCCTCTCCAACCTCCTCCCGATACTGGGCCTCTCCGACCTCCCCCTGATTCTGGACCTCTCCAACCTCCCCCCGATACTGGGCCTCTCCAACCTCCCCCCGATACTGGGCCTCTCCGACCTCGCCCCGATTCTGGGCCTCTCCAACCTCCCCCCAATGCTGGGCCTCTCTGATCTCCCCCCAATGCTGACCCTCTCCGACCTCCACTGATGATGGCCCCAATCTTCCCCCGATGCTGGCCCTCTCCGATCTCCACCCGCTACCCCTCTCCTCCGATCCTGGCCCCGACCTCCAGACCCTCCGCCAGAATCCTAGCTGGGTGTTCAGCTGTTCAGCACACTTATCACTGGGCTGAATGCCACAATAACCTTAATCCACAGGCAGCACCAAAGTAATGGCTCTGCCTGTGATCTGTGTACCGGCGCAAGTAAATCTCACCCTGCGGTGGCACCGCCTATTTACGGGCCTTACCGGATTTGTAGGCCTGTCTCTCATCGGAGGCTTGTTACAAATATTGAGGTTCATGGCAAATGAGACAATATAGCAGCATGGGTAGAAATATGGTTAGACAGGAAATAAGAGCTTCAAGTAAATGGGTTGCAGAGGGATTAGAAATGATGTACTTACTGTTTGTGCTGGGTCCACTTTTTGAGCGAGGTTAAAAAAATATGTCAAACTGCTTTACACATTGAAGGATTTTAAACCCCCCCCACCCCCCCCACCACCCACACCACTCTCGGAGGACACCAGGCAGGCAGGCAGGCAGGAGGGGCAGGAGCACTCTCCTGGGCCCTGCAAGGAAACCTCAGGCCTCCCACTGCCCTAGTTTTTCACCCCATCCGACTGTCTGAATTTCAGCCCCACTCCCCAAACACTTACTTTAGCACTGAGCACCGTTTGGTAAGGCCCTTGTCGGCGACTTCTTTCCACCTGAAATCCCATTCCCGCCCGTTGCCCAGGCAGCTCTTCCCATAGGGGTAGGGTGAGAGACTGACTCCAATCATGCAGATGAATCCCGGGAGTTAAAAGGGGATCATTTAAATCTCATGCTGGTTTTACACCTCGTTCGATTTTACTCTCCACTGAAGTCAATATTGGGCGAGGTGAAAACCAGCGATCCCCCCGCTGATCCCGTGGGTTTCCCACTGGGAGCGTTAGGTTAAATTTACCCCCAAAAATCTCTTGGGCCTCATTCTGTGGAGGGACAGATGGGTTCCCGTCTGCCTCGGCCCTCTATATTGCATCGATCCCGCGCATCATTAAAGTTCCCCCCCACCTGCCCTCCCCATAGAGTTGCTGCAGTTTGAAAAGCTTTGCTGCAGAGAATAGTTGAGCCAGAGACCATCACATCTATAAACGGAAAATGCTTAAATATTTGGAACAGGAAAAAGATTATGGGGAGAGGCAGGGCAATGGGATTAATTTTGGATTTTTATAACAAAGAGCTGGCACCGATACAGTAGGCTTAATGGCTTTTTTTGTGCTGTTAGGTTCCATGGTTTTATGATTTTTGGGCAAAAGTGTTACAGTTGCAGCCAGGTAGGAGCTAGAGTGAAAAAGCGGTTTACCTGTCTGAAAGAAAGAAAGTAAAACTACATTTAAACAACGCCTTTCACAACCTCATTACATCCCAAAGTGCATTTCAGCCAAGGCAGTACTTCTGAAGTGTAGTCACTGTCGTAATACAGGGAAACACTGCAGCCAAATTTGCACACAGCAATCTCCCACAAAGCATTGGAAGAAATAATCAGATCATCTGTTTTAGCTGTTAATTGAGGGTTAAGTGTAGGCCAGGACACCAGGGAGAACTCCTCTTCGAATTGTGTCATGGGATCTTTTATGTCCACCGAGAGAAGGCAGACAAGGCCTAGGTTTAACATCTTGTCCGAAAGACGATGTTATGTCTTCAGATGCTCTGATAATGACTCCACGAGGCAATATATTGTACTTGAACTGTAGTGACCTTCATCCATTAATGTGACTCCAGAGTGAGGATCACACATGGTGGCCTTCCATTTATACTCGGCCTGGCACACCTGTACAGGAAACCTACAAGTCTCCCACTGCAGTGCCCTCTGGTGGCACACCTTAGTGACCATACAGCTGGTGTACATTTCCCATAGTAGTGCCCTCTGGTGGCACATGATATGTAATAGTACCAGCAGTAAACATGTTTGGATATATGACAGACAGCACCTTCAACAGTGCAGCGCTCCCTCAGCACTGCACTGGAGTGTCAGCGTTGATTATGCGCTCAAGTCACTGGAGTGGGCCTTGAACCTATGACATTCTGACCCAGAGGCTACCCCTGAGCCAAGGCTGACACCTAAAACAACTGCAATGCATCGACCAGTCTTAGGGCAGTACTGCAGTGTAATGATGCCTTTGAATATCAGGAATGTTGTCCTATCTGTCCATTTGAAATGACCAACACTTGTCTATACCACTACACTTTTAAGAAAGCTTCATGAAGCAATACAAAAGTAATCGTTGGCTTTTTGAATCATTTGGAAAACTCAGATCGGAAAGGAGAGTGGGCGAGACAGCCAGGTGACAGGCAGAGAAATGTACTGCTAACATGCACAAGCATGCAGTGGAGGAGAAGACTGTCATAAGATCAAAAATGATCAGTTTAAACAGAAGTTAGAAAACTCTTGAGTGTCCTTTCCCACAGTATACATGGACAGCTACAAAATGAACAATAGTAGAAGTCTAACATTGGACTAAATGAATAAAAGCGGTTGTATGTCTCAGTCTATTCCATTCTGATGGACATGCATGAGTTACTTTAATCATAGATTTCATCTCTGTTCATCGTCTTGCTCACTTGCCATTTCCTCGTTCTTCAATACTTTATTTTGTCATGTCGCTATCAAAATTCTTCTCAAACATCTTATATCAAATGCATTGAGTTTTTTTTTTGCCTTGGCCCTTAAAGTCTATGATCCATGGAGCAGTACTAAAACTGTACTTATATCTTTGCTTCAAAACTGTTTTTTGCCTTATTCCAAATTGTTTTCAATCTTGTAGTCATTATAAAAATATTCCTAATATAAAAACCATGGAAAACAGCTAGAGTACGGTGTACAGTTCTGGTCTCCATATTACAAAAAGGTTACCGAGGCGACCATTTACAAGAATGATACCACAACTGAGAGTGGCCTAGAATTTGCAGTCAGAGGCTTCCCGCGGGCGAATGCCTCTGACTGCAAACATTTCTATGAAAGTGCCTTGCGGTTCCGGAGGTTGGGAGACTTGCGGTCCTGGGCCGACACGCGAAGGCCTTCATAGAGGCCCACGTATCCCAGGACCATAAGGACTTTGTACGCATCACTGCAATCGCATGGGCCGGCCCAACCTATCAGAGTAGGGGTATCCCAATTCATACGTTTGGTAATTCTGTACATACGGAACCACAATAAGTATGAATGGGAATACCCACAAAAACACAGAAACACTGAAAATAGCTAAAATAAAAATCACATATTTAAAGTTAATCAATGGAATTCAATTAATTATTTAAACCAAAAATGTAATGTTTTGAAAAATAAATTTACATGTTTTAAAGGGTTTTAAAATAAACTTACCTTATTTAATAGGACTTTAAATGTTTAATTTATTGTAAAAAATGTAGTATTCTGTACTTTAAAAGTCTTATGATAAAAACAGGCCTTATGCCTGGTTTTCGCAGTCGTAAGAAGTTGGAGGACATTCACTGGGCAGGAGTTGGGAAAATAGCCCAACTCTCCGCCCGTGGAGGCCCTTTAGTTTCGAATGCGGTGGATCTGTCAAAAGAATTCTTGACCGATCACAAGTTCGGGGTTTAGGTGCATGCGCTTCACATCTTAAAGCCGGAACTTGCGGAGACCCTACGGACATGTGTGCACCTCGTGCGTACCCGTTGGGAGTACAAATTCAGGCCCAATAACTATCAGGAAAGACGGCACAGGCTGGGGCTCTTTTCTCCAGAAAAAAGAAGGCTGAAAGGGTTGCCTAACAGAGTTATTTAAAATTATGAAGGGGTTTGATAGAGTAGATATAGAAAAAGTGTTGCCACTTGTGGGGGAATCCAAAATAAGGAGCCATAAATGTAGTCAGTAATAAATCCAATAACTTCTCTCCCCAGAGATTGATGGGAATGTGAAACTTGCTATCACTTGGAGTAGTTGAGGCGAATAGCATAGATGCATTTAAGGGGAAGCTAGATAAACACATGAGGGAGAAAGGAATAGAAGGATATGCAGATAGGGTTAGATGAAGAGGGATGGGAGGAGGCTTGAGTGGAGCATAAACACCGGCACAGACCAGTTGGGATGGATTTCCTGATTGTGTGCTATAAATTCTAAGTAATTCTATGTGCACACCATTTGTTTCAGGTTGCCCAGATATAGGACCCAAGTTTCGGTCTCAGTTGCTCCTGATTTTTTGGAGCAACTGGTGTAGAACGGAGTATCTTAGAAATTCAAATTCTCGGCATTTAGTTTGCTCCAGTTCTAGTCAGTTAGAACAGTTTCACTTTGGAACAGAATTTTTTTTACAAAGGGGTCGTGTCCGGCCACTTACGCCTGTTTTCAAAGTTTCGGCAGTGAAAACTTACTCCAAACTAACTTAGAATGGAGTAAGTGAAGATTTTTGTATGCTCGAAAAAACCTTGTCTACACTTTAGAAAATCAGGCGTAGATTACAAATCAGGCGTAGGGAATGGGGGGGGGGGGGGGGGTTTAAAGGGAAGTTTACAAACATTAAACACTTCAGTTTTACAAATAAAGAGCCATCATCAATAATAAATGATACAAATATCAATAAATCAACCAATAAACCAATCAAAAAAAATTAATAAGAAATTATTTTTTTTTTAAAAATCAATAAATAAAACATTTTCTACTTACCAACTGCAGCACCGGGAGCCCTCCAACAGCGTGCTGGGATGCCACCTCCCCCCACCCACCGCCCAGTGTGTCTCTGTCAGTGTCTCTCACTCTCTGTCTATCAGTGTCTGTGTTTCTGACAGCGAGGGGTGGAGGGA
Organism: Pristiophorus japonicus; assembly: GCF_044704955.1. NCBI lineage: Eukaryota > Metazoa > Chordata > Chondrichthyes > Pristiophoridae > Pristiophorus > Pristiophorus japonicus. Next base: position 34,721,855 of record NC_091977.1, read on the forward strand.
GGGTGAGGATGGGGAGAGGGGGTGGAGGGGAGGAGGGGTGGTGGAGTGGGGAAGAGGGGGTGGGCGGGGAGGGGGGGTGACAAGTGAAGGAGGGGTGGGGGAGGGAGGGGAGAGGGTTGAGAAGGGAGGGAGGGAGGGGAGGGGGGTGATGAGAAGGGAGGGGGGGTGAGAAGACAGGTAGTGGAGGGGGGGGGTGAGAAAGCAGGGAGGAGGGGGGGAAGAGAAGGGAGGGAGGGAGGAGGGGGGGTGAGAGAAGGGAGGGAGGGAGGGGAGGGGGGAAGAGAAGGGAGGGAGAGGAAGGGGGGAGAGAAGGGGAGAAGAGAGAGAGGGAGAGAGAAGGGAGAGAGAGAGAGAGAAAGAAAGGAGAGGGAGGCTGAATGGGCCGGGCCCGGCCGGGCCCAAGACTTACCGGATTGATAGGTAGATGGCGTCGGGTCCGGGGTCCGGGGGGGTCGGGAGCGCGGATCGGGGGGAGCGCGGGTCGGGGTGGAGGGGAGGGGGGGGTCGGTCGGGGGGGGGGGGGCGGAGATCGGTCGGGGGGGGGGGGATAGATCGGTCGGGGGGGGGCAGATTGGGCGGGGCCGCGGGAGGGGGAGGTGAGATCGGTCGGGCGGGGGAGAAGATCGGTCGGGAGCGGAGGTCGGTCGGGGAGGGGGGGGAAGGTCGGGAGCGGGGGAAGCGGAGGTTGGGTCGGGGGTGGGGGGGGGGGCGGTCCGGTGAGGGGGGTGGGAGCGGGAGTCAAGTCGGGTCGGGTCCAGTCCGGAGGAAGCAGGAGCTCGGCGTGGGAGGCAGCCTTATGCACGCAGCCGCAGTGAGGCCATTCGGCCAGGGCTAGGGGCTGCGTGCTTCGGGCCCCTCCCACACAGTTTCGGGCGCCTGGAGCTACTGCACATGTGCGCCCACTGTAGCGCGCATGTGCAGAGGTCCCGGCACTGTTTTCAGCGCAGGGACTTGGCTCCGCCCCCTATAGCTCGTGCTGCGCCGTGCCGAGGGCCAGAGGACCTGCAGGGAGCCGGAGAATCTGGAAGTTTTTTAGGCGCACTTTGTAGTGCGAAAAACGGGCGTCCAGGTCGGGACTGCGCCGTTCTAGGCGCGGCGCGAAACTTGGGCCCGTTAAAACTGCTTTACTATTTAACCTGCCCTCCTCCCTGCCCCCAAAGAGCCAGACAACTATGCAGCTCAGATTCTCGTCTGGCGGGGGTTGACTTATGAGGATAGGTTGAGTAGGTGGGGCCTATACACATTGGAGTTCAGAAGAATGAGAGGTGATCTGATTGAAATTATAAGATAATGAGGGGGCTTGACAAGGTGGATGCAGAGAGGATATTTCCACTCATAGGAGAAACTAAAACTAGGGGAGCATAGACTTAGAATAAGAGGCCACCCATTTAAAACTGAGATGAGGAGAAATTTCTTCTCTCGGAGGGTTGTAAATCTGTGGAATTCTATGCCCCAGAGAGCTGTGGACACTGGGTCATTGAATATATTTAAGACGGAGATAGACAGATTTTTGAGCGATAAGGGAGTAAAGGGTTATGGGGAATGGGCAGGGTAGTGGAGCTGAGTCCAAGATCAGATCAGCCATGATCTTATTGAATGGTGGAACAGGCTTGAGGGGCCAAATGGCCTACTCTAGCTCCAATTTCTTATGTTCTTATACATTAAACTTTCATCAGTTTCTTGTTTTTGCCAACATATATTCTCAGGCTTTTAGGTTATTGTGTGGATTTTAGTATGAGCATGTTGAATGCCTCTGGTTCCCTTCACTTCTCCGTTAATGCCAGGGCCACGAATCAATCTTTCCTTCATTTTCTGGAACTCTCTCCTTGACCTAAAGTCCCCCCTACCACTGCTTGGGTCACTCAGCTGTGAAAATTTTTTGTATGAAATTCATTTTTTAATGGCGCACTGAACCATTTAAGGTCTTTTGCTTATTTATTTCTGTTTATATTGGTGCTCTATTTTGTGTCCTCAGCAGATCTAAATGAACCTCCCTCATCTCCAAAACCATATTTTCCATTATCCGTGCCATGTCATGTTTAAGCCAACTTAGAACCTGAAACTTGTTACCACAGGGAGGAGTTGCGGTGAATAGCATCAGATGCATTTAAGGGGAAAATAGATCAACACACGATGGAGAAAAGAATAGTAGGTTATACTGATGGGGGAGATGATGTAGGGTGGGAGGAGGCTGGTGTGAAGCATAAACCCTGGCAGTTGGACCGAATGGTCTTTTTCTTGGCTGTAATTTCTATGTAGTTTGCTCGCTTCAAACTTGATGAACCCGGTTGTGGACCTGAGTTAAACAGATCTGCATGATGTCGGTGAGTGCCAGGTGCGATTTTGTACTTGCACACTAGGGCCAAGATTTTGAGTACTGCATCAGACTTAAAGGGGGAATTTTTCGATTGGTCAGTTTGGTGGCGGGTCGACTGGGCAAATGACTTTTTTGACAGCGGGTTCCTGACCTCTCCCAGATGTCGGTTCTGTCAGCGCTGAACAGACCTGGCACTTGGCGGTGGGGTGGAAATTCAGGTCATTATGACTTTGTTAACAGCCACTTAAAAAGTATTTTGAGATCACCTTTACATTTTACGAGATTGCCCATGGGGTCCACGCTTCTCGGGGATCACGTCAGGTAAGGAGGTTGGGAGTTGTGCTACCATGAAATCATCTTTTTACTTGTCATAGAAACATAGAAAATAGGTGCAGGAGTAGGCCATTTCATCCTTCGAACCTGCACCACCATTGAATATGATCATGGCTGATCATGCAATGTCAGTACCCTATTCCTGCTTTCTATCCATATCCCTTGATCCCTTTAGCCATAAGGGCCACATCTAACTCCCTTTTGAATATATCTAACGAACTGGCCTCAACAACTTTCTTTGGTAGAGAATTTCACAGGTTCACAATTCTCTGAGTGCAGAAGTTTCTCCTCATCTCGGTCCGTAATGGCTTACCCCTTATCCTTAGACTGTGACCCCTGGTTCTGGACTTCCCCAACATCGGGAACATTCTTCCTGCATCTAACCGGTCCAATCCCGTCAGAATTTCATATGTTTCTATGAGATCCCCTCTCATTCTTCTAAATTCCAGTGAATATAAGCCTAGTCGATCCAATCTTTCTTCATATGTTAGTCCTGCCATCCGGGAATCAGTCTGGTGAACCTTCGCTGCACTCCCTCAATAGCAAGAATGTCCTTCCTCAGATTAGGAGACCAAAACTGTACACAATATTCCAGATGTGGTCTCACCAAGGTCCTGTACAACTGCAGTAAGAGCTCCCTGCTCCTATACTCAAATCCTCTCGCTATGAAGGCCAACATGTCATTTGCGTTCTTAACTGCCTGCTGTAACTGCATGTCAACTTTCAATGCAAATGTGCTATAAAAGGTCCCATCTCACAGCTATTTACTTTCCAAGTTCAGAAGCTGTTGCTTACTGCATTTAGAAGACAGATTTAACTCTATGCAAGTTGTAAGTGTTTGAAGTAAACTCTCTATCCAGTGCCACCTCATTGGAACAACCTCTCTCACCGTTGACAGATTGCTTCTGTCATCTCAAGTTCATCTGCCATCTATTATATCAGCATCGGTGCCCTTGAAACTATCTCACCTTGGTCCTCAGAATCCCACCACGATCAGCCCCAACACCAGCAGCACCAACAACAGCACCAACCTTTTCCGCAATCAACTGATGCTGCACAGGATACAGGGCATCTGTGTCTGACCATATTGCTGCCCGGGAGGCTAGGGATAGCCTCACCATAGCCAGATTTACATCACTTGATGCTGTATACACTGGCTGCTACATAATGCGCCAGGTTGGCACCATCCCACACCAACTCCATAAAGCATCCCCACAATCCCCAAGCCATTCCTTTCACACTGATCACCATTGCTGGGGGTACCATTATGTCTCACCATTCACTGCTACTCACTAAGACACTTCTAAAGGTGCACACAAATCTGTCCAAGAAGGCAAAGTGGTGAAAATAAAAATGTCAATGTTTGACAGCACATTAACAGAAACTTTGCATGTACATTGGTTAAAATACCCAAATGTCTACCCTTGTATGTTGTTAGTTGTTATGATTGGACTAAGATGAGGGTGAGTCTGAAGGGTGGCTAGTGAGATGGGGAAGTGATAAATGTAGATAGAGAGAAAGGGTTGTATGGAGGTGCAAGGTAAGTTGGTGTGAGTAAGGATGTGCAGGAGTTGGGTAGGGAAGGCAGAGTGATGGGGATATAATGAGTGACACAGCAGGATGAAATTGAGTGTGGCTTTGTAGTATTGTTCCGTGATTTACTGAGATCATTGAAAGATTTGCACCACTGCAGCCTTTGTTCTGCTGACGACATCCCTGCTTGTGTCCTCCTATACAATGTGCAACCAGGCTGCGTTGGTATACTGGGGAAGTCTCTCTCCGCCCATGGGAAGGGAAGGGATCCTCCCTGCTTGCTGTGACTCCCTCCATAAGCATATGGAGGGAGTCGTGGGAGAGCCTGGGTGCAGCTGTACGCCTCTGTGCTATGCTTGTCAGTGTTTGCAATATTTCAATGCTGTAGAACACTGACAGCACAACTGTCAAAATTAATCTGTGCATGGTCCCTTTAAGGAAACCGGCTGCTGACGTGTCGTTAAGTGATGTCATCAAACCCGCTTCCTTCAATTGACCGGGAACCTCGCTGGGCGGGCTTAACAAGCCCAATCAGGGGAAATTCATTTCGGATAGCAGGCTGCGAGGCAGGGAACTGCCACCGTCCCCGGCCGCACCGGACCCGCCGAGATAGGCAAATTCACGACCTCACGCTTACCAGGGCAATCGTGTTTTGTAAATTTGGCTGCTGGTATGTCTGGGAGTAGTTATCGTGGTGATTTGAGAAGGACGTTATGGAAACCTTGATGCAATAGAGTGAATCACGGGACTTGGCAGGACTGGACTGATTATTTCAATGTCGGAAGCACTGATCAGATGACCTGAGGAGCAATTGTCACTGTCCACGATCGTCAAGAAGATGGACGGGTTACCAGTTAAAATGGAGCTCTGTTCCTGCTGACTCCCTATTTAACTGGGCAGACTCATGGGGTGTAACTAACATGAAAATCAGCCCCCCCGTATCGAAGCTCATTTTGAGGAATGATGACTTCTCTATTGGAGATGGAAATTAGACGTGCGGGGACTTGAAGGTAACATTGGTTCTGATTTGCCCTGCAATTTGATTGAAATTTGGTTCAGGATCCTGGCAGCTCCCGCTGTTGTCTGTCAGTTTTCAGCCCTTGGTACACAGTCTAACAGGTGAGGTATAGTGACTTGCAGTTGACAGAATTCACCACTGGATGGTAGGAGCTGTACATGGGCTTGAAACTTGTAAGAGCAACAAATATCAATAAATCTTTATGCAATGCTGCACTAGCATTGATGAGACGTTAATATATATTTGAATGAAAGTTAAATATTGGTATTATGATTCATGATCTTTAAGAATCTACTGGGTTGAAATGATGCAAATGAATATGAGAACACATTCGTACAAAATTGCTCTGCATGCGGTTCATATAAAGGCATTAACCCTCCTAAAACCACGGGGTTACCAACGTTTATTAAGATAGCAAACAAAGAATTGCATACCAACAAGATTTTAACTAATATTACAAAATGTTATTTCAACCCTATGTGAAGGAAACACAATGAGAGGAATAGAGATAGAAGAGGCAGTTTTAATCTTGCCTGACTGACAGAACCCAGGCGAGCAGGCAGTTACAATTGCTCGGAGAATTCACCTGAAGACATCACACTCTATTGCTCCAGGCTACGATTTGACCGGCTCTTCTGAGGAGACGAGAACGACACCCATTGGAAATCAGCGGGGTCCTTCTTTAAAAATGCAGATAGGGCTCCGGTTACTTCATTGGGACCCGACTGCTATTTTAACCATGGGCCTGAACAGTCAACCTCGCATGGAGGAGCCGGGGCCAGAAGAGGCCCAATTAGGTAAGTTTGTTCAACTTAAAAAAAAACGTTTATTATGGAGAACTCCTGCTCCTCTGAGCCTCACAAGGAAAGTTCAGACCTTTCCTACCCTGGGCTCCCTCAGCCCCCACCCATACCCCATCCCCCGGATTGCGAGGCCCTTCCGAAAGCCCCTCCCCGTGACTTACCTGAGTATCAGGGATCATTTTGGAGGCCACTTCCACCTGAAATTGCCCTCCTTTCCTGCCTGCCAGCCAGCCGCTATTTTCCACCGGTTTCAGGCAGAAACTGTGAGGTAAAATCTCCCAGGCCTTCATTCCACCGAGGTGAGATAATAATTTGCCCCACCCTGACCCATTCCCACACAAGATCAAAAATACAGGCTACATTATCCTTGTTTTTCTGCATAAAATACTAATTATGCTTTGTACATTGACCAGTATGTTCACGGTTTGCTCTGGTTAACTTTGTGTAATCAGAATTCAGCAAAGCAAACTGACGAATAGCAGCAAAAATACTTCCTTTATATGCTTCCTTCAAGCAGCTGAATGACTCAGTTAATCAGTGTAAATAATGAGTCTTTCATTCATCTGACTGTGGCTGACAAAAAGCATTGGACCATGTTGTAATTTATATTGGCTAAATCAAATTTTGTTTGTACGATTCTCAGCCCATACAAATGATCTGGGCCAGGTAAATTTGGGCACTCTGTTCCTTTAACAGATTCAGTGTACCCATCTAATGTCTGATTGGTGGGGTTGGTGGGGTGGGGGGGAGGGGTTGGCGGAGGGAGAGGTGGTGTTGAGGACAGAGGTGTGAAGGGGATGTGGAGGGGGTGGTAGTGGAATGGAAGGGAAAATCGTCCCTCGGTTGAGTCACTGGTCAGTGGTGATGAAGAATCGCACTGTTTATTTTCAATCCCAGTTCAGTGCGAAGTAAGGAAAATGAATGAGTGCTTGCGATGTAACTCTGACAATATTACAGAAATAGGTGATGAGATGAGAATTGATGTTCAATATTTACACAGCTCTAAGGATTGTAAGTATCGAATCCCCAAGGATCTAGACATTGCGTTTTAATCCCCAAGGATTTGCGTTTTATATTTTTCACACCGCAGAAAAAGCTGAAAGCTGTTTGTGGGAGGGGCCCAGGTGCTGCTCCATGTTGGACTTAGAATGATGGGCAGAAGTTCTGGGAAGACAACGGCCAAGCAAAGGCAATTCATCGCAGGTGATGAACAAATGGACTGTGTTTTGTTAAGCAATGTGAACACATCAAGTGAACTAATCATTGATCGAGTCATGACCTGGATGAGATACCACAACAATAGAAAGCCATTAAGCCCAGACCGCTCGGAAGTGAAACCCATCACTGGAAAAACAGGAAACTTCGAAACAAAGGAAGCGACTTTATTGAGCTAAAAGCAGAAGACACACCCACAGGAAGCTCTCGAAACAAACTTTATTCAGCCTGAAAAGACAAATGAACTTGGGATATAAAAGAGGCCGTGTGGTTCACAGCTTTATCTCTTGCCTCGCTGTTTCAACCCGACAAGAATCTAACCCTCCATATGGGACGGAGTGAAGAAACCAGAAGAGACACCTTTTCATCAGAAGAAGCAGCGAGTAAGCCAGTGAATCGGTGAGCATCATCTTGGCACACACATCTTTTAAGATCACAGCCACGGTGTGAGTGGGTATCGTGCATTCTCCCAACCAAATTCTTTGGGGTTTACAGGGGAGGTATTTTAGACATGGGTACTTCGCGTTAGGGGGCTGTTCAGACAGGCCAGACTGTGTATTGTACTTCATTTGTTAGTTTTACTCACCAGGGTGTGTGTGGTTTTACTGGGTGCAGGTGTGTTTTAACTTTAATAAAAGCATTGCCGGTACTCGGACCAAGGTACCTGTCCCTGACTCATTCATCTGTTCTGTACAATAATAATTCCCAGCGTCAGAACTATTGTAAAGTGGGGGTGCTTCGAAAACACCTCAGGGAAACCACTTACACAGAATATATAGAGAATAGTTGAATAGGAATAATTACTGAATACCTTTATTTGGTACTCCTAATTACCCTTAATTTGCATGTCAGTTTAAAGAGATATTTGCCAAGGTGTAAAAATAGCAAATGAAATCATGCCCACAGACACATTTTAATTTGTATATTTATTAATTGTTTCTAAGAACTAATTAACATCAAAACTAATGACTGGAATGCTTAGCAGCATATGAAATGAAATGGTTGGAAAAAGGGACTATGGGCTCAATTTTCCTCGGTCATTTGCACCGTTTTTTTGGCGCGTGCTGCTTTTTTTTGGCGTAAGTTTTTTAATTACAGTTTCCCCAAGGATTCTGCACCAGGGTAACTGAATTAGTTTACGGTTTTTAAAAGTTTTTTTTTGACGTCATGTTACGTTACCTCATGTCTGTGCCAGTTTTTTAAATCATTTTTCAAAGTTTGCCCAAAAATATTTTATCCTACATCGGCTTATCTGTCCACTCCTGAAAAACCTTCTGGTGAGTTAAAAGAAAGCAGCTCACATTGAGAAATCAGCGCTGAAAGATGCCATTGTTTCTCATCGAAGTTTTGGAGAGAGATAAGAACACTTTAAATATGCATAATGAGGTTTAATTTGTTTACCTTTCAACGGAGTAGATGGAAGTTTGATGGAATTCTGAGCAGTTCATTTTTTTTAACTCACACACCACCATCGAACGTCTTCAAACAGGGCTGGAGGGTCGCAGTGTCGGCCGGCATAATCGGCCCCGTGCCTGGACACAGGGGTTCGGGGCTCGGCTGAAAAACAAGCCCGGGGGGGTTGGGGTGGGGTGGGGTGGGGGGGGGGGGCGATGGAGGAGGTGCTGTTGGACGCAATCGGAGAAGAAATCACAAGACTGCAATGAGTCCGGGGGGGCTTGGGGGGCAGAAGGTGCTGCTGAACACGATCGGAAGAAATTATAAGATTGCAGTGGGTGGGGGGTGGTGGGGGAATCCCGATCACTGCACTTGCTCAGACCTGGGTGTGGTCCATACAGGCCTTGGGGAGAGAGAACAAAGAACTTGTCCTGCCTTCCTGCCATTTTGAGCTTCTTGCAAAGGTAAAATTTAAGCATGGGGGCAATACTGACAATGCCATACCTTGTGCAAGCCTTCTGCATCATGGTGCTGTGGATGAGACAATTGATTCGACGTCATCGCATGAGGAACCTTAGAGCCCGAAGGGTGCTGGACAGGAGGCCTTAACCACCTCAGGTATATCGGGCGTTTGTACCTGAGTGATGCAGACTGTGTCAGAAGGCTGCGTTTCCGCAAAGAAGTTGTAACTGAGATCTGTGTGTTGGTGAAAGCAGACCTGCAGCCGAGAAGTGTCAGGAGGACTGCTTTGTCAGTTGAAGTGAAGGTTACAGCTGTACTTTCATTCTATGCATCTGGATGGGGAATTGTGTGCGATTTCTCAACATGCAACACATGTCTGCATTCAGCAGGTGACTGCTGCACTATATGCCCGGAGGAATGACTGCATAAAGATCCCCAGGTAATTCATGACAGGACTGTGGGCTTCTCCAGGATTGCTGGCTTCCCAAAGGTACAGGGCTGCATTGATTGTACTCACATCACCTTGCGAGCACCTTTGGAGGATTCCGAGATGTACAGGAACAGAAAAGGCTTCCACTCCATTAATGAACAGCTCGTGTGTGATGACATGCACCGCATTATGTCAGTTGATGCAAGATACCCTGGCAGCACCCATGATGCATTTATCCTACACGAGAGCGTTATATCTGCCATGTTTCAGCAGCAGCCAGAAGGGCAGAGCTGGCTACTGGGTGACAAAGGGTACGGCCTCGCCACCTGGCACATGACGCCCATACGCGTAACCCGGATGGAAGCTGACCGTAAATAAAACATGTCGCACATTGCGACGTGCAGCATCATAAAAAGGACCATTGACATCTCGAAACAGTGTTTCCGATGCCTGTACCATTCCGGAGGCTACTTGCTATACTCCCCTGAGATTGTCAGTCAGTTCGCTGTTGTGTGCTGCATGCTGCATAACTTAGTCATCATGAGGCAGCAGCAGCTGGTAGTAGAAGACCCACCTGCGGTGAGATTGGCTGATGATAATGATGAGGAAGATGCAGATGATGAGCAGGAGACGAGGATGAGGAAGCCATGCAAGTATCTGAACATGGAGCATGGCGTCAGAGGAGGTGGGCCATCATGCCTCTTTAGCAATTGCTCGTGCCTTGCACCAGCAGCTCATCTGTGAACGCTTTGCTGCCAAAAAATTCAGTGGCAACGGGCCCAAGCTTCGGGCCGCGCCTAGAATGGCGCAGCCCCGACCTGGACGCCCTTTTTTGGGCCACAAAGTGCACCTAAAAAAACGTACCTATTCTCCGGCTCCCTGCTGGTCCTCTGGAGCCTGGCGCGGCACAGCACGAGCTGTAGGGGGCGGAGCCAGGTCCCTGCGCTGAAAACAGTGCCGGGACCCCTGCACATGCGCACTACGGTGGACACGCATGTGCAGTAGCTCCAGGCACCCAAAACTGTGTGGAAGGGACCCGAAGCACGCAGCCCCTAGCCCTGGTCGAATGGCCTCACTGGGGCTGCATGAATAAGGCTGCCTCTCATGCCCAGCTCCTGCTTCCTCCCGACCCGACTCCCGCTTCCCCCCCACCCGACCTGACCTCCAACTCCCTCCCTCCCCCCCACGACCCGAACCGAACCGACCTCCCTCCTCCCTCCCCCCCGACCCGACCCGCGCTCCCGACCTCCCCACCCCCCATCCGGACCCGACCCGACCCAACCTGACCTCCCTCTGCCCCCCCACCCCCCCCCGACCCGAATTGAACCGAACCGACCTCCCTCCCTACCCGAACCAACCCGACCTCCCTCCTCCCCACCCCCCGACCCGACCCGTGCTCCCGACCACCGCCCCCCTCCCCCCCTCCCCAGAACCGACCCGACCCAACCTGACCTCCCTCTGCCCCCCCACCCCCCCGACCCGAATTGAACCGACTCGACCTCCCTCCCTACCTGAACCAACCTGACCTTCCTCCTCCCCCCCTTCCCCTTCTCCTCCCCCTTCCCCTTCTCCCCCGCTCCCCCTTCTCCTCCTTCCCTCTCCCTTCTCCCCATCCCTCCCCCTTCCCTCCCTCCCCCTCTGCCTCCCTCCCTCCCCTCCCCTGCCCCCCCCTCTCTTCCTCTACCCCCCTCCTCCCCCTCCCCTCGCTGTCAGAAACACAGACACTGACAGACAGAGAGTGAGAGACACACACAGACAGACAGACAGAGAGATAGAGACACTGACAGAGACACACTGGGGGCGGGGGGCATCCCAGCACACTGTTGGAGGGCTCCCGGTGCTGCAGTCGGTAAGTAGAAAATGTTTTATTTATTGATTTAAAAAAAAACATTTCTTATAAATTTTTTTTGATTGATTTATTGGCTGATTTATTGATGTTTTTATCATTTATTATTGATGATGGCTCTTTGTTTGTAAAACTGAAGTGTTTAATGTTTGTAAACTTCCCTTTAAACCCCCCGCCCCCGCACCATTCCCTACGCCTGATGTGTAACCTACGCCTGATTTTCTAAAGTGTAGGCAAGGTTTTTTCGAGCGTACAAAAATCTTCACTTACTCCATTCTAAGTTAGTTTGGAGTAAGTTTTCACTGCCGAAACTTTGAAAACAGGTGTAAGTGGCCGGACACGCCCCCTTTTGAAAAAAAAATTCTGTTCCAAAGTGAAACTGTTCTAACTGACTAGAACTGGAGCAAAGTAAATGCCGAGAATTTGAATTTCTAAGATACTCCGTTCTACACCAGTTGCTCCAAAAAATCAGGAGCAACTGAGGCCGAAACTTGGGCCCAACGATTCCACATGGATCATGTTTACTGTTTGGACATGTTCTGTAATGTTGTGTTGTGTTAATGGAACAAATAATGGAAATGATTTTTGTTTACTTCAAAAGTTGTGTTAATAAGCAAACAAATAATGGAAATGATTCTTCTTGAGTTCCAAAAGTTGTGTTAATAATGGAACAAATAATGTAAATTATTCAGTTATAATGTAAAATATATTTTATTTAAATGTGTAACAAACATTTGTACTTAACTAAACTTTAATAAAAATATTCTTGTATCAAACTTTTAAGTTTTCAGTTAAGATCACTTACAAACTTTAAGATCACTTACAAACTTGAAACTTGTAAATTTACATAACTTGCAAAAAACTTTTAATTTGAGAACAACAGTTACAACAGTAACAACAACAATAATAATAACAACAACAGCAGCAAAGAAAGGCTGCACCCATCTCTTCTCCACCTTATCCTAAGACCGCCCGCTGCACTTGGTCTTGGTGACTCCACCACCCCTGCCCGCAGGCGGTGGCACAGTGTTTCTGGGGTTGGTACCAAGTTTATTCTATCTAATATCTCGGGTAATGCGCACCTGGTGGGGTGGGGTGGGGTGGGGGGGAGGGGTGGGGCGGGGGAGGCGGGGCAGTCGGTAATGTGGAGGGACCAGCTTGGGGCTCTTCAGAGGCTGGTGTGGGGATTGGAGTGCGAGTGGCAGCTGATTCTGTCAAAGGGTGCTGGGTCTGGGTGTGTTCCCTTATTGCAGCGGATAACTCCAACATGCCGTCCCTCTTGCGCCCTGACAGTGTCTCAATGACCTCCAACATTCTCTCCCTCATGTTGAGCAAAAGTGTCTCAACTACCTGCAACATTGCCTCCCTCATGTTCACTGAGAGTGTCTGAACTACCTGTGACATTCCCCCCCCCTCATGTTCATTGAGAGTGTTTGAACTATCTGTGACATTCCCTCCCTCATGTTCACTGACATGGTTTCAGCTGACTGAGATATTCCCTCACTCATGGTCCCAGACATCGTTCACATTTCTCGTGAGAGTGTTGTTACTTCTCCCGGCAGTCCTGATACGTCATCACCCACCCCACAGATGGTGCCCAGGAGTGATTGCATAAGGTCAATTCTCTCCACATTCATTGACATCATGTGAACCACATCTGTTAGATTCTGCACTCAGAAAAGCACTGTTACAGAAACATAGGGCCCAAGTTTTCACAAGATAAAAAACGGGCGCCCCTCTGAGCTGGGCGCCCGTTTTTCGCGCCTAAGACGGCGCCGGAAAAAAAACTCGCGATTCTGGAGAGCCCTGCAGCTCCTTGTCTGTTTGGCGCAGTGCCCAGGGGGGCGGAGCCTACATTCGCGCTGATTTTGTAAGTGGGAGGGGGCGGGTACTATTTAAATTAGTTTTTTTCCTGCCGGCAACGTTGCGCGTGCGCGTTGGAGCATTCGCGCACGCGCAGTGTGAAGGAAACATTGGCACTCGGCCATTTTTGTAGTTCTTTGTAGCTGTTTAGTTTTTGAACATTTTTTAATAAAAGCACATTGCCATCAGCACATCAGCACTGAGAAGGCTGCAGGAAGCCTCAGAAAGTTGAGGCAGCCGTTTCCCGACGACCTCCCCCTTTTGCCGTCGGGAAATGGCTCCTGAATTTCTGAGGCTTCCTGCATCCTTCTGTCTCCTTCCCTCCCTCCCTCCCTCCCTCCCGCCGTCTGGAACGGCTTCCTCCCCGCCCCCCCCCCGCTGCGTTCGGTCGGTCGGTTGGGTCCCTCCCATCCGCTCGTTCGCTCGCCGTCAGGAACGGCTCCCCCCCCGCTCTCCCCCTGCGTTCGGTCGGTTGGGTCCCTCCCCGCCGTCTGGAACGGCTTCCCTGTGTTCGGTCGGTCCCCTCCCTCCTTCCTGCCCGCCGTCAGGAACAGCTTCCTTTCCCCCCGCCCCCCCCTGCGTTCGGTCGCTCGCCCGCCGTCTGGAATGGCTTCCTTCCCCCCCCCACCCCCCCTGCGTTCAGTCGGTCGGTCGGTCGGTTGGTTCCCTCCCTCCCACCCTCCCGCCTGCCTTCGGGAATGGCTGCCTCGTTTTGTGAGGCTTGCTGCAGCATTCTCCCTGGCTGAAGCACTTTCACACAGGTAGGAAGATGGTTTATTTAATCTTTTCTTTGCTTATAAATGTTTATTCAGGTTGGATTTATTTGTATAATATTTGTATAAGTATAAATAAGGATTTATTGTAGAATTTAATGACTTCCCTTCCGCCCCCCTCCCCCCCACCTCGTTCTGGACGCCTAATTTGCAACCTGTGCCTGATTTTTTAATGTGTAGAACAGGTTTTTTCAGTTCTACAAAAATCTTCACTTGCTCCATTCTAAGTTAGTTTGGAGTACGTTTTCACTGTGGAAACTTTCAAATCAGGCGTCAGTGGCCGGACACACCCCCTTTTGAAGCAAAAATTCTGTTCTAAAGTGGAACTGTTCTACCTGACTAGAACTGCAGAAAAAAAAATGTGGAGAATTGCGATTTCTAAGATAGTCCGTTCTCCACCAGTTGCTCCTAAAAAATCAGGCGCAAATCATGTGGAAACTTGGGCCCATAGACATAGAAACATAGAAATTAGGTGCAGGAGCAGGCCATTTGGCCCTTCGAGCCTGCACCGCCATTCAATAAGATCATAGCTGATCATTCAACCTCAGTACCCCTTTCCTGCTTTCTCTCCATACCCCTTGATCCTTTTGGCCGTAAGGGCCATATCTAACTCCCTTTCCAATATATCTAATGAACAGGCCTCAACAACTTTCTGTGGTAGAGAATTCCACAGGTTAACCACTCTCTGAATGAAGAAGTTTCTCCTCATCTTGGTCCTAAAAGGCTTACCCCTTATTCTTAGACTGTAACCCCTGGTTCTGGACTTCCCCAACATCGGGAACATTCTTCCTACCACTAACCTGTCCAATCCCATCAGAATTTTATGTGTTTCGATGAGATCGCTTCTCATTCTTCTAAACTCCAGTGGATACAAGCCCAGTTGATCCAGTCTCTCCTCATATGTCAGTCCTGCCATCCCGGGAATCAGTCTCGTGAACCTTTGCTGCACTCCCTCAATAGAAAGAACGTCCTTCATCAGATTAGGAGACTAAAACACAATATTCTAGGTGTGGCCTCACCAAGGCTCTGTACAACTGCAGTAAGACCTCCCTGCTCGTATACTCAAATCCTCTAGCTATGAAAGCCAACATGTTATTTGCCTTCTTCACTGCCTGCTGTACCTGCATGCCAACCTTCAATAACTGATGTACCATGACACCTATGTTTCATTGCACCTCCCCTTTTCCTAATCTGTCACCATTCAGATAATATTCTGTCTTCCTGTTTTTGCCACCAAAGTGGATAACTTCACATTTATCTACATTATACTGCATCTGCCATGCATTTTCCCACTCACCTAACCTGTCCAAGTCACCCTGCAGCCTCTTAGCATCCTCCTCACAGCTCACTCCGCCACCCAGCTTAGTGTCATCCGCAAACTTGGAGATATTACATTCAATTCCTTCATCTAAATCATTAATGTATATTGTAAATAGCTGGGGTCCCAGCACTGAACCCTGCGGCACCCCACTGGTCACTGCTTTCCATTCTAAAAAGGACCCATTTATTCCGACTCTCTGCTTCCTGTCTGCCAACCAGTTTTCTATCCACGTCAATTTATTAACAAAAACAGAGAGACAGACTATTATCTGAATGGTGACAGATTAGGAAAAGGGAAGGTGCAACGAGACCTGGGTGTCGTGGTACATCAGTCATTGAAGGTTGGCATGCAGGTACAGCAGGCGGTTTAGAAAGCAAATGGCATGTTGTCCTTCATAGCGAGGGGATTTGAGTACAGGGGCAGGGAGTTGTTGCTACAGTTGTACAGGGCCTTGGTGAGGCCACACCTGGAGTATTGTGTACAATTTTGGTCTCCTAACTTGAGGGGGGACATTCTTGCTGTTGAGGGAGTGCAGCGAAGGTTCACCGGACTGATTCCTGGGATGGTGGGACTGACCTTTCAAGAAAGACTGGATCAACTGGGCTTGTATTCACTGGAGTTCAGAACAATGAGAGGGGACCTCATAGAAACGTTTAAAATCCTGACAGGTTTAGACAGGTTAGATGCAGGAAGAATGTTCCCAATGTTGGGGAAGTCCAGAACCAGGGGTCACAGTCTAAGGATGAGGGGTAAGCCATTTAGGACCGAGATGAGGAGAGACTTCTTCACCCAGAGAGTGGTGAACCTGTGGAATTCTCTGCCACAGAAAGTGGTTGGGGCCAATTCACTAAATATATTCAAAAGGGCGTTAGATGAAGTCCTTACTACTCGGGGGATCAAGGGGTATGGCGAGAAAGCAGGAAGGGGGTACTGAAGTTTCATGTTCAGCCATGAACTCATTGAATGGTGGTGCAGGCTAGAAGGGCCGAATGGCCTGCTCCTGCACCTATTTCCTATGTTTCTATGTTTCTATTACCCCCCAATACCATGTGCTTTAGTTTTGCACATTAATCTCTTCTGTGGGACCTTGTCAAAAGTCTTTTGAAAGTCCAAATACACCACACCCACTGGTTCTCCCTTGTCCACTCTACTAGTTACATCCTCAAAAAATTCTAGAAGATTTGTCAAGCATGATTTCCCTTTCATAAATCCATGCTGACTTGGACCGATCCTGTCACTGCTTTCCAAATGTGCTGCTATTTCATCTTTAATAATTGATTCCAAATTTTCCCCACGACCGATGTCAGGCTAACCGGACTATAATTCCCTGTTTTCTCTCTCCCTCATTTTTTAAAAAGTGGTGTTGAGCTCTCGTTCCCCTCCTCACCCTGGGTGTGGCTCACTGCACCCCAGTGGGACCCGCAGCCTCGGTCGGTAGGACCATGGGTGTGCCTCACTGCACCCCACCACTGGGACCTGCAGATTGGGTCAGTGGGACCTTGGGTGTGCCTTGCTGCATCTCACTGGGACTCGCAGCCTCAGCCGGTGGGGCTTCAGATGAGCCTCGATGCACCCCGCTGGAATCCCCAGCCTTGGACTGTGGAAAACCATGGAAAAGAAACAGAAACATAGAAAATAGGTGCAGAGGTTGGCCATCCAGCCCTTTGAGCCTGCACTACCATTCAATATGATCATGGCTGATCATTTTTGCAACTTTAATACCCCATTCCTGCTTTCTCGCAATATCCCTTGATCCCTTTAGCCATAAGGTCCACATCCAAATTCTGTTTGAATATAACTAACGAACTGGCCTCAACAACTTTCTGTGGTAGAGAATTCCAAAGGTTCACAATTCTCTAAGTGAAGACATTTTTCCTCATCTCGGTCCTAAATGGCTTACCCCTTACCCTTAGTCTGTGGCCCCTGGTTCTGGACTTCCCCAACATTGGAAACATGCTTCCTGCTTCTAACCTGTCCAAACCCGTCAGAATTTTAAATGTTTCTATGAGATCCTCGCTCATTCTTCTAAATTCCAGTGAATATAAGCCTAGTCGACCCAGTCTTTCTATGTCAGTCCTGCCATCCCGGGAATCAGTCTGGTGAACCATCGCTGCACTCCCTCAATAGCAGGAATGTCCTTCCTCAGATTAGGAGACCAAAACTGTACACAATATTCAAGGTGTGGCCTCACCAAGGCCCTGTACAACTGCAGTAAGACCTCCCTGCTCCCATGCTCAAATCCTCTCGCAATGAAGGCCAACATGCTATTTGCCTTCTTCACTGCCTGCTGTACCTGCATGCCAATTTTCAATGACTAATGTACCATGACACCCAGGTCTCGTTGCACCTCCCCTTTCCCTAATCTGTCACCATTCAGATAATATTCTGCCTTTCTGTTTTTGCCATCAACACTCAAAACACGAGTCAGGGAAAAGGCTGGCACCTCACTGAGCAGCACCTGCACCTCCTCTTAAGTAAGTACAACAGTGTGGGCTTCATCCATCCCCTCCCGCTCCTCCTCTCCTTCACCCCCATGCTCTTGGTCTGGAAGGTCTGAATTTCATTCTGCATCGTCAGGGTTGGTGTCAAGTTCTGCAAAATATAACAGAACAGACAAATGGTTATCAGCAGAGGAGGGGGCAGGATGGGTGGCATGAGTAGGCTCACATAGCGCAGGCAGCAGGCTCATTTGAAGAACCACAATGAATGATAGCACATTGCATCAACTGAAGCGTAGCTGACGGAGACATCCCCATGAACCGAAGCATGACTAGCCCGCGCAGTACTTAACATTTAGCAAAGCCAGATTCTGGAATTTGCAGGACTTACCCTCTCCCTCGAATGTGGGCTCACCTTGTGCAGTGGCTGTTGCTTTTCTCCAGGCAGGACCCATCAAAGCAGCAACCCTCTCTTCCAAGGGAATCAGTGGGTGCAGATTTGCTGGGCTTCCTCCTGATCGAGTTCTTTCGGCTTTGTTATCTGCCACTTTCCTATGCAAAGATGAAAATACAACTCTTTAGAGAGGGCGTCTTTCTGCTGAGTGAGACATATACAGCAGATCACATTTGCATTACAATTGCAATTGCATTGAATAAAGGAAAATATTTGAACTACTTGACCAAGGTCCTGCCACTTCTTTTTGCGTTGGCCTCCAGATCTTGGAGTGGTCATGACACAGTAATCTTCTGCAAGTTTTTCCAGCATTTCTTCATTTCTTTGGGTGGAACTTTTATGTAACCTCTGCTGGTGTCCAGCTCGTGCCATCTGGCCTCAATCACAGTAACTAGTGCCTCCACTTCTTCCTGTAAGTTGCATCTTGTATTGCAGCTTCGATTTTTCCAATGGTCTCACACAGCACTCAACATTCTCACACACACAACTGGCTCTTTAAAAATGGCCGATTGCAGACCGGGAGCTGTACTGCGCATGCGCGCCCATAGCAATAATGTCAAAAACGTCCTTTTTTCCCCTCGTATGCGCAGAAAGTGCGGCATCGTTTTTTTGGCGCAGACAGTAGGCTTCACCCCACAAGGCGACTGCGCAGCATCAATTTTGAAAAATACAGTGGGGAAACTATGGAGTACTTCTGGCCTAGAAAAACGGGCATAATTCTGGCACTGCGCCAGAAAAAAGCTTTGGGCAAACTTGAGCACTAAATAAGTCTATTTATTAGCATCTTTTGTGTCTGTAGTCACCAAAATATCATTTTTTAATGTATTATTCCAGCATGTTTCATTGACAGCGCTCAACCAATCATACAGAAAAACTGTCAGAGACCTGCCCAACACATTTCATTGAGAATCCCGTGGATCATTCAGGTGGGAAACCTGACAAAGATCTAACCAATGGGGATGGGCGGAATGAATTATAAAATGATACAGCACAGAAGGAAGTCATTTGACCCATCATGCCTGTGCCGGCTCTTTGAAAGAGCTATACAATTAGTCCCATGACATCATCAGACCCGCTTCCTTCAATTGACCAGAAAACGCACTGAACAAGCTCAGCAAGACCAATCAGGGGAAAATCATTTGTCCAACCTCTGCCCAGCGAATGCCCATGAAATTCTTACTTTTGGTAAAAGAAGGCATAGTGCTTGCTTTTACCAGCATAAGAGTTTTCAAAATGTATAAAAATAAAATGTTATCAATTATTTATACATTAAAAAAAACCCTGTACATAAGGTTAGTTTATTTTTAGCCCCTTTAAAACATGTAAAATTATTTTTGAAAACATTTAATTTTTGTTTTAAATATTTAATTAAATGCCATTTTAATTAATTTTAAATTGTATGGGGGGGCGGGGGGGTGGGGGGGGAAATTGCCCTTCGCCCCATCTGGAGCAGAACATTTGAATTAAATATAAAAATACCGCCAGGATAGATGGAACCGAGAATGGGGCAAAATTTGGCATTTTTGTGGAAAAAAATGATCGGAGTGGTATTGGGGGTGGAAATGACCTCCGCAGAGTGCTGGAGGGGTGGGATCAATGACTGATGATCCAATTTCACCTGACTCTCAATCAATCAGAACAAGGCAACTGGTCCCTGGTCTTCTTAAAGGGCAGGTCTTTCAGGTAGGTACTGCTCATTCTCATCGGTTGCATTGTTGCATTTGTTGTGTGATTGGGACAACACATTGCTCAAAGCTGTCCAAATGTGAAGGCAAAGTGTTTCTGCTGCAACAAAACTGGGCATATTGCGAAGCTGTGCTGACTGAAAAGTAAACTGACTTTCAATGCTAGAAGTAGAAATTGCCAGACACTACATAACATTGAAGAGAAGCAACCGGACGAGGAGGTTCTGGAGATACATGTCATCAGGAGCAAGAAGGTGTCTACAGCGATTTGCTAAATATTGTCCTCCATGTAGACATTGCAGGAGCCAGGATACCCATGGAAATTGGCACTGGTGCATCCGTGAGTGTAATACCGGAATCGCTATAGCTTGACTGGAGAAATCGAAGATAGAGCTGTGAGGCTACTCAGGAGAGGAAATCCCTGTGGCAGGAAGTATCACTATACCGGCACTATCCAAAGGGGTTCCGCAATCAAGCAATATCTGAAGGTATTCCGCGAAACAGACAGCCCGATTCAAGACTTCAAGGTGAGTGTCACAGTGCAGAAGAACAAAAGACCAGTTTACTGCAAGCCACGTCCTGTACCATATGCACTCAAGGACTCAAAAGACGAGAAACTGAGAACACTCTCTATAAGGTAGATTTAAGTAATTGGGCTACACCCATTGTTGTTGTACCTAAGTCAGATGTTAATGCTGATGCTATGTCCAGGTTGCCATCCCCATCACAAGTTACACCCAATAGGGAAGATGTGTTCTATTTTCTATACATTGATGAACTGCTAGCCAGAGCTGAAGGGATCAGTAGAGCAACCAAATGTGACCCAGTTATGTCAATGGTGTATGATTATATAGCAAGTGGATGGCCAAACCTGATATTAAAGGAAGATATTCATCCATACTTCATTCATAGGAATGAATTATCAGTGGATAAAGATTATATCATGTGCGGAGCAAGAGTGGTTATCCCAAATAAGTTCAGGTCTAAATTGTTTGGAGATCTTCATGACCAGCACCTGGAAATGTACTTAACCAAGAATTTTGCATGCAGTTTCATATGGTGGCCAGGTTGAGATAAATAGATAGAGTACATCATCAGCCAGTATACAACATGTCAATCGGTGAGCAAGAAACCACCATCAGTTCCATTACAGTCATGGAAATGGCCTCGCAGAGTATGGCAAAGGTTACAAGTAGATTTTGCTGAGCTAGAAAGACAGCAGTTGTTCATAGTGATAAATTGTCATTCAAAATGGGTAGAGGTGTTTCCGATGCGGAAAATAACAACAAATAAAACACTCAACAATTTGTGAAGATTGTTTTCTTCATATGGCCTCCCTGCAGACATATTGTCTGATAATGGCCCACAATTTTGTTCAGAAGAATTTCATGAGCAGAAACGGTCTGAAACATATCAAATTTCCACCATACCAACTTGCTTCAAATGGTGCAGCAGAGCGCACAGTACAAATTGTAAAACATGTCCTCATCAAGCAAATGTTGGATCCTAATCGAAGGCAACGGCAGTTGTCATGGATCATATACTGGCAAATTTTCTGATTACTTATCGGAATCCTTATTTCTCAAATGACAGCCATGAACCAGTTCTTGTTGTTAAAGCCAAACTTGGCACAGTCAGTAGAAGAGAAACAATCAAAGCAGAAAGAAAGTCATGATAGAGGTCGAGTAAGAGGGAGAAGTGCGAAATTGAATCAGAAGGTTAGAATGAAAAGCCATCACCATAAATGGTTAAAGTGTTACCAGGAAGAGTAGTGAAGATATGTGGCCCTGTAAAGTTTGGATGATTCGATTATTTCTGATGAGTCAGATAGTCTTGTTACAAATCAAGTACGAGTAGCAAATCCTACATCAGATGTATTAGAAACTAGTCCAAAAGAAAGTCAGAATTTAAGTCTGAGTCCAGTCAGGCAGACAGTCACAAGGTGTAGAGAGTCCAAATGTAGATTAAGGGCAGCCCTTGGAGAAAACTCTCCTCAGACTCAGCCTAGAATGAGTCCCACAACAAGATTGGAAAGCTCTGTTCAAGAACGAAGGTATCCTCTTCGAAACAAAAAAATAGTGGTTATGTTTGATTTGTAAATATGGAAAAATAAGTTCATATCTTTTGTTGTGCATACCATGCACTTTATGTATAATGATTATTTTGTAATGATTAACTTCTTCAATAAGAAGGCAGAAGTGTTGTATACTAGTTGACTACTTCCTCTAGTGGGCTACTGATGTAATAACAATAAAGCATGTGCTCTGCACACAGTTCTGTTAGGAGCCATCTTGTAAGTGTGTGTGCTTGTGTAGCTGTGTCTCAAGATATCACAAAAGGGATGAGCAACCGGGTTACTCAGAGGTCACAGTGAGTGCTACGTTTCCTAATAGCACAGTGCGTATATATATTGGACTGCTGTGACACATTGTCATCAAAGTTACAGTTAAGTTGTCTAGCCACCTGGCTCATGAAACCCATGCTGAGCATCAGTACAATGAGAGCCCTGCGGCCACCCAGAACCTCATAGAGCAGACTACCGGGATGGTAAAGCAGCGTTTCCGGTGCTTTGATGGCTCTCGAGGCAGCCTTCAATACTCCCCTGATCAAGTCTCGTTCTTCATTGTAGTCTGCTGAATGCTGAACAACCAGGCCATAATGAGGGCCCAGGCATTGCCACTGGGGATCGCAGCTCCACCTCAGGAGGAGGAAGAGGAAGATGAGCGCAATGATGCACAGCATGGAGGATCAGCAGCCATGGAGAAGGCACCATGCCAATGCTGCCGTTGCAAGGGCTGCACGTCAGCGCCTCATCCTGCATCGATTCCGATGAATCAATGACCAATGATGACTGGGCCTCATAGTCACATCGCTAGGTGCTAGGCTCATGTCGCAGCTCTGTGAAATTCTCAATAATACACATGACGACAATGCCAACGGTCAAATCAACATTTTAGTATCTCTAACAAGAGTGTGCCCTCAAGCAGCACACCAACAACCCTTCACCAGGAATGTCGGTGGCAGTGGGCGGCAGTCGGCGGCAGCGGGTGGTGAGGTGTTGAAAATCGGCCCCTGAGAATTGATGCCACCAACCAGTGACTGCATCACATCACAAGGGCCTTGTGTAGCTTCGGCCTGTGCTGTAATAGCTGCTGCCACATCAGCCATGGCATGCGCCATCATGACAAGGATGGGCTTGATGGGATGCTCAGAGGCATGGGAAATGCTTGAGGCAGCCTCCTCCAACTTTACAGCAAGAGCATCGATGCTCTGCAGGACACTTGCCAATGCACACAAAGCTCGCAGTACAACCCCTGCAACTCTGTCATCATACCCTCTATACGAAAGACGAGTATTAGAGATTCATATATTCAATTTGTAGTCATTGACCAAACTAATCATACCCATAATTATCTGTGGGCATGGGAATGTTCGAAGCTCCTCGAATGTACGCGAAGGCAGTCAAAAATAACAAACTAACATGAGCTGTGAGCCAAGGTCACATTATTATAATAATAAAGTAGAAATTGGAGTCGGTCTAATCAAGCCTAACAGTTAGAATACAGTTGCATAAATAAGGCGAATTCTGAGGAAATGAAGGAATCTGTAAACAAGATAACATGGACAATTAGCGTTGATGGAAAATTATTGGAGGCAGGCGTGGCCAGGATACTAGCTCTGGTTTGAATAACAATGGTATTTTGACCATTAGAACCAATTAAACAAGGTGATTTTGTTAAAGACCAGAGGCTAGATTTTACTATTTTGTGCAGATCGTCCAAAAATGGGAGTTATTTCCGGCATGGATGTTGAAAAAGGGTTTTCAGATCACCGGCTTCTCGCCCATTCTCAAAACACCTAGTTTACATTTTTGAAAATGGCCGTTTACGCGAGCGATATCAAATGGGCGATAGCGTTAAATTTTGTTGGCCTTCTGCCGTAAAGTATGGCTGTCCTTAGCAATGTCATGACTCCGCACGATTCCCGCGATTCTGGAGGTCAACAGTCACCATGACATGTGCAGAAGAGGAGACGGAGAGAGAGGGAGTTCAGAGGGACTGAAGGCGTGGCTGGGTGTGGTGTGGCTGCTTTCGGAGGAAGGAGGGAGACAGCAAGTAGGCGAACAAAAATGAGCCGTTACCAGCCACACATTTGATCGAATTTGCCCTATAATGGAGAGAGAGGAGGAGGCATCACCGCACGCTGTTGAGACTGACGCTGGAGAGAGCAGTGAGGTGAGAGAGGAGCACATTGGAGGCCGCAAAAGAGCCAGGACGTTCTTGGACGAGGCAAATGCCTCTCTCCTGCAGGAGGTCGAGTTAGGCTGGGGTGATTTGACACAGGGAGGCTGTGGGAAGACCATCCCAAAGGTCTCCAGAGAATATGGACCAAGATAGTAGAGGGGGTCTCGTCGGCGACCAACGAGGTGCATGAGGGGAAACAATGCCGCAAACGATGGAACGACCTTGTGGGATCCGCAAGAGTAAGTATTACATTGACTTATGTATTTATATAATTTGATTTGTAACAATCATGAGTGACTATCAACAGATATGAGGTCTTGCACTTTTAACGGGAATGTTTTACTCAAAGCCTGCGGTCACGATGTACGTCTTTAGGTAAAGAATGATAATAATCATAATAATCTTGATTATATCTGTTGGTTATGTGTTGTATCAGTCTCTGTGACAGTACCTAGCAATGACATCACGCAATGATCTCATGCCATGTCGTCCTGTCACCTTTTATAGAAGAAGCTATCGACGATGAGGTTCATGCAGAGGTGAACAGGTGGGGGGCCACCAGTCCCCAGCGACAGCCATTATTGCATCGGCAGACTCTGAAGTGATGCCACGTGAGTAAAGCTTACACCATTGCGTGATGTAAAATCAATAGATGCCACACGTTGGTGACCAGCTCATCGAAGCACTGGGGGGCATATCCCGACACCTGGCCAGCATGACCAAGTACATTCCACGCATGGCGGAGTCCCTTGATGCGACAGCCAGGAACACTGCTGCCACAGGCCTCCCAGTGGTCCCTGAGTGCGGCACTCCACCCCTAGGTTCCGCACTACCACTGTGAACAACAGATGAGAGCAAGGACCAAGATCCTGCTTCTGCATCAGAGAATGTTGCCCCCTCGGCACCCCCCGCTCCCGTACCCGTGCAACCACCGCATCTGCCTTCATCCCCCCCCAATGAGGCACCGCCTGAGGAGCTCCTCTGCCAGGCGCTCTGGAGCAAGGAGGGAAAGGGATGGAGGTGGGGAGCAGAAGGAGAGGGGGAAGGAAAGTGAGGTGCATGTGCGCAGGTGATGGTTGTGTTATATCTCCATCTGGGTGTGTGCAATTTGTTGCAATGTATGGGGGCTGGGGACCACACTCCTATTTTGCCTTTGTATTCTGTGTTGTTCGACATGTTGAACATGTGATTTATGTCAATGGTGGAAAAAGTGGGGTGTGGGCGGGTGTTGGGTGTTATTGGCTGTGACACTTATGATTTCAGACCAACGTTGGTATTAAACTTTTGTTATTGAACATAACCTTGTTGCGCATTGTCTCAGATAGCTGGACCGTTACACACTGGTGATTTCTTAACATGAAAGGGTTAAATACAATTTAACATTAATCAACATAAACTTTAACTGGCACCAAGGTGATGGGCACCATTGACGTCTGAGCTGCACACACACAGCAGTGTGTCAGCGTTGTCACTCACATCAGCGCTCTTTCAGGAAAATCTTTCTGATATCAGCTTCTTACATAAGAGTGGGAATTAACAAATGCCAGCCACACCACTGGCGTTCGTTTCGGTTAGTTCCACTTTTTGTGGGCATTTTTTTGAGCGAGCCATATTCTGGGCGATATGTGTGCGAGGTGGTGAAATTGACGATGGGCGATCTCCATGGCCGCTAGTTTGGATAAATATGCTCTGTACGACAAAAAACAGTGGGCGGTCATTCATATTGAATCTCGGCCTTAATTCCGTGCAGAAAGTAACACTGGGCGATATTATGGCCGTTGATGTCGCCCATTTTGCTGATTCCGCCCAAAAAAAAGTGGGCGGGTGGTAATATTTTATCCCGGCGTTAAGCACATTGGGAAAATAACGCTCGGCAATAAGTCTCCTAAAAGAGCCCATCAGTTTCCATTTTGTGCCAAAATGGGCAATATATGGGCGTTATAAGTCATTTCAGCGGTAAAATAGGCATTAAGTGGGCATTAAGCATGCAAAAAGGTTGAGGTTCTAGCCTCTAGTCTCCATTTTTAAAATTAGCCGTTACCGTGAGCGATACGAAATGGGCGGTAACGTTAAATCTCTCTGACCTTCTGCCGTAAAGTGTCGCCGTCCTTAGCAATGACATGGCGCCGTTCGATTCCCACAATTCAGGAGGTCAAGCGTCATCATGACATGTGCAGAAGAGGAGACAGAGAGAGAGGGATCTGAGAGGAAATTAAACCATGTGTGTGCTTATTTGGCTGTTGTGGGAGGCACGAGGGAGATTCACCAGTAGCAAAAAGCCTATTAAGCACCAAGAACATAGATGGCACCGAGATTTTGTCCACAAATAAGATAAAACATGAAAGGGATGGAAGAGGCCCTGGAGCTGGTAGTCAGGAACACTGGTGGTAGAGGGCTCCCAGTGATCCCGGAGCACCACACTGCACCCTAAGTGACGCACCCCCATTGCCAATGACATATTAGAGCCAGGAGCATCATGTTGCTCTGGCTCGGAGCACGTTCCCACCTTGGGACCATCCTCTTCCATATCCGTCCAAGCAGCAGTTCAGCCATCATCCCCCCCCTCCAGCCTGAGGAGCTCCTCGGCCAGGCATCTTAGACTCAGGAGGGGAAGGGGAAGGGGTAGAGGTGGGGAGGAGAAGTGGGGAGCTGGGGGGGGAGGGTTGGTTTTTACAGAAATACTTATGTTTTCAGGCAACTGTTCAGTTTAAATGTTTTTTATTTAACAAAACCTTGTTGCGCATTGGCTCACATAGCTGCACCATTACACACTGGTGATTCCTTAACATCAAAGGTTATCATTACACTAAACTTCAATCAACTTAAACTTTAACTGTCACCAAGGTGATGCCCACCATTGATGTATGACCTGCATATGCAGCAGTGTGTCAGCTTTGTAAATACCACCAATGTTATTTCAGGCAAAGCGCTCATTGATGAGCTCCTGATGTAAGACTCTTGCACCTATCATGCCACCATGAGCCCTTTCATGCGGTCTACAGGGGGACAGGGGCATGGCTTCAGCATCAGGCTGATTGTCTGGGCCGATGCCAGCGACCACCTCTTCGTCCTCCTCTTCCTCTCTCTGGTGAAGTGGACTTTCAGACTCTTCAGGCAATTCTTGTCCCCTCCTCATAGCCAAGTTGTGCAGCATGGAGCACACCACCACGAATTGAGCTACCTGCTGAGGATGGTATTGGAGATCGCCTCCTGAGTGGTCGGTGTCATGCAGGGGGGTCATCAGCCAGGTGGCGAGGCCATATCCTTTGTCACCAAGCATCCAGCATTGACCTTGTGGCTGATTGTTAAACAAGTCAGATACAGTGCTCTCACGCAGAATTTAAGCATCGTGGATGCTACCCAGAAATTTAGCATTCACTGCCATTATAATTTGCTAGTGGTCGATAATGAGTTGGGCATTCAGGGAGTGGAATCCTTGTGGTTCCTGAAAACCCCAGCATCCTGAAAAGGTTCCTGCATCGTGATGTACATACAGTCTATTGCTCCCTGCACCCTGGGGAAGTTTGCAATTCTGGAGAATCCAGGAGCCCTCTCACTCTGTGCCTCCCTGGTCATAGGGAAGCTGATAAAGTCCCTCCTGCGTGCTTACAGGGCATCAGTGGCTTGTCTAGTGAAGCGACGCATGGCATGCTGAGAAAGTCCACAAATGTCGCCAGCTGAGGCCTGAAAAAACCCGAGGCATAGAGCGACAGTGCCATGGTGACTTTGACCTCGACGGACAGTGCAGTACTGATGGTGCTGGCAGTCTGCAGATCTGCCATTGTCAGCTGGCAATATCTCAGTGCTAAACTCTTTGTGGAAGCGTAGTCTCCGAAGGCAGGTAGGGTCGGGCAAGTCGAGGTACACTTGTCTCTGTACTTGCAGGGGGTGTAATGTCTGGTCCTCCTCATCAGTCTGGCATGTCTTACATTGGGCACATAATGCTGCAGAGCGTACCTTCGGCAATCTCATCTGCAGCATGTAATTGGTCATCAAGAGAGGGTGAGAAAGGACAGGCCCCATTGCAATAGCTCTCTGGCTTCCACTGCTTGGTTACAAAGAATGAATGTCCCGACGAAGACACCTGTTCAATTCCAATCATTCACAGTATGATAAACTTGTTTGTTCAAATGTTCACATCACCTCTAAAGACCTCCAGAGTACATTCGAACTCCCCCAAGGTTGAAGCAGAGCAGCCTTTTAAAGGATACGACATGTGATTTAGAACATGGCGTCCATAACACTGTGATTACTTCCGGTTAGTTCCACTTTTCCTGGACGTTTTTTTGGGTGAGTGATATTGTGGCCGACATGTGTGCGAGGTGGTGAAAGTGACACTGGGCTATCTCCTAGCCGTTAGTTTCGGTAAATGTGATCTTTACGACAAAAAAAAGTGGGCGGTCGGTATTATTGAAACTCAGCATTAATTCCTGCAGAAATTAACGTTGGGCGATATTATGGGCGTGATTTTGCCCATTCTGATGATTCTGCCCCAAAAAAGTGGGCGGGTGGTATTTTTTCCCAGCGTTACGCACATAAGGAAAGTAACACTCGGCGATAAGTTTCTGAAAAATGCCCGTCACTTTCCATTTTGTGGCTAAATGGGCAATATATGGGCGTTATATGTCATTTCAGCGCTAAAATGGATGTTAAGCATGCAAAAAAATGGAAAATCTAGCCCCATATATGGATTCTGGCCAAACGAGTCTTTGATAAGAAATTGATTAAAACACCGATACTCAAAGAGTAACTTTGCACAGAAACTGCTGGAATAGCAACTAACAGATTTAAGACGACATCGGCTATGTTCATAAATTTCCAGGGACCTGGGCCTGCGAGCTTTCGTTCAACTATCGCTTTTTGTTCAGTATATGTCCCACCTGTTGGGGAGAGGGATGGAGTCAGTAGCTAAGGAATGGAGGTAAACATAAGAACATATGAAATAGGAACAGGAATAGGCAATACGGCCCCTCGAGCCTGCTCCGCCATTCAATAAGAACATGGCTGATCTGATCATGGACTCAGCTCCACTTTCCCGCCCATTCCTCATAACCCCTTATCCCCTGATTGTTTAAGAAACCATCTATTTCTGTCTTAATTTTATTCAATGTCCCAGCTTCCACAGCTCTCTGAGGCAGTGAATTCCCCAGATATTCAACCCTCTGAGAGAAGAAATTTCTCCTCGTCTCTGTTTTAAATGGGTGGCCTCTTATTCTAAGATTATGCCCTCTAGTTCTAGTCTCCCCCATCAGTGGAAAAGTCCTCTCTGTATCCACCTTGTCAAGCCCCCTCATAACAGGGTCGATTGTATTTGGACTTCCAGAAGGCATTTGACAAGGTGCCACATAAAAGATTGCTGCACAAAATAACATTTCATGGGGTTGGGGTTAATATATTAGCATGGATAGAGGATTGGCTAATCAACAGAAATCAGAGAGTAGGGATAAATGGTTCATTCTCTGGTTGGCAACCAGTAACTAGTGGGGTGCTGCAGGGATCAGTGCTGGGAACCCAACTATTTACAATCTATATTAACGACTTGGAAGAAGGGACTGTGTGTAATGTAGCCAAGTTTGTTGATGATACAAAGATGGGAGGAAAAGCAATGTGTGAGGAGGACACACAAAATCTGCAAAAGGACAGAGACAAGCTATGTGAGTGAGCAAAAATTTGGCAGCTGGAGTATAATGTTGGAAAGTGTGAGGTCATGCACTTTGGCAGAAAAAGTCAAAGAGCAAGTTATTATTTAAATGGAGAAAGATTGCAAAGTGCCGCAGTACAGCGGGACTTGGGGGTACTTGTGCATGAAACACAAAAGGATAGTATGCAGATACTGCAAATGATCAGGAAGGCCAATGGTATCTTGGCTTTATTGCAAAGGGGATGGAGTATAAAAGCATGGAAGTCTTGCTACAGCTATATAAGGTATTGGTGAGGCCACACCTGGAATACTGCGTGCAGTTTTGGTTTCCATATTTACGAAAGGATATACTTGCTTTGGAGGCAGTTCAGAGAAGGTTCACAAGGTTGATTCTGGTTATGAGGGTGTTGACTTATGAGGAAAGGTTGAGTAGGTTGGGACTCTACTCATTGAAATTCAGAAGAATGAGAGGTAATCTTATCGAAACTTATAAGATTATGAGGGATTTGATAAGGTGGATGCAGAGAGGATGTTTCCACTGATGGGGGAGACTAAAACTAGAGGGCATAATCTTAGAATAAGGGTCCGCACATTTAAAACTGAGATGAGGAGACATTTCTTCTCTCTGAGGGTTGTAAATCTGTGGTATTCGCTGCCTCAGAGAGCTGTCGAAGCTGGGACATTGAATAAATTTAAGACAGAAATAGATAGTTTCTTCAATGATAAGGGGATAAGGGGGCACAGGGAACAGGCGGAGAAGTGAAGCTGATGCCATGAACAGAGCAGCCATGATCTTATTGAATGGCTGAGCCATCTTGAGTGGCCATATGGCTTACTCCTGCTCCTATTTCTTATGTTCTTATGTTCTTATATTCTTATGCATTTTAATAAGATCACCTCTCATTCTTCTGAATTCCAATGAGTAGAGGCCCAAACGACTCAACCTTTCCTCATAAGTCAACTCCTTCATCCCCGGAATCAACCTAGTGAGCATTCTCTGAACTGCCTCCAAAGCAAGTATATCCTTTCGTAAATATGTAAACCAAAATTGCACGCAGTTTTCAAGGTGTGGCTTCACCAATACCTGATATAGCTGTAGCAAGACTTTCCTGCTTTTATACTGCATCTCCTTTGCAATAAAAGCCAAAATTCCATTGGCCTTCCTGATCACTTGCTGTACCTGCACACTAACCTTTTGTGTTTCATGCACAAGTACCCCCAGTTTCCGCTGTACTGCGGCACTTTGCAATTTTTCTCCATTTAAATAATAACTTGCTCTTTGATTTTTTTCTGCCAAAGTGCATGACCTCACACTTTCCAACATTATACTCCAGCCAAATTTTTGCCCACTCACTTAGCCTGTCTATGTCCTTTTGCAGATTTTTTGTGTCCTTCTCACACATTGCTTTTCCTCTCATCTTTGTATCGTCAGCAAACTTGGCTATGTTATACTCAGTCCTTTCTTCCAAGATGTTAATATAGATTGTAAATAGTTGGGGTCCCAACACTGCTCCCTGCGGCACTCCACTTTTACTGATTGCCAACCAGAGAATGACCATTTATCCTGACTCTCTGTTTTCTATTTGTTAGCCAATCCCCTATCCATACTAGTATATTAACCCCAACCCCATGAACTTTTTTCTTGTGCAGTAACCTTTTATGTGGCACCTTGTCAAATGCCTTCTTGAAGTCCAAATACACCACATCCATTGTTTCCCTTTATGCACCGTGTTCATTATATCCTCAAAGAGCTCCAGCAAATTTGTCAAACATGACTTCCCCTTCATAAATCCATGCTGACTCTGCCTGACCGAATTTTGCTATTCCAAATGTCTTGCTACTGCTTCTTTAAAAATGGTTGCAAGGTGGCCAAGACTGGGAATTAAACATACAGGGGTATCTGATGATTCAGAAAGATAGGCAAGAAGGGAAAGGAGGTGGGGTAGCTCTGTTAATAAAAGATGATATCAGGGCAGTTGTGAGGGATGATATTGGCTCCAATGAACAAAATGTTGAATCATTGTGGGTGGAGATTAGAGATAGTAAGGGGAAAAAGTCACTGGTTGGCGTAGTTTATAGGCCCCCAAATAATAACGTCATGGTGGGGCGGGCAATAATCAAGGGAATAATGGAGGCATGTGAAAAAGGAACGGCAGTAGTCATGGGGTATTTTAACCTACATGTCGATTGGTCAAATCAAATCGCACGGGGTAGTATGGAGGAGGAATTCATAGAATGCATACGGGATTGTTTCTTAGAACAGTATGTTACAGAACCTACAAGGGAGCAAGCTATCTTAGATCTGGTCCTGTGTAATGAGACAGGAAAAATAAACGATCTCCTCATAAAAGATCCGCTCGGAATGAGTGATCACAATATGGTTGAAATTGTAATACAGATTGAGGATGAGGAAGTTGTGTCAGAAATGAGCGTACTATGCTTAAACAAAGGGGACTACAGTGGGATGAGGGCAGAGTTGGCTAAAGTAGACTGGAAACAAGGACTAAACGGTGGCACAATTGAGGAACAGTGGAGGACTTTTTAAGGAGCTCTTTCATAGTGCGCAACAAAAATATATTCCAGTGAAAAAGAAGGGCGGCAAGAGAAGGGATAATCAGCCGTGGATAACTAAGGAAATAAAGGAAAGTATCAAATCAAAGACCAATGCGTATAAGGTGGCCAAGGTTAGTGGGAAACTAGAGGATTGGGAAAATTTTAAGCAACAGCAATGACTAAAAAAGCAATAAAGAAAGGGAAGATAGATTACGAAGGTAAACTTGCGCAAAACATAAAAACAGATAGTAAAAGCTTTTACAGATATATAAAACGGAAAAGAGTGACTAAAGTAAATGTTGGTCCCTTAGAAGATGAAAAAGGGGATTTAATAATGGGAAATGTGGAAATGGCTGAGACCTTAAACAATTATTTTGCTTCCGTCTTCACAGTGGAAGACACAAAAACCATGCCAAAATTTGCAGGCCATAGGAATGTGGGAAGGGAGGACCTTGAGACAATCACTATCACTAGAGGGGTAGTGCTAGACAGGCTAATGGGACTGAAAGTAGACAAGTCACCTGGTCCTGATGAAATGAATTCCAGGGTATTAAAAGAGATGGCGGAAGTTATAGCAGATGCATTCGTTATAATCTACCAAAATTCTCTGGACTCTGGGGAGGTACCAGCGGATTGGAAAGCAGCTAGTGTAATGCCTCTGTTTAAAAAAGGGGGCAGGCAAAAGGCAGGTAACTATAGGCCGGTTAGTTTAACATCTGTAGTGGGGAAAATGCTTGAAACTATCATTAAGGAAGAAATAGCGGGACATCTAGATAGGAATAGTGCAATCAAGCAGACGCAGCATGGATTCATGAAAGGGTAATCATGTTTAACTAACTTACTGGAATTGTTTGAGGATATAACGAACATGGTAGATAGAGGTGTACCGATGGATGTGGTATATTTAGATTTCCAAAAGGCATTCGATAAGGTGCCACACAAAAGGTTACTGCAGAAGATAAAAGTACGCGGTGTCAGAGGAAAAGTATTAGCATGGATAGAGAATTGGCATGCTAACAGAAAGCAGAGAGTCAGGATAAATGGGTCCTTTTCCAGTTGGAAATCAGTGGTTGTGGTGTGCCACAGGGATCGGTGCTGGGACCACAACTGTTTACAATATACATAGATGACCTAGAAGAGGGGACAGAGTGTAGTGCAACTAAATTTGCAGATGACACTAAGATTAGTGGGAAAGCGGGTTGTGTAGAGGACTCAGAGAGGCTGCAAGGAGATTTGGATAGGTTAAGCGAATGGGCTAAGGTTTGGCAGATGGAATACAATGTCGGAAAGTGTGAGGTCATCCACCTTGGGAAAAAAAACAGTAAAAGGGAATATTATTTGAATGGGGAGAAATTACAACATGCTGTGGTGCAGAGGGACCTGGGGGTCCTTGTGCATGAATCCCAAAAGGTTAGTTTGCAGGTGCAGCAGGTAATCAGGAAGGCAAATGGAATGTTGGCCTTCATTGCGAGAGGGATGGAGTACAAAAGCAGGGAGGTCTTGCTGCAACTGTATAAGGTATTGGTAAGGCCGCACCTGGAGTACTGCTTGCAGTTTTGGTCAATTTACTTAAGGAAGGATATACTAGCTTTGGAAGGGGTACAGAGACGATTCACTAGGCTGATTCCAGAAATGAGGGGGTTACCTTATGATGATAGATTGAGTAGACTGGGTCTTTACTCCTTGGAGTTCAGAAGGATGAGGGGTGATCTTATAGAAACATTTAAAATCATGAAAGGGATAGACAAGATAGAGGCAGAGAGGTTGTTTCCAATGGTAGGGGAGACTAGAACTAGGGGGCACAGCCTCAAAATACGGAGGAGCCAATTTAAAACTGAGTTGAGAAAGAATTTCTTCTCCCAGAGGGTTGTGAATCTGTGGAATTCTCTGCCCAAGGAAGCAGTTGAGGCTAGCTCATTGAATGTTTTCAAGTCAAAGATAGATAGATTTTTAACCAATAAGGGAATTAAGGGTTACAGGGAGAGGGCGGGTAAGTGGAGCTGAGTCCACGACCAGATCAGCCATGATCTTATTGAATGGCGGAGCAGGCTCGAGGGGCTAGATGGCCTACTCCTGTTCCTAATTCTTATGTTTTTATGTTCTTATGACTCCAACATTTTCCCAACCACAGATCTTAGGCTAACTGGTCTATAGTTTCCTACTTTTTGTCTGCTTCCTTTTTTAAATTCGAGGTTGAAATGGGTGTCATCAGTGTACATGTGGAAACTGACGTTTTGTTTTCGGATGATGTCGCCAAGGGGCAACATGTCGATGAGAAATAGGAGGGGGTCAAGAATAGATCCCTGTGAGACACCAGTAACGAAGCGGGGGCAGGAAGAGAATCCATTGCAGGTAATTCTCTGATTACGATTAGATAGATCAGAATGGAAACAGGCAAGTGCAGTCCCACCCATCTGGGCGATGGTGGAGAGGCGTTGGAGAAGCATAGAGTGGTCAACCGTGTATCAATCAGAATATAATAATACAGAAATAATGAACTTGCATTTATATAAGAACATAAGAATATAAGAAATAGGAGCAGGAGTAGGTCACATGGCCCCTTGAGCCTGCTCCACCATTCAATAAAGTCATGACTGATCCTGGCCTCAACTCCACTTTCCTGCCCGCTCCCCATAACCCTTGACTCCCCGATAGTTCAAGAATCTATATATCTCCACCTTAAATATATTCAATGACCCAGCCTCCACAGCTCTCTGGGGTAGAGAATTCCAAAGCTTCGCGACCCTCTAAGAGAAGAAATTCCTTTTCATCTCCGTTTTAAATGGGTGACTCCTTATTCTGAAACTATGCCCCCGAGTTCTAGATTCCCCCACGGGGGGAAACATCTTCTCTGCATCTACCCTGTCAAGCCTCCTCAGAATCTTATATATTTCAATAAGATCACCTCTCATTCTTCTCAACTCCAATGAGTATAGGCCCAACCTGCTCAACCTTTCTTCATAAGATAACCCCTTCATCTCAAGAATCGTCCTGGTGACCCTTCTTTGAACTGCCTCCAATGCAAGTATATCCACTTTTAAATAAGGAGACCAAAACTGTACGCAGTACTCTAGGTGTGGTCTCACCAACGCCCTGTACAGTTGTAACAAGCCTATCTACTTTTATACTCCATCCCCCTTGCAATTAAGGCCAACATTCCATTTGCCTTTCTAATTGCTTGCTGTACCCGCATGATAACCTTTTGTGTTTCATGTATGAGGATCCCCAGATCTCTCTATACCGCAGAATTTTGTAATGCCTTTCAAGACATCAGGTCGCCCCAAAGTGCTTTACCGGCAATTAAGTACTTTTAAAGTGTAGTCACTATTGTAATGCAGGTAAACACGGTAGCCAATTTTGCACGCAGCAAGATCCCACAAACAGCACTAAGATAATGACCAGAAAATCTGTTTTAGTGATGTTGGTTGAGGAATAAATATCGGTGAGGACCCCAAGGAGAACTCCCCTGCTCATCTTCAGATAGTGCAAATCGATCTTTTACATCCATCTCAGAGGGCAGATGGGACCTTGGCATAATGTATTATCCAAAAGATGGCACAAGAAAGCTGCCACAAACAGCAATGTGATAATGATCAGATAATCTGTTTTTGTTATGTTAATAGAGGAATAAATATTGGATTGGACTTCTCTGGCTTGCTCTTCTTCAAAATAGTGGCATGGTATCTTTTACATCCACCTAAGAGAGCAGACGGGACCTCGGTTTAACATCTCACCTGAAAGACGGCATCTTCGACAGTGCAGCCCTCCTTCAGTGGTACACTGGAGTGTCAACATAGATATGGTACTCAAGCCCAAGGAGTGAAACTTGAACCCAAAATCTTCTGATGTGCTACCAGCTGAGCCGTGGATGAAACAAACTAAAGTGTCTTATTCAGGCATAAAATGGGTTGTCCTTAACCCAATCTGCAAATAGTACTGATTGAGTAGAATTTAGCTCGGCATGTTTTTTCTCTTGCATGATTGTATTGGCTATTGCAATACCTTGTGCCTTTAGCAGAGCCTCTGGACAGTTTTAATTAGATGTCATATTTGCATTACTTGTTACTGCATTAACTCAGCACAAATAACTCTGATGGATGAACTTGAGAAAGTAATTTGCACACAGAACCTTGGAACTCATTATGTCCCACAAATTCTGTTTCTGAAACTGTGTTTCTAAATGTGTAACATAAGAACATAAGAAATAGGAACAGGAGTACACCATATGGCCCCTTGAGCCTGCTCCGCCATTCAATAACATCATGGCTGATCTGATCATGTACTCAGCTCCACTTCCCCGCCCGCTCCCCATAACCCCTTATCCCCTTATCGTTTAAGAAGCTGTCTATTTCTGTCTTAAATTTATTCAATGTCCAGCTTCCACAACTCTCTGAGGCAGTGAAGTCCACAGATTTACAACCCTCTGAGAGAAGAAATTTCTCCTCATCTCTGTTTTAAATGGGCGGCCCCTTATTCTAATATCGTGCCCTCTAGTTCGAGTCTCCCCCATCAGTGGAAACATCCTCTCTGCATTCACCTTATCAAATCCCCTCATAATCTTATACGTTTTGATAAGATCACCTCTCATTCTTCTGAATTCCAATGAGTAGAGGACCAACCTACTCAACCTTTCCTCATAAGTCAACCTCATCATCCCCGGAATCAATCTAGTGAACCTTCTCTGAACTATCTCCAAAGCAAGTATATTCTTTCATGGAAACCAAAACTGCACGCAGTATTCCAGGTGTGGCCTCACCAATACCTTATATAGCTGTAGCAAGACTTCCCTACTTTTATATTCCATCCCCTTTGCAATAAAGGCCAAGATACCATTGGTCTTCCTGATCACTTGCTGTACCTGCATACTATCCTTTTGTGTTTCATGCACAAGTGCCCCCAGGTCCCGCTGCACTGCGGCACTTTGCAATCTTTCTCCAATTAAATAATAACTTGCTCTTTGATTTTTTTCTGCCAAAGTGCATGACCTCACACTTTCCAAAATTATACTCCATCTGCCAAATTTTTGCCCACTCACTTAGCCTGTCTATGTCCTTTTGCAGATTTTGTTGTGTCCTCCTCACACATTGTTTTCCTCTTATCTTTGTATCATCAGCAAACTTGGCTACATTACACACAGTCCCTTCTTCCAAGTCATTAATATAGATTGTAAATAGTTGGGGTCACAGCACTGATCCCTGCCGCACCCCACTAGTTACTGGTTGCCAATCAGAGAATGAACCATTTATCCTGACTCTCTGTCCTCTGTTAGTTAGCCAATTCTATATCCATGCTAATATATTACCCCCAACCCCATGAACTTTTATCTTATGCTTCTACCTTTGATGTGGCACCTTGTCAAATGTCTTCTGGAAGTCTAAATACACCACATCCATTGGTTCCCCTTTATCCACCCTGTTCGTTACATCCTCAATGAACTCGGAACAAATTTGTCAAACATGACTTCCCCTTCATAAATCCATGCTGCCTCTGCCTGACCGAAATTTTGCGTTTCCAAATGTCCTGCTACTGCTTCTTTAATAATAGACTCCAACATTTTCCCAACTACAGATATTAGGCTACTATTTAGTTACAATTAAGTTACAATTAGGATGCTTAGGAAGCACAACATAACGTATAGCATTAACCTCATAAAAGATTAATGCAACTCACCTTTACACTTGACACTTTGAGTTATATTTTCTTATTTGATCCTTTTTTAATTTTCCCGCAGAAAAGTTACTGATCGTGAGCCAAAGTGTTCATAGAATCATAGAATAATACAGCACAGAAGGAGGCCAATCGGCCCATCGTGCCTGTGCTGGCTCTCTGAAAGAGCTATCCAATTTTTCACACTCTCCTGCCCTTTTCCCAAAGCTCTGAAACTATTTCCCCTTCAAATATTTATCCAATTCCATTTTGAAAGTTATTATTGAATCTGCTTCCACCCGCCTTTCCGGCAATGAATTCCAGATCATAACAATTTGCTGCGTAAAAAAAAAAATCTCCTCAGCTTGCCTCTGGTTCTTTTGCCAATGACTTTAAATCTGTGACCTCTGGTTACCGACCCTTCTGCCACCAGAAACAATTTCTCCTTATTTACTCTATCAAAACCCTTCATGATCTTGAACATCTCGATTAAATCTCCACCTCCCACAGACTGTGTCCCACCGACTGCCCCACCCACCTGGAATGAAAGACATCGATATATAGTTTAATTATCAAAATCTGACATTCTCCTGGGTAAAGTACCAAGAGCTCCGTAACACCATAACAGCATTAATTACAGACCTCTCAGATCACTTTTAGCAGATTCAAATACTAAATAATTTTAGGATGTCGCAATATGTTTAAGAGTTACTTTGCCTGTACATGGAGGCTTTGCCTTGTCCCACGACAGTCATGGTATGGCGAGAAAGCAGGAAGGGGGTACTGAAGTTGCATGTTCAGCCATGAACTCATTGAATGGCGGTGCAGGCTAGAAGGGCTGAATGGCCTGCTCCTGCACCTATTTTTCTATGTTTCTATGTTTCTATGTTTCTATGTTTCTAAAAGCCTTACACACTCCTTTTGTTCTTTGTAGTCTAATCTTAAACTAGATTAAATTGAGTGACGGTCAGAAATGTTTGATTAATAGAAAGGGTTGCCATATAAAAGAAATTTTTTTAAATTCAATTGCACATCATGTCTAATTTTATCTTTTAACATTTCAAACAATGTATTGCTGCTCACAGGTTTGTGCTTATGCATTTCATCTTTTTTTAAATCTGCATTGCCTTGTGCTGTTCTCATTCAGTTAAGGCAATGGTAAACCTCAACACAACTGACATCTGTCTGAGATATATGATCTGCAAACAGGCCTGCATAGCTTCTGGAAAATCTTCAGAACTACTGAAAAAAAAACTAAAATGCCAGTAATTGTGATGTTATTGAGGGTAATTTTGACTCTGTGCAACAGTGTAAAACGGGTGGCAGTGAATCGGCAGCCCATTTTACAACTCTGCCGACTTTTATTCCCTTCCATGGTAACAGAAATAGGGAAGGATCTAAAACAGGCTGGTTCGGTAGCGTCCGTTATACTCTATTGCACAAAGTCAAAATTACCCCCAGTGAGGCTGAATATTAGTCAACTCACAGGCTATCTACTGCAGATGGAAAATATTCAATGAGTCATGGTCTGACTCCAAGCCAGTAATCAGCTCCTTGTGGAAAGAGCAGGTATAAGTGATGTGATTACTTGTGAATTGTTGCTGCTGTCTCCAAGCTCCATCTATTAATGGATAAAGAGAGAAAATGCTTTCAAATGCACGGGAGGTCAGCCAATGTCTGAGATAAAGGTCACTATCTCAGGTGGGACTCTTAATCAGAACAGCTGTTATTTATGGATATTGTTCAGCAATTCCTGGGGGCAATTTCTAGATATAAGATGTTACTGTAATCCCAAATTGAG
The DNA here is from genome assembly GCF_044704955.1 of Pristiophorus japonicus. Classification (NCBI taxonomy): domain Eukaryota; kingdom Metazoa; phylum Chordata; class Chondrichthyes; family Pristiophoridae; genus Pristiophorus; species Pristiophorus japonicus. The sequence goes on from NC_091977.1 coordinate 34,761,626, forward strand.
ATATGTGGCTGGATAATTGATGGATTCTAGCGGTACTCACTCATCTCACACTGTTCTTGTCCTTTAGCTGTCCAACCACGCTTCAGTTCGGCAAGACAGCACATCATTTAGTCTTTTCTGAGATTTGGAAATGCTCATTAGCACTTAGTGAAAGCAAGAAATATTAAAGAAGAACAGGAGCTGAAATGTCTGTGTCAAAGATTTGAACTAAAACACCGATTGGGATCTATAAAAATGCTCTGTACGTTCATCATCTTGTATGTATGTGTGCGACTTTAAGCATCCGCTACTCCAGAGGTCGTGCAGGTAAATTGGGTCAAAAAGTAAGTGATCAGCGAGGACATCAGAAAAGTACAAGCTAGCTTGAGAGCTTCCAGCTCAGAAGATCATATTTATAAATAAGGACGCCCATTCGGACCATCCTTAGATGATCGATTTAAAGAAAACCCTCCATCACACCATCCATCTGTTTCTTAAATGAATCCAGGATTTTTGATTCAACTACCCCATTCAAAATATAAATTAACAGCAGTCAATGTGGGTTCAGAAGGAGAAGATCCTGCCTGATTAACCTCCGTGACTTCTTTGAGGAAATAACGTTCCAGGTGAGTTGAGATAAGACCTACGACGTGTTGTACCTAGACGTTTAGAAAGGCTTTGACAAAGTTGCACATGAAAGACTATGGCCCCGAAATTGTCCTTTGCCCTTATAAGGGGTAATCTTCCGTGGCTGGGGCTTTCTCCGTCTGGCCTGGATTTCCCACCACTGACACAGAAATGGGCCATGCGCCCCTCACAAGACATCTCCAGCGCCCTGCTTCCTTAGAGGGATGCTGTTGGGATGGCTGAGTCCAGCGTTGTGTGGAGCAGGCCAGCGCTATGCTGACACGATACAACGCCCCTCCCCTTCAATTAAATGGAAGGGCTGCTGCGCACTCTGCAGGCCCTTTGGTGACTGTCTCTGGGCCACCAGCAAGGTGATCCACCAGGCCAGCAGCCCAGCACCCAAAATGAAGTGTTGGGCTGCACGTTGACGACCAAATAAAGATGGTGACCCAGCGACTGATGTCCACCCCGGCGACTGATGTCCGCCAGCCTCGCAACCCGTGAAGCAATTTCCTCTGTGGGGTGCAATGGAGTTGGTGCGGGACAGTGAGAGGTAGGCGGGCATGGTGATGATGTCATCGCCAGTTGTGCGCCGGCCTTGGGTACTAACCGCGGGGCGTGGCACTGTCGGGACAGCGCTTCCAAAACTCCGGGGCTATTTCCTTGGAGGCGAAAATGCCACTGCACCCATTAGAGCCCCCTGAAGAGGCTAATGGGGCTATAAAAACGGGCAATTTCACCCCCTGTTGGTTAAGCTCAAAGCAATGGGGAATCAAGGCTAATCTTGGGAACAGATGAAGGGTAAGGGCGACTTTAATGTTACTCACTCAGCAGAAACCTGGCAGGCAGGCAGTTAAAATCGCCCTAGCTCTTACCTGTCCAAAAGCCGCCATGATCGCAACATCTGCAATTTTAACCTGCTCTCCTGAGCAGGCAGCGAGGATACGTGCCCGGAGTCAACAGGGAACTTCCTTAGATGTGCATGCTGCAGCCGAATGTAATGCAGTCAGCTGTAATTTTAACTCAGGCCTGAGTACGGAATACGCCTGGGGTTAAAATCGGGGCCTAGATACTTTCTGGAGGAGTTATATTTGGGTAGGGGAGTACCCTACTGAGTGGGGTACTCGAGGCAGCAGTGTTGGGACCAATAATGTTTCTTATTTACATCAATGACTTGGACGCATCAAACCAAAAGCAAATTGATCAAACTTGTGACTGATACCAAATTCGGAGGAGAAGTATCAAGGAGGTGGCTCAGAAATTACAGAATAAACTGGAAAGATTTTGTAAGCAGGCAGAATAATGGTAGATGAAGATTCATACAGACAAATGCAAAGTCCTACACATTAGAAGGAAATAATTGGCAGCACACTTTATCCATAAGTGGTGTTTAAATAGCTAAGGTTATGGTTGAAAAGGTGCAACAGATTTTGAGGATGGAGGCAGTGCAGAGAAGAGCCATGAGGTTGATCTCCAGTCTTAGACATTGATATATATGTATACTTGTATTTACTCTGTACAGCCACCAGATGGCTCATCCCCTGGAGTCCCAAGGGACCCCATAATCGGATTGGAAAGCAGCTAATGTAACGCCTCTGTTTAAAAAAGGGGGCAGACAAAAGGCAGGTAACTATAGGCCAGTTAGTTTAACATCTGTAGTGGGGAAAATGCTTGAACTATCATTAAGGAAGAAATAACGGGGCATCTAGATAGAAATAGTGCAATCAAGCAGACGCAACATGGATTCATGAAGGGGAAATCACGTTTAACTAATTTTACTGGAATTCTTTGAGGATATAACGAGCATGGTGGATAGAGGTGTACCGATGGATGTGGTGTATTTAGATTTCCAAAAGGCATTCAATAAGGTGCCACACAAAAGGTTACTGCAGAAGATAAAAGTACGCGGAGTCAGAGGAAATGTATTAGCATGGATAGAGAATTGGCTGGCTAACAGAAAGCAGAGAGTCAGGATAAATGGGTCCTTTTCGGGTTGGAAATCGATGGTTAGTGGTGTGCCACAGAGATCGGTGCTGGGACCACAACTGTTTACAATATACATAGATGACCTAGAAGAGGGGACAGAGTGTAGTGTAACAAAATTTGCAGATGGCACATAGATTAGTGGGAAAGCGGGTTGTATAGAGGACACAGAGAGGCTGCAAAGAGATTTGGATCGGTTAAGCGAATAAGCTCAGGTTTGGCAGATGGAATATAATGTCTGAAAATGTGAGGTCATCCACCTTGGAAAAAAAAATAGTAAATGGGAATATTATTTGAATGGGGAGAAATTACAACATGCTGCTGTGCAGAGGGACCTGGGGGTCCTTGTGCATGAATCCAAAAAGTTAGTTTGCAGGTGCAGCAGGTAATCAGGAAGGCGAATGGAATGTTGGCCTTCATTGCGAGAGGGATGGAGTACAAAAGCAGGGAGGTCCTGCTGCAACTGTACAGGGTATTGGTGAGGCCGCACCTGGAGTACTGCGTGCAGTTTCGGTCACCTTACTTAAGGAAGGATATACTAGCTTTGGAGGGGGTACAGAGACGATTCACTAGGCTGATACCGGAGATGAAGGGGTTACCTTATGATGATAGATTGAGTAGACTGGGTCTTTACTCATTGGAGTTCAGAAGGATGAGGGGTGATCTTATAGAAACATTTAAAATAATAAAAGGGATAGACAAGATAGAGGCAGAGAGGTTGTTTGCACTGGTCGGGGAGACTAGAACTAGGGGGCACAGCCTCAAAATATGGGGGACCCAATTTAAAACTGAGTTGAGAAGGAATTTCTTCTCCCAAAGGGTTGTGAATCTGTGGAATTCTCTGCCCAAAGAAGCAGTTGAGGCTAGCTCATTGAATATATTCAAATCACATATAGATAGATTTTTAACCAATAAGGGAATTAAGTGTTATGGGGAGTGGTTGGGTAAGTGGAGCTGAGTCCACGGCTAGATCAGCCATGATCTTGTTGAATGGCGGAGCAGGCTCGAGGTGCTAGATGGCCTACCCCTGTTCCTAATTCTTATGTTCTTATGTTCTTATGTATTGGGAGCACAGGTATTTAAGGAGGCTTCAAAGGCTGGAGAGGCACTCTAGAGACCTGCAATAAAAGACAAAGGTCACACTTTGCTTTGAGCTCACTGTGTTCAGTCTGACCCTTTCTCCATACACAACAACTGGCGACGAGATACAGATAGCGAACTCAAAGATGCAGAGAACAGTGGGCATCCTGGAGAAATTTTTGGAGGGAGATGATTGGGAAACTTTTGTTGAATGTTGAACTAAATGGATTCCCGGTGTCAGTGGAGCAGGACACAGGCACGAGCCAGTCCATCATGGGCAAAAAGACTTTCGAAAGATTGTGGTGCAACAGGCCTCAAGGCCAGTCTTAACTCCAGTTCGCACAAAACTAAGAACTTACATGAAAGAACTGATTTCTATAATCGGCAGTGCTACCATAAAGGTCTCCTATGATGGAACGGTGCACAAGCTACCAATCTGGGCTTATGATCTGGAAATATGAGTTCAAATCCCACCATGGCAGCCGCGGAGTTTAAATTCAATGAAATGAATAAAAATGGAATAAAAAGCTGGTATCAGTAATCGTGACCATGAAGCTGCCAGATTGTTGTAAAAACCCCTTTGGTTCAGGGAAGGAAATCCAGCCTATAAGTGACTCCGGACCCACAGCATTTGTTGACTCTAAATTGCCTCTGCAGTTCAAGAGGGTGGCTCACTACCATCTTCTGAAGGGCAATTCGGATGGGCAATAAATTCTGACCTTGCCAGGGACGCCCACATCTTATGAACGAAGAAAAAAAAAAATGCAATTGGCATTGCCCATTTTGTTGCAGTTTATATTGTGCACTCTGCTGTGAAACATGAACTAAAGGGTCTATTTTGAACGGGAATATTCACCGCTATTGCTTTCCACAATGAGCAGCAATAATTGAGGAACATTGTCTCTATAAATAATTTATAGTTGTTGATCAAATCTCTTTTATTCCAAGTGAGGCATTCAAGTAGGAATCTATTAATGTAAGCTGGGCAATTTAAAGTTTATATAGCCCCCTTAATGACACAAAGAAAAACAGGAAGTTTGTTGCAGGTTGAGAGTCTGAAATCCGGAAACCTCGGGACCAAGACCGCTCCGGATTCCGGGTATTTCCGAATTTTGGAATGTCTTTGCTTGGGCCGAGGTGGGTGGGGTCGGGCAGCCAAGGTAAGGGGGCGAGGTCGGCCTGCCGAGGTAAGGAGGTGGGAGAGGGGACGGGGTGGAGGGGTGGCGGGGCGAGTTCGGGCCGCGCGAAGTCGGGGCGGGTGAAGTCATAGAAACATAGAAACAAAGAAAATAGGTGCAGGAGTAGGCCATTCAGCCCTTCGAGCCTGCACCGCCATTCAATGAGTTCATGGCTGAACTTGCAACTTCAGTACCCCATTCCTGCTTTCTCACCATACCCCTTGATCCCCCTAGTAGTAAGGACTAAATCGAACTCCCTTTTGAATATATTTAGTGAATTGGCCTCAACAGCTTTCTGTGGTAGAGAATTCCACAGGTTCACCACTCTTTGGGTGAAGAAGTTCCTCCTCATCTCGGTCCTAAATGGCTTAACCCTTATCCTTAGACTGTGACCCCTGGTTCTGGACTTCCCCAACATTGGGAACATTCTTCCTGCATCTAACCTGTCGAAACCCATCAGAATTTTAAACGTTTCTGTGAGGTCTCCTCTCATTGTTCTGAACTCCAGTGAATACAAGCCCAGTTGATCCAGTCTTTCTTGATAGGTCAGTCCCGCCATCCCGGGAATCAGTCTGGTGAACCTTCGCTGCACTCCCTCAATAGCAAGAATGTCCTTCCTCAGGTTAGGAGACCAAAACTGTACACAATACTCCAGGTGTGGCCTCACCAATGCCCTGTACAACTGTAGCAACACCTCCCTGCCCCTGTACTCAAATTCCCTTGCTATGAAGGCCAACATGCCATTTGCTTTCTTAACCGCCTGCTGTACCTACATGCCAACCTTCAATGACTGTTGTACCATGACACCCAGGTCTCATTGCACCTCCCCTTTTCCTAATCTGTCATCATTCAGATAATAGTCTGTCTCTCTGTTTTTACCACCAAAGTGGATAACCTCACATTTATCCACATTATACTTCATCTGCCATGCATTTGCCCACTCACCTAAGCTATCCAAGTCACTCTGCAGCCTCATAGCATTCTCCTCGCAGCTCACACTGCCACCTAACTTAGTGTCATCCGCAAATTTGGAGATACTACATTTAATCCCCTCGTCTAAATCATTAATGTACATTGTAAACAGCTGGGGCCCCAGCACAGAACCTTGCGGTACCCCACTAGTCACTGCCTGCCATTCTGAAAAGTACCCATTTACTCCTACTTTTTGCTTCCTGTCTGACAACCAGTTCTCAATCCATGTCAGCACACTACCCCCAATCCCATGTGCTTTAACTTTGCACATTAATCTTTTGTGTGGGACCTTGTCGAAAGCCTTCTGAAAGTCCAAATATACCACATCAACTGGTTCTCCCTTGTCCACTCTACTGGAAACATCCTCAAAAAATTCTAGAAGATTTGTCAAGCATGATTTCCCTTTCACAAATCCATATTGACTTGGACCTATCATGTCACCTCTTTCCAAATGCGCTGCTATGACATTCTTAATAATTGATTCCATCATCTTACCCACTACCGATGTCAGGCTTACCGGTCTATAATTCCCTGTTTTCTCTCTCCCTCCTTTTTTAAAAAGTGGGGTTACATTGGCTACCCTCCACTCGATAGGAACTGATCCAGAGTCAATGGAATGTTGGAAAATGACTGTCAATGCATCCGCTATTTCCAAGGCCACCTCCTTAAGTACTCTGGGATGCAGTCCATCAGGCCCTGGGGATTTATCGTCCTTCAATCCCATTAATTTCCCCAACACAATTTCCCAACTAATAAGGATTTCCCTCAGTTCCTACTTCTTACTAGATGCTCTGACCCCTCTTGTATCCGGAAGGTTGTTAGTGTCCTCCTTAGTGAATACCGAACCAAAGTACTTGTTCAATTGGTCCGCCATTTCTTTGTTCCCCGTTATGACTTCCCCTGATTCTGACTGCAGGGGACCTACGTTTGTCTTTACTAACCTTTTTCTCTTTACATATCTATAGAAACTTTTGCAATCCGTCTTAATGTTCCCTGCAAGCTTCTTCTCGTACTCGGGGCAAAGTCGGGGCAGGCGAAGTCAGGCCGGAGGTTGGGCCGCCGAGGGCCGGGGTGAGGTCGGGCCACCGAGAGCCGGAGTGGGGTAGGGCAGGGCCGAGGTCGGGCCGCAGGGGGCCGGGGCAAGATCGGGCCACCGAGGGCCGGGGGCAAGGTCGGGCCGCCGAGGGCCGGGGGCAAGGTCGGGCCGCCGAGGGCCGGGGGCAAGGTCGGGCCACCAAGGGCCGGGGGCGAGGTCGGGCCGCTGAGGGCCGAAGCGAGATAAGGCCTTGGCGGGGGCGAGACCGGGGAAATGTTGGGCCGCCGAGACAGGGGGAGTCCGGATTTCGGAACATTTTCCGAACGACCCCACCAAGAATCGGCCCGTACTACATTAGTACTACAGGGGATTAATGAGGTGCGTGGACTCTACTGAATTGCCCAAACTGGCCGGTAAATTTAAAATGGTATCAGGGTTATCTTTATAATTGAATCCTATGGTACTCAAATGTTAGTGTTATTTATCAAGTTAGAATTCCATCAAATTACATAGAATGTACAACTCAGAAACAAGCTATTCGGTACAATTGGTTCATGCCAATGTTTATGCTCCCCCTCCAACCACTCTGTATCTAACCCCAACAGCATAACCTTCTATTCCTTTCTCGTTCATGTGTTTATCTAACTTCTCCTTAAATGCATCTATGCCATTCGCCTCAATAATTCCACGTGGTCGAAAGTTCCACATTCCAACCATTCTTTGGGTAATGAAATTTGCCCTGAATTCCCTATTGAATTTATTAGTGAACATCTTATATTCATAGCCCTGAGTGTTGGTCTCCACTCTTCGTGGAAACACGTTCTCTAAGTCTACGCTATCAAATCCTTTCATAAGCATAAACACCTCTATCTGGTCACAAGAGGTTTGGTAACCAGAGGGAACTGCTTTAAGGTAATTGGCAAAAGAACTAGTAGAGATGAGAAGAACTTGTTTTTACACAGCTAGTTGTTCTGATCCGGAATGCACTGTCTGAAAGGGCGGTGGAAGCAGATCAGTGGCACCATTCAAAAGGGAATTGGATAAATACTTGAAAAGGAAAAATTTGCAGGTCTGTGGGGGAAGAGCAGGGGAGTGAGACAAATGGATAGCTCTTTCAAAGAGCCGGAGCAGGCACGATGGGCAGATAGGCCTCCTTCTGTGCGGTATGATTCTATGATTTTATCTATGCGATATAGGCAGCTGCCCAAAAGCGTGGACAGAAAGGGCCCAAGTTTGCCCAGGAGTTTGCTCCGTTTTTTTTGGAGCAACTAAATGTTTTTGGAATATCTTAAAAATCACAATTCTGCCCATTTAATTTGCTCCAGTGTATTTGTGAGTTAGTGAGGTTTTTTTTTCAGTGAAGTTTTTTTTTCAAAAGGGGGCGTTACCTGCCACTTATGCCTGTTTTGGCCATTTAAGCCTGTTTAGACAGCTAAAAGTTACTCCAAATTAACTTAGGCCAGCGTACGTGGCCACTTGTGGCTGCACAGAGAAACCTTGCGGTGAGCTAAGAAATCAGCGCAGGTAAATATATTTAAAGCACTAAAAACAAATAAAAAATACAAGGAAGCTGAGAGGACCTGCACCCAGCACCAAGACTTACAAAGCACTAAACAATTAGATTAAAAATGGATTGGTAAACTAGCAAATACATTATAGCAAGTCCTGTAAATGAGAGTTTCAGCCAAACTATTTTACAGAATTCCTTTTGAAAGCAGATGAAGAGTAAACTTGAATGTAAATCAAACAAGAATTTAGGACCACATAATCAATCAATCAATAAATAAATAAGCACATAAAAAATAGAAGTCCTCCCTTCAGCAAAGCTTTACTGCAGAAGAACACTAGAGGCTGGGTACTGATGCACAGAGTCTTTTCCGTCTCCTGCCCAGCTGCCGGTCAAATGGACAGTTCGGCTGGTGGGTGGGAGGGACCACTAGCGGCAGGAGACTGCAGCATGGGACCCTTGGGTTTGGTCCCCAGAACTGGGTAGCGAGTATCAGCCCTGATCAGCGATTAGAAAGGCTGGGGGGATGCCGTAGATTGGGAGACCTTGGAGCAGGGAGGTGGGGGGGGAAGCTACCGGTTGGACGGGGAGGCATGGAGGCCTGTGAGCGGGTGGGGGCAGGGCCTCCATGTCCCTGGCCATGCCGGGTTCTTTGACCGATTTTAGCCTCCGGCGCACCTTCCTTGGCTGTCGGGTGGGTAGGCCTGTGGCTCCAGGCCACAGCTGGCGTCCGCTATCGGGAGGGTGGCTGACATCAAGAAGGGTAGGGGGAGACATGTCCGATCGTGGGGGGAGTCAGCTGATTACGGGGCTCTGATCACGGGTGGTTTACAGGTAAGCTTGGTGGGCCGGGGGTAGCACTCCTGCTCCTCCTGACCCACAAGCAGTGCTGGAATGACACTTAACCCGTTTCATCCAGCCAATCTCATCTCCCTTCAGCAGCCAGGTTTCGCAGGTCAACTTGTGTGTGGCTGGATAAGGCAGCGGGCCGCTGATGAGGGAGCCCATTCGGTCAAGGCTAGGGGTGGCATGCTTCGGGCCCCTCCCACACAGCCTGCAGAGATTGTGGGGGCGAGGAGCTATTGCACATGCGCGCACACTCTAGCGCGCATATGCAGAGGTCCCGGCACTGTTTTCAGCACTGGGACCTGGCTGCGCCCCCCATTGCTTGGGCTGTGCAATGCCAAGGGCCTGCAACGTTCCAGCAGTGGGGAGAATACCGAGCTAAGTTTTAAGTGTGGTTTTTCTTCTGCAAAGTCGAGGTGCACCATTCTAAGCAGGGGAGGAGGGGGGAACTTGGGCCGTATAAGTGGGGGTTGTATATAAAACATTGGATGAGACCCGCTGTGTAACAGGAAGAAACGACTCTCTCAGGTGAGGGACTGCAGGCTCGCTGTCATCCAGTGAGCTGCATGAGTCACTATTTTAAGGAAAAGGGCCAATTAAATTTAAAAAGAAGAAATGATATACATGTGCATTGAAAGATCCTGCTTTTAGTATAATTACTGCAACTTTGCACTTTTTCACTGAATTATGCAGGGCCATAATGAATTAGTGCGCCATGACTAAAACACCGATATAGCTTCTAATTAAGAAATTGGCTTGACTGAAATAAGTTAAGTTGCCATTTTCCACATTTTTGCGCTCTAAACAATTCACGTTCAAAGTAGGATTTAATATCTTCTATGCTGTTGGACTAATGATTGATCATAAATCTGCCATCTACATTCTGGTACACATTAAACTGCTCAGATCAATAGAACTATTGGGATTAATTAACATGGATTATGATTCAATCAGTGAGAAATTTTTGGATTTGAATCAACATATATTAATATAGCGATAGAGATAACTTTAAAGAACAAGGTGAGTCACCTTTTATGTGCACAAAGTAAGGAAATGAGTCAGAAATGCGGCACTTGCTATAGAATGCCCTAGAATCATAGAATAGTGCACCTTGGACACAGCCCCACATTTAGTTCTTTCTTTCTTTCTTTCTTTCTTTCTTTCTTTCTTTCTTTCTTTCTTTCTTTCTTTCTTTCTTTCTTTCTTTCTTTCTTTCTTTCTTTCTTTCTTTCTTTCTTTCTTTCTTTCTTTCTTTCTTTCTTTCTTTCTTTCTTTCCTTCTTTCCTTCTGTCTCCCCCCTGCCCCACCCCCCCACTTCCTTTCTTGACTTGAGGGAAAATGGCCTGGATGCAAAAGTCATGAAAAGTTATGTTAAATTTAAGAAATATTCACTAAAAATACAAGTAAGTTATAGGGTAAACTCTCTGTTTCTGACCAGTGTTCCCTTCATGTTATATTCTGTGGAAACGGTAACATTGTGGTTATGTTACTGGATTAGTAATCCAGAGGCCTGGACTAGTGATCTGGTGAGGTGAGTTCAAATCCCACCATGGCAACTAGGGAATTTAAAATCAGTTAATGAAATAAATCTGGAATAAAAAGCCAGTGTTGGTCATGGTGAATGTGATACTATTGTTTTGTTGTTAAAAACCCATTTGATTTACTAATGGCCTCTTGGGGAGGAAATCTGCCATCCTTACGCGGTCTGGCCTATATATGACTCCAGAACCACACAGAAATGTGTTTGACTCAAGCTGCTATGACAAAGTCAGCACTGTGGGAATAGCTTCTCAACATGGACTGCAGAGGTTCAAGAAGGCCGCTCACCATGACCTTGTCAAGAGCAATTAGGGGATGGCACTAAATGCCAGCCATGCCAGTGGTGCCCATATACCATGAATGAATTTGTTTTAATTCCCTGCTGGTAATGACGAATTTATCTCCTGTTCAAGGTAAAACTTGACTTAAGTTAAAATGAGAACATAGGGAGTAAGAAGACATGTCAGGCATATATTTTTCACCCACCAGGGAACCCCTTTGAAGGAACCAGGATATATGAAATCAAGAGGGTGCTGGATGTATTTCTGGAAAGACAAGATATTGACGGGTGCTTTTCTTAAGAATTCATAGCAACACATTGCTATTGGTTTATTAAGAAAAGGTTTAACAATCACACTACACATTACCAGTTCATGCACCAGGCTCACAACCACCGGCCTCATCGTGGATCCCCTGAAAACAACTGGCTGGGGTTTTATTGAGTCTTGTGAACATTACATGGCTGGCTAAGCCACTCCCCACTCAATAGCTGTACAACTATTTTTGTAGAAAACAATTAAATCAAATGCCCACGATTAAGGTGGGGGGGCGGGGGGGGGGGGATCTTTCAAACAAGTGCCCCCTTGTTTTCTGGGTTTTTTTGTCTTTTTTTAGGGCACTAAAAACACAAATTATACAAGTGCCCCCTGGCTAAAAGGTGGGGGTGGGGGGGGGGGGGGGGGTACTAAAACCGGCACAATAGACAAATTAAACTTTAGACATAAAATCAAATTAAAATTTGGTTGCTGGGGATGATGATGCACTCCAGTCCTTCTGTCGCCCACCTCTCGCAGAAGGCCGCAAGCGTACCGGTGGACACCGTGTGCTCCATCTCCAGGGATACCCTAGCCCGGATGTAACTACAGAAGAGAGGCAGGCAGTTGGGCTGAACGACCCCCTCGACCACCCGCTGCCTGGACCGGCTGATGGCGCCCTTGGTTATGCCCAGGAGCAGTCCTACGAGGAGGCCTTCTGACCTGCCCGCTCCCCTCCGCACAGGGTGCCCAAAGATCAGGAGTGTGGGACTGAAGTGCAACCAGAATTTCAGGAGCAGCCCCTTCAAATAATGGAACAGGGATGTAACCTCGTACATTCGATAAAAACATGGAACACGGACTCTTCCAGACTCAGCAGCTGTACAACTCTTTTTGGTTGGAAACAGAAATAAACACTAGTTCAAGTGACCCCCGATCTGGGGGACACTTCAAACACTTATCACGGCCCTTTTTATATATTTTTTTGTATTTTTTTGTGGTTTTTTTTGTGGTTTTTTTGGGGCCCTAAAACTGTAAATCTACAAGTGCCCCCTATAAAAGGGGAGGGGGACACTAAAAACCCGGCAATTAAAACAAATTAAACTTTAAAACATATAAAATCAAATTAAAATTTGGTTGCTAGGGGTGATGATGCACTCCAGTCCCTCCGGCGCCCACCTCTCACGGAAGTCCGCGAGCGTACTGGTGGACACTGCATGCTCCATCTCCAAGGACACCCTGGCTCGGATGTAACCGCGGAAGAGAGGCAGGCAGTCGGGCTGAATGACCCCCTCGGCCGCCCGCTGCCTGGACTGGCTGATGGCACCCTTGGCCAGCAGCTGTACAAACATGCGAGCATACTCACAGGTGCATCCATTGCAATGGGATATTGTGAAATTTCATTTGGTGATTTAACTTATCATTAGTGGCAAATTACTGAATGAAAGTGTGAAAAAATACTATACCAGTGGTTCAGCAATGACGTGGAGTGCATCTGTGGCACAAAGCCTAGTGTCACAGCAACACCAAGATTGTAATATTCATCCAATATTTGACTTTGTGTAGCACTAAGGAGCCCTATTAAAATTGAAGTCAATGGGGATCAGGGGAAAAACCTCCACTGGCTGGAGTCATACCGACCACAAAGGATGATGTTGGTGATTGTTGGTGGCCAATCATCTCAGCCCCAGGACATCACTGCAGGAGTTCCTCAGGACAGTGTCCTAGCCACAACCATCATTCATAAGGTCAGAAGTGCGGATGTTCGCTGATGATTGCACAGTGTTCAGTCCCATTGGAAATTCCACAGATAATGAAGCAGTTCATGCCCGCACGCAGCAAGACCTGGACAACATCCAGGCTTGGGCTGATAAGTGGCAAGTAATATTAAATCCACACAAGTGCCAGACAATGACCATCTCCAAAAACAGAGAAGCTAACCACCTCCCCTTGAAATTCAATGGCACTACCATAGTTAAATCCCCCACCATCCTGAGGATCACCATTGCCCAGAAATCAACAAGGGCAGCAGGCGCATAGGAACACCACAACCTCCAAGTTCCCCTCCAAGTCACATACCATTCTGACTTTGAAATATACCGCTGTTCCTTCATTACTGATGGGTCAAGATCCAGAAACTCCCTCCGTAATAGCACTGTGAGAGTACCTTCACCACCTGGACTGCAGTGGTTCAAGAAGGCGGCTCACCACCACCTACTCAAGGGTAATTAGAGATGTCCAATAAATGCTGGCCTCGACAATGACGCCCACATCCTATGAATGAACACATTTTTTTAAAATACTTTTGAAGTGAAGTCACATTTATTATGTAGGCTATGTGCATTGTGTGGGCTGGACTGGGAGAGTGAGGATAAACCGTTGGGGAGGATCGAGAGGAGGTACCAGACATTGGAGAAGCAGCTAAGCAAATGGCCTTGATTTTGGAGACAAAGAAGTCCATGAGCTTCTCACATTCTGAGTCAGTGATGAGAATGGAGGGTGTGGGAGAAAGAGGTCAGAGGAGATGATTCACGGTAGGAGGCGCAAATGCACCAAATTTCTCTGAGTTTGGTTAAATGCACTGAGAGTGCAGATAACTGCACCCATGCTCTTGAAACATTTATAATTTAGCTGCACATGTACGCAGAGCTCTCTCCTGAATCTGACATTCAGGTAGAAAAACAAGGCAATCCTGGCTGTGAGATGGATATTATAGCATCAAAATTCACGACTCGGCCTTGGACAACATGAACCATTTTCCATACCTCGGAAGCCTACTATCAGCAAGGGCAGACATCGACGATGAGGTCCAACACTGCCTCCAGTGCGCCAGTGTAGTCTTCGGCTGCCTGAGGAAGAGAATGTTTGAAGACCAGGACCTCAAATCTGGCACCAAGCTTATGGTCTACAGGGCAACAGTGATATCCGTCCTCCTATATGGCTCAGAAACGTGGACCATATAAAATAGACACCTCAAAGCGCTGGAGAAGTACTACCAGCGCTGCCTCCGCAAGATCCTGCAAATCCACTGGGAGGATTGACGCACCAACATTAGTGTTCTCACTCAGGCCAACATCCCCAGCATCGAAGCACTGACCACACTCGACCAGCTCCGTTGGGTGGGCCACATCGTCTGCATGCCCGACATGAGACTCCTAAAGCAAGCGCTCTACTTGGAACTCCTACACGGCAAGCGAGCCCCAGGTGGGCAGAAGAAACATTTCAAGGACACCCTCAAAGCCTCCTTGATAAAGTGCAACATCCACACCGACATCTGGGAATCTCTGGCCCAAGACCTCCCAAAGTGGAGGAAGAGCATCCGGGAGGGCGCTGAGCACCTCGAGTCTCATCGTCAAGAGCATGCAGAAATCCAACACAGACAGGAAGGAACATGCCGCAAACCAGGCTCCCCACCCATCCTTTCCTTCAACCACTGTGTCCCATCTGTGACAAAGACTGTTATTCCAGTATTGGATTGTACAGTCATCTGAGAATTCACTTTTAGAGTGGAAGCAAGACTTCCTCAATTTCGAGGGACTGCCGATGATGATGATGTTGTAGTAACTGATATATCGTGGCTTCCATAGTTAGCACTAAGATAACTTAAAATATGATCATTTTGATCCATTCTCACCATTTCCCATGTACTTACTGCACAGGAACGGCATAGAAAATTTCTTTAGTGAGGAAATTCTGGTGGAAGCCATTTACTTGATTTCTGCCTTTAAAAGCATCCTGCTCTCCAAGTTTTCTCATGTTTATGGAGGCGATCCACTGGCTACTGGCCTTATTTGCGAATGCCTCAGTAAGATCCATGTTGAAGGATCTTGGGATTTCCTGAGTTTGAACTGCCATGATCAAAAGTGAGGATTTCCTGGCACAGAACTTAAACATTTACCCCCTCCACCACCGGCACACCGTGGCTGCAATGAGTACCGTCTACAAGATGCAATGCAGCAACTCGCCAAGGCTTCTTCGACAGCACCTCCCAAACCCGCGACTTCTACCACCGAGAAGGACAAGGGCAGCAGGTGCATGGGAGCACCCTCACCTCCATGTTGCCCTTCAAATCACACACCATCCTGACTTGGAAATGTGTTGCCGTTCCTTCATCGTTGCTGGGTCAAAATCCTGGAACTCCCTCCCTAACAGCACTGTAGAAGTGCCTTCACCACACCGACTGCAGCGGTTCACGAAGGCGGTTCACCACCACCTTCTCAAACGCCTTGCCAGCGATGCCCACATCCCATAATCAAATGTTTTTTTTTAAAGTCTGGAGATCTTTGAATACAGATTGGAGGTGGAAAGCAATTTTTAAAGCATTTTATTTTGCCAGTCTTCTCACAGACACATTTACTTGCTTCTGACTGGCTCTTACAGGATTTCCCCCTCCCTCCCCCCCACCCGCCTCCTCCACCCCTCCCTCCTTACCCACAGGCAAGGCTTCTCAGCAGCAGATTTTATGGGCATTCTCTTGTATGCCATTATCGTGAAGGGGAGCTGCACCATAAGATGGAGCAAAGGAGACTCAGATAGCATTTACTGCAAGAAGCATCACAGCACATGTCATCACTGAAGTCTTCTCTTCTGTGGAATAAAGTCTACCTTTGAAACTACAGCTTTGGCTCCATCTTCATTTTCAGATAATTGGCAAAAAAACCACAGTAGGAAGATGAGAAGAATTTGTTTCAGCTGTGAGGTGTTGCCTGAAAGGGAGGTGGAAGCAGATTCAATAATAAATTTCAAAAGAGAAATGATGTATTCTTGAAAAGGAAAAATGTGCAGGGCCTTGTGGAAACAGCAGGAAAGTGAAGCTAATTGGATAGGTCCACCGAAGAGACAATGGTCTCCTTCTGTGCTTTATGATTCTGTGATTGCCCCACTTGCAAATAAAACAATTTTTATCTCCAACCACTACCCATCCTTCCATATGACAACGCGTCAGGCGACAGTGCAGTAACCTAGTGCCAGCAAGACGCTGCCAACCACATCGTCTCCCATGGCAAGAGCTTAGTGCCTCCCCGCGAGTTGCATGGCTTTCTCCTCGAAGGGGGAGAGATAGTTAAGCTGGAGAACATAAGAACATAAGAAATAGGAGCAGGAGTAGGCCATTCAGCCCCTCGAGCCAGCTCCGCCATTCAATAAGATGATGGCTGATCTGATCTTGGCCTCAATTCCACTTTCCTGCCTGTTCCACATAAAGCTTGACACCCCTGCAGTTGAAAAATCAGTCTATCTCTGCCTAGAATATATTCAATGACCCAGCCTCCACAACTCTCTGGGGTAGAGAATTCCAAAGATTCATGACTCTCTGAGAGAAGAAATTCCTCCTCATGTCCGTTTTAAATGGGTGACCCCTTATTCCGAAACTATGCCCCTTAATTCTAGATTCCCCCATGAGGGAAAACATTCTCTCAGCTTCTACCCTGTCAAGCCCCCTCAGAATCTTATACGTTTCAATTATATCACCTCTCATTCTTCTAAACTCCAATGAGTATAGGTCCAATCTGCTCAACCTTTCTGTTGTGTATGGAGAAAGAGTCAGACTGAACACTGTGAGCTCAAAGTAAAGTGTGACCTTAGTCTTTTATTGCAGGTCTTCAGAGTGCCTCTCCAACTGTGAAGCCTCCTTAAATACCTGTGCTCCTAAAGGATTATGGGATCCTTGGGACTCCGGGGGATGAGCCCTCTGGTGGCTGTACAGAGTAAATACAAGTCCACATGTAAAACAACATTCCCCGCCAAAGTCAATAGTGTAACTATTTACAATGTGAGTCGATCTGGGGCCCTTCTTGCCCTGGTTGATCGTCTCGGTGTGAAAGCTGGTGTTGTTGAATCATTTGTTGGGCCCTTGCTGGGCTGCCTGGTGTGTTGGGCCCTTCAGGGCTACTGTGGATGATGGGTTCTGCTTCGTGGTCAACCGTAGTGTCATTTGCCACTGGTGTGTGTGTTGGGGGATCAAAAAAGGTATGGTCCAAGGTGGGTTGTTCAGGGTAGTCCATGAATCTGAATTTGATTTGGTCCAAGTGTTTCCGGTGAATGACTCCATTTGAAAGTTTGACCTGAAACACCTTGCTCCCCTCTTTGGCCGCGACAGTGCCGGGAAGCCTCTTGGGACCATAATTTAATACAAATACAGGATCATTGAATTCAATCTCGTGTGACACATTTGCGCTATCATGGTACGTGTAAAGTCCTTACACAATACCACAAATCCACACGAGGCACATTCTATGGACAAGGTCACTTTGTGACCTGCACCTTTATTCACAGGCAAAGAAGTGATGACCCTGCATGGGACCTTCCTTTATATACTTGGATGACCAGGTGAGGAGTGTCTCCCACAAGTTCACCCCTTGTGGTCAATGTGTGCATTTCTCAAGTATATACAGTATTGCAGTGTTGTTACATGAAGGTTACATACATGACGGTATGCACTTTGTTGAAGCCGCCTGCTCTCTACCTGTTCATGTAGATCAGGGTGAACTAACGAGAGCCTTGTCTTAAGTGCTTTTTTCTTGAGCAGTTCAGCAAGTGGGATCCCAGTGAGTGAGTGTGGTCTCGTGCGGTAGCTCAGCAGGACTCGGGATAGGCGAGTCTGCAGTGAGCCTTCAGTTACCCTCTTCAAGCCTTGTTTGATGGTTTGCACTGCTCTCTCTGCCTGACCATTGGACGCTGGTTTAAACGGAGCAGATGTGACATGTTTGATCCCGTTATGGGTCATGAATTCTTTGAACTCAGCACTGGTAAAACATGGCCCGTTGTCGCTCACCAGGACATCGGGTAAGCCGTGTGTGGCAAACATGGCCTGCAGGCTTTCAGGTGGCAGCAGACATGCGAGCCGACATTATCTCACATTCAATCCACTTGGAGTACGCGTCTACAACCACAAGAAATATTTTACCCAAGAACAGGCCTGCATAGTCGACGTGTACCCGAGACCAAGGTTTGGAGGGCCAAGACCATAAACTTAGCGGCGCCTCCCTGGGTACATTGCTTAACTGCGAGCATGTATTACATCTGTGAACGCAGGACTCGAAATCTGCATCGAAACCGCGCCATCACACGTGGGATCTGGCCATCGCTTTCATCATTACGATGCCTGGGTGGGTACTGTGGAGGTCATTGATGAAGGTTTCTCTGCCCTTCTTGGGGATCACTACTCTATTGCCCCACAGAAGGCAGTCTGCCTGTATAGACATTTCATCTATGCGCCGCTGGAACGGCTTTTTCTCTTCCTGCATTTCCACTGGGACACTGGACCAGCTTCCATGAAGCACACAGCTTTTGACTAGAGATAATAAGGGGTCCTGGCTTGTCCAGGTTTTGATCTGCCGGGCAGTGACAGGTGATTGCTCACTCTCAAATGCTTCCATAACCATGGCTAGATCTGCGGGCTGTGCCATTTCCACCCCCGTGGTGGGCAATGGCAGCCTACTGAGAGCATTGGCGCAGTTCTCTGTGCCTGGCCTGTGGTGGATGGCGTAGTTGTATGCGGACAACGTGAGCGCCCATCTCTGGATGCAGGCCGATGCGTTGGTATTTATCCGTTTACTCTCAGAAAACAGGGATATAAGTGGCTTATAGTCAGTTTCCAATTCGAATTTTAGCCCAAACAGGTATTGATGCATTTTCTTTACTCCATAGACACATGCTAATGCTTCTTTTTCAATCATGCTGTAGGCTCTCTCAGCCTTAGACAGCATCCTGGATGCATAAGCAACCAGTTGCAGTTTCCCAAAATCATTAGTTTGTGGCAATACACACCCGATGCCATATGACAACGCATCACATGCTAGTACCAAATGCTTACATGGATCATACAACACAGCAATTTGTTTGAGCGTAACAATTTTCTCGCTTTTACAAAGGCATTTTCTTGGCTTTTGCCCCAAACCCATTCGCCCCCTTTTCGTAGTAAGACATGTAATGGTTCTATCAGGGAGCTGAGACCCGGTAAGAAGTTACCAAAGTAGTTCAGGAGTCCCAGAAATGACCGCAGCTCCTTCATGGTCTGTGGCCTCGGTGCGTTCTCGATTGCCTCCGTCTTCGCGTTGTTGGGTCTGATGCTATCCCCCACAATCCTCCTTCCCAGGAACTCCACTTCGAGCGTTTTAACCTCAGCCCCACGTGAACCTCCTCCTGGTTCTACAGATGCTCGACTGTGTTCCGACCTGTGACCAAGATGTCGTCCTCGAAGACCATGATGTGCAGGACCGACTACAGTAAACTTTCCATGTTTCTCTGGAATATCGCCGCTGCTGATCGGATTCCAAATGGGCATCTGTTATAAACAAAAAGATCTTTGTGCGTGTTGATGCAGGTGAGGGCCTTCGATGATTCCTCCAGTTCCTGCGTCAGGTAGGCTGAAGTCAGATCCAGCTGCGTGAAAATCTTTCCTCCCGCCAGCGTTGCAAAGAGGTTGTCGGCTTTTGGTAGTGGGTATTGGTCCTGCAGAGAGAAATGATTAATAGTTACTTTGTAATCGCCACAGATTCTGACGGTGCCATCTCCCTTGAGGACTGGGTCAATAGGACTGGCCCACTCGCTGAACTCAATCAGTAAAATGATGCCCTCTCATTGCAGCTGGTCTAGCTCGATCTCTACCCTTTCTCTCATCATGTACAGTATTGCTCTCGCCTTGTGATGGATGAGTCGCGCCCTCGGAATTAGGTAGATCTGCACTTCTGCTCCTTGGAATTTCCTGATGCCTGGTTCGAACAGCGAAGGAAATTTGTTTAAGACCTGGGCACACGAAGTGGCGTCAGCGGGCGATAGCACTCGGACGTCATCCAGTTCCACCATATCTTACCCAGCCAGCTTCTGCCGAGCAGCGTGGGACCATCGCCCGGTACCACCCAGAGTGGTAGCTTGTACACCGCTCCATCGTAGGAGACCTTTACGCTTGCACTGCAGATTACAGGAATCAGTTCTTTAGTGTAAGTTCTTACTCATACGAACTGGAGTTAAGACTGGCCATGAGGCCTTGTTGCACCACAACCTTTCAAAAGTCTTTTTGCCCATGATGAACTGACTCACGCCCGTGTCCAGCTCCATTGAGACTGGGAGTCCATTTAGTTCAACATTCAGCATTATCGGGGGACAATTTGTGGTGAATGTGTGCACCCCATGTACCTCTGCCTCCTCTATCTGAGGCTCTGGTTCATAGTGATCCTCCATGGATCTGTTCTCCTCTGCAACGTGGTGGTTTGCAGGTTTAAGGAGGTGTCCCATTGTTCCACAGCCCTTGCAAACGTATCCTTTGAATCGGCATGAATGGAAACGATGATCACCCCCGCAGCGCCAACAAGGTGTTAATGGCCTTGCATTCATCACCCTTGATGGTGGACTCTGAGACATCTGCGGACGTGTAGCTGCAGGTATGTGTGACCTGCCCTGTACATTACAATTTGAAAACAACATCACTTTGTTCACAGTACTTGTATCAGCACTTGTGTGCTGAGAGTTTTGCTTAGTATTGTTACTGGTGGCAATGAACGCCTGGGCTATCACTATGGCCTTACTCAAGGTTGGGGTCTCTACAGTCAAAAGCTTGCAAAGTATCATTTCGTGGCCAATGCCAAGTATGAAAAAGTCTCGAAGCATGTGCTCCAAATGTCCTTCAAATTCGCAAAGTCCTGTAAGGCGTCTCAGCTCGGCAACATAACTCGTCACTTCCTGGCCTTCCGACTTTTTGGCCACGAAGTATTGGTCCAGTCATTCCACAAAAGTTTCCCAATCACCTCCCTCCAAAAATTTCTCCAGGATGCCCACTGTTCTCTGCATCTTTAGGTTCACTATCTCGTCGCCAGTTGTTGTCTATGGAGAAAGAGTCAGATTGAACACTGTGAGCTCAATGTAAAGTGTGACCTTATTCTTTTATTTAAGATCACCAGAGTGCCTCTCCAACCTCCTTAAATACCTGTGCACCCAAGGGATTATGGGATCCCTTGGGACTCCAGGGAATGAGCCCTCTGGTGGCTGTACAGAGTAAATACAAGTCCACATATATAACACTTTCCTCATAAGACAACCCCTTCATCTCAGGAATCAACCTCGTGAACCTTTACTGAACTACCTTCAATGCAAGTACCCCCTCCAGCTCTATGCCCATGGTGGGCATGGCACTGCAAGTGGCCCTGCTCGAAGATAGAGTAAATGAGGGCAAAGCTGGAAGTTGTGGCATGGGGGAGGCGAAGTAAAAAATGTCCAGGTAGGAGACTGTTAAGGTCAAGAAAAGAGGTATGTAAACAATTGTAACGAGGGAAACTGGATAAACATAGTACAAGATGCTCATTTGGAGCCCACCCTAATCAGAGTGCACAGTGAAGAGTTAGTTGAGCAAGTGTTGCTTTTAGCAGGTGTAAAGTGTATTGGTGCCCAGGGTGGACAGGGAAGAAATAAAGAGGAGTGTATAACCTTGCCTGCCCAGTTGAGGATGTTGACCTTTTATGTCACTTTGCAATAGTCCTTGGGGTGCGTGGCACCTTCCTCTCGGCGGCACAAGTGATAATTCTGTTTGCACTGCCTTCAGTGATCTTCAGGAGGCCTTGAGCTCTGAATGAGCGAGGATGTGCGTTCTCCTTCTCTAGCGTAGTGCCATTCACCGCTGATCTCTGGGCACAGATGTTGCTTGAATGGTCATAATTCTGTAATAAAAATATTGCAGTGAAGATCTGCAGTGAAGGAGCCAAGCACTGTTCCTCTCTTACCTTTCTGTCCCCCAGTGTTCTACTGCTGATTTGTGCAGGCTTCTTAATGAGTGCACAGAGGTTTTCAGGCAGTTTAGCTGCTTCCACCTGTTTTGCACCAATGCCTACACCAATGGGAATTCAAATAAGTAGACCCAGGAAAAGTCGTGTGCAATTTCTTTAATGGGGAAACATTTAATGGGTAGCTCATTTCGAGGAAACTCCAGACTTTGGTTTCATTTAGCTGTCTGCATTGCATATAAAATAAATTGTGCATTGTGAAAAATAAATAACATATTAGCAGAATTATTGGTAACGGAATAAGTGAATTGTCGAAAAGACGTCAACTTTCAAACACATGCTTTCATTTCCTGTCTTACAGCAACCATACCATCACTCTTTGTGCTTTGATCTTAAATAGGCTCCAATTCTCAGTGTGGAGCAATCACTGCCTTGTATTGTAGCAGAAAATTATTCACCAGGAATCATGATCTCACACTTAAGAAATATAGCGATTAAGTACAAGAACTTTCATGATCACAAGAGCCTCTCATTAGGAAAAAAAAGTGTCTAATTAGAAATATAAGCCCATTGAGTTTGCTGTTTCTATGGTTACGAGCATCGATTAAGCAGGGAAGAGTTACAGCATTTGATAATGAGGTTGTCTTCACTGTATAATAGTGCTGATAATTTCATCGTTAAAATATCAGATTTCCAGCTGACTAATGAATAATTATAAATACAGCCAAAATACCCAAGCATTTCAGCTGGATATATATAAATTTTAAAGATTTGCTTCTTGGCAATGCTTAACATAAGAACATAAGAACATACGGCCCCTCGAGCCTGCTCCGCCATTTAATACGATCATTGCTGATCTAATCATGGACTCAGGTCCACTTCTCCGCCCGCTCCCCATAACCCCTTATTCCCTTGTCGTTTAAGAAACTGTCTATTTCTGTCTTAAATTTATTCAATGTCCCAGCTTCCACAGCTCTCTGAGGCAGTGAATTCAACAGATTTACAACCCTCTGAGAGAAGAAATTTCTCCTCATCTCAGTTTTAAATGGGCAGCTCCTTATTCTAAGATTATGCCCTCTAGTTCTAGTCTCTGCTATCAGTGGAAACATCCTCTCTGCATCCACCTTGTCAAGCCCCCTCATAATCTTATACGTTTCGATAAGATCACCTCTCATTCTTCTGAATTCCAATGAGTAGAGGCCCAACCCCCTCAACCTTTCCTCATAAGTCAACCACCTCATCTCTGGAATCAACCTTGTGAACCTTCTTGGAACTGCCTCTAAAGCAAATATATCCTTTCGTAAATATGGAAAACAAAATTGCACGTAGTATTCCAGGTGTGGCCTCAACAATATCCTATCCAACTGTAGCAAGACTTCCCTGCTTTTTAACTCCATCCCCTTTGCAATAAAGGCCAAGATTCCATTGGCCTTCCTGATCACTTGCTGTACCTGCATACTAACCTTTTGTGTTTCATGCACAAATACCCCCAGGTCCGGCTGAACTGCAGCACTTTGCAATCTTTCTCCATTTAAATAATAACTTGCTCTTTGATTTTTTCTGCCAAAGTGCATGACCTCACACTTTCCAACATTATACTCCATCTGCCAAATTTTTGCCCACTCACTTAGCCTGTCTATGTCCTTTTGCAGATTTTTTGTGTCCTCCTTACACATTGCTTTTCCTCCCATCTTTGTATCATCAGCAAACTTGCTACGTTACACTCGGTCCCTTCCTCCAAATCGTTAATATAGATTGTAAATAGTTGGCATCACAACACTGATCCCTGCTGCACCCCATTAGTTACTGATTGCCAACCTGAGAATGAGCCATTTATCCTGACTCTCTGTTTTCTGTTTGTTAGCCATTCCTCTATCCATGCTAATATATTACCCCAACCCCGTGAACTTTTATCTTGTGCAGTAACCTTTTATGTGGCACCTTGTCAAATGCCTCTGGAAGTCCAAATACTCCACATCCAATGGTTCCCCTTTATCCACCCTGTTCGTTACATCCTCAAAGAATTCCAGCAAATTTGTCAAACATGACTTCCCCTGCATAAATCCATGCTGACTCTGCCTGACTGAATTTTTGTCTTCTAAGTGACCTGCTACTGCTTCTTTAATAATGGACTCCAACATCGTCCCAACCACAGATGTTAGGCTAATTTGTCTATAGTTTCCTGCTTTTTGTCTGCCTCCTTTTTTAAATAGGGGCGTTACATTTGCACTTTTCCAATCTGCTGGGACCTCCCAAGAATCCGGGAATTTTGGTAAATTACAACCAATGCATCCACAATCCTTGCTGCTACTTCTCTTAAGACCCTAGAATGCAAGCCATCAGGTCCAGGGGATTTATCTGCCTTTAGTCCCATTATCTTACTGAATACCACTTCCTTAGTGATTGTGATTGTGTTAAGTTCCTCCCCCCTCATAGCCCCTTGATTATCCACTGTTGGAATATTGTTAGTGTCCTCTACCGTAAAGACTGATAGAAAATATTTGTTCAGAGTTTCTGTCATCTCCATGTTCCCCATTACTAGTTCCCCGGTCTCATCCTCTAAGGGACCAACATTTACTTTAGCCATTTTTTTCCTTTTTATATACCTATAGAAACTCTTGCGATCTGTTTTTATATTTTGTGCTAGTTTACTTTCATAGTCTATCTTCCCTTTCTTAATCAATTTTTTATTCATCCTTTGTTGGCTTTTAAACGCTTCCCAATCTTCTGTCCTTTCACTAATTTTGGCCACATTGTATTCCCTTGTTTTTAATTGGATATCGTCCTTTATTTCTTTAGTTAGCCACGGATGGCTATCTTTTCTCTTACACCCTTTCCTCCTCACTGGAATTTTTTTTCTTGAGATTGTGAAATATCTCCTTAAATGTACACCACTGTTCATCAACAGTCCTACACTTTAATATATTTTCCCAGTCCACTTTACCCAACTCAGACCTCATACCTTCAAGGTCTCCTTTATTTAAGCTTAGTACGCTGGTTAGAGATTCAACTTTCTCACCCTCCATCTGAATTTGAAATTCAATCATGCTATGGTCACTCATTCCAAGGGGATCCTATACTAGGAGATTGTTTATTAATCCTGTCTCATTACACAGGACCAGATCTAAGATAGCCTAAGGTTTCTATAATTTACTTCCTGTATCTGTTTAATAAAATATATAGGATAATGCGTCACTCCTGGTTGCATTTTGTTAATTAATTCTCGGAATATGGGCATCGCTGGAAGGTCAGCATTTATTGTCCTTTCCTTGTTGCCATGATAGCATGATGCAACGATTTAATACCCCAACCACAACTCCACCTTGTGAATTCCTCTTGAGTGCTGTGACGAAAATACGTTCAGAGCAAAGTAATTCCTCAGTTTTCTTCGCAACTTATGTATTTCATGGCAGCTGGTTAGAAAAAAGAAAATGTGCACCTGGGCTTTCTGTGGGGGAGGGGTCTTCCTGATCTCCCGCTGGAACCCTGGCAGAAGATCGGAGGAAGACTGGGAGAAATGGAGTATGGGTCCGCTTACGTCATTTCACTGAAGTTGGAGCAGGACATCAGGAGAACCCACTGCAGCAATCGCACATGGTGATATCCTGTATTGATGTGATGGCTCCAAGTCCCACTCAGCTGATATTAGAGCTTTTTCTCAATGGAATGGTGATCAATTCTCCGACCCACTGCTGCACAAGAACAACTTGGCATTTTGCTAATTTAGTTATTTGTCGTCAAAATCTATCTTGAAATTGTTCTGTGAAAACAAATACCTGATTAATAAACATTAATTTTAGGTGTATTTAAATTAAACCACTTTCCGACTTCATCCATTCCATTCAATGCTTTTAAAACAATAGATGTAAAATTTGAAGTGAATGCTTTCTCTGCCTAGATTACTTGGTTTGCTATTCCAGACCATATTGCCACCCAAATTATATGTACCCACTCTCTCTATTACATCCTGATTGAATGCATTGCCAACTATTCTTGGCTTCCCATTGAAGCCCTTTGATGAGTGCTGCAGTATTTTTCTGCTGCAGTAAAAATGTAACAGTTTATAATTTCCAAAAACATTTCAGAATGGCAGTGGTTTGTTCTCAATAATCCTCTTCTACTTCATAATTTCCACCACTAATGTAAATAAATGTATTATTTCAGCAATTACATGACCCAACCCTTCTCCATTATGAAAGATGAAAGGTTTACGTAAATCAAATTAATTTTAAATAAAAATGTCAAATACAAAATCCATTAATCATGATATTAATGCACAGTAATAGCAAAATAATGTGTATGAATAATGTACTGGCGATTCAGAGTTGGGTCTCTTTGATCAGCCAAGTGTCTTATACATGAGAAACCCTCACCATACTTTACAATCCCCAAATGAAGCAACTGGAAAATTCAGCTCAGTAAAATTTCAGCTTGCCTGATGCGGAGTGTTCTCCCCGGTGTCCTGTCCAATATCACTTAAAACTAATAATCTGGTCATTATCTCATTGCTGTTCATGGGAGTGTGCTGTGCACAAATTGGCTGCCACGTTTTCTACGTTACAAAAATGGCTACACTCCAGAAGCACTTTATTGGCTGCCCTGAATTTGTGAAAGGCAGTTTTTAAGTGCAAGTCTGGTTTTAGTAGGTTAATTAACCTTATTCCAATTAAATCCAAATCAATATCTTAATCCAACCAGTAAACAACCTTCCCTTAAGCATAGCATACCCCTGTGCCATGTACAGACGGTCTGCTAGGACCTGCAAGGTGTCTCACATGTGGGACAGCAGCTACAGCCGCCTGGTCGCAACAACATTTAATCAACATAAACAAACAATATAAAAGTAAAACAATTACAA
Organism: Pristiophorus japonicus; assembly: GCF_044704955.1. Classification (NCBI taxonomy): domain Eukaryota; kingdom Metazoa; phylum Chordata; class Chondrichthyes; family Pristiophoridae; genus Pristiophorus; species Pristiophorus japonicus. Next base: position 34,788,476 of record NC_091977.1, read on the forward strand.
CAAATAGAATTAAACCTTCCACCAATGAAGTTCCTATTGAACCTAGCCATTCAGTGGCTCCGCTCAACAAAGTGAATGAGGGGGTTGCTTAAGTTTTTCTACCTCCTTTTGGATATGCTCCGCTAAGGGATAATTTCTTCGGAGCTATCTGGGATATACGTTCAACACTCTGTTCCGAGTAGGGCGCAAGTACCTCACTTTTTCAAGCAGGATGTAATCAAGGGCCAGTCTATTCTGTAGGGCTACTGTGCAGATTGCTACCATTTCTGCATTGATTTTAACTAGGGCCTCTGAGGTATCATTGGCTACTCGTTCCACAACGGATGCCATGTTAATGGATTCCCTTGCCAGTCTGGCGGTCCCATACCTGGGGATCAGAATGGCAAAGAACCCCTCTGTTTCTATGATAGCTCTCTTAGGATGGTGTAAATGTTCCAACGGTGATGCTATATGATATATATAAGGCACAATGTAGGCTAAATAGCAGGATCCCGTCCAATTCTGGGGCAGCCAAGGGTAGGCCTTGTGGCCACACACCCAATAGGTGCCATTATAGGCAATGAAGGTTAGCTGTTTCTTTGTCAGCAACACTCCGGGGTCTGTCCAGGCTTTTCCATCTGTTTTATTCAGAATCCCTGTTATGTTAAGAATTCCCACATCAGCCCAGTTTGGACGGTTCCATGGCTTGATTACATTATCATTCTGGGAGCAGTTACTATACCCCATAATTTGGCCTCCTTTGATGTTTCTAAACAGACAGACCGATTCCCCCGGTCTTTCTATTCCCGTTGTATTGGTGATAACAAAAAATGGGGGCCGTTTGGAATTATTGTAGCACGGTTGGTATTCCCCCTTCAAAGGTAGTCAGATTGTAACCTGCTGACTTCCATTTACGTGCCCAGTTTTCCGAATTCTGAAATGCATTGCCTGTTTTGTTTTGATTAATTATCCACTCAGCCATTTCCGAGATATTCAAGGGAACTGGCCTCAAGGGAATCCCTCCCTTTGAGTGAATAGGAATATGCGCACATACCCAACAACTAGAAATGTTACCTTGTTTGGCATAAATGTATGACATATATAAAAAGTTATTTCCATGTAATTCTCTTGCTACCCTATTATTTCCCTTTGGTGCAGAGGGTCTGCTAGTAAGAAGTAGGCAAATGTCTAGAATACCTACAGTCAATAATACAGTAAATTTATACATTTTGGCAAAAAGTAATTGTCCTTATTAGATTTCAGCTTCAGTTACGGGTGCTCGTTTAAAGTGTGAAGCGTGGATCCAGGCTTTCTTTCCTTGGACTTTAACAGCTGCCTGGGTGGTCAATAACACTTGATAAGGTCCCTCCCACTTGGCACCCGTAGGTTCTTTATGCAACTTTTTCACATACACCCAGACTCCCAGGATGATGTCGTGTCCTCCTTCGGGTGGATTACCCCAAGCTGCCGATTCCTGTTGGGAAACAGAACTAATAGCATTGGTTAGGTTCTGACAGTATGATAACAAAGTGTCACTCATTAAGTGAACATCAGCTTTCCGTAAATCAATAGTTCCTGGCAGCGACATGGGTCTTCCTGTTATAATTTCAAATGGGCTTAGACCTGTAGTTCTGTTCGGGGTTGCCCTAATGCTATATAGCACTATTGGTAGTGCCTAGGGCCATGGTGTTCCTTCTTGGTGAAGCTGTTGTTTCAGAGTTCGATTCATTCGCTCTACTTGTCCTGATGATTGTGGATGATAAGGACAGTGTAAATCCCATGTAATGTTGAGTAACCTACAGACTTCTTGGCAGACAGCACCTGTGAAGTGTGTTCCCTGATCTGAGTCAATGCTACTCGGGGAATGTAAACCTTACACAAGATCTTTGCAGCGAGATTGGCTGTGGCTCTTTTAGCTACCCATCTAGAGAATCTGTCGACCATGACAAGAATATTAGTGTATCCTTGGCATGAAGGAAGAGATATATAATCAACCTGCAGATGCTGGAATGGTCCGACGGGCAGGGGGCCTCAGTTGGGGCATTACCGTGATGGGTACAGAATTATTTTTCTGGCAGACCACACAGCGGTCTGCTACCAGCTGGGCATGTTTTTTAAATCCCCGACCCCACCAGCTTTTATGGAACCGTGCCGTCATCTGTTGTGAGGCCAAGTGTCCCCACGAGTGGATCTGTTGAGCTAAAAAAGGCATAAGCGCTTGTGGCGCGACTGGCTTGTCGGTAACTCTTTGTCTCCAGACACCATCTTCACATAGCTTAATTTCTGCCTCAATCCATGTCCATTTTTCCTCTCGGGAGCACTCGCCTTGCATTGTTTGAAGATCTCGTGTCAGAGTCCTGAGTGCTTTCAATCTGCACATCTGTGTTGGTTCTTCTGGGGGAACGCCCTGTGAGGCGGCATCTTTAACTGCCTGGTCGGTTAGGGCACTTCCCTGTGCTTCCATGGTATTTTCCTTGGTCTGGGCCTTACACTTCAGGATGGACACTTCCTGAGGTAATTGTATGGCCTCTAGTAAGTCATGGACTTCTTTTCCATTTCAGATAGGTGTACCAGCAGCAGTGAGGAATCCTCTTTTCCGCCATAACAGACCAAAGTCGTGAGCGACTCCAAAAGCATAACGCGAATCTGTGTAGACATTAGCTGTCTGTCCTTCTGCTATTCGACATGCTTCTGACAGGGCCCGTAACTCGGCCTGTTGTGCTGACGTTCCTGAGGGTAAACATCCTTTTGCCACTACCTCATATAAGTTTGTAACTGCCCATCCTGCTTTTCTGGTACTATTGTCAACAAAGGAGGAACCATCTGTAAACAGGATGAGGTCTGGGTTGTGCAGAGGCTCCTCTGCTGCTAAGGCTGCTTCTTCTGTTTCTTTTAAAATCTCCACGCAGTCATGCTGTTCACATTCTCCCCCCTCTTGCTCCCTCGATTCTGACATCGGGAGCATAGTTGCGGGGTTAACCTGGCTGGCCCGGACAATATGGAGATTAGGAGCTTCCAAAACTGCTGTCCAGTGGGTCCATCTAGCTGCTGTCACCTGAGACATTCTATTCATAGACTGCAAAGCGTGTACGGTGTGCGGACACTTGACAATCAGCTTTTGGTCGAGGACTAGACCCGCAGTGATCATTACCGCTCGACATGTAGCTTCCATGGCCCTTAGGCAACTTCCCCATCCGAGGGCTACCGCATCCAGTTTTTCCGAATAAGAGCCAATAGGTCTTTGCCGATCCCCATGTTCTTGTGTCAGTATAGCTGTCATATATCCTTCTTTCTCATGGACAAACAGGATAAATGGCTTACCACTGTCGGGGATTCCCAGAGCCAGTGCCGAACACAAAGCCTTTTTCAAACTCAGGAAGGCCTCTTGCTGTTCCTTAGTGAGGGTGATGGCTTCTTTATCATTCAATGGCTGAGCAAGCGGTGTGAAGGAGTCAATCCAATTTCTGTTAAAGTTACACAATTCTAAAAAAAGACCTTAGTTCCTGAATAGTGGTGGGTTTTTTAGCAGCCTGAATGGCTGCAGTTCTATCCTGGGTAAGTTCTCTCTTTCCTTGTGGAATCTTTTGTCCCAGGTATACAACCTCTTCTTGGGATATTTGTGCTTTGTTGATGCTGACTTTATGTCCTTTCAGCCAAAGGTGGTTCAGCAAAGCTCGTAAATCTTGTTCATGCTGTTCTTCCGTGTTTGAAGCTAGCAGGATATTGGATGACTGTGGATGACAGGGGAGGTAATTCTTGCAAATGGCTTTGTAAAGCCATGTGGAATACCATAGGGCTGTTGTGGAAACCTTGCGGTAACCGGGTCCAAGTATACTGTTGTCCTTGGACCGTGAAAGCAAACCACTGTCGAACCTCCGGTGCCAAAGGCACCGACCAAAATCCGTTGGCCATATCTATAACCGAGAAATATTTATGTTCCGGTTTGAGGGCATTAAAAATGGTGGAGGGATCTGCGACCAAAGTAGCTTTTTGGTCAATACACTGGTTAGCTTTCCTATAATTGACAGTCAAACGCCAAGTCTCATTAGATTTCTGTACCGGCCACACGGGGCTATTGGAGGAGCTATGCGTTTTAATAAGCACCCCTTGTTTCTCCAATTGCTGAATAACCGGTAAGATTCCAGCGATGGCAGTTGGATTGATGGGATACTGTTTAGTGCATGGAGGCTTAGTCCCGGTAAGTGATGCAGGCTCCATCTGGAGTAGGCCACAATCATTCTTATCTTTCGCCCATATCGGGTGTTCCTTCAATTCTTCTTTCTTCAAAGTTCTAATTGACCATATCACCCGACCATCCTCAAAATGCAACGGTGAATCTACTTGGATTAGAACGTCCATTCCCAAAAGGGGTTGATCTACTGGGCCTATCCAGACCGGTGTGGTTAGTTCATGTGGACCCAGCCCTATAAGTACCGGTGTTGTCCTTTTAATTTCCATTTTATGGCCCCCAACTCCATAGGCTGTAGGTGCCCTACCATCCAACGGCAAAAAGTCTCCATATTGTAGGGGTAAGCATGTTAATTCCGTCCCTGTGTCTAAAAGACAGTCCACATCCTTATCGCCCACCCTCACAGTTATATATAGCCCCTCTCCCCTTTGTTGTATTAGTGCGAGGAGGGGGCTCTAATCATTTTTTGCTATCCCAAGTAACTCCTTCTGTTGTTGTGTTGTCAGTCGCTTAAATGTTTCTATGAGGTCATTATCTTGTGACAAGCCTGGTTTGTTAGCTGAATTGTATCCCTGGCTGCGTCCTCTTCCCCGGCCGCGACCTTTCTGTTTTGCCCTGCATGTCTTGGCCCAGTGACCTTCTTTCCCACAATAAAGACATTTTCCGGGTAATTTTCCGAATAACTGTTTATCGGAATCCTGGGATTTCCATCCCATAGCCTGTACAGCTCGGACTTTAGCTTCCATATCCCGATCTAATTGGTTACATCGATCCAGCAATGCTGCAAAGGTAGTTCCTCTCCCTTCCCAGTCCGGTAACACTACCTGAAGCATTTTGGACAGTTCTGGCTTTAGACCTGCCACGAAAGTTGCTATCAGGGGTCCAAACACTTGTTCATCCATTTCCTCATCCGTATTATTCATACCCGAATGTTCTAGCCAAGTGCATCTAAACCGCTCGTCATACTCCAGGACCTCCTCTGTTCCTTTCTGTTGGCAGGCTGCAATTTTTCCCCAGTCTGTCTTAGCTGGACTGAAGGCTTGCAGCCAGTGTTTAATCACCTCCCATCCTGCGTCTAATTCTTGCTCATCTTGCCCCAAAGCTTCTTCTACCTTGTCGTGCAATTTTCTTTCCTGTGTTTTTGGCACCATTATAGTCAAAATTTGCACTCCGTCCCAGGGTTGAAGTTGATATATATTTCTTAAGTGAACCAATTGTTCCCACGTTTTCACTCCCCCTTTCTTTGGATTGGGCAATTCCTTGGACCATTTATCAATTTTCTCTGGGTCTGCCGGATCATGAAATAAGTATTCTGCATACATCCTTTTCAACATTTTTTTGGTTCCGCCCTCATCCGCAGTCTCTTCTGATTTGACTACAACTCGTCTTTTTTTAAAAGGGGCAAAGCGCACCCCTAATTCTTCATCCTCCGACCCTGTATCATCAGAGGATTCAGAATCCGTATCTATTCCTCGGTCGTGTCTTCGGGTTTGCGCTTATAATTTATCCAAACATGGGTGCCCTGGGAATTGACCAATACATTTTCCTTTTCCTATTACCGTCCCTTGACCTAATGATTTTTTCCATTCTTTAATTTCACCTTTAAGATCTTTAACTTCTGCTTCCAACTTTTCAAGTTCAAGTCTTTTCTGTCGCAACTGTGCACAAACTGCTTGCAATTGGTCCTTTGTACTGGTCAGGTCCCTATCATGTTGGGAACGCTTTATAATTTCAATCCGCTGTCGGATCTGTCCCATAACGGTTAGGGACCATCGGACTCGCTCTTTATTTTTCATACGGGTCGTTTTTCCCCAGACCCTTTTAAGCTTGTCCAAGGACCATTGTCCTTTGGAGGTTCCGTACTTTTGTTCGATCTTAATACAGGTTTTAGATAAGTCGAATTGTATTCTTTCAACTGTTGGAGGATTTCATCGATCAGAACCTCAGGTGGTGCCTGACCACCTTTGACAGTTGTAGGCAATTCTTTGCTCTTATCTCCTGCTGCCATAATACTGATTCCTTTACTGGGACCTTGAGTCCAGGCTTTCCAGCCGATCAGTGGGTCGGTGATTAATTAACTAACACACCGCCGAAGTTAGACGTCTATGGGACCTTGAGCCGACTACCAACTGGAGGGGTCGCAAACCGGAGGCTTTCGGAATCGCGTAGAAGGAGAGACGAATTTAGACTTTTGACCGAGGACTTTTATAAAGAGGAGTCCTTACCTCAGTATGTAAGCCCGATGTCCAAAATTCAGTTTCTTTCCTCAGCGATCCTGTTCGTGACGCTAAAATTGTTAGATCTCTTAATTTCCAATGAAATACAAACTCCGATTGTAGTTTTAATGTAATTTTATTCTAGCAGCAGCAACAAGCTCTTGGCTTTAAGCCAGGCCTTTGTCCTTCTGAGACCACATGGTCAAAATGGCTGTTCTTATACCTGATCAGTTTACAGAAAAGAACTCGCTTTCTTTAACCTTATTGGCTCAATTGATAGTCTGTTAACCTTTAATTGGCTCGCTACCAAAGGTCCTAAAATGTCAAGTTGATTGATGACTTAATGCAATGTTGTTTGTGTTTTCTCAAAACTGCAGCCAGGCTGCAGAGCTTGAATTCTCTATCAAGGTCATTGCCTCGAAAGTCATCTGGAGCTAAAGAAAGAGAATCCCACCGTCTATTGAAAGGCCTAAATCATCATGTAAGGGTACAGTTTTGGTTTCCATATTTAAGAAAGGATATATTTGCTTTTGGAGCATTTCATAGAAACATAGAAACATAGAAAATAGGTACAGAGCAGGCCACTCTGCCCTTCGAGCCTGCACCACCACTCAATAAGATCATGGCTGATCATGCAACGTCAGACCCCATTCCTGCTTTCTCTCTCTACCCCTTGATCCCTTAGCCGTAAGAGCCACATCTAACTCCCTTTTGAATATATCTAACGAACTGGACTCAACAACTCTCTGTGGCAGAAAATTCCACAGGTTCACAATTCTCTGAGTGAAGAAGTTTCTCCTCATCTCAGTCCTAAATGGCTTACGCCTTATCATTAGACTGTGACCCCTGGTTCTGAACTTCCCCAATATTGAGAAGGTTCACTAGGTTGATTCCAGGGATGAGGGGTTCACTTATGAGGAAAGTTGAGGAGGTTGGGCCTCTACTCATTGGAGTACAGAAAAATGAGAGGTGATCTTATCGAAATGTATAAGATTATGAGAGGGCTTGACAAGGTGGATGCAGAGAGGATGTTTCCACTGATAGCGGAGACTAGAACGAGGGGGCATAATCTTAGAATAAGGGACTGCCCATTTAAAACTGAGATGAGGAGGAATTTCTTCTCTCAGAGGGTTGTAAATCAGTTGAATTTGCTGCCTCAGAGACCTGTGGAAGCTGGGACATTGAATAAATTTTAAAACAGAGATAGACAGCTTCTTAATCTTTAAGCGGATAAGGAGTTTATGGGAAGTGGGCAGGGAAGTGGATCTGAGTCCATGATCAGATCAGCCATGATCGTATTAAATGGCGGAGCAGGCTCGAGGAGCCCTATGGCCTACTCCTGCTCCGATTTCTTATGTTCTTATGAGTTTCCACCCACCCCTTAGAAGTCTAGTAATGTATGAAGGGGAAGGGCTGGTGGTGGGGACGCCCACGACCATAAGTTCCTTTGTCCCCAGTCTCACAGTTCCCCAACAATCATCAATACACCTGGTGAGACAAGACCACTAAAATGGCAGGAAAAAAAAAATTCCCATTGGCTGAAGGGTCGCGAACCAGAGGACACAGATTTAAGGTATTTGGCAAAAGAACCAAAGGCGACATAAGAAAAAACGTTTTTATGCAGCGAGTCGTTAAGATCTGGAATGTACTGCCTGACAGGGTGGTGGAGGCAGACTCAATCATACCTTTCAAAGGGAGTTCAATAAGTACTTGAAAGCAAAAAATTTGCAGGGCTAGGAGAAAAGGGCGTGGGAGCGAGAATAGCTGAGGTGCTCTTGCAGAGAGCTGGCACAGGCTCGATGGGACGAATGGCCTCTTCCGTGCTGTAACCATTCTATGATCCTATGAAATAAGAACATAAGGACATAAGAAATAGGAGCAGGAGTACGTAATTTGGCCCCTTGAGCCTGCTCCACCATTCAATGTTCATGGCTGACCTGATCATGGACTCAACTCCATTTTCCCGCCCGCTCCCCCATAACCCTCGACTCCCTTATCCTTCAAAAATCTGTCTATGTCCACCTTAAATATATTCAAAGACCCAGCCTCCACAGCTCTCTGGGGTAAAGAATTCCAAAGATTCACGACCCTCTGGGAGAAAAAAATTCCTCCTCATTTCTGTTTTAAATGGGCAACCCCTTATTTTTAAACAATGCCTCCTAGTTCTAGATTCCCCCATAAGGGGAAACATCATCTCTGCATCTACTCTGTCAAGCCCCCTCAGAATCATATATGTTTTAATAAGATCATCTCTCAGTCTTCTAAACTTCAAGGAGTGTATGTCCGACCTGCTCAACCTTTCTTCGTATGACAACCCCATTGTAGAAGAGCCACCAGATTCCTCTAAACTGCAGGATTTTGTAATCATTCCCCATTTAAACAATAATTTGCTTTTTTATTTTTCCTACCAAAGTGGATAACCTCACATTTTCTCACAGCCGATCTATACCCCTTTGTGGATTATTTGTGTCTTCCTCACAACTTGCTTTCCCACCTATCTTTGTATCATCAGCAAATTTGGTTACATTACACTAGGTCCCTTCATCCAAGTCATTAATATAAATTGTAAATAGTTGAGGCCCCAGCACTGATCCCTGTGGCAGCCCACTAGTTACAGTTTGCCAACCTGAAAATGAGCCATACACTCTGTCTCTCTGTTTTCTGTTAGTTAGCAAATCCTCTTTCCATGCTAATATATACCCCCAACCTTGTGAGCTCTTATCTTCTGCAGTAAGCTTTTGTGTGGTACCTGATTGAATCTATATGGGTAGAACTGTGAAACACCAAAGGGCAGAAAACGTTAGTGGGAGTTGTGGACAGACCACCAAACAGTAGTAGGGAGTTTGGGGATGGCATCAAACAGGAAATTAGGGACGTGTGCAATAAGGGTACAGCAGTTATCATGGATGACTTTAATCTACATATTGATTGGGCTAACCAAACTGGTAGCAATACTGTGGAGGCGGATTTCCTGGAATGTATAAGGGGATGGTTTTCTAGACCAATATGTCAAGGAACCAACTCGAGAGGCCATCCTAGACTGGGTGTTGTGTAATGAGAGTGGGTTAGTTAGCAATCTTGTTGTCCGAAGCCCCGTGGGGAAGAGTGATCACAATATGGTAAAATTCTTCAGTAAGATGGAGAGTGGCACAGTTAATTCAGAGACTAGGGTCCTGAACTTAAGGAAAGGTAACTTCGATGGTAGGAGACATGAATTGACTAGATTAGACTGGAGAATGATACTTAAAGGGTTGATGGTGTATAGTGTTGGCAGACAGTTAAATATCACATGGATGAACTACGACAATTGTACATTCCTGTGTGATGTAAGAATAAAAAAAGGAAGGTGGCTCAACTGTGGCTAACAAGGGAAATTAGGGAAAGTGTTAAATCCAAGGAAAAGACATAGAAATTGGCCAGAAAAAGCAGCAAATCTGAGGACTGGGAGAAATTTAGAATTCAGCAGAGGAGGACGAAGGGTTTGATTAGGAGGGGGAAAATCGAGTATGAGAGTAAGCTTGCAGGGAACATAAAAACTGACTGCAAAAGCTTCTATAGATATGTGAAGTGAAAAAGATTAGTGAAGACTAATGTAGGTCCCTTGCAGTCAGAATCAGGGGCATTCATAATGGGGAACAAGGAAATGGCAGACCAATTGAACAAATACTTTGGTTCTGTCTTCACTAAGGAAGACTCGAATAACCTCCCAAAAATATTTGGGGACCGACGGTTCTATCATGAAAGGGGAACTGAGGGGAATCCTTATTAGTCAGGAAATAATGGTAGGGAAATTGAAGGGACTGAAGATCGACAAATCCCCAGGGCCTGATAGTCTGCATCCCAGAGTACTTAAGCAAGTGGCCCTAGAAACAGTAGATGCATTGGTGCTCATTTTCCAACATTACAAGGACTCTGGTTCAGTTCCTATGGACTGAAGGGTAGCTAATGTAACTCCACTTCTAAAAAAGGAGGGAGAGAGAAAACAGGGAATTATAGCCTGACATCGGTAGTGGGGAAAATGCTGGAATCAATTATTAAAGATGTAATAGCCGCGCATTTGGAAGGCAGTGACAGATCGGTCCAAGTCAGCATGGACTTATGAAAGGGAAATCATGCTTGACAAATCTTCTGGAGTTTTTTGAGAATGTGACTAGTAGAGTGATAGGGGAGAACCGGAGGATGTGGTGTATTTGGACTTTCAAAAGGCTTTTGACAAGGTCCCACACAAGAGATTAGTGTGCAAAATTAAGGCACATGGTATTGGGGGTAACATATTGACGTAGATGGAGAACTGGTTGGCACACAGGAAGCAAAGAGTGGGAATAAACGGGTCCTTTTCAGAATGGCAGGCAATGACTAGTGGGGTGTCGCAGGGCTCAGTGCTGGGACCAGCTATTTACAACATAGAAACATAGAAGCAGAGAAAATAGGTGCAGGAATAGGCCATTCGAGCCTGCACCACCATTCAATAAGATCATGGCTGATCATTCCCTCAGTACCTCAGAATCAGGGGAAGTCATAACGGGGAACAAAGAAATGGCAGACCAATTAAACAAGTACTTTGGTTCGGTATTCACTAAGGAGGACACAAACAACCTTCCGGATATAAAAGGGGTCAGAGGGTCAAGTAAGAAGGAGGAACTGAGGGAAATCCTTATTAGTTGGGAAATTGTGTTGGGGAAATTGATGGGATTGAAGGCCGATAAATCCCCAGGGCCTGATGGTCTGCATCCCAGAGTAATTAAGGAGGTGGCCTTGGAAATAGCAGATGCATTGACAGTCATTTTCCAACATTCCATCGACTCTGGATCAGTTCCTATGGAGTGGAGGGTAACCAATGTAACCCCACTTTTTAAAAAAGGAGGGAGAGAGAAAACAGGGAATTATAGACCGGTCAGCCTGACATCGGTAGTGGGTAAAATGATGAAATCAATTTATTAAGGATGTCATAGCAGCGCATTTGGAAAGAGGTGACATGATAGATCCAAGTCAGCATGGATTTGTGAAAGGGAAATCATGCTTGACAAATCTTCTGGAATTTTTTGAGGATGTTTCCAGTAGAGTGGACAAGGGAGAACCAGTTGTTGTGGTGTATTTGGACTTTCAGAAGGCTTTCGACAAGGTCCCACACAAGAGATTAATGTGCAAAGTTAAAGCACATGGGATTGAGGGTAGTGTGCTGACGTCGATTGAGAATTGGTTGGCAGATAGGAAGCAAAGAGTAGGAGTAAGTGGGTACTTTTCAGAATGGCAGGCAGTGATTAGTGGGGTACCGCAAGGTTCTGTGCTGGGGCCCCAGCTGTTTACATTGTACATTAATGATTTAGACGAGGGGATTAAATGTAGTATCTCCAAATTTGCGGATGATACTAAGTTGGGTGGCAGTGTGAGCTGCGAGGAGGATGCTATGAGGCTGCAGAGTGACTTGGATAGGTTAGGTGAGTGCGCAAATGCATGGCAGATGAAGTATAATGTGGTTAAATGTGAAGTTATCCACTTTGGTGGTAAAAACAGAGAGACAGACTATTATCTGAATGATGACAGATTAGGAAAAGGGGAGGTGCAACGAGATCTGGGTGTCATGGTACATCAGTCATTGAAAGTTGGTATGCAGGTACAGCAGACGGTTAAGAAAGCAAATGGCATGTTGGCCTTCATAGTGAGGGGATTTGAGTACAGGGGCAGGGAGGTGTTGCTACAGTTGTACAGGGCCTTGGTGAGGTCACACCTGGAGTATTGTGTACAGTTTTGGTCTCCTAACTTGAGGAAGGACCTTCTTGCTATTGAGGGAGTGCAGCAAAGGTTTACCAGACTGATTCCCGGGATGGCGGGACTGACATATCAAGAAAGACGGAATCAACTGGGCTTGTATTCACTGGAGTTCAGAAGAATGAGAGGGGATCTCATAGAAACGTTTAAAACTCTGACGGGTTTAGACAGGTTAGATACAGGAAGAATATTCCCAATGTTGGGGAAGTCCAGAACCAGGGGTCACAGTCTAAGGATAAGGGGTAAGCCATTTAGGACCGAGATGAGGAGAAACTTCTTCACCCAGAGAGTGGTGAATCTGTGGAATTCTCTACTACAGAAAGTTGTTGAGGCCAATTCACTAAATATATTCAAAAAGGAGTTAGATGTAGTCCTTACTACTAGGGGGATCAAGAGGTATGGCGAGAAAGCAGGAATGGGGTACTGAACTTGCATGTTCAGCCATGAACTCATTGAATGGCGATGCAGGCTCGAAGGGCTGAATGGCCTACTCCTGCACCTATTTTCTATGTTTCTATGTTTCTATGTTACCCCTTTCCTGCTTTCTCTCCATACTCCTTGATCCCTTTAGCCATAAGGGCCATATCTAACTCCCTCTTGAATATATCCAATGAACTGGCATCAACAACTCTCTCAACAACATACATTAATGATTTAGACGAAGGAATTGAATGTAATATCTCCAAGTTTGCAGATGACACTAAGCTGGGTGGCAATGCTTGCTGCGAGGAGGATGCTAAGAGGCTGCAGGGGGACTTGGACAGGTTAGTTGAATGGGCAAATGCATGGCAGATGCAGTATAATATGTATAAGTGTGAGTTTATCCTCTTTGGTGGCAAAAACAGGAAGGCAGAGTATTATCTGAATGGTGACAGATTAGGAAAAAGGAAGGTGCAACGAGACCTGGGTGTCATGGTACATCAATCATTGAAGGTAGGCATGCAGATACAGCAGGCAGTAAAGAAAGCAAATGGCATGCTGGTCTTCGTAGCAAGGGGATTTGAGTACAGGAGCAGGGAGGTCTTACTGCAGTTGTACAGGGCCTTGGTGAGACCACACCTTGAGTATTGTGTGCAGTTTTGGTCTCCTAATCTGAGGAAGGATGTGCTTGCTATTGAGGGAGTGCAGCGAAGGTTCACCAGACTGATTCCCAGATGGCAGGACTGACATATGAGGAAACACTGGATTAGCTAGGTTTATACTCACTGAAATTTGGAAGAATGAGAGGGGATCTCATCGAAATTTATAAAATTCTGACGGGACTGGACAGGTTAGATGCAAGAAGAATGTTCCTGATGTTGGGGAAGTCAAGAACCAGGGGTCACAGTCTAAAGATAAGGGCTAAGCCATATAGGACTGAGATGAGGAAAAACTTTTTTACCCAGAGGGTTGTGAACCTATGGAATTCTCTGCCACAGAAAGTTATTGAGTCCAGTTCGTTGGACATATTCATGAGGGAGTTAGCTGTGGCCCTTATGGCTAAAGTGATCAGGGAGTATGGAGACAAGGTAGGGGTGGGGTACTGAGGTTGCATGATCAGCGATGATCATATTGAATGGCGGTGCAGGCTCGAAGGGCCGAATGGTCTGTTCCTGCACCTATTTTCTACGTTGCTATGTTTCTATGCTTTCTGGAAATCCAAATATATGACATCAACTGGTTTTCCTTGATCTACTCTGCTCATTACATCCTCAAAGAACTCCAACAAATTTGTCAAACATGATTTCCCTTTCATAAAAACATTCTAACTCTGTCTGACTGCATTATGCTTTTCTAAATGTCCTGCTACTACTTCCTTAATGATCGAGTCGAGCAGTTTCCCAATGACTGATGTTAGGCTAACTGCTCGATAGTTTCCTGCTTTCTGTCTCCCTCCTTTCTTAAATAGTAGTGTTACATTTGCGGTTTTCCAGTCTTACCCTTTAATATATTTTCCCAGTCCATTTTAGCCAACTCTGCCTTCATACCTTTGTAATTACTTTTATTTACATTCAGGATACTAGTTTGAGGTCTAGCTTTCTCACCTTCAAACTGAATTTGAAATTCTACCATGTTATGATCACTCTTCCCAAGAGGATCCTTAAATACAAGATCATTAATTAATCCAGAATGGTTACAAATTACCAGATCGAAAATATTTTGCTCGCTGTTTGGTTTCACAATGTATTGTTCCAAGAAACCATCTCGCATACAATATCAACTCTTCCTCAAGGTTACCATTGCCAATTTGATTTGACAATCAATATTCAGATTTAAATTGTCCATGATTATTGCTGTATCTTTCTTACAAGCCTCTATTATTTCTTGGTTTGTATTCTGTGTCACAGAGTGGTTACTGTTTGGGGGCCTGTAGGCCAGTTCCACCAGTGACTTATTTCCCTTATTATTTCTTATCTCTACCAAACTGATTCAACACCTTGATCTTCTGAGCCAATATAATTTCTTACTATTGTACTGATCTCATCCTTTATTAATAAAGCTACTCCACCTCCTTTTCCTTTCTGCCTATCCTTACGAAATGACAAATATCCCTGAGTATTTAGTTCCCAGCCTTGATCACCTTGTAACCACGCCTCTTTAATATTAATCAGATCATACCCATTTATTTCTATCTGTGCCGACAACTCATCTATCTTGTTAGGAATGCTGCGTGCACTCAGATATAGAGCTTTTAATCTTGTCTTATGCATATATGCTCTGTTCCTACTTGTCATTATCATTACCCCTATCACGACCCTGCACTTTTGCCTTCTCCTTTCTCTTTGACCTTTTAAATGTCTGCTCTCCGGATCCCTCCCTCCCACCATTTAGTTTAAAGCTCTATCTACAACCCTAGTTATTCGATTAGCCAGGACACTGGTCCCAACCTGGTTCAAGTGACGTCTGTCCCGATGGAACAGCTCCCTCCTATGTCAGTACTGATGCCAGTGCACCATGAATTGAAACCGATTCCTTCCACACCAATCTTTGAACCATGCATTCATCTCTCTGATCCTAGTTACCCTATGCAAATTTGCTCGTGGCTCAGGTCGTAATCCAGAGATTATTATCCTGATGGTTCTGCTTTTTAATTTAGGCCCTAACTGCTCATACTTCCTCAGCAGAACATCTTTCTTTGTTCTACCTATGTCGTTGGTAGCTACGTGGACCACGACAACTGGATCTTCCCCCTCCCACTCCAAGTTCTTCTCCAGCCTAGAGTAGCTTAACCCTGGCACTGGGCAAGCACCAGACTCACGCTCTCGGCTGCAGAGAACAGTATCTGTACCTCTAACTATACTGTCCCCTACCACTATATATTTCTTTTTAATCCTGCAACTTGAATGGCCTCCCATACCATGGTGCTGTGGTCAGTTTGCTCATCCTCCCTGCAGTCCCTGCTCTCGTCCACACCGGGAGTAAGAGCCTCGAACCTATTGGACAAGAGCAAGAGCTGAGACTCCTGAATCACTACGTCCTCAATCCCCATACCTACCTCACTCATAGTAACACCCTCCTGTTCCTGACCACGTAAAAATGTGAAATATTTAACTTAAGGGATGTGACTCTCTGCTGGAACACAGCGTCCAGATAACTCTCGCCCTCCCTGATGTGTTGCAGTGTTTGAAGCTCAGGCACGAGCTCATCAACATGGAGCCGAAGTTCCTCGAGCTGCCAACCACAAATGTAATGCCCCTATTTAAAAACGGAGGCAGACAGAAAGCAGGAAACTATATACAAGTTAGCCTAACATTTGTCGTTGGTAAAATGCTGGAGTCCATTATTAAGGAAGCAGTAGCAGGATATTTGGAAAAGCATAATTCAATCAAGCAGAGTCAGCATGGTTTTATGAAAGGTAAATTATGTTTGACAAATTTGCTGAAGTTCTTTGAGGGTGTAACAAGCAAGGTGGATAAGGGGGAACCAGTGGATGTGGTGTATTTGGATTTCTAGAAATCATTCGATAAGGTGTCACATAAAAGGTTACTGCACAAGATAAAGGTTCATGGGGTTGGGGGTAATATATTAGCATGGATAGAGGATTGGCTAACTAACAGAAAACAGAGAGTCGGGATAAATGGGTCATTTTTCGGTTGGCAAACAGTAACTAGTGGGGTGCCGCAGGGATCAGTGCTGGGGCCTCAACTATTTACAATCTATATTAATGAATTGGATGAAAGGACCGAGTGTAATGTAACCAAGTTTGCTGATGATACAAAGATGGGTGGGAAAGCAAATTATGAGGGCACAAAAAATCTGCAAAGGGCTATAGGCAGGCTAAGTGAGTCGGCAAAATTTGGCAAATTGAGTATAATGTGGGAAAATGTGAGGTTATCCACTTTGGTAGAAAAAATAGAAAAGCAAATTATAATTTAAATGGAGAAAAATTGCAAAGTGCTGCAGTCGAGAGGGACCTGGGGGTTCTTGTGCATGAAACACAAAAGTTAGTATGCAGGTACAGCAAGTAATCAGGAAGTCAAATGAAATGCTGGCCTTTATTGCAAGGGGGATAGAGTATAAAAGCAGAGATGTCCTACTACAACTGTACAGGATATTGGTGAGGCCACACATAGAGTACTACGTACAGTTTTGATCTCCGTATTTAAGGAAGGATATACTTGCATTGGAGACTGTTCTAAGAAGGTTCACTAGGTTGATTCCGGAGATGAGGGCGTTGACTTATGAAGATAGGTTGAGTAAGTTGGGCCTATTCTCATTGCAGTTCAGAAGAATGAGAGGTGATCTAATCGAAACATATAAGATAATTAGGGGGCGCGACAAGGTGGATGCAGAGGATATTTCCACTCATAGGGGAAACTAAAACTAGGGGACATTGTTGCAGAATAAGGGGCTGTCCATTTAAAATTGAGATGAGGAGGAATTTCTTCTCTTAAAGGGTTGTAAATCTGTGGAATTCTCTTTCCCAGAGAGCTGTGGAGGCTGGGTCATTGAATATATTTAAGGTGGAGATAGACAGATTTTTGAGCGATAAGGGAGTGAAGGGTTATGGGGAGCGAGCAGGAAAGTGGAGCTGAGTCCATGGTCAGATCAGCCATGATCATATTAAATGGCGGAGCAGGCTCGAGGGTCCAAATGGCCTGCTCCTGTTCCTATTTCTTATGTTTTTATGTTCTTATTTTCTAACATAAAAAATAAGAGCAGGAGTAAGGCACACTTATTGCAGATGTGGTCACCCTGGACCTCAATTGAGTCCACCGGCTCTCTCACAGGTTGCAGCAGCAACACATTGCTTGCTCTGCCGTCTCGAATATATTTTATTTATTTAATTATATTTTGAAGTTACTAATGTTTAGTTTTAATTCCAGCTCTTAATTTTAAAGCAGTGCCCAAGAAAAAGCGAAAAATACTGACCAGCCAATCACTTCCCTGTTTTCTTGTGACATCATACTTGGATTTCTTATTTTCCTCACTCACAGGTGGGTTGGAGCTGTTGGAGCTGGCTGCTTTTATGCCCCGCTGGATTCTGCTGCACTCGTGCTGACAGAGCTGGCTCCTTTTATGCTCCACTGGGCATACGTGTGCCCGATCTTGGGAATCCCAAATTGGATTGGGACCTAAACTCTCAAAGAAACATTGGCCCGGATTTTGCGGTAAACATAACAGTGAAGCTCTCAGTGGTCACCATTATCGGACAGCTGCTTCCTGCGACCGCACATGCGGAGCTACACTTGGAAATCAGGAAGTTGCTGTCCAGAAGCTGCGCTACACTAATATCTCGCTGAAAGACTCGGCGTTGAAACGTATGGAATGGCATGAAGTTGCGGTAATTGTGTCAGTTGCCTGCTAAACACATCAGAAAAGCTTAGGCTTTGTCCATTTCAGTGTTAGTAAATCTTTAACGGCATGATAAGCATGATAAGATCCTTTAAACTTTTGTGTGTCTGCACGCGAAGTATCTGAGAGATTGTGGTCAGCCCACGGGCTACCTTCAAGATTGCTACATGCCCATGCAAGCACGCAGCTTAGAGGACACATTGGTGATAAGTCTTAATTACTGCCAAACAACCTCTCTGGCACTGAAAATTAGATTTTACAAGTGCGGTGTCTTGTTCCTTCAGAATTTGATTATTGTTGGAGAGTTAAACGAGTTAAATATATATTTTTTTAACTCTTCCTTTCTGTCAATTTTATCTCTCTCTCTCTAACTCCATTTTTCTTTCCCTCTCTTTATTTCACTCTCTGTGGCATTGAATTGGCATTGAATTAAATATTCTAATTCATACTTCCTGGTTCAGACTCTGTGTGCCTCAGTAAGGATTCTTCAATCTGATTGGTTATGGAGATACATAGTTGCTTACCCTGTTTACACAGGTCCTAGATCCCCTGTGGAGAGCTCTGCACCAAAATGGCTTTCCAATCATCACAAGTGCCAGAGCAAAAGCCCATAGAAAGTCTGTGGGGAAGTGTAAGTTAATGAACAACTGGTACCCTCCATTTGCTGCTGATCGCAAAACTTGGGTCAACATTTATTTAAATGCAGTACCCTTAGAAAGGCAATGCCATCAATGATATTTAAATTAAGGAGCTCCTCAAGGAGCTTCTCGATTCTGTGAACTTTGGTAGAGTCATTGGTGGAGAACCTCGGTAGTTTATGTGTCCACCTCGTAAAAGTTTCAACGCTGCTATCTTTCAGATAAGTTGCCAAGCTGAGGTTCCATCTACCTGTTCAGCTGGATATAAAAGATTCCATGGCACAATTTGAAGAAAAGCTGATAGTTATGGTCAAAATTCTAACCTTCAACCAATACCACCAGAACTAAATGAACTGGTCATTGATATCACTTTCTGTTTGTGGAGTTTTGTGGTGTGCAAATGGGCTGCTCTGTTCATATAAATGACAACAAAAACTAAAAAAACTTGCATTTATATTACGCCTATAAATAAATGAAACATCGCAAGTTGCTTCACAGGAGCGTTATCTGACAAAATTGACACCGAGCTACATATTAGAACAGGTGGCAAAAAGTTTGGTCATAGAGGTAGGTGTTAAGGAACATCGTCAAGGAGGAGAGAGAGTTAGAGAGGCGGTGTGGTTTAGGGAGAGAATTTCAGGGCTTAAAGCCTATGCAGCTGAAGGCACAGCCAACAACAATGGCTGCACTTTGAGACATCCAGAGGACGTGATCAGGTGCTATCTGAATGCAATTTGCTTCTTTACAATAATGTACAAAATGTTGCTTTGTGCATTCAAAATGTTAGTTAATGTCCTGTCATTGCCACATGTATGTGAAGCAGGGCATTGGGGTGAAATTTCTCTTTTAATAAAGGTCGATTTTTCTCTGTTATAATGAAATTGCATTTTCAGAAGACTCATGGGGTCAGATTTTCTTGTTCCTGGCCCTGGGCATGTTGTATTATCTGGGTGAAGTGCGTAGAGGATAATTAGATGGCTTCCCTTATGGGCATGTGTTTCTACTTGCCTGATCCAACATGCCCAGTCTGAGGAAGGACGTTCTTGCTATTGAGGGAGTGCAGCGAAGGTTCACCAGACTGATTCCAGGGATGGCTGGGCTGTCATATGAGGAGAGACGGATCAACTGGGCCTTTATTCACTGGAGTTTAGAAGGATGATAGGGGATCTCAGAAACGTATAAGATTCTGACGGGACTGGACAGGATAGATGCGGGAAGAATGTTCCCGATGTTGGGGAAGTCCAGAACCAGGGGGACATAGTCTTAGGATAAGGGGTAGGCCATTTAGGACTGAGATGAGGAGAAACTTTTTCACTCAGAGAGTTGTTAACCTGTGGAATTCCCTGCCGCAGATAGTTGTTGATGCCAGTTCACTGGATATATTCAAGAGGGAGTTAGATATGGCCCTTATTGTTAAGGGGATCAAGGGGTATGGAGAGAAAGCAGGAAAGGGGTACTGAAGGAATGATCAGCCATGATCTTATTGAATGGCGGTGTAGGCTCGAAGGGCCAAATGGCCTATTCCTGCACCTATTTTTTATGTTTCTAAGTTTCTATAGCTCCATCTAATGGACAACTGCTCCACCTAGTGGTAATGCAGCCATTGCTGAAAAGACAATAAAAGCAACAGGTGACTAGGTCACCTGACAAGTTCCTGAGTTGAAGCCATCTTGTAAGTGTGTGTTTGTGATGCCGTAGAGAAGATATCACACCCAAGCCCAGGAACAGGAAGATCTGTCCTCATATTTCAAACCTACAGCTTCCTATGGTTTTGTGAGTTGCTTTTTGTTATATATGCAGACTGTAGATATACTCTCTGTGTAGTCACTGTATAGTTGCATAAGATGGAGACTTGTTACCTGATGTACTGTCAATAAGGTTACACTGCGTATATACTATGCTGGCACCACTAGAGGGTGCAACTGGTGGAGACTGGGGTTTCCTGCCCCTGTGGCAGAGGCTGTCCACCAGAGTGCACTACAGTGGGAGACCTGAGGGTCACCTGCATAGGTGTGCAGGGCCCAGTATAAAAGACTGCCCACCCATTCTGGAGTTACGAATAAAGGACCAAGGTCACTACAGTTTGAGTACAACACATTGCCTCATGGAGTCATTCATAAGTGCATTACAGACATAACAACTGGTGACGAGAATACAGACTTTCACATGATTATGGCTACCTTTGGCACACTAAAAGACTTCGCAGAGGGTGATGATTGGGATGCCTTCAAGGAAAGGCTCGAGCACTATTTCGTAGCAAATGACCTGGCAAGGGAGATGGACAAATTGGTAGAGATGCGCAAGGCTATACTGATGACCAATTGTGGGCCAGAGGTCTACCGCCTCGTCAAGGACTTGCTGGCACCCAAGAAGGCCAAGGATAAGACATACGATGAGCTGACTGAACTAATTCACGACCAACTAAAACCAAAAGAGAGCATCCTCACAGCCAGGCACAGATTCTACACTCACTGCAGATCTGAGGGCCAGGAGATTGCAAAATATGCCGCCGACCTCAGGAGACTTGTGGCATCATGTGATTTTGGCACGCACCTCAACGAAGCATTGTGAGACATCTTCATTATGGGAGTTGGCCACGATGGCCTCCTTCACAAGCTATTATCTGTCAACACCACTGTCAACCTGTAGAAGGCCATCAGCATCAGTCAGGCATTCATGACCTCGACCTGCAGCACCAAGCAAATTATTCATCCTGTGGACTCAAACCCAGCAAGTGCTGTACACAGAATGGTGCCGTTCACAGGCAAGTCTGTAAAATGTGGCTCTGCCAAGGGCAGAGTGCACAGACCTCAGGGATCCAGAACTCAGAGTCCGCCGTTGCAGAGGAAACCATAGAGCTCACCAGTGTCGGTTTTCTGAGTACATATGCAAAGCCGGTAACACGAAGGGCCACCTCCAGCATATGTGTAAAAGAAATACAACTCACCTTCTAGCAAAGGAGTCGGTAGATGACTTTGAATCCAACGGGGAGTATGATGATTTGGCCAGAGAGTCAGCTCAGCCCCAAGAAGAAGTCTATGGAGTGTATACCTGCACCACCGATTGTCCTCCAGTGAAGATGGAAGTCGAGATAAACGGCATTCCAGTCTTCCGGGAGCAAGCCAGTCAGTGATGAGCCAGGATGCTCGAGAGGCAATGGAACGAAAAATGACCCGAGCTGGTTCCAGTACAGGAAAAATTGCGCACCTCCACCAAGGAGCTGATCCCAGTCCTTGGTAGTGCAGATATAAGTGTAATCCATAATAGCGTGGTACACAAGTTACCTCTGTGGATTGTTGCAGGTGATGGTCCAACGCTACTCGGAAGAAGGTGGATGTGGAAGATCCAGTGGAAATGGGAAGACCTCTTCACTCCAGCAACCAATGCCCCCATGCTCAGAGGCAGAGAAAAACCTCACCTTCGCTTGGACCAGGCACCAGTGAACAGACTAGTGCAGCACCGGAGGCACAGACCATCCATCATGATTGCGTGGCATTGAAACGACCCTGCTCCAATGGTAGGACTCCTGGAGAGGAAGATCCAATTCACAGGCACTCTTCCAGCCTTTGTGGCAGAATCACAGGAGAGAAGGATCAAGGCAGTCGACCTCGAGTACAGAGGCAAGATGGTGTCCCGGCTGCAGCGAGGTGCAGCTGGGCTGAAATTAAAGATGGCCGTGGACATATCACGAGGTGCAATGCTGAGGGACCAACACGTGATGTCTAACAAAGGATTTGATTGGGGTAAAGCCAGCAGGGTTCTCTTAAAGGAGACCTGCAACCAACTGAACTTAAAGAGACATTGTATGCATGGCAATCAATGCAACGAACCGATTAAGATCGTGAACAAAATGTTGTTGCGAGATGTCGGTACCAGTCCTAATGTAAAGAACAAAACGTTGTTGTGAGATGTCGGGAATACAGTGTCCCCAAAAGTAGCAAGCAAGCGAATTCGGGAGGGTAAAGGCGCTGATCCTGATGCCTTGTCCCAGGTGTCCCCAGAAGTTATAGGTCAGCGACCTCAGGAGAGTGAAGGCACTGATCCTGATACCCTGCCCCAGGTCTATCCCACGGTGCAGGCACCCGATGGCACTATTCGCTATGGACCTGGAAACGAAAACGGCGTCAATAGGCGCAGTCGGCCGCCCTTGCCCACCACCCAGATGGAGACGGCGCAGCCCCCAGACCCAGTCGCTATCTCGACCATTTCCGGGAGCGAAAGGTCAGAACCAACGAGTTCCCCAAATGGGACCTGGAACAGCCAGGTTCCCAACACCGTTAGAGAGCAGCCAGAAAATTATGCAGCCCTCAAAGGAGGACAGGGAGGCCACACACATCTGTGGCTCTGCCCACCATTAGGCAACGGCAAAGTCTCTGAGCCCTGGCTAGGTGAGCGAACCAAGCCCACTCCACTAGCAGGGGGTGCAGCGCCGCCATCAGATGACTAGGACCCCGTCCAGTTGCTCTGGAGCCTGAGTCCTCGCATACCTGAACTGCTACCTCAGTATTTAGTATGACTGGGCCATGAATGCAATCTACCCAATCCTGGTGCATGACCGCAAAACGTAACAAATGTAAATCACTGAACCAAGGTGTCACTGATACAAACTGTAACTTCCTTTCTTTGTACTTGCACTGTGTCTGATCCTGTATGTTAATGAAACAGGCCTGCTGCATGATCTTGCTGTGGAGGCGGAGGGGAGGATGCGGGGGGAAATGGATGTATGTAGCCATGGACACACAGATGGATCACACCCAGAACCTTCTGGAACCTCCACGGCATCATTGAACCATCCAAACTGGTAACCAATACCCAACATTGTGGCAAAAGTTACTGGGGGTTAACAGCGAGAGAGCCAAGCCAAAGGACAGCCAAGGTGCAAGGGCTATTGGCACTTAAGTCTGGGGAGAGCTAAGCCAGAGCACATAGTGCAATGGTAATCGGCACAAAGGACTTGGGGGAGAGTGATGTTATACATGCAGACTATAGATATACTCTCTGTGCAGTCAATGTATAATTGCATAAGATGGAAACTTGTTACCTGATGTACTGTCAATAAGGTTTACACTGTGCATATACTATGCTGGCACCACTAGAGGGTGCAACTGGAGGAGACCGGAGTTTCCTACCCCTGCGGCAGAGGCTGTCCACAAGAGGGCACTGCGGTGGGAGACCTGTGGGTCACCTGCATAGGTGTGCAGGGCCCAGTATAAAAGGCTGCCCATCATGCTAGTGCCTCACTTTAGAGTTACGAATACAGGACTAAGGTCACTACAGTTTGAGTACAACACATTGCCTCATGGCGTCATTCATAGAAACATAGAAACATAGAAACAGAGAAAATTGGTGCAGGAGTAGGACATTTGGTCCTTCGAGCCTGCACCACCAATCAATATGATAATGACTGATCATGCAACTTCAGCACCCCATTCCTGCTTCCTCTCCATATCCCTTGATTCCTTTAGCCGTAAGGATCTCATCTAACTCCCTTTTGAATATATCTAATGAACTGGCCTCAACAACTTTCTGTGGTAGAGAATTTCACAGGTTCACAATTCTCTGAGTGAAGAAGTTTTTCCTCATCTCGGTTCTACGTGGATTACCCCTTATCCTTAGACTGTGACCCCTGGTTCTGAAAATCTCCAATATCGGGAACATTCTTCCTGCATCGAACCTGTCCAATCCCATCAGAATTTTATATGTTTCTATGAGATCCCCTCTCATTATTCTAAATTCCAGTGAATATAAGCCTAGTCGATCCAGTCTTTCTTCATATGTCAGTCCTGCAATCCCAGGAATCAGTATGGTGAACCTTCGCTGCACTCCCTCTATAGCAAGAATGTCCTTCCTCAGATTAGGAGACCAAAACTGTACACAATATTCAAGGTATGACCTCACCAAGGCCCTGTTCAACTGCAGTAAGACCTCCTTGCTCCTATACTCAATTTCTCTCGCGATGAAGGCCAACATGCCATTTGCCTTCTTCACCGTCTGCTGTACCTGCATGTCAACTTTCAATGACTGATGTACCATGTCACCCAGGTCTCGTTGCACCTCCCCTTTTCCTAATCTCTCACCATTCATCTAATATTCTGCCCTCTTGTTTTTGCTACCAAAGTGGATCACCTCACATTTATCGACATTATACTGCATCTGCCATGCATTTGCCCAATCACCTAACTTGTCCAAGTCATGCTGTAGCCTCTTAGCTCACAGCTCACACTGCCACCCAGCTTAGTGTCATCTGCAAACTTGGAGATATTATATTCAATTCCTTCGTCTAAATCATTAATGTATATTGTAAATAGCTGGGGTCCCAGCACTGAACCTTGCGGTACCCCACTAGTCACTGCCTGCCATTCTGAAAAGGACTTGTTTATTCCTACACTTTACTTCCTGTCTGCCAACCAGTTCTCTATCCACATCAATACATTACCCCCAATACCATGTGTTTTAATTTGGCACACTAATCTCTTGTGTGCGACCTTGTCAAAAGCCTTTTGAAAGTCCAAATACACCACATCCACTGGTTCTCCCTTGTCCACTCTACTAGTTACATCCTCAAAAAATTCTAGAAGATTTGTCAAGCATGATTTCCCTTTCATAAATCCATGCTGCCTTGGACCAATCCTGTCACTGTTTTCCAAATGCGCTGCTATTACAACTTTAATAATTGATTCCAACATTTTACCCACTACCGATGTCGGGCTAACCAGTCTATAATTCACTGTTTTCTCTCTCCCTCCTTTTTTAAAAAGTGGGGTTACATTAGCTACCCTCCAATCCATAAGAAGTGATTCAGCGTCTATAGAATGTTGGAAAATTACCACCAATGCATCCACTATTTCTAGGGCCACTTCCTTAAGTAGTCTGGGAGGCAGACTATCAGGTCCTGGGGATTTATCGACCTTTAATCCCATCAATTTCCCGAAAACAATTTCCTGATTAATAAGGATTTCCTTCAGTTTCTCCTTCTCGCTAGACCCTCGGTCCCCTAGTATTTCTGGAAAGTTATTTGTGTCTTCCTTAGTGAAGACAGAACCAAAGTATTTGTTCAATTGGTCTGCCATTTCTTTGTTCCCCATTATAATTTCACCTGATTCTGACTGCAAGGGACCTACATTTGTCTTCACTAATCTTTTTCTCTTTACATATCTATAGTAGCTTTTGCAGTCAGTTTTTATGTTCCCTGCAAGCTTACTCTCATACTCTATTTCCCCCCTACTAATTAAACACTTTGTCCTCCTCTGCTGAATTCTAAATTTCTCCCAATCATTGGGTTTGCTGCTTTCTCTGGCCAATTTATATGCCTCTTCCTTGGATTTAACACTATCCCTAATTTCTCTTGTTAGCCACAGTTGAGCCACTTTCCCCGTTTTATTGTTACGCCAGACAGGGATGTACAATTGTTGAAATTCATCCATGTGATCTTTAAATGCCTGCCATTATCTATCCATGGTCAACCCTTTAAGTATCATTAAGTACCAGTCTCTCCTAGCCAATTCACGTCTCATACCATCAAAGTTTCCTTTCTTTAAGTTCAGGACCCTAGTCTCTGACTTAACTGCGTCACTCTCCATCTTAATGAAGAATTCTACCATATTCTGGTCACTCTTCTCCAAGGTGGCTCACACATTAAGATTGTTAATTAATCCTCTCTCATTACACAACACCCAGTCTAGGATGACCAGCTCTCTATTTGGTTCCTCGACATATTGGTCTAGAAAACCATCCCTTAAACACGCCAGGAAATCCTATTCCACCGTATTGCTACCTACCAGTTTCGTTAGCCCAAACTATATGTAGATTAAAGTCACCCATGATAACTGCTGTACCTTTATTGCACGTATCACTAATTTCCTGTTTGATGCCATCCCCAACCTCACTACTACTGTTTCGTGGTCTGTACACTACTCTCACTAGTGTTTTTTGCCCTTTGGTGTTCCGCAGCTCCACCCGTTTAGATTCCACATCATCCAAGCTAATGTTCTTCCTTAGTATTGCGTTAATCTCCTCTTTAACCAGAAACGCTACCCCACCTCCCTTTCCTTTCTGTCTATCCTTCCTGAATATTGAATACCCCTGGATATCGAGTTCCCAGCTTTGGTCACTCTGGAGCCATGTCTCCCTAATCCCAATTACATCATATCCGTTAACTGCTGTCTGCACAGTTAATTCATCTACCTTATTACGAATGCTCCTTGCATTGAGACATAGAGCCTTCAGGCTTGTTTTTTTAACACCCTTTTTCCTTTTAGAATTATGTTGCCATGTGGTCCTTTTTGACTTTTGCCTTTGATTTCTCTGCCCTCCACTTTTACTTATCTCCTTTCTACCTTTTGCTTTTGCCCCCATTTTACTTCCCTCTCTCTCCCTGCATAGATTCACATCCCCCTGCCATATTAGTTTAAACCCTCTCCAACAGCACTAGCAAACACTCCCACTAGGACATTGGTTCCAGTCCTGCCCAGGTGCAGACCGTCGGGTTTGTATTGGTCCCACCTCCCCCAGAACCGGTTCCAATATCCCAGGAATTTGAATCCCTCCCGCTTGCACCATTCCTCAAGCCACATATTCATCTTAACTTTCCTTAAATTTGTACTCTGGCACTGGTAGCAATCCTGAGATTACTACCTTTGAGGTCCTACTTTTTAATTTAACTCCTAGATTCAGCCTGTAGGACCTCATCCCGTTTTTTTACCTATGTCGTTGGTATCTATATGCACCACGACAACTAGCTGTTCACCCTCCTCCTCCAGAATGCCCTGCAGCCGCTCCGAGACATCCTTGACCCTTGCACCAGGGAGGCAACATACCATCCTGGAGCCTCGATTGCGGCCGCAGAAATGCCTATCTATTCCCCTTACAATAAAATCCCCTAAAACTATTGCTCTCCCACTCTTTTACCTGCCCTCCTGTGCAGCAGAGCCACCCATGGTGCCATGAACTTGGCTGCTCCTGCCCTGCCCAGATGAGCCATCTCCCTCATCAGTATCCAAAGCGGTATCCAAATTCATAAGTGCATCACAGACATAACACCTTCTGAGTAACAGACAAAAGCAGGCATTTGCCCACTTTTTGTTAAAAGAGGAATTTCAAGCCCAGAATGCTTAGTCAGTTGGCGATCTGTCAAATCTCTCTTTTTGTAGCACCTTTTTATCTATAACAGAAACCACAGCGTCACAAGAATCCATGTGTATTTTTTAAAGTTGTTTCTCATTTGAGTGATTTTTAAAGATGGGCTAATGTGGGACATCAGCTACATGACATTAGAACATAGAAATTTACAGCGCAGAAGGAGGCCATTTCAGCCCAACATGTCCGCGCTGGCCAACAAAGAGCCACAAGGCCCTCGGTCAGCAGCCCTGAAGGTTACATATAAACCTATGAACAATGAACAATGGCGGAAAGGTAAAGAGCATCCGGCCCAACCAGTCCGCCCCACACAACTGCAACACCCCTTGCACTGCAACACTTCTACACTCCACCCCAATCGGAGCTATGTAATCTCCTGGGAGAGGCAAAGAAACAGATAAAAACCCAGGCCAATTGGGGAAAAAAAATGTGGGAAAATTCCTCTCCGACCTAACCAGATGATTGAAACTAGTCCAGGAGATCACTCTGACCATATTCAATTTCCTGCAGTACTTACCATCGTGTCTGCGCTAGCCAACAAGAGGTTATCCAGTCTAATCCCATTTACCAGCTCTAGCTCCGTAACCCTGTAGGTTGCGACACTTCAAGTGCCCATTCAAGCACCTTTTAAATGTGATGAGGGTTTCTGTATCTACCACCCTTCCAGGCAGAGAGTTCCACATCCCCACAATTCTCTGCATGAAGAAGCTTCCCCTCAAATCCCCTCTAAACCTGCCAACCAACCACCTTAAGACTATGCCCCCTCGTAATTGACCCCTCCACCAAGGGAAATAGGCCCTTGCTATCCATTATATCCAGGCCCCTCAAAATGTTATTTGCAATGAAATCTCTCCGCCTCCTCCGTTCCAAAGAGAACAAACCCAGCCTATCCAATCTGTCCTTATAGCTCAGATTCTCCATTCCAGGCAGCATCCTCATAAATCTCTTCTTCACCCTCTCCAGTGCAATCAAGTCCTTCCTATAATACGCCAACCAGAACTGCATGCAGTGCTCCAGCTGTGGCCTAACCAGAGTATTGTACAAGTTAAGCATAACCTCCCTGCTCTTGTATTCTATGCTTCGGCCAATAAAGGCAAGCATTCCATATGCCTTCTTAACCAACTTATCCACCTAGCCTACTACTTTCAATGATCTGTGGACAAGTACTCCATGGTCCCTTTTTCATCTACACTTTTAAGTAGCCGACCATTTAATGTGTAAACCCTTTCCTTATTAATCCTCCCCAAGTGCATTACCTCACACTTCTCCGAATTAAATTCCATTTGCCACTGTTCTGCCCACCTGACCCGTAGATTGATAGCCTCCTGCAGCCCATGACTTTCCTCTTCATTATCAACCATACAGTCAATTTTAGTGTCATTTGCAAACTTCTTAATCATACTCCCTATATTCAAATCTAGATCATTGATGTATACCACAAAAAGCAAGGGACCAAGTACTGAGCCCTGCGGAACCCCACTGGAAACATCCTTCCAGTCACAAAAACTTCCATCAACTATTACCCTTTGCTTCCTATCTCCAAGCCAATTTTGGATCCAACTTGCCACTTTGCCCGGAATCCCATGGGTTTTTACCTTTGTGACCAGTCTACCATGTGGGACCTTATCAAAAGTTTTGCTAAAGTCCATATACACTACATTGTACACACTACCCTCATCGATCGTCCTGATTACCTCCTTGAAAAATTCAATCAGGTTAATCAAACACGATTTTCCCTTAACAAATCCGTGCTTACTGTCCCTAATTATTCCTTGCCTTTCTAAATGTAGATTTATCCTGTCCTTCAAGATTTTTTCCAATAATTTTCCCACCACTGAGTTTAGGATGACAGACCTGTAATTACTCGGCCTATCTCTTTCTCCCTTCTTAAACAAGGGTACCACATTAGCAGTCCTCCAGTCCTCTGGCACCATGCTTGAATCCAAAGCGGACTGGAAAATGATGGTCAAGGCCTCTGCTATTTCTTCTTTTACTTCGCTCAACAGCCTGGGATGCCTTTCATCCGAGCCTAAGGACTTATTCACTTTCAAAGCTGCTAAACCCCTTAATAGCTCCTCTCTCACTATGTTTATTTCATCCAGAATTTCACACTCCTCCTCAATAGCAGTATCTGTATTGCCCCTTTCCTTTGTGAAAACTGATGCAAAGTTTTCATTAAGAACCATACCAACATCTTCTGCCTCCACAGAGATTATCCTCATGGTATTTAATAGGCCCTACCCTTTCTTTAGTTATCCTCTTGCTCTTAATCTATATATATAGAACATCTTTGGGTTTTCGTTCATTTTACTTGCCAAGAATTTTTCATGCTCTCTCTTAGTATTCCTAATATCCTTTTTCATTTTACCTCTACACTTTCTGTATTCCTCCAGAGATCCTACAGTATTTAGCTGTCGGTATATGACATAACTTCCCTTTTTTTCTTAATCCTCCCTTGCAAGTCCCTCAACATCCAGGGGGCTCGAGAATTGTTATTCCCACCCTTTTTCTTTAAGTGCACATGTTTGGCCTGAGCCCTCCGTATCTCCTCCTTGAATGCCTCCCACTGTTCCGACACTAATGACAGAGTTTACAATCATTTTCTCTAATGTTGTAGTGATAGTTTTACAGTGACATTCTCTGTGGACATCTTGGCAGTTGTAGTTTTGCATCTAATTCATTGCAATCTAAATGAAAGACTAAGTATACATTTGTATTGCTTTGCGATCAGGTTGCTTAGCAAAGCTTGCCAAGTAACCTTGAGAGCATGAATGGCCAATTTCTAGAGCTTTAAAACCCGATTGCTTGTTAGACTAGTATATTGGAATAACTTCAACTAATACCAACCACGATATCTTAAATTTACAGCAGTGACTTACGATATAGTGAACTGGTTTATGCAGCCTCAGTAGTTCAATAGTAAATTCATGGGTTAATGCAGGAAAATTAAGTAAAGTGGCTTTATGTCCGAAGGTCTAAAATAGGCCTTAATTCATTCATGGAATCGTAGGAGCTTATGGCACAGAAGGAGTCCATTCAGCCCATCAGGCTTATGCCGGCTCTTTGAAAGAGCTATCTAATTAGTCCTGTGCCCCAGCTTTTTCCCCATAACCCTGTATATTAGTCCTCTTCAAATACATGTCCAATTGTCTTTGGAAAATTCCTATGGAATGTGCTTCAAATCTTAACAACCAGCTGTGTGAAAACATTTTTCCTCCCCTCTAATTCTTTTGCCAATTTTTTAAAATCTGGGACCTTTGGTTACTGACCCATTTGCCAGAGGGAACAGTTTCTCCCTACTCTCTCCATCAAAACCTCTCATCATCTTGGTCTCCTTCATTGATCTAGAGACTTTCATAATTATGGGGATTATTTCACAAGAGAGTTTGATATTGTATTTACAAATTTGAACATCCCTCATTGAAAATACAATGGTTCAATTGCTCAACTGTTAATATTGAGGATATTTACATCTCATATCAGTTGCAGTAATACATTTCTTTAAGAAGTGATCACTGCCTCCAGCTTCTTTAGTTTCATATGATTAAAGTGTAGGGGGGAGGGCATATATTTCTGATACCGATACCGGCTGAAATAGACAACCTTTCTTTACCATGCTTCATCTCAAGACAAGTTTAGAGATCCTATCCTTTATCCCCAGTGTCACCTGATGTCAGTAACCAGGGGTTTCATAATCTACATCTGGTAGATTGATTTACTTATTTATTGACTATAGACACGGGTCATCTTCTGCTGACCAAGCATCTCTGCTTAACTTGATAAATATGAAGAGCCAGGACTAAAGGATCTCAGTGTTAATGGAAACCCAATCTGTGTCTGTGCCTTTTGTTTCTTTCAATTGCACTTTACTTTGGGAAAT
This sequence comes from Pristiophorus japonicus, assembly GCF_044704955.1. Lineage (NCBI taxonomy): Eukaryota > Metazoa > Chordata > Chondrichthyes > Pristiophoridae > Pristiophorus > Pristiophorus japonicus. Next base: position 34,820,057 of record NC_091977.1, read on the forward strand.
AGGAGGTCCTTGCCTCATGGCCACTGAGTCCTGAGGTTGAACCTGTTGTAGCCTCCAACTCTTGTGCTGCTGCACAAGCCATTGATCCTATCTACTTTCAGCCCATTGAAACCCATCCCTCTACTACATCAGCTCTCCTATTATGGCATCTAATTGTAATCTGAATATGCCAAGTGCCTCCGCTACCTTGCTTGGTAGACACTTTCAAAATATCACTCTTCAAATATAAAAAAGCTTTTCCTTATATACTTGATCTAAATGTACTTAACATTCATTTGAATACAGTCCAATTTTCTTGGTGTACTTTAAAAATATCAATCTCTAGTACCATTTAATATTGATATAAATTAAATGTAATTAACTGATCTAATGGGAGCTCTCTGTGCAGAAAGGATGCTGACAGAACCATTCTATAGGCAGAGGGGATTATTGATTACCATTTTAACCTGCTCTCTCCTGATAAGCCAAAAGCAATACTGCAATCTACTTCTTACTGCATCAAGTTAACTAATAATGCTCCAAGTGCACTAAATCTTACGGTCCAGTAATTACGGCACACACTGTTAACAAAGCTTATATATATGTTCACTATGTAGCAACTGGTGGCACAGTGAAGATTATGGGAGTTTATAGAACGAAAGGAGACCATCCAGCCCATCATATCTGTGTTGCCTCTCGGCTCCAAAGGGCAACGTTGTCCAATGGAAATTGCCAACTGACCACGGGCGCTATATAAAGGCAAGTCTTTCTTTAATGTGGCTACGACAATATCGTTTTAGCCACATGCTCTCATTTTAATCCTTCATTTTTGGTGTCAGCTGTGGCTCAGTGGGTAGCCACAGAGTCAGAAGGTTGTGGGTTCACAGTTCAACTCCAGGGCCTTGAGCACAAAAATCTAGGCTGACACTCCAGTGCAGTACTGAGGGAGCACTGCACTGTTGGGCTGCAGTCTTTCGGATGAGACGTTAAACCGAGGTCCCGTCTGCTCCTTCAGGTGGACGTAAATAATCCCATCGCACTATTTCGAAGAAGAGCAGAGGAGTTATTCCTGGTGTCCTGGCCAATATTTATCCCTCAATCAACGTAACAAAACAAATTATCTGGTCATTATCACATTGCTGTTTGTGGGAGCTTGCTGAGCGCAAATTAGCTGCTGCATTTCCCACATTACAACAGTGACTACACTTCAAAAGTACTTCATTGACTGCAAAGCGCTTTGAGACGTCCGATGGTCATGAAAGGCGCTATATAAATGCATGTCTTTCTTTAATAGAACATGCCTTACACACCACACAGGTAAATACACTTCACGGTTATATTTGTTGACAAACATCTACCATCACTCAGTGCAAAACTCACCAAAGTTTGAAATGTTGGTATGAATTTATCAGACATGGCTCATCTTAGTACAGCTTTTTTCCAGCAGCTGTGAGCAGCACTTGGACCTGGTGAGAATGTTGAATCACACAACAAGACGCGCCAGACCCGCCCCTGCTCTCCAGCCACGGATGTTGCTTTGAAGATTGGAGCAAAGGGAAATTGATGCAATTAGATAAAAAGGAGCAAAGAAATAAGTTAGGGAACGACAGGCTGGTCAATCTGACACTCTGTGTAGAGACAGCACTGGAAGGCAGCGTGAGAACTGATTGATGAACCACCAGTAGAAATATAGAGCTGGCCTGGCTGTATAATGAGAGCAATTAAGCCTGATCAATGTTTTAGGGGAGATAATAAACATTGTGAACAGAAACAACTCAGTGCTACTTCTGACTCAGGCCAGAGAGTTCTACCAACTGAGACACGGCTGACAGAAAGGGGAGAGACAGAGACAAACAGCAACATGAATAAGACAGAAATACAAAAGCAAAATACTGCAGATACTGGAAATCTGAAATAAAACAGAACATGCTTAGCAGGTCAGGCAGCATCTGTGGAGAAAGAAACCGAGTTAACGTTTCAGGTCAAAGAGTCATCCACCTGAAACGTTAACTCTGTTTTTCTCACCACAGATGCTGCCTGACCCGCTGAGTGTTTCCAGCATTTTTTGTTTTAATTATGAATAAGACAGAGACAGGAAGAGAGAACTGCATCTTCTAACTTATTATAGAAGTTCGATCGATCGATCTATCTATTTTTTTATTTGTTTATGGGATGTGGGCATTGCTGACAAGGCCGGCATTTATTGCCCATCCCTAACTGCCCTTGAGAAAGTGGTGGTGAGCTGTCTTCTTGAACCGCTGCAGTCCGTGTGGTGAAGGTACTCCCACAATGCAGCTTACTATACTTTTATGTACTCACCCTTTATCATGTACCGCCTTTAGATAGTAATTTGATAACACTGTCAACCCGTGTCAATTTGAATCCTTTAAAGTTGCATTTGCTGTATCATGGTAAATTAGAGTGAAAGGGAGCTGGTGCTCTGCATCCTGTATAAGCTATTTTGTATGCAAGGCAGGATCTAATACATTTATAAAATGCTAACCTCAGGTCGGTTGATAGTGTGATCCTTGAAGGGCAGAGTGTGTCCTGACTACACCGGTGCTTTATGAAATGCAGAGTCGCCAGACTCATGTTACTTCTGTTAACCAATAAAGAGCAGTCCTCCGAAGGAGGTTGTAAAGAGGGAAATAACTTTGATTGTGTTTTTATTTAGCAAGATGTTTATTATCTGGTTTGAACGTTTAAAATTAGGCTAATACAAATTTTCTGCCAGAATTATCCTGTGTGGTAATATTACTATAAATACTACTAATAGTCCAATAGAAGTTATAAAGACACACAATAATTAACTCAGGTCCATGTGTTTCACATTTAAGCTAAATGTAATGAATTAGTGAATGAAGACTAAGTCCATTTTTTGATGTCGACCTGATTAAAAAATCCAAACTAATATTTTCGACAATAAATATCCTCCAAGTGTGCTGTTAGTTACAATGAAATCAGGTTTAACTATTTACATGAACTTCAATCTTATTACACTAACTAAGAAATAAATTCTGAATGGGATATTTGGGTTGGTAGCTGTTGTTTTTCAGCAGGAACAGAATAGAAGAGGATAGAGAAGCTGGAGGACAGAATGTCCCACAGAGAATGTACAGACCCAGAATCTAATACTTGGCCTTGATAGTGTAGCAATGTCTGTTTGATTTCATCTCAGCTGAAATGTTCTCAATGACATTTGTCATGTGTTAAGTACAGTACTGACCTGGATTCACCCTTATTAACAGCAACTACATTGCCTGTGGGCTTGAAGGTCATAATGTTATGAATTGCAATGCTGCAGACGTCTTTCTCACACCAGGGGGTGTCTCGCAGTCCATTGTGTCAAGCTACTTTTGATAGGCTTCCAGGACTGTAGTTTGGAACTCTAATGATTGATTTGTTAAGGGTAGGTCATGTCTGACTAATCCAGTATAATTTTTTGATGAGGTCACTAACAAGGTGGGCAGAGGAGTGTCTATGGATGGACTTCCAGAAGACATTTGATAAGGTTCCGCACAAGAGATTATTGGCAAAACTGAGAGAACTCAGAATTGGAAGTAACCTGTGGACATGGGTAGGAGAATCCCCCAGGGATCGGCACTGGTACCTCAGCATTTCACCATATATCTCAAAGATTTGGATGAAGGAATAGAGAGTTGCATATCCAAGTTTGTCAATGACACTAAAATAAGAGGCGCAAACAATAAGTGAGGTTGATGGGAGCAGGAAGTTACTAAGGACAGATTAAGTGAGTGGGCAAAACTGTAGCAAATGGAGTTCAATGTAGGGAATTGCGAGGTCATCCACTTTAGACCAAAGAAAGACAAATCAGAATATTTTATAAATGGCGAGAGAATAGAAGCTGTGAAGGAGCAAAGTGATCTGGGTGTCCAGGTATACAAATCACTAAATGCTAGATACGAAGAAGCAATCAAAAAGCCCATTGGAATGTTGAGCTTTATCTCAAGAGTTAGAATACAATGAAGTGGAAGTTATGATTCAGTTCTACAGATCCTTGGTCTGACCCAAGTATTGCATTCACATTTGGGCACCACACTCGAGAAAGGATATATTGGCTTTAGAGGGGTTACAGCGCAGATTCACGAGAACTCTACTGGGGCTGAAAGAGTTCAATTATGAGAACAAGCTGCATAAACTTGGCTTGCTTGCCTTGAGTTTAGAAGGTTTGAGGGGTGATCTAATTGCAAACTGATAAAGGGATTCAATTAAGTAGATACAGAAAAGTTATTTGCTCTGTTGGAGAATCCGGCGGTGCAGGCTAGTCTTTTGGTCACCTGCGCTAATTTCTACTTATGTGGCTCAGTGTCAAATTTTAATGTCTATGTTAAAGGCGCTATATAAATACAAGTTGTTGTTGTTACGAGCCTGAAGTGCATCGCCTGCCATATTGATAAAGGCTAAAAAGTCGGCTTCGAGTGCCCACGTCTGAACCAAGCGTTAGACCCTCTGCATCTGCAAATAAGGGGCCTAATGCCTACTTGAGGCCCCCACTGCAAGACCGGTTTACCCTGAGGCAGCGGCACTGGAAGCACTCAGGAAAGCCAGGTCTACATGCGGCCTAACAGGCCACAAGCAACAAGATAAAGTTCTGACCTGAACGTGGAGCCAGGAGGAGCAGGAGAGCTCCTCCGAGCCTCACATTCAAAGTACATGGGCTGCTGTCCCCCACCATGATTGTCATTTCTACCTCCCCCCTCGATTACTGCTGCAACTCCCCCGCTTCCCCCAATCACCACATCTACCTCCAGCCTGGTCACTGTTTCCTTCCTGACCCAATCGACACCTTTCGTAGTCATGCCCATGACCCGATTGTCTCTCCTTCCAAACACTACCCACCCTCCACCCGCACCCCCCCCCCCCACCAAAAACACCCTCCCCGGTCGAACCCCCTTCATCACATAGCCGAGGGCCGCTGCTAGCTTCACAGTGGCCTGATCTTCAATCACATTACTCTGACGATCTGCTTGTTGCTGTCCGCAGATCGCCGGCTCGATGGGAATGCACCTCAGCCTCACCATTCAGCTGCAGGGAACATTTCCCTCTGCTCTACCATCCACCCCGCAAAATATTTGCGCCAGAATTTCGAGGCCTATTTCTTCCATGTGCTATTATCAGAGCATATGTTTTATGCATAACTTTGTATAAACTCTTAGCTATGTTATTTGAATAAAAATCGCTAACCTGTTTAATGTAAGATAGAAGCGAACGGGTGCGCTGAATATAGTGAACAGAGGAAATTAAACCCACTTGTACTTTATTGTTTGATAAATGTGCCACAGAACATGTCGTAGTCGAAGTAGAATTGAATAGATTTCTCTTCAAGGGACTGTTTAGGGTTTGGACATCAAAGTATTGCATTTGCGAAGGTGCAAAATCACTTCAGAAAATGATTGCTTTACTAAAGCTGCTTGTGGGTTTCGTGAATCGCACCAAGGAAATGTTATTTAGCAAAGTGGGATTTGATAAGTTCTGTGGGGACTGCTTCATGTACTTGCTTACCGAAATGCAAGACTAACGGTGTTTTATAACACTTAGAGCAATGAATGACAGACACGTCTATTGATTTTTTAACCACTGTGGATCCATGCTACATAACAGCAAGCAAGATAATAAACTGCTGCTGCTAGCCATAACAAGTCCCTACTTGTGGAAGTTTGTAATTCAATGGGCTGCATGTTTGCTGATACTTTATTTCTTTCCTTCAAAGTCAGTCTCCAAGCAACGGCATCCCACATGATATTTGCAACGTTTGTTTTCTTCAAAGGTTATCGAGTTAAACGTCCGCAACCATACAACTGATTGTCTTCATCCCAATAACTCGGGGCAAGTAATGGGACAATCTCCCTTTTGGATGAAATAGTGAGACTTCAAAGAATTGACCCTGCTCCACCTGTCTAGCTGGACGACCCCATACATTACTCTGATAACTGAGGAAATCAATTATTTACAAGGATGACATTTAGTAAGAAAACGTTGCTCGGGCAAGATAGTTCATACTTAATGTGAAGACAGTCCGATGGTAACTTCATTAAAAGAAAACATTATGGATTCGGAAGTGCTCATTTAGATTAGAATTAATTGGGGTTAAAGTACAGACTGGTTTGAAATAAGTCAGAAGCACATTCAAATGAATAAGAAATGATTACTACATGAAACATTGATGTTTCATTCAACTAACCAAGAACACTGGAGTCAGTACAGGAGTAGGCTATTCAGCCCCTCGCACCGGCTCTTCCAAATATATTTCAAGGAAGCAGATGAATCCATAACCACCTCAACTCTTGGGAAGAAACTGTCTGGGGTTTACCACCCAACTTACACCTGGGGCGAATTATGTCTATATTTGACTCGCCCAAACTGTTTCACATCATCCAGTTTAGATTTAATATTGGTTTACCTTACCAACCCCCAATTAGGAGACCTACCATTTCCTGAATGAATGAATTTTCTTGCGAATTAAATATCATTATGCGCTAACAATTCTTTATTAACTTCAAAATCATGATTAGCAGTACGTATTTAAAGACTGAGTATTCAAATAATTAGTCGATTAGTCGAGTATCCAATTGATTGATACAGATTGAGTATCGAATAATTAGTCGAGTTTGCTAATGACACAAATAACCATGGTTATGGAGGCAGTTCACTGGCGTCACTGTAATGCAGTGTTAATTGGAACACTGATTATCAAATTAAAGTTGAATGTCTGAGATGCATATAAATTGGTGAGATTCATTTGGGACAGAAGCTCTCAATTATCTGACAAGATAACAGCTTTAGATAGCTAGTCTTTTTACAGATCAGAATGAATGGGTTCAATTTTCTTCAATTATCTGCGGCATTTTTTTGGCGTGCACTTTTTTTTTGGAGTACATGCAAATCTCCAAGTTGTCCAACAGCCAACAGTTTGCAGAGCCGAAGGGTCCTCGCTGACCATTCCCCAAAGTTTCTGCACTAGCGCAATTCACTTCGGTAGGATTTTTTAGGCTACAATTTTTTTTACTTCATTGGGGGCGTAACCTGCCACCCGCGCCAATTTTTCTTAGGACGGCCTATGTTACCACTCTGGAAACAAAATCGGCGCAGCTGAGAGAATCAGTGCAGAAGATGCAGTTCCACTGCAGGGACAGCAGCAGCAGAGAGGGAGAGAGAGGGGGAGAGGAGAAAGGGCAGGGGGCGGGGAGGTGTGGAGGAGAGAGGGGGGGAGAGGGGAGAGGAGAGAGGGAGGAGGGCTTTTGGCCAGGGCTAGCAGCAGCGGCCAGGGCTAGCAGCAGCAACCAGCACGGGGAGGACGGAGACCTTTCGGCCAAGGTTAGGAGTGGCACCGGGCATCGGGGGCGGGGTGGAGGGGGGATAGACTTTTGACATAAACACTTTAATGCTGGTAAGCTGCTGCAATGTGCAAGGAGCTTGTGCAGGTTGCTGTGAGCTGGCCAGAATGTGTTGTATGTTTCACTTTCCAGCCTCAGCCCGCAGTGTGTCCCTCGTTACCCTGGCAACCCAATCTGTTTGACGCAGATCTTAGGCTCCACCCCCAAAGCTAAAGGTCAGGCTAGGCAGCACCAAAATGAACAATGCAAAGTGGAAAAGTTGGATGATTTTTCTTTAGTTGGGCCCCCCAAAAAATGGCCGTAACTGAGTTGGGAGGTCGGCGACTGAGTCAGGATGCCGGCGAGCTGGTAGGCCCTGTGAGGTCGGTGAGTCAGTAGGCCCTTTGAGGTCGGTGAGTCGGGAGTTCGGAGGCCTCAGAGGTCGGTGAGGTGAGTTGGTAAGTAGCTCTCTTTTCTCTATTTAAAAAAAAATAGATTTTAAACTAGATAAGGCTAACTAGAGGGATGGCAGTGCAGCTCAGTCCCGTGGAGTGCACATCCTGCAGCATGTGGGAAGTCCTGGACGCTTCACGCAGCCTAGACAGCCATGTGTGCAGGAGGTGTCTCCAGCTTCAACTGCTCGAGCTGCGCGTTTCGGAGCTGGAGCAGTGGGTGGAGTCAATACGGCGCATCCGCGAGGCCGAGAGCTATGTGGATAGCACGTTTCAGGAGGTGGTCACCCCGCAGCTTAAAGGCGTGCAGGTAGAGGGGAAGTGGATGACCACCAGATGTAGTAAGTGTGCTAGCCAGGTGGTGCAGAAGTCCCCCCGTGAGTCCATCTCACTTTCAAACCGATATTCACTTCTGAGTAACGATAAGGATGATGGTGCCTCTGGGGAGTGCAGCCAGCGTCAATTCCAAGGCACTTCGGGTGGCTCAGCTGTACAGCTAGAGGTTGTGGTCCATATAGGTAAAATGAGGGATGAGGTCCTACAAGAAGAATTCAGGGAGCTAGGAAGAAAATTAAAGGTTGGACCTCAAAGGTCCGGATTACTTCCGGTGCCACGTGCTAATGAATATTAGAATAGAAGGATAGAGAGGATGAACACATGGCTGGAAAGTTGGTGTAGGAGGGAGTGCTTTAAATTCTTGAGGCATTGGGCTGGCTTCTCGGGGAGATGGGACCTGTACAAACCGGACGGGTTGTACCTCAACAGCGCCGGGACCAATATCCTCGCTGGGAGTTTTGCTAGTGCTGTTGGGGAGAGTTTAATCTTGGTTGGCAGGGAGATGGGAACCTGTGAACAAGTTCAAAAGGGAAGGAAGTAAAGCAGAAATTGTATAGCAAGAATCTGGAAAGCGAATCTGTAAAAGACAGAGGAAACGGGGTTTAGTATGTAGTAAGCAAGGAGGTCTTCCTGTGCTGATGGTATATACTTTAATGCAAGGAGTATAGCGAATAAGGCGGATGAGCTAAGAGCACAGGTAGACACTTAGGAGTATGATATTATAGCCATTATAGAAACATGGCTGAAAGAGGGCAGGCTTGGCAGATCAATATTCCTGGCTACAGGATTTGCAGACAAGATAGAGAAGGGGGTAAAAAGGCGGGGCGGGGGGGCGGCAGAGGGGTGTGGTGCTGATTCAAGAAACTATTACAGTGGTGAGGAGGGATGCTATGTAAGAGGGATCATTAAATGAGGCCTTATGGGTCGAAATGAAAAATAAAAAAGAGGCGATCATACTGCTGGGCGTGTATTGTAGACCCCAATTGGGAGGGAGATAGAGCACATATGTAGGCAAATTTCTGTGAAGTCCCAAAACTATAGAGTAGTAATAGTAGAGGATTTTAACTATTCAAATTTAGATTGGGACAAATTTAGTGTGAAAGATATAGAGGGTGCAGAATTCTTGAAATGCATTCAAGAGAACTTTTTTAGTCAGTATGTAGCAAGCCCAACACGAGAGGAGACAGTTTTGAATTTGTTTTGGGGAATGAAGCTGGGCAAGTTGAAGGGGTATTAGTGGGAGAGCACTTGGATGCCAGAGACCATAATTCAGTCAGATTCAAGTTGGTTATGGATAAGGACAAGAATGGGCCTGGAATAAAAGTTCCGAATTGGGGAAAAGCTAATTTTGCTAAGTTAAGGAGTGATTTGGCTATAGTGGACTGGAAACAGCTACTTGTGAGTAAATCAATGTTGGAACAGTGGGAGGCATTCAAGGAGGAGATCTGGACGGCTCAGGCCAAACATAATCCCTTAAAGAAAAAGGCTGGGAAAAATAATTTTAGAGTCTCCTGGATGTCTAGGAACTTACAGGGGAGGATTAAGAAAAAAAGGGACACTTATGTCATATACCAACAGCTAAATACTATAGACTCTTTAGAGGAATATAGAAAGTTAAGAGGCAATATTAAAAAGGATATTAGGAATGCTAAGAGAGAGCACGAGAAATTCTTGGCCAGTAAAATTAAGGAAAAATCTAAGATGTTCTATAAATATAATTAAGATTCAGAGGGTAACTAAAGAAAGGGTAGGGCCTACTAAAGACCGTGAGGGTAATCTTTGTGTGGAGGCAGAAAATGTTGGTAGGGTTCTTAATGAAAACATTGCATCTGTTTTCACAAAGGAAAGGGGTAATGCAGATACTGCTATCGAGGAGGGATGTGATATTCTGGATGAAATAAATATAGTGAGAGAGGAAATATTAAGGGATTTAGCAGCTTTGAAAGTAGATAAGTCCCCAGGCTGTTGAGCGAAGTAAAAGAGGAAATAGCAGAGGCCTTGACCATCATTTTCCAGTCCTCTTTGGATCTGGGCATGGTGCCGGAGGATTGGAAGACTGCTAATGTAGTGCTCTTGTTTAACAAGGGAGGAAGGGACAGGCCAAGTAATTACAAGCCTATCAGCCTAACCTCAGTCATCCAGTCTAATCCCAATTACCAGCTCTAGGTCCGTAACCCTGCAAGTTACGGCACTTTAAGTGCCCATCCAACCATCTCTTAAAAGTGGTGAGGGTTTCTGCATCCACCACTCGTCCAGGCAACGAGTTCCAGATCCCCACAACCCTGTGCGTAAAGAAGCCCCCCCATCAAATCTCCTCTCAACCTTCCACCAACCACCTTAAAATTATGCCCCCTCATAATAGATCCCTCCAATGGAAATAGACTCTTACTATCCACTATATCCAGGCCTCTCAATAATTTGTACACCTCAATGAGCTCTCCTCTCAACCTCCTCTGTTTCAATGAGAACAAACCCAGCCTATCCAATCTGTCCTCATAACTAAGATTCTCCATTCCAGGCAGCATCTAGTAAATCTCCTCTGCACCCTCTCTAGTGCAATCACGTCCTTCCTATAGTACGGCGACCAGAACTGCACGCAGTGCTCCAGCTATGGCCCTACCATAGTATTATACAATTTAAGCATAACATCCCTGCTCTTATATTCTATGCCCCGGCCAATAAAGGCAAGTATTCCGTATGCCTTCTTAACCACCTTATCCACCTGGCCTGCTACTTTCAGCGATCTGTGGATCCCTTTGTTCATCTACACGATTAAGTGGCCTACCGTTTAATGTGTATACCCTTTCCTTATTAGCCCTTCCAAAGTGCATCACCTCACACTTCTCTGAATTGAATTCCATTTGCCACTGCTCTGCCCACCTGACCAGTAGATTGATATCCTCCTGCAGTCCATGGCTTTCCTCTTCGTTATCAACCACACACCAAATTTTAGTGTCGTCTGCAAACTTCTGAATCATACTCCCTATATTCAAATCTAGATCATTGATATATACCACAAAAAGCAAGGGACCCAGTATGAGCCCTGCGGAACCCCACTGGAAACATCCTTCCAGTCACAAAAGCATCCATCAATCATTACCCTTTGCTTCCGACCTCCAAGCCAATTTTGGATCCAACTTTCAACTTTGCCCTGTATCCCATTGGCTTTACCCTTCATGACCAGTCTACCATGTGGGACCTTATCAAAATCCTTGCTAAAGTCCATATATATTACATCATACGCACTACCCTCGTCGACCCTCCTGGTTACCTCCTCAAAAAATTCAATCAGGTTAGTCAGACACGATCTTCCCTTAACAAATCCGTGCTGACTGTCCCTAATTAATCCTTGCCTTTCCAAATGAAGATTTATCCTGTCTTTCAGGATTTTTTCCAATAATCTTCCCACAACTGAGGTTAGGCTAACAGGCCTGTAATTACTCGGGCTGTCCCTTTCTCCCTTGTTAAACAAGGGTACTACATTAGCAGTCCTCCAATCCTCCGGCACCATGCCCAGATCCAAAGAGGACTGGAAAATGATGGTCAAGGCCTCTGCTATTTCCTCGTTTGCTTCGCTCAACAGCCTGGGATGCATTTCATCCGGGCTTGGGGACTTATCTACTTTCATAGCTGCTAAACCCCTTAATATTTCCTCTCTCACTGTATTTATTTCATCCAGAATATCACATCCCTCCTTGATAGCAGTGTCTGCAATGCCCCTTTCCTTTGTGAAAACAGATGCAAAGTATTCGTTAAGAACCCTACCAACATCTTCCACCACCACACAAAGATTACCCTCATGGTCTTTAGTAGGCCCTACCCTTTTTTTAATTACCCTCTTACTCTTAATATATTTATAGAACATCTGAGGGGTTTCCTTAATTTTACTGGCCAAGAATTTTTCGTGCTCTCTCTTAGCATTCCTAATATCATTTTTAATTTTGCCTCTTAATTTTCTATATTCCTCTTAAGATTCTATAGTACTTAGCTGTTGGTATATGACATAAGCATCCCTTTTTTTCTTAATCCTTCCCTGTAAGTCCCTAGACATCCAGGGGACTCGAGAATTATTTTTCCCAGCCTTTTTGTTTAAGGGCACATGTTTGACCTGAGCCTTCCAGATCTCCTCCTTGAATGCCTCCCACTGTTCCGACACTGATTTACCTACAAGTGGCTGTTTCCAGTCCACCATATCCAAATCACTCCTTAACTTAGCAAAATTAGCTTTTCCCCAATTCGGAACTTTTATCCCAGGCCCATTCTTGTCCTTATCCACAACCAACTTGAATCTGACTGAATTATGGTCACTGGCACCCAAGTGCTCTCCCACTAATACCCCTTCAACCTGCCCAGCTTCATTCCCCAAAACTAAATCTAAGATCGCCCCCTCTCGTGTTGGGCTTGCTATATAATGACTAAAAAAGTTTTCTTGAATGCATTTCAAGAATTCCGCGCCCTCTATCCCCTTCACACTAAATTTGTCCCAATCAATATTTGGATAGTTAAAATCCTCTACTATTACTACCCTATGGTTTTTGGATTTCACAGCAATTTGCCGACATATTTGCTCCTCTATCTCCCTCCCACTGTTTGGGGGTCTATAATACACGGCCAGCAGTGTGATCGCCCTTTTTTTATTTTTCAATTTGACCCATATGGTCTCATTTAATGATCCCTCTCACATATCATCCCTCCACAGCGCTGTAATAGTTTCTTTAATCAGTACCGCAACCCCCACCTCCACCCTTTTTACCCCCCTCTCTGTTGTCTAAATATCCTGTAGCCAGGAATATTGATCTGCCAAACCTGCCCCTCTTTCAGTCATGTTTTTGTAATGGCATTAATGTCATACTCCTAAGTGTCTACCTGTGCTCTTAGCTCATCTGCCTTATTCTCTATACTCCTTGCCTTAAAGTATATACCATTCAGCACAGGAAGACCTCCTTGCTTTCTATTTACTAAGCCCTGTTTCCTCTGTCTTACAGATTCGCTTTCTAGATTCTTGCTATCCAATTTCTGCTTTACTTCCTTCCCTTTTGAATTTGTTCTCAGGCTCCCATCCCCCTGCCAAGCTAGTTTATTTTTCCCAGCCTTTTTGTTTAAGGGCACATGTTTGACCTGAGCCTTCCAGATCTCCTCCTTGAATGCCTCCCACTGTTCCGACACTGATTTACCTACAAGTGGCTGTTTCCAGTCCACCATATCCAAATCACTCCTTAACTTAGCAAAATTAGCAAAATCCCCAACAGCACTAGCAAAACAATGCGCGAGGATATTGGTCCCGGCGCTGTTGAGGTGCAACCTGTCCAGTTTGTACAGGTCCCATCTCCCCCAGAAGCAGCCCCAATGCCTCAAGAAAATAAAGCCCTCCCTCCTACACCAACTTTCCAGCCATGTGTTCATCCTCTCTATCCTTCTATTCTTATATTCATTAACATGTGGCACCGGTAGTAACCCGGAGATTACTACCTTTGAGGTCCGACCCTTTAATTTTCTTCCGAGCTCCCTGAATTCTTCCTGTAGGACCTCACCCCTCATTTTACCTATGTCATTTGTCCTGATATGGACACAACCTCGAGCTGTTTACCCTCCACCCCCAGGATGCCCTGCATCCGCTCTGTGATATCCTTGACCCTGGCACCAGGGAGACACAAAACCATTCGGGAGTCATGTCTACAGCCACAGAAACGCCTGTCTGTTCCCCTTACTATAGAATCCCCTATCACTAGGGCTCTTTTGTTCTTCGTCCCTCCTCCCTGTGCAGCTGAGCCACCCGTGGTGCCTTGGAATTGACTCTGGCTGCACTCCCCAGAGGCACCATCGTCCTTACCAATACTTAGAAGTGAATATCGGTTTGAAAGCGAGATGGACTCACTGGGGAACTCCTGCGCTACCTGCCTAGCACACTTACTACGTCTGGTGGTCACCCTCTTCCCCTCCACCTGCTTGCCTTTAAGCTGCGGGGTGACCACCTCCTGAACCGTGCTATCCACATAGCTCTCAGCCTCGCGGATGTACCGTATTGACTCCACCCGCTGCTCCAGCTTCAAAATGCGGAGCTCGAGCAGTTGAAGCTGGAGACACCTCCTGCACACATGGCTGTCTAGGCTGCGTAAAGCATCCAGGACTTCCCACATGCCGCAGGACGTGCACTCCACGGGATTGAGCTAAACTGCCCTTCTTCTAGTTAGCTTTATCTAGTTTAAAATCTACTTAAAAACAAATAGGGAAAAGAGAGCTACTTACCAACTCACCTCACCGAACTCAGTGGCCTCCCGAACTCACCGACCTCTGTGGCCTCCCGACCTCTCGGCCCCCGAACTCCCAACTTAAAAGAAATAGAGAAAAGAGAGCTTCTTAACAACTCACCTCACCGACCTCCGAGGCCTCCGAAATCACGGTCTCCGAACTCCCAACTCGCCGCCCTCACAGGGCCTACCTATTCACCGCCCTCACAGGGCCTACCTATTCACCGCCCTCACAGGGCCTACCTATTCACCGCCCTCACAGGGCCTACCTATTCACCGCCCTCACAGGGCCTACCTATTCACCGCCCTCACAGGGCCTACCTATTCACCGCCCTCACAGGGCCTACCTATTCGCCGCCCTCACAGGGCCTACCTATTCGCCGCCCTCACAGGGCCTACCTATTCACCGCCCTCACAGGGCCTACCTATTCACCGCCCTCACAGGGCCTACCTATTCGCCGACCTCCCGACTCACCGACTCGCCGACCTCAGGGCTTTACTGACTCGCTGACCTCGGGGCCTTACCGACTCACCGACCTCCCGACTCACCGACCTCAGAGCCTTACCGACTCACCGATCTCCTGACTCACCGACTCACCAACCTCCCAACTCACCGACCTCAGTGCTTTACTGACTCACCGACCTCCCAACTCACCGACCTCAGTGCTTTACTGACTCACCGACCTCCCAACTCACCGACCTCAGTGCCTTACCGACTCACCGACCTCCCAACTCACCGATCTCAGGGCCTTACCGACTCACTGACCTCCCAACTCGCTGACCTCAGAACCTTACCGACTCACCAACCTCCCAACTCACCGACCTCAGTGCTTTACTGACTCACCGACCTCCCAACTCACCCGACCTCAGTGCCTTACCGACTCACTGACATCCCAACTCACCGACCTCCCAACTCACCGACCTCAGGGCCTTACCGACTCGCCGACCTCAGGGCCATACCGAATCGCCGACATCCCAACTCGCCGACCTCAGGGCCTTACCGACTCGCCGACCTCAGGGCCATACCGAATCGCCGACATCTCAACTCACCGACCTCAGGGCTTTACTGACTCACCGACCTCAGGGCCTTACCGAATCGCCGACCTCGGGGCCTTACCGACTCGCCGACCTCAGGGCCTTACCGACTCGCCGACCTCAGGGCCTTACCGACTCGCCGACCTCAGGGCCTTACCGACTCGCCGACCTCAGGGCTTTACGGACTCGCCGACCTCAGGGCTTTACCGTCTCACCGACCTCAGGGCCTTACCGAATCGCCGACCTCAGGGCCTTACCGACTCACCGACCTCAGGGCTTTACGGACTCGCCGACCTCAGGGCCTTACCGACTCGCCGACCTCAGGGCCTTACCGACTCGCCGACCTCAGGGCCTTACCGACTCGCCGACCTCAGGGCTTTACGGACTCGCCGACCTCAGGGCTTTACCGTCTCACCGACCTCAGGGCCTTACCGAATCGCCGACCTCAGGGCCTTACCGACTCGCCGACCTCAGGGCTTTACGGACTCGCCGACCTCAGGGCCTTACCGACTCACCGACCTCCCGACTCACCGACCTCAGGGCTTTACTGACTCGCCGACCTCAGGGCCTTACCGACTCGCCGACCTCAGGGCTTTACCGACTCACCGACCTCCCGACTCACCGACCTCCCGACTCGCTGACCCCCCAATTCGCCGACCTCAGGGCTTTACCGACTCGCCAACCTCCCGACTCGCCGAACTCTCGACTTGTCAGAATTGAAATCCTCACCGACCTTCGGGCCTCCTACTCCTCAGATCTCCCGACCTATCGACCTCTTGGAACTTTATTTGCTGTAAAGTTATTTTAAAATAGTTGTAGAGGTGTTATCCTTTCTGTCTGGACCCTCTGCCCTTGGTAAATCCATTTTATGCAGTGGTTGTGGTATCTGGAACAGCTTCCCTGATGAAATGTATCCCAGGCTGTTAAGTGAAGCAAAAGAGGAAATAGCAGAGACTTTGACGATGATTTTCCAGTCCTCTCTGGCTTCAGGTGTGATGCCAGAGGACTGGAGGACTGCTAATGTTGTACATTTATTTAACAAAGGATAAAGGGATAGATCGAGTAATTACAGGCCAGTCAGCCTAACCTCAGTGGTGGGAAAATTATTGGGAAAATTCCTGACGATCAGGATAAATCTTTACTTCGAAAGACACGGATTAATCAATGATAGACAGCACGGATTTGTTAAGGGAAGGTTGTGTCTGACTAACCTGATTGAATTTTTGAGGAGGTAATAGGAGGGTCAATGAAGGTAGTGCATTTGATGTAGTGTATATGGATTTTAGCAAGGCTTTTGGTAAGTTCCCACATGGCAGACTGGTCACAGAAGTAAAAGCACATGGGATCCAGGGCAAAGTGGCAAGTTGGATCCAAAATTGGCTCAGAGGCAGGAAGCAAAGGGTAATGGTTGATTGACGTTTTTGCGACTGGAAGGCTGTTTCCAGT
This sequence comes from Pristiophorus japonicus, assembly GCF_044704955.1. Taxonomy (NCBI): domain Eukaryota; kingdom Metazoa; phylum Chordata; class Chondrichthyes; family Pristiophoridae; genus Pristiophorus; species Pristiophorus japonicus. The sequence continues at coordinate 34,836,887 of NC_091977.1, forward strand.
GGGGTTCCACAGGGCACAGTACTAGGTCCCTTGCTTTTTGTGATATACATAAATGATCTAGACTTGAATATAGGGAGTATGATTAAGAAGTTTGTAGATAGCCATCCATGGCTAACTAAAGAAATAAAGGACGGTATTCAATTAAAAACAAGGGCAAACAAATTGGCCAAAGCGGCCAAAACTAGTGGGAGGACAGAAGATTGGGAAGCTTTTAAAAGCCAGCAAAGAATGACTAAAAAAATGATTAAGAAAGGGAAGATAGACAATGAAAGTTAACTAGCACAAAATATAAAAACAGATAGCAAGAGTTTCTATAGATATATAAAAAGGAAAAGAGTGACTAAAGTAAATGTTGGTCCGTTGGAGGAATTAGTAATGGGGAACATGGAGATGGCAGAAACTCTGAACAAATATTTTGTATCAGTCTTTATGGTAGAGGACACTAACAATATTCCAACAGTGGATAATCAAGGGGCTATGTGGGGGAAGGAACTTAACACAATCACAATCACTAAGGAGGCGGTGCTCAGTAAGATAATGGGACTAAAGGCAGATAAATCCCCTGGACCTGATCGCTTGCATCCTAGGGTCTTAAGAGAAGTAGCGGCAGGGATTGTGGATGCATTGATTGTAATTTACCATATTCCCTGGATTCTGGGGAGGTCCCAGCAGATTGGAAAACTGCAAATGTAACACCCCTATTTAAAAAAGGAGGCAGACAAAAAGCAGGGAACTATAGACCAGTTAGCCTAATATCTGTGGTTGGGAAAATGTTGGAGTCCATTATTAAAAAAGCAGTAGCAGGACATTTGGAAAACCATAATTTGGTCAGGCAGAGTCAGCATGGGTTTATGAAGGGGAAGTCATGTTTGACAAATTTTCTGGAATTCTTTGAGAATGTAATGAACAGGGTGGATAAAGGGGAACTAGTGGATGTAGTGTATTTGGATTTCCAGAAGGCATTTGACAAGGTGCCACATAAAAGGTTACTGCACAAGATAAAAGTTCACGAGGTTAGGAGAAATATATTAGCATGAATAGAGGATTGGCTAATGAACAGAAAACAGAGAGTCGGGATAAATGGTTCATTCTCGGGTTGGCAATCAGTAACTAATGGGGTGCCTCAGGGATCAGTGCCGGGACCCCAACTATTTACAATCTATATTAATGATTTGGAAGAAGGGACTGAGTGTAATGTAGCCAAGTTTGCTGATGATACAAAGATGGGAGGAAAAGCAATGTGTGAGGAGGACACAAAAATCTGCAAAAGGACATAGACAGGCTAAGTGAGTGGGCAACAATTTGGCAGCTGGAGTATAATGTTGGAAAATGTGAGGGCATGCACTTTGGCAGAAAAATCAAAGAGCAAGTTATTATTTAACTGGAGAAAGATTGCAAAGTGCTGCAGTACAGCGGGACTGGGGGTACTTGTGCATGAAATACAAAAGGATAGTATGCAGGTACAGCAAGGGATCAGGAAGGCCAATAGAATCTTGGCCTTTGTTGCAAAGGGGATGGTGCAAAAAAGCAGGGAAGTCTTGCTTCAGCTACACAGGGTAGTGGTGAGGCCACACCTGGAATACTGCGTCCGGTTTTGGTTTCCATATTTAAGGAAGGATATACTTACTTTCGAGGCAGTTCAGAGAAGGTTCACTAGGTTGATTCTGAGGATGAGGGGGTTGACTTATGGAGAAAAGATTAATAGTTTGGGCCTCTACTCATTGGAATTCAAAAGAATGAGAGGTGATCTTAATGAAACGTATAAGATTATGAGGGGGGCTTGATAAGATGGATGCAGAGATGATGCTTCCACTGATAGGGAAGACTAGAACTAGAGGGCAACATCTTAGAATAAAGGGCTGCCCATTTAAAACTGAGATGAGGAGAAATTTCTTCTCTCAGCGGGTTGTAAATCTGTGGAATTTGCTGCCTCAGAGAGCTGTGGAAGCTGGGACATTGAATAAATTTAAGACCGAAATAGACAGTTTCTTAAACGATAAGGGAATATGGGGTTATGGGAAGCGGGCAGGGAAGTGGAGCTGATTCCGTGATCGGGTCAGCCGTGATCTTATTGAATGGCGGAGCAGGCTCAAGGGGCCGTATGACTTACTCCTGTTCCTATTTCTTATGTTCTTGTGGGCCCAAGTTTCCGCTTCTGGCGAAAACGGCGCACCTCCGATACTTACGTGACCTGCCTGGGCTCGAAGGTGCGCCAGAATCTTCTTCAGCAATTCTCCGATCCTCCTGGAGCGTGGCGTGGCACAGCGTAGTCTCCCTGGGGCGGAGCAAGCCGATCGCAGCCTGCATGGGGGGCGGGGCTAGGCATCAGCCTTCTTGTCAGTGCCGGCAGCGTTGCGCAGGAGCGTTGGAGCGTGGCAGCAGGGATGGAGAGGGGGAGCGTGGCAGCAGGGATGGAGAGGGGGAGCGTGGCAGCAGGGATGGAGAGGGGGAGCGTGGCAGCAGGGATGGAGGGGGAGTGTGGCAACCGGGGTGGGGAGGGGGGAAGCGTGGCAGCAGGGATGGAGGGGGGGAGCGTGGCAGCAGGGATGGAGAGGGGGAGCGTGGCAGCAGGGATGGAGGGGGAGCGTGGCAAGGGATGGAGGAGCATGGGTTGGGGGGCACTCGAAATGATTGAAAGGCCGGAGGAGAGAGCAGGGGTGCCTCCTTCCAGCCTCCCCCCGCCCCCCCCTCCACACACACCCCCCCAAACACACACACCCTCCCACACCCCCACACACACACCCCCTCCAACACCTGCACACACACAGCACCTTCCCCACACACAGCCCCCCCACAAACACACATCACTCCCCACCCCTCACTGTCAGATACAGAGAGAGAGAGAGAGAGAGAGAGAGAGACACGAGAGAGAGAGACACTGACAGAGACACCTTCCCTTCACATAAAGGTAGGACTTCTATTTTTTATTGATTGATTGCTTATTACTTTGGTCTTGGTGCTTTAGGTGCAGGATTCCTTCTATTTTTTATTAATTAATTGCTTATTACTTTTTGTGCTTCGTTTAGTGCTTGGTGCTTTAAATGTACTGCTTTGTTTTGTGCTTACTGCTTTAAATATACTTTGCTTCTTTAATGTTGTTGTAAAGGTGTTTATGGAAAATCCTCTAACTTCCCTTCCCCCCCCCCCCACCCCCCAGCTGTTGTGATGTTGATGTGTCCTTTGTGTTTAATGCTTCCCATCCACCATCTCTGGCTGTGCCTGCACTAAACTTAACTCTAGGTAAGGTTTTTCAGAACTTACAAAAGTGGACACTTACTCCATCCTAGGTTAGTTTGTAGTAAGTTTTCACTGCCAAAACTTGCAAAACAGGCCTGAGTGGCTGGACACACCCCCTTTTGAAAAAAAAGTACCTTACCTTAAAGCCAACCTAAACTAACTCACTAGAACTGGAGCAAACTAATATCCGAGAATTGCAATTTCTAACATACTCCAAACTAAACTAGTTGCTCCAAAAAACTAGGAGTAACTCCATCCGGAACTTGGGCCCTATGTTCTTAAAATCGGCTGTGTGGTTGAAAATGAACAAGAAAGCTGCGGACTGCAGGAAGATCTCATTCAACTGAGGGGGCTCAACAAGGTGGATGCAGAGAGGATATTTCCATTCATGGGGAAACTAAAACTAGGGGACATAGTCTTAGAATAAGGGGCTGCCCATTTAAAACTGAGATGAGGAGAAATTTCTTCTCTGAGGGTTGTAAATCTATGGAATTCTCTGCCCCAGAGAGCTGTGGAGGCTGAGTCATTGAATATATTTAAGGTGGCGATAGACAGATTTTTGAACGATAAGGGAGTAAAGGGAATAGGGGGAGCAGGCGGAGAAATGGAGCTGAGTCCATGATCAGATCAGCCATGATATTGAATGGCAGAGCAGGCTCGAGGGGCCAAATGGCCTACTCCTGCTCCTATTTCTTAAGTTCTTATGTTCTTATGTTCTTTTGTAACTGGTCAGGTAGGCAGATGTATTTAATCCAGAGAAGTGTGAGGTAATGCATTTTGGGAGGGCTAACAAGGAAAGGGAATACTCATTAAATCGTAGGATACTGAGAAGTGTAGAGTAACAAAGGGACCTTGGAGTGCATATCTACCGATCCCTGAAATTAGCAGGCCCGGTAGATAAGGTGGTTAAGAAGGCATATGGAATTCTTGCCTTTATTAGCTAAGGCATAGAATACAAGAACAGGGGATTATGCTTGAACTGTATAAAACACTGGTTAGGCCATAGCAGGAGTACTGCGTGCAGTTCTGGTCACTGCATTACAGGAAGGACGTGATTGCATCAGAGAGGGTATCGAGGAGTTTTATGAGGATGTTGTTGGGAGTGGAGAATCTAAGCTACAAGGAAAGATTGGATAGGCTGAATTTGTTTTCAATGGAACAGAGGACGCTAAGGGAAGACCTGATTGAGGTGTATAAAATTATGTGGGTCCTAGCTATAGTGGATAGAAAGGGACAATTTCACTTAGCAGAGGGGTCAACAACCAGGGAGCATAAATTTAAAGTAATTGGTAGAATGTTTAGAGGGGATTTGAGGAGAAATTTCTTTACGCAGAGGGTTGTGGGGGTTTGGAACTCACTGCCTGAAAGGGCGGTAGAGGCAGAGACCCTCACCACATTTAAAAAGCACTTGGATGTGTACCTGAAGTGCCGTAACTGCAGGGTTACAGACCTAGAGCTGGAAAGTGGGATTAGGCTGGATAGCCTCTTGTTGGCTGGCATGGACATGATGGGCCGAAATAGCCTCCTTCCAATGCTGTAAACTTCTATGATTCTATGATTCTAAGGAATACTTGTACAAAGGCCTACATCTTTCATAGATGTACTTTAAAAGATTTATTTAGAATACTCGTTTACATGCAATTGGTATAGATTACTAAAACGAGGATAATATCAAAGAAGCAAGGAAAAGCCTAAATTAAATTTGAAAGCCAAAATTCAAAAAGGTTGAAACATTAACAGACTAAAATCTTAAGCGTCTCTCATATTCTCTTGATTTTCAAAGAACCCCTACTATTAAATTGACCTATTTGAGTGACACAGGTGTCAGAACAGTTCACCTCTATTGAGGTCAATCATCTCAATCAGCCATCCCGGTAATTCCCGTTGCTGACAACCTCAGGACTTAGACATATTCGATAGTAATTCACCCCCTTAACTTCTCAGTCTCCAAGGAAAGGCATTCAGTTTATTTCCTTCTTAAGCCACCTCTTGCCTGTGGCCTTGATCGCATATGCTTCTCAGCACCCTGTGAAAATGCCTTAATCCCACAGGTACTCACAGCTCTTAGCAGTTTACGATATCCGACAGTTCCATCTGGCTACAGACTCCAATTTGAGGGCACCCTTCAGGCAATTTTCAGAGCATTGTGCCTACATAACTTTGCCTACATAGCAACAGGAATTTGACTTAAAAATCATTCATTGTATGTGAAACACTTTGCGATGCTCTATAAATACAAGCTCGTCTGTCTCTATGATGATAATAAAATAATTTTTTGATGAAAAAAAACAGCTAAGCTGTCTTTTAGAATCTAGGTCATCCTCCTGTTCAACAAGCTTATGCTGGCACTAAATGTACATTGGCCTGCATATTCAGGTTTAGCAAATTCAAGGAATCCTTAATTCTGGCAGTTCCATCAATATTGCACCAACTATGATAGTCTTCAGCTGGCCCTGTCCAAATTAACATAGAAACATAGAAAATATGTGCAGGAGCAGGCCATTCAGCCCTTCGAGCCTGCACCACCATTCAATATGATCATGGCTGATCATGCAACTTCAGTACTCCACTCCTGACTTCTCTCCATACCCCATGATCCCTTTAGCCGTAAGGGCCATATCTAACTCCCTCTTGAATATATCCAATGAACTGGACTCAACAACTTTCTGTGGTAGTGAATTCCATAGGTTCACAACTCTCTGGGTGAAAAAGTTTCTCCTCATCTTGGTCCTAGATGGCTTACCCCTTATCCTTAGACTGTGACCCCTGGTTCTGGACTTCCCCAACATAGGGAACATTCTTCCTCCATCTAACCTGTTTAATCCCGTCAGAATTTTATATGCTTCTATGTGATCCCCTCTCATTCTTCTAAATTCCAGTGAATATAAACCTAGTCAATCCAGTCTTTCTTCATATGTCATTCCTGCCATCCCAGGAATCAGTCTGGTGAACCTTCGCTGCACTCCCTCAATAGAAAGAATGTCCTTCCTCAGATTAAGAGACCAAGGTGTGGTCTCACCAAGGCCCTGTACAACTGCAGCAAGACCTCCCTGCTCCTATACGCAAATCCTCTCGCTATGAAGGACAACATGCCACTTGCTTTCTTTACTGCCTGCTTTACCTGCATGTCTACTTTCAATGACTGATGTACCATGACATCCAGGTCTTGTTGCATCTCCGCTTTTACTAATCTGTCACTATTCAGATAATAATCTGCCTTCCCATTTTTGCCACCAAAATGGATAAGCTCACAATTATCCACATTATACTGCATCTGCCATGCATTTGCCCCTTCACCTAACCTGTCCAACTCATCCTGCAGCCTCATTACATCCTCCTCACAGCTCACACTGCCACCCAACAAACAAGTAATTGGAGCAGGAGAAGGTCATTCAACGTGATCATTACTGATCTTCGACCCTAACTCTACTTTCCCACCCAATCCCCATATCCCTTGATTACCTTAGAATCCAAAAATCTATCTATCTCAGCCTTGAATATGCTCAATGGCTGAGCCTCCACAGCCCTCTGGGGCAGACAATGCCAAAGATTCACAACCCTCTGAGTGAAGAAACTTCTCCTAATCCCAGTCCTAAATAAGTTCACAGGGTCAAGGAAGGAGCCTCCAAGAGTGGGCCTTTGGTGGTGTGTGAGGGAAATGGGACACTCTTCCCCCCAACCCCCGTCCCTCTGCTGAACATGCCAGATACTGCAGGAAAAGCTGGGGGAGCAGTTGAGCGGGCGGGCGATGTCGGCTTCCACCCAGAAAGGTGATGAGACTGGCTCTAATGGTCTCCTGTGTCAGAGGACCACTTTGAAAAGTACGGTCATTCGTTTTTCAAAAATATCCTGCATAAATTGCAAGAGTCTGCTAATTATTTGAATTTCTGGATTATACATACCTCAAGTAAAATAAGGAACAGATATTACGCTGTTGCAAATATTCAGTACAAAATCAATTCTAATTTAATTTTTTTAATTTATTCATTCACGGGATGTGGGTGTCACTGGCATCGCCGGCTTTTATTGCCCATTCCGATTTTCCCCTGGTGGTGGTGAGCCACCTTCTTGAACCGCAGCAGTCCGTGTGGTGAAGGTACTACCACAGTCTGAAAGAAAGGAGAGCTAGCAGGCGCGAACTGTGAGCACCTCTCTTCCCACGGATTGTAAAAGATTGGGGTACAGATTCTGCATTGGGAAAAAGTCTAGCTTCTGCTTGGCACTTCCATGCAGTAGGCTGGTTGTTTGATCTACTGGTGGGGGGGGAGGAGGGGAGGGGGCTTGTAGGGAGTGAAATTTTATCCCTTATTAACCTTGATTTTTTTTCTTTCCTCTCCCAGGAAAAAACATGGCTGTTTAGGAAATAGGAAAGCAGGGAGGATGGGAAGTGCCTAATTTAAAAAAAAAATTGCTCACAGGATGTGAGCAGCGCTGGCAAGACCAGCATTTATTGCCCATCCCAAATTTCCCTTGAAAAGGTGGTAGTGAGCCGTCTTCTTGAACCGCTGCAGTCCGTGTGGTGAAGGTGCTCCCACTTTGACTTTGTTGTAGCGGTTTGATACAAATGAATGGCTTACCATGGCCGTTAAGAGACAACTACATTGCTGTCGGTCTGGAGTCGCATATAGTCCAGGCCGGGGTAAGGGCGGCAGATTTCCTTTCCTAAAGGACATGTGAACCAGTTCTGACAATCCGGTAGTTTCATGGTCAAAATTACTGATACTAGATTTAAAATTCCAGATTTATTTAATTAACTGAATTTAAATTCCTTCAGTTGCTGTGGTGGGATTTGAACTCATATCTCTGAATCATTTGAATCACTTGTATGTAGGGGGTATGATTAAAAAGTTTGCAGGTGATACAAAAAATTGTCTGTGTGGTTCATAATGAAGAAGAAAGCTGTTGACTGCAGGAAGATATCAATGAACTGGTCAGGTGGGCAGAACAGTGGCAAATGGAATTCAATCCGGAGAAGTGTGAAGTAATGCATTTGGGGACGGCTAACAAGGCAAGGGAATAAGCATTAAATGGTAGGACACGGAGAAGTGAAGGGGAACAAAGGGACCTGGGAGAGAATGTCCACAAATCCCTGAAGGTAGCAGGCCAGGTAGATAAGGTGGTTAAGAGGGCTGCAGCATTGAATACAAGAGCAGGGAGGTTATGTTTGAACTACATAAAACACTAGTTAGGCCACAGCTAGAGTACTGCCTGCAGTTCTGGTCACACATTACTTGAAAGATGTGATTGCACTAGAGAGGGTACAGAGGAGATTTACGAGGATGTTGCCTGGACGAGAATTTTAGCAATGAGGAAAGATTGGATAGGCTGGGTTTGTTTTCTTTGGAACAGAGGAGGCTGAGGGGAGATCTTATTGAGGTGTATAAAATTATGAGGGGCCTCGATAGAGTGGATAGGAAGGACCTATTTCCCTTAGCAGAGGAGTTAACAACCAGGGGGCACAGATTTAAAGTAATTGGTAGGAGGTTTAGAGGGGATTTGAGGCGGAATTGTTTCACCCAGAGGGTGGTGGAGGTCTGGGACTCACTGCTTGATAGGGTGGTAGAGGCAGAAAGCCTCACCCTTTAAAAAGTACTTGGATACTTGAAGTGCCATAACCTACAGGGCTACAGACCAAGAGCTAGAAAGTGAGATGAGGCTGGATGGCTCTTTGTTGGCCGGCATAAACACGATTGCCCGAATAGAAAATAGGAGCAGTAGTAGGCCATTCAGCCCTTCGAGTCTGCACCACCATTCAATATGGTCATGGCTGATCCTCTATCTCAACACCATATTCCCGCTTTTTTCCCATACCCCTTGTTGCCTTTTGGTTCTAGAAATCTATCTTTCTCCCTCTTAAATATATTCAGTGACTTGGCCTCCACAGTCTTCTGTGGTAGAGAATTCCACAGGTTCACCACCCTCTGAGTGAAAACATTTCTCCTCATCTCGGTCCTAAATTTTCTACCCCATATCCTGAAACTGTGACCCCTTGTTCTAGATTTAGCAGTCAGGGGAAACATCCTCCCCGCATCCAGTCTATCCAACCCAGTCAGAAATGGCCTCCTTCCATGCTCTAAATTTCTATGATTCTATGATTCTATGATTCATCCAAGCCTCTGGACTATTAGTCCAGTAACAATGGCCCCAAGTTTCCACATGATTTGCTCCTGATTTTTAGGAGCAACTGGTGTAGAACGGAGTATCTTAGAAATCTGAATTCTCGTCATTTAGTTTGCTCCAGTTCTAGTCAGTTAGAACAGTTTCACTTTGGAACAGAATTTTTTTTCAAAAGGGGGCGTGTCCGGCCACTTACGCCTGTTGTCAAAGTTTCGTCAGTGAAAACTTATTCCAAACTAACTTAGAATGGAGTAAGTGAAGATTTTTGTACGCTCGAAAAAACCTTGTCTACACTTTAGAAAATCAGGCGTAGGTTACAAATCAGGCGTAGGGAATGGTGGGGGGGGGTGTTTAAAGGGAAGTTTAAAAACATTAAACACTTCAGTTTTACAAATAAAGAGCCATTATCAATAATAAATGATAAATACATCAATAAATCAACCAATAAATCAATCAAAAAAATTTAATAAGAAATAATTTTTTTTTTAAATCAATAAATAGAACATTTTCTACTTACCAACTGCAGCACCGGGAGCCCTCCAACAGCGTGCTGGGATGCCCCCCTCAGTGTGTCTGTCAGTGTCTCTATCTCTCTGTCTGTCTGGTGTCTCTCATTCTCTGTCTGTCAGTGTCTGTGTTTCTGACAGCGAGGGGAGAGGGAGGAGGCGGGTAGAGGGAGAGAGGAGGGGGAGCAGAGGGAGGGAAGGGGGAGGGATGGGGAAGAAGGGGGATGGGGGAGAAAAGGGGGGAGGGGAGAAGGGGGGAGGGGGGAGAAGGGGATAAAGAGAAGATGGGGGAGAAAGGAGATGGGGGCGAAAGGAGATTGGGGGGAAGGAGATTGGGGGGGGAAGGAGATTGGGGGGTGAAGGAGATTGGGGGGGGGAAGGAGATTGGGGGGGGAAGGAGATTGGGGGGAAGGAGATTGGGGGGGGAAGGAGATTGGGGGGTGAAGGAGATTGGGGGGGGAAGGAGATTGGGGGGGGAAGGAGATTGGGGGGAAGGAGATTGGGGGGGAAGGAGATTGGGGGGAAGGAGATTGGGGGTGGAGTGGGTGAAGGAGATTGGGGGGAAGGAGATTGGGGGGGGAGAGATTGGGGGGATGGGGGGGAAGGAGAAGGGGGAGGGAGGGGGAACGGGCCGGGCCCGAGACTTCGGGCAGAGCCCGTCCCGAGCACCAGATTTACAGGTAGGTGGCGTTGGGTCGGGTCGGTGGGGTGGTGGCAGGGAGGTCGGTTCGGTTCATGTCAGGTGAGGGAGGGAGGGAGAGGGAGGTCAGGTCGGATCCAGTCCGTGGGGGTGAGGGGGAGTGGATGTCGGGTCCGGGGGCGGGGGGGGGGAGCGGGTGTCGGGTCCGGTCTGGGGCGGTGGGGGGGGAGCGGGTGTCGGGTCTGGTCCCGGGGCGGGGGGGGGGTGCGGGGGGGGAGAGCGGGTGTCGGGTCTGGTCCGGGGGCGGGGGGGGAGCGGGAGCGTGTGTCGGGTCCGGTCTGGGGGCGGGGGGGGGGGGGGGGGCGGGTGTGTCGGGTCCGGTCCGGAGGCGGGAAGCAGGAGTTGAGTCGGGTCGGGAGGAAGCAGGAGCTGGCCGTGGGAGGAGCCTTATTCACACAGCCCCAGGGGCTGCGTGCTTCGGGCCCCTCCCACACAGTTTCGGGCACCTGGAGCTACTGCACTTGCATGCCCACTGTAGCACGCATGTGCAGAGGTCCCGGCACTGTTTTCGGCGCAGGGACCTGGCTCCGCCCCCCTACAGCTCCTGCTGCGCTGCGCCGAGGGCCAGAGGACCTGCAGGGAGGTGGAGAATCTGGAGGGTTTTTTTAGGCCCACTTTGTGGCGTGGAAAATGGGCGCCCAGGTCTGGACTGCGCCATTCTAGGCACGGCTCGAAACTTGGGCCCATTACCCCTGTGCTACCGTTCCCTTCCTTGTAATCATGATGCTCAGCAATCTTGAATGTGGGGCAAGCTTGATGGACCAGCTGGTCTTTTCCTGCGTATCATTGCTTGTATTATATCTGCGCCCTGCTGCCTTCTGTCATCCAGCCATTTTACGACGTTATTGTAGCATTCCTGTTATGCTTCCTTTCTTTCGTCTTTGATGTGGAGTATGGCAAAGACACTCAACACAGATCTGTTGTGGAGAAAAGAATTGTTTAATTGCTTGATCAAGGGAGACACGGTCTACACCAGTTCCTTAACTGGATACCTTCCCAACCGTTCACGTCGACCACATTAGCAGCTGTTTCTTTTACACAGAATTCTTTGCAAAGTCATCATTTACATTATCATTGGTCAGTCTTTCTACAGCGTGACAATTTTTTTCGCTTTGTCACAGATTGTTCAATTTTAACTTTGCTAATTGTTTCACATCCTCCTTGGGTATGAACATATGTATCCTGCCTCCTGCCACTAACAGGAATCTATTTCTTAGTTCTGAATAACAACCAGAAGTCACTTCAGAGGCCTATGACATTAGCTCTGAATAACAGGAATTGCACCATTGTCCTATAGTTGCACCTGCCAATTTTGCCACATCAGCAAATTGTGTTTTTGCCTTCCTTATCTAAAACATGTTTAATTCTTTAATTACCACTTCAATCCCCACTTTGGTCACATGGTTATTCTATTAACCCATCGTGACCAATTGTTTTACCTTACTAGACTCGTGTATCTCCCACCCCGATTTCGTTGATCAGGTGATAGGATTGGGACACTCACGACTCATATCAGGTATTCGTGTTGGTTTGGTTTATCTCCCCTGTTACTTACTTTCAGCAAAGGCTCTGTTTCATATTTCTGAGTGGCTTTTACCAGCGCTTTCATCCTTCTCCTACATTTAAAACACCATTCAAACAGTAACATAAGTATAGCCAACATCTGCACTATCACTAATACATGTGACATAATTCTATCCAAGGGTGTACATGAACATTACATCCAAAATCCCATAGTCGTTGATACCAAAGTTGATTGGCCAGCACTTTCTTTGTATCCTTTTGCAGCTCAACAATCTCTTTCATCAGGGTGATGTATGTTTTTCATTGCTCATGGACACTCTTCTCCAATGCTGTCTGTTCCTCACTTAGTTTTGGAGTAGGTTTTCCCTGAGGCTCTTCGAAACCCTCTACCACCATTCCACTGATAGTTTCTTCTTTTAATTATGGGTATATAATATGTCCCTGAATATTAACCTCTTCTCTGGTCGTAAAGCAAAAGTCGGTGGTAGTGATGGGCAGTGCGTTACTCCTCCCACAGTCATGTTAGTAGCTGTGGTGCTGACACGCATTGCACGTTACTTCGTGGTGCTGCTGTTGTCTCGAAACACAGCATCAGTGGGTTTATGCTCAGGATGCATCCTTCTGTACAGCTGTATCCACAGTCATCTTGATCAAATTTGGGTTGTTCTCGGCACAAAACAACCTGGTTATTCTTATAACAATCTTTAATGCACACACCCTTGATATCATCTCCCTCCTTAATAACGTATTTGTGCAGTTTGTGGTATCTGACCCGTGTTTGGTTTCTTATTTCTCCTATATTATCAGTTTTCTACAGGAGGTTTCCCTTGGTCACATCATATTGTGGTATTAACAGTACAAATCCGATTATATTCTGATGACCAGTTACACATTTAGTATTAGGAACCCATGCATGGCTGTTTCGCCTGATTTCACAGACGTCTGTTTGCCTTTTTCTCAAGGTTCATTCCCTGAATACATTATTGGTTATCCAATCTGGGATCTCCCCATTTTGTAGCTGTTCTAAGTTATGTTCTACTGTACTTATCATCCATGCTCTATACCCTGCGCGTACCGCGGCGTTTCATCCGCTTTCGCTATTGTACTTTTGGTTCGCGTTTATTTAATTAATTGCCTTAGCATGATCCCTTAGTGTGTGAGCTACTTGTAACAATTCTCATTCAGCCCTATCTCCCAATTGGGCCTGCATTTTCTCATTATCATTTCCCCTTTCCAGCAACCCTCTTAGGATTTGGTGAGTGTGTCAACCGGCTCTTCTACCATCTGGAGATCTATAGCGTTTACCGTGGCTACGCCCACTGCATATTCCGCGCCTATCGTTTCTAATATCCCCCTTTTTCATCTAACCTTCCTATTTAATGTGATAAACCTCAAGATCTTAGACTCGGGTCCATCTAAGGTCCGCAGTGTCAGATTTAGAAATATCGTGATTATCTTCTGGCATATTCCGAAATGTATTTTTTTCCTTCGTGTATTTCATTACTAACCCCCCTTTGGCCCCCTTTGTTATCTGAGGGCATCTTGGAGGTCTCCTCTTACAAAGGAACATCGTTCCCCCTCCTGTATGATTGTCACAATTGTACTTCCCTCTGGGGTGGGTGATGGGCTATTAGTTTCTTCCTTGCCCTTGTAGACTTGTAAGGGTGGTGGTGATCATGTTTATATGCATTTTGCTGATTAAACACATCTTGGTTTCCAGGCTTTTAGTTATATTCTTACCATTTCTACTTCTACTGGATTGTTTGCACTGTTTCTCCGGGCATGTGACCTTTCCCAGGTCCATTTTATTATGGTACGTACCCCTAGTATGCAAATATTAATCCTAGTCCACTGAAAAGTCCATCTATCATTGCATCCCTCCACTCCTTATTCTTTCAGCTGGGACCAATATTTCCATCGGCCCCCCACTTTTCATATTTACGCATGCACATGTGTCTCCACTAATCAGTACCTCATAGGATCCGCTCTGTCGAGGGGGCGAGTCCAGATTTTTCTGGTAATATCCTAACCATTACCCTTGCCCCCACCTCGGGTACTATCACTGGTGGTTTTGTTCCTTTAGCCTCGTATTCCTCTTCCTGCTTATCTCGCACTTCCTGTCGCATACCTTTCAACTGCCTACTCAGTTCCATCACATACTTCCTAATTCTATCGTGTAAAGGTCCTAACTCTACTCCTCCTGTAACTATTCCCTCAGGGAGTTTCATTACTCGTCCAGTCATTAGTTCGTAAGGGGTGAGTCCTGTTGTGCGGTTCGGTGTAGCACGCAGTCTCATCAATATGGTAGGCAGGAGTATCGGCAATGGCTGTCCGGTTCCCTGGATTGCTTTACTCAGGGAGGTTTTGAGGGTTCTATTCATTCTTTCTATCATTCCCGAACTCTGGGGATGGTAGGGGATGTGGAATTTCTGCTTAATGTTCAGTATTTTACAAGTTTACCATTACCTTTCCTGTGAAATGAGTTCCTTGGTCCGGATCTATCTGAATGGGAAACCCCATCTAGGAATTACCTCTTCCGCTAATATACGGGCAACCTTGGTTGCGGTGCAATTGCGGGTGGCGAATGTGTCCACCCAGCTTGTAAACTGGTCAAAAATCACCAAGCTATACTTCCTTCCCCTGGAGTTTATTAGGGGCCCAGTAAAATCAATTTGTATGTTTTCCCATGGTACCCGTGGGCGGGGTTGGTACGCCATCCTTATTTTTACCGCTTTTCCCAGATTATTTTGGGCACACGTAACACATGCTGACAATGTTTAGCAACGTCGCGCCCAATTCCCGGCCACCACCAATCCTGTGAGATATTGAATATCATGGCGTTACACCCGGCATGATTAATGTCGAGGTGCAACTCCATGATCACTTGTCGAATGCAGGAAGGGGCCAACACCTTTCCGTCCTTTCTCCACACAGAGTCTATACCAGGTGGTCTTCCCCTCCTCTCCCATTCTGCTCTTTCTTCCTGGTTCATATCTGCATGCAGTTTAACTATGTTTCTGTCTTCCTCTGTGGTAATGCTACAGACTGACTCTATCTTTATGTCTGTGGATGTGGCCGCTTCTTGGGTGGCATTGTTCGCAGCCTCATTTCCACGCTGTATTTCGTCCAATATTCATTGATGGGTCTTTACCTTCATCACTGCTGAATTAGCTGGTTTGCTGGCTGCTTCTAATAGTAATTTTATACGTTCATCTTGTTTGATGGCCTCGTCGCCAGAGGTAACAAACCCTCTCCTTCCCCATGCTACCATATAGTCATGTACTGCCTCAAAGGCATACCTGTTATCTGTATATATATATTCACTGTCTTTCCCTCTGCCAGTAATAAGGCTTCCAGCAGTGCAGTTAATTCTGCTACTTGGGCCGAAAGGCCTCCGTCCAGCACTCCCTGCATCACTACCTCAAGATGCTGGTTTAATACCGCCCATCCCGTACGTGGGTGGTCATCGAGATCCGTCCACATACAATGTGAGGTCTGGGTTTTCGAGAGCTACCTCATTTACATTCCCTGGGGAATCTTTCCATTCTAATGCATTACACTCGTGAGGCTCCTCCCTCGTGGGGATTCCTTCTGCCGGGTTTTCCCCGGTGTCTTTGACTATCTTTACTGATTCATCGTGGGGCAGTAAAACAGCTTCCCACTTCGCTCGGCGGATATTGGAGATGGCCCGGAGCTTTCCACTTTTCAACATTTCTACCAGTGTGTGTTTAGTGTGGAGGGCAATTTCGCCTGTCATCACGACAGGTTCGCTGACCTTGACTGACCATGTGGCGCAGTCTAGTGCAGCCACGCATCTGGACAAGCCCACGGCTACTGATGAATAGTAAGCTATGGGTCTCATTCTGTCCCTGTGCATTTCTGTCTCTCATCAGAGAAAATGGCATTTTTAGAATGTTTCCAAACTTTCAGTACCTTTTTTTAAAACTGTTTAGTATTATTTCTCTTACAAAGGTTTCCAAACCCAAGATTTTCCAATACAACCAAAATATTTATCAAGAAGAATATCTCAAAATCCCAATTCAAATACTGTACTGTAAATCGCTTTATTTAAATCTCTTTTACTGAACTAGAAGCTTTCGTGTCATTTAAATAAGATTCTACACAAAGGAAACGAGGCAAGAATCCCATGCAGGCTTTTTTAAAAAAGACATTACACTCTCTCTTCTCCTTTCTTTATCTCACTCATAGACTAAATTTATTATCTTTCAACCCAATGTAATCAATGATTACGTGTTTTTTTTACACATGTAATTGGGCATCTCGGCCTCCAATAACCAAATTGAAAAGACAACACTTTGTTTACGATTCTAATTGATTTTAAATGAGCCACACATTTTTAATTGAAATTATATCTTTTGTTAAACAAACCCATCCTTTGTGCATTTCCTTGCTCCGTAACATCATCAAAATAAATCCATTTCTGTGTTTCTAACTTAAAGTGTCATTCAATTCTAGATACACAATTCCACTACTTCCCATTTTTTTAAACTTCCCACATCTAGGACAACACTGCAAAAGGTTAAAAACTTTCAGCTCTCTGCCCAAAAAAGGTGGGTGGAGCTAAAACGAACATACAGATACACCATTTCTCTTTTAAAAGATCTTTTAAAAGACAAATGAAAAATTCATTAACTCCCATCTCAAATATTCTACAGTCAAGAAGACTTCCACGCAACCACTTTCATTCAACAAAGCTTATCTTTCTCTTCCTCGGTACAAAAGCTGAAGCTTCTGTGTTGGTGTTATATTTTTCTTAGATCTACCCACTCAATCTCCTACTCTTAATTTGCGCAATTCCTCTATTTGAGACCTGGACATGGCCTTATATTGCAAACATTGACTGACCATCATCAAACCTGTTTTGGCTGTCTGTGTATTTGCCTTTCTCCCACCATAATTTTTGTTTTGCGGGGTCTTCTTTGGGATCCCATCCATCACTTAACATAATAACTATCAATTTTCTATGGTTGTCAGCAAAATAACTATTCAGCCCCTAATCTAGCATATCTTTGCACGCCATCTATTTTTGGTACGTCTACCCCTCTATCGGTTCGTTGTTTACTTTAACCTGGTTTCCTCGAACCTAGGGTCTGCAATTACAAACCTACGAAGCTGACCCTACTTTGATAATTACTATTGTGATCTCTTAACTACCCTCAAGTCTTTTAAACCATTACAGACCTTTCTCACAAGTTCGGACACCCCAGACGACAGACACGTTTCGTGGTAGATTATATCGGATTTATAAGTGGCATTTAAAATATATACTCACTCGTGATGGTCTGCAAATGTCTGTCTATCTTTTGCCCGGATGTGTGCTGCCAGACAATGCCATTTGATGTGGAGTATGACAAAGACACTCAACACAGGCCTGTTGTGGAGAAAAGAATTGTTTAATTGCTTGATCAAGGGAGACACGGTCTACACCAGTTCCTTAGCTGGATACTTTCCCAACCGTTCTCATCTAATACTTCAGGAGCTGCTTCTTTTATACAGAATTCTTTGCAAAGTCATCATTTACATTATCATTGGTCAGTCTTTCTACAGCGTGACAATTTTTTCGCTTTGTTACAGATTGTTCAATTTTAACTTTGCTAATTGTTTCACATCCTCCTTGGGTATGAACAAATGTATCCTGTATCCTGTCTCCTGCCACTAACAGGAATCTATTTCTTAGTTCTGAATAACAACAGGAATCTATTTATTAGTTCTGAATAACAACAGGAAGCCACTTCGTATGCCTACGACATCAGCTTTGAATAACAGGAATTGCACCATTGTCCTTCAGTTGCACCTGCCAATTTTGCCACATCAGCAAATTATGTTTTTGCCTTCCTAATCTAAAACATGGTTAACTCTTTAATTTCCGCTTCAGTCTTATCTGGGCAGAATTTTTCCTTCTGGTTCAAAGACAATTAATTATACTTTTTACTTCAATGTAGAACGCGACTGAAATCCTCAAAAGATGAAACCGTAGACCTGCTACTATTAGTTTAACTCAGCCTACATTCTTATTGTGCCAGTCCTTGAACTGTGCAATTTGTCCAATTCTACTCGATAATGGTCCGGTGGAAGTGTGACCAAACATTCTACTTATTCAGTGGTATTTTATGCTGAGATGCATTGGGATAATGTCGTAGGATTAATTTCTACCCCCGGAATTTATCAAATAAAAAAGTCACAGAAATAACCAACGCCTCTCACTCACTTCATGTTAATTTAATTTTTATTAGTCACTGCAAGCAAAATCTAATTAAATTAGGTAAGCACCACAGTCACGCCTGAAATCAAAATTCGGAAAGTACAAGAGAGGTGTAAACCATTTGTCGGGATGGTTCTCTAATAATTGCATTCATCCCAATGCACATAGATGCACTGCCAATTTTCCTGCTTGTTCAGCTGAAGGGAATTAGATATTACAATACGTTCAACAAGCTAAAGAACAATTTAATTCGTAAATTGAATTTTAAAAATTCCGTCAATTAGAATCACAATCGGATTGCGCCTCTGTGAAGCAATCCATGTAACGTTTTTTTATTGACCAGGTTTGAGATGTGCTGTTGATGAAGGTAATTGGTGCAGGGAACAGTTCGTGACAAAAATGGCTCTGGTTAAATTGTCTGTAACATTGCAAGTTGTTGCTGTAATGCTGGCACTTACTGATTTGAAACAAATGGCTTCCTGTTGATGTTATGATTGGAAAATCTAAGCCTTTAGATGGCAGCACTATTTTAGATCAGGTAGACAGGAAAGGCAGCCTGAGCACCAATTTTTAATGTCTTTAAGCTTGTAATGTTGTAGCTCCACACTGTGGATATGGATGTATTGTGTTACTGCAACTAAAGGTGAATAAATGAGTCAGCTGACCAAAAGCTTCCAGAACTTCTGAGAGGCGTCTGCCATTGTAAAAAGCTGTGTGTGCTGTGCTCTGTGAACATATCACACAATTGAAGACTTTTCGGTCCAAAATTTTCCCTCAGCCAAAACAGGTCACCTGATTGATTGTTTCATTGCTGATTGTAGTGTCTTACTGTCTGCAAAATAGCTGCTGCATCTGCCAAAATAACAACAATTCACTGTGTATTATGAGACAAAACATTTGACACCAAGTAAAAATTAGCACAGGTGACCAAAAGCTTGGTCAAAGAGGTATGGTTTAAGGAGTGCCTTGAAGGAGGAAAGTGAGGTAGAAAGGTGGAGAGAATTAAGCAGGGAGTTCCAGAGCTTGGAGCCAAGGAAAAGAAGGCACAGCCACCAATGATTGAACGATTACAATCAGGGATGCTCAAGAGGGCAGAATTAGAGGAGTGCAGACATCTCGGGGGTTTGTGGGGCTGGAGGAGATTACAGAGATAGGGAGGGATGAGACCATGGAGGGAACTGAAAATAAGAATGAGAATTTTGAAATCGAGGCATTACTTAACCGGAAGCCAATGTAGGTCAGCAAGTACAGGGGTGATGGGTGAGCGGGACTTGGTGCAAGTTAGGACACGGGCAGCTGAGTTTTGGATCTCTTCTAGTTTACGAAGGGTAGAATGTGTGAGTCCAGCCAGGAGTATATTGGATTAGTTAAGTCTAGAGGTAACATTTGCTAATGTAACGCCTCTGTTTAAAAAAGGGGGCAGAGCTAATGTAACGCCTCTGTTTAAAAAAGGGGGCAGACAAAAGGCAGATAACTATAGGCCGGTTAGTTTAACATCTGTAGTGGGGAAAATGCTTGAAACTATCATTAAGGAAGAAATAGCGGGACATCTAGATAGGAATAGTGCAATCAAGCAGACGCAGCATGGATTCATGAAGGGGAAATCATGTTTAACTAATTTACTGGAATTCTTTGAGGATATAACGAGCATGGTGGATAGAGGTGTACCAATGGATGTGGTGTATTTAGATTTCCAAAAGGCATTCGATAAGGTGCCACACAAAAGGTTACTGCAGAAGATAGAGGTACGCGGAGTCAAAGGAAATGTATTAGCATGGATAGAGAATTGGCTGGCGAACACAAAGCAGAGAGTCGGGATAAATGGGTCCTTTTCGGGTTGGAAATCGGTGGTTAATGGTGTGCCACAGGGATCGGTGCTGGGACCACAACTGCTTACAATATACATAGATGACCTGGAAGAGGGGACAGAGTGTAGTGTAACAAAATTTGCAGCTGACACTAAGATTAGTGGGAGAGCGGGTTGTGTAGAGGACACAGAGAGGCTGCAAAGATATTTGGATAGGTTAAGCGAATGGGCGAAGGTTTGGCAGATGGAATACAATGTCAGAAAGTGTGAGGTCATCCACCTTGGGAAAAAAAACAGTAAAAGAGAATATTATTTGAATGGGGAGAAATTACAACATGCTGAGATGCAGAGGGACCTGGGGTTCCTTGTGCATGAATCCTAAAAAGCTAGTTTGCAGGTGCAGCAGGTAATCAGGAAGGCAAATGGAATGTTGGCCTTCATTGCGAGAGGTATGGAGTACAAAAGCAGGGAGGTCCTGCTGCAACTGTATAGGGTATTGGTAAGGCCGCACCTGGAGTACTGCGTGCAGTTTTGGTCACCTTAGTTAAGGAAGGATATACTGGCTTTGGAGGGGGTACAGAGACGATTTACTAGGCTGATTCCGGAGATGAGGGGGTTACCTTATGATGATAGATTGAGTAGACTGGGTCTTTACTCATTGGAGTTCAGAAGGATGAGGGGTGATCTTATCGAAACATTTAAAATCATGAAAGGGATAGACAAGATAGAGGCAGAGAGGTTGTTTCCACTGGTCGGGGAGACTAGAACTAGGGGACACAGCCTCAAAATACGGGGGAGCCAATTTAAAACCGAGTTGAGAAGGAATTTCTTCTCTCAGAGGGTTGTGAATCTGTGGCATTCTCTGCCCAAGGAAGCAGTTGAGGCTAGCTCATTGAATGTATTCAAGTCACAGATAGATAGATTTTTAACCAATAAGGGAATTAAGGATTACGGGGAGAGGGCGGGTAAGTGGAGCTGAGTCCACGGCCAGATCAGCCATG
The DNA here is from genome assembly GCF_044704955.1 of Pristiophorus japonicus. NCBI lineage: Eukaryota > Metazoa > Chordata > Chondrichthyes > Pristiophoridae > Pristiophorus > Pristiophorus japonicus. Next base: position 34,858,002 of record NC_091977.1, read on the forward strand.
ATCTTATTGAATGGCGGAGTAGGTGCGAGGGGCTAGATGGCCTACTCCTGTTCCTAATTCTTATGTTCTTATGTTCTTATGTTCTTATGTTCAAAGGCATGGATGAGGGCTTCAGCGGCAGATGAGCTGAGGCAAGGGTGGAGACGGGTGATGTTACAGAGGTGGAAATAGGCCGACTTAGTTATGTTGCGGATATGTGGCCGGAAGCTCATTCAGGGTCAAATATAACATCAAGGTTGCGAACAGTCTGGTTCAGCCTCAGACAGAATTTGGGGAGAGGGATGAAGCCAATGGTGAGGGAACGGAGTTTGTGGTGGGGATCGAAAACAATGGCTTTGATCTTCTCAATATTCAATTGGAGAAAATTTCTGCTCATCCAGAATTCGATGTCGGACAAGTATTCTGACAATTTAGAGACCGTGGAGGGGTCGAGCGAAGTGGTAGTGAGGTAGAGCCAAGACCACATGTTGTACGTTTTTCCCGCAATTTGAAATAATTTGCATATCATCTGCCAAAAAGACAATTTAACTTAAAGTGTAATTATGTTACACCCCTCTTCAAAAAAGGGGAGATGGATAAACACGGCAACTATAGGCGAATCAGCCTAACGTCGATGATGGGGAAACATTTAGAGACATTAAGCTGGGAGAAAATTAATTGCCACTTGGAAAAATATGGGTTAATAAGTGAAAGATAACACAAATTTGTTAAAGGCAAATTGTGTTTGACTAACTTGATTGAGTTCTGTGATGAAGTAACTGAAAGGGTTGATGACTGTTGTGTGGTTGATATTGTGTATGTGGACTTTCAAAAGATGCTTGATAATGTACCACATGACAGGCTTGGTAGCAAAATTGACGCACATGGGATTAAAGGAACAGTGGTTGCGTGGATACAAAATTGGCCAACGGACCGAAAGCAGCGAGTAGTTTTAAGACTGGAGGGAAGTATATAGTCATATTCCCCAGGCATTGGAGCTGGGACCATTGCTCCTTTTGAGATACATTAATGATCTGGCTGCTTTGTCCTGGATGGCATGAGCTTCTTGAGTGTTATTGGAGCTGCACTCATCCAGACAAGTGAGAGTATTCCATCACACTCCTGACTTGTACCTTGTAGATGGTGGAAAGGCTTTGGGGTGTCAGGAGGTGAGACACTCGTTGCAGAATACCCACTGATAACCTCTGACCTGCTCCTGTAGTGCTGTATGACTCAGCGACATGAACCATGTACAGCAGACACCTCAAGTCGCTGGAGAGGTACCACCAACGATGTGTCCGCAAGGTCCTACAAATTCCCTGGGAGGACAGACGTACCAACATCAGCGTCCTCGGCCAGGCCAACATCCCCAGCATTGAAGCACTGACCACACTTGATCAGCTCCGCTGGGCAGGCCACATTGTTCGCCTGACACAAGACTCCCAAAGTAAGCGCTCTATTCGGAACTCCTTCACAGGTGGACAGAGGAAAAGTTTCAAGGACACCCTCAAAGCCTCCCTGATAAATTGCAACATCCCCACTGACACCTGGGAGTCCCTGGCCAGAGACCGCCCTAAGTGGAGGAAGTGCATCCGAGAGGGCGCAGAGCACCTCGAGTCTCATCGCCGAGAGCATGCAGAAAACAAGCACAGGCAGTGGAAAGAGCATGCGGCAAACCAGTCCCAGCCACCCTTCCCTCAATGACTATCTGCCCCACCTGTGACAGAGTTTGTGGTTCTCATATTGGACTGTTCAGCCACCTAAGAACTCATGTTAAGAGTGGAAGCAAGTCCTCCTCGATTTCGAGGGACTGCCTATGATGTTGATATATGTGTCTGGTCTAGTTAAGTTTCTGGTCAATGGTAGCTCCAGGATGTTGATGGTGGGGGATTTGGCAATGGTAATCCCATTGAATGTCAAGGGGAGGTGTTTCTAGTGGCAGAAGTGTCAGAAAACAGAAGACACAGATTTAAGGTAATTGGCAAGAGAATTAGAGGCGGCATGAGGAAAAACTTTTACGTAGCGAGTTGTTACAATCTGGAATGCACTGTCTTAAAGGGCGGTGGAGCAGATTCAATAATAATTTTCAAAAGGGAATTGGATAAATACTTGGTTGAAAAATTTACCAGGTTATGGGGAAAGAGCAGGGGAGTGGGACTAATTGGATAGCCGTTTCACAGAGCCGGCATAGCCACCATGGGCCTAATGGCCTCCTTCTGTGCAGGATCGTGTGTAACTTTGAGGAGAACTTGCAGGTGATGGTGTTACCATGCACCTGCTGCCTTTGTCCTTCTAGGTGGTAAAGGTTACATGTTCGGGAGGTGCTGTCAAACAAGTCTTTTCGAGTTGCTGCAGTGCATATTGTATGATTCTATGATTATCCATCAGTCGGTTTATCTGAAAAGTGAATAGGTAAGTGTATGGAAGTAAATCTGTTGTGCTTTTGTCAAACAGGTATTTTTCCAGAGCTATTTCACAGGTTTGGCGAGTCTAATGAGCGTAAATGTAGCTTCAGTGGCATGAATGGGTTTAATGAGCTGCGAGCATTGATGGAGCTGAGCAGATGTTGCTCACTCAGCCACACAAATCAAGCAGTAATAGTTGATTCTGACTTAAAAACCTGTAGATGGTTTAATATGTCTTTGAGGGGTGCGGGGTGGAGGTAATACCATTTTGATGAATTATTGCTTAGTATCTGGCAGAAATATAGAACCATGAAGAAGGTACAGCTTTGTTCTATACATTTTTCTTATTTTTTGTTCTGGGATGGGGGCATTGATGGCAAGGACAGCATTTATTGGCCACCCTTAATTGCCCTTGAGCAGGTAGTTGTGAGCCACGTTCTTGAATTGTGAAGGTACTCCCATGGTGCTGTTCGGGAGGGAGTTCCAGGATTGTGACCCAGCGACGATGATGGAACAGGAACGGCGATATATTTCCAAGTCAGAATGGTGTGTGACTTGGAGGAGAGCTTGCAGGTGATGGTGTTACCATGTGCCTGCTGCCTTTGTTCTTCTCGGTGGTAGAGATCACTGATTTGGGAGGTGCTGCCGAAGAAACCTTTGCGAGTTGCTGCAGTGCATTTTGTAGATGGTATACACTGCATCCACGGTGTGCCGGTGGTGGAGGCAGTGAATGTTTAAGGTGGTTGATGGGGTGCCAATCAAGCGGGCCGCTTTGTCCTGGATGGTGTTGAGCTTCTTGAGTGTTGTTGGAGCTGCACTGATCCAGGCAAGTGGAGATTATTCCATTACACTCCTGACTTGTGCCTTTGTAGATGTTGGAAAGGCTTTGTGGAATCAGGAGGTGGGATACTTGCTGCAGAATACCCAGCCTCTGACCTGCTCTTGTTGCCACAGTATTTATGTGGCTGGTCCAGTTAAGTTTCTGGTCAATAATGACCCCCAGGATGTTGATGGTGGGAGATTTGGTGATGGTAATGCCGTTGAATGTCAAGGGGCGGTGGTTAGACTCTCACTTGTTGGAGATAAGCGATATTTCGAAACCCACCTGAAAGCAACATGAAATATGGAATTAATTTGCTTCATTCTGCTACTTTCCTCGCTGAATTTTTTTAAGCTGATATCCAATTTTGAAATGAGGGATGTGATTGCGACTTTCCCTTAATTTTTTTTGTTATCTTTTTAACAAGTCACATTTTTTGTGGTAGTGAAGGACATAAATGCTGTGAAATAGAAAGGTTTTCCATCTTTCACCCCCATTATCAGTATTAAGCAATCTCAAATCAGGATGCAAGTTTTTTCATCCACATTAGTGACTGCCATGTATGTAACCTCTATGTAACACCACTACAATACTGTATATACTTAAGCAATGCACACCTTGACCACAGGGGGTGAACTTGTGGGAGACACTCCTTACCTGGTCATCCAGGTATATAAAGGGAGGTCCCACGCAGGGTCATCACTTCTTGGTCCTGTGAATAAAGGTTCAAGTCATAGAGTGACCTTGTCCATAGAATGTGCCTCATGTAGGTTTTGTGCCATTGAGTAAGGACATTACAGTGACCATTTAACAAGGAGAAATATTTCACAAGATTAACCCTGGTTAATGCTGTAGTACTTAAAAAAAAGAAATACTTGAATTTATATAGTGTCTTTCATGATCACCAGACATCCCAAAGTGGGTTACAGCCAAGCAAAGTACTTTTGAAGTGTATTTAATGTTGTAATGCAGGAAACACAGCAGCCAATTTGTGCACAGCAAGCTCCCACAAACAGCAATGTGATAATGGCCGGATAAACTGGATTAGATGCTAGGACACCGGGGATAATTCCCCTGCTCTTCTTCAAAATAGCAGCATAAGATCTTTTATGTTCACATGAGGGAGCAGACGGTGCTTCGGTTTAATATCTCATTTAAAAAACAGCACCTCCAACAGTGCAATATTCCCCTAGTGCTGCACTGGAATATCAGCCTAGATTTTGTGCTCAAGTCTCTGGAGTGGGACTTGAACCCACAACCTTCTTCTTGGTTGGTTGTTAAAAGTCTTTCCTTTTCCCTTTGCCTAATTAGTTCTTTAACAATCGTGGCTTATTGAACACATGGTTAACTTTCTCTGAAACTCTATGGGCTAGAACCTCCACTTTTGAGCTTATCGCCGGCATCTCACCCATTCTCAAAACACCTAGTTTATATTTTTGATAATGGGCATTATCGTGAGCGATATCAAATGGGCAGTAGCATTAAATTTTTTTGACCTTCTGCCGTCAAGTGTGGCCGTCCTTAGTAATGGCATGGCATTGCTCAATTCCCACGATTCAGGAGGTCAAGGGTCATCATGACATGCACAGAAGAGGAGACGGAGAGGGAGTTCAGAGGTACTGAAAGCGTGTGTAGCTGTGGTGTGTGCTTGTCTGGCTGTTGTGGGAGGCACGACGGATATTCACCAGTAGCAAAAAGCCTACTAAGCACCAAGAACATAGTTGACACCAAGTTTTTGTCCAACAAATAATATATAACATGGAAGGGATGGAGGAAGCGCTGGAGCTGGTAACCAGGAACAGTGGTTGCAGAGGGCTTCCAGTGGTCCCCAAGCACGGCACTCCATCCCTAGGTTCTGCACCACCACTGCGAATGACAGATGAGAGCAAGGACCAAGATCCTGCTTCTGCATCAGAAAATGTTGCCCCCTCGGCACCCCCCACTCCCGTACCCGTACAACCACCGCATCTACCTTCATCCCCCCCAATGAGGCACCGCCTGAGGAGCTCCTGGGCCAGGCGCCGTGGAGCGAGGAGGGGAAGGGATAGAGGCGGGGAGAAGAAAGTGAGGTGCATGTGCGCAGATGATGGCTATGTTATATTTCCATCTGGGTGTATGCAATTTGTTGCAATGCATGGGGGCTGGGGACCATGCTCCTGCTTTGCCTTTGAATTCTGTGTTGCTGGACATGTTGACCATGTGATTTATGTCAATGGTGGAAAAAATGGGATGTGGGCGGGGGTTTGGTGTTATTGGCTGTGATACTTATGATTCCAGACCAATGTTGGTATTAAACATTTGTTATTGAACATAACCTTGTTGCACATTGTCTCAAATAGCTGGACTGTTGCATACTGGTGATTCCTTACCATGAAAGGGTTAAATACAACTTAACATCAATCAACGTAAACTTTAACTGGCACTATGATGATGGGCACCATTGATATCTGAGCTGGACACTCACAGCAGTGTGTCAGCGTTGTCACTCACATCAGCGCTCTTTCAGGCAAATCTTTCCGATATCAGCTCCTCACGTAAGAGTGGGATTTAACAAATGCCAGCCACACCGCTGGCGTCCGTCCTGGTTCGTTCCACTGTTTGTGGGTGTTTTTTTTAGCGGGCGATATTCTGGGCGATATGTGAAATTGACAGTGGCCGATCTCCATGGCCGCTAGTTTGGGTAGATATGCTCTTTACGACAAAAAACAGTCGCCGGGCGTTATTATTGAATCCGGTGTTAAGCCTGTGAGGAAAGTAATGCTGGGCGATAATATGGGCGATGAAATCGCCATTCTGCTGATTCCGCCATAAAAAAGTGGGCGGGAATATTTTTTCTCGGCGTTAAGCACATGGGGAAAATAATGCTCAGCAATAAGTCACCTGAAAAAGCCCGTCAGTTTCCATTTTCTGCCAGAATGGGCGATATCTGGGCATTCTACGTCATTTCAGCGGTTAACTGGGCGTTAAGTGGGTGTTAAGCAGACAAAAAAAGTGGAGGTTCTAGTCCCATGTACAAGATACAATGTCAGATGACGAGAGATAAGAATTCTACAATGTCAAGTAGCAGCATTATTGAGATTATTATTATGTAATAACTTTTATTTATATAGCATCTCTAATGTAGTAAAACGTCCCAAGGCGCTTCACAGCAGTGTTACAGACAAACAGATAAATTTGACACCGAGCCACAGAAGAAATTAAGGCAGATGATCAAAAGCTTGTTTAAAGAGGTAGGTTTTAATGAGCGTGTTAAAGGAGGAAAGAGAGGTAGAGAGGAATAGAGGTTTAGGGAGGGAGTTCCAGAGTTTAGGGCCCAGGCAGTTAAAGGCATGGCCACCGATGGTTGAGCAATTAGAATGAGGGATGTTCAAGAGGCCAGAATTTGAGGAGCGCAGACACCTTGTGAGGCTGAAAAATATCACAGAAATAGGGAGGGGTAAGGCCATGGAGTGATTTATAAACAAGGATGAGAATTTTGAAATCGAGGCGTTGTTTAACTGGGAGCCAATGTCGGTCAGAAAGCACAGGGGTGATGGGTGATCTTGAGTTGGTACGGGTTAGTACCCGGACTGCTGAGTTTTGGATGACTTCAAATTTACGTAGTGTGGAATGTGGGAAGCCAGCCAGGAGTGAGTTGGAGTAGTCAAGTTTAGAGGTAACAAAGGTATGAATGAGGGTTTCAGCAGCTGAAGAGCTGAGGCAGGGGTGGAGGTGGGCAATGTTACGGAGGTGGAAAAAGGCGGTTTTTGTTATGCCGCGGATATGTGGCTGGAAAGTAATTTCAGGGTCAAATATGACACCTAAATTGCGATGTAGGGTGTAGTGCAGCAGTTTGTATTTCTTTCATTTGTTCCAAAGTGTAAGAGCCACACATGCTCTGACAGACACCTGCTCTAACTACCAGGTATCAAAAGAATCAGTCCATATCTGGACCAGGAATGGCAGCACAATAAGTGAACTGCATTAGTCTAAGGCAAGCAATTGGACTTTGTAATGAAAGGAATAATGGCTAGAATGGGGCTGATGATGTTACATTTAACCATAACCATAGTAACTATCATCATCATATGCAGTCCCTCAGGACCGAGGAAGACTTGCTTCCACTCTTAGACTGAGTCCTTAGGTGACTGAACAGTCCAGTACGAGAGCCACAGTCCCTGCCACAGGTGGGACAGTCGTTGAGGGTAAGGGAGGGTGGGACAGGTTTGCTGACTTTCTTTCCGCTGCCTGCGCTTGTTTTCTGCATGGACTCTGCTAGGTCGAGAATAAAGAATCTGACCAGATACTGTAAGCTTAGAGTAAAGTGTGACCGTAGTCCTTTATTATAGATCTCAGAGTGCCTCTCCAGCCTGTGAGGCCTCCTTACGTACAGGTGCTCCCAAGGGATTGTGGGATCCTTTGGGACTCCAGAGGATGAGCCCTCTTGTGGTAAAACATGGTATTTACAGGTTTATATATATAACAACACTCCCCCCCCCCCCCCCCCCGCCCCCACCAAAGTCAATAGTGTAACTATTTACAATGTGAGTCGATCTGGGACCTTCCTTTCCCTGGTTGATAGTCTCGGTGCAAATGCTGGTTTTGGTGAGTCGTTTGTTGGGCCCTCGCTGGGCTGCTGCGCAGCTGACCTTGCTGGGCTGCTGGGCATGGTAAGTCCTGCTGGGCTGCTGCGGGTGATGGGTTCTGCTTTGTGGTCAACCGCTGGGTCGGTTGCCACTTGTGTATATGTGGGAGGGTCGAAAAAGGTAGAGTCTATTGTGGGTTGTTCTGGATAGTCCATGAATCTGAGCTTGGTTTGGTCCAAGTGTTCCCTGCAGGTGAGTCCATTTAAAAGTTTGACCTGAAACACCCTACTCCCCTCTTTGGCCACGACAGTGCCGGGAAGCCACTAAGGACCTTGTCCATAGTTTAACACAAATACAGAATCATTAATCTCGATTTTGCGTGACACATTTGTGCGATCATGATATATATTCTGTTGAAGCCGCCTGCTCTCTACCTTTTCGTCAGATCAGGGTGGACTAACGAGAGCCTTGTCTTAAGTGCCCTTTTCATGAGCAGTGCAGCGGGTGGAACCCTAGTGAGCGAGTGGGGTCTTGTGTGGTAACTAAGCAGGACTCGGGATAGGCGAGTCTGCACTGAGCCTTCAGTTACCCTCTTCAAGCTCTGTGTGATTGTTTGCACTGCTCACTCTGCCTGACCATTGGACGCTGATCTAAACAGGGTAGAAGTGACTTGTTTGATCCCATTGCGGGTCATGAACTCTTTGAACTCAGCACTGGTGATGCACAGCCCATTATCACTCACAAGGACGTCAGGCAGGCCGTGCGTGACAAACATGGCCTGCAGGCTTTCACTTGTGGCAGCGGACGTGCTTGCCGACATTATCTCACATTCAATCCATTTGGAGTAAGCCCACAAGGAACATTTTTCCCAAGAATAGGTTTGCATAGTTTACATGGGCCCTGGACAATGGTTTGGAGAGCCAGGACCATAAACTTAGTGGCGCCTCCTGGGCGCATTGCTTAATTGTGAACATGTGTTACATTTATGCACGCAGGACTCTAAGTCTGCATCGATACCGGACCACCACACGTGGGATCTGGCTATCGCTTTCATCATTACAATGCCTGGGTGGGTACTGTGGAGGTCACTAATGAAAGTGTCCCTGCCCTTTTTTGTACCACTATCCGATTAGCCCATAGGAGACAGTCTGCCTGTATGGACATTTCATCTCTGCGCCCCTGGTACGGCTTTATTTCTTCCTGCATTTCTAACGGGACACTAGACCAACTCCCGTGGAGCACACAGTTTTTTACTAAGGACAGTAAGGGGTCCTGGCTCGTCCAGGTTCTAATCTGTTGAGTGGTAACGAGTGATTGCTCACTCTCGAATGCTTCCATTACCATAACTAAATCTGCGGGCTGTGCCATCTCCACCCCTGTGGTGGGCAATGGCAGCCTACTGAGAGCATCGGCATAGTTTTCTGTACCTGGCCTGTGGCAGATGGCTTACTTGTATGCGGACAACGTGAGCACCCATCTCTGCATGTGGGCCGATGCATTCGTATTTATCCCCTTACTTTCAGAAAAGAGGGATATAAGTGGCTTATGGTTGGTTTCCAATTCAAATTTGAGCCCAAACAGATATTGATGCATTTTTTTTACCCATAAACACACGCTAATGCTTCTTTTTTGATCATGCTGTAGGCCCTCTCAGCCTTAGACAGACTTCTGGATGCATAAGCAACCGGTTGCAATTTCCCAGATTCATTAGCTTGCTGCAATACACATCTGACACCGTATGACGACGCACCACATGCTAGTTCCAAACGCATACATGGATCATACAACACATGCAATTTGTTTGAGCATAACACTTTCCTAGCTTTCTCAAAGCCATTTTCTTGGCTTTTACCCCATACCCATTCATCTCCTTTATGCAGTAAAGAGTGCAGTGGTTCTAACAGTGTGCTAAGATCCGGTAAGAAGTTACCAAAGTAGTTCAGGAGTCCTAGAAACGACCGCAGCTCCGTCATGTTCTGTGGTCTCGGTGCATTCTGGATTGCCTCCGTCTTCAAATCGGTGGGCCTGATGCCATCCGCCGCGATTCTTCTCCCCAGGAAATCCACTTCAGGCGCCAGCAAAAAACACGACGAGCATTTTAACCTGAGCCCCACACAATTAAGCTGACTAAGAACCTCCTCCAGGTTCTGCAGGTGCTCGATAGAGTCCCGACCTGTAACCAAGATGTCGTCCTGGAAGACCACTGTACGCGGGACCGACTTCAGCAAGCTTTCCATGTTCCTGTGGAATTTCGCCCCAGCTGATAGAATCCCAAACGGGCATCTGTTGCAAATTAAGAGACTTGGTTCGTGTTGATGCAGGTGAGGCCCTTCGATGATTCCTCCAGCTCCTGCGTCATGTAGGCTGAGGTCAAGTCCAGCTTTGTGAACATTTTTCCTCCCACCAGCGTCACAAATAAGTCGTCTGCCTTTGGTAGCGGGTATTGATCCTGCAGTTGAAACGATTGATAGTTACTTTGTAGTCACCACAGATTCTGACAGTGCCATCTTCTTTGAGGACTGGAACAATTGGACTGGCCAACTCATTAAATTCCATTGGCGAAATGATGCCCTCTCATTGCAGCCGGTCCAGTTCAATCTTCACCCTCTCTCTCATCATGTACGGTACCGTTCTCACCTTGTGATGGATGGGTCGCGCCCCCGGAACCAGGTGGATCTGCACTTTTGCTCTTTGGAACTTCCCGATGCCCGGTTCCAACTGTGAGGGGAACTTGTTTAGGACCTGAGCACATGAAGTGTCGTCGACGGACGAGAGCGCTCGGACGTCGTCCTAGTTCCAACTTTCCCAGCCAAGTCCTGCCAACAGCGTGGGGCAATTGCCCGGTACCACCCAGAGTGGTAAATTGTGCACTGCTCCATCGTAGGAAACCTTCACAGTAGCACTGCCAATTACAGGAATCAGTTCCTTTGTGTATGTTCTCAGTTTAGTACGAATGGGAGTCAGGACAGGCCTTGGGGCCTTGCTGCACCACAATTTATCGAAAGTCTTTTTACTCATTATGGACTGGCTCACGCCCTTGTCCAGCTCCATTGACACCGGGAGTCCATTTAATTCAACCTTCAGCATTATTGGGGGACACTTTGTGGTAAATTTGTGCACCCCATATACCTGTGCCTCCTCAGTCTGAGGCTCTGGTTCATTGTGATCCACCGTGGATTTGTCCTCTTCTGCAACATGGTGGTTTGCAGGATTAGCAGGATTTGCAGCTCGACTGCACATATGTTGGAAGTGTCCCATTGTTCCACAGCCCTTGCAAACGTATCTTTTGAAGCGGCATGAATGGAACCGATGATCACCTCCGCAGCACCAACTAGGTGTTAATGGCCTTGCATTCACCACCCTTGATTGTGGACTCTGAGACATCTGCGGACGTGCAGCTGCAGGCATGTGAGTCCTGCCCTGTACGTTACAATTGGAAAACAACATTACTTTGTTCACAGCACTTGCAGCAGAACTCGTGTGCTGAAAGATTTGTTTGGTATTGTCACTGGTGGCGATGAACGCCTGGGCTATCGTTACGGCTTTACTCAAGATTGGGCTCTCTACAGTCCAAAGTTTGTGAAGTATTACTTCATGGTCAATGCCAAGTACAAAGAAGTCCCTGAGCATTTGCTCCAAGTATCCCTCAAATTTGCAATGTCCTGCAAGGCGCCTTAGCTCAGCGACATAGCTCACCACTTCCTGACCTTCAGATCTCTTGTATGTGTAGAACCGGTACCTCACCATCAGAACACTTTCCTTCGGGTTTAGGTGCTCCCGGACCAGTGTTCACAAATCATCATACAACTTCTCTGTGGGTTTCGCTGGAGCGAGCAGATTTTTCATGAGACCATGAGTTGGTGCCCCGCAAACAGTGAGAAGGATTGCCCTTTGTTTGGCAGCGGTTGCTTCTCCTTCCAGCTCGTTGGCCACGAAGTATTGGTCGAGTTGCTCCACAAATGTTTCCCCATCATCTCCCTCCAAAAATTTCTCCAGAATGCCCACGGTTCTCTGCATTGCTGTGGTGGGGTTCGTCATCTGTATCTCGTCGCCAGTTGTTATGTCTAGAATAAAGAATCTGACCAGATACTGTAAGCTTAAAGTAATGTGTGACCGTAGTCCTTTATTACAGGTCTCCAGAGTGCCTCTCCAGCCTGTGAGGCCTCCTTATGTACAGGTGCTCCCAAGGGATAGTGGGATCCCTTGGGACTCCAGGGGGTGAGCCCTCTGGTGGTTAAACATGGTATTTACAGGTTTACATATGTAACACACTCAGCGATGAGACAAGAGGTGCTCAACGCCCTCCTGGATGCATTTCCTCCACTTAGGGCGGTCTTTGGCCAGGGACTCGCAGGTGTCGGTGGAGATGTTGTATTTTATCAGGGAGACTTTGAGGGTGTCCTTGTAACGTTTCCTCTATCCACCTTTGGCTCGTTTGCTATGAAGGAATTCCGAGTAGAGTGCTTGCTTTGGGAGTTTTGTGTCTGGCATGCGGAGCTGATCAAGTGTGATCAGTGCTTCAATGCTGAGGGTGTTGGCCTGGATGAGGACCCTATCATTGGTGCATCTGTCCTCCCAGGGGATTTGTAGGATCTTGCGGAAGCATCGTTGGTGGTATTTCTCCAGCGACTTGAGGTGTCTGCTGTACCTGGTCCATGTCTCTGAGCCATACAGGAGGGCGGGTAGTACTACAGACATGTAGACCATGAGATTGACCATAATAACTATAACCATGAGGTAAATGTCTGGGTTAGGTTTTGATAATCTGTTGAGTGCAGTCCACTTAACTGGGACAACAGCAGTCACAAGAAAGTTGAAATCGATTGACAATGGAAAAGTTAGTCCTTCTCGTAGCTTTGAAACTTGAAGCTTCAATGTCATCTGGGACATCAGTTGTAGTATATGGAAGCACTCTAATGATGACTCCATGTGGTAAGGGTATTTTACTTGAACTTTAGTGACCTTAGTCCGTTTATTGCAGCTGCTTGAGTGAGGACCCAATGAGTTGAGCTCCCTTTTATACTTGGTTACCTGCATTGTGCAGGTGACCCTTAGGTCTCCACCAGTAGCACCCTCTAGTGGTACAGGTATGGTGTATACAGTGTGAAGGTACATTCAGTGGTCTAGTGTTACAGTGCATATATTAACATACATAACAACACTCCCCCCTAAGTGTTGTGCCACACGCTTTTGCACTGTGTTCTCTGGCCCTCGAATTGAGTGCCCAAAGTCCTTGCATTTTGTCTTTGCTTGGGAATGGCTCTCTCCGTGTGGACCCCCTTATTGCCATGACATTAGGAAGCGGTAGGCAGCAGACAGTTGGAGGTTGTAGTGAGGGTTGTGTGGGTTCTGGATGTGATCCATGTGTTCCTGGCTACATATATCCATTCCCACCCGCCCGACGGCCCCCCCCCCCTTCCCCCACCACCAAACGTAGACCATGTGTGTGGCTCAACACCTGCATTGGCATACATGTAGAGTGAGTAAGGGATCAGGTTGGTTATGTCACTGTTTTTGCATTCAGCTATGATGGAGCAAGTACATGTTATAGATAAGGTACATACATTATATTGTTTGAGTGGGTGAGGACATTTAGTGGTGGGCCTCCCTATCCTCCATTGAGGACTGCAGAGTCACCCTGCTGCCCTTCATTGGTGGTGTAAGTCTGGTCATCCCAGGTCCCACCAGGAAAGCTGGAGGGTACTGGCTTCTTGCTCCCGGTGCTGGCCCTGGTGGCCCAGGGGGTAGGGTCGATCTGGGGCAGGGTGCCAGTGGTGGTGGCTGTGCCATCCATTGATCGCTGGCCCTGCAGTGGGTATGCTTCATAGAAACATAGAAAATAGGTGCAGGAGTAGGCCATTCGGCCCTTCGAGCCTGCACCGCCATTCAATGAGTTAATGGCTGAACATGCAACTTCAGTACCCCATTCCTGATTTCTCGCCATACCCCTTGATCCCCCTAGTTGTAAGGACTACTTCTAACTCCTTTTTGAATATATTTAGTGAATTGGCCTCAACAACTTTCTGTGTAGAGAATTCCACAGGTTCAGCACTCTCTGGGTGAAGAAGTTTCTCCTCATCTCGATCGTAAATGGCTTACCCCTTATCCTTAGACTGTGACCCCTGGTTCTGGACTTCCCCAACAGTGGGAACATTCTTCCTGCATCTAACCTGTCTAAACCCATCAGAATTTTAAACGTTTCTATGAGATCCCCTCTCATTCTTCTGAACGCCAGTGAATACAAGCCCAGTTGATCCATTCTCTCTTGATATGTCAGTCCCGCCATCCCTGGAATCAGTCTGGTGAACCTTCGCTGCACTCCCTCAATAGCAAAAATGTCCTTCCTCAAGTTAGGAGACCAAAACTGTACACAATACTCCAGGTGTGGCCTCACCAAGGCCCTGTACAACTGTAGTAACACCTCCCTGCCCCTGTACTCAAATCCCCTCGCTATGAAGGCCAACATGCCATTTGCTTTCTTAACCGCCTGCTGTACCTGCATGCCAACCTTCAATGACTGATGTACCATGACACCCAGATCTCGTTGCATCTCCCCTTTTCCTAATCTGTCACTATTCAGATAACAGATTAGGAAAAGGGGAGGTGCAACGAGACCTGGGTGTGTGTGTGCACCCTCCCTGGCGCATCACATTGGTCCCGGAGGCGCAGGCTACATGATCGGGTAGCCCGTTGGATCTGGGTGTTTTCTCGGAAGGTTGCCTTTGGCATTGTCGGCACACATATAGAACCATTTCTCATTTTATCATTCGCATTCATGATACATTGGCTCTGACCGCAACCAGCCAACTCGACATTGTTATTTGTCTTTACACTTTCCTGTGTACTATCAGTATTTCTGTGCAAGGTTACATTTGGATACCTGCCTTTGTTAGTTACATTTTTCTCATTAGCATTACCGGCATCACTGTTCAACAATACATTTATATACTTGCATTCGTTAATTACATCTTTATCACTTGTGTCACCGGCATCACTTTACCAAGAGTGGAACTGTCCCTTTAATTGTTTTGGGTTGCCGGTCTCCTTGAAGAGGGCCTTGCAATCTTTACCCCAATCTGGTTCGCTGCTCGGCATCACGTGTTGCTCCCTCAACGCTGCCCCTTGTGGTCTGGTCATGGCCATCTTGATTTCAGGGGCTTCACCTAGTGGTGCGGGCGCCACCTTCTTTCTCTCCACGAGGTATGCTGCGGTGATCCTTTTCTTCCCAGGTTCTGCCACGGAAGCCAAGAATTTACCTTCTGCGCTGATCTTCTTCCCTTGGAGTCCTGCCACTGGAGCCCGGAAGGTGAGGTTGGATCATCTCGCCATTGAGGTGTGCAGTCTGCGTCGTCGCCACGCAGTTGAGCTGGATGGTACGATTTCCAGGTGCTGCGATGGATCTAAGTTTGGGGCTGCATAGGACGTCGATCGCTAGGGCCTGGAGGCTTTCCCCGCTCCAACAGAATTGGATTTCCTTCATCCATCTTCTTCCCAGCAGTGTTGGATCATCACCGGCAACGATCCACAAAGGAAGCTTATGCATCGCGCCGCCAAGGGACACCTGGACATCCACGCTGCCCATGACTGGGATGTTGTTTTTTGTGTAAGTGAGCAGCTTCACCTAGATTGAGAACATTTTGGGTCATTTGGCGGGATTTTCCCAGAGTTTCTCAAAGGCCGTCTGATTCATCAGCGATTGGCTCGCCCCTGTGTCGATCTCCATCGAGACTGGAACACTGTTGATTTCTGCTTCCATTTTCCACGGGGAACTCTTGGTGGAGCAGGTATACCCTCCGTACACCTCTTCCAGGGGCTGAGCCACTTCGTCTTCATCAGCGCTGGAGCCCGGTGATCGGCCAACTCATCAGCGACTCGGTGAGTGAAACTTCTTCAACACATTCACTGGAGATGACCTTTAGTGTTACAACCTTTGCAAGTATTGTCTTTGTATCGGCACTGGTGGGACCTATGGTTTCCTCCATAGCGCCAGCATGGGGCTAGCCGGTTGGTCCCATGTGGCGAACTCAGGGTTGCGGGACTCAGGGCAGCAGCCTTCCCTCTGAAAGGTACCATTCGGTTCACTGTACTCGTCGAGTTAGAGTCCTGGGTGTGAGTTATCATCCTCTTTGAGTCTCAGACCAAAATCATGAACGCCTGACTCACTTTGATTGCCTTCTGCAGGGTGACCGTAGTGTCCGCAGAGAGCAGCTTATGGAGGAGGCCCTCATGGCCGATTCCAATAACGAAGATGTCTCTTAGTGCGTCGGTGAGGGGGGTCGCCAAAATCACACGGTGCAGCCAATCTTCTCAGGTCTGCAGCATATTTAGCAATTTCTTGGCCTTCGGGCCGCTGGTGGGTGTAGCACCGATGTCTGGCTGTGAGGATGCTCTCTTTAGGTTATAGTTACGAGCTCCGCATAAGTCTTGGTTGTCGTCTTCGCTGGGGTTAGAAGGTCCCTGACGAGGCCGTGGACATTGGGCCCACAACTGCTGAGCAGGATGGCTCTGCGCTTGTCCTCTAGCGAGGTCGGTGAGTCCCCAGCCAGGTCATTCGCGATGAAAAAGTGTTCGAGCCATTCCACAAAGGCATCACAATCTTCCCCATCAGCGACTTGTTGGAAGTTACTTCGTTAGACATGTTGTGTGTGGAAATTCGTAACCTCGTCGCCAGTTGTAGTATATGCAAGCACTCTAATAACCACTCCATGAGGTAAGGGTATTGTACTTGAACTGTAGTGACCTTAGTCTGTTTATTGCAGCTCCTTGAGTGAGGACACAATGAGGTGAGCTCCCTTTTATACTTGGTTACCTGCAGTGTGCAGGAGACCTTTAGGTGAAGGTACATTCAGTGGTCTAGTGTTACAGTATATATATTATACATACAGAACATCAGTTATTTCTGAGATCAAGATTTCCAAGCTTTTTGAAAGGACCAAACTTCTTGTTGCAGAATGTAATTTAACCAATGGGGCGTCTACAGATAAAACCTTTGGTATTGTGCATGGATTCACTCTGGAGCATCCGCGATGCTGAGGATGTCGTGAGTTGGTCACAGCGCAGGTAAAGGTTACTCAGGCAGATAGGGAATGGGTGACCATCAGTGGGAGCAGTGCAAGGAATGTAGTGCAGGGGTTCCCCTCCAAAACAGATACACTGCCTTGGGTGCTGTTGGCGGGGATGACTCATCAGGAGAAGGCAGCAGCAGCCAAGTCCATGGCACCGTGGGTGGCTCAGCTGCACAGGAGGGCAGGAAAAAGAGTGGGAGAGTTATAATGATAGGGGAATAGATAGACATTTCTGCGGTCGTAATCGAGACTCCAGTCTGGCATGTTGCCTCCCTGGTGCAAGGGTCAAGGATGTCTCGGAGTGGCTGCAGGACATTTTGGAGGGGGAGGGTGAACAGCCAGTTGTTGTGGTGCAGATAGGTACCAATGATATAGATAAAAAACGGGATGGGGTCCGACAAGCTGAATTTAGGGAGCTAGGAGTTAAATTAAAAAGCAGGACCTCAAAGGTAGTAATCTCAGTATTGTTACCAGTGCCACGTGCTAGTCAGAGTAGGAATTGCAGGGTAGCTCAGAAGAATATGTTGCTTGAAAAGTGGTGCAGGAGGGAGGAATTCAAATTCCTGGTTCATTGGAACCGGTTCTGGGGGAGGTGGGACCAGTACAAACTGAACGATCTGCACCTGGGCAGGACTGGAACCAATGTCCAAGGCGGAGTGTTTGCTAGTGCTGTTGGGAAGGGGTTAAACTAATATGGCAGGGAAATGGGGACGTATGCAGGGAGAGAGGGAAGTAGAAAGGGGGCAGAAGCAAAAGATAGAAAGAAGAAAAGTAAAAGTGGAGGGCAGAGAAACCCAAGGCAAAAATCAAAAAGGGCCACATTACAGCAAAATTCTAAAGGGGCAAAGTGTGTTAAAAAGACAAGCCTGAAGGCTCTGTGCCTCAATGCGAGGAATATTCGTAATAAGGTGGACGAATTAACTGCACAGGCAGCTAGTAACGAATATGATACAATTGGGATTACGGAGACATGGCTCCAGGGTGACCAAGGCTGGGAACTCAACATCCAGGGGTATTCAACATTCAGGAAGGACAGACAGAAAGAAAAAGGAGGTGGGGTAGCGTTGCTGGTTAAAGGGGAAATTAATGCAATAGTAAGGAAGGACATTAGCTTGGATGATATGGAATCTGTATGGGTAGAGCTGCGGAATACCAAAGGGCAGAAAACGCTCGTGGGAGTTGTGTACAGACCACCAAACAGTAGTAGTGAGGTTGGGGACAGCATCAAACAAGAAATTAGGAATGCGTGCAATAAAGGTACAGCAGTTACCATGGGCGACTTTAATCTACATATAGATTGGACTAACCAAACTGATAGCAATACGGTGGAGGAGGATTTCCGAGAGTGTATTAGGGATGGTTTTCTGGACCAATATGTCGAGGAACCAATGAGAGGGCTGGCCATCCTAGACTGGGTGATGTGTAATGAGAAAGGACTAATTAACAATCTTGTTGTGTGAGGCCCCTTGGGGAAAAGTGACCATAATATGGTAGAATTCTTTATTAAGATGGAGAGTGACACAATTAAGTCAGGGACTAGGGTCCTGAGCTTCAGGAAAGATAAGTTCGATGGTATGAGACGTGAATTGGCTAGAATAGACTGGCGAATGATACTTAAAGTGTTGATGGTGGATAGGCAATGGCAAACATTTAAAGATCACATTGATGAACTTCAACAATTGTACATGTCTATCTCGAGTAAAAATAAAACAGGGAAGGTGGCTCAGTCGTGGCAAACAAGGGAAATTAAGGATAGTGTTAAATCCAAGGAAGAGGCATATAAACTGGCCAGAGAAGCAGCAAACCTGAAGACCAGGAGAAATTTAGAATTCAGCAGAAGACAAATGGTTTAATTAGAAGGGGGAACATAGAGTATGAGAAGAAGCTTGCTGGGAACATAAAAACTGACTGCAAAAGCTTCTATAGATATGTGAAGAGAAAAAGATTAGTGAAGACAAAGGTAGGTCCCTTGCAGTCAGAATCAGGTGAATTTATAATGGGGAACAAAGAAATGGCAGACCAATTGAACAAATACTTTGCTTCTGTCTTCACTAAGGAAGACACCAATAACCTTGCGGAAATACTACGGGACCGAGGGTCTAGTGAGAAGGAGGAACTGAAGGAAATCCTTATTAGACAGGAAATTGTGTTAGGGAAATTGATGGAATTGAAGGTTGATAAATCCCCAAGGCCTGCTAGTCTAGACCGGTTAGCCTGACAGCTCTAGTGGAGAAAATGTTGGAATCAATTATTAAAGATGAAATAGCAGCGCATTTGTAAATCGGACAGGATCGGTCCAAGTCAACATGGATTTATGAAAGGGAAATCATGCTTGACAAATCTTCTAGAATTTTTTGAGGATGTAACTAGTAGAGTGGACAAGGGAGAACCAGCAGATGTGGTGTATTTAGACTTTCAAAAGGCTTTTGACAAGGTCCCACACAAGAGATTAGTGTGCAAAATTAAAGCAATGGTACTGGGAGTAATGTATTGACGTGGAACGAGAACTGGTTGCCAGACAGGGAGCAGAGAGTCGGGATAAATGGGTCCTTTTCAGAATGGCAGGCAGTGACTAGTGGTATGCCACAGGGCTCAGTGCTGTGACCCCAGCTATTTAGAATATACATCAATGATTTAGATGAAGAATTGAGTGTAATATCTCCAAGTTTACAGATGACACTTGTATTGTCCTTACACACTACTGTAAATTCACACGAGGCACTATCTGCAAACAAGGTCACTCTGTGACCTGAACCTTTATTCACAGGACCAAGAAGTGATGACCCTGCGTGGGACCTCTCTTTATATACCTGGATGACCAGGTGAGGAGTGTCTCCCACAGTTCACCCCTGTGGTCAAGGTATGCATTTCTTAGATGTATACAGTATGCAGTGTTGTTATGAAGGTTACAGTTACATGAAGGTTACATACATGACATCACCTCCCCCCCCCAATATCTTATGGGGCCAAAGATGAAGTCTTTCAGGCGGTCGACGCTCTCTCGTGGAGCGCCGCAGTTGGAGCTCTGGTTGTTGAGCCTTGGCATGCGTCTCTGTCACCTGTGGTGATTCCGGCATGTCTGGGCTGGCTGCAGGGACTGTGCATGCTACTGAATGTTGTTGTTGCTCGTTCACTGGCGGTGGTGTGGGCAACATCTCATGATCTTCCTCAGGTTCCTCAGTGTCCATGCTGAACCTTTTTTTTACTTGGTCCAGAAGCTTGCGGCATATGTGTCCATTGTTAAATCTGAGCACTATGACCCTATTCCCCTCTTTGCCAATTACAGTACCCTCAAGCCACTTGGGCCCCAAAGCGTGATTAAGAACAAATACAGGGTCATCGATTTCTATACATCTCCACTTTGAGTTACGGTCATGGCACTCATTTTGGGACTGGCGCTTACCCTCAACAATGTCTGACAGGACAGGATGAATGAGGGACGGCCGAGTTTTACGTGTACGTTTCATGAGTAGTTCCGCTGGCGGGACTCCCGTGAGCGAATGCAGTCGGGACCTATAGGCCAGCAGGAGACGTGATAGGCGGCATTGAAGGGAGGGTCCTTGAATCCGGAGCATGCCCTGTTTTATGATTTGGACCGCACGTTCCGCCTGGCCATTGGAAGCTGTCCTGACATGTTTGATGCCATTACCCGACATGAACTCCCGGAATTCATAGCTAGTGAAACACGGGCCGTTGTCGCCAACCAGGATGTCCGGCAAGCCGTGGGTCGCAAAGACCGCATGCAGACTCTCCACAGTGGTGGATGTCATGCATGAATTCAAAATGATACACTCGATTCATTTCGAGTACGCATCAACAACAATGAGGAACATTATTCCCATGAACGGACCCGCGTAGACTACGTGAATACGTGACCATGTCCTGGTGGGCCAGTGCCACGGGCTGAGCGGGGCCTCCCTGTGGGCACTGCCCAGCTGGACACACGTCGTGCACCTGTGAACACAGTGTTCCAGGTCTGAGTCAATTCCCGGCCACCATACATGTGACCGGGCAATGGCCTTCATCAGCACGATGCCTGTGTGCTCGCTGTGGAGTTCCCTGATGAATGCTTCCCTTCCCTTTTGGGGCATGACTACCCAGCAGCCCCATAGAAGGCAGTCGACTTGGATGGAGAGCTCATCCATCCGTCTGAGAAACGGTCTGACCTCTTCGGGGCATGCTCCGTGTGCGGGCACCCAATCCCCAGTCAGGACACATTTCTTAATCAGAGATAGAAGGGGATCTCTGTTGGTCCAGATTTTGATCTGGTGGGCTGTGATGGGGGAGCCTGCACTGTCAAAGGCTTCAATGGCCATGACCATCTCAGCGCTTTGCTGCGCTGCCCCCTCAGTGGTGGCCAGTGGAAGCCTGCTGAGCGCATTAGCGCAATTTTTGGTGCCTGGCCGGTGCCGTATGGTGTAGTCATACGTAGCCAGCATGAGAGCCCATCGCTGTATGCGAGCTGATGCATTGGCATTGACAGCTTTGCTGTCTGACAACAGGGATGTTAACGGCTTGTGGTCTGTTTCTAACTCGAACCTTCTGCCAAAAAGGTACTGGTGCATCTTTTTCACCCCGTAGACACAAGCGGGTGCTTCCTTTTCAACCATCCCATATCCCCGTTCTGCTTGGGAGAGCGACCTGGAGGCATAAGCCACTGGTTGGAGTTGGCCCTCATCATTACTCTGCTGCAACACGCACCCAACCCCATAGGATGATGCATCACATGTCAAAACTAATTTCTTGCAGGGGTTGTACAGAGTCAACAGCTTATTAGAACAAAGCAGGTTCCGCGCACGATTAAAAGCCCGTTCTTGACAGTCCCCCCAAAACCAATCGCAACCATTATGCACGAGCACGTGTAGTGGCACCAACAATGTGCTTAAGTTTGGCAGAAAGTTCCCGAAATAGTTCAAGAGTCCCAGAAATGAACGCAACTCCAATGTGTTGCTGGGCCTGGGCACATGACAAATCGCCTCCGTTTTGGATTCGGTAGGCCAGATCCCATCTGCGGCAACTCTCCTGCCCAAAAACTCGACCTCTGGGGCCAAAAACACACACTTGGACTTCTTTAGTTGCAGGCCTACCCGGTCCAGTCGGCGTAGCACCTTCTCCAGGTTGTGGAGGTGTTCCTCAATGTCTCGACCCGTGATAAGGATGTCGTCCTGAAATACGATTGTTCCCGAGATGGATTTGAGCAGGCTTTCCATGTTCCTTTGAAAGATACCGGCCGCTGATCGAATGCCAAACGGACACCTGTTGTAGACAAACAGACCCTTGTGCGTGGTAATGGTGGTCACTAGCTTGTATTCTATGGCCAGTTCCTGGGTCATGTAGGCTGAAGTGAGGTCCAACTTGGTGAACAGCTTGCAGCCTGCCAGCGTGGCAAAGAGACACTCCGCTCTCGGAAGCGGGTATTGGTCTTGTAGTGACACTCGGTTGATAGTGGCATTGTAGTCACCACAGATCCTGACCGAGCCATCCGTTTTTAGGACAGGGACAATGGGGCTTTCCCAGTCGCTGAATTCAATGGGCGAAATTATGCCCTCTCTTAGCAACCTGTCCAACTCACTCTCAATTTTCTCCCGCATCACATATGGCACAGCTCTGGCTTTGTGGCGCACTGGTCTGGCGTCCAGGGTGATGCGTATCACGACTTTGGTACCTTTGAAAGTCCCGACATGAGGTTGAAATAGTGACTCAAATTTCTGTAGGACCTGTGAGCATGAACTTCGATCCACAGATGAAATGGCGTGCACATCCCCCCATTTCCAATTCATCTCGGCTAGCCAGCTCCTCCCCAAAAGCATGGGACCATTTCCTGGGACAATCCAGAGTGGCAGCTGGTTCTCTGATCCATTATGTGTGACCACCATAATTGCATTGCCTAGCACTGGGATGATCTCTGGTGTACGTCCGTAGTTGCGTGTCAATGCGTTCTAGTTTGGGTCTGCTAGCTCTGAGTGACCATAGTTTCTCGAATTGTTGAACACTCATAAGTGACTGGCTGGCCCCTGTGTCCAGCTGGATGCCGTTTAATAGGACTTTCATCATCATAGGTGGCATTTTGGTATATGAGCTGCGGATGTTTGCCACATGAACCCGCTGAACTTCAGCGTCCATTGCTTTGTCCCAAGCATCAACCTGCCTTGCAGACCCCTCTTCTGCCTCATAAATTAGCCTCGCTGTGGGTTTCTTGCACATTCTGGCTGAATGTCCCCTGAAGTTACAATTTCTACAGATAAATTGTTGAAACCTACAGGTTTTTGCAGCATGTCTGCCCCCGCATCTCCAGCATGAGCTGAGATCATTGTGAACAAAAGGGCTGTTACCAGGCATTCCTCTCTGACTGTCTCTTTGATTACTCTTGAGCATTCTGTTAATGGGTGTCAATGGCCCCATCCCGGGACGCATTGTCCACCATGATGGCGTAAATGACCGTTCAATCTGTCATTGTCTCTGTTGAGGACCCACTCTAGAGTCTGTTACTGCCTGGGTGGTGTCGAGTTGCCCTTGCCTGCCTGCAGGGTTCTGAGTCGCGTTTACAATGCTAACTTCCTGATCCATCGCCACTTTGGAAGCAGAGTTGCGTGCAAATATTATCTTGGTTTCCTCCTCCCCTGCCATGAAGGTCTGAGCCATCAATGTCGTCGCTTCCAAGGTCAAGTCCTTGGTCTCAATTAGTCGATCCCTTTCTCCCTTCCCTAAACTGTGGACTGTACCTCTGGTAAGATAATGACAGTATTGCATTTGCATTTGGAACTTAAACAGAGAGTGAGTTATCCTTATCTTTCCTGGCACCTGAAACATTCATATATTTTGATGGCTGCTTTAGTGCAGTTTTCAATAAATAAAATTGTTTCGCCACAAACCAGTGTAGAGATCCTTATGTGCAGCATTTATCAGCTCTAGATATAGGAGTAGAAATTGGACATTGTGGTGCCCGGCAACATCCTGCTCCCCAACGGTTCCTGAAAGATATTCGACCTACTATTGGGTTGGACCATTTTTCAGGCATCCCTGGCTCGAAAACAGGCCATAATCAATTTTTCCCCTAATCATAGATGCTTTGACAGACAGACAAGTGCCAGAAGCAGAAAATCATACTTTTGTACTTCAAGTACCTTGGGACTTATATTCTTTACAAGAGATTAATGTGGACACAGACCAAAGCATGCTTTGTCAAACACTTTCAAGTGACCAATGTGAGGCCTGTTTCAGTACTACAGATGAATAATGAACCAGATGGTTGATACCTTTAACAACAGAGGCAGTGCAAAACTCTGTCTAGGCTCCATTCACCTGTCAATGTGCCTTGAAACCTTACTTCAAAAGAAAGCACTTCCTTTCTTCCTGCCTTTCCCCGTGGCCCCTGAGCAATGCTTCCATTTAATGTTGAATTATGGTCAGTATTATGTTGCAGAGTGAGTACGTCTATGAACAGTGTTGAATCAATCTGACATCGGCCAGCGCCACCCTTGATGCTCGCGGGGCAATTCTGCGCGCCGGGCACAAAATGGTCGGCGCGCACAGCGATGATGTCGTCGCCATGCGTGCGCCAGCACAGGGCATAAATTGTGGGTTGCTGCGCTAAGAGCACGACGCCCCTCAAACCTCTGGGGCAATTGACCCTTTCCCCCGGACGTTAACCTTGTTGCATCCCATTAGTGCCCCCTGGAGGTGCTAATGGAGCTATAAAAAAGGGCAATTTTGCTCCCGAGGATTTTATCCAGTCAGTTTAGGCTGAATTCAAACTCAAGTTGAAAAGACTGTAGTCGACTCCAGAAATCTCTGTACTTTTAAACAGCAACTGGGTGAAACTTTTGATGGACCACTCTTGCTGATATCCAGCTCCACCCATTTCTCCTCAATGGCAGTCACTAGTTTCTCCACTTCCTCATGGAGGAAATTCTTTGTTCGTTTTGCACGCTCTTGCGCCATTCGTGTATTGGACTTACACTCAGGTAATGTTCAAAAATCACACTTCTCACCTTTCTTCCACCTATCAAGCACTCCTTTTCAGTCCCTCAGCCACACAAAAATCAATATTTAAACCTTACCTTTATATATTCTCCATTACCAATGATACTGAGGACGCTCTTCCTTTAATTGGCCGATTGCCAAGCTTCCTGTTGCATTTGCACATGCGTGCACGCTGAAATGGCCATTGCGCATGCGTGCACGCTCAAACAGACATGCGTCCCCCTGCTGGCATTCCACAAGATGCTGGGCCTAAGCCCCGACGCCCCCCAACCCCCGGTAGGCTCTGCAACGCCACGCCAATGGATCTGGATGACAAGGGAGCGGCCAAAGTGGAAGGTAAGTTTTTGGCACTTTTCTTTGCTTGGAAAGTCGGTGTGCCACCCCTAACTGCATCGCTCTAGGTGGCTGTGGAAATTTGGGCCCAAAGAGTGTAGTCCATAGTTCACATCGTGATTTGCTGAAATTGCTGCCAATCTTGGCATGCAGAGCCTTTTCTTTCACTATTTAGAAACATAGAAACATAGAAAATAGGTGCAGGAGTAGGCCATTCAGCCCTTCTAGCCTGCACCGCCATTCAATGAGTTCATGGCTGAACATGCAACTTCAGTACCCCATTCCTGCTTTCTCGCCATACCCCTTGATCCCCCTAGTAGTAAGGACTTCATCTAACTCCCTCTGACTTGTCTGACTACCCTCGTTCTCTCACACAATGCTCCTCACCACTACCACTGGGAGTTCCTCATTACATGTTGGCTTCCATTGATTTGTCCACGGTGGACTTCAATCACGCCTATGCATGTGCTCGGCAGATCTAAACTGGCAAACATTTGAATCGATTTCTCCATAATGCAAAGAAGCACCTTTTCCACTATCATTGTGGGATTGATAGGCTTCCATTACTGGGGGTCATGGAATTTATAATCTTATTACTTCCTGGTTCCCACTACTTTAGCCTGGGACAAATCCTCCTAAATCCAGCCCTAGTTTTCCCAAGTGTAATCTTCTAGTTAAAACAGTTTATATAAAGTATTGTCAATGTTAAAACATCAAAGTAAAGCAATAAAACTGAAACTACCTCATCAGCAACAGTACTCAGCAATGAAATCTAATTAACACACCAGTAAAAATCAGATAAAATCCTAATTCAATCAAGTCCCACTGCAGAACAACAGTCTCTATCCAACACAACCAGTACTATTCCAACATGGGACATAACCAGTCCTGGTCCAACATAGGACGTAACCAGTTCTGTTCCAACATAGGACGTAACCAGTCCTGGTCCAACACAGGGCGTAACCAGTTCTGTTCCAACAGAGGACGTAACCAGTTCTGTTCCAACATAGGACGTAACCAGTCCTGGTCCAACACAGGGCGTAACCAGTTCTGTTCCAACAGAGGACGTAACCAGTTCTGTTCCAACATGGGACATAACCAGCCCTGGTCCAACATAGGATGTAACCAGTTCTGTTCCAACATAGGACGTAACCCTTGCCAACATTAAAAGAAGTGCTTCTTCCAATTATATAGATCTTTTTATTCTGGGGAGAAGATTTGGGGATCATTTCCCCTCTTTACAATGGGGTAAACTTTACGAATGAAGATTGTTACAGATCATCATACGGTATGAGTGTATATTTGTGTTTGGAGATCAGTATGGTTTTCTATCCATTAATCTAGATGGATGTATAAATCATCCTGACCTCTGTGCCTGCTTTTGAACTGTGCTCGCCTGTCTCACAAAGTTCTGCACTTGGAATGCAAATTCCTAAAGCATATCCTCGCTTGACATTAAGAAATTGCTAAGTGCACTGAACACAGTGAAAGCTATGGGCCTGACAACATCCCAGCTGTAGTGCTGAAGACCTGTGCACCATGGCATCTGCTCCCCCAGCCAAGCTGTTCCCGTACAGCTATGCCGCTGGCACCTATCCAACAATGTGGAAAATTGGCGAGTGATATGCTTTGCACAGAAAACAAGAGAAACTATTTCCTCTGGCAGGAGGGTTGGTAACCAAATGACACAAATTTAAGATAATTGACAAAAAAAGCCAGATGGGAGAAGAGGATAAATGATTTTACTCAACAATTTTTTGTGATCTTGCATGCACTGCCTGAAAGGGTGGTGGAAGCAGATTCAATAGTAACCATCAAAAGGGAATTGAATATATAGGTCAAAATTTAAAAAAATATTGCAAAGCTATGGGGAAAGAGCTGGGGAACAGGACTAATTGGATAGCTCTTTCAGAGAGCTGACTCACACATGATGGAACAAATACCCTCCTTCAATGCTGTATGAAGGGATAGTTTCATATGATTCTATGAAAACTATCCCAGTCAATGATTTCTCTACAAGGCCTGCAACCAATCGTCAATAAAGGGACAAAAGGAGTTATCAATAGTGCTATTGAGTGACACCTTTTCACCAATAATCTGCTCAGTCTAGATTCTGCCAGACCTACTCAGCTCAAGGCTGGATCCAGAAATGGATGCTAGAGCTGAATGCCAGAGGAAAGGCGTGAGCTGCCCTCAACATCAGGGCAACCTTCGACCAAGGAGGGCCAGCAAAATTGAAATCAATCAGGGTCAAAGGGAGTGCTGGAGTGGTAACTGACCGGAAGGAAGGTGGATGTGGTTGTTGGAGGCCAGTCATCACAGCATCAGGACATCACCACAGGGAGCATCCTTGGCTCAACCATCTTCTGCTACTTCATCAATGACTTTCCCTCTGTCATAAGGTCAGGAGTGGGCTGTTCACTGATAGTCACCATTGAACAGAAGCTGAACTGGACCAGTCATATCCACACCTTGACTACAACTGCAGAGAAGAGGCTGAGTATTTGGGGATGAGTGGCTCATCTCCTGACCTTTCAAAACTGCTTCACCACCTACAAGGCATATGGTGTAATATTCACCACTCACGTGGTTGAATGCAGCTGCAACGACACTCAGAAGCTTCATACCATCCAGGACAAATCAAGTTTATTGATTGGTGACCCTGTCACCAGATGCCATAAACAGAACAATATGTATGTTATTGCATATATACAGCAACTCACCAAAGTTACTTCAATGGCCTTCCTCTCCTACGACCCATACCATCAAGAACAACAAGAGCGGCAATATTGTGGGAATTCCAACACTTTCAATTTCCCTCCAAATCACAGCTTGGACATAAAGCACCATTCCTTCATTGTTGCTGGGTCAATATTCTGGAAATCCCAGCCTAACTGCATTGTGGAAATGCCATCAGCACAATGGGTGGTTAGGAGATGAGACGTTCATCTCCAAATACCCAGCACCTTCTATAAGAGTAAGGAAGTCTTGCTACAATTGTACAGTGCCTTGGTGAGACCACACCTGAAGTACTGTGCACAGTTTTGGTCTCCTTATCTAAGGAAGGATATACTTGCCTTAAAGGCGGTACAATGAAGATTCACTAGATTGATTCCTGGGATGAGAGGGCTGTCTTATGATGAGGGATTGTGTAGAATGTGCCTATACTCTCTGGAGTTTAGAAGAATGAGAGGTGATCTCTGAAACACAAGATTCTGAAGGGGATTGACAGGGTAGATGCTGAGAGATTGCTTCCCCTGGCTGGAGTGTCTAGGGGGCACAGTCTCAGGATAAGGGGTATACCACTTAAGACAGAGATGAGGAAGAATTTCTTCACTCAGAGGGTTGTGAATCTTTGGAATTATCTGCCCCAAAGGGCTGTGGATGCTGAGTCTCTGAATATGTTAAGTAGTTATGGAAAATGACAAGGATAGACCAGGAATAAAAGTTCTAAATTGGGGAAAAGCCAACTTTGCTAAGCTGGGAGGTGATTTAGCAGTAGTGGACTGGAAACAGCTACTTGAAGGTAAATCAGTGTCAGAGCAGTGGGAGGCATTCAAGGAGGAGATCCGTAGGGTTCAGACCAAATATGTGCCCTTAAAGAAAAAGGGTGGTACTAACAAGTCTAGAGCCCCCTGGATGTCTAGAGGAGAATAGAAAGTGCAGGGATGAAATTAAAAAGGATATTAGGAAAGCAAAGAGAGAGCATGACAAATTATTGGCAATTAAAATTAAGGAAAACGCAAACATGTTTTATAAATATATTAAGAGCAAGAGGATAACTATAGAAAGGGTAGGGCCTATTAGAGACCATGAGGGTAATCTGTATGTGGAGGCGGGAGATGTGGATATGGTTCTTAATGAATACTTTGCGTCTGTTTTCACAAAAGAGAGGGGCTATGCAGACACTGCTATCAAGGGGGAGGAGTATGAAATATTAGATGAATTAAACATAGTGAGAGAGGAGGTACTAAGAGGTTTCGAAGCTTTGAAAGTGGATAAGTCCCCAGGCTCAGATGAAATGAATCCCAGGTTTTTAAACGAAGCAAAAGAGGCCATCATTTTCCTCTCTGGCTTCAGGTATGGTGCCACAGGATTGGAAGACTGCTAATGTGGTACCTCTGTTTAAAAAGGGAGAAAGGGATAGACTGAGCAATTACAGGCCAGTCAGCCTAACCTCGGTGGTGGGAAAATTATTGGAAAAAT
Organism: Pristiophorus japonicus; assembly: GCF_044704955.1. Lineage (NCBI taxonomy): Eukaryota > Metazoa > Chordata > Chondrichthyes > Pristiophoridae > Pristiophorus > Pristiophorus japonicus. The sequence goes on from NC_091977.1 coordinate 34,887,358, forward strand.
TTCTGAAGGACAGGATAAATCTTCATTTAGAAAGAAACGGATTCATCAAGGACAGTCAGCATGGATTTGTTAAGGGAACTCTGACTAACTTGATTGAATTTTTGAGGAGGTAACAAGCAGGGGTCGATGAGGGTAGTGCATTTGATGTAGTGTATATGGATTTTAGCAAGGCTTTAGATAAGGTCCCACATGGCAGACTGAAAGTAAAAGCCCATAGGATCTGGGGCAAAGTGGCAAGTTGGATCCAAAATTGGTTTAAAGGCAGGAAGCAGAGGATATTGGTTCATGGGTGTTTTTGTGACTGGAAGGCTGTTTGCAGTGGGGTTCTGCAGGGCTCAGTACTAGGTCCCTTGCTTTTTTTACATTAATAATCTAGACTTGAATATAGGGGGTATAAGTAAGAAGTTTGCAGATGATACTAAAATCGGCAGCCTGCAGGAAGATATCAATCAACTGGTCAGGGAGGCAGAACAGTGGCAAATGGAATTCAATCCAGAGAAGTGTGAGGTAGTGCATTTGGGGAGAGCTATCAAGGAAAGGGAATACACAATCAATGATAGGACACTGAGAAGTGTCGAGGAACAAAGGGACCTTGGAGTGCATGTCCACAGATCCCTGAAGGTAGCAGGCCAGGTAGATAAGGTGGTTAAGAAGGCATACGGAATACTTGCCTTTATTAGCCAAGGCATAGAATACAAGAGCAGAAGGGTTATGCTTGGACTGTATTAAACACTGGTTACGCCACATCTGGAGTACTGCGTGCAGTTTTGGTCACTGCATTACAAGAAGGATGTGATTGCACTGGAGAGGGTACGGAGGAGATTTACGAGGATGTTGCCAGGAGTGGAAAATCTTAGCTATGAGGACAGATTGGATAGGCTGGGTCGATTTTCCTTGGAACAGATGAGGCTGAGGGAGACCTCATTGAGGTTTATAATATTATGATGGGCTGAGATATAGTGGATAGAAAGGGCCTATTTCCCTTAGCAGAGGGATCAACAGACAGAAGGCATTGATTTAAAGTAATTGGTAGAAGGGTTAGAGGTGATTTGAGTGGAAAAGTCTTCACCCAGAGGGTTGTGGGGGTCTGGAATTCACTGCCTGAAAGGGTGGTAGAGGCGGAAACCCTCACCACATTTAAAAAGTACTTGGATATGCACTTGAAGTGCTGTAACCTACACTGCTATTGACCTAGAGCTGGAAAGTGGGATTAGACTGGATAGCCTCTTGTGCCAAAATGGCCTCCTTCCGTGCTGTAAATTTCTATGATTCTATGATTCTATGATATTCAAGGCTGAGATAGTTAGATTTTTGGAGTCGAGGGGAATCAAGTGATATGGCGATCGGGCAGGAAAGTGGAATTGAGCTCGATGGTCAACCATGATCTTATTGAATGGCGGAACAGGCTCGAAGGTTCACAGGGTCTACTCCTGCTCCTATTTCTTACGTTCTATGTTATTGTTGTCAAGGTCCAGTTCAGGTTCTGATCAATGCTGACTATCACCACCACCTCCTCAGGGCAACTAAGGTTGGGCAATAAATGTGGCCTTGCCAGCATCACCCACATTCCAAGAACAAATTAAAAAAATCTTGTGTGTCAGTGATTAAGAGAACATTAAATCATAAACCCCATTCTTTTGGAACCCTTTTAAGAACTTGCTAGAACCAATAAACATAGGACATCCTCCCACTGTGTTGATGATGTTGCTAATACATAGGGTTACAAATTCCTCTCGGGCGATGCCGCAAAACGTACGGTATCGGATCGGCTACCCATTAAACGCAGCATCTGATATTCAGTCCCATTGCAGTCAATCCGATACCATCCATTTTACACCACCGTCCCAGACGAATTTCTACTCCTTAACATCGTACAAAGAATACAATGCCCATGTTGATTATAGAATCCAAAATTAGGAAAAATGTACTAATAAAGTATAAGAAGAAAATCAATTTTCTGGGGGCATGTCCTGTACCCCAGGAAAATATGTCTTAGGTCTTCAACTTTTATATCCCTCTACATGTACTTCTGTTCTTTGCTCTTTAATACAAGTGAAGGAATGTTGGATGTACCTACAACTTAAGTTACAAACCCATTTCCTACCGCACTTTGTGTAATTACTTCATTTCACACGTCATAGGTTTCTACTCATGGTTATCTTGAGGTTGCCAACTTTTTGGGGGCTGTGCCAGCATTTATTAAGCCATTGGTCAGCTTTTTCTAGGTTTCTAAATTGACACGTATGCTGCATTATTATTCATGCTTACTTCTTTTTAATTTCCGTTTAAATTGAGGGATTGCGAGGGGGAGCTGTGTGGAATAGTTTGAGTTGTACCAGAAACGTAGGGGGGTGATTTTGAGTACAGTCGGACCTCTGGTCTGACAGTGGGAAAAGGTGATGGCGTTGCTTGCTTGAAGTCCTTGGCGAGAGGCCCAAGCCTATTTGAGAGCCCACCTATTTGAGCGCCGGTCCTCATTATACTGGTGCGTTGAGAGCTTTGACTCAGAGCTCGTTGGTTGGGGGTGGAGGATCTCTGGCACCTCCCCTGCGGAAATGTGCCGCATGTTCGACATTAAAGAGAGGCAATTGGGGGGAGCTGGGCATGGATGGGATTGAGTACATACATCTTCCACCTGAATGCAGAAAAATCTTTCAAACACCTTTAGTTACCTGTTTTCTAAGCAGCCAACAGTGGTCCGTTTAAGGATCACTGATTAGGCCACTCATTTCCTGGTACCAATGAGCTGACTGAGTACAGTACATGCTTTTAGAATTTCCCCTACAACCACGATTTGCATAATATAAATAGGCTGAAACAGTCAAATTTGGCTTGGGCTGCTCCAGTGAAGGCCCTCAGGAAAATGATGGTATACCAGTGAACAGGATCGGGAGTGGGATGGTACATTCTGCATCGTGATGTTCGAGGGACTACCAACCCATTCTTGCCAGGCAGAGGCCCTATTTCCAGGCGGCCAACACAGACATTGAGCTAGATTTTCTGAACAAACTGTTTTATGCTTAGCCCATGCAAGAACCTAGGCTGGCTGTGAACTCCTCAGCATGGCAACAGTCACGCTTCAAAGGGCTGCAATTAGCAAACTTTCACACATTCTGTTTCATAGCACATCACACAAACCACTTTCGCAAGCTGTGCAAAACACTTCTACATTTAAAATTCAGTATCTCACTCTGCCTATAACGCTCACTTCTGGATCCTTCAATATTGTGTTAGAATCATTTTACAGGACAGAAGGGGGCCATTTGGCTCATCGTGTCTGTGGGCAGCTCTTTAAAAGAGCAATTAGTCCCACTGTCCTGATTGAGGAATGAAGTGATTCCTTCGGTTATTGGATTGTGCTATCTGGGAAAGACAGCTCACTGTGTGTCAGCAAATGCTTCTGCAAATAATACCTAACTGAATATCTATAAATGCCACTATTAACGATTTAATTACAATAGAATAAAAAGACTAGAAATGCATGGCTGGCTAATCAGCATCTGAAAGGCAAGAATAGATTATTGGTTCAGCTACGTTCCTTCACCAGGGTTATTATTGGAATGGATTCCTACATTACAACAGTGATTACACTTCAAAAGAGTACTTCATTGGCTGTAAAGCACTTTGGGATGTCTGGTGAAAGGCGCTATATGAATGCAAGTCTTTCTTTCTTTCTTTTTTCTTATACCTGGAACTTGGACCTATGTTTTCTTCTTTCAGAGGGTGTTGTGGATTTGCAGCATCTTCTGTTTTCATGTTCGATTTGCAATGCTTGCAGTTACTTTTATAGCTTTTAATATTAACTATTGTTGGTCAGCAAAAGGAGGGTGAAGGATGACGTCTGTTTTCTCTTTTCAAAAAATGTTCGGTTTAATTTGTTAACATTGCATCTTGAAAACATCAGTAAAGTTCACAGATCTCACGTTATAAATTGCAGATGTGGTTATTGGTAGAAAAAAACTATATATGCTCAATCCCTTTCTCCATGTTTCACATTCTTAATGATAACCATTAAAGATTTTTCAGTATTCGGCTGTTATGTATTGGCTATTACTGGACAAAAATGGCAATAAATGAAAATTAAGTTAGTCTGGGAAGGTCTTTGCTTTAGATGCCCTGAATCTGTACCTGATAACATTGTTCAGAATGTTGTAACTCTGTCTTGGTCTGCATCTAATATAAAAAAACCCCACAGAATAGCAAATGCATCTTTGTCACACCTTGAACAATCTGCGGCCAGTTTGATAAGGAATACCAAGATGTCTTACTGCAATTATATAGGGCCCTGGTGAGACCAAACCTGGAGTACAGTTTTGGTCTCCTTACCTAAGGAAGGATATACTTGCCATTGAGGGAGTGCAAAGAAGGTTCACCAGACTGATTCCTGATATGGGGGGATTGTCCTATGAGAAGAGATTGAGTAGACTAGGCCTATATTTTCGAGAGTTTAGAAGAATGCGAGGTGATTGTTGAGTCCTTAACTCTTAAACATAATCACACGAGGCACGTACTGCAGACACAGTCACTCTGTGACCTTCACCTTTATTACCTGGCCCAAGGAGTCTGGCCCTGCGAGGGACCTCCCCTTATATACCTGAATCTCCGGGTAAGGAGTGTCCCCCACAAGTACACCCCCTGTGGTCAAGGTGTGCATTTCTAGTAAGTATGTACAGTATGTAGTGGTTACATGAGGGTTACAATTGTATAAGGGTTACAGTAGTATGCTGGTTACATACATGAAATCACCTCCCCCCTCACGTCTTTTTGACTAAAAGATTAAGTATATCAGGTGGTCGACGCTCTCTCGTGGAGTGCCGCAGTTGAGGCTCTGGTGGCTGAGCCTTGGCATACATTTCTGTCACCTGAGGTGATTCCGGCCTATCCGGGCTGGCCGCGGGGACTGTGCATGCAGGTGATTGTCCTTGTTGCTCGTCCACTGGCAGTGGTGTGGTTGACATCTCATGCTCTTCTTAATGTTCATCGGTGTCTATGCTGAACCTTTTCTTTGCTTGGTCCAAGTGTTTGCGGCATATCTGCCCATTATTGAGTCTGACCACGATGACCCTGGTTCCCTCTTTACCAATTACGGTGCCCTCCAACCACTTGGGTCCCAATGCATGGTTAAGTACAAACACCGGATCATCCATTTCTATACACCCTTGAGTTACAATCGTGGCACTCGGTTTAGGACTGGCGCTTGCCCTCAACAATGTCTGCCAGGGTTGGGTGGATGAGGGACAGCCTCGTTTTGAGCGTACGTTTCATGAGGAGTGGCAGAACTCCTGTGAGCGAGTGCGGCCGGGACCTATAGGCCAGCAGGAGGCGCGATAGGTGGTACTGCAGAGAGAGTCCTTGGATGCGGAACATGCCTTGCTTTATGACTTGGACCGCACGTTCCGCCTGGCCATTGGAAGCCGGCTTGAACGGCGCCGTCCGGACATGTTTGGTATCATTACCCGACATAAACTCCTGGAATTCATGGCTGGTGAAACACGGGCCATTGTCGCTGACCAGAATGTCCGGTAAGCCGTGGGTCGCGAAAACCGTGCGCAGGCTGTCCACGGTGATGAATGTCGTGCACGAGTTTAATACGATGCACTCGATCCATTTCGAGTATGCATCGACAATTATCAAGAACATTTTTCCCATGAATGGGCCCGCATAGTCCACGTGAATGCGTGACCAAGGCTTGGAGGGCCTGGGCCACGGGCTGAGCGGGGCCTCCCTGGTGGCATTGCCCAGCTGGGCACATGTCGTGCACCTGCGAACCCAGTGTTCCAGGTCTGAGTCAATCCCCGGCCACCATACATGTGACCGGGCAATGGCCTTCATTAACACGATACCAGGGTGCTCGCTGTGAAGTTCCCTGATGAATGCTTCCCTCCCCTTCTGGGGCATGACCACTCGGCTGCCCCATAGCAGGCAGTCGGCTTGGATGGAGAGCTCATCCATCCGTCTCTGAAACGGTCTGACCTCCTTGGGGCACGCCCCGTGCGTGGGCGCCCAATCCCCCGTCAGGACACATTTCTTTATCATGGATAGGAGGGGGTCCCTGATGGTCCAGAGTTTGATCTGGTGGGCTGTGAGGTGGAAGCCTGCGGTGTCAAAAGCCTGAATGGCCATGACCATCTCAGCGCTTTGCTCCGCCATCCCCTCGGTGGTGGCAAGGGGAAGCCTGCTGAGCGTGTCAGCGCAGTTTTCGGTGCCTGGCTGGTGCCGTATCGTGTAGTGATACACGGCCAGCGTGAGAGCCCATCGCTGTATGCGATCTGACGCATTTGCATTGACCGCCTTGCTGTCAGACAACAGAGAAGTTAACGGCTTGTGATCCATTTCTAACTCGAACGGTGTGCCAAAAAGGTATTGGTGCGTTTTTTTCACACCATAAACGCAAGCGAGTGCTTCCTTTTCGACCATGCCGTATCCACGCTCTGCCTGGTAGAGCGACCTGGAGGTATCAGCCACCGGTTGGAGTTGTCCGTCTCCATTACCCTGCTGCGACACACACCAAACCCCGTATGATGATGCATCGCATGTTAAAACTAGTTTTTTACAGGGGTCATACAACGTTAACAGTTTGTTAGAACAAAGCAGGTTCCGCGCCCTGTTGAAAGCCCGTTCTTGACACTCCACCCAACACTATTCGCAACCCTTATGCAGGAGCACATGTAACGGCTCCAACAATGTGCTTAAGTTCGGCAGGAAGTTCCCGAAATAGTTCAAAAGTCCCAGGAACGATCGCAACTCCGATGTGTTGGCGGGCCGGGGCGCACGGTGGATCGCCTCCGTTTTGGATTTGGTAGGCCGGATCCCAAGTGCGGCAACCCTCCTGCCCAAAAACTTGACCTCTGGGGCCAAAAACACACACTTGGCCTTCTTCAGCCGCAGGACTACCCGGTCCAGTCAGCGTAGCACCTCCTCCAGGTTGTGGAGGTGTTCCTCGGTGTCTCGACCCGTTATTACGATGTCGTCCTGGAATACGATTGTGACGGGAATGGATTTCAGCAAGCTTTCCATGTTTCTCTGAAAGATGGCGGCCGCCGAACGGATGGCAAAAGGACACCTGTCGTAGATAAATAAACCCTTGTGCGTCATGATGGTGGTCAGAAACTTGGATTCTTCAGCCAGTTCCTGAGTCATGTAGGCTGAAGTGAGGTCCAATTTAGTGAACAGCTTGCCACCTGCCAACGTGGCAAAAAGGTCCTCCGTCCTCGGGTATTGGTCCTGCAGGGACACCCGGTTGATGGTGGCTTTGTAGTCACCACAGATACTAACCGAGCCATCCGCTTTAAGGACAGGAACAATGGGACTTGCTCAGTCACTGAATTCAACGGGCGAAATTATGCCCTCTATGAGCAGCCTGTCCAGTTCACTTTCAATTTTCTCACGCATCACGTACGGCACCGCTCTGGCTTTGTGGTGCACTGATCTGGCGTCCGGGGTAATGTGTATAACTAATTTTGTGCCCTTGAACGTTCCGACACCGGGTTGAAACAGTGACCTGAATTTTTGTAGTACCTGTGAGCATGAGCTTCGCTCCACAGATGAAATGGTGTGCACATCCCCCCATTTCCAGTTCATCTCAGATAGCCAGCTCCTTCCCAAAAGTGCGGGGCCATTTGCAAGAACAATCCAGAGTGGCAGCCGGTTCTGTGACCCATTGTGTGTTACCACCATGTTTGCACTGCCTAGCACTGGAATAATCTTGAGTGTAGATCCATAGCTGCGTATTAATTTGTTCCAGTTTCGGCCTGCCAGCTCTGTGTGGCCATAGTTTCTCAAATTGTTGTGCACTCATGAGGGACTGGCTAGCTCCCGTGTCCAGCTCCATGCACACTGGGATGCCATTCAATAAAATGTTCATCATCATGGGTGGCGTTTTGGTGTATGAGCTGTGGACGTCAGCCACATGAACCCACTGAACTGCAGCATCCATGGCTTTATCCCAGGCATTGTCCTGCACTGCAAGCCCCTCGCCTGATTCCTCTGTTTCATAGATTAGCCTCGCTACCAGCTGTTTGCAAACCCTAGCCAATGTCCTCTGGCATTACAATTCCTACAGACGAACTGCTGAAATTTGCAGCTTTTCGCATAATATCTGCCCCCGCATCTCCAGCATTGGCTGAGATCGTTGTTCACAAAAGTACTGTTAGCAGGCATTCCTCTCTGATTGTTCCCTTGGTTGTTTCTAAACACACTGATGGTGGGTGTTAATGGTCCCCTTGATGGTGTGAATTGCCGCTTCCCTCTCCATTGTCCCTGTCGGGGGCCCACCTTAGAGTCGGTTTCAGCTTGGGCAGTTTCAAAATGCCTTTGTCTGACTGCTGCAGTTCCAAAATGGCTTTGCCTGACTGCGAGATTTTGAGCCGCGTTTATCACGTTAATTCCTTGGTCCGTCGCCACGTTGGACCCAGGACTACTCACGTAAATTAGCTTGGTCTCTTCTTACATAAGAACATAAGAACATAAGAATTAGGAACAGGAGTAGGCCATCTAGCCCCTCGAGCCTGCTCCAATAAGATCATGGCTGATCTGGCCGTAGACTCAGCTCCACTTGCCCACCCGCTCCCCGTAACCCTTAATTCCCTTATTGGTTAAAAATCTATCTGTGACTTGAATACATTCAATGAGCTAGCCTCAACTGCTTCCTTGGGCAGAGAATTCCACAGATTCACAACACTCTGGGAGAAGAAATTCCTTCTCAACTCGTTTTAAATTGGCTCCCCCATATTTTGAGGCTGTGCCCCCTAGTTCTAGTCTCCCCGACCATTGGAAACAACCTCTCTGCCTCTATCTTGTCTATCCCTTTCATTATTTTAAATGTTTCTACAAGATCACCCCTCATCCTTCTGAACTCCAACGAATAAAGACCCAGTCTACTCAATCTATCATCATAAGGTAACCCCCTCATCTCCGGAATCAGCCTAGTGTACCCCTGCCAAAGCTAGTATATCCTTTCTAAAGTAAGGTGACCAAAACTGCATGCAGTACTCCAGGTGTGGCCTCATAGTTGCAGAAGGACCTCCCTGCTTTTGTACTCCATCCCTCTCACAATGAAGGCCAACATTCCATTCGCCTTCCTGATTACCTGCTGCACCTGCAAACTAACTTTTTGGGATTCATGCACAAGGACCCCCAGGTCCCTCTGCACCGCAGCATGTTGTAATTTCTCCCCATTCAAATAATATTCCCTTTTACTGTTTTTTTTCCCAAGGTGGATGACCTCACACTTTCCGACATTGTATTCCATCTGCCAAACCTTAGCCCATTCGCTTAACCTATCTAATTCTCTTTGCAGCCTCTCTGTGTCCTCTACACAACCCGCTTTCCCACTAATCTTTGTGTCATCTGCAAATTTTGTTACACTACACTCTGTCCCCTCTTCCAGGTCATCTATGTATATTCTAAACAGTTGTGGTCCCAGCACCGATCCCTGTGGCACACCACTAACCACCAATTTCCAACCCGAAAAGGACCCATTTATCCTGACTCTCTGCTTTCTGTTAGTCAGCCAATTCTCTATCCATGCCAATATATTTCCTCTGACTCCGTGTACCTTTATCTTCTGCAGTAACCTTTTGTGTGGCACCTTATCGAATGCCTTTTGAAAATGTAAATACACCACATCCATCAGTACACCTCTATCCACCATGCTTGTTATATCCTCAAACAATTCCAGTAAATTAGTTAAACATGATTTCCCCTTCATGAATCCATGCTGCGTCTGCTTGATTGCACTATTCCTATCTAGATGTCCCGCTATTTCTTCCTTAATGATAGTTTCAAGCATTTTCCCCACTACAGATGTTAAACTAACCGGCCTATAGTTACCTGCCTTTTGTCTGCCCCCTTTTTTAAACAGAGGCGTTACATTAGCTGCTTTCCAATCCACTGGTACCTCCCCAGAGTCCAGAGAATTTTGGTAGATTATAACGAATGCATCTGCTATAACTTCCGCCATCTCTTTTAATACCCTGGGATGCATTTCATCAGGACCAGAGGACTTGTCTACCTTGAGTCCCATTAGCCTGTTCAGCACTACCCCCCTAGTGATAGTGATTGTCTCAAGGTCCTCCCTTCCCACATTCCTGTGACCAGCAATTTTTGGCATGGTTTTTGAGTCTTCCACTGTGAAGACCGAAGCAAAATAATTGTTTAAGGTCTCAGCCATTTCCACATTTCCCATTATTAAATCCCCCTTCTCATCTTCTAAGGGACCAACATTTACTTTAGTCACTCTTTTCCGTTTTATATATCTGTAAAAGCTTTTACTATCCGTTTTTATGTTTTGCGCAAGTTTACTTTCGTAATCTATCTTTCCTTTCTTTATTGCTTTCTTAGTCATTCTTTGCTCTCGTTTAAAATTTTCCCAATCTTCTAGTTTCCCACTAACCTTGGCCACCTTATACGCATTGGTTTTTAATTTGATACTCTCCTTTATTTCCTTGATTATCCACAGCTGGTTATCCCTTCTCTTACCGCCTTCTTTTTCACTGGAATATATTTTTGTTGAGCACTATGAAAGAGCTCCTTAATTGTCCTCCACTGTTCCTCAATTGTGCCACCATTTAGTCTGTTTTTCCAGTCTACTTTAGCCAACTCTGCCCTCATCCCACTGTAGTCCCCTTTGAATAAGCATAGTACGCTCGTTTGAGACACTACTTCCTCACCCTCAATCTGTATTACAAATTCAATCATACTGTGATCACTCATTCTGAGAGGATCTTTTACTTGGAGATTGTTTATTATTCCTGTCTCATTACACAGGACCAGATCTAAGATAGCTTGCTCCCTTGTAGGTTCTGTAACATACTGTTCTAAGAAACAATCCCGTATGCATTCTATGAATTCCTCCTCAAGGCTACCCCGTGCGATTTGATTTGACCAATCGATATGTATGTTAAAATCCCCCATGATTACTGCCGTTACTTTTTCACATGCCTCCATTATTCCCTTGATTATTGCCCGCCCCACCGTGAAGTTATTATTTGGGGGCCTATAAACTATGCCCACCAGTGACTTTTTCCCCTTACTATCTCTAATCTCCACCCACAATGATTCAACATTTTGTTCATTAGAGCCAATATCGTCTCTCACAACTGCCCTGATATCATCTTTTATTAATAGAGCTACCCCATCTCCTTTCCCTTCTTGTCTATCTTTCCGAATCGTCAGATACCCCTGTATGTTTAATTCCCAGTCTTGGCCACCCTGCAACCACGTTTCTGTAATGGCCACCAAATCATACCCATTTATAATGAGTTGTGCCGTCAACTCATTTACTTTATTTCGAATGCTGCGTGCGTTTAGGTAGAGTATTTTAATACTAGTTTTTAAACCATGATTTTTAGTTTTGACCCCTCCTGCAACCCCTTTATATTTAGTGGCCCTTTTTGTTTTTTGCCTTGGGTTTCTCTGCCCACCACTTTTACTCATCTCCTTTCTGTCTTTTGCTTTTGTCTCCTTTTTGTTTCCCTCTGTCTCCCTGCATTGGTTCCCATCCCCCTGCCATATTCGTTTAACTCCACCCCAACTGCACTAGCAAACACTCCCCCTTGGACGGTCCTGCCTAGGTGCAGACCGTCCGGTTTGTACTGGTCCCACCTCCCCCAGAACCGGTTCCAATGCCCCAGGAATTTGAATCCCTCCCTGCTGCACCACTGCTCAAGCCACATATTCATCTGAGCTATCCTGCGATTCCTACTCTGACTAGCACTGGTAGCAATCCTGAGATTACTACTTTTGAGGTCCTACATTTTAATTTAACTCCTAGCTCCTTAAATTTGTCTCGGAGGACCTCATCCCTTTTTTTACCTATATCGTTGGTACCAATGTGCACCACGACAACTGGCTGTTCACCCTCCCTTTTCAGAATGTCCCCGGCTATGAAAGTTTGAGCTATCAATGCTGTCCCTTCTAGTGTTAAGTCCTTGGTCTCTATGAGCTTCCTGAAGATCCTGGCATGGCTAATACCCTCAATGAAAAAAATCCCTTAACATCTCCCCCCTGCAGGCGTCTGAGAACTTACAGAGACTGGCCAAGCGCCGCAAGTCTGCCACGAAGTCCGAGATGTTTTGCCCTTCCCGACGTCGGTCTGTGTCGAACCATTGCCGGGCCATGTATATTCTGCTTGCCGGTTTTAAGTGTTCGCTAATCAGCTGGCTGAGCTCTTCAAAAGACTTGTCGGCCGGTTTATGGGGTGCGAGCAGGTCCTTCATTAGCGTGTACGTTTTTGTCCTGCAGCTTGTTAGTAGATGTGTCCTCCGCTTGTCAGCCGCATCCTCTCCCAGCCAGTCCTTCGTGACAAAGGTCTGCTGGAGTCTCTCCACAAAATCGTCCCAGTCTTCACCCACACAGTAACGTTCCTCTGAGCTACCGGTGGCCACCCTCTGTGTTCAGTGATTCCTGTTTCCCGTCACCAGGTGTTGAGTCCTTAACTCTTAAACATAATCACACGAGGCTCATACTGCAGACACAGTCACTCTGTGACCTTCACCTTTATTACTTGGCCCAAGGAGTCTGGCCCTGCGAGGGACCACCCCTTATATACCTGAATCTCCAGGTAAGGAGTGTCTCCCACAAGTACACCCCCTGTGGTCAAGGTGTGTATTTCTCGTAAGTATGTACAGTATGTAGTGGTTACATGAGGGTTACAATTGTATAAGGGTTACAGTAGTATGCTGGTTACATACATGACAGTGATCTCATGAAACATACAAAATTCTGACAGGGTAGGTGCTGGGAGGATGTTTCCCCTGGCTAGTGAGTCTAGAACCAGGGGTCACAGTCTCAGAATAAGGGGTTGGCCATTTAGGACTGAGATGAGCAGAAATTTCTTCACTCAGAGGGATGTGAATCTTTGGAATTCTCTACCCCAGAGGGCTGTGGAAGCTCAGTCATTGAGTTTAGATTTTTGGATATTAAGGGAATTAAGGGATTTTGAGGGAGTGCAGGAAAGTAGAGTTGAGGTAGAAGGTCAGCCATGATCTCATTGCGGAGCAGGCTCGAGGGGCCAAATGGCCTACTCCTGCTCCTATTTCTTATGATCTTATGATAATCAAGGGAAGAGAAGACAATGCCTTAAAAATATATATTTTCTTTATGTCCTTAAAATTCTCATCCTTGAGTTCAAATCCCTGCATGGTCTAGCCCCCTCCCTCCTGTGTAACTTCCTCCAGCCCGACAACCTTCCAAGAAATCTACTTTCGTCCAATTCTGGCATCTTGTGCTTTCCCAACTTCCTTTGCTAGGCCATAAACTCTGGAATTCAGTCCGAAGCCACTCCACTCTCTCTTCTCCTATAAAACATTGCTTAACATTTAGCTCTTTGACCAAGGTTTTGGTCGCCTCTCCTAATGTAGTCTTCATTGGCTTGATGTCACTTTACGCTGTTTATGCTCTTGGAATGTTTTACTACAATAAAGGTGCTGTATAAATGCAAGTTGTCGTAGTTGGGATTTTTTATTGATAAATGTTTTGACTCTTGTAAGCTTACCCAAGAGATTGCTACTCTACCATTGTCTAATTGGTACGGGCATTTCTTTTGCCACAAAATTAAGCATTTTGGTCTCTATCTAGATGAGGCAATAAAACCACCATGTTTTAGGATCACAACAAAAACACAACAAAATTCCTTGATCAGTGCAGTAAATGACATATTGACCACAGGCAGCTGGAGCAAAGGTTTTTCCGCTCTAGCACTTTCACATTTACAGCACCTTGTGGACTCTCAAATTCTGTGTACTTAAAATTGTCTAGGCCAGCAAATTTGGAAGCACTGAAGCCTCCTTGAAAAAGTGCAACATTCCCACTGACACCTGGGAATTCCTGGCCCAAGACCGCTCAAAGTGGAGAAGAAGCATCCGGGAAGGCGCCGACCACCTCGAGTCTCTTTGCCGGGAGTACGCGGAAGCCAAGCGCAAACAGCGGAAGGAGCACATGACAACCCATGCACCCCACCCACCCGTCCCTTCAACTACCGTCTGCCTTACCTGAGACAGAGTCTGTGGGTCCCGCAATGGACTCATCAGTTACCTGAGAACTCACCTGATGACTGCAAGTCATCCTCAACTCCAAGGGACTGCCTAAGAGAAAAGGTGAGGAGTAATAGATTTTTCCATTATACCAGCAAAATGTATGTCAAAACATATTGGGGTAGATTTCAATTTTGTGCGATCGGATAAAATGGGGGTGATAGTTAACGGTAATAAACATGGGAAGGGATGTAAAACGGGCTGCTGGCTCGCTATCACAATCGGACAAAATCAAAATCAACTCCTTTGCAATTGTAAAATGGTAGAGAAAAACCTGTGCTGCTGTAACAAAGTTTTGATAATTTACTTCTAATCTCCCAAAGCATTGCACATGGAGAGTCAAGACCAAGCTAAGTATAGTCTTCAGGTGAATTGGGGGTAGAGGGCAGGAATAATAGCACAAGGTCATTTCAGTGTAATTCAGTCTCTATTTTAAAGTCATGCATTTTGTCTTTATTTTTTAAAATATATTCTCATTATATATTCCTTCGTTCACATTTATAATGGAATCTAACTATGGGTTAAATTGTTTTTGATGTTTCTCTATTTCTCTTGTCCTTCTCTCTGTCCATTCAACCATCTATTTCTCTATCCTATATTAAAAACAGAATGAGGAATTTTCAAGCCTCTTGCCCAGCAGAATTGGGGCAGTAGTGCCCCGCAAATGGTGGACAATCACCTACCACCTCATTGCCACTAACTCTGTGGCTATCTGGGTGGAGTAGTCCCAAGTGTCAGCTGTGGGTCAGCGGATAGCACTCTCGCTTCTAGGTCAGAAGTTGCTGTGGTTCAAATCCCACTCAAGGGAGTTGAGCGCAAAAATCTAGGCTGACACTCCAGTGCAGTGCTGAGAGAGTGCTGCTGTGTCAGAGGTGCCGTCTTTCAGATGTGACGTTAAACCGAGGCCCCATCTGCTCACTCAGGGGGACGTAAAATATCCCATGGCATTATTTCGAAGAAGAGCAGGGGAATTATCCTGAATGTTCTGGCCAATATTTATCCCTCAATCAACATAACAAAAAAAAGCAGAATATCTGATAATTATCACATTGCTGTTGTGGGAGCTTGCTGTGCAGAAATTGTTTGCTGCATTTCCTGCATTACAAAACTGCAAAGTGCTTCATTGGCTGTAAAGCACTTTGAGGCGCTGTATAAATGCGTCTTTCTTTCATAGAATCATACAGCGCAAAAGGAAGCCATTTGACCCATCGTGCCTATGTTCTCTTTGAAAGAACTATTAGTCCCACCCCCTACTCTTACCCCACAGCCCCCAAATCTTTTCCCTTTTCAGGTAAATTTCCAATTCCCTTTTGAAAATTATTATTGAATGTGCTTCCACCATCCTTCCAGGTTGTCCATTCAAGATCATAACTTACTGCACAAATAAAATTATCCTCATCTCGGCTCTGGTTCATTTACCAATTATCTTAAGTCTGTGTCCTCTGGTTACTGGTTAGTGGAAACAGTTTCTTCTTATTTATAATTTTGAACACTTCTATTAAATCTCCCCTTAAACTTCTTTGCTCTGGAGAGAATGACCCCAGCCTTCTTTTATTCATTCACGGGACGTGGGCGTTGCTGGCAAGGACGGCATTTATTGCACATCCCTGATTGCCCTTGAGAAACTGGTGGTGAGCTTCCTTCTTAAACCATTGCAGTCCATGTGGTAAAGGTACTTCCACAGTGCTGTTAGGTAGGGAGTTCCAGGATGTTGTTGGAGCTGCATGTGGTATATTCTCTACGAGATCACAAACACACACTTCCAAGTTGGCTTCAACTCAGGAACTTGTCAGGTGACCTGACCTTTTTATTATATACAGCATTAGTTGCATTATCACAGTTGTCCACTAGGTGGAGCAGCAGTCCACTAGATGGAGCTCTATATTACATTTCTCTCTCCTTAAGGAAGAAGTAATTATAACAAATAATCATCATACATAAGTTGCATGGTTATACATAACAAAAGATATGAACTTATTTTACCATATTTACAAATCAAACTTAACCGCTTGTTTTCTGTTTCGAACAGGATACTATCACTCTCGAACAGAACTTCCCAAATATGCTGTCCAACTTAGACTTATTCTAGGCTGAGCCTGAGGAGTGTTTTACTCCAAGGGATGCCCTTGATCTACATTTGAACTCTCTACAACTTCAAACTGCCTGACTCGGACTAAGACTAAATTCTGACTTTCTCTTGGGCTTGTTTCTAGTACAGCTGATGTAGGATTTACTACTGGTACTCTACTTGTGACAAAACTATCTGATGACTCAGAAATAATCAAATTATTGCAACTTCCAACTCCTTCCACATCTGTAGGTAAAATATGATCAACGTGAACAACCCTGACCTTTCCATGATCAAATATCTTGATCAAATATGTTTGAGGACCACACATCTTCCCTATTCTTCCTGGTAACCACATTAACTATTTATGGTGTTGGTTCTTCACTCTAACCTTTTGAGTTAATTTCACACTTCTCTCTCTTACTCTACTTCTATCATGATTCTCCTTCTGTCTTAATTGTTTCTCTTCTAGGACTGTGCCAAGTTTGGCTTTAAGAACGAGAACCTGGTTCATGGCTGTGGTTTGAGAAACAGCTCTGCTGGTGTTCTACCAGTAGTTGTATGAGGAATATTACAATAAATAATCAGAAGATTAGCAAATTTTTGGTCCAGCGACAACTGTCGTTTTTTTGGATTTGGATCCAACATTTGTTTGATGAGTGCATGTTTTACAATGTGTACTGTGCGCTCTGCTGCACCATTTGAAGCAGGGAGGTGTGGTGGAACCTTGGTATGTTTCACACCAGTTTTGCTTGTGAGCTGCGCAAATTCTTCTGAACAAAATTGTGGCCCATTATCAGAAACAAACTCTTCTGGGAGACCATATGAAGAAAATAATCTTTGCAAATTGTCTAATGTTTTAATTGTTATTTTCTTCATCGGAAATACCTCTCCCCCCTTCGAATTGCTATCAAATACAATTAACAATTTCTGTCCTTCTAGCTCAGCAAAATCTATATGTAACCTTTGAACACCCTGGGAGGCTGTTTCCATGGATGTAATGCTACTGATGGTGGTTTGTTGCTTACCGATTAACATGTTGTACACTGACTAATAATGTACTCTATGGGGCCGAACTTGGTGAAGGCCAAGTCCTGCCCAAGTGCCACCCAAAAGGCTGCCAATGGCCGCTGAGAGAGCGGGTAGTACTTTGGGTGGGAAATTGCTGAAAAATAATTTAAAATTTGGGCTGGCAGCAAATGAGTGACGTACGCTGTCAAACTGGGCGAAAACGGGCAGGGGCTCCCAATCTCGACGGCAAAGGCTCTTACCACCGAAGTGCCGCTGAGGATGGAGTCAGGCCCATGGAGGGTCGAAGATGTTCAAATTAAAAAGATTGGAAAAAAAAATACCCAGGAGACCTTCAGGGGAACACGCTGTGTAAGTCACTGTGAAAAAAATGCATTAAAAAGTTCACAAACTTTTTTTTTCAGTTTTTTAAACTTACCTTGGGGGTTAGGCCAGCCTCCTCACAGCGGTCCTTCCCCCTGCTGGCACCAACTCCCTCCCACACCAATTTTGCATCTCGGTGGGCGGGAGGTCACTTGCGCTACTTGGCCCCTCCCCTCCCGCCCGCTCCAGCCCAAGTGCAAACTGGCACTGGGCGCAACCCAGAAAGGAATGTTGGTGGATCTCGGCGGCAGTTGGTGGCAGTCAGCGGTAAAGCCATTAATTTCAACGCCTATATCTTTATCTAGATCTGATCACCATAATAAACTGCATGCAAAACTCTTGGTCAAGCACATTCCCAGGTGCTGGTCATGAAGGTCTAACAATTTGGATCGGAATTTATTGAGGCTAACCGCTCTTGCAACCCACATAATACAATCTTTATCCACTGATAATTCATTCCTACCGACAAATTTATTGATGAATATGTTTTTCTGATATCTGATGATATGTCCTTACTATCTAGTATAAAAGCACACGAGGCCCATACTTGAGAGAAGGTCACTCTGTGACCAGTTACCTTTATTACCAAGACCTCAAGTGATGAAGGTGGGTGGAGCTTCCCCTCTTATACCGGAAAGTCCAGGTTAGGAGTGTCTCCCACAAGTTCACCCCCTTGTGGTCAATGTTTTCAAGGTATACAACTTAGGTCAGCTTACACATGGGTTACAATGATAGTTGAATACATGACATCACCTCCCCCCCAAAGTCTTATTGGGATCACAGGTTAAGTCTCTCTGGTGGTTTATGATCACTTGCAGAGCACCTGAGTTGGGACTCCAGTTTTTGAGTGCTGGCCTGAGTGTCTGCTGTTTGTGGTGCCTCAGGCCTGTCCGGACTGCCCACAGTGAGTGGGCTCTCCTCCACTTGGTTCCGGTGTTCGGTCACCTGTGATGGAGTAACCTTTACATCATGTTCTTCCTCTGCTTCTTCTATGGGGTTGCTGAACCTCCTTTTAGTTTGATCCACGTGTTTGCGGCAAATTTGTCCATTGGTACGTTTAATTACCAAAACCCTATTCCCCTCTTTGGCAATCACAGTGCCTGCAAGCCATTTGGACCCTGCAGCGTAATTAAGGACAAAAACAGGGTCATTGACATCAATACATCGCGCCCACGCATTCTTGTCATGGTAGTCACATTGTGACTGATGCCTGCTCTCAACAATTTCTTTCATAGTAGGGTGTATAAGGGATAACCTGGTTTTGAGCGTCCTTTTCATTAGCAGATCTGCGGGTGGAACCCCTGTGAGCGAGTGTGGTCAGGATCTATTGGCCAAAAGGAGGCATGATAAGCGGCTTTGTAGGAAGCCCCCTTGGATTCTGAGCATCCCCTGTTTGATTATCTGCACTGCTCATTCCACCTGGCTGTTTGAGGCCGGCTTGAACGGTGCCGTTCTGACATGGTTGATTCCATCACCTGCCATGAAGTCCTGGAATTCAGTGCTTGTGAAGCCCGGCCATTGTCGCTGACCAAGACGTCCGGTAGACGAACATTGCCCGTAGACTTTCTACCGTGGCAGAGGATGTGCTTGAATTTAAAATGGCACACTCAATCCATTAGGAGTAGGCGTCTACTACAACCAAAAACATTTTTACCTTGGACGGACCTGCGTAGTCCACATGGATGCGTCACCATGGCTTGGCGGGCCAGGACCAGGAGCTAAGGGGGGGCTTCCCTGGGTGCGTTGCCCAGCTGAGCACACGTGTTGCATCTGCGAACACAAAGTTCCAGGTCTGTATCTATCCCTGGCCACCAAATGTGTGACCTGGCATTTGCCTTCATCATGACAATGCCCGGGTGCTCATTGCGAAGTTCTCTGATAAACACCTCTCTGCCCATCTGGGGCATGATGACTCGGCTTCCCCACAGTAGGCAATCGGCCTGAATCAAGAATTCATCCTTACGCCTATGAAATGGTTTAAATTCCTCAGTGCATGCCCCATACGTGGCTGCCCAGTCCCCATTCAGGACACATTTCTTAACTAAAGACAGTAGCAGGTTTTTATTTGTCCAGACTTTAATCTGACGGGCAGTCAGAGGTGAGTCTTCGCTTTCGAAAGCTTCAACAGCCATGACCATCTCAGCATCATGCTCAGTTGCCCCCTCAGTGGTGGCTAGCAGGAGCCTGCTGAGTACATCGGTGCAGTTTTCAGTGCCCGGTCTGTGCCGAATTGTGTAGTCATAAGCGGCTAACGTGACTGCCCACCTCTGTATGCGGGCCGATGCATTTGCATTTATGCCTTGTTGTTGGCCAAAAGGGACATTAGGGGTTTGTGATCTGTCTCCAGCTCAAATTTCCTGCCAAACAGGTACTGGTGCATTTTTCTTACTGCATATACTCATGCTAGCACTTCCTTTTCTACCATTCTGTAGCCCTTTTCTGCCTGGGACAGACTTCTGGAGGTATAAGCTACCAGCTGTAACTGACCATTGGCATTGACATGCTGCAACACACACCCGACCCCATCGGACGACGCATCGCACATTAAAACAAGTTTCTTACACGGGTCATATAACGTTAACCGTTTGTTGGAGCATAACAAATTGCGTGCTCTATCAAAATCCCTTTCCTGGCTGTCCCTAGACCCAATTGCGACCTTTGCGTAGGAGCATGTGTAGCGGCTCTAACAGCGTGCTCAATTTGGGAAGAATGTTAGCAAAATAGTTCAGGAGCCTCAGGAACGAAGGCAGCTCCGTCGTGTTACGGGGTCTGGGTGCTCTCTGGATCACCTCCGTTTTGGACGCAGTAGGTCTGATCCCGTCTGCTGTTACCCTCCTCCCCATGAATTCTACCTCTGGAGCTAAGAAGATGCAATTCGCCTTTTTCAGTCGCAGCCCTAACCGGTCCAGTCTGCGTAGCACCTCCTCCAGGTTGTGGAGTTGTTCTTCAGTATCATGACCCGTGATGAGGATGTCGTCTTGAAAAACCAGCGTCCTTGGAATCGACTTGAGGAGGCTTTCCATATTTCGCTGAAAGATCGCGACAGGCGAACGAATCCCGAACGGACATCTGTTATACTCAAACAACCCCTTGTGTGTCGTGATGGTGGTCAGCTTCTTCGACTCACTCACCAGCTCCTGGGTCATGTAAGCTGAGATCAGGTCCAATTTTGAAAAAGGTTTGCCACCGGATAGCGTCGCAAAGAGGTCCACCGCTCTCGGTAGCGGGTACTGGTCTTGGAGTGACACCCGATTGATGGTGGCATTGTAATCGCTGCAGATCCTGACCGATCCATCCGCCTTGAGCACCGGCACAATTGGGCTCGCCCAGTCACTGAATTCGACTGGCGAGATGATGCCTTCCCTCAGCAGGCGGTCCAATTCGCATTCTATCTTTTCCCGCATCACGTACGGCACCGCTCTGGCCTTGTGGTGTACTGGTCTGGTGTCTGGGTTTATGTGAATCACTACCTTGGCCCACATGAAAGTGCCGATGCCAGGTTGAAATAATGAGTCAAATTTGTCCAGGACCTGTGAGCATGATGCTCGCTCCACAGAAGAAATTGCATTGACATCGCCCCATTTCCAGTTCATGACAGCAAGCCAACTCCTCCCCAGTAGTGCGGGACCATCCCCCAGGACAATCCAGAGTGGCAACCTGTTCTCCGAATCTTTGTGGGTCACGACTACCGTGGCGCTGCCTAGCACCAGAATGATCTCCTTTGTATATGTCCGTAGCTGTGCATCAATCGTCAATAATTTTGGCCTCCTGGCCTTGGACACCCACAACCTTTCGAACTGTTTGATACTCATCAGGGACTGGCTGGCCCCCGTGTTTAGCTCCATTAATACTGGGATGCCATTGAGGAGCACTTTCATCATTATCGGTGGCGTCCTGGTATATGAACTGTATTTGTGCTCCATATGAACTCGCTGAACTTCAGCTTCCAGCGATTTCCCCCTGTATTCATTTGGCCTCGTAGGGCTTACATCGGGCCCGTCCTCCTCGTACATCAACCTGACTGCAGGCTTCCTGCACATACGCGCCAAGTGACCGCTGACGTTGCAGTTTCTGCAGGTATATTGCTGATACCTGCAAGCTCTGGCTGGGTGTCTGCTTCCACACCTCCAACATGAGCTGGAGTCCCCGTTGTTGGAAACAAAATGTCCATTACCAGTCGATCGTCTCTGACTGTCTCTGTAACTGTCCTTAAATGCACCATTAACAGGTGTTGATGGCCCCATTACTGGCCGCATTGTCCATTGCGATGGCATGAATCGCCGTTCAGCTAGCCATTTTCTCTGTTGAATTCCCCCTTTGGGTTTGACTACATGCTGGAGTTCAGAAGAATGAGAGGGGACCTCATAGAAACATTTAAAATTCTGATGGGGTTAGACAGGTTAGATGCAGGAAGAATGTTCCCAATGTTGGGGAAGTCCAGAACCAGAGGTCACAGTCTAAGGATAAGGGGTAAGCCATTTAGGACCGAGATGCGGAGGAACTTCTTCACCCAGAGAGTGGTGAACCTGTGGAATTCTCTACCACAGAAAGTTGTTGAGGCCAATTCACTAAATATATTCAAAAAGGAGTTAGATGAGGTCCTTACTACTAGGGGGATCAAGGGGTATGGCGAGAAAGCAGGAATGGGGTACTGAAGTTGAATGTTCAGCCATGAACTCATTGAATGGCGGTGCAGGCTAGAAGGGCCGAATGGCCTACTCCTGCACCTATTTTCTATGTTTCTATGTTTCTATGTCCGATTGCCCTTGTCTGCCTCGAGAATTGTGGGCCGCGTTAACAATGTTGACTCCCTGGTCGTCTGCTGCATTTGAGCCAAGATTTTTGTCATAAATCATTCTGGTCTCTTCCTCCCCTGAGATAAATGTCTGGGCTATCAGAGCTGCCGCTTCCAAGGTCAAGTCTTTGGTCTCAATCAGTTTCCTGAAAACCCCAGCATGCCCGATGCCCTCAAGACCAAGCTAAGTATAGTCTTCAGGTGAATTGGGGGTAGAGGGCAGGAATAATAGCACAAGGTCATTTCAGTGTAATTCAGTCTCTATTTTAAAGTCATCTGGGAACTTACATAGGTTCGCCAGTCGCCAGAGATCTGCCATGAAGTCTGGAATGCTTTGCCCTTCTCGCCGCCGGTGCGTGTAAAACCAATGTCTCGCCTTGTGCATGCTGCTCGCCGGTTTAAGGTGTTTCCCGATCAACTTACTGAGCTCTTCGAACGTCTTGTCCACCGGCTTCTCTGGCGCTAGAAGGTCCTTCATCAGGGAGTACGTTCTGGATCCACAAACGGTAAGGAGATGAGCCCTGCGTTTGTCGGCCGAATCCTGTCCCAACCATTACTTAGTGACAAAACTTTGCTGTAGTCTCTCAATAAAGTCGTCCCAACTTCACCAACACAGTACCTCTCTTCTGTGCTGCTAGTGGCCATGTTCGCGTGGTTTAGATCCCAGTTTCTCGTCGCCAATGCTAAGTCCTTACTATACAGAATAAATGCACACGAGGCCCATACTTGAGAGAAGGTCACTCTGTGACCAGTTACCTTTATTACCAAGACCTCAAGTGATGAAGATAGGTGAAGATCACCCTTTTATACCTGATAGTCCAGGTTAGGAGTGTCTCCCACAAGTTCACCCCCTTGTGGTCAATGTTCTCAAGGTGTACAACTTAGGTCAGCTTATACATGGGTTACAATGATAGTTGAATACATGACACCTGGTTTGGCTGTAACTTATGATGGGGACTGCAAACTTGACATAGCATCAGCAATACTGTGATCAGCTGATCGTCTGCACTCAATGTCATACATATATGCTGAAAAAATCAATGCCCATCTCAGCACTGATCCCTACGGCCCCCACTCGGACCTCAAACCTGACACCAAGCTTATGGTCTATAAAGCAGTTGTGATACCCACCCTCCTATATGCTTCAGAGACCTGGACTATGTATATCATTATCATCATCATAAGCAGTTCTTCGGAATCGAGGAAGACTTGCTTCCACTCTTAACATGAGTTCTTAGGTGGCTATACAGTCCAATATGAGAACCACAGTCTCTGTCACAGGTGGGACAAACAGTCGTCGTGGGTGGGACTGGTTTACCGCACGCTCTTTCTGCTGCCTGCGTTTGATTTCTGTATGCTCTCGACGACGAGACACGAGATGCTCAGCGCCCTCCTGGATGCACTTCCTCCACTTCGGGTTGTCTTTGGCCAGGGACTCCCAAGTGTCAGTGGGGATGTTGCACTTTATCAGGGAGGCCTTGTAATGTGTCCTCTGCCCATCTTTGGCTCATTTTCCGTGAAGGAGTTCCAAATAGAGCGCTTGCTTTGGGAGCTCCGTGTCTGGCATGCGAACAATGTGGCCTGCTGTCGAAATCTCGACCTCCGAAAAGAATGACTCCGACACTTACAGCTCCGGTAGAAGTTTCTTTAATTTACTTGCTCGTAAGGGGTAGGTTACACTCAGTCAAGGGCTAAGTGAACACCTCCGAAATGGTTCAGTTTAACAAGATATTTATACAGTAAAACCAAAGTTATGGGCTCTCCCTGTGTATTGCTCTGTCTCACAGTCAGTGAATACAGATAAAGAGTTAATTACTATATCCTGGTCCTGACATGGTATCCAGATATTTCCTTTTGTCAGGGTTATCAGTTGGCCAGCCGGCCATTACTCCATGAGTCATAGGTAATGGGCTATCACCTGTCTTGTATTGTGTCAGGATTGTTCCAATTTCCTGTTCAGTTTATCTGTTTGCATCAAATGGATGAGGTCTCGGAAAGAAGATAATGGTTAGAAGATAAGGGTGGGGTGACATGGAACTCCTTTAGTGTAGACAATAGGAGAGCACCATGGGGGGGGGTTACTTGTCTCAGCATGACTTGTCTCCTAGCTGTCTGATGGCCATCAGCCATCTCAAACCAGGTTTAGCTGTTTATGCAAGCTGACTGCTAAAATGCAGAAAGTTCTGGAAGAGCCAGGACTCCATTTTGATCAAAAGGCACACAAATACCGTATGGTATCAGCTTAGATAAAAATACATTTCCACACTGCCCAGCGGAGCTGATCAAGTGTGGTCAGTGCTTCAATGCTGGGGATGTTGGCCTGGCAGAGGACGCTAAGGTTGTTTAGTCTAACCTCCCAGGGGATTTATAGGATCTTGTGGAGACATCGCTGGTGGTATTTCTCCTGCCATTACTAAGATAGGCAAGCTCTGAAATTGATCCTTGTATTTCACAGGGATTTGCTCTCCTGAGAAGCCACGCAGCTCTACCTTCTACTTCTCCAGTGGAAAATAACTCAACTTGTCGAGATATAGCGATTCCGGTACTACGCTCATGGATGCACCAGTGTCGATTTCCAGGGTATCTTGGTTCCTGCAACGTCTACTTGGATGACGATACTTCGCGAATCGCTGTTAGATACCCTCGTGCTCCTGATGACGTGTATGTCTTTGTCCTGTTGCTTTTCTTCTATGCTATGTAGTCTCTGGGGATTTCTATTTAAAAGTTGGTTTGAAAGTTGGTTTACTCTTCAGTTGGCATGCCTTTGTAAGATGCCCAGTTTTCCTGCAGAAGAATCACTCTGCCTTCACATACAAACAGCTTTGAGAAATGTGTTGGCCCAGACACTGACAGCATGACTTCAATGCACTGCTACCTTGACCAGTTGTTGAGGCCTTGGAGTCCAACTGCCTTTTACTTTTAACCTGCAGGCGATTCACCTCGATTGTCTGATGACTGGAAATGGTACGAAATTCTCGGGAATATTGGTCGGCCATATCCATTGACATAGCTGTCTGACAAGCTAAATCAAAAGTCAAGCTAGGAGTTGTCAACAACTTTCTTCTGATCGCTTCATTTTTCTTCCCACAAACAAAGCGGTCATGCAATGTTCGGTCTTGAAAGTTTCCGAAGTGACAGTGAATAGATAGCTCCATTAATGCTTCAATGTACTCACTGATACTTCCGTCAATGAATTGATCTCGTATTCCAAAATGATAGCTTTCAGCAATTTCCAGGGGCTCAGGATTGTAGTGCTGTTCTAAATTAGTTAAAATCTCCATAAGTGATGTGTCCTTTGGCTTGTGGCAACTTAACTTTTTCAAGGTTTCATACAGCTCGGGGCCTGCTTCTGTCAGAAAAATAGCCCATTTTCTTTCCACCACCATCTGGTTGTGGTTTTCACTATTGGGGACTTCGATGACACTATTTGCGGTGAAAAACATTTCTAGCCGCTTCACATATGCTTCGAAAGTCTTTTGGTCACTTTGAAACTTGCCCAAGCACTCTATTATTCCCATAGGCACGGCCATCTGGGCTCTTCAGTTCAGCCAAGTGTGCTTGAAATATTCCTTGGATTTTTAGCTATTATTCAAAACAAAGATCCACTCAAAATATCTCTGTCAATTGGCTGAATCATCCACCAACAAAAATTCAGCTGGGGAATCCAATTATCCCATCCGATGTCCCCAATGTGGTATATTCTCTATGACATCAAAAATACATACTTACAAGATAGCTTTAACTCAGGAACTTGTCAGGTGACCTGACCTTTTTAATATAGACAGCATTAGTTGCATTACCACAGTAGTTCACTAGGTGGAGCAGTACTCCAACAGGTGGAGCTATATATTACACTGCATTCATCCAGGCAAGTGAAGAGTATTCCATCACACTCCTGACTTATGCCTTGTAGATGTTTGAAAGGGTTTGGGGTGTCAGCAGGTGAGTCACTTGCCACAGAATACACAGCATCTGACCTGCTCTTGTAGCTGCAATATTTATATGGCTGGTCCAGTTACGTTTCTGGTCAATGGTGCCACCCATGATATTGATGATGGGTGATGGTAATGTCATTGAATGACAAGTGGAGGTGGTTAGACTCTCTCTTGTTGGAGATGGTCATTGCCTGGCACTTGTCTGGCACACATGTCACTTGCAGCATGTGGGCACGGACTGCTTCAGTATCTGAGGAGTTACGAATGGAGATGAACACTGGGCAATCATCAGTGAACATCCCCACTTCTGACCTTATGATGGAGAGAAGATCATTGATGAAGCAGCTGAAGATGGTTTGGCCTAGGATACTGCCCTGATGAACTCCTGCAGTGATGCCCTGAGGCTGAGATGATAGACCTCCAACTACATCAATCATCTTCCTTTATGTTAGGTGTTTTCCAGCTAGTGGAGAGTTTTACCCCTGATTTCCATTGACTTCAGTTTTACTAGGGCTCCTTGATGTCACACTCTGTCAAATGCTGCCTTGATGTCAAGGGCAGTCACTCTCACCTCACCTCTGGAATTCAGCTGTTTTGTCCATGTTTGGAGCAAGGCTGTAATGAGGTCTGGAGCCGAATGGTCCTGACGGAACCCAAACTGAGCATCGGTGAGCAGGTTATTGGTGAGTAAGTGCTGCTTGATAGCACTGTCGACGACCCTTCCATCACTTTGGTGATGATTGAGTGTAGGCTCATGGGACGATAATTTGCCGGATTGGATTCATCCTGCTTTTTGTGGACAGGATATACCTAGGCAATTTTCCACTTTGTCAGGTAGATACTAGTAATGTGGCTGTACTGGAACACCTTGGCTTTTGGCACGGCTAGATCTGGAGCACAAGTCTTCAGCACGACAGCCGGGGTTTTGTTGGAACCATACCCTTTGTTGTATCCAGTGCATTCAGTTGTTTCTTAATATCACTTGGAATGAATCGAATTGTCGAAAGACTGGCTTCTGTGATGGTGGGGACCTCAGGAGGAGGCCGATCTGGATCTTACTTGCTCCTTATCAGCCCAATCTATGTTCTCTCCACATAACTAAAATCCCTCAACCCTGGTATCATTCTCATAAATCTTTGCTGCACTCTCTCCAAAGCTTTGACATTCTTCCTAAAGTGCGGTGCCCAACCAGCAATGTATAAATGTCAGGTGATGGAAACATAGAAACATAGAAAGTAGGTGCAGGATTGGACCATTCGGCCCTTTGAGCCTGCACCACCATTCAATATGATCATGGCTGATCATGCAACTTCAGTACCCCATTCCTGCTTTCTCTCCATACCCCTTGATCCCTTTCACCATGGGGGCCACATCTAACTTTCTTTTGAAGATATCTAACGAACTGGCCTCAACAACTATTGGCCCATTTAAAATACATATCAGGATCCTATGATGTGCAAAGGACCCTGAATGTCATTTTTGGACTGAACTAGATGGAGCTTGTGCAGCGCGCACTTCAATTAGTATCAGCTGGCTGTCAGGCCGAACAGGATCCCAGAGGAAAGTTCCACTTTACTTTTGTGGGGTTGGGAGTGGCAAAAGTTAATATCTACAGTCGTATATTTAAAGGTTCGTTCCCATTATGGTGCTGGATAAAAGCTTTATTTTAAGCACAGTAAGCACCAACGGTTCTCATGTAAAAACGTTAAACAAGCACAATCCAGACACTGACTTCCTCCAAATTACAGGTGTTGCTATGGGAATCTGCATGGGTCCTAGCTATGACTACCTTTTCATGAGATATGTAGAACATTCTTTGTTCCAATCCTACTCGGGTCCCCTCCCTCACCTCTTTTTCCGGTTCATTGATGACTGTATCTGTGCCGTTTCCAGCTCTCGCCCTGAACTAGATAATTTTATTCACTTTGCATTGAATTTCCACCCTTCCCTCACCTTCAAATGATCCATCTCCGAATCTTCCCTTCTCTTCCTCGACTTCTTCTCTGTCTCCATTTCTGGGGATAGATTATTGACAAACATTCATTATAAGCCCACTGACTCCCACAGCAACCTGGATTAGACTTCCTCCCACCCCACATCCTGTAAGGATTCCAATCAATTCT
This sequence comes from Pristiophorus japonicus, assembly GCF_044704955.1. Taxonomy (NCBI): domain Eukaryota; kingdom Metazoa; phylum Chordata; class Chondrichthyes; family Pristiophoridae; genus Pristiophorus; species Pristiophorus japonicus. The sequence continues at coordinate 34,915,704 of NC_091977.1, forward strand.
CCCAGTTTCTCCGTCTCCATCGTATATGCTCTGATGTCGCCACCTTCCATACTGGTGTCTCTGACATGTCTTCCTTCTTCATCCGCTTTGGTTAACATGGCCCTCGACCGTGTCCATTCTATTTCCTGCACCTCTGCTCTCACCCCTTCCACTTCCTCTCAGAACCATGACAGGGTTCCCCTTGTCCTCACCTTTCACCCTACCAGCCTCCACATTCAACGGATCATCCTCCGCCATTTCCGCTACCTCCAGCGTGATTTCACCACCATTTATATCTTCCCATCCCATCCCCTCTCAGCTTTCCGAAGGGACTGCTCCCTCCACGACACCCTGGTCCATTCCGCAGTCACCCCCTGCACCCCCTCCCTTTCCCACGGCATCTTCCCGTGCAAACGCAGGAGATGTAACACCTGCCCTTTTACCTCCTCCCTTCCCACTGTCCAGGGCCTCAAATACTCCTTCCAGGTGAAACAGCGATTTACTTCTACTTCTTTCAATTTAGTATACTGTATTCGCTGCTCATGATGTGGTCCCCTCTACACTGGGGACACCAAATGCATATTGGGTGACCACTTTGCGGAACAGCTCCATTCAGTCCGTAAGTGTGACCCTGAGCTTCTGGTCACCTGTCACTTTAATTCCCCGCTCCACTCCCACGCCGACATCTCTGTCCTCGGCCTCCTACACTGTTCCAATGACGCTCAACGCAAGCTCAAGGAACAACACCTCATCTGTTGTTTAGGCACTTTACAACCTTCTGGACTCAGCATTGAGGTCATGTAAGATTTCTAAATCTCTGGCATTAAATTGACAGTAAGACTGATTCTTTTAAAACAATTTGGAATAGTTTATTAAACACACACACATGCACATCTATCAGCGGTAGTCAGCTATCCTAAGGATCGACTTAGTTACAACAGATCCAATGAGGTTACAATAAAAACGGTATACTTTACTTCCCTCTGGCAAAGCACACGGCCTGCTTCTTTGTCTGTAGAGGAAGGTCCTGATTTTGCCATGTGTTTAAGAAAAGAGAGAGAGCAATCTTTGGCTTGAGTTTTCATACCTCTTACGGCCTTGTTTCTCGGGAAGCCTCAGGATTGGATCTTGGTTCCAGGGCAGTTACTTATTGGCTCTCCTCACACATGTCTGTCTGGAGGACCCAGTGCCATCTCTTGATTAGGTTAATGGCTTTCCAATTAAGACAATATACAAACAACATGCTTGAAGTCTGTGAGCTTCCATTTTGTCTCTTTCAAAAATGTATTTTCGTACAATCTCATTTTTTTACATTTATACATACACAGAATCAATTTTATCATCAATAAACACTTTTATTCTTACAGTCAACAATTTGAGACCATAACCTCTGCCCGTATTTGGCTCCCCTTCCTTCTTTTTATTAACACCTCTTGCCCCACCTCCCCCCACCCCCCACTCCCCGATCTTATGTAATTTTTTTTCTCTCTGTCTCCCACGGCAGCTGGTCATTATTCCGTCATTCACACCCTATCTTGACCAACCTTTTTGTAACTTCTACCAATACTATCTCAAGTCGGCCCATCACCCCTTTTATATCTCTAATCTCTCCTGTCCTCCACTCTATCACAGACCTTCTCTTTTGTTCTTTCCTCCCCTCCCCCTTTCAATGCTCCTTAAGAATCTGTTCATTTCGAACATTTGGCAATTCTGACGAAGGGCCATTGACCTAAAGCGTTAACTCTGCTTCCTCTCCACAGATGCTGCCTGACCCGCTGAGATTTTCAGCATTTTCTGTTTTTATTTCACAATCTTTACTAAGCTTGTTTTTACTCTACCTTTGTTACTTATGAACAGAAAATCAATTTTAAGCAAAAGTTTCAAAGTTTGATGTGAATCTAAAAAGCAATCAAATTTCCTAATCTTGATTTTTTTTTGTCATGATCATCTACTCACTGAGGATAATAAGTTAGGAATGGAAGCTCATGGACTTTCACTGAGAAAAAATTGAAGTCATCATCATAGCCAGTCCCTCGAAATCGAGGAAGACTTGCTTCCACTCTAAAAGTAGTTCTCAGGTGACTGTACAGTCCAAAGCGGGAATTACAGTCTCTGTCACAGGTGGGACAGACAGTGGTTGAAGGAAAGGGTGGGTGGGACTGGTTTGCAGCACACTCCTTCCGCTGCCTGCGCATGTTTTCTGCATGCTCTTGGCGACGAGACTCGAGGTGCTCAGCGCCCTCTCAGATGTTCTTCCTCCACTTAGGGCAATCTTTGGCCCGGGATTCCCAGGTGTCGGTGGGGATGTTGCACTTTATCAAGAAGGCTTTGAGGGTGTCCTTGAAACGTTTCCTCTGCCCACCTGGGGCTCGTTTGCCGTGTAGGAGTTCAGAGAAGAGCGTTTGCTTTGGAAGTCTTGTGTCGGGCATGCAGACAACGTGGCCTTCCCTAACGGAGCTGGTCAAGTGTGGTCAGTGCTTTAATGCTGGGGATGTTGGCCGGATTGAGAACACTGACGTTGGTGTGTCTATCCTCCCAGGGGATTTGAAGGTTCTTGTGGAGACATCTTTGGTGCTATTTCTCCAGCAATTTGAGGTGTCTGCTGTATACGGTCCACGTCTCTGAGCCATACAGGAGGGCAGGTATCACTACAGCCCTGTATACAATAAGCTTGGTGCCAGATTTGAGGGCCTGATCCTCGAACACTCTCTTCCTCAGGCAACTGAAGGCTGCACTAGTGCACTGGAGGTGGTGTTGGACGTCGATGTCTGCCCTTAATGATAGTATGCTCCCAAGGTATGGAAAGTGGTCGACATTGTCCGAGGCCGCGCCGTGGATTTTGATGACCGGGGGTAATGATGTGTGGCGGGGTCAGGTTGGTGGAGGACCTTTATCTTACAGATGTTTAGTGTAAGTCCCATGCTTTTGAACGCCTCAGTGAAGATGTTGACAATGGCTTGGTGTTCGGCCTCTGAATGTGCGCAAACGCAAGCATCATCCGTATACTGTAGCTCGATGACAGAGGATGGGATGGTCTTGGATCTAGCCTGGAAACAACGAAGGTTGAACAGGTTCTCACTGGTTCTATAGTTCAGTTCCACTCCAGCTGGGAGCTTGTTGAGCGTGCGATGGAGCATTGCAGCGAGAAAGATCGAGAAGAGGGTTGGCGCGATGACGCAGCCTTGCTTGACCCCGGTCCGGACGTGGATTGGGTCTGTGGTGGATCTGTTGATCAGGATCACGGCTTGCATGTCATCATGGAGCAGGCAAAGGATGGTGACAAATGTTTGGGGCCAGCCAAAACAGAGGAGGTGACATGATGTGAGGTTGTAAAGTGTTAAAACGAATGAATAACAAAGATATTATGGATATAATCAGATTTTTTAATTTTAAGTCTGAGACCATCCTCAGAGGACTTGAGTACAAATGAATAAAGGCTAAGAAAAAAATTGAGGTTAGTTTTTCTACCTCATAGAATGGTGGATATGTGGAATTGACTCCAATTCAAAGTTCCTTTTGTTATTTCCTTCAATGACTGTCTGTCCCACCTGTGACAGAGACTGTAATTCCCATATTGACACTGTACAGTCCTCTGAGAACTCACTTTTTGAGTGGAAGCAAGTCTTCCTTGATTTCAAGGGACTACTTATGATGATGTTATGCCAATTAATACCATTCGAAAATAAAAATGAATAAAAATCTCATTGCAATTGTGACTGAGACTTAAAGTAATGAATACAGATAGAACTATTCAGAACACTACTTGTAACATTGTGATCCCTGCTCTTCAGGTACCAAGGTAGCTGTTCCATAATGAACAGTGTGGAATGTATGATTGGACATTCTGGCATATTATTTGTTAATAAACTTGAGTGAGGGGAGGGAGATAGGAACTTTGCACAACTTTTTCTCAGGAGATTGAATGAAATGAGTCGAGTTCACAATTAATCTTGTATATGGCTTCAGAAAGAATGGGCTTGATTGTTCTACTGACCTTATCTCAGTCCATGCATTATTATTTTCTCACTGCTCAGACTTATGGATTGACGTCTTTATCTGCTGGCGATGAAGGTTCTATGTGAAGTGCATCAGGTCAACTCAACCCTTGGACTCTTCCTCTCTTTGGTCCATATAATATAATCATTTTCTTAGAAATTTTTAAGGGATCATAAATCTTTTGCAACAATGCCCTCTTCCCTCCCTATCACTGTAATCTCCTCCAGCCCCACAACCCTCCAAGATATCTACGCTCCTCTAATTCTGGCCTCATGAGCATCTCTGATTTTAATCGCTTAACCATTGCTGGCCATGCCTTCAGCTGCCACAGCCTCCCTGATCCTCTCCGCAGCTCTACCTCTCTTTCCACCTTGAAGGCACTCCTTAAAACCTACCTCTTTGCCAAGCTTTTGGTTATGTGTCCTAATTTCTCCTTATGTGGTTCGCTGTCAAATTTTGTTTTATAACTCTCCTGTGAAATGCCTTCGGATGTTTTACTATGTTAAAGGTGCTATATAAATACAAGTTGTTGTTGTTGTTGTTTGCTACGCCATATAAGGGATGATCCTAAACTCCCAACTGGTAAATGGTTGGAAGCGTGGGATTGCAAAATTACCCATATTCTATCAGGATAATTTTCCATGGCTGTCTTTCCAGCTAGATGTGAACATGAGCCACAGATTCAGCTCTATAGTGTTACATAATGCTATCTCTGACCCAGTCAATCAAAATGACTCCTGTATATGTTTAACTCTGTCAATCATTCTAAAATTCTTATTCTGCATTGAAAATATGATTAGAACTCTGGACATGTACTTCGTATTTTGATTGAACATTGATGAATATAAAAGTACATTCTAAAAGCCATGGGCTAGGGTTCCTAAAAGATTAATTAGTTGATATGCTAGTTTATCCCATAAAAATTGCCAAGTTGGTCCATATAAGACATTTACAAAAGGTGTATCCTTTCAAAATCTCTATATCGATCAAGAGAGGAAAATTCCAAGGATTCAATTTGCCTGACTCATTTCACATAGGATCTTCAGCGATGACTATCAATATGTCTGAATTGAACTCAAGTGTCCATTACTATGGAAAAGACCAATGTGTTAACATTTCACATTCAGATGCGTATATATATATACATATAGGCTGAGAAATTCCTTGGAGCTGCTCCGACTTGTATTGTAAAATAATGTTACACTTCAAAAGCATTTAATTTGCTGTCAAGTGCTTTGGGTTCTCCTCCTCCTCCTCCTCTTCTTCCTCTTCCTTCTCCTCTTCCTCTTCCTTCTCCTCCTCCTCTTCCTCCTCCTCCTCCAAGTTGCAGCAGGGAGGTCTGTATAGGGTATTGGTAAGGCTGCACCTGGAGTACTGCGTGCAGTTTTGGTCAACTTACTTAAGGAAGGATATACTGGCTTTGGAGGGGGTACAGAGATGATTCACTAGGCTGATTCCGGAGATGAGGGGGTTACCTTATGATGATAGATTGAGTAGACTGGGTCTTTACTCGTTGAAGTTCAGAAGGATGAGGGGTGATCTTATAGAAACATTTAAAATAATGAAAGGGATAGACAAGATAGAGACGGAGAGGTTGTTTCCACTGGTCGGGGAGACTAGAACTAGGGGGCACAGCTTCAAAATACGGGGGAGCCAATTTAAAACTGAGTTGAGAAGGAATTTCTTCTCCCAGAGGGTTGTGAATCTGTGGAATTCTCTGCCCAAGAAAGCAGTTGAGGCTAGCTCATTGAATGTATTCAAGTCACAGATAGATAGATTTTTAACCAATAAGGGAATTAAGGGTTACGGGGAGCGGGCGGGTAAGTGGAGCTGAGTCCACAGCCAGATCAGTCATGATCTTATGGAATGGCGGAGCAGGCTCGAGGGGCTAGATAGCCTACTCCTGTTCCTAATTCTTATGTTCTTATGTTCCTAGTCTTCATCCTCTTTCTCCTCATCCTCTTCCTCCTCTTCCTCTTCCTCCTCCTCTTCCTCTTCCTCCTTCTTTTTCTTTTCTTTCTCTGGCGTTACTTCGCCAGAGTGCAACAGAAACTCCAAGGTATTTCTCGGCCCTAGCTTCTGGTCACAGGAAGGTGCTTGGCAAAGTAGTAAAGATTTCTCCAAATCTTGAAAGGTAACATCTTTTATTTGATTTTTTTTTGCAAAATCATTCATTTCGAACATGACTGTGAATAACATATTAGGATTTTCCCACTTTAGACCTCAGTGAAGCACCTTGGGAGGTTCTTCTACATTAAAGGCACCATGTAAATCCAATAATTTCTTGCCAATGGTGATAATGTTAGACTGAAAATTAATAACTGCTGATTCCTGGCAAATAACTGAAATCCCTGCACAGAAGGAAATATATTATTGGAGAAACTACAAGGAGAGAAATTTTAATTTTAATTCTTAACATGCTCCTATCAATGTCCTCTTCCTGCTATTTTACCTGAGGCATTAAACCTTTGAATTTGAAAGTGTTCAGTATTTGTACAATAACATCACTGACAGTCATTTCTACCCTAAGAAATCTGGTCCCTCTTCTGATTGATTCAGTTCATTTTTCAGAGTGTGCACCACATGAGATATTAATCATTGGTCTAGAAGTTCAAATCAATAAATATTTCTGCAATATTAATGTAGGCTCATAAGTTAAGTCTTCCCGTTAGTGTAGCTGACCTTGCAAATCACGTAATGCCTTCTTTATATGTTCCAAATTATGTCTCAGAGATCCAGTGCGCCCGAGTGATAGAAGTTGTAGAAATGTTATTGAATATGTTTAAAGCCCTTGTCGACAGCCATTGGAGTGACTGGTATTATTGATGCTCAATTGCTTTATACGGCAGTAATTTATAATAACGATTTTAAATGAATAATACACGTGCGAATGTACAGAAATGTCAAACCAGTAGTTGATAGTGTACCTTTGCAATGTAAATGTAAAACAGCTACATGCACTGCTACTCTTCTGGGTGCCTTTTTGTTCATACCGAACATCTGTGCATTAACTTCTGACAGTCCAGGAAATTCCTGCGAAAATGCAAGGCAAATGACTGGGAGGTCATCATAGGCAGTCCCTCGGAATCGAGGAAAACTTGTTTCCACTCTTAGCATGAGTTCTTAGGTGGTTGTACAGTCCAATACGAGAACCACAGTCTCTGTCACAGGTCGGACAGATAGTCGTTGAGGGAAAGGATGGGCAGGGAGCCTGGTTTACCGCACGCTCCTTCCGCTGCCTGCACTTGATTTCTGCATGCTCTCGGCGACGATACTCGAGGAGTTCAGCGCCCTCTCGAATGCACTTCCTCCACTTAGGGCAGTCTATGGCCAAGGACTCCCAGGTGTCAGTGGGGATGTCGCACTTTATCAGGGAGGCTTTGAGGGTGTCCTTGTAACGTTTCCTCTGCCTGTCTTTGGCTTGTTTGCCGTGGGCGAGTTCCGAGTAGAGCGCTTGCTTTGGGAATCTCGTGTCTGGCATGCGGACTATGTGGCCTACCCAGCGGAGCTGATCAAGTGTGGTCAGTGCTTCAATGCTGGGAATGTTGGCCTGGACGAGGACGCTAACGTTTGTCCGTCTGTCCTCCCAAGGGATTTGCAGGATCTTGCGGTGACATCGCTGGTGGTATTTCTTTATACGGCAGTAATTTATATATAGCGATTTTAAATGAATAAGAAACGTACGAATGTACAGAAATGTCAAACCAGTCGTTGATAGATAGTGTACCTTTGCAATGTAAATGTAAAGCAGCTACATGCACTGCTACTCTTCTGGGTGCCTTTTTTTCATACCGAGCATCTGTGCAATAACTTCTGACAGTCCAGGGAATTCCTGCTAAAACGCAAGGCAAATGACTGGGAGGTAAGAGTGCAATGATTACCGTTTCTTTTTAATAGCTTCATCACAAGCAGTGTTCAAAAAAAACACAGGCCAATTAATCTGAAACTAATTATCGTGTTCTGTTACCTTCCCCCTCTCCCTTCGCTGTTTCTCATTATACCTCTCCGATATCTCGGCTGTTTGTCATGCGGTAAGCCCGATTATGTTGTAACACAATGTCATGGAATCCCGCCCCCCTGGTCACATTCGTGATGAGTTTTGCTTTCTCCGTGTAAGCGCCATTAGATAAAACATCCCAGGAGAGTGGAGAATTTCACCTCGAGTTGCCACTGTGAAAGAGAAAGAGAAAAACCCAACAGAAGCTCCCTTATTCTACAACAATCAGGTCAGACATTGGCCAGTCACTAGCATTCATCGCTGTTTAACACTCTGACCAGTCTGCACTGGAATTCCCTCCGAAACCTCTCCACCTCTTTAACACTCACCCGCTTTTAAGATGCTCCTTAAAACCGATCTCTTTGACCAAGCTTTTAGTCATCTTTCCTAATATCTCCTTACGTGACTCGGTATGAAATTTTATTTGATAACACTTCTGTGAGGACTGAACAGAGGAGAAATTTCTTCTCCCAGAGGGTTGGAAATCTAAGGAATTCTCTGCCCCAGAGAGCTGTGGAGGCTGGGTCAGTGAATATATTTAAGGCGGAGATAGACAGATTTTTGAGCGATAAGGGAGTAAAGGGCTATGGGGAGCGGGCAGGAAAGTGGAGCTGAGTCCAGGATCAGATCAGCCATGATCTTATTGAATGGCAGAACAGGCTCGAGGGGCCAAATTTCTTATGTTCTTATGTGAAGCACCTTGGGATGTTTTGCTACGTTAAAGGCGCTATATAAATGAAAGTTGTTATCGTTGTTGTTGCATGTACTTTGTCGGCCTGGCACTTAGTTGCCCCAATTCCAATTTAGAAATAGACAGCTGAATGGGAATAAACAATTCAAAGTAAATGCATAGATTACCTGATTAACTTATCCCAGTCTTTAGCTTAATGGAAAGTATGGAAATACTCAGAGAGTTAGAAAAGAGGGATATAGTTAGAAATCAGAAACACTGTGGAGCTATGCCCAGTTTTCTCCTTGTCTCCCTTACTGTCCTGAAGGAGCGACTCGTGCTGGAGTCCATTTCTACAGGGGGCAGTGGCCCTCCACTAACTTGTTGAAGTAAATCATTCGCCATGCTTCATCTTTTCACAATGAGTGGCAACAGACTCTTCCACCGTGGCTAGCTATGATGCCCCCACAAACAACGCGGGAGCAGGAGGAGCGACAACCCTACAAAGGGCGCGAGAGAGCTGAGCAGCTGGATTAGCCAGCACAGCACCAACGGACCTGGGAGGGTAAGAACTAAAAATAAATCAGGGTGTAACATCACAGGAAATCACGGAAGTGATTGATTGGTCAGTATTTCTCTCTTTTTCTTGGGCAATGTTTTGAATCAAGAGCCGGGATTAAAAATGAAACAGTCAAAACTTCAAAACTTAATTACATGAAATACATTAGAGATGGTAGGGGAGGCGATGTGTTACTGCTGCAACATGTGGGAGCTGGTGGACACCATTGAGGTCCCCGGCGACCTCATCTGCAGTAAATGTTGGCTGCTCAAGGAACTTCGGCACCGTGTTGATGAGCTGGAGTCTGAGCTTCAAACACTGCAACACATCAAGGAGAGGGAGAGTTACCTCGATGCTCTGTTGCAGGAGGCAGTCACACTCCTCAGGTGAATAACTCAAATTTGGTCTGTGGTCAGGGACAGGTGGGTGTGACGACGAGAGAGCTAGGTATGGGGGCCCAGAAGGTAGTGATGAGGGAGCCTCAGCCCTTGCTCTTGTCCAACAGGTAAGAGGCTCTTACTTCCTGTGTGGACGGGAACAGTGACTGCAGGGGGGATGAGCAAACTGACCACAGCACTGTAATACAGGGGGCCATTCAAGTGGGGGGAGTAAAAAGAAATGTTGTCATGGTAGGGAACAGTACAGTTAAGGGGATAGACACTGTTGTCTGCAGACGAGAGCATGAGTCCTGAAGTCTGTGTTGCCAGGGTTAAGGACATCTCCTCTCGGCTGGAGAGGAACTTGGGATGGGAGGGGGAAGAGCCCTTTGTCATAGTCCACGTAGGTACCAATGACATAGGTAGAACGAAGAAAGAGTTTCTGCTGAGGGAGTTTGAGCAGCTAGGGGCCAAATTAAAAAGCAGAACCACAAAGATAATAATCTCTGGATTACGACCTGAGCCACAGGAAAATTGGCATAGTGTACATAAGATCAGAGATATGAACGCGTGGCTCGAAGACTGGTGTGGGAGAAATGGGTTTTGATTCCTGGTGTACTGGAGTAAGAGGGAGCTGTTCCGTTGCGACGGGCTTCACTTGAACCATGCTGGAACTAGTGTCCTGGCGAATTGAATAACATGGGCTCTAGAGCGGGCTTGAAACTAAATAGTGTGAGGGCGGGTTCAGGTGAGTGGAAATTTAAAAAGTCAAAGAGAAAGGAGAAGGCAATAGAGCAGGGTAGCGATGAGGGAAATCATATCCAGAGTGTGACAGGAAGGGACAGAAGGTATAAAAAAATGAGTGTATCAGAAAGTGGGGTCAAAGCAGGGAAAAATGGTAGCAAGACAAAATTAAAAGCTCTTTATCCGAATGTATGACAGATAGGAAAAGGAGGGGGTAGCTCTATTAATAAAGGATGAGATCAGTGCAGTAGTGAGAAATGATATTGGCTCAGAAGATCAAGATGTAGAATTAGTTTGGGAGGAGATAAGAAATAATAAGAGGAAGAAGTCACTGGTGGGTGTAGTCTATAGGCCCCTTAACAGTAGTCACACTTTTGGACAAAGTATAAATCAAGAAATAATGGAGGCTTGTAAGAAAGGTACGGCAATAATCATGCGCGATTTTAATCTTCATATTGATTGGACAAATCAAATTGGCAGATTGGAGGAGGCCAGCATCGCGAGAGCGGGCAGCGCAGGACTACAAAGAGCAGTGGCAGCGAGTGGGAGAGGCGGCAGTTTGGAGGAGGCCAGCATCGCGAGAGCGGGAGGCACGGGACTACAAAGGGTGGTGGCAGTGAGTGGGAGTGGTGGCAGATCGGAGGAGGCCAGCTGGTGCAGGGGCAGAAGGTAAACAAAGAAGTAAAAAGAACTCAAAGTGTGACATCATAGCCAAGCGGGCAAGTGATTGGCTGGTGGATTGGTGAGCATTTAATCTTTTTCTTTTCTTTTTATTTCCTTAGCAATAAGAAACCATGTCATTTTTGCCAAATTAAGTTAATTTAAGGGTTAAGTCATGGCAGGAGAGCCCAGAACCATGCCATGCTCCTCCTGTGCTACATGGGAAATCAGGGCGCTTCCAGTGTCCCTGACTAATATGTGTACAGGAAGTGTGCCCAGCTGCAGCTCCTGACAGACCACATTGCGACACTGGAGTTGCGCATGGACCCACTCTGGAGCATACGCGATGCGGAGGATGTTATGAATAGCACGTTTAGTGAGTTGGTCACACCGCAGGTAAAGGTTACTCAGGCAGATAGGGAATGGGTAATCATCAGGCAGAGCAGTGGAAGGAAGGTAGTACAGGGGTCCCCTGCAGTCATCTCCCCCGAAAACAGATACACTGTTTTGGGTACTGTTGGGGGAGATGACTCATCAGGGGAAGACAGCAGCAGCCAAGTTCATGGCACCATGGGTGGCTCTGCTGCAGAGGAGGGCAGGAAAAAGAGTGGGAGAGCTATCGTGGTAGGGGATTCTATTACAGGGGAATAGATAGGAGCGTCTGCGGCTGCAATCGAGACTCCAGGATGGTATGTTGCCTCTCTGGTGCAAGGGTCAAGGATATCTCGGATCGGGTGTAGGGCATTTTGGAGGGGGAGGGTGAACAGCCAGTTGTCGTGTTGCATATAGGTACTAATGATACAGGTTAAAAAAACAGGATGAGGTCCGACAAGCTAAATTTAGGGAGATAGGAGTTAATTAAAAAATAGGACCTCAAAGATAGTAATCTCAGGATTGCTACCAGTGCCACGTGCTAGTCAGAGTAGAAATAGCAGGATAGTAAAGATGAAAATGTGGCTTGAGGAATGGTGCAAGAGGGAAGGATTCAAATTCCTGGGACATTGGAACCAGTTGTGGGGGAGGTGGGACCAGTACAAACCTGATGGTCTGCACCTGGGCAGGACCGAAACCAATGTGCTAGTGCTGTTGGAGAGGGGTTACACTAATAGGCAGGGGGATGGGAATCTATGCAGGGAGACAGATGGAACTAAAATGGGGACAGAAGCAAAAGGTAGAAAGGAGATAAGGAAAAGCGGAGGACAGAGAAATCAAAGGCAAAAATCAAAAAGGGCCACATTACAACATAATCCTAAAAGAAAAAAGAGTGTTAAAAAAACAAGCCTGAAGGCTCTTTGCCTCAATGCGAGGAACATTTGGAATAAGGTGGATGAATTAAATGCGCAGATAGCTGTTAACGGATATGATATAATTGGCATCACGGAGACATGGCTCCAGGGTGACCAAGGCTGGGAATTCAACATCCAGGGGTATTCAATATTGAGGAAGGATAGTCAGAAAGGAAAAGGAGGTGAGGTAGCGTTGCTGGTTAAAGAGGAGATTAGAGTAACAGTAAGGAGGGACATTAGCTTGGATGATGTGGAATCTGTATGTGTGGAGTTGCGGGATACCAAAGGGCAGAAAACATCAGTGGGATTTGTGTATAGACCACAAAACAGCAGTAGTGAGGTTTGGGATGCGTGCAATAAAGTTATCATGGGTGACTTTAATCGACATATAGATTGGGCTAACCAAACTGGTAGCAACATGGTGGAGGAGGATTTCCTCAAGTGTATAAGAGGATGGTTTTCTAGACCAATATGTCAAGCGACCAACTAGAGAGCAGGCCATCCTAGACTGGGTGTTGTGTAATGAGAGAGGATTAATTAGCAATCTTGTTGTGCGAGGCCCCTTGGGGAAGAGTGATCACAATATGGTAGAATTCTTCAGTAAGTTGGAGAGTGACATAGTTAATTCAGAGACTAGGGTCCTGAAATTAAAGAAAAGTAACTTTGATGGTATGAGGCGTGAATTGGCTAGGATAGACTGGCGAATGATACTTAAAGGGTTGACGGAGGATAGGCAATGACAGACATTTAAAGATCACATGTATTGTGTTCCTAACACAGATGAGGCTGCACACAGGGAGGTTAAAGTAACAGCGACCTCAGTCTTTAATAAGACACTCCAGAGTGAGGAACAGGCCATAGGGGCTGGCTTATGTACAGTGCTCCCAAGGGATGCTGGAATCCCTTGGGGCTTCAGGGGATGCGCTCCCTGGTGGCGGAACATGGAAGTGCATGCTTTACAGATACACATCACTCCCCCGCAAAGTCAAAGTGAAAACTATTTACAAGGTGAGACGGTCGGGAGCCTTTCTTTCCCTGGTGGACTGCCTCAGTACAAATGTCTGTTCTGGTGTGTTGGCTGTGCCCTCGCTGGGCTGGCGTGTTGTTGGCCCTACAGGGCTGCTAGGTGAGCTTGGCCTTGCTGGGCTGTTGGGCGTGATGGGTTTGATTTCCTGGTCCGGCGTGGTGTCGTTGATCCTTCGGGTGTGTGTTGTGGGCTCGAAAAAGGTGGTGTCTGCTGTGGGATGTTCAGGGCAGTCTGTGAACCGCAGCCTCATTTGGTCCAGGTGCTTTCTGCAAATTTGTCCATTGTCTAGTTTGACTACAAACACCCTATTCCCTTTTTTAGCTATCACCGTGCCCGCGATCCACTTGCGACCATGTCCATAGTTTTGCACATACACAGGGTCATTCAGATCAATATCCCGTGACACAGTGGCGCGACCATCGTTTACATTTTGTTGCTGCCGCCTGCTCTCTACCTGATCATGCAGGTTGGGGTGAACCAGCGAGAGTCTGGTTTTAAGTGTCCTTTTCATGAGTAGCTCAACCAGGGGCACCCCTGTGAGTAGTGGGGTCTCCTGCGGTAGCTGAGCAGTACTTGGTACAGGCGGGTTTGGAGTGAACCTTCTGTGACTCGTTTAAGGCTCTGTTTGATTGTTTGTACTGCCCGCTCTGCTTGCCCATTGGAGGCTGGTTTAAACGGGGCCAAGGTGTCATGTTTGATCACATTGCTGTTCATGAATTCTTTAAAATTCGGCACTGGTGAAACATGGCCCGTTGTCACTGACCAGTATGTCAGGCAGGCCATGGATGGCAAACATGGCCCTCAGGCTTTCAATGGTGGCGGTGGCAGTGCTTCCCAAGATTATTTCACATTCAATCCATTTTGAAAAAGCATCCACCACCACAAGGAACATTTTACTGAGAAACGGGCCCGCATAGTCGACATGAATCCTCGACCATGGTCTGGAGGGCCAGGACCACAAACTTAGTGGTGCCTCTGTGGGCTCGTTGCTCAACTGAGCACATATGCTGCATTGCCGTACACAGGACTCGAAGTCAGAGTCGATACCGGGCCACCACACGTGGGATCTGGCTACCGCTTTCATCATTACTATACTTGGGTGTGTGCTGTGGCATCTGAGATGAACGTCTCCCTGCCCTTTTTTGGTAGCACTACGCGGTTACCCCACTACAGGCAGTCTGCCTGAATGGACAGCTCGTCCTTTCGCCACTGGAACAGCTTGATTGGCTCTTGCATTTCAACGGGGATGCTGGCCCAGCTCCCATGCAGTACACACTTTTTTACTAGGGACACAGAGGATCTTGGCTGGTCCAAGTCCTAATCTGGCGGGCCGTGACAGCTGTTTTATCATTTTCAAACGCCTCCATGACCATCAACAAGTCTGCGGGCTGCGCCACCATCAACAAGTTTGCAGGCTGCGCCATTTCCACCCCCGTGGTGGGCAATGGTAGCCAACTGAGAGCATCTGCACAGTTCTCGGTGCCTGGCCTGTGGTGGATGGTATAGTTATACGCTGATAGCGCGAGTGCCCACCTTTGTATGCGGGCTGAGGCATTAGTATTTACCCCTTGTTTTCAGCGAACAGGAACGTGAGGGGCTTGCGATCGGTTTGCAGCTCAAATTTGAAGCCAAACAGGTACGGATGCATTTTCTTTACCCCGAACACACACGCTAATGTCTCTTTCTCAATCATGCTGTAGGCCCTCTCAGCTTTAGACAAGCTCCTGGAAGCATAGGCGACAGGATGCAACTTCCCCGCAACGTTAGCTTGTTATAACACACACCCGACTCTGTATGACGATGCATGACATGCTAACACAATTCTTTTCCACGGTTTATACAATACAAGCAGTTTGTTGGAGAATAAAATGTTTCTGGCTTTCTCAAAAGCAATTACTTGGTTTTTTTCCCCATACCCAGTTCTCACCTTTTCGCAATAACACATGTAGGGGCTCTAAAAGGGTGCTTAACTCCGGTAGGAAGTTACCAAAATAGTTGAGGAGTCCCAGGAACGACCGCAGCTCCATGTCATTCTGTGGCCTGGGCGCATTCCTGATAGCCTCTGTCTTGGCATCTGTGGGTCGAATGCCATCTGCCGCGATCTTTCTCGCCAAAAACTCCACTTCTGTTGCCATGAAGACGCACTTCGACCTCTTCAGCCGCAGCCCTACGCGATCCAGTCGCTGGAAGACCTCCTCCAGGTTTTGTAGGTGCTCGACGGTGTCCCGACCTGTGACCAATGTGTCGTCCTGAAAGACCATCATGTGTGGTACTGACTTGAGGATGCTCTCCATGTTTCTCTGGAAGATCGCTGTAGCCGACCGAATTCCAAATGGGCATCTGTTGTAGATGAACAGTCCCTTGTGCGTGTTGATGCAGGTGAGGCCCTTCGAACACTCCTCCAGCTCCTGCATCATGTAGGCCGACGTCAGGTCGAGCTTGGTGAACATGTTGCCTCCTGCCAGCGTCGCAAATAGGTCGTCTGCCTTTGGTAGCGAGTATTGGTCCTGTAGCGAGTAACGGTTAATAGCTACTTTACAATCGCTGCAAATCCTGACCGTGCCATCACTTTTGAGTACTGGAACAATCGGGCTGGGGAGATGATGCCCTCGCATTGCAGCCTGTCCAGCTCGATTTCCACCCTCTCCCTCATCATGTGAGGTACTGCTCGCGCCTTGTGGTGAATGGGACGTGACTCTGGGACCAAGTGGATCTGCACCTTCGCCCCAGAAAAGTTTCCAATGCCTGGCTCAAAAAGGGAAGGAAATTTGTTGAGAACCTGGGTAAATGAGGCTTCATCGACATGTGATAACGTTCGGATGTCATCCCAGTTCCAGCGGATTTTGCCCAGCCAGCTCCTTCCAAGCAGCGTGGGGCCATCGCCCGGGACAATCCAGAGTGGCAGTTCATGCTCCGTGTCCTCGTAGGTGACCTTGACCATGGCACTGCCCAGGACAGTGATAAGCTCTTTCATGTACGTTCTCAGTTTTGTGTGGATATGGCTCAGGGCTGGTCTGAATGCCTTGTTGCACCACAGTCTCTCAAACATCTTTTTTCTCATGATGGATTGGCTGGCGCCAGTGTCCAGTTCCATGGCTACAGGTAAGCCAATCAATTTTACGCTTAGGTGGACATTTCGTCGAAAATGTGTGCACCCCGTGTACTTCAGCATCTGCCTCCTCTCTCTGAGGCTCAAAATTGCCTTGATCCACCATGGACCGAACTTTCTCTGCCACGTGGTGGCTAGCAGGTTTTGCAGAGCTTGCAGCTTGTTTGCAAGCTCGTTGGAAGTGCCCCATTGGTCCACAGCTCTTGCAAACATACCCTTTGAAGTGGCATGAATAGGCTGAATGGAAGCCTCCACAACGCCAACAAAGTGTGAATTGCCTTGCATTCATCCTTTGTTGGGGACTCTGAGTCAGCTGGGTCACCTGAGGCCTGCTGGCAGTTGCAGGCTCGTGGGTTCTGCCCTGCACATTTCTGCTCGCAAACACAGTTCCAGTTAATTTATGAACATTGTGTGTGCTGAGAGATTTGTTTGGTGTAATCACTGGTAGACATAAACGCCTGTGCTATCGCAATGGCCTTACTGAGGGTCGGTGTCTCTACAGTCAAAAGTTTTCGTTGGATCGTCTCGTGGCCAATGCCCAGTAAAAAAAGTCTCTGAGCATTTGCTCCAGGTAGCCATCAAACTCACATTGTCCTGCAAGTCGCCTTAGCTCGGCGACATAGCTCGCCACTTCCTGACCTTCAGATCGCTGGCACATGTTGAACCGATACCTCGCCATCAGCATGCTCTCCCTCTGGTTAAGATGCTCCCGAACCAGTGTACACAGCTCCTCATGTGACTTATCTGTGGGATTCACCGGAGCCAGAAGATTCTTCATGAGGCTGTAGGTCGGTGCCCCGCAGACTGTGAGGAGGACCGCTCTCCTTTTTGCAGCGCTTCCTTCTCCGTCCAGCTCGTTGGCTACAAAGTACTGGTCTAGCTGTTCGACATAGGCTTCCCAGTCCTCACCCTCCGAGAACTTCTCCAGAATGCCCACAGTTTGCTGCATCTTTGTATTGGATTCGTATTCTCATCGCCAGTTATTGTGTTCCTAACACAGATGAGGCTGCACACAGGGAGGTTAAAGTAACAGTGACCTCAGTCTTTAACAAGACACTCCAGAGTGAGGAACAGGCCTTATATACAGTGCTCCCAAGAGATGCTGGGATCCCTTGGGACTTCAGGGAATGAGCTCCCTGGTGGCGGAACATGGGAGTGCATGCTTTACAGATACACAACAACATGGATGAACTTCAACGGTTGTACATCCCTGTCTGGCATAAAAATAAAATGGGGAAGGTGGCTCAACCATGGCTAACAAGGGAAATTAGAGATAGTGTTAAATCCAAGGAGGAGGCATATAAATTGGCCCGAAAACGCAGCAAACCTGAGGACTGGGAGAAATTTAGAATTCAGCAGAAGAGGACAAAGGGTTTAATTAGGAGGGGGAAAATAGAGTATGGGAGTAAGCTTGCAGGGAATGTAAAAACTGACACCAAAAGTTTCTATAGATATGTGAAGAGAAAATGATTGGTGAAGACAAAAGTAGGTCCCTTGCAGTCAGAATTAGGTGAATTTATAATGGGGAACAAAGAAATGGCACACCAATTGAACACATAATTTTGTTTTGCCTTCACTAAGGAAGACACAAATAACCTTCCGGAAATGCTAGGGCACCAAGGGTCTAGCGAGAAGGAGGAACTGAAGGACATCCTTATTAGTCAGGAAATTGTGTTAGGGAAATTGACGGGATTGAAGACCGATAAATCCCCAGGGCCTGATAGTCTACATCCCAGAGTACTTAAGGAAGTGGCCCTAGAAATAGTGGATGCATTGGTGGTCATTTTCCAACATTCTATAGATTCTGGATCAGTTCCTATGGATTGGCGTGTAGCTAATGTAATCTCACTATTCAAAAAAAGAGGGAGAGAGAAAACAGGGAATTATAAACCGGTTAGCCTGACATCCCTAGTGGAGAAAATGTTGGAATCAATTATTAAAGAAATAATAGCAGTGCATTTGGAAAACAGTGACAGAATCGGTCTAAGTCAGCATGGATTTATGAAAGGGAAATCATGCTTGACAAATCTTCTAGAATTTTTTGAGGATGTAACTAATAGAGTGGACAAAGGAAAACCAGTAGATATGGTGCATTTGGACTTTGAAAAGGCTTTTGACAAGGTCCCACACAAGAGTTAATGTGCAAAATTAAAGCACATGGTATTGGGGATAATGTACTGACATGGATAGAAAACTAGTTGGCAGACAGGAAGCAAAGTGTAGGAATAAACGGGTCCTTTTTAGAATGGCAGGCAGTGACTAGTGGGGTACCACAAAGTTCAGTGCTGGGACCCCAGCTATTTACAATATACATCAATGATTTGGACAAAGGAATTGAGTGTAATATCTCCAAGTTTGCGGATGACACTAAACTGGGTGGCAGTGTGAGCTGTGAGGAGGATGCTAAAAGGCTGCAGGTTGACTTGGACAGGTTAGGTGACTGGGCAAATACATGGCAAATGCGGTATAATATGGATAAGTGTGAGGTTATCCACTTTGGTGGCAAAAACAGGGAGGAAGAATATTATCTGAATGGTGACAGATTAGGAAAAGGGGAGGTGCAATGAGACCTGGGTGTCATGGTACATCAGTCATTGAAAGTTGGCATGCAGATGCAGCAGGCGGTCTTACTGCAGTTGTACAGGGCCTTGGTGAGGCCACACCTTGAATATTGTGTACAGTTTTGGTCTCCTAATCTGAGAAAGAACATTCTTGCTATTGAGGGAGTGCAGCGAAGGTTCACCAGACTGATTTCTGGGATGGCAGAATTGACATTTGAAGAAAGACTGGATCGACTAGGCTTATATTCACTGGAATTTAGAAGAATGAGAGGGTATCTCATAGAAACATATAACATTCCGGGATTGGACAGGTTTGATGCAGGAAGAATGTTCCCGGTGGTGGGGAAGTCTCACTCTAAGGGTAAGGGGTAAGCCATTTAGGACCGAGATGAGAAGAAACTACTTCACTCAGAGATTTGTGAACCTGTGGAATTCTCTAACACAGAAAGTTGTTGAGGCCAGTTCATTAGATATATTCAAAAGGGAGTTAGATGTGGCCCTTACGGCTAAAGGAATCAAGGTGTATGGAGAGAAAGCAGGAATGGAGTACTGAAGTTGCATGATCAGCCATGATCATATTGAATGGTGGTGCAAGCTCGAAAGGCCGAATGGCCTACTCCTGCACCTATTTTTTATGTTTCTATGTTTCTATGGCCAGGATAGCCTTGAGGAAGAATTCACAGAATGTATCTGGAATGGTTTCTTTGAACAGTTCATTGTGGAACCAACCAGCAAGCAGGCTATCTTAAATCTGGTACTGTGTAATGAGACAGGATTAAAAATTATCTCATAGTAAAGGATCCTCTAGGAAAGAGTAATCATAGCATGGTAGAATTTCAAATTCAGTTGGAGTATGAGAAAGTTGGATCTCAAACCAGTGTCCTGATCTTAATTAAAGGTGATTACAAAGGTATGAAGGCAGAGTTGGCTAAAGTGGATGGGAAAATAAATGAAAGTGTAAGACGGCTGATAAGCAGCAGTAGACATTTAAGAAGATACTTTATAACTTGCAACAAAAATATATTCCAGTGAGAAGGAATGGCTTTAAGAGAAGGGAGAACCATCATGCTTAACTAAGAAAGTAAAAGATTGTATCAAATTGAAAACAATGGCATACAATGTTCGCAAGTTTAGTGGGAGGCCAGAGGATTGGGAAATTTTTAAAAACCAGCAAAGGAAGACTACAATATTAATAAAGGGAGAGAAGATGGATTATGAGAGTAAACTTGCAAGAAATATAAAAACAGTCAGTGAGAGCTTCGACAGATATATAAAAAGGAAGAGGTTAGCAAAATTAAATGCTGGTCCCTTAGAGGATGAGGCTGGGGAATTAATAATGAGGAACCGGGAAATGCAGGGACTTTGAACAAATATTTTGTATTGGTCTTCACAGTAGAAGACACTAAAAACATCCCAGTAATAGATAATCAAGGGGCTATAGGGAGGGGGATCTTAAAACAATCACTATCACTAAAGAAAAAGTAATTGGTAAAATAATGGGACTAAAGGTGGACAAGTACCATGGACCTGATGGCCTGCATCCTAGGGTCTTAAAAGAAGTGCCTGCAGAGATAGTGGATGCATTGGTTGCAATCTACCAAAATTCCCAAGAGTCTGGAGAGGTCCCAGCTGATTGGAAAACTGCAAATGCAACACCCCTATTTAAAAAACGAAGGACACTTTGGGAAAATGCTGGAATCGATTATTAAGGAAATAGTAGCAGGACATTTGGAAAATCATAATGCAGTCAAGCAGAGTCAGCATGGTTTTATGAAAGGGAAATCATGTTTGACAAATTTGCTGGAGTTCTTTGAGGATGTAATGAACAGGGTGGATAAAGGGGAACCAGTGGATGTGGTGTATTTGGATTTTCAGAAGGCATTCGATAAGATGCCACATAAAAGGTTACTGCACAAGATAAGAACTCACGGGGTTGGGGGTAATATATTAGCATGGATAGAGGATTGGCTAGCTAACAGAAACCAGCGAGTCGGGATAAATGGGTCATTGGAAAATGGTAACTGTTGGGGTGCCACCGGGATCGGTGCTGGGGCCTCAACTATTTACAATCTATATTAATGACTTCGATGAAGGGACCGAGTGTAATGTTACGACGTTTGCTGATGATACAAAGATGGGTGGGAAAACAAGTTGTGAGGACATAAAGAATATGCAAAGGGATATAAATAGGCTAAGTGTTGGGCAAATATTTGCCAGATGGAGTATCATGTGGGAAAGTGTAAGGTAAAAAAAAAAAATTATTATTTAAATGCAGAGAGATAACAAAATGCCGCAGTACAGAGAGAGCTGGGGATCCTTGTGCTTGAAACACAAAAAGTTAGTATGCAGGTACAGCAAGTAATCAGGAAGGCACATGGAATGTTGACTTTTATTGCAAGGGATGATAGAGTATAAAAGCAGAGAAGTCCTGCTACATCTGTACAGGGTATTGGTGAGACCGCACCTACATTACTGTTACAGTTTTGGTCTCCTTATTTAAGGAGGGATACACTTGCATTGGAGGCAGTTCAGAGAAGGTTCACGAGGTTGATTCCTGCGATGAAGCGGTTGACTTTTGAAGATAGGTCGAGCAGGATGGGCCTATACTCATTGGAGTTTAGAAGAATGAGAGGTGATATTATTGAAACATATAAGATACTGAGGGGGCTCGACAAGATAGATGCCAAGAGGATGTTTGCACTCGTGGGGGATTCTGAAACGAGGGGGCATAGTTTCAGAATAAGGGATTGCCCATTTAGAACTGAGATAAGGAGGAACTTCTTCTCTCAGAGGGTTGTAAATCTGTGGAATTCTATGCCTCTGGGAGGCTGGGTCATTGAATATATTTAAGGTGGAGATAGGCATATTTTTGAATGATAAGGGGATGAAGGGTTATGGGGAGCGGGCAGGGAAGTGGAGCTGAGACGAAGATCAGATTGCCATGAATTTATTAAATGGCAGAGCAGGCTCGAGGGGCCAAATGCTGTACTCCTGCTCCTATTTCTTAAGTTCTTATGTTCTTTGATCCTCATTGCATTCCAACATCTACAAATGTGCAGGGATACTACGGCTAACTCTAAAACACAATTCTTTTTTAGAAAAAAGCAAATAACTGGATAGATATCATCTAGAGAGTAAATTAGCAAGAGACATAAAAAGAGATTGTAAACATGTCCATAGATATGTAAATAGGAAGAGATTAGTTAAAATAAATGCCTGCCCATTAGAGGCAGAGCCAGGAAAAATTATGTTGGGCAATAAGGAAATGGCAGAGCCATTAAACAAATACTTTGTATCTGTCTTCACAATAGAAGGCACAAAAAAACATTCTGAAAATAATGGTTAACCAAGGGACTAGAGAGAATGGGGAACTTAAAGATATCAGTATAAGTAAAGAATAAAAACAGAAAATGTTGGCAATCTCAGCAGCTCAGGCAGCATCTGTGGAGAGCGAAGCAGAGTTAATGTTTCGGGTCGATCACCCTTCGTCAGAACTGGAGAGTGTTCGGAAAGAACAGGTTCTTAACAAGCACTGAAAGGGGGAGGGGAAGAAAGAACAAAAGGGAACCTCTGCGATAGATTGGAAGACAGGCGAGATTAGAGGGACAAAAGAAATGATGGCCCAAATTCAAATGGTAAAGGAGGAAGAGAAAAAATGGGCAACTATAGGCCAGTTAGCCTAACATCAGTAGTAGGCAAAACATTACAATTTATTATTATGGACGTGGTAACAGGGCAGTTAGAAATAACATGATTAGGCAGAGTCAACATGATTTTATGAAAGGGAAATCGTGTTTGAAAAATCTGGTAGTTTTTTGAAGATGTATTGAGTAGGATGGATAAGGGGGTACCAGTGGATGTAGTGTATTTGGATTTTCAAAAAGCATTTAAAAATGTGCCACACAAGAGGTTATTGCACAAATGTAGGACTCAAGGGGTTGGGGGTAATATATTTTAATAGATTGAGGATTGGTTAATGGACAGAAAACAGAGGGTAGGACTTTTTCGGGTTGGTAGGCTATATCTAGCAGGGTACCACAAGGATCAGTGCTTAGGCCTCAGCTATTTACAATCTATTATCAATGACTTAGATGAAGGGTCTGAGTGTAATGTATCAAAGTTTGCTGATGATACAAAGTTAGATGGGAAAGTAAGCTGTGAAGATGATGTAAAGAGGCCACAGAGAGATATAGACAGATTGACTGAGTGGGCAAGAACATGGCAAATGAAATCCAATGTGGGGAAGTGTGAAGTTATCCACTTTGGTAGAAAAAACAAAAAAGCAGAATATTTTTTGACTGGCAAGAGACTAGGAGATGTTTGCATTCAGAGGGACATGGGTGTTCTTGTATATAAATCACAGAAACTTAACACGCAGGTACAGCAAGCAATTAGGAAAGCAAATTTTATGTTAGCTTTTGTTACAAAGGGATTAGAGTATAAGAGTAAAGATGTCTTACTGCAATTATACAGGGCATTGGTGAGGTCACACCGGGAGTATTGTGTACAGTTCTGGTCTCCTTACCTAAGGAAATACCTACTTGCCTTAGAGGGAGTGCAACAAAGGTTCACTAGGGATGAGGGGATTGCCCTATAAGAAGAGATTTAGTAGACTAGGCCTACATTCCATCGAGTTTAGAAGAATGAGAGGTGATCTAATTGAAACATATTGGGCCAAAAATTGCAGCTTCACTGGGTGCATACGAAGCGCGAACCCGGCGAGTCCTCGTAAATGGTGCTTCTTGTTGAGCAGTGCGCATACGCTGAGAACCGGCTTTTCCTACGCATCTACGCATCTCCGCAGGAAGGGCATTCGCGGGGCAGAGATTGGGCTTTTTGCCCAACTCTTGCCCAGTAAATGTCCTTCAAACGCCTGGTAAAAGCAGGCATATAGCTTACTTTTACCAGTGTAAGACTTAAATCTAATTACTTATTTTTATATTAAAAACCCTGTCCATTAAGGTAAGTTTATTTTTAACCCAATTAAATCACATAAAAAAAATTCAAAAAAATGTTTATTTTCTAAAACAGTCAATTTCAATTAATTTTAAGTAGGTGAGATTTTTTTTCTTAATTTTTGTTCTATATTTCTTCTTTTAGGGGGGTATTCTTATTGATAATACTGGGAGCCCGTACAAACAGCTTCCATTATTATCAATGAGAATACTACATAGTGATTGGTGGTCCAGACCAACGTGATTTCAGTATATGCATACGTACCTGGAAGACATTTTCCCATAAGCTGCACAGCAAATGAAGGCCTCCGACAGGAATCTTACGTTCTTCTGGGACCAACAGGTACTTTCATAGATTTTTTTCGGATCGGAGACGTTCTTCTGAAGGAAGCTTCCAACTGCAATTTTCGGCCCATAAAACTCTTAAGGGGCTTGACAGGGTTAATTCTGAGAAAATGTTTATCCGGGCTGGGGAATTTAGAACTATGGATCACAGTCTCAGAATAAGGGGTTGGCCATTTAAGATTGAGAAGAACAGAAATTTCTTCACTCAGAGGGTGGTGAATCTTTGGAATTCTCTACCCCAGAGGGCTGTGGAGGCTCAGTCGTTGAGTATATTCAAGACAGAGATTGATAGCTTTTTGAATATTAAGGGAATCAAGGGATTATAGTGATAGTGTGGGAAGGTAGAGTTGAGGTAGTTCAGTCATGATCTTATTGAATGATGGAGCAGGCTCTACTGGTAGAATAGCCTACTCCTCCTATTTCTTATGTTTTTATGCTACTACTAATATATATTAATTGGATTCTAACTGCAGCATTCAAGTGGGTCAGGATACCTTGTTCACAGGTCAGAGTGAAGCCCTTCAAGTTAAAGGCCAACGCTGTGTGATAGGTTTGACTGACAGTCATATCTGAGGTGAAAAAGTATGTCAGAGGGGATAGGGCCAAGATTCATTATATATCATAAAAATGTAAACCAAGCACCAGGGTTTATTTCTCGAGGGATAGAATTGAAAAGTAGAGGAGATATGCTAAACTTGTATTGAACCTTGGTTAGACCGCACTTAGAGTACTGCGTACAGTTCTGGTCGCTCTATTATAAAAAGAATATAGAGGCACTGGAGTGGGTGCAAAGAAGATTTACAAGGATGATACCAGAAATGTAAGGTTACACCTAACAGGAAAGGATGAACAGGCCGGGTCTCCTTTCTCTTGAAAACAGAAGGCTGAGGGGGGACCTAATAGAGGTCTTTAAAATTATGAAAGGTTTTGATAAGAGTGGATACAGAGAGAGTGTTTACACTTGTGGGAAAGAGCAAGACTAGAGGCCATCAATATAAATTGGTCACCAAGAAATCAAATAGGGAATTCTGAAGAAACTTCTTTACCCAGAGAGTGATGAGAATGTGGAACTCGCTACCATAGGGAATGGTTCTTGTGAATAGTATAGATGCATTTAAGGGAAGGCTAGATAAGCATATGAGGGAGAATGGGATGGATTTAGATGAGGAAAGGCAGGAGGAGGCTCAAGTGGAGCATAAACGCCGGCATGGACGGTTGGGCAGACTGGCCTGTTCCTGTGCTGTATAACCTATGTTATCCTCTGTAAGCCGCATTGACGGGACTATCCTGCAAACAGAATCTTCCATTGTGGACTTGTATTGGTCGGCTGTGCTCAACTCACCACCCAGTCGAGGGTATGAGCCTAGTCAGAGGATACTGTGGTTATGAGTGACTCCGTTTCTATTGAAGGTTGGTATAGGAAATGTATCTTTTCAATTTATTCATTCATGGGAAGTGTGTGACACCAACAAGGCAGCATTTACTGCCTGTCTCTGGTTGCCCTGAGGACGTTGAGAGCCAACCACATAGTGTGGGACGGGAGTTACATGTAGCACAGACCAGGTAGGTGTGGCACGTCCCCTTCCCTGAAGGACAGTAATTAACCAATTGGGTTTTAATAACAAGCCGGCAGATTTCATGTGTTTTTTTCTGCTGCCAGCCAACAAATTGCCTGATTTATTAAATTCAGTTTCATAATTTAGCTTGGTGAGGTTTATAAGAACATAAGAATTAAGATCAAGAGTAGACCATTTTTCCCCTTGAGCCTGCTCCACCATTCAATAAGACCATGGCTGATCTGATCCTGGCCTCAACTCCACTTTCCCGCCTGCTCCCCATAACTCTCGGCTCCCTTATCATTCAAAAATCTGTCTATCTTCAGCTTAAATATATTCAATGACCCAGCCTCCACAGCTCTCTGGGGTAGAGAATTCCAAAGATTAACAACCCTCTGAGAGAAGAATTTCCTCCTCATTTCCGTTTTAAATGGGCGACCCCTTATTCTGAAACTATGCCCCCTAGTTCTAGACTCCCCCATGAGGGGAAACATTCTCTCTACATCTACCCTGTCAAGCCCTCTCAGAATCTTATACGTTTCAATAAGATGACCTCTCAGTCCCCTAAACTACAATGAGTATAGGCCCAACCTGCTCACCCTTTCTTCATATGACAACCCCTTCATCTCAGGAATCAACCTCGTGAACCTTCTCTGAACTGTCTCCAATGCAAGTATATTCCTCCTTAAATACGGAGACCAAAACTGTCGCAGTACTCCAGGTGTGGTCTTACCAATGCCCTGTACAATTGTAGCAGGACTTTTATAATCTATCCCCCTTACAATAAAGGCCAACATTCCATTTATCTTCTTAATTACTTTTGTGTTTCATGTACAAGGACCCCCAGATCCCTCTGTACTGCAGCATATTGTAATCTCACCCCATTTAAATAATAATTTGCTTTTTTATTTTTCTTACCAAAGTGATCACTGCGTGCTAGTACAGTACCACAGCTATCCAAAGTCCCCCTCGTCTCTCTCTCTCTGAAACCTCCTGCAGCCCTGCAATCTTTCCCCTGAGCTCTCCCTTCCCCTGACCTCTGTGTCTTGTGCATCTTCCTTCCTTTCACCACACCACTGGAGGATAGAACTTCAGCCATCCGCATCAGAGTAAACATCGACGCCGACTTCATAATTTTGGACTTTAAGATTTGAACATTGCTTTTTCATATTTCAGAAGAGCTGACAACATGACTGGGACAGGCCCAGGAATGTTCCACAGGAATACACATCAGATGGGCGGGGATAGTCTGGGATGGCTGAAAGCAGATGGAGGACTCTTTTGTCATGTAATGGTAACCCATCAGTGAGAGATCTGGTAAACTGGTCAGTGCTCAAGCCATCGGAATGACTGAGAGCCACGGAGCGCGGGAACCTCAGGATAAAGGAAGCTATTTGGCCACCCAGACTCATTGGAGCCTTTATCCCCAGGAAGAGCCCGGTAACAAAGGCACAGGCTGAAGGTGTGATTCATTGCTCTTTAGTTGGACTGCCTCAGTCAAAGTACTGTTTTTTGGCACAAGGATTCAGCAAGCATTTTTTCAGGAATAAAAGTAGGCAATTTGCTGTCATATCTCTCTCTCTCTCCACTTCTACACTTGCTTGCTATGCATTCAAGGACTGAGCACTCCATCTAGGATGGTGAGAAGAAACCATCATCTATGAGCATAGAGAGCCTCACTTTTTCGACTGGAAAGTTGACCTTGAGACTGGGACTTGGAAACCACAGATTGGTACAGATCCAGAAGATACGCCTCATTGGGAGAAGCAGGGAGTAAGCCAGAGGGGTAACTGGTGAGCATTATCCCAGCCCACACATCCTTTAAACCACCGCATAGTGTGAAGGGGTGTCATGTGTCCCAACCAAGCCTTAGGGGTTTAGTGGGGAGGTTCTGCGCGGATCATAGGCGTGCACACAGTATGTTGGACAGATTCGGTGGTGCACTATTGAGCCAAGCAGGGTATTTTAGTTGTGGGTACTTTGCGATAGGGGCCTGTTCAGACAGGCCAGTGTTGTGTGTTGTACTGTGTTTTTTTTACACCACCAGGGTGTGTTTGACTGGAAGCAGATGTGTGCTTTAACTTGAATAAAAGCATTGTGACGGTTGAGACCGAAAGATCTGTCTATAACTGAGTATTCTGTTCACTACTATAATTCCGGGAGTCTAGAAGTGTTGTAAGGGGGGTGATTCGAAAACACCAAGGGCAAAACCACTTTACATAAGCCCCATGCTCTGGCATCACCTTGCGCAAACCATATGCTTCCCGAGGCTACAGAACTCCTAGCTTAATTTAGCTTCTCCACATCCCTCTCCTCATACTTTCTTAAAAACTACCTTTTTGATTACGTTTTGGTCACCTCCCCTTCTTTGTCTTGGTGTCCACTTTTCCCTGCATCTCTCTAAGTGATCTGGAATATTTATCTACAATAAAGGCACTGTATGAAAGCAAGTTTCTGTTTGTTGTTTTTGATATCACGAGGCGAATAATATAAGCTGTAATTACCAGCTTCACCTGGTGAGATGGAAGCCTGTGCAGTCTGCCTCAGCTGAATAGCATCTTATGTCGCAGTTGCTCAAAACTGCCACGGCGTTCCCGAAAGCTGTAGCATCTGGAGTGTCGAGATGCGTCTGAATGGAATTATCCTGTAACTGTGGAGGAAGCGAGGCTATGAGGAGATGATAAAGATTCAGAACATAGCCCGAGCTTGATCAATTATCCGCAGCTGGCTTAGCATGTGGCGTAGAACCGTTGACTCCTGTCTGCAAAGTGAGACATATTTTTCCTCGAGCTGAATTAAGCTAGGAGTTCTGTAGCCTCGGGAAGTCAGATAATAATTTACTGCATACCCACTGGTCACAGTGTCTGTCTCACTTTACACTGTAGAACATCGCATATATTTTTGAGTTTTTCTTCAGTGTAGAGTCCTGATTCCTAGTTCTTATAATGATACAATCATACAGCATAGAAGGAGGCCATTTGGCCCTTGGTGCTTGTGCCGGTTCATTGAACGCGCTATCCAATTAGTGCCAGTCACTTGCTCCTTCCCCGTAGCTCTGCATTTGTTTCCCCTCTGTCATGTATGCACCTGTGCGTATGCTCACAGGTTGGTAGAGCTGTTGAGTTGTGAGTGGCTTAGCCAGTCACATGATGTTCACCAAGCTCAATCCAGGGCTTCGGGGAATCCATGATGGGGCAGGTGGTTGTGAGCCTGGAGGGTGAACTAGTAATGTGTAGTGTGATTGTTAAACCTTTGCAAATAAACCAACTAGTTCTTAATAGCAATGTGTTGCTATAAATTCTTAAGCAAAGAACACATGAAGCAAATACATTACATACTCCAAGTAGTTATCTAATTCTCTTTTCAAAGTTACTATTGAATCTGCTTCCATCAACCTTTCATAAGAACATAAGAACATAAGAAATTGGGGCAGGAGTAGGCCATACGGCCCCTTGAGTCTGCTCCACCATTCAATACGACCATGGACTCAGCTCCACTTCCCTGCCCGCTCCCCATAACACCTTATTCCCTTATTGTTTAACAAACTGTCTATTTCTGTCGTAAATTTATTTCATGTCCCAGCTTCCACAGCTCCCTGAGGCAGCGAATTCCACAGATTCACAACCCTTTGAGAGAAGAAATTTCTCCTCATTTCAGTTTTAAATGGGCAGCCCCTTATTCTAAGATCATGCCCTCTAGTTCTAGTCTCCTCCACCAGTGGAAACATCCTCTCTGCATCCACCTTGTCAAGCCCTCTCATAATCGTATACATTTCTATAAGATCACCTCTCATTCTTCTGAATTCCAATGAGTAGAGGTCCAACCTACTCAACCTTTCCTCATAACTCAACCTCCTCATCCCTGGGATCAACCTAGTGAACCTTCTCTGAACTGCCTCCACAGCAAGTATATCCTTTTGTAAATATGGAAACCAAAACTGCATGCAGTATTCTAGGTGTGACCTCAGCAATACTTTGTACAGTTGTAACAAGACTTCCCTGCTTTTATATTCCACCCCCTTTGCAATAAGGGCCAAGATTCCATTGGCCTTCCTGATCACTTGTTGTACCTGCATACTATTCTTTTGTGTTTCATGCACAAGAACCCCAGGTCCTGCTGTACTGCAGCACTTTGCAATCGTTCTCCATTTAAATAATAACTTGCTCTTTGATTTTTTTTCTGCCAAAGTGCATGACCTCACACTTCCCAACATTCCATCTGACAAATTCTTGCTCACTCACTTAGCCTGTCTATGTCCTCCTGCAGCCTCTTGATGTCCTCCTCACATATTGCCCTTCCTCCCATCTTTGTATTGTCAGCAAACTTGGCTATGTCACACTCAATCCCCTCTTCCAAGCCGTTAATATAGATTGTAAATAATTTGGGTCCCAGCACTGATTCCTGTGGCACCCCACTCGTTACTGATTGCCAACCAGAGAATGGACCATTTATCCCGACTCTCTGTTTTCTTTTTGTCAGCCAATCTTCTATCCATGCTAATATATTACCCCCAACCCCATGAACATTTATCTTGTGCAGTAACCTTGTCAAATAATGCCTTCTGGAAGTCCAAATACACTACATGCATTGGTTCCCCTTTATCCACCCTGTTCGTTACATCCTCAAAGAATTTCAGCAAATTTGTCAAACATGACTTCTCCTTCATAAATCCTTGTTGACTTTGCCTGACCAAATTTTGCTTTTCCATATGTCCTGTTACTGTTTCTTTAATAATGGACTCCAACATTTTCCCAAGCACAGATGTTAGGCTAACTGGTCTATAATTTCCTGCTTTTTGTTTGCCTCCTTTTTTGAATAGGGGTGTTACTTTTGCAGTTTTCCAATCTGCTGGAAACTCCCTAGAATCCAGGGAATTTTGGTAAATTACAACCAATGCATCCACAATCCCTGCCGTTACTTCTCTTAAGACCCTAGGATGCAAACCATCAGGTTCAGGGGATTTATCTGCCTTTAGTCCCATTATCTTACTGAGCACAGCCTCCTTAGTGATTGCGATTATGTTAAGCTCCTCCCCCCTATAGCCCCTTGACTATCCACTGTTGGAATATTATTAGTGTTCTCTACCCATAAAAACTGATACAAAATACTTATTTTAGAGTTTCTGCCATCTCCATGTTCCCCATTACTAATTCCCCGGTCTCGTCCTCTATGGGACCAACATTTATTTTAGCCACTCTTTTTCTTTTTATATACCTATAGAAACTCTTGCTATCTGTTTTTATATTTTGTGCTAGTTTACTTTCATAGCCTATCTTCCCTTTCTTAATCATTTTTTTAAGTCATTCTTTGCTGGCTTTTAAAAGCTTCCCAGTCTTCTGTCCTCCCACTAGTTTTGGCCACTTTGTATGCCCTTGTTTTTAATCGGATACCGTCTTTTATTTCTTTCGTTAGCCACGGATGGCTTTCTTTTCTCTTGCACCCTTTCTTCCTTACTGGAATATATTTTTCTTGAGAGTTGTGAAATATCTCTTTAAATGTACACCGTCCCACACTTTAATCTGTTTTCCCAGTCCACTTTAGCCAACTCTGCCCTCATACCTTCATAGTCTTCTTTATTTAAGCTTAGTAAGCTCAGGCAATGCATTCCATTAAAAGCACTATGTAAATTCTTGTTATTGATGATGATATTGAAGTTGTCAGCTTCCTCCTGCTTCTCCACTATCATCCCAAGATGTAAAGTTTAATAATCAATTTTCAATCTAAAGTACAAGTACTCTTCCAAATTTACCATCACTGCATACAGAAATTAACAATAAATCGACACTTTATTTGTAAGTTGACAAATGTATTTCTGAATAACCTTTCACACCGAGCACACGGATATCTGGACAATGTCATGACTAACATACACCAATAACTCAAAAGCAAAACATTGCGGATGCTGGAAATCGGAAATAAAAACAGCAAGTGCTGGAAATACTCAACACGTCAGACAGCATCTGTGGAGAGAGAATTACAGTTAATGTTTCAGGTCGATGCCCTTTCATCAGAACTGGAAAAGGTTAGAGATGTAACAGGTTTTAAGCAGGTAGAGAGGTGAAGGCGGGTTGGGGGGGGCGGGGGGGGGATGGACAAAAGGGAAGGTCTGTGATGGGGTGGAAGGCAGGAGAGATTAAAAGACAAAAGGTAAAAAAGGGTGGTAATGAGACAAGTAAAGAAACAAAAATGACTGAACAACTAGAAATTTTTCAGTTGATCAGAGAGAGCCAACATGGATTTGTAAAAGGGAGGTCATGACTTACAAACATGATTGTATTTTGAGGAGGTGGCTAAAGTTATGGACAGGGGCATGTCTATGGATGTTATTTATATGGACTTTCAGAAGGCATTTGATAAAGCCCCTCATAAAAGACTGTTAACTAAGGTTGAATTGAAGGCAAATTATTGACATGCTTAGGAAATTGGCTGAGCAGCAGAAGACAGAGAGTAGGAATAATGGCTCAATTTTGGCCAGGAGTAGCTCCGTTTTTTTGAGAGTAACTTGGTTTTTCTGGCGTAACTTAAAAATCCCCATTTTCCCCAATCAATTTGCACCAGTGTAACTGAGTTAATTACGATTTTTTTAGTTTCATTTTTTTTTCTCAAAAGGGGGCGTTATCAGCCACCTACACCAGTTCTGCCCATTTAGGCAACTTTGGCCAGCTAATAGTTACTCCAAATCAACTCAGGTCAGCGTATGTGGCCACTTGAGAAAATCCTTGCGGAGAGTTAAAGAAATCGGCGCAGGAAGGTCTGGGAAAGGGGCGGGAAGCGGCGAGGACCTGCCTGCACCTAAACCACCAAGCCGTACAAACCACCAAACCTTGCAAACAAAAAGTAATAAGAATTCAATAAAAATAAAAAATTGAAGTAAGTCCGACCTTCATCTTCAAACTCGGCCCAGGAAGGCAGCGGGCCAGCTGGTGCTGGGGGCCACTTGGCCAGGGCTAGGGGCGGGTGGGCAGGAGAACTAATAGAAATCATCGGCAGACAGGAGCACTATCAGTTCTCCTGCCCGCACCTAGCCCTGGCAGTGGCAACCCGGTGCAATCAATCTCTTAGAAATCGCACCGGGAGGCCACTTAACCAGAGCTAGGGGCGGGAGCAATTCAACTGGCCGGAATCGGGGCCCACAGAACAGTTGCAGCAAGCAAATCACCGGAGAGGCTGCAGCAAGCAAACGGAGAGGCTGGAGGTGAGGAGAGATTCAACTGGCCAGCATCAGGGCCCACAGAACGGCTGTAGCAAGCAAATCACCGGAGAGGCTGCAGCAAGCAAATGGAGAGGCTGGGGGCGAGGAGCTACTGCGCATGCGCGGACATCACCAGCGGACTGCACTGCGCATGTGCAGACGTCCCGGCACAGTTTTTGGCACAGAACACTGGCTCCACTCCCGACTCGACTGGCCACGCTGCGCGACTACAGGGAAGAGGCTGGACAGCGGCCAAAGTGGTAAGCACGTTTTTCGCCGCACTTCAGAATGGAGAAAAGCGGCGAAACTCCGGTAAGTGCACCAAAAAACGGGTTGGGCCAATATTGAGGCCAATGGGTGGTACTCAAATTGGCTGGATGTGATTAGTGGTGCTCCGCAGGGATCTGTGTTAGGGCCTCAACTATTCACAATATTTATTAACGGCTTCGATGACAGCATAGAAAGATATATATCCAAATTTGCCGATGACATAAAGTTAGGCGGCATTATAGGCAGTATAGATGAAAGCATAAAATTACAAAGAGATATTAATAGATTAAGTGAATGGGCAAAACTATGGTAAATGGATTTCAATGCAGGCAAATGTGAGGTCTTCCACTTTGGACCTAAAAAGGATAGAATAGGGTACAAGTTGGACTTCGCTGGTCTGGGATTTTCTGGTCCGGGAACATCCGTGGTTTGGCATTAGTCCCGGTTTCCTGCACTTCCTGGCTTTCAATGTTCAGTGAAGTAACCGGACCAGGCAAGGAAAGGGAAGGACAAGTGGCTGACTGAGGTGCAGAAGCTGGGCCAAAGGGAGAGGAGGGCTTTTAAAAATAAAAGCACCAAACCAACGTGGGAAGGGAGGACCTTGAGATAATCACTGTCACTAGGGGGGTAGTGCTGGACAGGCTAATGGGACTCAAGGTAGACAAGTCCCCTGGTCCTGTAGAAATGCATCCCAGGGTATTAAAAGAGATGGCGGAAGTTATAGCAGATGCATTTGTTATAATCTACCAAAATTCTCTGGACTCTGGGGAGGTGCCAGCGGATTGGAAAGCAGCTAATGTAACGCCTCTGTTTAAAAAAGGGGGCAGACAAAAGGCAGGTAACTATAGGCCAGTTAGTTTAAAATCTGTAGTGGGGAAAATGCTTGAAACTATCATTAAGGAAGAAATAGCGGGACATCTAGATAGGAATAGTGCAATCAAGCAGACGCAGCATGGATTCATGAAGGGGAAATCATATTTAACTAATTTACTGGAATTCTTTAAGTATATAACGAGCATGGTGGATGGAGGTGTACCGATGGATGTGGTTTATTTAGATTTCCAAAAGGCATTCGATAAGGTGCCACACAAAAGGTTACTGCAGAAGATAAAGGCATGCGGAGTCAGAGGAAATGTATTAGCATGGATAGAGAATTGGCTGGCTAACAGAAAGCAGAGAGTCGGGATAAATGGGTCCTTTTCGGGTTGGAAATCGGTGGTTAGTGGTATGCCACAGGGATCGGTGCTGGGACCATAACTGTTTACAATATACATAGATGACCTGGAAGAGAGGACAGAGTGTAGTGTAACAAAATTTGCAGATGACACAAAGATTAGTGGGAAAGCGGGTTGTGTAGAGGACACAGAGAGGCTGCAAAGAGATTTAGATAGGTTAAGCGAATGGGCTAAGGTTTGGCAGATGGAATACAATGTCGGAAAGTGTGAGGTCATCCACCTTGGGGGGAAAAAAAACAGTAAAAGGGAATATTATTTGAATGGGGAGAAATTACAACATGCTGAGGTGCAGAGGGACCTGGGGTCCTTGTGCATGAATCCCAAAAAGTTAGTTTGCAGGTGCAGCAGGTAATCAGGAAGGCGAATGGAATGTTGGCCTTCATTGCGAGAGGTATGGAGTACAAAAGCAGGGAGGTCCTGCTGCAATTGTATAGGGTATTGGTGAGACCGCACCTGGAGTACTGCGTGCAGTTTTGGTCACCTTACTTAAGGAAGGATATACTAGCTTTGGAGGGGGTACAGAAACGATTTACTAGGCTGATTCCGGAGATGAGGGGGTTACCTAATGATGATAGATTGTGTAGACTGGGTCTTTACTCATTGGAGTTCAGAAGGATGAGGGGTGATCTTATAGAAACATTTAAAATAACGAAAGGGATAGACAAGATAGAGGCAGAGAGGTTGTTTCCACTGGTCGGGGAGACTAGAACTAGAGAGCACAGCCTCAAAATACGGGGGAGCCAATTTAAAATCGAGTTGAGAAGGAATTTCTTCTCCCAGAGGGTTGTGAATCTGTGGAATTATCTGCCCAAGGAAGCAGTTGAGGCTAGCTCATTGAATTCAAGTCACAGATAGATAGATTTTTAACCAATAAGGGAATTAAGGATTACGGGGAGTGGGCGGGTAAGTGGAGCTGAGTCCACGGCCAGATCAGCCATGATCTTGTTAAATGGCGGAGCAGGCTTGAGGGGCTAGATGTCCTACTCCTGTTCCTAATTCTTATGTTCTTATGTTCTTATGTTCTTATGTAAATGTGAATTTCTACATGAAGAGAGAGAGCAAGGTCCAAGTTTCGCAGGCTGAGCTGGGGCATGGCAGAGGTGTTCAGGAGCCCAGGCGCTGTCGACAGGTATGGTAAGCCTAGGCTTGGCGTGACTTCCCGTGGTTTGGAAAATTCTATGTTTTGGCACTGCTCAGGTCCTGAGATGCCGGACCACAGAGGTCCAAGCTGTACTTTCGAAATGTTGGAAAGCTAACAGTAGTGGAGGTCCAAAGAGACTTGAAGGTCCAGGTAAATCGATCATTAAAATGTCATGAACAGATAGAGAAAATAATCAAAAACACTAATGGAATGCTGCCCTTAATATCGAGAGGGCAAAAATACAAGGGGGTAGAAGTTAGCTGCAGCTATACAAAACTCGAGTTAGACCACACCTGGAGTACTGTAAGCACTACACCTTAGGAAGTATATCTTGGCCTGAGAGAGAGTACAGTGCAGATTTATCAGAATGATACCCGAACTTCAAGGTTTAGCTTCAGTGGAGAGATTACACAAATAAGGCTAGTATTCCCGAGACTTTAGAGGATTAAGGGATGATCTGATCGAAGTTTTCAAGATATTAAGGGGAACAGATAGGATAGATAGAGAGAAACTATTTCTGCTGGTTGGGATTCTAGGACTAGGGGACCTGGGGCTAGAACCTCCGCGTTTGTGCTTATCGCCCAAAAATGGGCGTTATTTCCGGCGTGGGCATTAAAAAAGGGTTTTCAGATCGCCGGCTTCTCGCCCATTCTCAAAACACCTAGTTTACATTTCTGAAAATGGGCGTTACCGCAAGCGATATCAAATAGGAGGTAGCGTTACATTTTTTTTGACCTTCTGCCACAAAGTGTGGCTGTCCTTAGCAACGGCATGGCAACGCTCGATTCCCGCGATTTTGGAGGTCAAGGGTCACCATGACATGCACAGAAAGGAGACAGAGAGAGAGGGAGCTCAGAGGGACTGAAGGCGTGTCTGGGTGTGCTTTGGCTGCTTTGGGAGGAATGAGGGAGACTTTAGAGCTTCACAGCAAGTAGGCAAACAAAAATTAGCTGTTACCAGCCACATATTTAACCAAATTTGGTCTATAATGGAGGGAGAGGAGGAGGCATCACAGCACGCTGTGGAGACTGATGCTGGAGAGAGCAGTGAGGTGGGAGAGGACCACATTGGAGGCCGCAAAAGACAAGGCAAATGCATCCCTCCTGCAGGCGGTCGAGTTACGCTGGGGTGATTTGACACAGGGAGGGCGTGGGAAACTCACCCCAAAGGCCTACCAGAGGATATGGACCGAGATAGCAGAGGTGGTCTTGTCGGCGACCAATGAGGTGTGTGAGGGCAACCAATGCCGCAAACGATGGAACGACCTTATGAGATACGCAAGAGTAAGTATTACATTGATTTACATGTACTTATGTATTTATATAATTTGATTTGTAACAGTCATAAGTGACTATCAGCAGATGTGAAATCTAGCACTTTTACCGGGAATGTTTTACTCAAAGCCTGCGGTACGTCTTTCGGTAAAGAATGATAATAATTATAATAATCTGATTACATCTGTCCATTATGTGTTGTATCAGTCTCTGTGACAGTACCTAGCAATGATATCACGCAATGATCTCATGCCATGTCGTCCTGTCACCTTTTTACAGAAGATGCTATCGACGATGAGGTCCGTGCAGAGGCGAATGGGTGGGGGGCCACCAGTCCCCAGTGACATCACAGAGATGGTGGAGCGAGTGCTCGCACTCATGGGGAAGCACCCCCGGATAGCCACGGACACATCTGCAGACCCTGAAGTGATGCTACGTGAGTAAAGCTTACACCATTGTGTGATGTTGTAAAGTCAATAGATGCCACACCCACTCATGTCCAAACAATCATATATGATAGATGATTTCTCAAAGTGTCATAGAAATAATGCTGACCGAATGAAAATCATCGCAATGCACAATGTGTTGATGGTCATGAAATGTGATGTCTGCGATGATTTTGAGAGCGGTGGTGCTTTTGCCGTGCATATGCTGTGTGTAGCGCTGGACTCACCTTGTCACCCTAGCACCCGCTTCTCCTCTAATAATCTTATTTGTGTCTTGCAGCTCAGCCAGCAGCACGGCCCCAGGCAAAGCCACAGAGGCCAGAAGGTGGGGGGGGGGTGGAGCAAGAGTTGGCAGACGATCCCACTACATCTGGTGCTGAGGAGCTCCGATTGTCGCCCATCAATCCGCTGGGTCTGCTCTCGACGGATGAGAGCGCGGACTTCGAAGAACCTGCATCACCACGCTCCAGAAGCCATTCCACCCCAAGGCCATCTAGTGGTCCTCCGTTCATTCCCGCCTCCACTTTGGAGGTGCCGGCCCCAAGCACCTCTCTACAGGGCACCCCATTTGTCCCCAGGATGGTGCGACCTCGCAGAGGCCTCGTGGACGCGGCAGGTCTGTTCCACGAGCGCAACATTACAGCGGAGAGATGTTACAGTTGTCCAGGAGGATTGTAGACATTGGTGACCAGCTCATCGAAGCATTGGGGGGCATATCCCGACACCTGGCCACCATGACCCAGTACATTAAGCGCATGGCAGAGCTCCTGGATGTGATAGCCAAGAACAGTGCTGCCAAAGGCCTCCCAGTGGTCCCCGAGCGCGGCACTCCACCTCTAGGTTCCGCACGAGCACTGCGAGTTGATATGTCCTTACTATACAGTATAAATGCACACGAGGCCCATACTTGAGAGAAGGTCACTCTGTGACTAGTTACCTTTATTACCAAGACCTCAAGTGATGAAGGTGGATGGAGCTTCCCCTTTTATACCTGAACGTCCAGGATAGGAGTGTCTCCCACAAGTTCACCCCCTTGTGGTTAATGTTCTCAAGGTGTACAACTTAGGTCAGCTTACACATGGGTTACAATGATAGTTGAATACATGACATCACCTTCCCCCGCAAAGTCTTATTGAGATCACAGGTTAAGTCTCTCTGGTGTTTTACGCTCCCTTGTAGAGCGCCTGAGTTGGGGCTCCGGTTGTTGGGCGCTATCCTGAGTGTCTGCTGTTTGCAGTGCCTCAGGCCTGTCTGGACTGCCCACAGTGATTGGGCTCTCCTCCACTTGGTTCTGGTGTTCGGTCACCTGTAGTGGAGTAAACTCTACGTCGTGTTCTTCCTCTGCTTCTTCTATGGGGTTGCTGAACCTCCTTTTAGTTTGATCCACGTGTTTGCGGCATATTTGTCCATTGGTAGGTTTAACTACCAAAACCCTACTCCCCTCTTTGGCAATCACAGTGCCTGCAAACCATTTGGGCCCTGCAGCCTAATTAAGGACAAAAACAGAGTCATTGACATCAATACATCGCACCCTCGCATTCCTGTCATGGTAGTTACATTGTGACTGACGCCTGCTCTCAACAATTTCTTTCATAGTAGGGTGTATAAGGGATAATCGGGTTTTGAGCGTCCTTTTCATTAGCAGCTCTGCAGGTGGAACCGCTGTGAGCGAGTGTGGTCGGGATCTATTGGCCAACAGGAGGCATGATAAGTGGCTTTGTAGGGAACCCCCTTGGATTCTGAGCATCCCCTGTTTGATTATCTGCACTGCTCGTTCAGCCTGGCCGTTTGAGGCTGGCTTGAACAGTGCCGTTCTGACATGGTTGATTTCATTGCCTGCCATGAAGTCCTGGAATTCAGTGCTTGTGAAGCACGGGCCATTGTTGCTTACCAAGACATCCGGTAGACCATGGGCGGCGAACATTGCTCGAAGACTTTCTACTGTGGCAGAGGATGTGCTTGAATTTAAAATGGCACACTCAATCAATTAGGAATAGGCGTCTGCTACAACCAAATACACTTTTCCCATGAAAGGACCTGCGTAGTCCACATGGATGCGTGACCATTGCTTGGCGGGCCAGGACCAGGGGCCAAGGGGGACTTCCCTGGGTGCGTTGCCAGATGAGCACACGTGTTGCACCTGCGAACACAAAATTCCAGGTCTGCATCTATCCCTGGCCACCAAACGTGTGACCTGGCAATTGCCTTCATCATGACAATGCCCGGGTGCTCATTGTGAAGTTGTCTGATAAACACCTCTCTGCCCCTCTGGGGCATGACTACGTGCTTTCCCCACAGTAGGCAATCGGCCTGAATCGAGAGTTCATCTTTGCGCCTATGAAACGGTTTAAATTCCTCAGGGCATGCCCCGTACATGGCTGCCCAGTCCCCATTCAGGACACATTTCTTAACTAAAGACAGTAGCGGGTCTTTATTTGTCCAGACTTTAATCTGACGGGCTGTTACAGGTGAGCCTTCGCTTTTGAAAGCTTCAACAACCACGACCATCTCAGCATTATGCTCAGTTGCCCCCTCAATTGTGGCTAGCAGGAGCCTGCTGAGTGCATTGGCACAGTTTTCAGTGCCCAGTCTATGCCGAATTGTGTAGTCATAGGCGGCTAATGTGAGTGCCCACCTCTGTAGGTTGGCCGATGCGTTCGCATTTATGGCCTTGTTGTTGGCCAAAAGGGACTTTAGGTGTTTGTGATCTGTCTCCAGCTCAAATTTCCTGCCAAACAGGTACTGGTGCATTTTTTTTACTGCATATACTTTTTCTACCATCCCGTAGCCCCTTTCTGCCCGGGAAAGACTTCTGGAGGCATAATCTACAGGCTGTAACTGACCATTGACATTCACATTTTGCAGCACACACCCGACCTCATAGGACGACGCATCGCATATTAAAACAAGTTTCTTACACGGGTCATATAACGTTAACCGTTTGTTGGAGCATAACAAATTGCGTGCTCTATCAAAGGCCCTTTCCTGGCTGTCCCCCCAGACCCAATCGCGACCTTTGTGTAGGAGCACATGTAGCGGCTCTAACAGCATGCTCAATTTGGGAAGAAAGTTACCAAAATAGTTCAGGAGCCCCAGGAACGAACGCAGCTCTGCCGTGTTACGGGGTCTGGGGGCTCTCTGGATCGCTTCCGTCTTGGACACAATAGGTCTGATCCCGTCTGCTGCTACCCTCCTCCCGAGGAATTCTACCTCTGGAGCTAAGAAGACGCACTTCGCCTTTTTCAGTCGCAGCCCTACCCGGTCCAGTCTGCTTAGCACCTCCTCCAGGTTGTGGAGGTGTTCTTTAGTATCGCGATCCGCGATGAGGATGTCGTCTTGAAAAGCATCGTCCTTGGGATCGATTTGAGGAGGCTTTCCATATTTCGCTGAAAGATAGCAGCGGCCGAACGAATCCTGAAGGACATCTGTTATACTCAAACAACCCCTTGTGTGTCGTGATGGTGGTCAGCTTCTTCGACTCACTCGCCAGCTCCTGGGTCATGTAAGCTGAGGTCAGGTCCAATTTTGTAAAAGGTTTGCCACCGGATAGCGTCGCAAAGAGGTCCTCCGCTCTCGGTATTGTAGTGACACCCGATTGATAGTGGCCTTATAATCGCTACATATCTTGACCGACCCATCTGCCTTGAGCACCGGCATGATCGGGCTCGCCCAGTCACTGAATTCGACTGGCGAGATGATGCCTTCCCTCAGCAGGTGGTCCAACTCGCATTCTATCTTTGCCCGCATCACGTACGGCACCGCTCTGGCCTTGTGGTGTACTGGCCTGTTGTCCGGGGTAATGTGAATCACTACCATGGCCCCCATGAAAGTGCCGATGCCGGGTTGAAATAATGAGTCAAATTTGTCCAGGATCTGTGAGCATTATACTCGCTGCACAGAAGAAATTGCATTGTCATCGCCCCATTTCCAGTTCATGACAGCAAGCCAACTCCTCCCCAGTAGTGCGGGACCATCCCCCGAGACAATCCAGAGTGGCAACCTGTTCTCCGAATCTTTGTGGGTCACAACTACCGTGGCACTGCCTAGCACCGGAATGATCTCCTTTGTATATGTCCGTAGCTGTGCATCAATCGGCAATAATTTTGGCCTCCTGGCCTTGGACACCCACAACCTTTTGAACTGTTTGATACTCATCAGGGACAGGCTGGCCCCCGTGTCTAGCTCCATTAATACTGGGATGCCATTGAGGAGCACTTTCATCATTATCGGTGGTGTCCTGGTATATGAACTGTATATGTGCTCCACATGAACTCGCTGAACTTCAGCTTCCGGCTATTTCCCCCAGTATTCATTTGGCCTCGTAGGGCTTACATTGGGCCCGTCCTCCTCGTACATCAACCTGGCTGCAGGCTTCCTGCACATAAGTGCCAAGTGACCGCTGACGTTGCAGTTTCTGCAGGTATATTGCTGATACCTGCAAGCTCTGGCTGTGTGTTTGCCTCCACATCTCCAGCATGAGTTGGAGGTCCAGTTGTTGGAAACAAAAGGTCCATTACCAGTCGATTGTCTTTGACTGTCTCTGTAACTGTCCTTAAGCGCACCATTAACAAGTGTTGATGGCCCCATTACTGGCCGCATTGTCCATTGCGATGGCATGAAGCGCCGTTAAGCTAGCCATTTTCTCTGTTGAATTCCCCTTTGGGTTCGACTACATGCTGGGGATGTCCGATTGCCCTTGTCTGCCTAGAGAACTGTGTGCCGCGTTAACAATGTTGAGTCCCTGGTCGTTTGCTGCATTTGAGCCAAGATTTTTGTCGTACATCATTCTGGTCTCTTCCTTCCCTGAGATAAATGTCTGGGCTATCAGAGCCGCCGCTTTCAAGGTCAAGTCTTTGGTCTCAATCAGTTTCCTGAAAACCCCAGCTTGTCCGATGCCCTCAATAAAAAAGTCTTGCAGAATCTCCGCTCTGCATGCATCTGGGAACTTACATAGGTTCGCCAGATGCCGGCGATCTGCCATGAAATCTGGAACGCTTTGCCCTTCTCGCCGCTGGTGCGTGTAAAACCGGTGTCTTGCCATGTGCATGCCGCTCGCTGGTTTAAGGTATTCCCCGATCAACTTACTGAGCTCTTCGAACGTCTTGTCCACCGGCTTCTCTGATGCTAGAAGGTCCTTCATCAGGTAGTACGTTCTGGATCCACAAACCGTCAGTAGATGAGCCCTGTGTTTGTCGGCCGAATCCTGTCCCAACCATTTCTTAGTGACAAAACTTTGCTGTAGTCTCGCAATAAAGTCATCCCAATCATCACCAACACAGTACCTCTCTTCTGTGCTGCTAGTGGCCGTGCTCGCATGGTTTAAATCCCAGTTTCTCGTCACCAATGATATGTCCTTACTATACAGTATAAATGCACACGAGGCCCATACTTAAGAGAAGGTCACTCTGTGACCAGTTACCTTTATTAGAAGACCTCAAGTGATGAAGGTGGCTGGAGCTTCCCCTTTTAGACCTGAAAGTCCAGGTTAGGAGTGTCTCCCACAAGTTCACCCCCTTGTGGTCAATGTTCTCAAGGTGTACAACTTAGGTTAGCTTATACATGGGTTACAATGATAGTTGAATACATGACACAAATGACAGATGTATCCTGGGGACCACACTCCTGCTTTGCCTTTGTATTCTGTGTTGCTGGACATGTTGAACATGTGATTTATGTCAATGGTGGCAAAAGTGGGGTGTGGGCGGGGGTTGGGTGTTATTGGCTGTGATACTTATGATTTCAGACCAATGTTGGTATTAAACTTTTGTTATT
Source organism: Pristiophorus japonicus (assembly GCF_044704955.1). NCBI lineage: Eukaryota > Metazoa > Chordata > Chondrichthyes > Pristiophoridae > Pristiophorus > Pristiophorus japonicus. Next base: position 34,958,855 of record NC_091977.1, read on the forward strand.
GAACATAACCTTGTTGTGCATTGTCTCAGATAGCTGGACTGTTACACACTGGTGATTCCTTATCATGAAAGGATTAAATGCAACTTAACATCATTCAACGTAAACTTTAACTGGCACCAAGTTGATGGGCATCATTGATGTCTGAGCTGCACACACACAGCAATGTGTCAGCGTTGTCACTCACATCAGTGCTCTTTCAGGCAAATCTTTCCGATATCAGCTCCTCACGTAAGAGTGAGATTTAACAAATGCCAGCCACACCGCTGGCGTTCGTTCTGGCTCGTTCCACTTTTTTGGGCGGTTTTTTTGAGCAGGTGATATTGTGGGCGATATGTGTGCGAGGTGGTGAAATTGATGATGGGCGATCTCCATGGCTGCTAGTTTGGGTAAATATGCTCTTTATGACAAAAAACAGTGGCTGGCCATTCATATTGAATCTCGCCGTTAATTTTGCACAGAAAGTAATGCTGGGCGATATTATGGGCATTGATTTCGGCCTTTCTGTTGATTCCTGGCAAAAAAAGTGGGCGGCCAGTAATATTATTTCCCGGCGATAAGCACATTGGTAAAATAACGCTCGTCGATAAGTCTCCTTAAAAAGCCCGTCAGTTTCCATTTTGTGCCAAAATGAGCAAGATGTACGTCATTTCAGCGGTAAAATGGGCGTTAAGTGGGCGGTAAGCATGCAAGCAAAGTGGAGTTCTAGCCCCTGGTGTACGAATTAGAGTCAGACATTTCAGGAGTGAAATTAGGAAACACTTCTACACACAAAGAGTGGTAGCAGTTTGGAGCACTCTTCTGCAAATGGCAATTGATGCTCGATCAATTGTTAATCTTAGATCAGAGATTGATAACTTTTTGTTGACTAACGATATTATCGGGTTATGGGCCAAAGGCGGGTATATGGAGTTCGGTCACAAATCAGTCATGATCTCACTGACGACGGAACAGGCTCGAGGGGCTCAATGGCCTGCTCCTATTGCTATGTTCCTAAAATATGTGTCTAGAGAGAAGAAAATGGCTGTAGTAGAATCATTAGCAACATCTGTTGTGCAATAACATGAGAGCAATGGTTGTGATGTGAAATTGTTGGACTCAATGTTGAGTCCAGAAGGCTGTAAATTGCCTAACTGAGAGATGAGGTGCTGTTCCTTGAGCTTCATTTGAGCAATGTAGGAGGCAGAGGACAGAGTGGGGCGGTGAATTAAAATGACAGGCGATCGGAAGCTCAGGGTCTTGCTTGCGGACTGAACGGAGGTGTTCCGCAGAGCAATCACCCAATCTGCGTTTGGTCTTCCCTCTGTGTCGAGGAGACCCCATCGTGGAAAAGCATACTTACAAAAGGGAAGTAAACATTTTATGCTGAACGTAACAAATTAATCCAGAAAATGAATTGTAAATATGAAATACTGCTACCTTTACTGCTGTTGTGTGACATTCAGCAGAAAAATGAAAGGCTAACAGCAACAGCAGACTTTACATTTACCACTAGATCTTTAATCAAGCAATTTCTTACACTCAGCATAAAATTTAAGCTTCAGATATATTTGCTGAAAATGTAATTTATTTCTCTTTACCTTTGCAGCTTCATATAAATGCTATTCTACGCTGAAATTTGTACAAACTTTGGCACAGGACACTGCTACTCGTGACACACTGGCTTAGAAATTGGCGCTGCGCTGTTTTGCAGGCACAAAATGAGCACCTAAGTGTCCAATATGGCAGATGGCATGCGTGCACATTCCACGCCGGAAGAGCGCCTCTCACCATATTGGTAAAGGCAGAAAAAGAGGCGACCCTATGCAAAATTGGTGTGTTCCGAACGCAGCGGACAGCATCTGAAAACACAGTCTACATGCGACCTAGACAGAGATCCTTAAAGCGACTGTTTGATGTTGCCACCAAAAAGGTAAGTTTGTTAAAAAATACTTGTGAGCCGGGAGGATCAGGAGTGCTCCTAGCGCCACTGCAGTGCCAAAGGCTGTTGCGCGCTTCCATTTGGCACCCTCCTGATCACCCCCTCCATCCCCCGATTTCACCCCTCCCTCCCAATTGCCACTCTGCCAGGACCTACCCGTGGGCCACAGCCGGCAATGAAGTGATCTGAATACCAATTGGCCATGATACTATTGCAGGCCTCTTACTAGTCAGGGGGCTGGTCTACATTGAGGGCATGTCAGGGCCAAGCTCATGACCTGAACCGGCAAATACAGGTGGGCTCAGGTCATGTGAGGCAGACCATATTTCAGGTGTGCTCCACCTGACCTCTGAACTGTGTCCAGATGGAGGAGAGACAGAAAAAAAATGGTTTTATATGTGAAACCCAGGTACCCATTTGGCTTTTTAAAAAATCCCTTTTTTTGACCTGACAACCTGTGTATCCTCACTTTTTTTGAATCTCTGGTTCTTCATTTCATTAAGAGTTGAATCATTTAGGGCATGTTACCTTCTGTTCCTTTCATCAAAATGTAGTGCATCAATTTATCAACACTACACCTGCCACATAACTGTCCACTTCCCAACTCTGACTATGTCGTCGTGTTGTCCTCTGAATTCTTCCTCACACATTGCTAAGCCCCCAAATTTGGCATTGCCAGCAAATTTAGATATTACTCCCCCTGCGAGAATAGTTAAATCATTTATGCAAATGAAGAACGCGAGATTCCAACAAAGATCACTGCTAACACCACTATCGACATCTTACCATTCTGAAAAACATACATTTACTTCTACTTCCTACGTTGAATCCTTTATTGAAGTATCTATGTACCTCTTTACCTTTCATACCATGGCCTGTAATCTTTGCAACATATCTCTTATTTTGAAATTCAAAATATTGTAACATGCACTGCATTACCTTTGGTATTTTCCTCAACCAATTCAATGAAATTAGTTCAGCAAAAGCTGTCATTTAAAAATCTGCACTAACTGTCCCTGATCAGCTCCTACCGTTCGAAGTGTTCTTCCTTATTACAGTCTCCAGCAGCTTTCCTATTAACGTCATGGGGCTAATAATGAATAGTCAACTGGTTGATCCCTTTTTTGGACCAGAGATGGAACATATACCAGCATCTGCTATCAATCCGATTTGCTGAAAAAATGTGGAAAATTATGCTTCCTACCTTAGCTATCTGATCACTAATCTCCCTTAGTGTTCTAGAGCAATTTGACGTAATTACCATTAGTCCCAATAAACCTTTTAGTAATGTCTAATTTTTAATATTTGTATATCTTAGTGGTTCCTCTGCATCCTCCTGTGGTGCAACTGCATTTTGTCCTTCACCATCCTTTAAATGGTGAATGGTTTTTACAAATCTGGCCATGGTGAGACCATCCCTGGCGTCCCGGGCAGCATTGCGGTCGGGTGCTGATGCCCTCTGTCTTGTGCAGCATCAGTTGATTGCAGAGAAGTTTGGTGCTGTTGTTGGTGCTGCAGGTGTGAGTGGTGCTGCTAGTGTTGGGGATGATCATGGTGGGATTCTGAGGACCAAGGTGAGATCGTTTCAAAGGCACTGATGCCAATCTGTCAGGTGATCTTGAGATGACAGAAGCAAACTGTCAATGGTGAGAAAGCTTGTTTCAATTAATTGACACTGGATAGAGAGTTTACTCCAAACACTTGCAACCTGCATAAAGCTCAATCTCTCTTCCAAGCACTTTACAGCCAATGAAGCACTTTTTGAAGTGTAGTCACTGTTGGAATTTAGGAAATGCTACAACCAATTTGCACACAGCCAACTCCCAGAAACAGCAATGAAATGAATCATTGGATATTATATTTTTAGGTGTTGGTTTTGGGATAAAAATCAGCCTGGACCCTGGGAAAACACCCCTGTTCTTCTTCAAAATAGTGCCATGGGATATTTTACCTGAGAGAGCAAACGGGGCCTTGGTTTAACATCTCGATTGGAAAGATAGCACCTCGAACAGTGCAGCATTCTCTCAGCACTGCACTGGAGTGTCAGCCTAGATTTCCTGCCCAATTACTGGAGTAGGACTTGAACCCACAACCTCTGATTCAGAGATGAGACTGCTACAAACTCAGCCACAGCTGACACAATAATCGAATGTTAACCAATAACCTAATTTGCCAACAGCAAAGGTAAATCACATAAATACAGTCACTTACTTTAAGCTCTTGATTGGGTCAACGCCATGTCTATTTCTGCATCCAATAAAAAGAAAACAGCGGGAATGTCATGATTTGTGATGGCAAAAGCAACAACAACTTATTTGTATATAAGCACCTATAACATAGCCAAACATCCCAAGGTGCTCCACGAGACAATGGCCGCGATTTCACCGACCTCAGCGGGTCCGTGGTGGGGGAACGCAGTGGCAGGTCCCGACCTCGCTGCTGGCTCCAGGCCGCTCCGTGAAATGATTTTCCCCTGATTGGGCTTGTTAAGCCTGCCCAGTGCGTTTCCTGGCCAATTAAAGGAAGTGGGTCTGATGACGTCAGTTGAGATGCATCACCAGCCGATTTCCTTAAAGGGACCATGCACAAATTCACTTTAACATTAGTGTTGTCAGTGTTCTACAGTATTGAGGCTCTCCTATGACTGAATCACAGCATGCAGGGAGGTTCTCTTCCCTTCCAATGGGCGGAAGAGACCTCCCCTGGAGATCAACACAGCCTGGTTGCACACTGCACAAGAGGGCACAAGCAGGGATGTCATCAGGAGGACCTGGCTACAGTGGTGCAAACCTTTCAATGATCTCAGTAGATCACAAAAATTTACTGCAGTGCCACACTCAACCTCAACCTGCTGTGCCACTCATCAAAATCCCAACACTGCATTCGCTACCCTACTCGTATATATCCTTACTCACAGCTACTTACCATGCATCTACACCCATCCCTCTCTACATTATGACTTCCCCATCTCACTAGCCATCCCTCACACTCACCCTCATCCTAGGCCAATCACACAAGGGTAGGCACTTGGGTATTTTAGCCAATGTTCATGTAAAGTTTCTGTTAATGTACTGTCAAATATTGAAATCTTTATTTTCAACACTTTGTGTTCATGAACAAATTTCTATGCACCTTTGGAAGTGGCTTAGTGAGTTGCAGTGAATGGTCTGACATAAGGGTACCCCACCAATACTGATGAGTGTGAAAGGAATGGTTTGGGCATTGTAAAAGTGCTTTATGGTGTTGGTGTGGGGTGATGCCAACCTGGCGCATCATGTGGCAGCCAGGGTTTACAACATCAAGTGAAGTAAATCTGGCCATGGTGAGGCCATCCCTTGCATCCCAAGCAGCATTGTGGCAGGGTGCTGATTCCCTCTGCCCTGTGCAGCATCAGTTGATTGTGGAGAAGGTTGGTGTTGTTGTTGGTGCTGCTGGTGTGACTGGCACTACTGGTCTTGGGGCTGATCGTGGTTGGATTCTGAGGACCAAGGTGAGATAATTTCAAAGGCACTGATGCTAATGTAATAAATGGCAGGTGATCTTGAGATGACAGAAGCAATCTGTCAGTGGTGAGTGAGGTTGTTTCCATTCATTGACACTGGATAGATAGTTTACGCCAAACACTTGCAACCTGCACAAAGCTCATTCTCTCTTCCAAAGGCAGTAAGAATCAGCTTTTGATCTTGGAAAGTGAACAGCTGTGAGATGGCTTTTACAGCACATTTGCTGCTGACAAGTAAAGAAATGATTTCATGGTACACAACTCCCGACCTCCTGAACTCACGTGATCCCAGAGAAGCATAGTCCCTGTGCGTGACCTGGTAAATTAGTAAGGTGAGCTCAAAATACTGTTTAAAGGGCTGTTATCAAGGTCATAATGACCTAACTTGCCTCCCACGCCGTTGCGTGTTGGGTCTGTTCAGCCCTGACAGGCCCAACATCTGGGAAAGTAGAGTGGTGGCAGGTTGACTGCGGGTTCCCCTCCCGCTGTCAAAAAACATTTTTGTCCACACGACCTGCCATCAAACGTGCCAGTTGACCCCCCGAAAAATTCCCCCCATAATGAAAAAGATTGGATGCCGAGCTAAAGAGGGAGATTAAGAAGAGTGGTTTTTAAGCTAGGTTTTAAATGAGGAGAGGGAAGTGGTGAGGCAGAGGGGTTTAGGGAAGGATTACCAGAGCATGGGGCCTATATAGATTGGCTAAAGTGGGGGCAGGGTACACTTTCGCACATTTCTGAGATCTCAAATTTGAGTTTTAAGAAGGAAAGGGATTGGATAATAGTCTGTCTGTGAGATAATTCTTGAGGACGCTATTAATTGCACTCATGGCCAGAACAGTAACTGCCTTTGGAATTGAGCAGAAGGGTTGCAGTGAAAGAGCAGATGTATGTTCTGCATGGTCTGATTCTTAATTGTTCTGGGCTAATTTTCTCTCTCTCTCATCCACATAGAATGATTGCCAAATGAATATCTATCACCTTTAAAGTTTTATGGAACATAAGGTGACAATATTGATAATTAATTTGATCTTACATAATTAATTTATATGGGATTAACTCTTACCATTATGGGAGAGGCAGTGAATCTATGTCAGATTTTGTCTATGTAAATTTTTATCCATATAAGGCTGAAAATTGTTTTTCTACCCAATTTCTTACAGCAGTCACAATATAGATGTATGAATAGTTTTTTTGGGCATTGGAAAGAATAATATCATCTTGCTTCCACTCCTGAAGTGAGTTCTCTGGTGGCTGAACAGTCCAATACGAGAGCCACAGACTCTGTCACAGGTGGGACAGACAGTCGTTGAGAGAAGGGGAGGGTGGAACTGGTTTGCCGCACGCTCCTTCCGCTGCCTGCATTTGACCTCTTCACGCTCTCGACGTTGAGATTCGAAGAGCTCAACGCCCTCCCGAATGCACTTTCTCCAACTAGGGCGGTCTTTGCCAGGGACTCCCAGGTGTCAGTGGTGATGTTGCACTTTACCAGGAAGGCTTTAAGGGTATCCTTGTAATGTTTCCGCTGCCCACCTTTGGCTCATTTGCCATGAAGGAGCTCCACATAGAGCATTTGCTTAGGGAGTCTTATGTCTGGCATGCGAATCATGTGGCCTGCCCAGCGAAGCTGATCGAGTGTGGTCAGTGCTTCAATGCTGGGGATATTAGCCTGGATGAGGACACTAATGTTGGTGCGCCTGTCCTCCCAGGGGATTTGCAGGATCTTGCAGAGACATTATTGGTGATATATCTCCAGCGACTTGAGGTGTCTTCTGTACATCGTCCATGCCTCTGATCCATAGAGTAGGGCGGGTATTACTACAGCCCTGTAGACCATGAGCTTGGTGGTAGATTTGAGGGCCTGGTCTTCGAACACTCTTTTCCTCAGGCGGCCGAAGGCTGCACTGGCGCACTGGAGATGGTGTTGAATCTCCGCATCATTGTCTGCTTTTGTTGACAAGAGGTTCCTGAGGTATGGGAAATGATCCACTTTGTCGAGGGCTGCGCCATGAATCTTGATGACTGGGGGGCAGTGCTGTGCGGCGAGGACAGGCTGGTGGAGGACCTTTGTCTTAAGGATGTTAAGCGTAAGGCCCATGCTTTCATATGCCTCGGTGAATACATCGACTATATCCTGGAGTTCAGCCTCAGAATGTGCGCAGACGCAGGCGTTGTCCGCGTACTGTAGCTCAACGACAGAGGTTGGGGTGATCTTGGACCTGGCCTGGAGGCGGCGTAGATTAAACAGCTTCCCACTGGTTCTGTAGTTCAGTTAAACTCCAGCGGGGAGCTTGTTGACTGTGCCAAAAATTGTTTTTCTACCCAATTTCTTACAGCAGTCACAATATAGATGTATGAATAGTTTTATTGGGCATTGGAAAGAATAATATAAAAAGGATAGTTATTCATATTGAGATAAACAAAGTGGGGTAGAGTTTTCGCTTTGGGCACAATCGGCGATTCCAGTGCTGAAACTTACACCCAAAATTGCGGTTGTTTTGAAAGGTGTTCTTTTTCCTCTATTTATTTCACCCAAACTTATTTGCATATCACCAAAAGCAGAATCTGCCATGTACCAATGCAACGGGCAGCGTTTTAAAAGGTATATATTTTTAAAACATTAAAAATTAGCTTTAAAAAATATTCCTTGATATATTTAAGAGTGGTAACTTGGTAAAGTTTGATTAATACAGCTGAAAATGGGTTAATCACAAAAAAAAAGAATTTTAAGTTGCAGTGTCAATCAACCTGTGAATACCTCTCGGCCAGTGTTTCGCCAAATCCCAGTTCATTCCGACTCCTGGAAATTCTGGTTAATGCAGAAAGTAGTGCCAAATGGTGCAATGTGAGTGTTTCTGTTCACTGCTGACCCATTTGGCTCTAATGTTTCTGATTGACATATCTTCACAATTCAATGCCAGCTCCAGCATGCACAGTGAGCTGCCGAGGGGTATTTTGCACCAGTTCCACAACTAATGCTACTATTTAATCTTGAACATTCTCAGAAGGGACGAAGTCTCTGTGAATTTCAAAATTCTAAAGAATGGATGTTTTTCGACTGCTAGATTTACAGATACTGCACTGGAACTCACCCTGCAGGAACTCAGGGGAAGATAGGTGTAATGTATGCACCTGTGAGCATGCTCATAGGTTTGTGGAGATGTTGCACTGAAAGTGGCTTAGCCAGTCACGTAATGTTCACAACACTCAATAAAACCCCAGTTAATTGAGTTCAGGTTCTCGACAATGAGATGTGCAGTAGTGAACCTGGTGGATGAACTGGTAGTGTTCAGTTTGATTGTAAAACCTTTGCTAATAAATTAGCTAGTTCTTTACAGAAAATGTGTAGCTATGAATTCTTAGGCAGCCCTTTAAATACTTCACCATGCATAGCTATACTGCAATATAATTCGCCAAGGCTTCTTCGACAACACCTCCCAAACCCACAACCTCTACCACGTAAAAGGACAAGGGCAGAAGGTGCATGGGAACACCACTACAGACCAGTTAGCCTAACATCTGTCATTAGGAAAATTAAGGAAGCAATAGCAGGACATTTGGAAAAACGTAATTCAGTCAAGCAGACTCAGCATGGTTTTATGAAAGGAAAATCATGTTTGACAAATTTGCTGGAGTTCTTTGAGGATGTAATGAGCAGGATGGATAAGAGGTGATCTTATCAAAACGTATAAGATTGTGAGGGGGCTTGACAAGGTGGATGCAGAGAGGATGTTTCCACTGATGGGGGAGACTAGAGCTAGAGGGCATGACCTTAGAATAAGGGGCCGCCCATTTAAAACAGAGATGAGGAGAAATTTCTTCTCTCAGAGGGTTGTAAATCTGTGGAATTTGCTGCCTCAGAGAGCTGTGAAAGCTGGGACATTGAATAAATTTAAGACAGAAATAAACAGTTTCTTAAACAATAAGGCATAAGGGATTATGGGGAGCGAGTGGGGAAATGGAGCTGAGTCCATGATCAGATCAGCCATGATCTTATTGAATGGCGGAGCAGGCTCGAGAGGCCATATAGTTTACTCCTATTCCTATTTCTTATGTTCTTATGTGTATAAGAGGGAACCAGTGGATGTGGTGTGTTTGGATTTCCAGAAGGCATTCGATAAGGTGCTACATCGAAGCTTACTGCACAAGATAAGAGCTCACGGGGTTGGAGGTAATATATTAGCATGGATAGGGGATAAATGGGGCATTTTCTGGTTGGCAAACAATAACTAGTGGGGTTCCACAGGGATCAGTGCTGGGGCCTCTAACATTTACAATCTATATTAATGACTTGGATAAAGGGACCGAGAGTAATGTTGCCAAGTTTGCTGATGATACAAAGATGGGTTAGAAAGCAAGTTGTGAGGAGGACACAAAGAATCTGCAAAAGGATATCGATAGGCTAAGTGAGTGGGAAAAAAATTGGCAGATGGAGTTTAATCTGGGAAAGTGTGAGGTTATCCACTTGGATAGGAAAAATACAAAAAGCAAATTATTATTTAAATGGAGAGATTACAAAATGCTGCAGTACAGAGGGACCTGGGGGTCCTTGTGTATGAAACACAAAAAGTTAGTATGCAGGTACAAAAGATAATCAGGAAGGCAAATGGAATGTCTTTATTGCAAGGGGGATGGAGTATAAAAGTAGGGAAGTCCTGCTACAACTGTACAGGGTATTGGTGAAACCAAACTGTACAGGGTATTGGTGAAACTGCGTACAGTTTTGGCCTCCTTATTTAAGGAAGGATATACTTACACTGGAGGCTGTTCAGTGAAGGTTCACTAGGTTGATTCCTGAAATGAAGGCGTTGACTTATGAAGATAGGTTGAGCAGGTCGGGCCTATACTCATTGGAGTTTAGAAGAATGAGAGGTGATCTTATTGAGACATATAAGATAATGAGGGGGTTTGACAAGGTAGATGCCGAGAGGATGTTTCCACTCGTGGGGGAATCTAGAACTAGGGGGAATAATTTCAGAATAAACGGGTTGCCCATTTAGAACTGAGAAGAGGAGGAATTTCTTCTCTCAGAGGGTTGTCAATATGTGGAATTCTCTGCCCCAAAGAGCTGTGAAGGCTGGGTCATTGAATATATTTAAAGTGGAGATAGACAGATTTTTGAGCAATAAGGGAGTTAAGGGTTATGGGGAGCGGGAAGGGAAGTGGAGCTGAGCCCAAGATCAGATGTGCCATAATATTAAAAGGCAGAGCAGGCTCGAGAGGTGAAATGGCCTACTCCTGCTCCTATTTCTTCTTTTCTTGTGTTCTTACATAGGACAAAGGGTGTTAAAAAAACAAGCCTGAAGGCTTGTCTTAATGTCTTAATTGTGTCTTAATGCAAGGAGTATCCGTAATAAGGTGGATGAATTAACTGTGCAAATAGATGTTAACAGATATGATGTGATTGGGATTACAGAGACGTGGCTGCAGGATGCTCAGGGTTGGGAACTCAACATCCAAGGGTATTCAACATTCAGGAAGGATAGAATAAAAGGAAAAGGAGGTGGGGTAACATTGTTGGTTAAAGAGGAGATTAATGCAATAATTAGGAAGGACATTAGCTTGGATGATGTGGAATCTATATTGGAAGAGCTGCAGAACACCAAAGGGCAAAACCGCTAGTGGGAATTGTGTACAGACCTCCAAACAGTAGTAGTGATGTTGGGGAGGGCATAAAACAGGAAATTAGGGGTGCATGCAATAAAGGTTATCATGGGTGACTTTAACATGCATATAGATTGGGCTAACCAAACTGGAAGCAATACGGTGGAGATGGATTTCCTGGAGTGCATAAGGAATGGTTTTCTAGACCAATATGTCGAGGAACCAACTAGGGGGGAGGCTATCTTAGGCTGTGTGTTCTGTAATGAGAGAGGATTAATTAGCAATCTCGTTGTACGAGGCCCCTTGGGGAAGAGTGACCATAATATGATGGAATTTGACATTAGAATGGAGAATGAAACAGTTAATTCAGAGACCATGGTCCAGAACTTAACGAAGGATAACTTTGAAGGTATGAGGCGTGAATAGGCTAGGATAGATTGGCAAATGATACTTAAGGGGTTGACAGTGGATGGGCAATGGCAGACATTTAGAGACCGCATGGATGACACAAAGTTGGGTGGCAGTGTGAGCTGCGAGGAGGATGCTGTGAGGCTGCAGAGCGACTTGGATAGGTTAGGTGAGTGGGCAAATGCATGGCAGATGAAGTATAATGTGGATAAATGTGAGGTTATCCACTTTGGTGGTAAAAACAGAGAGACAGACTATTATCTGAATGGTGACAGATTAGGAAAAGGGGAGGTGCAAAGAGACCTGGGTGTCATGGTACATCAGTCATTGAAGGTTGGCATGCAGGTGCAGCAGGCGGTTAAGAAAGCAAATGGCATGTTGGCCTTCATAGCAAGGGGATTTGAGTACAGGGGCAGGGAGGTGTTGCTGCAGTTGTACAGGGCATTGGTGAGGCCACACCTGGAGTATTGTGTACAGTTTTGGGCTCCTAACCTGAGGAAGGACATTCTTGCTATTGAGGGAGTGCAGCGAAGGTTCACCAGACTGATTCCCGGGATGGCGGGACTGACCTATCAAGAAAGACTGGATCAACTGGGCTTGTATTCACTGGAGTTCAGAAGAATGAGAGGGGACCTCATAGAAACATTTAAAATTCTGACGGGGTTAGACAGGTTAGATGCAGGAAGAATGTTCCCAATGTTGGGGAAGTCCAGAACCAGAGGTCACAGTCTAAGGATAAGGGGTAAGCCATTTAGGACCGAGATGCGGAGGAACTTCTTCACCCAGAGAGTGGTGAACCTGTGGAATTCTCTACCACAGAAAGTTTTTGAGGCCAATTCACTAAATATATTAAAAAAGGAGTTAGATGAGGTCCTTACTACTAGGGGGATCAAGGGGTATGGCGAGAAAGCAGGAATGGGGTACTGAAGTTGAATGTTCAGCCATGAACTCATTGAATGGCGGTGCAGGCTAGAAGGGCCGAATGGCCTACTCCTGCACCTATTTTCTATGTTTCTATGTTTCTATGTTTCTATGAACTACAACAATTGTACATCCCTGTCTGGCATAAAAATAAAAAAGGGAAGGCGGCTCAACTGTGGCTATCAAGGGAAATCAGTGATAGTATTAAAGCCAAGAAAGTGGCATACAAATTGGCCAGAAATAGCAGCGAACCCGGGGACTGGGAGAAATTTAGAACTCAGCAGAGGAGGACAAAGGGTTTGATTTGGGCAGGGAAAATAGAGTACGAGAGGAAGCTTGCAGGGAACATTAAGATGGACTGTAAAAGCTTCTATAGATATGTAAAGAGAAAAAGGTTAGAAAAGACAAACGTAGGTCCCCTGCAGTCAGAATCAGGGGAAGTTATAACGGGGAACAAAGAAATGGCAGACCAATTGAACAAGTACTTTGGTTCGGTGTTCACTAAGGAGGACACAAACAACCTTCCGGATATAAAAGGGGTCAGAGGGTCGAGTAAGAAGGAGGAACTGAGGGAAATCCTTATTAGTCGGGAAATTGTGTTGGGAAATTGATGGGATTGAAGGCCGATAAATCCCCAGGTCCTGAATGTCTGCATCCCAGAGTACTTAAGGAGGTTGCCTTGGAAATAGCAGATGCATTGACAGTCATTTTCCAACATTCCATAGACTCTGGATCAGTTCCTATGGAGTGGAGGGTAGCCAATGTAACACCAATTTTTAAAAAAGGAGAGAGAGAGAAAACAGGGAATTATAGACCGGTCAGCCTGACATCGGTAGTGGGTAAAATGATGGAATCAATTATTAAGGATGTCATAGCAGCACATTTGGAAAGAGATGACATGATAGGTCCAAGTCAGCATGGATATGTGAAAGGGAAATCATGCTTAACAAGTCTTCTGGAATTCTTTGAGGATGTTTCCAGTAGAATGGACAAGGGAGAATTAGTTGATGTGGTGTATTTGGACTTTCAGAAGGCTTTTGACAAGGTCCCACACAAGAGATTAATGTGCAAAGTTAAAGCACATGGGATTGGGGGTAGTGTGCTGACGTGGATTGAGAACTGGTTGTCAGACAGGAAGCAAAGAGTAGGAGTAAATGGGTACTTTTCAGAATGGCAGGCAGTGACTAGTGGGGTACCGCAAGATTCTGTGCTGGGGCCCCAGCTGTTTACATTGTACATTAATGATTTAGACGAGGGGATTAAATGTAGTATCTCCAAATTTGCGGATGACACTAAGTTGGGTGGCAGTGTGAGCTGCGAGGAGGATGCTATGAGGCTGCAGAGTGACTTGGATGGATAGGTTAGGTGAGTGGGCAAATGCATGGCAGATGAAATATAATGTGGATAAATGTGAGGTTATCCACTTTGGTGGTAAAAACAGAGAGACAGACTATGATCGGAATGGTGACAGATTAGGAAAAGGGGAGGTGCAACGAGACCTGAGTGTCTTGGTACATCAGTCATTGAATGTTGGCATGCAGGTACAGCAGGCGGTTAAGAAAGCAAATGGCATGTTGGCCTTCATAGCGAGGGGATTTGAGTACAGGGGCAGGGAGATGTTACTACAGTTGTCCAGGGCCTTGGTGAGGCCATACCTGGAGTATTGTGTACAGTTTTGGTCTCCTAAATTGAGGAAGGACCCTCTTGCTATTGAGGGAGTGCAGCAAAGATTCACCAGACTGATTCCCGGGATGGCAGGACTTATCAAGAAAGACTGGATCAACTGGGCTTGTATTCACTGGAGTTCAGAAGAATGAGAGGGGATCTCATAGAAACATTTAAAATTCTGACGAGTTTAGACAGGTTAGATGCAGGAAGAATGTTCCCAATGTTGGGGAAGTCCAGAACCAGGGGTCACAGTCTAAGGATAAGTGGTAAGCCATTTAGGATCGAGATGAGGAGAAACTTCTTCACCCAGAGAGTGGTGAACCTGTGGAATTCTCTGCCACAGAAAGTTGTTGAAGCCAATTCACTAAATATATTCAAAAAGGAGTTAGATGTAGCCCTTACTACTAGGGGAATCAAGGGGTATGGCGAGAAAGCAGGAATGGGGTATTGAAGTTGCATGTTCAGCCATGAACTCATTGAATGGCGGTGCAGGCTCGAAGGGCCGAATGGCCTACTCCTGCACCTATTTTCTATGTTTCTATGTTTCTACCATGTTCTTACCACCATCTCCAAGTACTCCTCCAAGTCACACACTATCCTGACTTGGAAATATATCGCGTTCCTTCATCGTCACTGGTTCAAAATCCTGGAACTCCCTATCTAACAACACTGTGGGAGTACCTTCGCCTCATGCACTGCACCTGTTCAAGAAGGTGGTTGACCACCATCTTCTCAAGGGGAATTTGGGATGGGCAATAAATGCTGACCTTGCCAGTGACACCCACATGTCAGGAACAAATTAAAATAGAAATCCTGGAATTCTGTCTGTAACACCATCACCATGGGGACTGCAACGGTTGAAGGAGAAAGCCCACCACTTTATCCTAAGGGCAACTGAGAATATGCAATAAATGGGGCCTTGTCAGTATTGGGCCCATCCCAAATACAAATTTTGAAAAAGAATGGTACAAATCCATGCTGCACCCTGCATCTGTAACTATTGTCAGAGTGATATCTGATAATTGTCTCCCACTGCTTGAAGAATCAATTCAGTTCCTTTCTTCGCTGCATTGCCTAGGTTTGTGGATCATACCAATCTGATTTAATGTTTTACATCAGATGCTTAAAGATGACATGGAGTTATAGAACAGTACAGCACAGAAGGAGGCCATTCAGCTTATCGTGTTTGTGCCGGCAATCAAAATCAATTCAGTTAGTCCCACTCCCCAGCTCTTTCCCCATTTCCCTGCAATGTTTTATCCTTCAAATATTTATCCAATTTCCACCATCCTATCAGGCAGTGCATTCCAATCCTAGCCACTCGTTGAGTAAAAAGATTTTTCCTCTGGTCTTTTGTCAATCACTTTAAATCTGTGCCCTTTGGTTATTGATTCTTCAACCATTGGAAACAGAGTCCCTTTATTTACTCTGTCTAAACACTTTATGATTTTAAGCACCACTATCAAATCTCCTCTTAGCCTTCTCAGCTGCAAGGAGAGCATCCTCAATTTCTCCAGTTTCCCCACATAACTAAAGTTTTAAATCCCTGGCACCATCCTAGTAAATATCCTCTGCGCCCTCTCTAGAGCTCTGACATCCTTCTTAAAGTGTGGTGCCTACAATTGGACAGAATATGGCAGCTGGGATCAAACTCGTATTTTATGCAGGTTTAGCATAACCTCTTGGCTGTTGTACTCCATGGCCGGAATGCTCAGAGGTAGGAACGGGAGGGTTGGAGGAGCGGGAGGAAGTGAAAGTTGCAAAAATGTGAATCCTGACCCCAACCCGCCCATTTTCACCTTTCACTTTGGCGGGAATGGGGGTTCGGGCTGCCAACCTGCTGCCAGGAGGCGGGTTGGCAACTTAAATATTATAATGAGGCCTGAAGCCTCGACTTTAACCTGCTTGGGATTCCTGGTGGCTGCAATGAGGCTGGCTCAGCCTTGGGGAGCAACGCTTGTGGGCCGGGAAGAGCAGGAGTGCATCCCCACCCCAGCCCCCCAAGCTTCCCAGCCATCAGCCTGGCCCTCCCCCGGGTCAGGGATCCTACCTCCCTTCCTCCCCAGGGATCGGAACCCTCCTCGTGGGCTTTCAACCCCCCCCCCCCCCCCCACACAATCCTGGGTTCAGCACTTACATGTTGCTGCGACCTCCATCTCTGAGTTTTCCTCACAACTGGAGGCCACAACCTTTGGAGTTTCCTGCCATCTCCCGGGTCTCCCCGCACCGTGCGGGCGGGACCCAGGTAAATCCGGCCCCATGTCTATATTTAGACAGCCCAGGATACCATATGCTATATTAGCGGCTTTCTTATCCTGTCCTGCCACCTTCAAAGATTTGTACACGTATGACTGAGGTTTTTAAAATTGTACCAGGGATGTGGGACTTCAGTTACATGGAGAGATGAGAGCAGTTGGGGTTTTTCTCCTTAGAGCAGAGAAGGCTAAGGAGAGATTTAATTGAGGTGTTCAAAACCATGAAAGGTTTTGATAGTAAATAAGCAGAAACTGTTTCCATTGGCAGAAGGGCTGGTAACCAGCGGACACAGATTTAAGGTTAATTGGCAAAAGACCAGAGCCGAGATGAGGAGAATATTTTGATGCAGCGAATTGTTACGATCTGGAATGCATTGCCTGAAAGGGGAGTGGAAGCAGATTGAAAAGTAACTTGCAAAAGAGAATTGGATAAATACTTGAATGGGAAACATTTACAGGGCTATGGGAAAGGGCAGGAAAATGCGACTAATTGGATAGCTCTTTCAAAGAGCCGGAACAGGCATGATAGACCGAATGGCCTCCTTTTGCGCTATATCATTCTATGATTCTATGTAGGATTGGGCACATTGCAGATGACGATGTAACTTGAATTTGATAAGAAAGGTAGGACTAGAGGGCACCTTCCTTCGGCCAGTGACTAAAACCATATGGTTTGCATTTATCAAGAAGTTGATTCTGCAGTAAAAGCACAACAATGCATATTCTCTTTTCTTATGCAAAAGCTAAAATCAACACAATCCTCATTGTGTCAAGATTTATTAATGAGCTCAAAAATAAAGAAGTTAAAAGACATGTCAGTCTCCTATAAAAATATCGATTGAGATTTCATCTAATCCTGGTGCTTCCCCCTTAGCCAATTTTTGATTGCATTTTCATACTCTTGAGGTCTCTTGATGTGTCTTCATATCTTTATTTATAGAGGACAGATTTAGATTCCAAAATTATTTTTGCAATTCCTCATCCAAAGGGAAATAATCAGACTGACAGTCAAATGTAATATCGTAAGCCAATTATTTACATCAATTCAGTGCACTATCCATGAATTATCTAAAACATTTCATATTGGATTAAATCTTGATCTTTCCACTTTTTAGACACACGGTATCCAGCATTCCTAATGTGATCAAAAAATTATTAAATATAGCTTAACAAGTCTGATCCATTGAAGAAATATTACATTTCATTTGAACCTTTACTAATTCAGAACTGTCAATTACGAATTTATACTACTGGATTTTATAACTTTATGCAAATATTCCAATCTAATCGAAGTATTGCACTTTGCTTTTTTTTGTTGACTCACAACGTAATTATTGTCCTTTGTTTTGGAATGTTTACCTTATTTCCCAGGAAAATAGAGTTCAGGGGAAATATAAAACATAAAAAAAACAGCCAAGTATCAGTTGCCATGTATTAATAAAGAGTTGAAGATTAAATTGAATCTAAAGAAAAAAAGTACATAAACAATCAAGACAAGCACGACAAAGGGGAATAGGATGAGCTTAGGGAATAGGTTAAAAGGACAATATGGAAAGTAAAGAGGCGAGATTAAATGAAAATATCAAAGAATATAAAAAAGAAATGGTAAAGTAGGCACAAAAGGAGGTTTAAGATAGGGACAAGGCCAATATGAGTATGGTAGCACAGTGGCTATGTTATTGAACTACTAATCCAAAGGCCTGGACTAATAATCTGGAGACGTAAGTTCAAACTCTACCATGGCAGCTGGGGAATTTAAATTCAGTTAATTAAATAAAATCTTGAATTTAAAATAAAAGCTAGTATCAGTAATGGGGACCATGAAACTACTGGATTGTGGTTAAAAACCCACTAATGTCATTTAGGGAAGGAAATCTGCCATCCTTACCCAGTCTGGCACCAGGCCCACAGCAATGTGGTTGACTCTTAACTGTCCTCTGAAATGATGGTTCACCCCCACCTTCTCAAGGGCAATTAGGGATGGGCAATAAATGCTGGGCTTGCTGGCGACTCCCACATCCCATGAACGAATAAAAAAAAAGGATGAGCAAGATAAACTCAGGAGATGATACTAAAATGGCAGGAACACTGAATGGATACTTTCCTTTAGTTTTCACTGAAAATGCTGACAAAGAGGAAACAACTACAGGAGAAGTCAAGAGGGATATTACAACAGTTAAGATAGATATGAAGGACATACCATACAACCTAGTCAAACTTGCCAAGGACCAGAACTTTGGATCTGGATGACTTGTACTCTCCAAATAAGGAGGTGATAGCAAAGGCTCTGGTATCCATGTATAAAAATTCAATAGAGAAAGCAATAATGCCAGAGGACCGGCAAACAACAAATGCAATTTCTATCTTCAAAAAGGGAGCTAGAGCTAATGCACAAAATTATGGGCCAGCTAGCTTAACGTCAGTGGTAGGAAAGATATTGGAATCTTTGGTAAAAGATCGGATATCAAAACATATAGAGAATGAAACAAAAATGTAGTCGGAATGGATTTCTTAAACACAGGTCCCAGATGCTTCTCCTCCATTTTGAGCGGTCTTGGGCAGGGGATTCCCAGGTGTCGGTGGGGATGTTGCACTTTTTCAAGGAGGCTTTGAGGGTGTCCTTGAAGTGTTTCATAAGAACATAAGAATATAAGAAATAGGAGCAGGAGTAGGCCATTTGACCCCTCGAGCCTGCACTGCCATTTAATAAGATCATAGCTGAACTGATCATGGACTCAGCTCCACTTGCCTGTCCATTCCCCATAACCCTTTATTCCCTTATCGCTCAAAAATCTGTCTATCTCCACCTTACATATATTCAGTGACCCAGCCTCCATAACTCTCTGGGGCAGAGAATTCCACAGATTTACAACCCTCTGAGAGAAGAAATTCCTCCTCATCTCAGTTTCAAAATGGGTGGCCTCGTATTCTGAGACTATGCCCCCTAGTTTTATGAGTGGACATGTCGTCTCTGCATGCACCTTGTCGAGCCCCCTCATTATCTTATATGTTTTGATAAGATCACCTCTCATTCTTCTGAACTCCAATGAGTATAGGCCCAACCTACTCAACCTATCTTCATAAGTCAACCACCTCATCTCCGGAATCAACCCAGTGAACCTTCTATGAACAGCCTCCAATGCAAGTATATCATATATCTTCCTTAAATACGGAGATGAAAACTGTACGCAGTACTCTAGGTGTGGCTTCTCCAATACTGTTGTGCATACAATAACTGTTAGACTGAGTAGTGTTTAACTCCAAGAGGTATGACCTTAGCTCTGCTGTATTAAGGCCCAAAGTGACTAATATACAAAATAGCTGGCCTTTTATACTTGGGCTGCACACACGTGTGTGCAGCCCAATGGCCTCCAAAAGTGACACCATCTAGTGGCTAGTGATCCCAAAAGTACATACATGACAATACCCCACTCTGAGATATTAACACAGTCTTTTACAAATTGAGACAGTCCAGTGTTTTATGCTCCAAGGTTGACCATCTCAGTTCAACTCCAGCCTTGGGTGAGTGTTCAGAGTCTGTTGTGACTGGTGGCTGGGTGGCTGACCTGGTGAGAGTGGCAATGGCCATGACAGGGATTGAAAGTCCATTTTCATTGAACATGTCAATGATTGAAAGTCCCAATTCACTGATGACCACTGAGTCCTCTGATGACTGGGGGTAGGTTGGTTGGTCG
The DNA here is from genome assembly GCF_044704955.1 of Pristiophorus japonicus. NCBI lineage: Eukaryota > Metazoa > Chordata > Chondrichthyes > Pristiophoridae > Pristiophorus > Pristiophorus japonicus. Next base: position 34,978,823 of record NC_091977.1, read on the forward strand.
TCGATTGTCTCTTCCTCCGACTGTTCTGGTTCGTCTGTGCTGCAGCTTTGTCTGATCCATATGTTTCCTGCATGTTTGCCCATTTTTGAGCTTGACAATAAATACTCTGTTGCTCTCCTTGGCCAGGACAGTACCAGTGATTCACTTGGACCCTGACCATAATTCAGAACATATACAGGACCATTTACAGAAATATCGCGTGACACAGCTGCTGGCTTTGTTTTTATATTCAACATGATTATTCAAGTCAGGGTGTACAAGAGATAGCTTGGTCTTAAGGCCACTCTTCATCATTACTTCAGCAGGCGAGACCCCGGTAAGCGTGTGTGGTCTTGTCTTGTAACTAAGCAGTATGCATGACAGGCGGGTCTGCAGTGACCCTTGGGTTACTCGCTTCATACTCTGCTTTATGATTTGGACAGCTTGTTCTGCTGCACTGATGCACACATGATTCCAGCTCAGAGTCAACTCCCGGCCACCATTCATGCGACCTGGCGATGGCTTTCATCATTACAATGCTGGGATGCGTGCTATGTAGCTCACGTACAAATTTCTCTCCCCCTTTCTTGGGCATATCAACATGATTGCCCCACAGTATACAATCCGACTGAATAGATAGTTCATCTTTGCGATGAATGTAAGGTTTTGTCTCCTCATACATTTGCTTGGGTATGGCAGACCAATCGCCTTTGAGGATGCAACTCTTCACCACCGATAAAATCAGGTCCTGACTGGACCAGGTCTTAACCTGTTGAACCATGACAGGGTTTCCTTCACTCTCAAAAGCATCCATAACTAACAATAGATCCACTGGTTGTGGCGTTTCCACCTCCGGTGTGGGCAACGGCAGACGGCTCAACACACCAGCACAATTCTCAGTGCCAGGTCAATGGCGAATGACATAATCATAGGCAGATAATGTCAGCGCCCACCTCTGGATATGGGATAAAGCATTGGTATTGATATCTTTATTTTCAGAGAACAGTGAAATGACCAGCTTGTGGTCTGTCTCCAGTTCAAACCGAAGTCCAAACAGGTACTGATGCATCTTTTTAACCCCATACACACAGGCTGGTGCTCCTTTCTCTACCTTGCTGTAGGTTCTTTCCGCTTTAGACAAACTTTTTGAAGCATACGCAACTGGTTGAAGTTTACCTGACTCATTAGCTTGTTGGAGTTCGCAACCAATGCCATATAACGAAGTATCACAGGCCAATACTAAATGTTTACATAATGTACCCCAGCTTGTTAGAGCAAAGCAGATTAGTAGCTTTCTCAAAAGCTCTGTCTTGAGACACACGCCACACCCAGTTGTCGCCTTTTCTTAGCAGCATGTGCAGTGGTTCTAATAAGGTGCTCAATTTAGATAGGAAGTTACCGAAGTAGTTGAGTAGACCCAGGAACGAACGCAGCTCCATCACATTCTGTGGCTTGGGTGCATTCTTGATGGCCTTGGTTTTCGCGTCGTCAGCAGCAATTTTCCTCGCCAGGAATTCGACCTCTGGTGCCATGAAGACGCACTTTGAGCGTCTCAGTCTGAGTCCCACTTTGTCCAGATGATGTAGAACCTCTTCCAGGTTGTTCAGATGTTCCTCAGAGTCTTGACCTGTGATCAGGATGTCATCTTGGAACGACAGTTCTGGGAATGGACTTCAGGAGACTCTCCATATTTCTCTGAAATATTGTTGCAGCTGAGCGAATTCCAAAAGGGCACCTGTGATAAATAAATAGTCGTTTATGTGTATGAATGCAAGTAAGTCTCTTCGACATCTCGATCAGCTCCTGACGTCAAGTCCAGCTTGGTGAACGATTCCCCCCTGGCTAGTGTTGCAAACAAGTCATCAGCCTTTGGTAATGGGTACTGATCCTGTTTCGAAACTTTGTTGATCGTAGCCTTGTAGTCTCCACAGATTCTGACTGTGCCATCACTTTTCAGCACAGGAACAATGGGGCTGGCCCATTCATTAAGTTCATCCGGTGATATGATCCTTTCATGTTGAAGTCTGTCCAATTCGATTTCGACCTTCTGCCTCATCATATATGGAACTGCCCAAGCTTTATGATGGATAAGTCTTGCATCTGAGTCTGCACCTTGGCTCCCGTGAAGTTGCTGATGCCTGGTTTGAACAGCGAGGGGAACTTGCTCAGTACTTGGGCACATGTATCTTTCTCCGATGACAACACCTTGATGTCGTTCCAATCGCATCTGATTTTTTTCAAGCCAGTTCCTGCCGAACAGCGTTGGGCTATTGCCTGGGACAATCCATAGTGGTAACTCGTGAACCACACCGTCATAAGACACTTTAATTGTGGCACTGCCAATTACCGTTATGAGTTCTTTGGTGTACGTGCACAACTTGGCATTGACTGGGCTCAGCCTGGGCCTCACAGCCTTAGTATCCCACAGCTTGTCGAATGCCCTCTGGCTCATTATCAATTGACTCGCCCCTGTGTCTAGTTCCATCGACACCGGCACCCCATTAAATTTCACGTTGATCATTATCGGTTTGCTCTTAGTTAGGAACGAGTACAGTTCATACACTTCTTCCTCTGCTATTTCGGATTGCGTATCCAAATCCGCGTTAGTCTCACCATCATCCTCCATGTGGTATGTCACAGCATGCCCCACTCTCAGACAGCCTTTGCAACTATATTGCTTAAATTGACACTGCTGGTCCCAGTGATATCCCCCACAACGCCAACACGGAGAAATCGGATGCAATCCCACTGGCGGACTTTGGGTAACCACAGGTTTCATGTACACAGTTGGGTAGGCCCTGCCATGTGCCACTCTGCTGAACGGCGAATCAATCATATTTATAGTACTCGCCGAGTTTCGATTTTTCGCTGATATCTGCTTTTGACTTCTATCCGTCGTCATGCATGACTGAGCGATCGAGACGGCCCTGTTCAAGTCCAACGTATCCACCGACAGTAACTTACGCAGGATCACCTCGTGGTTGATGCCGATTACAAAGAAGTCCCACAGCATGTCTGCCAACACAGCCCCGAACTTACACGGTCCAACTAAAGGTCTCAGCTCGGCAACAAATTCTGCCGCATTCTGGCCCTCTGAGCGAAGGTGTGTGTAAAATCTGTATCTCGAGATGATGATGCCTTCGTCTGGCTTAAGGTGATCTTTTACCAGTGTACACAATTCTTCATATGTTTTCTCTATTAGACTCACAGGCAGAAGTAGATTCTTTATCAGACCATAAATTTTTGGACCGCAAACCGTGAGGAACACCGCCTGGCGCCGATCTGTGTCGCCGACCTACTCCATTTTGTTGGCCACGAAGAACTGGCTCAAATGGCTCACAAAGTCTGCCCAATCTTCTCCTTCCACAAATCGCACCAACAATCCAATTGTGCTCATTTTTGCATGCAAAGGTTCTTGTTGCCTCATTGCCAAATGTTGTGTATGCAATAACTGTTAGACTGAGTACTGTTTAACTCCAAGAGGTATGACCCTTGGCTCGGCGTCATTGAGGCCCAAAGTGACTAATATACAAAATGGCTGGCTTTTTATACTTGGGTTGCACACATGTGCATGCAGCCCAATGGCCTCCAACAGTGACGCCATCTAGTGGCTAGTGATCCCAAAAGTACATACATGACAAATACCCTGTACAGTTTTTCTCTGCCTTCCTGGGACTCACTGCCATGTCAGAACTCTGAGTAGAGAGATTGTTTTAGGAGTCTGGTATCTGGCATGCAGATGATGTGGTCCGTTCATTGGAGCTGATTGAGCGTGGTCAAGGCTTCGATGCTGGGGATGTTGGCCTGAGCGAGAACACTAGCATTGGTGCATCTATCCTGCCTATGGTTTTGCAGGAACTTGCGGAGGCAGCGGTGGTACTTCTCCAGTGCTTTGAGGTGCCTACTATATACATATACATATACATAGTCGACGTATATACTGAGGTGTATGAAAGTATGGGCCTTACGCTAAACATCAGCAAGACAAATGTCCTCCACCAGCCTGTCCTTACTGCACAGCACTGTCCCCCAGTCATCGAGATCCACAGCGCGGCCCTGGACAATGTGGACCATTTCCCATATCTCTGGACCCTCCTCTCAACAAGGGTAGGCATTGACGATGAGATCCGACACTGCCTCCAGTGCGCCAGTGCAGCCTTCGGCCACCTGAGGAAAAGAATGTTTGAAGACCAGGCCCTCAAAACTGCCACCAAGCTCATGGTCTACAGAATAATATCTGCCCTCCTGAATGGCTCAGAGACATGGACCATGTACAGTAGACACCTCAAGTCACTGGAGAAATATCACCAATGATGCCTCTGCAAGATCCTACAAATCCCCTGGGAGGACAGACACACCAACATTAGCGTCCTCCACCAGGCCAACATCCCCAGCATTGAAGCACTGACCACACTTGATCAGCTCCGCTGGTCAGGCCACATAGTTCGCATGCCAGACACAAGACTCCAAAAGCAAGCACTCTACTCAGAACTCCTTCATGGAAAACTAGCCAAAGGTGGGCAGCGGAAAAACTACAAGGACACTCTCAAAGCCTTCCTGATAAAGTGCAAAATCCCCACTGGCACCTGGGAGACCCTGGCCAAAGACCGCCCTAAGTGGAGGAAGTGCATCCGGGAGGGCGCTGAGCACCTCAAGTCTCATCGCCGAGAGCATGCAGAAATCAAGCGCAGGCAGCGGAAAGAGCATGCGGCAAACCAAACTCCCCACCCCTTCCCTCAATGACTATCTGCCCCTCCTGTGACAGAGACTGTGGTTCTCGTATTGGACTGTACAGCCACCTAAGAACTCATTTTTAGAGTGGGAGCAAGTCTTCCTCGATTCCGAGGGACTGCCTATGATGATGATGATGTACATAGCCCATGTCTCTGAAGCATATAGGAGGGCGGGTATCACTACTGCTTTGTAGGCCATGAACTTGGTGTCGGGTTTGAGGTCCTTGTCTTCAAGCACCCTCTTCCTTAGGCGACCGAAGGCTGCACTGGCACACTAAAGGCAGTGTTGGCCACATCTAGTGCAAAGAAAGCACTGAGGTTCACTTACAGAAAAATAGAATGTAAAAGCTGGGAGGTAATGCTAAATTTGTATAGAGCCTTGGTTAGACCACATTTGGAGATCTCTATACCACAAAAAAGACATTGAAACAATTGAGAAAATGCAACAAATATTTACTAGGATATTACCAGAATTGAGAGGAAACAACTATCAAGAATGATAGAGCAGACTGAGGCTCTTTTGCTTGGAAGTTTTTAAAGTCATGAAAGCGTTCGATATGATAGATGCAAAGAAACAGTTTCCACTTGTAGCTGCGTCCAGACAAGGGGTCATAAATATTAGATAGCCATTAATAGAACAAATAAAGTGTTGAGGGGGAATTTCTTTACACAGCGAATGCGTAACCTGTTGCGACGTGGAGTGGTTGACACAGATAACATTGACACGTTTAATGGGAGGGTTCGATGCACGCGTGAGGGAGGTGAATATTGGGGCAGGGTGGGAAGAGATAATTAGAGTGGAAGGAGACTCATGCAGAGTCATTTGGGCCTAATGGCCTATTTCTGTGCTGCAGATTGTATGAAAGTGAAAGTGCGACATGAGCCCATGGTCTCCCCTCAGTGTCTCTAAACCCAGGTCAGACCCTTCCTGCTTTGCTATCATGTTTGGATGATATGTTGGATGCAGCTATATATAAACAAGCAATCAACCAAAATAAGAAAAGTGGGTTACTTAAATAGTCCAAACCAAGGCCCTATTTCAACCTACAGTCTATTCAGATGTCCCACTATGCTCATCATCCCAAAAGTTCCGATAGTGGCAGTGCCACCAACTGAGCCAAGCCGACAAAAAACTTAGATAGCAAGAGCAGTAGTCACTGGATAGCGTACAGTAATGGAGATCCTGGTTGGTGTTCCCCATCCTCTGATACTAATTTCTTTTTATGCCTAGGAGCTGGAGACAAGGAACTTTATTTTCATCACCATTGGGCACCGTTTTTTAGGCGTCCACTGATTTTTTTTGAGCAATCTTGATTTTGCAACTTTCCTCAAAGTTTGTACGCCGGTGGTGACTGTCAGTGCCGGATTTTTTGTACGCCAGATTTTTTGGCGCAGGTCTGGTTGAAAACCGATTTCCGTGCCATCTTTGGCCCTTTTCGGCCGTTAACCGATTTTCGCTAACACTGATTTTTTTCAGACGGTGCACAGTGGCCTTAAGTACCAATCAGAAAAACCCTACCTTAACTTAAGGAAATTGGCGCAGAGTATATTTCTGAGTTTTTGGAGCGAGGGAAGAAGACAATTTAAAAGACAAATTCATGCTGATTTTTGCAGAGGGAACTCGGAAAGTAACTTGGAATGTTAATTTTTCCCACAGAATATTAGAAATTTGGCTTTTTCCATGTTATGTGAAAAGGCAAATAGCAACTCCACCCAATCACATAATCTCTGGTCACGGGGCTCCAGGTACCGGTCGGAGGAGTGCCGGCCGGCCGGCGGCAGGATCGCTCCCTTGGCCGGACACAAGCACAGGAGCTCAGTGCTTGGATTCCACTGCCCACCCCCAGGATCAGCTTGTAAAGAAGCCCGGGGCTGGGTGGGGGTGGGGGGGTGGAATCCAAGCGCCAAGCTCATGTGTTTCTGTCCGGCCGAGGGAGTGATCCTGCCGGCATGCTCTCCGAACTGTGCATCATCGATGGCACAACAGAGCAGCAAACATATGCATTTCGGCAAAAGCTCTTAATGCCATAAATCACTGTGCGTCACGTCACCCTGGAGACAGAGCTTAGTGTTGCGCATGCGCGCAGACCAGGGTGTGGTCCGTTGTATTAGGGCATCACCCAGCAAAGGGGTGTGTGATGTGCTTCAGTAAATACTGTCACACAATAACAAAAATAACAAAATCAAGAATAATAATTATGGGTGCAAATATTACTATGCCTCATGTAGTAACTTTGGTTTACATGCATGCCAGATGCAACGGATAATACGACGCCACCACTGCAGAAACCCTATCACTCGGGCATTAATAGGGAGGAGGCCATACCCTGATTGAATCCACAGGGACAGCTGCTCATACCTACAGCTGAGTGAGGCAGACTGCCTTTGCAGGCTGCGAGTTACAAAGGAGGTCATCACCGAGATCTGTCAGCTAGTCAGGGCAGACATACAGCCAAGAAGTGGCAGGAGGACTGCCCTACCTGTGGAAGTGAAGGTCACTGCAGCACTTGCCTTCTATGCTTCTGGCTCATTTCAAGCAGCAACTGGGGACATGTGCTGCATCTCGCAGCATGCAACACATTCCTGCATTCAACAGGTGACTGCTGCACTGTATGCCAAAAGGGACCAGTGCATCAATTTCCCTATGATCACGCAGGTAATAAGAGACAGGGCTGTGGGGTTCTCCAGAATTGCTGGTTTCCCAAAAGTACATGGTGCGATCGACTGTACCCACATCGCCTTCAGAGCACCTTTGGATAACTCCGAGGTTTATCGTAACAGGATCGGATCATGGCAGTGGATGCTGAATATCCAGGTAGCATTCATGATGCTTTCATCTTACACGAGAGCATTATATCTACGATGTTTCAGGAGCTGCCAGAAGGGCATAGCTGGTTGCTCAGGGACAAAGGGTACGGGATCACCAGCTGGCTTATGATACCCCTACGTAATCCCCGCACTGAGCCAGAGCGTGATACAACATGTCGCACATAACGACATGGAGCATCATAGAGCGGACAATTGGAATACTGAAGCAGCTTTTTCCAATGTCTGGATCACTCTGGAGGTTACCTGCAATACGCCCCTCACCAGATCAGTCAGTTCACTGTCATGTGCTGCATGCTGCACAACTTGGTCATCATGAGGGGCCAGGCACTGAACATTGACAATCCTCCTGAGGGTTGAAGGGGGGGAGGGGGTGGTGAAGAGGAGGACGAGGAGGCTGACAACAAGGACGCGGAGGAAGAGGAGGAGGAGCAGCAGCAGGATGAGGAGGATGAACCCATGCCGTCACCTCAACTCGCAGGGTGACGGCGGAGGAGGCGGCCTCGTGCACATATAGCCATAGCTAGAGACTTGCGTCAGCGGCTAATCCGTGATCACTTTGCTGCCTGAAGGCTAAACGGCCTGACAGTGTTGATTCTGTGCACTTGGTAGTGGAAAAAAATAATGTAGATAAAAATGTACATAATGTTGTGTTGGTTTATATTGCTTTAATTCAAAAAATAATGTGCAGGATTCTGCTTAAATTTTAAAAAATAATTAGATTTATTCAACATTTGTACAGTTTTATTTAACTTTATTAAAAAATTTGCATGAAACTAAACTTTTCAATGAAGAAAACACCAGGTTGCAGCAACAAACAAACAAACGAACTCTAGCCGCAGCCATCTCTCCTCCCCCTTATTCAAAGACCTTAGCACTGTGCACCTCTCTTGCCCCTGTTGTTGCCTCTACCCCTACCCGTGCCTGTTGTCTCAGACTTCTGCTTTCTCAGCCCAACCCTAAGGTTTTTTTCTGCTTTCTGCACGAATTTGTTGTTGGTGGGGTTGGATAGGGACAGACCTAGCAGACTGCATTGTGGAAGGCCCGTGTTCATCGTCGGACTCTTCTTCAGCCTATGGACCAACCCGCGACACACTACCTAACTTTGGCTGGGGATTGGAAAGTGAGTGTCAGCAGTTGATGCTGCCAATTGCTGTTGGGCAATGACAGTTTGGGTATGTCCACTTATTGCAGCAGCTATCACCAACATTCCCTCCCTAATCTGTCTTGACAATTCACCAGCTGCCTCCGACATTCCCTCCCGAATCTCCAACATCCCTCCCTCATCTGTCCCGACACTGCTCCCATTCCTCCAGACAGTGTTGCTACTTCTACTGACAGTCCCGCTAATTCTATTCTCACCCCACCCATGGTGACCAGGAGCCATCTGGTTAGCTCAATGCTCTCCCTACTCATTCGCATGATCTGTCCTATGTCCTCTGCATCCTGCATTTCAGGTTGAGCTCTCCTTCCCACTCTCCTCGGCCGTCTCCCAGGTGTGGCTTGCTGCAACCCACTGGGACCCACAGCCTCAGACTGTACACCGTGAAATGTTGCGTCGGTTGTATCGCTCAGCAAAGGGCTTGGCATCCTCAGGGGGTTTACTGGCTCCAATTGCAATGTAACCACCTCATTATTGGGGTCTTCCTGCTACCTTTCATTGTTCAGCTCATCCTCGTCCAGAAGTTGATGATGAATATCTGGACTGACAGCTTCCTGATCTTCTGCATCTGCTTATGTCTCTTCCTGATGCACAACATCTGCAAAACATAACAGAGCAGATGTTTGGTTAGCAGCAGGGGAGGGGGCAGGGTGACATGACTACGTGGGACACACAGCTCAGGCTTTTTTCAATGACCACGATGCCAACCTAGACTGTGCAATTTGCAGGGCTTACCCTCTCTCGGTAACCTGGGCTCAGAGTCCACATTGGTGGTTGATCTTCTCTTGCGAGATTGAATCATATCAGAGATGCTCTGTTCCACGGCTGTTAGTTGCAGCCTACTTGGTGCACCTCCTCCAGTTTTTGACCTTTCTTGATTGATGCCTTCCCCTCTGCAAAGATGAAAATAGAACTTTTTAAGAGAGGATCCTTCTGCTGCGGTGGCCACATACACAACACACACTCTCACACAAACATTAGTCACATTTACAAATGTAATTGCAGTGCATAAATAAAAATATTAGTTACAGTAACTGCTTGGCCAAGGTCCTGTTACTTTTTGATCTGCATGCCATTTCTGAGGATCATGGCCACTGCAGTAAACACTTCTATAACTTGGTCCCAAAGTTTTGCTGGTAGAGAGTGTTTCACTTTTTTTTGTCCCATTCTCCCTTGGTTCTCAAGCACATCCCATCTCCTCTCAACGATGTCTAGCAGGGGTTCAATTTCTTCTGCTAGAAATCTCTTGGTCCTTCCCCCATTCCCTTCTCCTTCATCTTGTCCTTCTCCTTCCCTTGGATCCATCTTTTGCAGCTAAAATATAAATGTCCAGATCCAGCTCCGATCCCAATGTGTCTCACAAGCTGCTGATCCAGTCCAGTTTTTTTCTGTAGTACCATCAAGTGCACTTGCAGGAATACACATGATAATTCAAAACACATTCTCAGAGCTTTGACACATTACAACTGAACGGTCAGTCAGATTAAAAAGCAATAAAACTGATGCTGGATCACCTATTATCGCCCTAATTAGGTACATTAAGTGCTATATATAATGTTCAGTTTATCACTCCAGATGACAAGAAGGGAAAGGAGGTGGGAATAAAGGATGATATCAGGGCAGTTGTGAGAGATGATATTGGCTCTAATGAACAAAATGTTAAATCATTGTGGGTGGAGATCAGAAATAGCAAGGGGAAAAAGTCACTGGTGGGCGTAGTTTATAGGCCCCCAAATAATAACTTCACGGTGGGCGGACAATAATCAAGGGAATAATAGAGGCATGTGAAAAAGGAATGGCAGTAATCATGGGGGATTTTAACCTACATATCGATTGGTCAAATCAAATCGCATGGGGTAGCCTGGAGGAGGAATTCATAGAATGCATACGGGATTGTTTCTTAGAACAGTATGTTACAGAACCTACAAGGGAGCAAGCTATCTTAGATCTGGTCTTGTGTAAGGAGACAGGAATAATAAACGATCTCCTCGTAAAAGATCCTCTCGGAATGAGTGATCACAGTATGATTGAATTTGTAATACAGATTGAGGGTGAGGAAGTAGTGTCGCAAACGAGCATACTATGCTTAAACAAAGGGGACTACAGTGGGATGAGGGCAGAGTTAGCTAAAGTAGACTGGGAACATAGACTAAACGGTGGCACAATTGAGGAACAGTGGAGGACTTTTAAGGAGCTCTTTCATAGTACTCAACAAAAATATATTCCAGTGAAAAAGAAGGGAAGTAAGAGAAGGGATAACCAGCCGTGGATAACCAAGGAAATAAAGGAGAGTATCAAATTAAAAACCATGCGTTAAGGTGGCCAAGGTTAGTGGGAAACTAGAAGATTGGGAAAATTTTAAACGACAGCAAAGTATGACTAAGAAAGCAATAAAGAAAGGAAAGATAGATTACGAAAGTAAACTTGCGCAAAACATAAAAATAGATAGTAAAAGCTTTTACCGATATATAAAAAGGAAAAGAGTGACTAAAGTAAATGTTGGTCCTCTAGAAGATGAGAAGGGGGAATTTAGTAATGGGAAATGTGGAAATGGCTGAGACCTTAAACAATTATTTTGCTTCGGTCTTCACAGTGGAAGACACAAAAACCATGCCAAAAATTGCTGGTCATGGGAATGTGGGAAGGGAGGACCTTGAGACAATCACTATCACGAGGGAGGTAATGCTGGACAGGCTAATGGGATTCAAGGTAGACAAGTCCCCTGGTCCTGATGAAATGCATCCCAGGGTATTAAAAGAGATGGCGGAAGTTATAGCAGATGCATTCGTTATAATCTACCAAAATTCTCTGGACTCTGGAGAGGTACCAGTTGATTGGAAAGCAGCTAATGTAACGCCTCGGTTTAGAAAAGGGGGCAGACAAAAGGCAGGTAACTATAGGCCGGTTAGTTTAACATCTGTAGTGGGGAAAATGCTTGAAGCTATCATTAAGGAAGAAATAGCGGGACATCTAGATAGGAATAGTGCAATCAAGCAGACGCAACATGGATTAATGAAGGGGAAATCATGTTTAACTGATTTACTGGAATTCCTTGAGGATATAACGAGCATGGTGGATAGAGGTGTACCGATGGATGTGGTGTATTTAGATTTCCAAAAGGCATTCGATAAGGTGCCACACAAAAGGTTACTGCAGAAGATAAAGGTACGCGGAGTCAGCGGAAATGTATTAGCATGGATAGAGAATTGGCTGGCTAACAGAAAGGAGAGAGTCGGGATAAATGGGTCTTTTTCAGGTTGGAAATCGGTGGTTAGTGGTGTGCCATAGGGATCGGTGCTGGGACCACAACTGTTTACAATATACATAGATGACCTGGAAGAGGGGACAGAGTGTAGTGTAACAACATTTGCAGATGACACAAAGATTAGTGGAAAAGTGGGTTGTGTAGAGGACACAGAGAGACTGCAAAGAGATTTAGATAGGTTAAGCGAATAGGCTAAGGTTTGGCAGATGGAATACAATGTCGGAAAATGTGAGGTCATCCACCTTGGAAAAAAAAACAGTAAAAGGAAATATTATTTGAATGGGGAGAAATTACAACATGCTGCGGTGCAGAGGGACTTGGGAGTCCTTGTGCATGAATCCCAAAAAGTTAGTTTGCAGGTACAGCAGGTAATCAGGAAGGTGAATGGAATGTTGGCCTTCATTGCAAGGGGGATGGAGTACAAAAGCAGGGAGGTCCTGCTGCAACTGTACAGGGTATTGGTGAGGCCGCACCTGGAGTACTGCGTGCAGTTTTGGTCACCTTACTTAAGGAAGGATATACTAGCCTTGGAGGGGGTACAGAGACGATTCACTAGACTGATTCCGGAGATGAGGGGGTTACCTTATGATGATAGATTGAGTAGACTGGGTCTTTACTCATTGGAGTTCAGAAGGATGAGGGGTGATCTTATAGAAACATTTAAAATAATGAAAGGGATGGACAAGATAGAGGCAGAGACGTTGTTTCCACTAGTCGGGGAGACTAGAACTTGGGGGCACAGCCTCAAAATACGGGGAGCCAATTTAAAACCGAGTTGAGAAGGAATTTCTTCTCCCAGAGGGTTGTGAATCTGTGGAATTCTCTGCCCAAGGAAGCAGTTGAGGCTAGCTCATTGAATGTATTCAAATCCCAGACAGATAGTTTTTTAATCAATAAGAGAATTAAGGGTTATGGGGAGCGGGCGGGTAAGTGGAGCTGAGTCCACGGCCAGGTCAGCCATGATCTTGTTGAATGGCGGAGCAGGCTCGAGGGGCTAGATGGCCTACTCCTGTTCCTAATTCTTATTATGTTCTTATGTGCAGTGAGTGAACTGGAACAATGCTGGAGAGAGTAAGGTGTAAAAAGGCCTTCTGATTATTGTGGATGGCATAAGAAAACAATCATAAATTACCCTTACGGGGTGACTTAATAGTGGTCACTGAAATTGTGAAAAGTTTTGATAGAGTGGATACAGAGAGAATGTTCCCACTTGTGGGGAAGAGCATAACGACAGACCATCAATATAAGATAGTCACCAAGAAATCTAATCGAGAATTCAGAAGAAACTTATTTACTCAAAGAGTGGTGAGAATGTGGAACTCCCTCCCACAGGGAGTGGTTGAAGTGAATAAAATAGATGCATTTCAGGGGCGTATAGACAAGCATATGAGGGAGAAGGGAATAGAGCGTTATGCTGATAAATTTAGATGAGGAAAGACGAGAGGAGTCTCGAGTGGAGCATGAACGCCGGAATAGACTGGTTGGGCTGAATGGTCGGTTTCTGTGCCATATATCCTATGAAATCCTATGTAAATAAAAAGTTCAGCAGGCAGTTAATTTCCATAAATGGTGTGATTATGTGAAGGAATATTCTCCACTTGTCTGGATGAGTGCAGCTCCAATAACACTCAAGAAGCTCGACACCATCCAGGACAAAGCAGCCCGCTTGATTCGCACCCCATTCACCACTTTAAACATTCACTTCCTCCACAACCGGTGCACCGTGGCTACAGTGTGTTTCATCTACAAGACGCACTGCATCAACTCCTCAAGACTTCTTTGACATCACCTCCAGAACCCGCGACCTCTACCACTTATTGGTCAAGGGCAGCACGCACATGGGAACACCACCACTTTCAATGTTCCCCTTCAGGTCACACGCTATCCTGACATCAAAATATATCATCGTTCCTTCATTGTCTCTGGGTCAGGATCTTGGAACTCCCTCCCTAACAGCACTGTGGGAGTACCTTCACCATACGGACTGCAGCGGTTCAAGGCGGCGGATCACCACCACCTTCTCAACAGCAATTAGGGATGGGCAATAAATGCTGGCCTTGTCAGCGATGCCCACATTTCTGTGTAGAGGTGCCAATTTTCTTCCATTGGTAGATGTCTATCCAAGGAAGTTGCACGTGTTAGTTGTATAATTCACGTCAAAGTAGTGTTAACCCATATTTTGTCAGTACCTTTCTGGTAACTAAGGATGAAGGAAAAGTAGGATAGGAAAGAGTTAAGATTCAATTTTGTTTCCACCTGGAAATGTGTTAAAAAAAGAACATTGTTATGGTTAAAATGTCCAAATCCAGATGCCCATATGCTTATTGCTGCTTTGCGATACTTGCGCATCCAAGCTCAAAACCAGTTGTTGAGTAAACCTCTATAAGATTGTCGAACTGTAATGCTGCACTGAGTTAACTTCATGTTATGTTGAACCCAACTATTGCCACTCTGTCATAATGTTGAAACCAAGCGATTGTACATTTGTGATGTTCATTCTGATAACCATTGTTGGGAAAATAGAGTTAGATATACAACAAACAAGGTGGAAAGGTTTAAGGAGACAGTCATGGGTTGTGGAGGAAATCTTTGGCGCGGTTCTTCTCCAATGCCTCTCCATCGTCGTCCAGCTCGGTGGAGCTGTACTCACCTAGTTCCATTCTTACCTTTCTAATCATAGTCAGAGAATCACCTGCAATGGCTTCTATTCCTACCCCCACATCATTACCTCTTGTGTTCCCCAAGGATCTATCCTTGGCCCCCTCCTATTTCTCATCCACATGTTGCTCCTTGGCGACATCATCCAGAAACACAGCATCAGTTGCCACATGTACGCTGGTGACACCCAACTCTACCTCACTACCACTTTTCTCGACCCTGCCATGGTCTTTAAATTGTCAGACAGCTTGTCCGACATTCAGTTCTGGATGATCAATATGAATATTGGAAAGACCAAAGCCATTGATTTTGGTTCCCGCCACAAACTCCATTCCCTAGCCAATGACTTCATCCCTCTCCCCAACTACTGTTTGAGGCTGCACCACACCAAACCAAAACCTTGGTGTCATACTTGACCCTGAAATGAGCTCTCAGCCACATATCCACAGCATAACTAAGACTGCCTATTTCCACCTCCGTAACATCACCCGAGATGTTTCATCCACTGCTGAAGCACTCATTCATGCCTTTGTTACCTCTCGATTTGACTATTCCAATGCAATCCTGATTGGTCTCCCACATTCTACCCTATGTAAACTATGGGCCTCCGCCCGCCGCAATGCCACCCAAAGTGCCGCTGATGGCCGCCGAGATACTGGACGGTACTTTGGGCGGGATATTCATGGCCGAGATCCCTCGAAGGTTGGCGGGCAGCAAATCAATGACGTACGCTGCCAATCTGGGCAGCAGCGGACGGGAGGTCTCATTCTCGGCGGCAAAGGCGCTATCCGCCCAAGTGCCGCCGAGGATGGAGTCGGGCCCACGGAGGGTCGAAGAGGTAAAAATAAAAATCATCACCAACAAAAATAAAAAGCATCTGAGGTCTTTCAGGGGACCCCATCCAGGTAAGTACCTGTAAAGAAACAATTTAAAAGCATTCCACTTACCCTTTTTACAGGATCTTGACACTCACCATTTAGGACAGAGCTGCCTCCACGCAGCGGTCCACCGCCGTCCTGCCACCGACTCCAGCCGACTCCCGCTCGCACCAATCTGGCATCTCGGCGGGCGGGAGCGTTCTTACGCGCTCCGGCTGTCCGTTGACGTCGGCGGGCGCTTCCCGGCGGCTCTCCCCTCCTGCCCGCTCCAGGCCATGTTGAAAGTGGCACTGGGCGGTTCGAGCAGAGGTATGTTGGTGGCAGTGGGCGGCAGTGGCCGATAAGTTCATCAATTTCGGCCCCTAGATGTGATCCAAAACTCGGTTGCCTGTGTCCTAACTCGCACCAATCCTACTCACCAATCACATTTGTGCTCGCTGACTTACATTGGCTCCCTGTTAAGCAATGCCTCAATTTCAAAATTCTCATCCTTGTTTTCAAATCCCTCCATGGCCTCACCCCTCCCTATCTCTGTAATCTCCTTCACAACCCCTCACAACCCATCCCCAACCCACAACCTTGGTGTCATATTTGAGCCTGAAATGAGCTTTCAGCCACATTTCCACAGCATAACTAAGACCACCTACTTCCACCTCCGTAACATCATCCGAGACATCTCATCCGCTGCTGAAGCCCTCGTTCATGCCTTTGTTATCTCTAGACTTGACTATTCCAATACAGTCCTGTCTGGTCTCCCACATTCGACCCTGTAGGTATCTGCACAGCTCTTTCAAGGAGCCTTCATAGGTGCATTGGGATAAATGGCCTCCTTCTGTGCTGTAAGATTCTATGATCCCTCTGCTCTTGTTCTAACACCTGAATTTTCAAACACATGGAACATGGATCAATCCGAGCCTCAGAGGGGAAAGGAGTCTTTATTATGAACATCATTCATGATTCCCATCAATTATTTATTATTCGACTGTTTGGGAAAGTACCTGTCATAAGCTCTGTGGTTATGCTGTCAGTTTTACTCCTCACATGCATATCGCTTGTCTAATTAAATGTGCTGTTATTATTTTTATGAACATTCCATTACACTCATATTTAGAGTCTTTGTACAGCGTTTGATCAACTTTTATTTTATCTGGTTTGGCATAGGGATGTTAAACGTGTGAGCTGATACAGCAAAGAACTGGAGAGGTGCTGTATCTAATTATAATACTTTGCCATCGGGTCGGTCGTCCGGGTGATAGCCAGTGAAAGGTGTTTGCCATCCGCAGATCAATTTTAATCATCCTCCTTTGGATTTTCGACCATCTGTACAGACCAGCGTCTGGACCCTCCACAGGAGGCAGCATCAATGGCAATCACCATGATCTTCATGGACAGCAATTCTTCAGCTCCATCAGCTGTAGGACTGGAGAAGGCACAGGGGTTTACACTGTGGCCAGCAGGGCAATGAGCCAGTTGATAGTCGACAGCAGAAAATAAAACCAGCTCTTCAATATGCTACTTTATAATGTTGTTCAGTTATTTTTGAAGAGCGTGTTGTACCTCTGCTCCTCGGGCGTACTCTCTGGTCAGCAGGTTCCCGGGGAAGAAGCCGATCAGTGGATGACTAGCAGCCATCATGGCGAGCGGCGGCCATGGGCAGCATGGCGGCCTTGACCAGTGAAAGGCCATCAGCGGCAGGTCGGGGCCATAAAAGGCACAGTGAGCGACGGCCATGGGCAGCGTACCACTGCAAGGTACAGCGCGAGCTGGTGCAGGAGGGCGATGGCAGCGAAGAGAGACGTCATCAAGGTCCAGGTCGGTGATTGGAGCGTGGGCAGACACAAAAGGAGCAGCGGGGTCGGGGCGAAGGAGCGGTGAATGATCGTGGAGCGACATGATTGGGGCACGGGAGAGGCGTGAGGTCGGGGCCAGCAGAGGCGAGGGCCTAGGGGCAGTACGAACCAGCCCACACTGCGATATGTGTGCACACTAGGTCCGTGCAGCAGAGCTAGTCTCCAGTCATCTTGATTAATCCTTGCCACTGGACCAAGACCTAGCTCTGTCAAGCCTGTGTGGTGGCTGGTGTGCAACGGCCACCACACGTTAAAAACATCCACGCACAGGCATCTTCCACCCTCCACTATGTAGTTCAGGACCTGGAATATTAGATCCTTCATTGAAACACCTGTGAACTCATCATTTTTTGGCATGGAAGCAAGTCATTCTCATTTCGAGGGACTGCCTATGATGATGATGATGAGCTAGCTGAATTAAAATAAAGGACCCTTTGCAGTTTACTTCACGATGTCTCTGTGCAAATATCAGTATAAGACAAGAAAGTAGATCCTTTCTTTTCAATTTCAAATCCGAGCAATAATCCTGATAAAACTAAGGTAAAGAAAGAACTTGCATTTATATAGCGCCTTTCACAACTTCAGGACATCTCAAAGCACGTTACAGCCAATGCAGTACGTTTGGAGTGTAGTCACTATTGTAATGTGGGAAACGCTGCAGCCAATTTGTGCACAGAAAGCTCCCACAGACAGCAATGTGATAATGACCAAACAAACAGCTTTTGTTTTGCTGATTGAGGGACAAACCTTTTCCAGGACACTGGGGATAACTTGCCTGCTCTTCTTCTAAATAGTGCCGTGGGATCTTTTCCATCCACCTGAGAGAGCTGATGGGGCCTCAGTTTAACGTCTCATCCGAAAGATGGCACCTCCAACAGTGCAGGACTCCCTCAGCACTGCACTGGAGAGTCAGCCAAGATTTTTGTACTCAAGTCTCTGGAGTGGGACCTGAATCCACAACTGTTCTGACTCAGTGCGAATGCGCTACTGAGTCACGTCTGACACACACGCGTGGGCTGGATTTTCAGCTTTCAGGAATTTTCGTTGAAAATAGTAGCAATAAGTGAAACTTACTGTTTGCGATGCGCTAGCATTTTTAGCCCGAACTTTCGGCCGTTACATCGGTAAGGAGGGCGTTGCACAAGCATTCGTGCCGGAAAAACGCGATCCTCGCCAAATTTAGTCCGGTGCCAGGAGCACTGCGAGAGAGGCCTTGGGAGAGGAAAAAAAATTCCCCAAAACATTTACAAGACCCTTATCTATCGAATCGCTGGAAAAAAAACTTTAACTTAACTTTTTTGCAGGTTTTCATACTTACCGCTTCTGGCAGGGCTGCACCGACAGGTTTGACCTGTCGCTATTCTGGGCGTGGCGTACGGGTCGGGAGAGTGCCAAAAATCCAACGCAAACGCAATCTGTGTCATTACACGTCGGCGCACCTGTCCCCGGCGATACTTGGAAGCGCCACCGTAAACAGGTACCCGAGGATCCCACCCAGGCTTTGCGACCGGGTTTTCGCTGCGGAGGATCAAATCGCGGAGAAAACCCGGTCGCAAACTTCTCGAAAACCCGGCCCACTACAGAGTCTTAGACAGTCACATATAAAACACGCAAAAAATAAATAATGGAATTCTAAATGGCCGTACTCGTGTACGATGCTCTTCTCTGTTTTGAGATGCATTAAAAGGTTGGCTGCCAAGCTTTAATAAATCCTCCATAAGGTGACACACAGGATTCAGCTGTGGAAGTACTGACTGTTGGCCATCTAACATTTGGAGACGAACCTTTAAACAAGGGAGCCTTGAATGGCACCTAGTTACTGTCCTTCTCCAGAATTGCCTGGCTATTTTACACTGCCTCATGAAACAAGCAAATATGGTCGCTCAAGTGTTCTGGGGCTGGGCTGTTCTTTTTGGAGAACAGTAGGACAAAGTTGTATAATGGAAATTCGAAGATGGATAAATATTTGAGATTTCTGCACTGTTTTCTTTTGGGGGACTGGAAGTAGTTATGTAGTAATTCCCCTTAGCGAATTAAATATTTGGGCATAGTCCATGGTGGGCGAGATTGTACATTGACCACGGAAGGGATATGCGTGATGGGGCAATGTTTCTTTTGTCCCTGGGGTCCTTATGTTCTTTTAATTATCACAATCTAATCAGTGTTTGGCCATGTACGTGGAAGTAGAACATAGCAACAAATTATAATTATTCTATAATTAATGAGTAATTTTCCAGTTCCCATAAGTGTTTACGTTTTTGCTCCAAAAATAGTATATTCCAATCAGTTGTTACAACATCTTATGCTGCACTGTGCATAAATGTAATTCCCAGGGTAATTATGATACAGTGGCTATATACATACAAATTCTTTCTTAATTCACTGAATACAATATTTATGCCACAAAAGAACATGCACAGCTCACTTGTATCTGCAGTGTCCATTTGTCGTTTAGTGCCCCCTTATACATGACATGAATACCCTTACAAGTTGAGCTGACTGGCTGGAGAAATTTTGAGCTGGAGCAGTTCTGTACTGAAGACCATTCTGGTTTAGCAGACGCGCCCATTGTTTACTTAAAAGAACTCACTGTGACCAGTGCACGGAATCATATTGTCGTTGGTTCTGTCAGGAGGTTCTCTGTTCGTGACAAAAATGAACCAGCCGTACATTTACGAGCAGAGCTTTAGAGCTGCACAAAATCTTTTAATAGCACTAACATTAGCGCTAACTTTTAAAATAATTGTGCTTTTAAGCAAATTGTGCATTAGCATGGTGGACATTTCAGTGTCATGTGACGGTGTCATTGAAGTGCAAACTTCAAAAATGCATTGCAAAATAGTTAGCAATTGCCAATCCTAGTTGGCTGTAAAGTTCACTAAATGGCAGAGTGAACTTAACACATAGTTTATGGAGAGTTGGCTTTGCTTTTAAGAAATTTCAGAACAGTTCTGAAAACAAATGGAAATAAAATAAGTAATGTATCTGACTGCAAAACACACATCCTGCACTTGGTGTTTGTATTGTACAGGCGTTGTTTGGTAGACATGGGGAGGACCTGCCTATGCTCACCAGAGTGGTTAGAAAAAAAATCATCATCATCATCATAGGTACTCCCTTGGAATCGAGGAAGACTTGCTTCCACTCCTAAAGTGAGTTCTTTGGTGGCTGAATATTCCGATAAGAGAGCCACAGACCTTGTTACAGGTGGGACAGACATTCGTTGAGGGAAAGGGTGGGTGGGGCTGGTTTGCCGCACGCTCCTTCCACTGTCTGCGCCTGACCTCTTCACGCTCGCAGCGTTGAGATTCGAAGAGCTCAACGCCCTCCCGGATGCACTTTCTCCACCTCGGGCGGTCTTCGGCCAGGGTCTCCCAGTCGTCAGTGGTGATGTCGCACTTCATCAGGGAGACTTTGAGGGTGTCCTTGTAATGTTTCCGCTGCCCACCTTTGGCTCGTTTGCCATGAAGGAGCTCCACATAGAGCATTTGCTTAGGGAGTCTCATGTCTGGTATGCAGACTAAGTGTCCTGCCCAACGAAGCTGATCGAGTGTGGCCAGTGCTTCAATGCTGGGGATGTTAGCCTGGGCGAGGACACTGATGTTGGTGTGTTTGTCCTCCCAGGGGATTTACAGGGTCTTACGCAGACATCGTTGCTGATATATCTCCAGCGACTTGATGTGTCTTCTGTAAGTCGTCCATGCCTCTGATCCATACAAGAGGGCGGATATTACTAAAGCCCTGTAGACCATGAGCTTGGTGGTATGATTGAGGGCCTGGTCTTTGAACACTCTTTTCCTCAGGCGGTCGAAGGCTGCACTGGCGCACTGGAGGCGATGTTGAATCTCCACATCAATGTCTGCCTTTGTTGACAGGAGGCTCCCGAGGTATGGGAAATGGTCCACTTTGTTGAGGACCACGCCGTGAATCTTGATGACTGGGGGGCAGTGCTGTGCGGCGAGGACAGGTTGGTGGAGGTCGTTTGTCTTGCGGATGTTAAGTGTAAGGCCCATGCTTTCATATGCCTCGGTGAATACATCGAATATATCCTGGAGTTCAGCCTCAGAATGTGCGCAGACGCAGGCGTCGTCCTTGTACTGTAGCTCAACGACAGAGGTTTGGGTGGTCTTGGACCTAGTCTGGAGACAGTGCAGGTTAACCAGCTTCCCACTGGTTCTGCAGTT
Source organism: Pristiophorus japonicus (assembly GCF_044704955.1). Taxonomy (NCBI): domain Eukaryota; kingdom Metazoa; phylum Chordata; class Chondrichthyes; family Pristiophoridae; genus Pristiophorus; species Pristiophorus japonicus. Next base: position 35,000,358 of record NC_091977.1, read on the forward strand.
TAGTTCCACACCAGAGAGGAGCTTGTTGACAGTGAGGTGGAGCATGGCAGCAAGGAAGATTGAGAAAAGGGTTGGAGCGATGCCGCAGCCCTGTTTGACTCCAGTTCGGATGGGGAATGGGTCTGTAACAGATCCGCTGGTAAGGATCACGGCCTGCATGTCATCGTGGAGCAGGCGAAGAATGTTGACAAATTTTTAGGGGCACCCAAAATGGAGGAGGACGCTCCATAAGCCCTCACGTTCGACAGTGTCAAAGGCCTTTGTAAGATCGAAAAAGGTCATGTATAAAGGCTGGCGCTGCTCCCTGCACTTTTCCTGCGGTTGTCGTGCTGCAAAGATCATGTCCGTTTTTCCCCGTGGGGGATGAAATCCGCATTGTGACTCCGGGAGGAGCTGCTCGGCCACAGGGAGAAGACGGTTGAGGAGGACTCTAACGACACCTTCCCGGTGGTTGATAGCAGGGAGATTCCCCTGTAGTTGCTGCAGTAGGATTTGTTCCCCTTTTTAAAAATGGACGCGATCACTGCATCACTGAGATCTCCCGGCATGTTCTCCTTCCTCCAAATGAGAAAGACGAGATCATGTATACACGCCAACAGCGCCTCTCCGCCATATTTTAGCGCCTCAGCAGGAATTCCATCCGCACCCGTAGCCTTGTTATTCTTGAGCTGTTTTATGGCTTTACCTATCTCGTGCAGCGTTGGAGTTTCACTGAGGTGGTGGCGGGTTGCATGATGGAGTTGAGAACACTTGAATCAAAGGCAGAGTCTCAATTGAGGAGATCTTCAAAGTGTTCCTTCCAGCGGGCACTGATAGCCTCGGTGTCCTTGAAGAGTGTTTCCCCGTTCTTTGCCGGAGTAGCGTGGGGCCATGCAGAGTTTGGACCGTAGGTGGCCTTGACTGCAGTGAAGAATTCTCGCAGGTCATGGCTGTCGGCTAGTTGTTGCATCACCTGTGCTTTCTCCATCCAGCACCTGTTCTTTAGGTCCCGGGTTTTTTGTTGGACCTCAGCCTTGCTTTGTAGCTCCCGAGTTTGGTTGTTGCTTGAGGCTCAAAAATGCTCTGCGCTTACGATCGATTAGCTCTTGGATCTCCTGATCATTTTCATTGGTGTTTGTATTGTACGGGCATTGTTTCGTATACATGGGTAGGATTTGCCTATGCTCACCAGTGTGGTTAGAAAAATCAACGCCAGCTGTTTCATCCTGCTAGGTTTTTTAAATATCTGCTGCTCAGATATGAAGGGCATAAAACTCATCCAAGTGAGCATGTTTAATTCTCAAAACTGAGCATACTGGTGCTCAGTGTTCTAATTTTACTGAGGTATGGTTTTAGAGTAAATTAAATTCGAATGTTAAATTCTTGATCATTGATGTATTACCAGTGTGTCATCATGTTAATTTTATTTAGAATTTGAACCTGGTGTTGTGTTAAGGGCCTAATTTCTTTCATTTTTTAAGGAAAATGGAAGTTACTTTTCAATTAAAAATGTCTAACCGATCGTTGAACTATCTATCTTTCCTCATGACTTACTGCTCCAATGTTGGGTGGGTGTTCAAAATTTATTTTTTTATTATATAATTTCCTGCAGATTGAGGGGATGTCGTTTTCTTTTGACATACTTTTCCAGAATAAACTGCATGTCTAGGGGAGCCAAGGGATTTGGGGACAGTGCAGGAAAATGGAGTTGAGGTTGAAGATCAGCCATGAACTTATTGAATGGAGGAGCAGGCTCGAGAGGCCAAATGGCCTACTCCTGCTCCTATTTCTTATGTTCTTCTTCCACATTCGCTGTTCTCTCTGTGGTCTCTGGTTGTCTCTGTGTATATATGATGCCTGCATCTGTGCACATACAGAGGCTGAACTCCAGGACATAGTCAACGTGTTTACTGAGGCGTATGAAAGCATGGGCCTTAAGCTAAACATCTGTAAGACAAAGGTCCTCCACCAGCCTGTCCCCGCCGCACAGCACTGTCCCCCAGTCATCAAGATTCACGGCGCAGCCCTGGACCACATGGACCATTTGCCACACCTCGGGAGCCTCTTATTAACAAGAGCAGACATTGATGAGAAGCTTCAACACCGCTTCCAATGCGCCAGTGCAGCCTTCGGCTGCCTGAGGAAAAGAATGTTCGAAGACCAGGCCCTCAAATCTACCATCAAGCTCATAGTCTACAGGGCTGAAGTAATACCTGCCCACCTGTTTGGTTCAGAGACATGGACCATGTACAGTAGACACCTCAAGTCGCTGGAGAAATACCACCAACGATCTCTCCGCAAGATCCTACAAATCCCCTGGGAGGACAGACACACCAACATTAGCATCCTCGACCAGGCCAACATCCCCAGCATTGAAGCACTGACCACACTTGATCAGCTCCGCTGGGCAGGCCACATTGTTCACATGCCAGACACGAGACTCCCAAAGCAAGCGCTCTACTCAGAACTCCTTCACGGCAGAGGAAACGTTACAAGGACACCCTCAAAGCCTCCCTGATAAAGTGCAACATCCCCACCGACACCTGGGAGTCCCTGGCCAAAGACCTCCCTAAGTGGAGGAAGTGCATCCGGGAGGGCATTGAGCACCTCGATTCTCATCGTCGAGAGCATGCAGAAATCAAGCACAGGCAGCAGAAAGAGCATGCAGCAAACCTGTCCCACCCTCCCTTACCCTCAATGACTATCTGTCCCACCTGTGACAGGGACTGTGGCTCTCGTATTGGAGTGTTCAGCCACCTAAGGACTCATTCTAAGAGTGGAAGCAAGTCTTCCTCAATTCCGAGGCACTGCCTATGATGATGAGGAACAAAGGAATTGCTAGCTGGAAAAAGGCCAAGGTGCATCTAGTTGGCCTTCGACCATCCTGGTAGTTGTATGATACAACGATAATGGATTTATTGACTAATCACAGCAATCAATTTCTACTGATTAGTCTGCAACAGACCCAGGCATGAGATGAAGAAAACCCTAGTGCTGGAGAGCATTGGGAGCCAGAGGCCCTAAGTCGCCTGTTCCTCCCAGGCACACTTACCATATGCTATGTGTACATGCAGTACCTGGTGTACTGCTAAAATATACAGCTCAGGAAGAGTAAGATTTGATCACTGAGTTATGCTATTATCCTCTCTGTTAAAGTTTGCTTAAAATGGCCTCAGTAGCTGTAGGTTAAGGGGTTCAAGGGTGGATATCAGCTGGTGTTCCTGCTCTTCATTGCAATTCAGTGATCCACTCCTAAAAGTGTATGAATGTGGTGTCCAGGTAATGGCAGGATTGAACTTGGCTACGGTGGATATCGTTTGCTATGATGCCAGCTTTCAGTAATGCTCACTGTCAGTTTGACTCAGTCGTAGCACTCTCAGCTCTGAATCAGAAGGTTGTGGGTTCAAGCCCTACTCTAGGATTTCTGCATATAATCTGGATGGACCCTCCACACAGTATTGAATGAGTGTTGTCTTGTTCAAGCTACTGTTCTTTGGAAGAAATGTTAAATTGGGGCTCCATATTTGCATGTGAGAGATCGGGTGGTATTAAATTATGATGAACAGTTGGCTGTCCCAGTGTCCTTGCTTAAACACATCCCTCAATGAGCACCAGCAAAACAGATGAACTTGTCACTTGTGTCACTGCTATTTGTGGGGTCATGCTGTGTGCAAATTGGCTGCCCCATTTATCCACATAATAACAGCAACCACGCTTCAAAAATAATATCAATGGTTATGAATCACTTCTGGCCATCTTGAGCATAAGAAAGTTGCTAAATAAATCCAAGTTCTTTCTTTTCCGCATAAAAACTGCTACTTGGGTGAGGTATCAAAAAACTGCTGGTACCTGTGGAACCATTTGCAGGACAGGCTGGCCGGAATTTTACTCACTTTGGTTCGGCAATGTCGGTGGTGGGTCGCGGCCCCTCTGCTGGTTCCATCGCGCTCTGGAAAATGAATTTACATTGACAGGGCTTGTTAAACCTGCCCAGCGCATTTTCCGGCCCAATTAGAGGAAGCGGGTCTGGTGACATTATTCATGATGTGTCAATCAGCCTGTTTCCTTAAAGGGACCGTGGCCACCTTGCTTTTGATGTTTGTGCTGTCAGTGTTCTACAGCATTTAAGTGCTGCAAACAGAGGTGCAGGGCTTCACAGAGGTGCAGGGCTGCACCCAGGTTCTCCCATGACTCCCTCCATGTGATAATGGAGGTTCTCCTTCCTGCCCATAGGGGAAGACACCTCCTCAGAGACCAACGCAGCCTGGTTGCACATTGCAGAGGAGGTCACAAGCGGAGGACCTGGGTGCAGTGGTGCAAATCTTTCAATGATCTCAGTAGATCACGAAACATTAGCACAAAGCCACACTCACCTTCATTCTGCTGCGCCTCTCATCACATCCCCATCACTCTGCCTTCCCTACCCTACTCTTGCACATCCTTACTCACACCTCACACCAACTTACCTTGAACCTCTACCCATCCCGCTCTATCTATCTATATTATTATATCCCCATCTCACTAGCCACCCCTCAGACTCACCTTCATCCTAGTGCAATCATACGAACTAACAACACATAAGGGTTGTCATTTGGCTGTTTTATCCAATGTTCATGTAAAGTTTCCGTTAATGTTCTGTCAAACATTGAAACCTTTATTTTCAACATTTTCCAGTCTTGGACAGATTTGTGTGCACCTTTGGAAGTGGCTTAGTGAGTTGCAGTGAATGGCGAGACATTATGGCACCCCCGCAATGGTGATGAGTGTGAAAGGAATAGGATGGTCATTGCAGGGATGCTTTATAGTGTTGGTGTGGGGTGGTGCCAACCTGTTGCATCATGTGACAGCCAGGTTGTACAGCATCAATGGAAGTAAATCATGCCATAGTGAGGCCATCCTTGGCCTCCTGGGTAGCAAAGTGGTCAGGTGCTGATGCCCTGCCGCTGTGTCCTGTGCAGCATCAGTTGATTGTGGAGAAGGTTGGTGTTGTTGTTGGTGCTGCTGGAATGCCTGGTGCTGCTGGTGTTGGGGCTGATCGTGGTCAGATTCTGAGGACCAAGGTGAGACAGTATAAAGGGCACCCATGTTGATGGAATAGATGGCAGGTGAACTAAAGATGACAGAAGCATTCTGTCAATGGTGAGAGAGTTCTTCCAATGAGGTGAGAGTGGTAGGAGAGTGGAAAGTGGAAAGCCTGCAGAATGTGTGCTGGGAATGGATTGAGAAAAGTGAAGATCTACCAGGTGGGAGCTGTTACTGTACATTTGAAGCTGTCAAATAAATAGCTGGAGCAATGGCCACTGAATTCGTGCCTCAGGTTGACATACGTGGTTGCCATGGCCAGGACATTAAAGTTAAGTAAGTTTAAAAGCCTGTTATGTACATTATAATGAGTTTAATTGGCTTGCCTGCTGCTGCCTGTGGGTCTGCTCAGTGCTGACAGACCCAACATTGGGAAAGGCACGTTGCAGTGTGTTGACAGCGGGTACCTGACTCGCGGTCAAACAAAACACATTTTCCCACCCGACCTGCCACTGATCCCGCTCGCTGACCACATAGAAAATTCTGGCCACTGCCTTTAGGAAAAGAGAAGAGAAAATCTCAAGAAATATCATGCTCTTCGTAAATATTTTTCCAGCTACATATGGAAGCTACAAAGAAGAGAGCAAGAGCTTGGCAATATCTAATATCTAGGGCTGGATTTTAGGCTTTTCTGTTTTTGGGGGCGAAAACGGAGGCGGGCAGGAAAGTTACCGTGTGGGAATAGTTTGCGCTTTGGTAAGGAGATTTTGGCATCTGGCCCCTGCGTCAGGGGGCACAGCGCGAAGGGAGCCGTTGTATACTTTTCGTGGCACAAAAATGGGAAACTCGCGAACTAAAGTTCCGGGCCGTGTACGCTCCGAGAGAGGCCTGGGGGCAGGGGTAGGTGGGAAACCATTAAAAAAAACCACAAAAACATTCCCAAAACATTGCCCACACCACAACAACACAAATCGCTAAAAAAAATTAAAAGAACAAACACTTGCACTTACCTTCGAAGTACTCTGCCTTCCTCTCTGCCGCCGGCTATGCTGGACCGCACTGACTTGCCAGGTGGTCATTGCAGGCGCACTTCCGGGCAAACGGATCGGGCAAAAGTCCAAAGTGTTGCCGGTGTCGCAATGAGCGGTGTTGCACACCTGATGCAGCTCTTCCGGATGGTGCTGCTTAGCGCCACTGCAAAACCCAACCGGAGGATCGTGACGGGGCACTGGAGACCTGAACGCCGCCTTTCACGCCGCTCCGGGGCGAAACCCGGAGCACAAAGGATCGGAAACCCCAGCCCCTAATATCTTTTTTTTGAAATGATAATTTAATTTGTGTTCTATATCATGTCTATGTGTTTCAATAAATTTCAGAAAATTGTTGCTTCAGGGATAACCCCAAGATATTTGATTACAATGATTGCAATACTCCACTCCATGAGAGGATTTTCATTAGTTTGTGTCACTGGAAGCAGAGTGAGCAGCCCAGCCATTTTGTTCCTCGGCTGATGGTGAAAATAGCAATAGGCAGTGAGCAGACAGATAACACAGAGAGGGACTTGAAACTGCACAAAAGACACACATATTATGTGCATGATCAGGACACTGGTTGAGTAGAGTAATGAGCCAGAAGTGGCAGCTGAATCTTAATCATCAGCCTATTATCACCTTTTACACCCTCCTTATCTTTACAATGAGACTGTAGAAGGAAGCTTATAACAAATGTAAGGTTCATAATACAGTAGAGAACAAAAGAGGGGCAAAGAAATTGTAGGAGAACAAATTAGTAATTAACATAAAAGGGAACACAAAGGTCTTTTATAAACATATAACTTGTAAAAGGGTAATCAAAGAAAGGCTGGGGATGATTAGATACCAGAAAGGAGATCTTTTTGGTGAGAGAGAAGGCATGGCTGAGGCACTAAATAAGTATTTTGCATCTGTCTTCACTGAAGAAGATGATGCTGCCAATGTAACAGTAAAGGAGGCGGTATTAGCGATATTGGATAGGATTAAAATAAAGAGGAGGCACGTAAAAGGTTGGCAGTACTCAAAGTAGAAATGTCACCCAGTCCGGATGGGATACATACAAAGTTACTGACAGAAGTAAGGGTTGAAATTCTGGAAGCTCCGGCCACAATTTTCCAATTCTCCTCAGATATGTGGTGCCAGAGGACTGATTCTTAGACCTCGGAACTTATAGTGGGAAAAGACAACACGTGGCACTAAATTTTAGGCTTAACCCAGTGTTCAGTTTCATTACGCAACCAAAACCCGACTATGAACTACAGGACTAGACTGCTGAGAGAAATTTGACTTTAGACATACAATCACCAGCTATTCTTCTGCCTGTTCCTTTTGTGTCCTTCTGTCTCTTCCTCCTGCTTCTATGTTTCTTCTGCTCTCCCTTCTGCATCTGTTTAGCTGTGTTCTCTGCTTTCTTCCTGTTTTTCTTGCTTGTTGGTGTCCATATATTTATATCCAGGTTTTAATTAAGTTTCCCACTGTGACAAAATTCGATTTAACGATCCATTTAACTGTTTTGAATGGCTCCTGATTTGTATGCAAAAGAAACTTCCATATGCTGAAATGCTGTTAGCCCCAAAATTTGCACCTTTACGGGGTGTCCTTTGTTGTTACAGACTCGACGTCTCCAAAGGGTCCTTCCCCACCCTGGTTAAATCGAGTTCGGGGCTTCATGTAACATTCCATTGTTGTTATGCACGAAGTTATGCATGAAGTCAGGTTTTTTTTCCTGTTCGCAGGGTGTTCTTAATTGTCCAGTTTAATTCCACAGCTTGTATCAGTTTTATTAGTTCATGGTCTGTGTATTTTTCCTGAAGATTAGTAACCTTACAGAGGATTGCAAATGATATCGCCTATTGTAAAAAAGGGAGAGGGATAAACCCAGCAATTACAGGCCAGTTAGCCTAATGTCGGTGGTGGGGAAATTTTTCACTGGAATTTTAATTTGAAGGCAGGTAGGCAGCGGATTGGGACTAATTGCATAGCTCTACCAAAGAGCCGGCACAGGCTCATTCTATGATTATAGGCCCCCAAACATTATTTGTAATGTATGGCAGAGTATTAATCAGGAAATTAGAAGTGCACGTATCAAGGGTAATACAGTAATCATGGGGGACTTTAATCTACATATAGGGCCCAAGTTTCCACAAGAAAAAAAACGGGCGCCCCTCCGAGCTGGGCGCCCGTTTTTCGCGCCTAAAACGGCGCCTATAAAAATCATCGGTATTCTCCAGCGACTTTCAGGTCCTGTGGCACTCGGCGCAGCCGGCACGAGCTGTGGGGGGGGGGGGGCGGAGCCAGGTCCCTGCGCTGAAAACAGTGCCGGGACCTCTGCACATGCGCGCTACAGTCGGCACGCAAGTGCAGTAGCTCCAGGCGCCGATCTGTGTGGGAGGGGCCCGAAGCACGCAGCCCCTAGCCCTGGCCCAATGGCCTCACTGGGGCTGCGTGAATAAGGCTCCTCCCACGGCCAGCTCCTGCTCCCCGCCCGACCAGACCCGACACCCGCTCCCCCCCGCCCCGACCGAGACCCGAGACCCGAGACCCGCTCCCCCCCCCCCCCGCCCCGACCTGACACCCGCTCTCCCCCCCCCCGCTCCCCCCCGCCCCGACCGAGACCCGCTCTCCCCCCCCGCCCCGACCCGACACCCGCTCCTGTTCCCCTCCCCCCTCTCTTCCCCTCCCCCCCTTCCCCTCCCCCCCACTTCCCCTCCCCCCCCTCTCTTCCCCTCCCCCCCCTCTCTTCCCCTCTCCCCCCTCTCTTCCCCTCCCCTCCTCCCTCCTCTCCTCCCTCTCCCCTTCTCTCTCTCCCCTCTCTCTCTCTCTCCCTCCCTCTCTCGCTCAGCGGCACGAACAGCTGCAGAATTCTCCCTGGCTGAAGCACTTTCACACAGGTAGGAAGATGGTTTATTTAATCTTTTCTTGGCTTATAAATGTTTATTCAGGTTGGATTTATTTGTATAATATTTGTAGAAGTATAAATAAGGATTTATTGTCGAATTTAATGAGTTCCCTTCCCCCCCACCTCGTTCTGGACGCCTAATTTGTAACCTGCGCCTGATTTTTTAATGTGTAGAACAGGTTTTTTCAGTTCTACAAAAATCTTCACTGGCGCCATTCTACTTTAGTTTGGAGTATATTTTCACTGTGGAAACTTTCAAATCAGGCGTCAGTGGCCGGACACGCCCCCTTTTGAAGAAAAAATTCTGTTCTAAACTAGAACTGTTCTACCTGACTAGAACTGCAGAAAAAAAAATGTGGAGAATTGCGATTTCTAAAATAGTCCGTTCTCCACCAGTTGCTCCTAAAAATCAGGCGCGAATCATGTGGAAACTTGGGCCCATAGAGTGGGCAAACCAAATTTTCAGTAATAATGTTGAGCAAGAATTCATGGAATGTATACAAGATAGTTTTCTCGGCCAGTATGTTGAGGAACAGGCTATTTTAGATCTAGTATTATGCAATGAGAAAGGGTTAATTAATAACCTTGTAGTAAAGGACCACTTAGGGAAGAGTGACCATAAAATGATAGATTTTTATATTAAGTTTGAAAGTGATTTAATTTAATCTGAAGCTAGAGTCTTAAATCTAAACAAAGCAAACTACCATAGGTATGAGGGACGAGTTGGCTAAGGTAAATTGGGAAACTACATTAAAAGGTATGACGGTAGACAAGCAATGGCTAGCATTTTGAATTAATACATAATTAACAACAAATATACATTCCATTAAGGCACAAAAACTCCACAGGAAAAGTAGTTTAACTGTGGCTAACATGAGAAGGTAAATATAGCATTATATCAAAGAAAGAGGTTTATAATGTTGCCAAAAAGAATAGTAAGCCTGAAGATTCGGAGGATTTTAGAATTCAGCAAAGGAGGACAAAGAAATTGATAAAGAATGGGAAAATAGAATATGAGAGTAAGCTAGTGAGAGGCATAAAAACAGACTGTAAAAACTTCTATAGGTATGTAAAAAGGAAAAGATTAGTAAAGGTAAATGTGGGTCCCTTACAGGCTGACACAGGAGAAATTATAATGGGGAATAAGGAAATGACTGAGAAATTAAACAATTCATTTGTGTCTATCTTCACGGAAGAAGACGCAAAAAACCTCCCGGAAATAGTGGCGAACCAAGGGTCTAGCGAGAATGAGGAACTGAAAGAAATTAGTATTGGTAAAAAATAGTACTGGAGAAATTAAATGGGATTGGAAGCCGATAAATCCCCTGAATCCAGGAGTTCACCGAGGTGGAGGAGTGAGTGTCCGCCCTCATGGGTGCTGCAGTCGTGGCGGGGGAGGGTGGAGTGGCAGAGCCCCTCTTGACAGTGACGGTAAGTGAGTGAGTTGGGCATTTTGAGTGAGTCCCATTAGCCTTCAGACCACATGCCTTTCAACATTTTGCAACTAAAATAACGATGCCCCCTACTGCTTGTCTTTCTGCCCCCTCCCCAACTGATAACTGCATTACTGTGGCTTTGTGCTTTCAGATGATGAGCCAGAAGAGCTGCAGCCTGACCATGAGCAGATGTCTTCAGACGACAGGGAAGCCGAGTCGGCGGAGGTGGAGAGCAATGTGCCGGCACAGCGTTACACGTCTGCATTGTGAGCAAGTGGAGAGACCACCTGGGTGGAAGAGGCCATCCTCCCGGGGTTGCATGAAGCTGAGGCTCCTGGCCCCAGAGGCTTGCAGCAAGGCCCAGCGCGAGGGGAAGCTCGGGACACAGCTCTCCGGAAGGTAAATCAGCCCATGAGTCCTGATCACAGACAGGCAGATGAGCACCTTGACTTGGAGGCTATGTCCATGGAATCAATGCAGATGCACCGCGAGCTAATGGGTGCCTCGGCGAGGATCTTGCCAAGCGTGGATGCACTGCTTTGACTGTGGTGGAGACCGCCTCAACCTTTGTATTTGTGTCTCAGGAGCCCATCGAGCCCATGCTTGGTAGATGAACACCAGAAGTGACCATGAGGTCTCATACCTGATGGCGCCGACCATGGCGGACGTGGCAGTAGCCACTGAACGGCAGGCCAAGACCATGCTACACCTGCATTCTGCCATATTGTCAGTGCATGGTGACATCAATGTGCTGTGTGCTCTGACTCAGAGTCAAGTTGAAGCCACGCAAGTGCTGACTGCTGCCATCGTGTCTGGGTCTGCATCAGTCCAATGGAGAGGTAACGGTGCTGAAGTAGGCCAGCAATCTGAACTCCAACAGATTGCCTGGATGCTGAGGCTCTGCCCTGGGGGAGTGGCAGCCAGTCAGTCGAGATGGAACCTGATATCCTCCCTCAGGAGGACATATTCCGACTCCCACCTCTGCCATTCCGCCTTTGTACCTGCAGTGGTCTGCACCCCAGCCATCCAAGTCTGGTGTCCATTCTCATGCGGTGCTGTCAGCAACCGGGCATTCCAGACTGGCAGCTGGTTCAGCGCGTCATGCTGGGCCATCTGTCTTGTCTCCCTCAATAACAACAATAACAACTTGTATTGATATAGCGCCTTTAACATAGTGAAACGTCCCAAGGCACTTCACAGGAGTGTTAACATAGAAACATAGAAAATAGGTGCAGGAGCAGGCCATTCGGCCCTTTGAGCCTGCACCACCATTCAATAAGATCATGGCTGATCATCACCTCAGTACCCCTTTCCTGCTTTCTCTCCAAACCCCTTGATCCCTTTAGACGTAAAGGCCATATCTAACTCCCTGTTGAAGATATCCAATGAACTGGCATCGACAGCTCTCTGCGGTAAGGAATTCCACAGGTTAACAACTCTCTGAGTGAAGAAGTTTCTCCTCATCTCAGTCCTAAATGGCTTACCCCTTATCCTTAGACTATGTTCCTTAGTTCTGGACTTCCCCAACATCGGGAACATTCTTCCTGCATCTAACCTGTCCAGTCCTGTCAGAATCAGAAAGCAGAGAGTCAGGATAAATGGGTCCTTTTCGGGTTGGAAATCGGTGGTTAGTGGTGTGCCACAGGGATCGATGCTGGGACCAGAACTATTTACAATATACATAGATGACCTGGAAGAGGGGACAGAGTGTAGTGTAACAAAATTTGCAGATGACACAAAGATTAGTGGGAAAGCGGGTTGTGTAGAGGACACAGAGAGGCTGCAAAGAGATTTAGATAGATTAAGCGAATGGGCTAAGGTTTGGCAGATGGAATACAATGTCGGAAAGTGTGACGTCATCCACCTTGGGAAAAAAAACAATAAAAGGGAATATTATTTGAATGGGAAGAAATTACAACATGCTGAGGTGCAGAGGGACCTGGGGGTCCTTGTGCATGAATCCCAAAAAGTTAGTTTGCAGGTGCAGCAGGTAATCAGGAAGGCGAATGGAATGTTGGCCTTCATTGTGAGAGGGATGGAGTACAAAAGCAGGGAGGTCCTGCTGCAACTGTATAGGGTATTGGTAAGGCTGCACCTGGAGTACTGCATGCAGTTTTGGTCACCTTACTTAAGGAAGGATAAACTGGCTTTGGAGGGGGTACAGAGACGATTTACGAGGCTGATTCCGGAGATGAGGGGGTTACCTTATGATGATAGATTGAGTAGACTGGGTCTTTACTCGTTGGAGTTCAGAAGGATGAGGAGTGATCTTATAGAAACATTTAAAATAATGAAAGGGATAGACAAGATAGAGGCGGAAAGGTTGTTTCCACTGGTTGGGAAGACTAGAACTCGGGGGCACAGCCTCAAAATACGGGGGAGCCAATTTAAAACTGAGTTGAGAAGGAATTTCTTCTCCCAGAGGGTTGTGAATCTGTGGAATTCTCTGCCCAAGGAAGCAGTTGAGGCTAGCTCATTGAATGTATTCAAGTCACAGATAGATAAATTTTTAACCAATAAGGGAATTAAGGGTTTCGGGGAGCGGGCGGGTAAGTGGAGCTGAGTCCACGGCCAGATCAGCCATGATCTTATTGAATGGCAGAGCAGGCTCGAGGGGCTAGATGGCCTACTCCTGTTCCTAATTCTTATGTTATTATGTTCTTATGTTTCTATGAGATCCCCTCTCATCCTTCTAAACTCCAGTGAGATAAAAATTTGACACCAAGTTGCATAAGTAGAAATTAGTGCAGGTGATCAAAAGCTTCGTCAAAGAGATATGTTTTGAGGAGTATCTTGAAGGAGGAAAGAGAGGTAGAGAGGCGGAAAGGTTTAGGCAGGGAGTTCCAGAGCTTGGGGCCTAGGCAACAGAAGGCATGGCAACCAATGGTTGAGAGATTATAATCCGGGATGCTCAGGAGGGCAGAATTAGAGGAGCACAGACAACTCGAGGGGTTGTGGGACTGGAGGAGATTACAGAGACAGGGAATTGCGAGGCCATGGAGGGATTTGAAAATAAGGATGAGAATTTTGAAATTGAGGCGTTGCTTAACCGGGAGCCAATGTAGGTCAGTGAGCACAGGGTAATGGCTGACCGGGACTCGGTGCAAGTTAGGACATGGGCAGCCGAGTGTTGGATCACCTCTAGTTTACGCAGGGTAGAGTGTAGGAGGCCAGCCAGGAATGCATTGGAATAGTCAACTCTAGCGGTAACAAACGCATGGATGAGGGCTTCATAAAAACATAAAAATAGGAGGAGGTTTAGGCCATTTGGCCTCTCGAGCCTGCTCCACCATTTAATAAGATCATGGCTGATCTGCAGCGGATGAGGACAAGAGCGGAGATGTACAATGTTGTGTCATGGTGGTCTTAGTTATGCTGCGGGTAGGTGGTCGAAAGCTCATTTCATGATCAAATATGACACCAAGGTTGCGCACAATCTGGTTCAGCCTTAGACAGAAGTTGGAGGAAGGAATGGAGTCATTAGCTAGGGAACGGAGTTTGTGGTGTGGGCCGAAAACAATGGCTTCAGTCTTCCCAGTATTCAATTGGAGAAAATTTCTGCTCATCCAGAACTGGATGTGGGACAAGCAGTCAGACAATTTAGAAACCATGGAGGAGTCAAGAGAAGTGGTAGTGAGGTAGAACTGGATGTCATCAGCGTACATTTGGAAGTTTGACGCTGTGTTCTCAGATGATGTAATCAAGGGGAAACACGTAGATGAGAAATAGGAGAGGGCCAAGGATAGATCCTTAGGGGACACCAGAGGTAACGATGCTGGGGCAGGAAGAGAAGCCATTGCAGATGATTCTCTGGCTATCAGTATATAGATAAGCGTGGTACCAGGGAAGTGCAGTCCCACCCAGCTGGACGACAGAGGAGAGGAGTTGGGCATAGACACACAGCAGCCCTCAAGTGGCCTTGCTGCAAGCACTGAGGACCCATTGAGGAGGAGCAGTGAGCGAGGGAGTCGGGTGAGGCAGAGGGGTAGGAAATGCCAGCAGAGGTCCCACTGATTAAATGTGTCTCCATCGGACCTATGTACATATGTTGGGAAGTTTCAGCATCTGTTGTGTTCTTTGAAGAGGTGGGTGCTCTATTTTGTTTTATTGGAGGGTGTGTTCCCTCAGCTACCTCCATTTAAGTGAAGCGCTCCCTTATGAGACGCCGTTGAATAGCCATTGCAGCACTAACTTTGGCAGGCTGCCTCCTCCGTGGCTGCTGCTGGTCCTTGGCTTGTTGCTGGACATTCAAGGCATCGCCAGGCTCCTGTTACCCTTCCTCTTCATCCTCCTCCTCCTTCCCCTGCTCCTCCTCCTCCTCCTCTGGAGTTGTGCCTGCGATCCCCACTGGCAAGGCCTGGGCCCTCATGATGGCCAAGTTGTGCAGAATGCAGCACGGCACAATGAGTTAGTGAGACCTGTTGAGGGGAGTATTGAAGGCTGCCCCCAGAGTGATCTAGGCATCAGAATCGCTGCTTCACCAGCCCTATTGGCTGCTCTATGATGTTGCGGGTGGCGACATGGCTCTCATTGTAGCGTTCTCCGGCTCGGTGGTGCGGTTGCGGAGGGGGGTCAATAGCCAGGTGTCCAGGTCGTATCCTTTGTCCCCGAACAGCCAGCCTCATGTAAGATTTCTAAATCTCTGGCATTAAATTGACAGCAAGATCAATTCTTTTAAAACAATTTGGAATAAGCTAATTAAACACACATACATGCACGTAACCTAGACAAACAGCAGTCCATAACTATTCTACGGATCTACTTAGTTACAACAGAAACATTGATGTTACAATAATGATTTATAAAAAGGTATACTTACGCCTGGCAGAGCAAAAGCACATGGTGTTCATCCTTGCATCTGGTTCTAAAGAGAAAGGTTTCCTGCTTTGCCATGTGCTAAGAAGAAGAGACAAGAGACCGAGCAATCTTTGCACTTGGGCTTTTATATCCCTTAAGTCCATTGTTTCTCAGAAAGTCTTAGGATTGGGTATTGTTTCTAGGGCCGTTCCTATTGGCTTCTCCTCACTCATGTGTCTGTCTGGAGGACCGGTGCCATTCCTTGATTAGGTTATTATCATCATCATAGGCAGTCCCTCGAAACGAGGATGAATTGCTTCCACTCCAAAAAGGGATGAGTTCACAGGTGTTTCAATGAAGGACCTAATATTCCAGATCCTGAACTACATCTTGAAGGTTGGAAGATGCCTGTGCATGGATTTTTTTAACATGTGGTAGCCATTGCACACCAGCCACCACACGGGCTTGACAGAGCTAGGTCTTGGTCCAGTGGCAAGGATTACCCAAGACGACTGGAGACCAGCGTTATGTATGTAACCCTTGGCAACCTGTATCACACCACCACTGTTGGAGTCCCAAGGGATCCCAGCATCCCTTGGGAGCACTGTATATAAGCAGGCCTCCCATGCTGTACCGACACTCTGGAGTTCAATTAAAGGAGCTAAGGTCACAGTTACTCATTGCTTACTGTACTCAGTTGTATCACTTTATAATGAGCTTAACAATTGGCGACAAGATAATGAACAACCATGCGAAAATGCAAAGAACTGTTGGTATCCTGGAGAAATTCTCAGAATGGGATGAATGGGAGGCCTTCGTGGAGCGACTTGACCAATACTTCGTGGCCAATGAGCTGGAAGGGGACGAGAACGCTGCCAAACGAAGGGTGATCCTCCTTACCGTCGGTGGAGCAACAACCTATGGCCTCATGAAGAATCTTCTAACAACAACCAATCCTATGAGGAACTGTGTACGCTAGTCCGGGAGCACCTAAATCTGAAGGAAAGCGTTTTGATGGCGAGGTATCGGTTCTACACGTGTCAACGATTGGAAGGCCAGGAAGTGGCGAGCTACATCACCGAACTAAGGCGCCTTGCAAGACATTGTGAATTCGATGGATTCCTTGAACAAATGCTAAGAGACATTTTTGTGCTTGGCATTGGCCATGAGGTAATCCTTCGCAAACTATTAACTGTTCAAACACCGAATCTGAGCAAAGCCATAACGATAGCCCACGCATTTATGTTCACCAGCGATAACACCAAACAAATTTTGCAGCATAGAGAGGTTTCAGCTAGTATTGTACACAAAGTAACGTCATTTTCAAGCAGAAATGCATATGGCAGAACATACACACCGGCAGCTGCATGACCTCCGATGACCCAGAGTCCGCCATCAATCGTTAATGCGAAGCAGTTAACACCTTGTTGGCGCTGTGGAGGTGATCATTGGGCCCATCAATGCCGCTTCAAACACTATGTGTGCAAAGACTGTGGAACAATGGTACACCTACAATGAATGTGCAGACGAGCTGCAAGCCCTGCAAAACACCATGTTGCAGAGAAAGATCGATCCATGGTGGTTCAGACTGAACTAGATACTCGAACCGAGGAGGCAGAAGTGTACGGGGTACACACCTTCACCACGAAATGTCCACCGATCATGTTAAAAGTTGAATTGAATGGAATTCCAGTATCTATGGAACTGGACATGGGTGCAAGTCAGTCTATCATGAGCAAAAAGGCCTTCGACAGGCTGTGGTGCAACAAGGCACACAGGCCAAGCTTAGCCCCATTCATACCAAGCTAAGAACTTACATCAAAGAGCTGATCCCTGTTATTGGCAGCACAGAAGTAAACGTCTCCTATGATGGAGTAGTGCACGAACTCCCACCATGGATTGTGCCAGGAGATGGCCCCACACTGTTCGGCAGAAGCTGGCTGGGAAAAATCCGCTGGAACTGGGACGACATCCGAGCGCTTTCGTCCTTTGATGACACCTCATGTGGCCAGGTTCTGAGCCAGTTCCCATCATTGTTTGAGCCAGGCATTGAAAGTTTCTCAGGGGCGAAGGTGCAGATCCACTTGGTTCCCGGTACACAGCCCATCCACTACAAGGCACTGGTGGTGCCATATATGATGCGAGAGAAAGTGGAAATTGAGCTGGACAGGCTGCAGCGAGAAGGCATCATCGCACCGGTGGAGTTCAATGAGTGGACCAGTCCGATTGTTCCAATTCTCAAAGGCGACGGCACGGTCAGAATTTGTGGGGACTATAAAGTAACGATTAACCGTTTTTCGCGACAGGACCAGTACCCGCTATCCAAGGCAGACGACCTATTTGCGACCCTGGCTGGAGGAAAGACATTCACCAAGTTGGACCTGACCTCGGCCTACATGATGCAGGGGCTGGAGGAAACTTTGAAAGATCTCACCTGCATCAACATGCACAAAGGTCTGTTCATCTATAACAGATGCCCGTTTGGAATTCGTTCGGCCGCGGCAATTTTCCAATGGAACATGGAGACCCTGCTAAAGTCGGTTCTGTGCACCGTGGTTTTGCAGGATGACATACTGGTCACAGGTCGGGACACTATTGAACACTTACAGAACCTGGAAGAACATAAGAACATAAGAACATAAGAATTAGGAACAGGAGTAGGCCATCTAGTCCCTCGAGCCTGCTCTGCCATTCAACAAGATCATGGCTGATCTGGCCGTGGACTCAGCTCCACTTACCCACCCACTCCCCGTAACCCTTAATTCTCTTATTGGTTAAAAATCTATCTATCTGTGACTTGAATACATTCAATGAGCTAGCTTCAACTGCTTCCTTGGGCAGAGAATTCCACAGAGGTTCTAAGTCGGCTTGATCGCGTGGGACTTGGGTTGAAATGTTCGAAGTGTGTTTTCCTGGTGCCAGAGGTCAAGTTCTTAGGAAGAAGAATCGTGGCAGATGGCATCAGACCCACTGACGCCAAGACGGAGGCCATCAAGATCGCGTTGAGACCTCAGAACATGATGGAGCTGCGGTCGTTCCTGGGACTGCTGAACTATTTCGGTAATTTCCTACCCAGGTTAAGCACCTTGCTAGAAAGCACCACCAGAGGACCTATATGTTGGAGTCCCAAGGGATCCCAGCATCCCTTGGGAGCACTGTATATAAGCAGGCCTCCCATGCTGTACCGACACTCTGGAGTTCAATTAAAGGAGCTAAGGTCACAATTACTCATTGCATACAGTACTCAGTTGTATCACTTTATTATGAGCATAACAACCAGCTCTGCTGCATGGACCTAGCGCACACATATTGCAGTGTGGGCTGGCCCTTGCTGCCCCATGATTAGGTGAATGGCTTTCCAATTAACACCTTTCCTAGTTTGGTGAGTTTCAAAGCCATGCTTCCTTTGTTCCTTGAGTTCTTCCCAGTCGGAGAAGACATGAGGTATCCATTTTGTCTCTTCAAATTGCAAACTTTCCGTATAATCTACACTTTCAACATTTATGCATACACAGAATCAATTTTATCATTAATAAACACTTTTATTCTTACAAACTCCCACCTTGTGGAAGAAATATCCATATGGTTTATCTCCTCAGGGCTCGGATATCATAAGCATTGAACGGGTTCTGATAGCTCTGCTGTTTATGTTTCTGTGAGGTGGATGACCATAGTATAATGGGTTTTAAATTTAGAGAGTGAAAGGGAAAAGTGGATGGCCTAACTCGGTCCCCAGCTCGAAAGTTGTACGCCACACGTGGGGGATTTACTATCGTACAATAACATCTCCAGCGGAGACCCTCCCCTTCCCTTCAGTGCATCATCGCTTCGCAAAGCACATTGATGATGTTCGTAAGTCATGTTGCAGCTCCCGCTTCTCCATCTTCCCTCGGCTTTGGTCGTGGCCAGTATCATCCTGACAATCATAAGGATTCATATCATGGTCTATGGGAAACATGATCAGTGCAGTATTTAATCTTTGGCAGTTTTGAACTGATTAATGTTGAACCATTTCTTGTACTTAACGCTCTTTTTCCCCAGTACCTGAATCAAATAAACAGCAGGGTTCAATTGGCCTATAATTGTCCGCGGTCCCCACCACCTGGGCTCAAAGGCAGCTTCTTTTTTCTATAATTTGGAATCATTACTGAGTCTCCCACCTGATATACAAAGGAACGTATTTCTTGTCAAAGTACCTTCTAATTTGTCTTTTTGACTTCCCCAATTTCGTGGCCACAAATCAATTCATTTGATCTAACACTTGTTCTAGCCATTTGGAACTAGATGATTTCATTGTCATCTCTGATGTTGTTAGCTGGCCTGGCATTCTCATGAGCCTCCCCATCATGGCCTGATATGGGTGTGGACCTCATTGCCATTAACCACATTGGCAGCATGTTAGCCCATTGAGTGGGGTAGTCCGCGCACAATTTTTTTAACATTAACTTGAGGGTCCTGTTCCCCCTTTTGACCCCTCCGGACGACTGGGGGTGGTGAGCAATATGTAATTTGTGTTTTATCCCCTTCAGTTCCTGCAGGTGAGTAAAACTTTTACCAGTAAAGTGTGAACCTTGATCACTGTCCACTTGTACTGGTATTACATTATCCCATCAAACACTCTCAGGGCAGGTACAGCATGGGGTTAGATATAGAGTAAAGCTCCCTCGACACTGTCCCATCAAACATTCCCAGGGCAGGTACAGCACGGGGTTAGATACAGAGTAAAGAAGGAGCGAGGATGTGATGCAGAGAGATGAAACTCACCTTCATACGTCCAATGGGAACCTGCAGAGGAAAAGACGAGAAATTAAGGATCACGGATTGATAGAATGACATCTAATCTACATTACAGGAATGGCCTGCTGCTGTGCTAAAAGATTCTATGATCTCAAACTGCCGACACTACTCGATCTTGGAGGTTTGATTTAGGATAAGTTCATCACTGAGCCCACAGCGTGGCCTTACGATCTTTCTGGCCTTTTGGGTTTTAAGCAGGAGGTGTCAGAAAAGTTAGCACAGGGAGAACTGGCTTGTGACGGGCAAGCGTTGAAAGCGACGTCGCTTTTTGATCCTTCGATGTCGGCTCTTCCTATCAATGTGAAGCAGAATTCACCAAACATTGGATAGTTCATCCACTGATAGGGAACGTGAGCTGGAATTTGAACGTCGTGAGACAGGTTAGTTTTACCCTACTGGTGTGGAGGTGCAGCAGGAGATCGCAGTGGAGGAGCGGTGAGAGATCGTGGGTGAAGGTGCAGTGAATGAGGGCTCAGGGCCCAGAAGAGGCAAGGGCCCAGGGGCAGCATGGGCCAGCCCACACTGCGATATGTGTGTGCACTAGGTCCATGTAGCAGAGCAGGTCTCCAGTCGTCTTGGTTCATCCTTGCCACTGGATAAAGGCCTAGCTCTGTCAAGCCCGTGTGGTGGCTGATGTGCAACGGTCACCACACATTAAAAAAATCCACGCACAGTCTTCTTCCACCTCCTCAACTGGAGTTCAGGAGTGGAATATCGGGTGCTTCATTGAAACATCTATGAACCCATGTGGAAGCAAGTCATCCTCGTTCGAGGGACCCCTTCTGATGACTGGTACTCCCCACCTACTAAACACATGATTTAATAGTGTTTCGGCTGCCGTGATTGCGGTGTTGGAGCGGCAGGGGAATGCTTCGATCCATTTAGTGAATTGATCCACCACCACTAGGACATGCTGAAAATTACCTTGCGCCTGTGGAAGTGGCCCAATGAAGTCTATCTGAAGGTGAGTCCATGGCCCTAGAGGTGGGGGCGCGCTTTGAAGCAAGGCTCGGTTAGTGCAAGTCAGAGGATGTGCTGCAGGCACGGTAGGTATCGTGCCACATATTGGTTGATTGTTTCCCTCATGGAAGACCACCAAGCTGTAGATGCTACCTTATAGAAGGTTACCAGGGCCGAGTAGTGCCCTGCTGTGGGGTGGGAGTGAAAGAGGGAGAGCAGTTCCTGACTCACCTCTGGTGGAATACACGCCACCGGGCAGGCGTTTGGCTTTCCAATCAGCCAGAGAAGACATGAGGTATTCATTTTGTCTCATCAAACTGCAGCCTTTCTGTATAATCAACACTTTCAACATTTATACATACGCAGAATCAATTTTATCATTAATAAACACTTTTATTCTTACACTCGGCCTTGCCATGTTGGCTGAAACAGTCAAGGCACAGTGCTCTCCCGCAAGATAAACGCATTGACTGCGAGGATGCGCTGCGTGTGGTCACACACCAGCTGCACATTTAGGGAGTGTTATCCCTTTCTGTTTCTGAAAACCTCTGCATTCTGGAATGGTGCTCGCAAGGCCATGTGTGTGCAGTCAATTGCTCCTTGCACCCTCGGGAAACCCGCTATCCTGGCAAACCCACATGCGCGCTCATCCTGTTTCTCCTTGGTCTTCTGGAAAATAATGAAGTCCATTCTGCATGTGTAGAGTGCTTGTGTGATGTCATGGATGGAGCGATGTGCTGCAAATTGTGAGACACTGCATATGTCCCCTGATGCAGCCTGGAAGGAGCCAGGAGCATAGAAGGTGAGCGCCACCGTGACCTTCACTGTGACAGGCAGCGCAGTCCTGGTGCCGATGTGAGGCAACATGTCTGTCTGCAAGAGATGGCATATATCTGTAACTACCTCCTTTCAGAAGTGCAGCCTTCTGACACACTGCTCCTCGGACAGTTCTAGATATGAGCGTTGCCACCGGTGAAGCTGTGGGGGAAGGCCTGCCCCGACGTCTTGGGGCTGTCCTCCTTCAGTTGCGGACATGGCCAACAGCTCTTCTCTGTTGACACTGCCTTGCTAGAGCATATACAATGTGACGTTGGTGAACTAGTAATGCACCCATCAAAGTTTAGCAAATTACTTTTTCTAACTCTGAACTGTTATATATATCTGTCACTGCAATCTCGGAGGCACACGCACCGTGTTCTGTGTAAACATGGTACTGACTGTGAACGCCGAGAAAGTGCTTCCTCATCCCTTCGAGTAGCCTCCAGTTAATGACTCTGCAAGCCTGTACCGATTGTTTTTCCAGGTGTTGTTATTGGCGGGCGCTGAATGAGGTGCACACACAATTTAGCAATCGGGGCGCAAGCATGCGCGTTACGTCATGGTCAGAATGATCGTCAGCAGCCAGGCGCTAATAGTTTGCAACCCCTGTGAGCCTCTAATGAATGTTCCGTCAGGGTGCTAAAAGCGTCCGGTCACTAAGCTGGCATTAACACCCTCTCTAGCCGTTGCAGATGGATGTTTCCTCTGGCTGGGGAGTCTAGAACCAGGAGTCTCAGAATAAGGGATTGGCCATTTAGGACTGATATTAGGAAAAATGTCTTCACTCAGAGGATGGTGGATCTCTGGAATTCTCTACCCCAGAGGACTATGGATGCTCAGTCGTTGAGTATATTCAAGGCAGAGATCGATAGATTTTTGGATATTAAGGAAATCAAGGGTTATGGGGATGGTGCAGGAACGTGGAGTTGAGGTAGATCAGCCATGATCTTATTGACTGGTGGAGCAGGCTCGAGGGACCGAATGGCCTCCTTCTGCTCCTAATTCTTATGTTCTTCTGATTCGATGAATGTGGAATAGAACTGGACAAGTGGTTAAAACCAAGGTCAAGCTCCCTTTGGCTGAGCCAGTAATAGATATTGCAACTATAGGGCAGGACAGACAGCAACGTATGACTATACAAGTGAATATAAAAAATAGCCGCAGTAATTTTCCTACTGATTTATTGGTAATGATATTTTGTAACTGAGTACATGACTTGCAATTTAATGCCCTTGCATTCATTATGAAATTGAACCTATTAAATCCTGCCGATATGAATAATACGAAAAGATCGTAACCAAAACAATGTCTCCAAGCGCAATATAAAACCTTGTTTCATTAAGTCATTGGCTACCCCATTCTAATTTTGGTTTAACTCTGGGGATAACATCATTGTAATCAATTATAATAAATCTCAAAAAATAGCAACTTAACGGTATTTATTATTTACAGGATTTGTGCACATTTAGAGTGTTTAACCCCGATTATTATTTTTATCAGGTCCAATTAGATATAAGCTAAGATTTGAAAATGTCTGCACTTGATCCTCCAGTGGGATAATCCCCATAGTCTTTAATACAGCTACTGATAAATTAAAGGATTTGGGATTATTTTACTTATCAAGACATTGATTAGAGAGTTGTGCAGTCTATTAAGTGCGGAATGTTGAAACAGGAATTAGCATGAGATATCCAGTTCTTTCATAGAAACATAGAAACATAGAAAATAGGTGCAGGAGTAGGCCATTCGGCCCTTCTAGCCTGCACCGCCATTCAATGAGTTCATGGCTGAACATGCAACTTCAGTACCCCATTCCTGCTTTCTCACCATACCCCTTGATCCCTCTAGTAGTAAGGACTACATCTAACTCCTTTTTGAATGTATTTAGTGAATTGGCCTCAACAACTTTCTGTGGTAGAGAATTCCACAGTTTCACCACTCTCTGGGTAAAGAAGTTTCTCCTTATCTTGGTCCTAAATGGCTTACCCCTTATCCTTAGACTGTGACCCCTGGTTCTAGACTTCCCCAACAGGCGGGAGGTTGAGCCCACCTTCGACAAAACAAAGCTACCTGCCCTGCTGGCGAATATCAAGGTTAGATACTCCGACTTAACCAAGGGTGGTTGTGGAAAGCCCCTCCCAAAGGAGTACAGCAAAATATGGGACGAGATCGGGAAGGCTGTCTCCTCCTCAAGTACAATGTTGCACACAGGAGAAAGATGTCGTAAGAGGTGGAACGTGCTGGTGAGGGTAGCAAGAGTAAGTAACGATTTTATTTATGCACCCCCCCATGTGCCATGTACCATGTAAATGTAGGTTCAGTGTCATATGGATGATGTTGCCACGATGTATTTGTGCTTTCAGGCAATGACAAGAGGATCAACCCAGTGTTTTGATGTGTGTGTGTGTGTGTGTGTTTGTGTGTGAGACCCTGTGTGTCTGCGATGTTAAATGGATTGAAGATTTTTACTTTCATTTACTTTACTTTCTATGGAAGAAGACATCTGCAATAGTAACTGATCAGCGGCATACGGGGGGAGGATCCCAACGCAAGAACCCTTGACGGAGATTGAGATCCGTGCCCTGTCGCTGTTTGGGAATAGCAGCTCTGCCACCACTGGCATTGGAGCTGACCCACCCACACAGGATGGTCAGTTCAATGTAATCCCCGGTCTGTGTTGCGGTCGTGTAATGTCATGTAATATAACTGTAACTGTAATGTTGGCCTCATGTAATGTAATTTAAGTTTATTGCACTGTAATGTTGAGCTCATGTGATGTACTGCAATGTTAGAGGCATGTAACTCAATGCATATGTACATGTATATATGTATAACCTGTCTGCGATATAGAAACATAGAAAATAGGTGCAGGAGTAGGCCTTCTAGCCTGCACCGCCATTCAATGAGTTCATGGCTGAACATGCAACTTCAGTACCCCATTCCTGCTTTCTCACCATACCCCTTGATCCCCCTAGTAGTAAGGACTACATCTAACTCCTTTTTGAATATATTTAGTGAATTGGCCTCAACTACTTTCTGTGGTAGAGAATTCCACAGATTCACCACTCTCTGGATGAAGAAGTTTCTCCTCATCTCGGTCCTAAATGGCTTACCCCTTATTCTTAGACTGTGACCCCTGGTTCTGGACTTCCCCAACATTGGGAACATTCTTCCTGCATCTAACCTGTCGAAACCCATCAGAATTTTTAACGTTTCTATGAGGTCCCCTCTCATTCTTCTGAACTCCAGTGAATACAAGCCCAGTTGATCCAGTCTTTCTTGACAGGTCAGTCCCGCCATCCCGGGAATCAGTCTGGTGAACCTTCGCTGCACTCCCTCAATAGCAAGGATGTCCTTCCTCAGGTTAGGAGATCAAAACTGTACACAATACTCCAGGTGTCGCCTCACCAAGGCCCTGTACAACTGTAGCAACACCTCCCTGCCCCTGTACTCAAATCCCCTTGCTATGAAGGCCAACATGCCATTTGCTTTCTTAACCGCCTGCTGTACCTGCATGCCAACATTCAATGACTGATGTACCATGACACCCAGGTCTCGTTGCACCTCCCCTTTTCCTAATCTGTCACCATTCAGATAATAGTCTGTCTCTCTGTTTTTACCACCAAAGTGGATAACCTCACATTTATCCACATTATACTTCATCTGCCATGCATTTGCCCACTCACCTAACCTATCCAA
Source organism: Pristiophorus japonicus (assembly GCF_044704955.1). Classification (NCBI taxonomy): domain Eukaryota; kingdom Metazoa; phylum Chordata; class Chondrichthyes; family Pristiophoridae; genus Pristiophorus; species Pristiophorus japonicus. The sequence goes on from NC_091977.1 coordinate 35,025,797, forward strand.
GTCGCTCTGCAGCCTCATAGTATCCTCCTCGCAGCTCACACTGCCACCCAACTTAGTGTCATCTGCAAATTTGGAGATACTACATTTAATCCCCTCGTCTAAATCATTAATATACAGTGTAAACAGCTGGGGCCCCAGCACAGAACCTTGCAGTACCCCACTAGTCACCGCCTGCCATTCTGAAAAGTACCCATTTATTCCTACTCTTTGCTTCCTGTCTGACAACCAGTTCTCAATCCATGTCAGCACACTACCCCCAATCCCATGTGCCTTAACTTTGCACATTAATCTCTTGTGTGGGACCTTGTCGAAAGCCTTCTGAAAGTCCAAATATACCACATCAACTGGTTCTCCCTTGTCCACTCTACTGGAAACATCCTCAAAAAATTCCAGAAAATTTGTCAAGCATGATTTCCCTTTCACAAATCCATGCTGACTTGGACCTATCATGTCACCTCTTTCCAAATGCGCTGCTATGACATCCTTAATAATTGATTCCATCATCTTACCCACTACTGAGGTCAGGCTGACCGGTCTATAATTCCCTGTTATCTCTCTCCCTCCTTTTTTAAAAAGTGGGGTTACATTGGCTACCCTCCACTCCATAGGAACTGATCCAGAGTCAATGGAATGTTGGAAAATGACTGTCAATGCATCCGCTATTTCCAAGGCCACCTCCTTAAGTACTCTGGGATGCAGTCCATCAGGCCCTGGGGATTTATCGGCCTTCAATCCCATCAATTTCCCCAACACAATTTCCCGACTAATAAGGATTTCCCTCAGTTCCTCCTCCTTACTAGACCCTCTGACCCCTTTTATATCCGGAAGGTTGTTTGTGTCCTCCTTAGTGAATACCGAACCAAAGTACTTGTTCAATTGGTCCGCCATTTCTTTGTTCCCCGTTATGACTTCCCCTGATTGTGACTGCAGGGGACCGACGTTTGTCTTTACTAACCTTTTTCTCTTTACATATCTATAGAAACTTTTGCAATCCGTCTTAATGTTCCCTGCAAGCTTCTTCTCGTACTCCATTTTCCCTGCCCTAATCAAACCCTTTGTCCTCCTCTGCTGAGTTCTAAATTTCTCCCAGTCTCTGGGTTCGCTGCTATTTCTGGCCAATTTGTATGCCACTTCCTTGGCTTTAATACTATCCCTGATTTCCCTTGATAGCCACAGTTGAGCCACCTTCCCTTTTTTATTTTTACGCCAGACAGGAATGTACAATTGTTTTAGTTCATCCATACGGTCTCTAAATGTCTGCCATTACAGTCAACCCCTTAAGTATCATTCGCCAATCTATCCTAGCCAATTCACGCCTCATACCTTCAAAGTTACCCTTCTTTCAGTTCTGGACCATGGTCTCTGAATTAACTGTTTCATTCTCCATCCTAATGCAGAATTCCACCATATTATGTAATGCAGTAATGCAGCAGTGGTGAACATTTAAGACTGTGCTACATCACTGTACTCATGTAACCCTGACCCCTCCCCTGCTGCCAAGCACTTTTAAATGTTGTTTTGTACTTCCAGACTCGGAGGATTCACACTAGACCTCCGCAGAGAGACCCGATGACAGACCCACTGCCACCACCTGTGGCGTCACCCAGCTCTCTCCCGACTTCACCCTTGTCAGAGAAGATGAAGTGGAAGAGGAAGAGGAATAGCAGCTCATCCTGGAGCCAGTGGAGGTGGAAGTGGGGGTGAGATGGAGGAGGAGATAACAGTTCTATCTGGGCTAGCTGGAACATCCTCCACCACCGACTTTATATTCAGGGGATTCCCCCATGCCTCCTTAAGTCGTGTGCAGCAAGGCACCCCAAGGGTTGCAGTGCCTTTGCTGCAGCAACAGAGATTGGTGCAGGAAAGATCCGTTGCTGCAAGACAGATAAGCGTGTCCAGGGACATGGTGCGTCTGTAACAGGTCAGCATTGACAGAGGTCGAGAGCTGCTCAAGGCCATGGCTACGATAGCCGGAAACATCATGGTGCTCTCAGACCGACAGTCGGAGGATATGTCGCGATTGATCACCGCGATGGAGCGAACCGCTGACTCTGTCGATGCCATGCCGCAATCGACAGGATCGGGATATGGCGCGGAATCACACCATGTCATAGTAGTTGGGTCGACAGCACCCGAGGGTGGGGAGCTGCCAGCAGCTTCCAGCCCTAAAGCCATGCCTTCCGGATCACGATCTTCTCCTGAGGTCCTATTCATTTTGCCTGCAATGTCCCACCCCCGACAACAGCAAAAGCATTCGGGGTGCAGTGCTGCTTGCCGGCTTGGTACCACCATGGGGAGTTCCGGGCTCGGGGGCAGTGGGAAAGGGGGAGTGAGTGCAAAGGGTGGTCGAGCACATGGTTGAGGTCGAGGTGGAAGACAGTAAAGTGTGCTTTGTTGTAGTCAATTGTTCATTGTTAATTTAAAATAGTTGAAGTTTGATTTTTAAAAGTTTATTTCAAGTTGTTAAAGCTGTTAAATTTGTTACAGTTGTTCAAAGTTAGAGTTATAAATTTTACAAACTTTTACAATTGTTCTATATTTTTTACATTATTACAAAAACGTTTCAATTGAATTTAAGCATTCTTGTACAGTGTCAAACTTTTGGGTAAGCCATTTAGGACCGAGATGAGGAGAAACTTCTTCACCCAGAGAGTGGTGAATCTGTGGAATTCTCTATCACAGAAAGTTGTTGAGGCCAATTCACTAAATATATTCAAAAAGGAGTTAGATGTAGTCCTTACTACTAGGGGGATCAAGGGGTATGGCGAGAAAGCAGGGATGGGGTACTGAAGTTGCATGTTCAGCCATGAACTCATTGAATGGCGGTGCAGGCTCGAAGGGCCGAATGGCCTACTCCTGCACCTATTTTCTATGTTTCTATGTTTCTATGTTTAACAGTCATCAGGGTCCCACACACTGGGCCCAAAATTGGCCAGGCATTGCTCCGTTTTTTTTGGAGCAACTTGATTTTTCTGGAGTATCTTAAAAATCCCCATTTTGCACATTCAATTTGCGCCAGAGTAAGTGAGTTAGTAAGGATTTTTTTAGTTTAGTTTAGTTTTTTTCAAAAGGGGCCATTACTGGCCACCTATGCCCATATTGGCCATTTAAGCCACTTTGGACAGCTAATAGTTGCTCCAAACTAACTTAGGACAGCGAATGTGGCCACTTGTGGCCGCACAGAAAATCCTTGCGGAGAGTTAAGAAATCAGTGCAGGTAGCCAGTGATAGGGGCGGAAAGGGAAGTGGAGAGGACCTTACAAAGCACTAAACAGAGCACAACAACATTCAAGAAGCATAAAAACCATCAAGAAGAGATAAAAAATAAAACTTAAGTCCTACCTTCCTAACTCGGGCCCGGGAAGTCAACGGGCTGGCCGGTGCGAGAGGCCACTCCGCCAGGAATAGGTGTGGCCGGGACGACCGGGCGGGAGAGCACAGGGAGCTGGCCACAGGCTCGCAGAACACACAGGCAGGCTGGGCTGGGCTCCCAGAAGACAGGCTGGCTGGCTACAGGAATCAACCAGGCTGCAACAGGCTGGGGGTGGAGGGAGTTGGGGGGGAGGGTGTGATGGATGAGGAGGGAGAGAGAAGCCACATGACTGGGGGGAGGGGGAGAGAACAAAAGACCTTTGGGTGTGGTCCATATACATACCTTGCGGGGAGGGGGAAGTGCAAAACACTGCTGTGCTGCCTGCTTTGCAGCCATTTTTCACCTTCTTTGACCTTTGGAAGTTTAACTTTTACTTTAAGTATGGGTGCAGCAATATCAATGCCACGCCTTTTGCAACGGTTTGGCATCATTGTGCTACGCAGAAAAGAATTGATTAGAGCTCATCATATCAGGGAATATCAGAGCCCATAGGCTGCTGGGCAGGAGGCCTTACCCACCTCGGCAATTTCGAGTCAGGCGTTCGTACCTGGACCTGAGTGAGGCAGATTGTGTCAGAAGGCTACGTTTCTGCAGAGAAGTTGTCCGTGAAATCTGTGAGTTGCTGAGACCAGATTTACAGCCGAGAAGCGGCAGGTGGACTGCCTTGTTTACTGAAGTGAAGGTTGCAGCTGTACTTTCCTTCTATGCCTCGGGATCGTTTCAAGCTACAACTGGAGATGTGTGCGCCATCTCTCAACATGGAATACACGTCTCCATTCATCAGGGCACGGCTACACTGTATGCACGGAGGAATGACTTCATCAAATTCCCAGTGACCGCCCAAGCAATCCATGACAGGGCTGTGGGGTTTTCAAGGATTGCTGGCTTCCCAAAGATACATTATCATCATCATCATATGTGGTCCCTTGAAACGAGGATGACTTGCTTCCACACTACAAAAAGAACAATAAAGAACCCGAACTACATCCTGAAGGATGGAAGATGCCTGTGCGTGCATTTTTTTAACATGGGGTGGCCGTTGTACACCAGCCACCACACGGGCTTGACAGAGCTAGGTCCTGGTCCAGTGGCAAGGATTACCCAAGACAACTGGAGGCCAACTCTGCTGCACGGACCTAGTGCGCACATGCAACCCAGTGTGGGCTGGCCTGTGCTGTCCCTGGGCCCCTGGCCCCTTGGGCTCCGATCACATCCCTCCACAGTCTCTAGCAGCTCCTTCGCCCCGACCTCGCCGCTCCTGCTGTATCTGCCACGCTCCAATCACTGACCTGGATCTTGATGACGTCACTCTTCACAGCCGTCGCCCTCCTGCACCAACTCGCGCTGCACCTTGCAGTGGCATGCTGCCCATGGCCACCGCTCACCGCTCCTTTTATGGTCCCGACCTGCCGCTGATGATCACTCGCAGGTCAAGGCCTCCACGCTTGCCCATGGCCGCTGTTCGCCGGTCCTTTTATGGACCCGACCTGAGTACAGGGCTGCATTGATTGTACCCACATTGCCTTGCGAGCACCTGTGAAGGATGCCGAGCAGTTCAGGAATAGAAAAGGCTTCCACTCCATTAATGTGCAGCTCGTGTTTGACAACATGCATCGCATCATGTCAGTCAATGCAAGATACCCTGGCAGCACCCATCCTACATTCATCCTACGCAACAGCATTATATCTGACATGTTTGAGCAGCAGCCAGAAGGGCAGAACTGGTACTGGGAGACAAAGGTTACGGCCTGGCCACGTGGTTCATGACGCCCCTACGCGTAACCCGGACGGAAGCTGACCATCAATACAACATGTCGCACATTACAACACGCAGCATCATAAAGAGGACCACTGGAATCTTGAAACAGCGTTTCCGATGCCTGGACCATTCCGGAGGCTACTTGCAATATTCCCGAGATTGTCGGTCAGTTCACTGTTGTGTGCTGCATGCTGCATAACTTAGCCATCATGAGGCAGCAGCAGCTAATAGTGGAAGAAGACCCACCTGCGGTGAGAGTGGCTGATGAGAATGATTTGGAAGATGCAGGTGATGAGCAGGAGGAGGATGGGGAGGAGGTGGAGGAGGAGGATGATGATGACGATCAGGAAACTATGCAAGTGCCTGAGGCCGGAGCAGGACAGTGGCGGAGGATGGGCCATCGTGCTCCTTTAACGATTTGCTCGAGCCTTGCGCCAGCAGCTCATCCGTGAACGCTTTACTGATGCCTGAGGGCTCAGCAACAAACTATTCCGCACGCACATGTTTATTTTTTGCAGTTGTTCCTAAATGTTGTGTTGTGTTAATGGAACTTGATTCAGTTTTATTGTAAAATATATTTTATTGAAAAGTTTACAATGTACTTCACTTTAGTGTAATAAAATAATTCTTGTATCAAACTTTACTTTAATATGACTTTTTAAGATCACTTATAAACTTGTAAAGTTACAAAACTTACAAAAAACTTTAAATTTGAAAACAGTTACAACAGTAACAGCAACAACAATAACAACAACAGCAGCAAAGAAAGGCTGCAACCATCTTTCATCCACATCTCAGTGAATGTGCACTTCTTCATGGGAGTGGGGTTAGGTGTTAATGTGGAGGGCCGTGCTTTGGGCTCTTCAGAGGCTAGTGCGGGGATTGGGGATTGTAGTGGGAGTGGCAATTGATTCTGTCAATGACGCATGGCCTGGGTGTGTTCCCTTATTGTAGCAGCTACCTCACACATGCCGTCCCTGATGGCCTGTGCTGTCATTCCCACTGCCTCTGACATTCCCTCCCTCAGGGACACTATTCCCTCACTGATGTTCCTGGAAATCGTTCCCATTTCCTGTGCCATTATTGTTATTTCTCCCGACAGTCCCGTTACCTCATCACCCACCCCACTGATGGTGTGCACGAGTGACCGGGTAAGCTCATTGCTCTCCGCACCCAATGCAATCATCTGAACCACATCTGTTGCATCCTGCATCTCAGGAGAGCATGGTCAATTTCTCCTTTCCCTCAACCTGGTTCTGCCTCACGACACACCCCCAGTGGGAGGCGCAAGCTGGGACGGTGGTGTCCTGGGTATTCCATTTCCATGCTGCATACGACCAGTACTGGGAGGCGCAACCTCGGACAGTGGTGCCCTGGGTGTTCCATGCTGCATTCCACCACCACTGGGACCTCAACCTCGGACGGTGGGGCACTGGGTGTCCATGCTGCATTCCACCACCACTGGGACCCGCAACCTCAGAACTTGGGAAACCATGGAATGTCACATCAGAACTTAAACCACTATACATGGACGGGAACGGGTTGAAACCAAAGAATATCACACCAGAACTCATGGAAGTGTTTGGCAACGCGAAGTCCGTTAATGTGACCTCAACCGTTATCATTTCAACATTGTCCCCTTCATACATCTCCATGCCAAACCCCTTCCCACACACACCCCCCCAACCCCCCTAAGTTGGTCTGCAGGGTTAGGCTCATATGCATCTGAATCTTCTTCTGGATCTTCAGGATTGGCATCAGGTTCTGCAAAATATAACAGAGCAGTCAAATGGTTAGCAGCACAGGAGGGGCATGGGTGGCATGAGTAGGCTCACATGTAGCAGGTCAGGCAGTAGGTTGATTTGAAGGGCCACGATTAATTTTCAGGACTTACCCTCTTCTTCGCGTATGGGCCCAGCTTGTGCAGTACTGATTGTGTTTCTCCAGGCAGGACCCATCAAAGCAGCGACTACTCTTCCAAGAGTGTCGGTGCAGATTTGCTGGGACTCCTCCTGTACAGTTCTTTCCCTTTTGTTGTGGGCCAATTTCTTCTGGAAAGATGAAAATGCAACTTTTTAGAGAAGGTGTCTTTCTGTTGGTTGGGACATATACAGCTGGTCACATTTACAATTGCAATTGCATTGAATAAATTAAAATATTACTTACAATAACTACTTGACCAAAGTCCTGCTATTTCTTTTTACACTGCCTTCCAGATCTCGTGGTGTTCATCACTGCGTGGTAATCTTCTGCAACTTGGTTCCAGCGTTTCTTCATTTCTTTGGGTGGCACTTTTGTGTGACTTCTGTTGCTGGTATCCAGCTCTTGTCATCTGTTCTCAATTACCTTAACTAGTATCTCCACTTCCTTATGGAAGGAATTCTTTGTTCTTGGTGCACATTGTTGCATTGCTGTTTTGAATTGACATTCAGTGATTTTTCAAAACATGCAGCAATGATTTTCACATATGCAGCACTCCTTCTGGAACTTTAGCAGCAACACAGAGCACTCACTAATTCCAGCAGCTGATTTATTCCACAGCACTCCTCACAGCACTACTTCAGGCATTAAAAATCAATCATCTTCCTTTCCCTTTAAAAATGGCTGATTGCCAATGTTATTCCCTATTACACATGCGTGAATGCTCCAATGCGCATGCGCAGTGCTGCCGGCACTCTTTCACATGCAGGGCCAGCTCCGCCCCCCCCCAATGGAATCTCCATGCCGTGCCAAGCCCCGGGAGAGTCAACAGAGTGGCCAGAATCTGGGAACATCTTTTTGCCGCCGTTTTGAGCCTAGGAAGTCGACGCATCTCACATGAGTGCACTGAAAAAACTGGTGGGCCAAATTTGAGCCCATTGTGTGCAGGAAAAGATTAAATGCAGGTCTCCATATTCAAGCAATGTGTGCATTTATGTGCTGCTGACGTAACAATTTTGCAGTGGCATATGCTCCGCGTGCCCTCCACTGTGGTGTTGGTGGGGGGGGCTGCTGGTGCCATGGGTTAATCTGGAAGCTCCTCCTCATCCTCCTCCCCCTCATTTTCCTCTTCTTCCTCCTCCGTCTCCTGCACTCTCTCCTCAGGTGGTCCCGCAGTCCCCTGTGACAATTCCTGCCCCCGCATGATTGCTAGCTTATGCAGCATGCAGCACACCACTGTGAACTGAACCTGCTCAGGATGGTATTACCGCTTGCCTCCTGAGTGGTCCAAGCATCGAAAGCACTGCCTTTTCGATAATATTATGTGTGGCTATATGGCTCTTATTATATAGTTGCTCAGCTTCTATCTGAGAGTTCCGCAGGGTGGGTGGTGGGAGGGGGGGGGTCAAGAGCCAGGTAGCGAGGCCGTACCCTTTGTCCCCCAGCATCTAACATTTACCTTGTGGCTCGGACTTCAACAGGTCAGACACAATGCTTTCATGCAAGATGTGCACATCATAGATGCTCCCTGGAAAGTAGGCATTCACTGCCATTATGTGCTGCGTATGGTTGCAGACGAGCTGCACATTAAGGGAGTGGAATCCCTTACCGTTTCAGTACACCTCCACCTCCTGTAATGGTGCTCGCAGGGCAACATGGGTACAATCAACAGCACCCTGCACCTTGAGGAACCCGGCAATGCGTGCAAAACCCAAAGCCCTCTCACTCTGTGTCTCCCTGGTCATTGGGAAGTTTATAAATTCCATCTGGCTTGCATACAGTGCTTCATTTACCTGTTGAATGCAGCGATAAGTAGCGTACTGAGAAATGCAGCATATGTCCCCAGCTGATGCCTGAAAAGAGCCGCATGCATAAAAGGAAAGTGCCGCAGTCACCTTCACCTCGACAGAGAGTGCAGTAATGTTGGTGATACTGGGCTGCAGGTCTGCCTTAATGAGCTGGCAAATCTCATTGACCATCTCATTTTGGAAGCGCAGCCTTCGAACGCACTGCTGATCGGTCAGGTCCAAGTATGAGCGCTTCTCCCTGAAAACCCTTTCGGGTTAAGGCCTTCTCCTCCTCATCAGTCTGCAACCTTCTCCATCACCCTGATAATTCTGCTCAATAACTGTTCTCTCATCTGGTTCCTGCATTAGACAAGCAGTCAGTAATACAGGCTGAGATAGTACAAGCCCTATTCTTTGTAAATCTCTAGAATCTCCTCAAATATCCTGAGATAAACTCAATGATTATTCAATGAAACATATATGAACTCAAATGCTTTCTATCTTAATAATGTACTCAGTACCAAAATAAATACTTTTCCCACTGTAAATCCCACTGTAAATCCCACTATAAATCCCACTGTAAAGTAACTGTTCACCTCTGAAATACCGAGGTGCTGCTATTGCTGACTGTTCCTGATTTCAAAATAGTGGCACCGAACACTACTGTCCATTCCCACCCACTTAAGATCGAGTAAAGCCACCTTCTCCAGGACGGTATGCAGCTCCGGTGGTATGTCGGCGGTATGTCATCAAACTTGCACTTTTTGAGCGGTATGCGGGCGGTTCTACATGGCGGACAGTGTGCATACCGTTCAGTGGTATGCCAATGATGAATCTTCTACCGAGTGGTATGCAGGTGGTATGTACCTGTTTTTTGACGAAACTTGTATTTTTCGGCGGTAAGCAGGTGGTACTGGGCAGTATGTCGATGAATTTTGGGCCGAATGAATTTTATGAGTCTTTACCAAATAAATACGCATTAATTGCAATTTATTGAATATGATGCGCACGCCCGCATGAATACGCACACTTTCCTCAAAATGGTAGCGGGGCATTTGAGGTCTATTCACATACATTGCCGAAATATTTTCAACTTAAAGCCTGCTCAAAACAATTGCAATTGTTGACCACAAATGTAAACAACACTATCTCATTCAGTGGTCTCAAACTTTCGGGCTGGACCCCATTGAAAAGCTTCTAGGATTACCTCAGTTTATTTGGGATGAGCAGAGGCAGAAATCTGGGCATGATACTGATTCGTCAGTTCGCCTCCGCTTTTTCCATTTGTCGAAACTTCATAGAATCATAGAATAGGACAGCACAGAAAGAGGCCATTTGGCCCATCGAGTCTGCACTGGCTCTTTCGAAGAAAAATCTAGTTAGTCCCACTCCCCCGCTCTTTCCCCGTATCACTGCAATTTTTCTGCTTCAAGTATTTATCCAATTTCTTTTTGAAGGCTACTATTGAATCTATATCCACCACCAATGCGTGGAGGAGGCCATATGGTGTAATCCCTGCATTTGCACCTTTAGCGATGCTGGTCGCCAGATAGCAGACATGATATTGGAGAATTTTTTAAAAAATCACTTAACAAGTGAAGGTACAGAAACGATTCACATGGATAATACCAGAACTGCGAGGATATACTTTTCAGGAGAGGCTGAACAGGCTTGGGTTCTTTTCTCTAGAAAAAAGAAGGCTGATGGGTGACCTGAGAGAGGGCTTTAAAATTCTGACAGGGTTTGATGGGGTACATGTAGAGAAAATAATTCTACTAGTGGGGGAGTCCAAAACTAACGGCTATAAATACAAGATAGACACTAATAAATCTAATAGGGAATTGAGGAGAAACTTCTTTACCCTGAGAGTGGTCAGAATAAGGTAATGGAGGCAAATAGCATCGATGAATTTAATAGATGGCAAAAGAACTAGAGGCGGCATGAGGGAAAAAAAATGTACACAACAAGTTATTGTGATTGGGAATGCATCGGAAAGGTGATGGAAGCAAATTCAATAGTATAATTCAAAAGCGAATACTTGAGAGGAAAAATAAATTGCAGGGCTATGAGAAAAGAGCAGGGAAGTGGTATTAATTGGATCTCTCTACCAAAGAGCTGGCACAGGCACAATGGGCCGAACGGCCTCCATCTGTGCTGTATCATTCTATGATTTAAGGGGAAGCTAGATAATCAGATGAGGGAGAAAGGAATAGAAGGATATGTTGATAGGGTTAGATGAAGAGGGATGGAAGGATGCTTGTATGGAGCATAAATGACAGCATGGACCAGTTGGACCTGTTTCTGTGCTTTCCACTCACTGTAATTTATTATCGTTAATAAACAAATGATGAAAGGAAACAAAACTACTGCTCTGGATGAGGTCATTTGCAGCAACTTGCCAATGCTGCTTTGACAGCACCTCCCAAACCCGCGACATCTACCACCAAGAAGGAGAAGGGCAGCAGGCGCAAGGGAACACCATTACCTGCAAGTTGCCCTCCAAGTCACTCATCACCCTGACTTGAAAATACATCGCTGTTACCTTCATCGTTGCTGGATCAAAATACGAGCACTCCCTCCCTCACAGCACTATGGGAGTACCTTCACCACACGGACTGTAGCGGTTCAAGAAGGTAACTCACCATCACCTTCTCAAAGTAATTAGGGACGGGCAATAAATGCTGGACTTGTCAACGACGATCACATCCCGAGAATAAATTTTTAAAAACTCCACCAGAGCACCCTTCAGAAAGACAACAATAAAGTGGCTGCTTAGGGACACATATAGCAATATATATAGCACAATGGCTTGTAACACATAACAGAAATTGACTGGAAAACACAATGTTATTTTGTCAATGTAAATAACGTAAACAATGGGGCCAATTTTGATGAACTTACCGCCCACTGCCGCCGACATTCCTCTGCTCGAGCCGCCCAGTGCCACTCTCAACGTGGTCTGGAGCGGGCGGGAGGGGAAAGCCACCGGGAAGCGCCCGCCGACGTTAGCGGATGGCCGATGTCCGTAAGTACGCTCCCGCCTGCCGAGATGCCATATTCATGCGGGCGGGAGTCAGTGGCAGGAGGGCGGTGGACCGTTGCGTGGGGGCTGGTCTGTCCTCAACGGTAAGTGTGAAGATGGGGGGGAAAACAGGTTAGTGGCATTTTTAAAATGTATTTCTTTACAGTTACTTACACGGATGGGGTCCCCTGAAGATCGTCAGATGTTTCTTTTTTTTTGTTGATGATTTTTATTTTTATCTCTTCGACCCTCCAAGGGCCCGACTCCACCCTCGGCGGCACTTGGGCGGCAAATGCCTCTGCCGCCGAGAATGAGACCTCCCGTCCGCTGCCGCCCAGATTGGCGATCTATGTCATCGATTTGCCGCCCGCCGATCTTCGAGGGACCTCAGTGATGAAAACTCCGCTGAAAGTACCGTCCGGTACCTCGGAGGCCATCGGTGGCACTTTGGGCGGGCGGAGGCCTTGACCAAATTCGGCCCCAATATATTAAAAGATGTTTGATTTCATTGTGGTGTAACAGAAAATAGATTGCAAAAGAAGAGAGGACAAAGCACAACAGATTGTATAAATTTTCATATGAGGCAGGTTTAAGTTCTGACAATACATCAGAATACAAGGATATAGCTGAGTAGTGAACTGAATTTAATTGCATAGCTAAAAGAGAATATGGAAAATGGTGCAGAGCCTCTAATAAGGAACGGCAGACACAGAAGTGTCCTGTGAAGTGCTACTGGGTCAGTTTTTATATGGTAATTTTATTTTCTATGTGCCAATTATGTTTTCTGATAATAACTATGCTTAAGGTAAATGATGCAATTAACAGGGAGAAAGGGTGAGTGCAGGATGACAGGGCAAGGCTGAACTTTCGAAGGGAGAAGGTGAAACAATTATTTTCTTCAGTCAAACCAATGAAGTTTCAGACTACTTGTGCAGCATTTGAATAGTGGACAACTGATCCAATAATCATTGGCTATTTAATTTGTTAGATTAATTTACTGAAAGCCGTCGTATAATTGGCCTAAAAAAAAGTAGTAGCTAATTTGTCAGACTGCTTAAATGGAGATTTAAAAATGGCCAATGAACCTATGAACCATTTGCTTTTTACACTCAGAAATTCAAATTTAGTCTAATTGAACTTAGTCTTTAAAAAAGAGCATAGGGAAGTACTGACTTGGCAAGTGACAAGCCAGCATATAGCAATTGTATGTACCTTTTTCCCCAAAAAGACACTGACATTTTCAATTCCTAATATAGCCTTAGAACTGACTATTTGTGATATTAGCATTCCACTGTCTGTTAATATTATTAACCCCTTTATTTTAAATAGGTTAACATTTCCTGTTGTGTTTTAGAATTTCTGACCAGGCCTCCACAGAAGAATCTTCATGTAATTTAAGTTAAAATGCTACTATTGTGTTAAATCTGATTTTCAATGAATTGACATAACCACTACAGCCAAAGGGTGGCAGCTGTATATTAAAGATAAATGAATCAGTTTGTGGAATGTTGCTATTCAGGTAGCACTTCAAACTGAAATAATGGGGGGACAAAATTGCGTGGTGCCCCAGTTGGAAGCGGTAACAGGTGCAGAGGTCCTGCCACGGCAGCTAAGTTGGGCTCACCGCCCCAGAGAGGAAGTGGAGTGCAAAGTCTCGCTCTCATGGGTGGGACCGGAACGCTAACCTTCGGGTATTTTCAAGCGCTAAACGGAGCGCAGTATAACACTGGCGGGAACATGGGGTCCTCCCCTACCATTAAAGGGGAGGGCACGCTGCGGACTCTGCATTAGGGAGAAGGGGCCACCGCTATAGCACTGGGGAGTGGAGTGCCCTGGCAGCAGCCCCGCACAAAAGCGGAGTGCTGGGCTGAAACATCATGGCACGGACCCCGTGATTCAAGATAGCAAGGCTGCGACCGGTAAGTCGGCCATTTGTAAAAATTTCAACACCGCACCTCCCATTTAATCGTTGCCTCGTGAGCGGCCTAAAGCCCGATATGCACCCCACGAAGCTGTCGCGGGCATTACCCCACCACAGCCTCACGGGGAGCTACCAAAATTTCGCTCTGGGGCAAAAGCAGCTCGTTACCTTCGATGATGACATCATCATCGCCGGCGCGGTGGCCCGAGGCATTACCGGTTAGCGCCACCGCTAAACTCCCGCGAAATTTGGTGGGAGTCGGTAGCAGTGCCACGCCCAGGCGCTAACGGGAGGCGCAAACGACCCGAATTTCTCCTCCTAAGAGTCAATTGGCTCATGCCAGATTCATCCTGTCAAGATGGTCCAATTCATTTTGAGAATAGCACAGATAGTTCCTCGGGGCAGACACCCAGGGCAGGGGGCAATAATGGGCTTGATTAGCAGCTATTCTTGCCATCCCTGGGAAAGGGGAGGAATCAGGAACCAAGCTCCAACTTCCTGTTGGGCAGAGAACAAGAAAACCCACGTATTGGGAAGTGAGTTGGTGGGTTATGCTGAGTGGAAGACCTGTAAGATCCTGGTAGGACTCCTTTAAGAAGAAAGTTGGCCTTGGCTAAGATAGCTAGCCAGGTTCCACAGAAAAAGGCAGTCCAAGAAAACTGAAGGTAAGATTTAATTATAACTATTACTCTGTACATTTACTTGTTGCATTTTTATTATATTGCAACAGGGACTACACTTCAAGAGTACTTTATTGGCTGTAAATGCTTTGGGACATCCGACGGTCATGAAAGGAGCTGTAATAATGCAAGTGTTTCTTCCTGTCGGCAAAATAAAGTATCTTAATGATCCATATCTGGTGTCATCTGACTAAATTATTATCAGACCATCTCCTGAAAAATTAGGGAAGTGCACAAGAGGGCACAAATCATAGTCCTCAATTTTTACCGGGGGGGGTTGGGAATGGTGCGGGGGAACGATAGCAGCTGATGAACCCGGCAAAGTCGGGAACGTGGAAGTCCTGCTGATCTTAATGGCATAGCCTCATTTGAATAACTATTTCCAGAGTCCTGCCTGACACCTGGCCAGATTGACTATTTGACCATTGGGCAGGAGATGGGAAGTTGGCCAGAGCCAGGCACCTGTGGTGTCAGTCTCCAGCAGTCAGTGGGTGGAGGGGATTCCCTCACATCACGGGTTTACTTTTAATGAGTAATCGTGAATGCTGTGGTTGGGGATTCCCTGACACCTGTGGAGATGCCAGGGCTGGGAAGCCCCAAGGGCTCCTTGTACGGCCTAGGGGGGTGCACCTCTGCTCTTGCTTGTCCACAAGGAGTTCAAAGACAGGGAAAGTTTTAAAACTTACCTGGGCCACATCCGGCCAGTCAGCTCCTCCTACTGTATTGCTGCAGCTAGGCAACAGACAGCGTGGACCTTAAATTTACATCTTGGTGCCGATAATGTATTTGCTTCATGGGTTCGTTGCTTAAGAATTCATAGCAACGCATTGCTATTAAGAATTAGTTGGTTTATTAGCAAAGGTTTAATAATCACACTACACATTACCAGTTCATTCACCAGGCTCACAACCACCTGCCTCATCGTGGACACCCTGAACCCAACTGACTGGGGTTTTATTGAGTCTTCTGAACATCACGTGACTGGCTAAGCCACTCACAACTCAACAGCTCTACAACTATTTTGTTGTAAAACAATAAATCAAGTGCCCCTTGATTAAAGACGGGGTGGGGGGCGGGCACCAAATACTTTCAAACAAGTGCCCCCTTGTTTTTTTGGGGGGGGGTATTTTGGGCACTAAAAATACAAATTATACAAGTGCCCCCTGGCTAGAAGGGGGGCGGGGTGCACTAAAACCGGCAAATTAAACAAATTAACATTTAGACATAAAATCAAATTAAAATTTGGTTGCCGGGGGTGATGATGCACTCCAGTCACTCCAGTGCCCACCTCTTGCGGAAGGCCGCAAACGTACCAGTGGACACCACGTGCTCCATCTCCAGGGACACCCTGGCTCGGATGTAACTGCGGAAGAGAGGCAGGCAGTTGGGCTGAATTACCCCCTCGACCTCCCGCTGCCTGGACCGGCTGATGGCCCCCTTGGTCATGCCCAGGAACAGTCCTACGAGGAGGCCTTCTGACCTGCCCACTCCCCTCCGCACAGGATGCCCAAAGATCATGAGTGTGGGACTGAAGTGCAACCAGAATTTGAGGAGCAACCCCTTCAGATATTGGAAGAGGGGTAGCAACCTCACACACTCAATAAAAACATGGAACACAGACTCCTCTAAATTACAAGCAGCCTAGGAGCCCGTGAACCGACTTAAAAATTTATTGCACGGGACTGCTCCGTGCAACACCCTCCAGACCAAGTTCAACAGCTCTACAACTATTTTGTTGTCAACAGCTCTACAACTATTTTTGTAGAAAACAATAAATCAAGTGCCCCCTGATTAATGCCGGGACAGGGGGGGGCGCACACCAAAGACTTTCAAACAAGTGCCCCCTTGTTTTTTTTTGGTATTTTTTTCCAAGGGCACCAAAACACAAATTATACAAATGCCCCTTGGCTAAAAGGGGGGGTGGAGAGCGGGGAGGGGGCACTAAAACAGACAAACATAGACAAATTAAACTTTAAACAATAGTCATCAAATTAAAATGTGTTTACTTGGGGTGATGATGCACTCCAGTCCCTCTGGCGCCCACCTCTCGCAGAAGGCCGTGAGCACACCGGTGGACACCACAACCTCCATCTGCAGGGACACCCTGGCTCAGATGGAACCACGGAAGAGAGGCAGGCAGTTGGGCTGAACGACTCCCTCGACCGCCCGCTGCCTGGACTGGCTGATGGCCCCCTTGGCCATGCCCAGGAGTAGTCCTACAAGGAGGCCTTCTGACCTGCCTGCTCCCCTCCGCATAGAGTGCCAAAAGATCAGGAGTGTGGGACTGAAGTGCAACCAGAAATTGAGGAGCAGCCCCTTCAAATAATGGAATAGGGGCTGCAACCTCGTACATTCCATAAAAACATGGAACACGGACTCTTCCAGACCGCAGAAATTGCAGGCGGCCTGGGAGCCCGTGAACCGACTTAAAAACTTACTGCACGGGACTGATCCATGCAACACCCTCCAAGCCAGGTTCAACAGCTCTACAACTATTTTGTTGTCAACAGCTCTACAAACCTGGGAGCATATTTACAAGTGCATACATTATGGCACCGCTAATTTCATCAGACCGCGACTTTTGAATCTTAAGTGGGTTCCTGCTCACTTTTAACGGAAGCCTCAGCCAGGGTTTAAATATTAAGGTAGCTATAAACAAGGCAGATTGGAGGCGGGATCTCAAATTTTAGGATTTTAACGCCTTGATACACCCTTTCCTGCCTGTTGAGGGTGGGGGTTAAAATATAGACCATAATATCCAGTTTAGATCAGTGTTACCTCCCGGGGTTACATTAACATAAAATTGGATATTGAGCAACACAGGCACATTCCTGAACATAAGATGTGGGGGCGACTTATGGCCAGTGCCACTGAACCCCAGAGAATAGCAAAGGGAAACCAAAAATTTGCAACACTTGCATTTAAAAACAAGCAAGCTGAGGGTTGCCACACGAATCATATGCTAATATTGCAGACAGTATTTTCCAGTGTTAACTGAGTTCTGCATTCCACAATGAGGTTTATTCAATTAACACTGAGTAACACTGAGGGGGCGAAATTGCCCCGTGGCACATCGGGGGTCGCTTACCTTCCTGGCCCGGGTCAGTTTAAGCCCGGGGGTGGAAGTCCCGCCCTCAGCATGAAATTGCTCCTTTGTGACCTGGAAACGAGACGGAGAGCTTTCTCGGGCGCTCCGACTCATTTCGGGGGCGCTCCCGGGGATGTAGCGCAGCGCTGAGGTCAGTGCCATGATGAACAGGTCAGCGCTACACAGTTGCTCCGCGTCGCGTTGATGCACCACAATGCCCCTCCCCTTCATTTAAAGGGAGGACCACTGCGGCCTCTGCGGCCCTCTTGGTGGGCACCAATGGGCTACCAGGAGCATTCTTGACCAGGCCAGTGGCCCGGCACACACAAGGCAGTGCCAGGCTGCATGATGGCGGCTCGTCGAAACGTCGGCTGACAATAAAACATGGCGGCCCGAGGCGCACACGCCCTCCCCCATAAAGGGCGCCTCGGGCGGATGTCAGCACCCCGTGCCAGCTTGGCGCCCCACTGGACAATTTCCCACGCAGGCAGCAAAGGGATCGGCACAGGGCGGTGAGGAATGGGCACGCATACCGATTACGTCATCAACATGTGCACCCCGATTTGGGTGCAAAATGCAGGACGCGGCGCTAACTGCCAATTGCCCCCAAATTATCCGGTACAATTTCAGTCGAGGTGCCACCACCGCCCATCCTCGGGCGAAAAGGGGTTTGTGGGCCATTAGTGCCTACCGGTGGCACTAACGGGGCGCAAAAATGCAGCAATTTCGTCCCCTGAATGCTTTTATTACTTGTTGGCAATTAAAAAGTTAATAAAGCAAACTTGCAGAGTCAAAGAATTCAAGATCAAAATGTATAAAGAATTAAAAGAAAAAATTGCATTTATATAGTGCCTTCCATGACCTAAGGACATCCCAAAAACACTTTACAGCCATAGAAATACTTTATGAAGAGTAGTCACTGTTGTAATGTAGGAAACGCAGCAGCCAATTTGCACACAGCAAGATCCCACAAACAGCAATGTGATAATGTCCAGATAAATTTGTGTTCAGTGATGTTGATTGAGGGATAATTATTGGCCAGGACAGCGGGGAGATCTCCCCTGCTCTTCTTCGAAATAATGCCATGGGATCTTTTACATCCTCCTGTATAACGTCTTAATCGGAAGACAGCACCTCTAACAGCGCAACATTCCTTCAGCACTGATATTAATAATTATTACAATGTAGTTTTACTGACTAATAATATGAATATACTTGTAAACAACAGTTAATGGGTTAACAAGTTTTGCAAGAATCTGATACCTTTGTTGTATAAATGTCATGCCATACGTTGCCTTGCATATGGTCTTGAACACAAGATGGTGCCTCCCAGCAGGTATTCATTCAAAGCCCAACAGGGGAGCATTAGAAATACTTTGTCAGAGGGACCCACATTACTGTTTACTTTTTGAAGCCGAAGCCCTACCTGTGAGGACAGCAGATGTCACCTAGCTCCGACTGACAAAATAATTAAATTTTTGGTCAAATTCCAATCAGGTGGCTCTAAGTCGCACAATCGATACAGGGGGCTAAAAAGTGTGATCATCACCATGGGACATTTCCCAGCTCTGGACCGAAGTTAGAGATACAGTTCTGTCTGTAACCCTAGTGAATCCAGCAGTTTTATCTGTTATAATGACAAAATGTTATAATGTGTGTGCAAAGTTCGGAAAAGTTTGACGTTCTGGAATCTGACTTACATTAGTTATCCTAAAGCATTTACCTGCTTCATTCATCACCATCATCATCATAGGCAGTCCCTCGAAATCGAGGAAGACTTGCTTCCACTCTAAAAATGAGTTCTCAGGTGACTGTACAGTACAGGGAATTACAGTCTCTGTCACAGGTGGGACAGACAATCATTGAAGGAAAGGGTGGGTGGGGAGTCTGGTTTGCCGCACGCTCCTTTCACAGCCTGCGCTTGTTTTCTGCATGCTCTCAGCGACGAGACTCGAGGTGCTCAGCGCCCTCCTGGATGCTCTTCCTCCACTTAGGGCGATCTTTGGCCAGGGACTCCAGGTGTCAGTGGGAATGTTGCACTTTATCAAGGAGGCTTTGAGGTTGTCCTTGAAACGTTTCCTCTGCCCACCTGGGGCTCGCTTGCTGTGTAGGAGTTTCGAGTAGAGCGCTTTCTTTGGGAATCTTGTGTCAGGCATGTGGTCATTCACCTCTTATTCATCTAATATAATTCCTCCTTTGACTTCTTTCTTTGCAAAACCTTTTGGATCGATTCCCACCCCCCCCCCCCCCCCGCCCTCAACCCCCACCTTGTCCGCTCCTCCACTCCTGAATGCATTAAGTTTTTACTGGGTTACGGTTTCATGGACTCTGGACACACTTGGTACCTCAAGGAAGTGGTGACACTCCTTGTGCTAACATAGGCAGTGAATATCAGCAGCTATCTGGCCATGAGGGCCAAGCTTGATCCAGACCTCACACTTTCCAGCAAGTTGGCAGGGAGTGGTCACTGGATGGCAATCAGGGTAGGAACCCTGACCAATCTGGCTCTTTGGCTGAGAACAGCTAACTTGGCACAGAGGAGGGATCAACAAGGAAACCATCTGGTCTGGTCTGAATGGCTTGATTACTCACTATCTGAACCAGCTCAGTATTGGAACAGATTCCCTCCTTATCATTTAAAATCACGTGTCAGATATCCTCTTGCCAGAGAAAATTACAAATAAATGATTTCTTGTCAGAAATCCATCCTTTTATTCATAAAATGAATCATTATATCAGCACTGTAATAATTTCTTTAGGGGGAATGTTCTCGGTATGTAAATGATTTGGAGTTGGGCATTGGGGATACAATACTAAAATATGTAGGTGAATTTAAAATATCGTAACCACAATTAATTGTGATGGACTGTAAGAGGGCATTTGTTACTTTTAGAATAAATTCCCCTCTGGTGGGCAGTGGGTGCCTTGACAAATTAGTCAACGGGCACGGAGTGAGTTGACAAAGCATGTGAATGCCACGTACATTGTCCCTGGATGCAAAAAAAAACTGAAATGATCTGACCGAGCCTGTCAAGGTAATAATCCCCTCTCCATTGCTCTTGATCTCTGTACAGTACTCACAGCAGTACTCTAATTCAGCCCCATCGCCATCAATCTTTCATTTGCCTACTTTCCTTGACTGTCCTCAAGTTGCCACAGAGCATTTCACTGCACCTCCTTTCTGCTTGCACTCACATGCCCAAAACCTGCTACTGCCATGCTGCACATAGCGGGAATGGTAGCATTGTGGTCCAATAATCCGTGCTGGCAGAATGTGAGATGGCACAGCAGTGCCCAGCGTCTCCCACCCCGATGTTGCTCCCAGCCCAAGACAGTGGATCCTTCCTCCAACTCTCCCCCCTCCCCACCACCCAGATCACCCATTTCCACCACTCCCACCTCCGCCACCCAGAGCCATGAAGGAGAGGAGAGAGAGGAGGGAGAAGGGCCCAACTTTGTGGCCCTTGAGCTCCAGGAGCAGGAACCTCCTGCCATGTGAGCCATCTGTCCGCAGAACCTCGGCGTCGGGCTCCGAGTTGCTGGGGTTTGGAACAGACTCCACACTGGCAAGCTCAACCAAGCGCAGAGGCCGTGGTGCGAAGGCAAGCAAGGCGCCTGAACCCACCAGAACGGATCAAACACCTGAGGATTCCCCGCGGCTCTCTGCAATTCAGGAGATTGTCCAGCTATCACGGACGAGCGTGCAGATAGGTCGCGATATGCTCCAGACCATGGCTGGGATAGCTGGCAGCATCGCCACCTTCACCAAACAGCATAATGACAGGATGGACCGGCTCATTACTGTGTTGTAGCGCACAACCGAGACCACTGAGGCAATGAGGCAAGAGAGGGCTTCTGGACGCGCAGTTCAAGCCCCTGAACCCACACCCTCAAGGCAGACAGGTCCGGAGGAGCAGGCGATCCCAGCGCCTTCAATCATGCTCCCACCTTCTCACCAAGACGCACACGTCTGCAGACATCCCTCTGCCCTCCTGCACAACCTCGTCAACCAGAGGCAGTGAGGAGCAGGGGAGCTGCACGCCGTGGTGCAGGTGGGGCGAGGAACAGGAGCTTGTGCATCGCTTCAAGGGGGGGGGAAGCGAGGTGGTGGTGCCGGGTAGAGGGGTGGGTGTTGGTGGTGTAAATGTTTGTAAATGTAATAATGTGTTGCAACCTTTGTTATTGTGCACTTGTAAATACACTCACATTGTTGATCCTCTCTTGGTGAGGGTCTGATTTTAACGTCATGTGTGGTGCCTTGTGAGAAACACACATCTGTCCCTCAGGTCATCTGCTTTATAATCCACATATGACTGCACTGTATAATGGGTCCTGTCATCACGCCATCGTAACACGACAAGGAAGGGTCCAAATGCAGGAAGGCTGCCATTCAATGACATTCACTTTACCGACTTGCAGGGCAGACTTTAAAGTTTGCACTTCAACCCTCTTTTTCCGAGGCCAAACATGGCAGAGTGCCACCCCTGAGATGACATGGTCATCAGTTACATTGCAGTACATTGAATGTCTTTTCCCGTGTTCCATACCTCACGTAATGCTCTTCTGACTATCAGTTGCAGCGATGCGCCATTTCTTAACATCTTCTACAACTCGCTTATTCAGCCTGACATAATCCGATACTCTCTGCGCAGTCACAATATGTGCCTCAATATATTCCGCATTAAATACTCTCATAACTCTTGGAGGACTGAGCCTTTACCATCTTTCGCTACTCATTGCCACTTTGTCCACCACACCTTCCGTTCAATGGAGTCATATGGAGAAACATATCTGAACCCTTTCTGTGCGTGTTAAGGTCCATCACATTACTCCATGTGCTGTGAGGTTTATTCGATCTGTCAGATTTATTACATCTCTCAGAATAAACTTATGTCCGTCCCCACAACAAGGCATGTTGGATATAAGTGTTTTGTGATGAATCAGAACAGATTTTATGAAGTCGTTTCCTTGCAATACAAAGAAAAACACATTAACATGGTGATAGTGACAGTCTAGTCATTGCAACCTCAACGGTAGGCCACTGAGTCACCACGGCGCTTGTCACTTGCTTTGTTCTATTGACCATAATTTACTGTGTAATCGCGCTGCCTCTAAAGTCGAATAGCTGTAACATTATACCCTTTTCCTCCCAGACAAATGTTGTCAGAGTCTGCAGCTGTCTCAGCTTTACAATAGATCATTCTAATCCTAACCCTCTCACCCTCTATGTTATACGCAGTGCTTCCCTGAGAACTTCTTGAAGGACTGTGTCACAGAATTAATTAATCAGCTTGGCTGCACAGAATGTGACATGCTGAAGACTTTTCACTTATTCATAATTATTTTGCCTTCGCCATTGGGCTTCTCAATGAAGGTCTTTCAGCAAGGTCAAAGAAAAAAGTTTCCATCAACCTAGACAGATTTCAGTCACTTTTATCACACCCAAATTAAACATGACCATCAGCAATAAAGTAAAGCAACATCCACCGAACTTTTTTCCAGCAGTCCCACTCATGATGGTCCAGCATCTGCACCATAGCCGCGATGTGCCGCGCTGCAGCACTCGGAGCCCTTCTCCCTGCCGCCCGACTCACGGCCAGCTCACACCTGCTTTTTGCGAGCGGTCCTTCTGGCGGGCGGCAGGTGGATCTGGGACCAGCATCCCTCACCACAATGGCCGATTTGCAGCATCCGGCATGGGCGGGCGGCATGATGTCATGCCAGTGGAACCATCTGTGACCAATCTCCCGCCGGGTGGAACCTGGACGGCAGATGGCCGGTTCCGGAGGAATCGCCCAGAAAAACTACATTTCCGCCTGGACCTCAGCGGCTACAGGCGCAACCTCCACCAATTTTGGCCCCAAAGAGTGTGCAAAGGGACATAGATAGGTTAAGTGAATGGGCAAAAAATTGACAGATGGATTATAATGTGGAAAAATGTGAAAAACTTTGGTAAGAAGAATAGAAAATCAAAATATAATTTAAATGGAAAGAGACTACAAAATGCTGCAGTACAGAGGGATCTGGGGGTCCTCGTCCATGAAACAAATGATTGCTGTTCGGGGCTTATGGTGCATAATGATGGTAAACTTATGACCATACAAGTATTTGTGGAACTTCTCGACCCCAAAAATTAATACCAAAGCTTCCCTTTCGATTTGCGCATAATTACTCTCACTGGCACTGAGAGTGCGTGAAGCAAAAGCAATTGGTCTCTCCTCCCCACTACTTGATACATGAGAGATTACTGCCCCAACTCCATAAGGAGAGGCATCACATGCTAGCTTAATCTCCTTAGATATGTCGTAGTGAACTAACATGGTGCTCTCTACCAATTTGCTTTGATACTCCTTGAATACTGTATCGCATTCTTTTGACCACTTCCAAAGGACCTGTTTTTTCAATGGTTCATTCAGTGGATGTAATACTGTAGCCAAATTTGGTAGGAACTTCCCATAATAGTTCAAAAGACCCAAGAATGAACGAAGTTCAGTGACATTCCTGGGAGTGGGTGCATTTCTGATTGCATCCAGTTTTCCCATGGTTGGATGTAAACCATCTTTGTCTACTCTGTACCCTAAGTACTCCACTGTGTTTTGAAATAACTCACACTTGCGAGCAGACACTCGTACTCTGTGCTTCTCTAACCGTTTGAGGACTTCATTCAATATGTTATTATGAATTTGCCTATTTGGTGCTGAAATTAGTATGTCATCCAAATAACATACTACCCCTTCAATACCTTGCAAAATCTGCTTCATCACCCCTTGGAACATGGCAGGGGTGGAAGACACTCCAAACGGTAGCCTATTAAATTGATATAGGCCTGGATGAGTATTTATAGTCAAACATGACTTGGACTCCTCATCTAGTTCAAGTTGTAAGTAGGCATTCATAAGATCCAGTTTTGAGAAGATCTGACCACCTGTCAGTGTTGTGAACAAATCTTCTATATTCAGCAATGTATTGGGGACATTACCCTCTAAAACCTGGTTTACGGTTACTTTATAATCACCACACAAACTTACCTTACCATCAGACTTAGGTACACCAACAATGGGTGTAGCCCAATTACATCGATCTATCTTACAAATAATGTTCTCAGTCTCTAGGCTTTTGAGTTCTTGCTCAACTTTCTCCTTGACTGCATTTGGTACGGAACGCGGCTTGCAGTAAACCGATCTAGCGTCCTTCTGTACCCTGGCACTTGCTTTGAAGCCTTGGATCGGACTGCCTATTTCGCACAACACCTTCGGATAACTCTTGATAACATCATCCGTTGATGCAACTCTCTCTTCCACACAGAAAATCTCACTCCAATCCAGCTTCAGTGATTTCAACCAATTTCTTCCAAGTGAGGCAGGCTTGTCTCCTATCACTACTATTAGAGGCAAGTTCTGAAATTGATCCTTATATTTCACCGCGATGATGATACGACCTACCACAGGAATTTTCTCTCCCGAGTAGCCTCGCAGCCCTATCTGGGATTTCTCCAATGGGAAATCACGCAATTTGTCGATGTATAGTGACTCCGGTACTACACTCCCGGATGCACCTGTGTTGAGTTCCATTGGTATCTTGAATCCCGCAACATCTATTGGATGATGATACTTTTCAAATCGCTGTTCGATACCCTCATGCTCCTGATGATGTGTAGCTCTAACACCTCCTTGTCCTGTTGTTTTTCTTCCATGCTATAATGTCTCTGGGGATTTCTACTCATAGCTTTAAACGCTGGACTCATAGCTTTGAAATCTGGTTTACCCTTCAGTCATCATGCCTTCGCAAGATGCCCAGTCTTTCTGCAGAAGAAACACTCTGCCTTCACATGTGGACAACTTTGAGCAATGTGTTGTCCCAGGCACCTATAACCCGACTTCGACACTCTGTTAGAATTTCCAGTTTCTGAGACTTTGGGCCCCCACCGCCCTTTACTTTGAAACTGCAGGCGATTCACCTCGGTTGACAGACGACCGCAATTGTTATGAAATTTTCGGGAATACTGATCGGCCATGCCCATCGACCTCGCTGTCTGACAAGCAATCTCAAAAGTCAAGTCATCCATCATCAATAACTTTCTTCTGATCGCATCATTTTAAACCCCACAAACAAAACTATCCTGCAATGCTCGGTATTGAATGTTTCCGAAAATACAGTGAATAGGTAGTTTTTTTAATGCAACAATCTAATCACTGATAACTTCATCAGTCTTTTGATTTCATATACCAAAATTGTTGTGTATCTGTAAAGCATGCACTACCATGCTCCGCCACCAGGGAGCGCATCGCCTGAAGTCCCAAGGGATCCCAGCATCCCTTGGGAGCACTGTATATAAACCGGCCCCTAAGGCCTGTTCCTCACTGGGAGTGTCTTAATAAAGACTGAGGTCACTGTTACTTTAAATTCCCTATGTGCAGTCTCATCTGTGTTAGGAACACAATAACTGGCGACGAGTATATGAATCCAACGCAAAGATGCAGCAAACTGTGGGCATCCTGGAGAAGTTCTCAGAGAGTGAGGACTGGGAAGCCTAGGTCAAATGGCTAGACCAGTACTTTGTAGCCAAAGAGCTGGACGGAGAAGGAAGCGCTGCAAAAAGGAGAGCGGTCCTCCTCACTGTCTGTGGGGCACCGACCTATAGCCTCATGAAGAATCTCTGGTTCCGGTGAAACCCACAGAAAAGTCGTATGAGGAGCTGTGTACACTGGTTTGAGAGCATCTTAACCCGAGGGAGAGCATGCTGATGGCGAGGTATTGGTTCTACACATGTCAGTGATCTGAAGGTCAGGAAGTGGTGAGCTACATCGCCGAGCTAAGGCGACTTGCAGGACAATGTGAGTTTGATGGCTACCTGGAGCAGATGCTCAGAGACTTTATTGTACTGGGCATTGGCCACGAGACCATCCTATGAAAACTTTTGACTGGAGAGACACTGACCCTCAGTAAGGCCATTGCGATAGCAGAGGCGTTTATGTCCACCAGTGATAACACAAACAAATCTCTCAGCACACAAGTGCTAGCATTGTTCATAAATTAACTGGAACTGTGCTTGGAGCAGAAACCATGAGTCTGAAACTGCCAGCAGGCTTCAGGTGTCCCAGATGACTCAGAGTCCGCAACAAAGGATCAATGCAAAGCAATTCACACCTTGTTGGCGTTGTGGAGGCTTCCATTCAGCTTATTCATGCCGCTTCAAAGGGTATGTTTGCAAGAGCTGTGGAACAATGTGGCACCTCCAACGAGCTTGCAGACGAGCTGCAAGCTCTGCCAAACCTGCTAACCACCACGTGGCAGAGGAAGATCGATCCATGGTGGATCAAAGCAATTTCGAGCCTCAGAGAGAGGAGGCAGATGCTGAAGTACACGGGTGCACACATTTTCGACGAAATGTCCACCTATAATGCTAAATGTAAAATTGAATGGCTTACCTGAAGCCATGGAACTGGACACTGGCGTTAGCCAATGCATCATGAGTAAAAAGATGTTTGAGAGACTGTGGTGCAGCAAGGCATGCAGATCAGCCCTGAGCCCCATCCACATGAAACTGAGCACGTACACCAAAGAGCTCATCACTGTCCTGGGCAGCGCCATGGTCAAGGTCACCTACGAGGGCATGGTGCAAGAACTGCCACTCTAGGTTGTCCTGGGCGCTGGCCCTATACTGCCTGGAAGGAGCTGGCTGGGAAAAATCCGCTGGAACTGGGATGATATCCGAGCACTATCACATGTTAATGAGGCCTCATGTACCCAGGTTCTTAACAAATTTCCTTCCCTTTTTGAGACTGGCATTGGAAACTTTTCGGGGATGAAGCTGTGGATCCACTTGGTCCCAGAGACACGACCCATTCATCACAAGGCACGAGCGGTACCTCACATGATGAGGGGGAAAGTGGAAATTGAGCTGGACAGGCTGCAACGCGAGGGCATCATCTCCTCAGTGGAATTCAACGAGTGGGCCAGCCTGATTGTTCCAGTACTCGAAAGTGATGGCACGGTCAGGATTTGCGACGATTATAAAATAACTGTTAATTGTTTCTCGCTACAGGACCAATACCCGCTACCTAAGGCAGACGACCTATTTGCGACGCTGGTAGGAGGCAAGACTTCACCAAGCTCGACCTGACTTCGGCCTACATGACGCAGGAGCTGGAGGAGTCTTCGAAGTGCCTCACCTGCATCAACACGCACAATGGACTGTTCATCTACAACAGATGCCCGTTTGGAATTCGGTCGGCTGCAGCCATCTTCCAGAGAAACATGGAGAGCCTACTCAAGTTGGTACCACGCATGGTGGTTTTTCAGGATGACATATTGGTCACAGGTCAGGACACCATCGAGCATCGAGGTCCTCCAGTGATTGGATCGCGTAGGGCTGCAGCTGAAGAGGTCGAAATGCATCTTCATGGCAACAGAAGTGGAGTTTTTGGGGAGAAAGATCGCGGCGGATGGCATTCGGCCCACAGATGCCAAGACAGAGTCTATCAGGAATGCGCCCAGGCCACAGAACGTCACGGAGCTGCGGTCGTTCCTGGGACTCCTCAACTATTTTGGTAACTTCCTACCGGGGTTAAGCACCCTCTTAGAGCCCCTACATGTGTTATTAGCTAAAGATGAGAGCTAGTTATGGGAAAAAAACCAAGTAATTGCTTTTGAGAAAGCCAGAAACATTTTATGCTCCAACAAGCTGCTTGTATTGTATAACCCGTGTAATAGACTTTTTCTAGCATGTGCTGCGTTGTCATACGGATTCGGGTGTGTATTACAACAAGCTAACGTTGCAGGGAAGTTGCAACCTTTCACATATGCCTCCAGGCGCTTGTCTAAGGCAAAGAGGACCTACAGCATGATTGAGAAAGAGGCATTAGCGTGTGTGTTCGGGGTAAAGAAAATGTATCAGTACCTGTTTGGCCTCAAATGTGAACTGGAAACCGATCACAAGCCCCTCATATCCCTGTTCACTGAAAACAAGGGGATAAATACTAATGCCTTAGCCCGCATCCAGAGGTGGGCACGCACGCTATCAGTGTATAACTATACCATCTGCCACAGGCCAGGCACCGAGAACTGTGCGGATGCCCTCAGTCGGCTACCATTGCCCACCACGGGGGTGGAAATGGCGCAGCCTGCAAACTTGTTGATGGTGGCGCAGCCCGCAGACTTGTTGATGGCCATGGAAGCTTTTGAAAATGATAAATCACCTGCCGCGGCCGACCAGATTAGGATTTGGACCAGCCAAGATCCTCTACTGTCCCTCGTAAAAAACTGTGTATTGCATGGGAGCTGGGCCAACATTCCAGTCGAAATGCAAGAGCTAATCAAGCCGTTCGAGCGGCGAAAGGACGAGCTGTCCATTCAGGCAGACTGCCTATTGTGGGGTAACCATGTAGTGCTACAAAGAAGGGCAGGGTGACGTTCATCTCGGATTGCCACAGCACACACCCGGGTATAGTAATGATGAAAGCGATAGCCAGATCCCACGTGTGGTGGCCTGGTATCGACTCTGACTTAGAGTCCTGTGTATGGCAATGCAGCGTGTGTGCTCAGTTGATCAACGCGCCCAGAGAGGCACCACTAAGTTTGTGGTCCTGGCCCTCCAGACCATGGTCGAGGAGCCATGTCGACTATGCGGACCTGTTTCTCGGTAAAATGTTCCTGGTGGTGGTGGATGCTTTTTCAAAATGGATTGGATGTGAAATAACGTCAGAAAGCACCGCCACCACCACCATTGAAAGCCTGAGGGCCATGTTTGCCACCCACGACCTGCCTGACATACTGGTCAGTGACAACGGGCCATGTTTTACCAGTGCCGAATTTAAAGAATTCATGACCCGCAATGGGATCAAACATGTCACCTCAGCCCTGTTTAAACCAGCTTCCAATGGGCAGGCAGAGCGGCCAGTACAAACAATCAAACAGAGCCTTAAACGAGTCACAGAAGGCTCACTCCAAACCCGCTTGTCCCGAGTACTGCTCAGCTACTGCACGAAACCCCACTCACTCTCAGGGTTGCCCCCGGCTGAGCTACTCATGAAAAGGACACTTAAAACCAGACTCTCCCTGGTTCACCCCAACCTGCATGATCAGTTAGAGAGCAGGCGGCAGCAACAAAATGATGGTCGCACCACTGTGTCACGGGAAATTGATCTGAATGACCCTGTGTATGTGCTAAACTATGGACATGGTCCCAAGTGGATCGCGGGCATGGTGATAGCTAAAGAAGGGAATAGGGTGCTTGTAGTCAAACTTGACAATGGACAAATTTGCAGAAAGCACCTGGACCAAACGAGGCTGCGGTTCACAGACTGCCCTGAACAACCCACAGCAGACACCACCTTTTTCGAGCCCACAACACACACCCAAAGGATCAACGACACCACCCCGGACCAGGAAATTGAACCCATCATGCCCAACAGCCGAGCAAGGCCAGGCTCACCCAGCAGCCCTGCAAGGCCAACAACACGCCAGTCCAGCGAGAGCACAGCCAACACACCAGAACAGACATTTGTACCGAGGCGGTCCACCAGGGAAAGAAAGGCTCCCGACCGCCTCACCTTGTAAATAGTTTTCACTTTGACTTTGCAGAGGAGTGATGTTGTGTATCTGTAAAGCATGCACACCCATGTTCCACCACCAGGGAGCGCATCCCCTGAAATCCCAAGGGATCCCAGCATCCCTTGGGAGCACTGTATATAAGATGGTCCCTAAGGCCTTTTCCTCACTCTGGGGTGTCTTAATAAAGACTGAGGTCACTCTTACTTTAACCTCCCTGTGTGCAGTCTCATCTGTGTTTGGAACACAATAGAAACGATAGCTTTAAGCAATTTCTAACGGTTTGGGGTTATAGTGCTGCTCCAGCTTTGTTAAAATCTCTTTAAGCATTGTGTCCTTTGGCTCGTTAGGCACAAGCAGATTTACCAACATTTCATATAATTCAGGTCCAGCTGCAGATAAGAAGGTAGCTCGCTTCCGTTCCAAAACAGCCCGGTTCTGATCTGCATTCTCTGGAACTTCGATTATGTTATTTGCAGTAAAATACATTTCTAGCCAGTCCACATACACCTTAAACCTTTCCTGATCGCGTTTATATTCACCCAAATGTCCCATTACACCTGCAGGTGCCGCCATTTTAAATTCTGCAGTAATTAGTGTGCTCGGTTTTTACCTCGGATTTTGTAGCTGTTCTAAAGACAGAGAAGTTTCCAAAGTCTCTCTCTCAGCTTGCTGAATTCTTCACCAACAAAATTTCAGCTTTAAATCATCCGAAAAATCCCATTTCGCCACCAAATGTGATATACTCACAGAGCACAAGCACACTCAGCTTTCTAACATGGCAGGCAGCTCTCGGAAGTCTCCGGAACCTGCTGCTTTTATTTAATTATTAACTCTGTAGTTGCAGTACATAATATGTCCACATCCACAGTGTGGAGCTACAAACATTACAAGCTCACAGACCTTACACTTATGAGGAAAGATTGAGCGGGTTGGACCTATAGTCATTGGAGTTTAGAAGAATTATAGGTGATCTTATTGAAACATATAAGATTCTGAAGGGGCTTGACAGGGTAGATGCTGAGAGGATGTTTCCCCTCATAGGGTAATCTAGAACTAAATTAAGGGGTCCCCATTCAAACAGAGATGAAGAGGAATTTCTTCTCTCAGATGGTCGTGAACCTTTGGAATTCTCTATCCCGGAGCGCTGTGGAGGCTGAGTTATTGAATATATCCGGAGGAGTAGATGTCATTGTACATGGCCTTCTTTGACCTTACAAAGACATTTGACACTGTCAACCGTGAGGGACTATGGAACGTCCTTCTCCATTTCGGATGCCCCCAAAAGTTCATCACCATCCTCCACCTGCTCCACGATGACATGCAAACCATGATCCTGACCATCATCATCATCTTAGGCAGTCCCTCGGAATCAAGGAAGACTTGCTTCCACTCCTAAAGTGAATCCTTTGGTGGCTGAACAGTCCAATGCGAGAGCCACAGATCCTGTCACAGACGGGACAGACATTCGTCGGGGGAAGTGGGTGGGTGGGACTGATTTGCCGCACGCTCCTTCTGCTGCCTGCACCTGACCGCTTCACGCTCGCGGCGTTGGGACTCGAAGAGCTCAAAACCCTCCCGGATGCACCCTCTCCACCTAGGGCGGTCTTCGGCCAGGGACACCCAGGTGTCAATGGTGATGTTGCACTTTACCAGGGAGGCTTTGAGGGTGTCCTTGTAACGTTTCCGCTGCTCACCTTTGGCTCGTTTGCCGTGAAGGAGCTCCGCATAGAGCAATTGCTTCGCGAGCCTCATGTCTGGCATGCGAACGATGTGGCCTGCCCAGTGAAGCTGATCGAATGTGGTCAGTTCTTCAATGCTGGGGATGTTAGCCTGGGCAAGGACACTGATGTTGGTACACCTGTCCTCCCAGGGGATTTGCAGGATCTTGCGGAGACATCGTTGCATCCATTACAGACCCAATCCACGACCGGACCTGGGTAAAGTATGGTTGCATCAAATACCCAAGGCCTCACCCCACTCCTGGCCAAGAACGGGGAAACACTCATCAATGACACCGAGTCAGTCAGGGCCCGCTGGAAGGAACACTTCGAAGATCTCCTCAACTGAGACTCTGCCTTTGACTCGAGTGTTCTCGACTCCATTCCGCAGCATGCTACCCACCACCACCTCAGTGAGACCCCAACACTGCACAAGGTAGAAAAGGCAATAAGACAGCTAAAAAACAACAAGGCTAAGGAAGCGGATGGAATCCGTGCCGAGGCACTGAAGTATGGCGGAGAGGTACTACTTTGGGTGTAGTCTATAGGCCCCCTAACAGTAGCAACTCTGTTGGTCGGAGGATAAACAGGAAATAGTGGGGGCTTGTAAAAAGAGAACAGCAATAATCATGGGTGATGTTAACCTCCACATTGATTGGACAAATCAAATTGGCCAAGGTAGCCTTGAGGAAGAGTTCATAGAGTGCATAAGGGATGGGTTCCTTGAGCAGCATGTAACAGAACCAACCAGGGGGTAGGCTATCTTAGATCTGGTCCTGTGTAATGAGACAGGATTGTTAAACAAACTCCTAGTAAAGGATCCTCTTGGAAGGAGTGATCATAGCATGATTGAATTTCAAATTCAGATGGAGGGTGAGAAAGTTGGATCTCTAACCAGCGTACTAAGCTTAAATAAAGGAGACTATGAAGTTATGAGGGCAGAATTGGCTAAAGTGGACTGGGAAAATAGATTAAAGTGTAGGATAGTTGATGAACAATGGCGTACGTTTAAGGAGATATTTCACAACTCTCAAGAAAAATATATTCCAGTGAGGAGGAAAGGGTGTAAGAGAAAAGATAGCCATCCGTGGCTAACTAAAGAAATAAAGGACAGTATCCAATTAAAAACAAGGACATACAAAATGGCCAAATCTAGTGAGAGGATAGAAGATTGGGAAGCTTTTAAAAGCCAGCAAAGAATGACAAAAAAAATGATGAAGAAAGGGAAGATAGACTATGAAAGTAAACTAGCATAAAAACAGATAGCAAGAGTTTCTATAGGCATATAAAAAGGAAAAGAGTGGCTAAAGTAAATGTTGGTCCCTTAGAGGACGAGACCGGGGAATTAGTAATGGGGAACATGGAGATGGCAGAAACTATGAACAATATTTTGTATTAGTCTTTACGGTAGAGGACACTAACAATATCCCAACAATCGATCATCAAGGGGCTATAGGGGGCGAGGAACTTAACACAATCACAATCACTAAGGAGGTGGTACTCAGTAAGATAATGGGACCAAAGGCAGATACATCCCCTGGACCTGATGGCTTGCATCCTAGAGTCTTAAGAGAAGTAACGGCAGTGATTGTGGATGCATTGGTTGTAATTCACCAAAATTCCCTGGATTCTGGGGAGGTCCCAGCAGATTGGAAAACTGTAAATGTTATGCCCCTATTTAAAAAAGGAGGCAGACAAAAAGCAGGAAACTATAGACCAGTTAGCCTAACATCTGTGGTTGAGAAAATGTTGGAGTCCATTATTAAAGAAGCAATAGCAGGACATTTGGAAAAACATAATTTGGTCAGGCAGAGTCAGCATGGATTTATGAAGGGGAAGTCATGTTTGACAAATTTGTTGGAATCCTTTGAGGATGTCACGAACAGGGTGGATAAAGGGGAACCAGTGGATGTGGTGTATTTGAACTTCCAGAAGGCATTTGACAAGGTGCCACATAAAAGGTTACTGCACAAGATAAAAGTTCATGGGGTTGGGGTAATATATTAGAATGGATAGAGAATTGGCTAACGAACAGAAAACTGAGAGTTGGGATGAATGGTTCATTCTCGGATTGGAAATCAGTAACCAGCGAGGTGCCGCAGGGATCAGTGCTGGGACTCCAACTATTTACAATCTATATTAACGACTTGGAGCAAGGGACCAAATGTAATGTAACCAAGTTTGCCGATGATACAAAGATGGGAGGAAAAGCATTGTGTGAGGATGTCATGTATCTCACACCACTGTATTTAACTGTATCTTTCCATGCTATACATGACTGTAACTAGATATGACCTGTAACCACAAGCATCCCTTACCACCAGGGGTGCGCTTGCAGGAGACACTGCACACCTATCCCACACAGGTATATAAAGGCAGGTCTCAGGCAAGTGTGGCATTCCAGAGCTGTGAAATAAAGGTGCAGGTTCTGAGTGACCTTGACTTCAAGATGTGCGTTGTGTAAGTCTGTACTGCAGGGTCAGGACTTTACAGTGGCGACGAGTTACAGGATCACAGAATCCACAGAATGGCTACCAATGGCTCAGATAAGAAATACAATGCTGGAGATAATTGGGAGGACTTTATAGAAAGGCTGCAGCAAAGCTTTGTAACCAAAGACTGGTTGGGCGATGATAAGGCAGACAATAGAAGAGCCCATCTCTTGACCAGCTGTGGCTCGAAAACATACGCCTTAATGAAGGACCTGCTGGCACCCGAGAAACCAGCAAGCAAGTCTTTTGAAGAGTTGAGCACACTGGTGAGAGACCACCTGAAGCCAGCGAGCAGCCTACACATGTCCAGACACAGGTTCTACAACTACAGACACTGTGTGGGCCAGAGCATACCCGACTTTGTGGCGGAACTTCATAGGCTGGCTAGTTTATGTGAGTTCTCCGATGAACTAAGGGGAGAAGTACTGAGAGACTTTTTTATTGAAGGAATAGGCCACGCAGGCATATTCCGAAAGCTCATAGAGACCAAGAACTTGACCCTGGAGGCAGCAGCACTGGTCGCACAGACATTCTTGGCAGGAGAAGAAGAAACAAGGTTAATCTATATTGCTGGGACGACAACTAATGAAACATCGGAACAAGGGGTTCACAGCGTGAAACAAGCCGCTACCCCCACACACAGAAAAAGACAGGAGAGCAGGCCTTCAACAGCAGGCAGTGGCGCCAGAAGCCATCAAGGGCCACATGAACGGCCGTTCACACCTCATCAACCCACAATGTGAACAATCAACTACAAACTGAGAGAAGTTCAAGAGAGATCAGCCAGATGCAGCTCATCCTTCGGAAACAATGGAAGCGGTCTGTGTTGGAGATGTGGGGGAAGGCACTCATCAAGGGGGTGTTGATTTCAGCATGCCAGAAACTGCAACTATACAGGGCATCTGGCCCGCATGTGCAAAAAAACAGCAGCTCGGCTGGTATACAAATCGGAAGGGTCGGAAAGCGGACCAGAAGATGGTGGGGACAGTGCCTGGGACACCAAGGTAAAGCGGGTCAACACAATCAATGTCCACTGTTCTTCCAACAAGACGCCTCCAATAATGATGAGGGTCCTACTCAATGGCATACCCGTCAACATGGAACTGGACACAGGAGCGAGTCAATCTCTCATGAGCGTCCAACAATTTGAACAGCTGTGGCCGCACAAAAGCAACAGACCAAAACTCACAAGGGTCGACACCAAACTAAGGACCTATACCAAAGAAATCGTCCCAGACCTTGGCAGCGCCATGCTCTCAGTCACACACAAAGGGACGGTGAACCGACTTCCTCTGTGAATTGTCCCCGGAGATCTCCCAGCACTGTTGGGGAGAAGATGTCTGGCAAAACTAAATTGGAAATGGGATGATGTTCACGCCATGTCGTCAGAGGAACGGACCTCCTGCTCAACAGTTCTAGGTCGATTTGAAGATCTCTTTCAGCCAGGTGTGGGCACCTTAAAAGGGGCTAAAGTTAAAATCTACATCACACAGGATGCTAGACCGGTCCATCACAAGGCTAGAGCTGTGCCTTATGTGATGAGGAAAAAGATTGAACATGAACTGGACCGGCTTCTGCGGGAAGGCATTATCTCACCCGTGGAATTTAGCGACTGGGCAAGTCCCATCATTCCAGTCATGAAGCCTGATGGATAGATACGAATCTGTGGGGATTACAAATTTACCATAAACAGAGTCTCCCTACAGGACCAATACCCGCTGCCCAGAGTGGAGGACCTATTTGCCACATTGGCTGGAGGAAAACTTTTCTCGAAACTAGATCTCACATCCACGTATATGACGCAAGAACTGACCAAAGAGTCTAAGCTACTCATCACCATCAACACACATCGAGGCCTTTTCATGTACAATCGATGCTCATTCGGCATCAGGTCGGCAGCTGCTATATTCCAGCGCAACATGGAAAGTCTGCTCAAGTCCATCCCGGGGACGGTTGTGTTTCAAGATGACATACTCATCACCGACTCCCATCTCCGCAATTTAGAGGAAGTACTAAAGCGATTGGGTCGGGTAGGCCTAAGAGTTAAGAAATCCAAGTGTCTGTTTCTCGTGCCCAAGGTTGAATTATTGGGCAGAAGGATTGCCGCTGATGGAATCCGCCCAACAGAATCCAAAACCGAAGCAATTCGTCTTGCACCCACGTCCCGGAATGTCTCAGAACTGCGTGCCTTTCTCGGGCTACTCAATTACTTTGGGAACTTTATGCAGAACTTGAGCATGCTGCTGGAGCCTTTCCACGTGCTACTCAGAAAGGGGTGCGATTAGTTTTGGGGGGACGCCCAAGAACGCGCCTTCAATAAGGCACACAACCTTCTATGTTCCAACAGTGTTTTGACTTTTTTTGACCCAGGTAAAAAGCTAGTTCTTACATGTGATGCGTCAGCGTATGGGGTCAGGTGCAATTTACAGCATGTCAATGGTGAGGGTAAATTACAACCCATTGCTTATGCCTCCAGGTCACTTTCGCGGGCGGAGCGCGGGTACGGTATGGTGGAGAAGGAGGCGCTCACGTGCGTGTACGGTGTCAAAAAGATGCACCAATACATTTTCGGGGCCAAGTTCGCGTTAGAAACCGATCACAAACCCCTCACGTCCCTGCTATCCGATAGCAAGGCAATAAATGCCAACGCCTCGGCGCGCATTCAACGGTGGGCACTCATGCTGGCGTCTTACTACTACACAATAAGGCACAGACCAGGCAAAGACAACTGTGCCGACGCGCATAGCAGGCTACCCCTAGTGACCATGGAAGGGTCCGACGAACAGGACTGTGAGATGGTCATGGCAATCAATGCCTTTGAGTCCACAGGTTTGCCCATGACGGCTCGCCAAATCAGAGCCTGGACGACCAGCGACCTCACATTATCCTCAGTCAAAAGATGTGTTTTAACTGGTGACTGGGCAGAGGCTCGCGATGCCTACCCCGAGGAGATCAAACCTTTCCATAGGCGCATGCATGAACTATCACTACAGGCAGACTGCCTGATGTGGGGCAGCCGAGTAGTCATGCCTTTGCGAGGAAGAGGGGCGTTTGTCCGTGAGCTCCACCGCGAGCACCCGGGGATCGTTCTCATGAAGGCCATAGCCAGATCCCAAGTCTGGTGGCCTGGCATTGACGCGGACTTGGAGCTCTGTGTCCGATGGTGCACCATTTGTGCCCAACTCAGCAATGCCCCCAGGGAGGCCCCCCTGGGCATCTGGCCCTGGCCCACCAAACCGTGGTCGTGGCTGCACTTAGACTATGCGGGCCCATTCATGGGCAAAATGTTCCTCGTAGTCGTTGATGCATTTTCAAAGTGGATCGAGTGCACCAATTTAAATTCGAGCACCACCTCCACCACTGTGGAGAGCCTTAGAACCATGTTTGCAACTCACGGAATTCCTGACATATTGGTCAGTGATAATGGTCCGTGCTTCACCAGCGCAGAATTCCAAGATTTTAGAGTTGACCACGGCATAAATCACATTAAATCGGCACCGTTCAAGCCGGCCTCCAATGGCCAGGCGGAGCGAGCAGTGCAAATCATTAAACAAGGCATGCTCAGAATCCAAGGTCCCACGCTGCAGAGCCGCCTGTCGCGACTGCTGCTGGCATACAGATCAAGTCCGCATTCGTTGACTCGGGTTTCCCCCGTGCAACTATTGATGAAAAGGACCTTAAAGACTTGGCTCTCGTTTATCCTCCCAGACATGCATGAAATTGTTGAGGCAAAGCACTGGAAGCTAACTGAGTACCATGACCGAAATTCGAGGAGGAGGTAGAATGAGATAGGGGACAAAGTGTTTGTGCTAAACTATGGCAGGAGTCCCAAATGGCTTGCAGGGACAGTAACAGGCAAGGAAGGAAACAGGCTACTGGTTGTACAAATGCACAATGGCCAAACCTGCCAGAGGCATGTAGACCAAGTAAAAAGTAGATACACCAACAACACTGCAGAACCAGAGGTAGGCTACAATGTGGAACTCACACCACACCTGGTGGACAGACAGAGGGAACAACCTGAGGAAAGGGCAGTCTCAACAGACAGCCCAGGCAAGACACCAACAATCATACTGAACGAAACAGACAGCCCAGGCGAGATACCAGCAATCACACCCAAAGAAAAACAGGCACCAAGGCAAACAACTGAACCACA
The DNA here is from genome assembly GCF_044704955.1 of Pristiophorus japonicus. Lineage (NCBI taxonomy): Eukaryota > Metazoa > Chordata > Chondrichthyes > Pristiophoridae > Pristiophorus > Pristiophorus japonicus. The sequence goes on from NC_091977.1 coordinate 35,064,265, forward strand.
ACTAAGACGCTCCACGCGAGAGCGTAGACCACCTGAGAGACTGAATCTATAAAGACAATAAGACCTTGGAGGAGGGTGATGTCATGTATCTCACATTACTGTATATAACTGTATCTTACCATGCTATACATGACTGTAACTAGATATGACCTGTAACCACAAGCATACCTTACCACCAGGGGTGCACTTGCAGGAGACACTGCACACCTGTCCCACACAGGTATATAAAGGCAGGTCTCAGGCAAGTGTGGCATTCCAGACCTGTGAAATAAAGGTGCAGGTCCTGAGTGACCTTGACTTCAGCATGTGCCATGTGTAAGTCTGTACTGCAGGGTCAGGACTTTACAGAGGAGGACACAAAAAATCTGCAAAAGGACAAAGATTGGCTAAGTGAGTGGGCAAAAATTTGGCAGATGGACTACAATGTTGGAAAGGGTGAGGTCTTGCACTTTGGCAGAAAAAAATCAAAGAGCAAGTTATTATTTAAATGGAGAAAGATTGCAAAGTGCTGCAGTAAAGCGGGATTTGGGGTTACTTGTGCATGAAACACAAAAGGTTAGTATGGAGGTACAGCAAGTGATCAGGAAGGCCAATGGTATCTTGGCCTTTATTGCAAAGGGGATGGAATATAAAAGCAGGGAAGGTTTGCTGCATATACAGGGTATTGGTGAGGCCACACCTGGAATACTGCGTGCAGTTTTGGTTTCCATATTTACAAAAGGATATACTTGCTTTGGAGGCAGTTTAGAGAAGGTTCACTTGGTTGACTCCGGAGATGAGGGTGTTGACTTATGAGGAAAGATTGAGTAGGTTGTGCCTCTACTCATTGGAATTCAGAAGATTGAGAGATGATCTTATCGAAACGTATAAGATTATGAGGGGGCTTGGCAAGGTGGATGCAGAAAGGATGTTTCCACTGATGAGGGAGATTAGAAGTAGGGGGCATAATCTTAGAATAAGAGGCCGTCCATTTATAACTGAGATGAGGAGGAATTTCTTCTCTCAGAGGGTTGTAAATCTGTGGAATTCACTGTCTCAGACAGCTGTGGAATTTGGGACATTGAATAAATTTAAGACATAGATAGACAGTTTCTTAACTGACAAGGGAATAAGGGGTTATGAGGACCGTGCAGGGAAGTGGACCTGAGCCATGACCATATTAAACGGTGGAGCAGGCTCGAGGGCAGGATGGCCTCCTCCTGTTCCTATTTCTTATGTTCTTATATTCTTATAGAGGGAAACTGTTTTCTCTGGTAGGGGAATCCATAACATTGGGGAAATAACCTTAAAATTATGAGCACATAAGAACATAAGAACAAAATAAATAGGAGCAGGAGTAGGCTATTTGGTCCCTCGAGCCTGCTCTGCCATTTAATGAGATCATTGCTGATCTGACCGTAACCCTTTATTCCCTTATCGCTCAAAAATCTGTCTATCTCTGCCCTAAATATATTCAATAACCCAGCTCACTGGAGCAGAGAATTCCACAGATTTACAACCGTCTGAGACATGAAATTCCACCTCATCTCAGTTTTAAATGGGCCCCTTATTCTGAGTCTATGCCCCCAAGTTCAGTTTCCCCCAGGAGTGTAAATATCTTCTCTGCATCCACCTTGTCGAGCCCCCTTATTATCTTACATGTTTCGATAAGATCACCTCTCATCTTTCTGGACTCCAATGAGTACAGGCCCAACCTACTCAACCTAGCTTCATAAGTCAAAGCCCTCAGCTCCAGAATCAACCTAGTGAACCTGCTCTGAACTGCCTCTAATGCAAATATATCCTTCCTTAAATACGGAGAACAAAACTGTACGCAGTACTCTAGATATGGCCTCACCAATACAGTTTTAGCAGGACTTCACTGATTTTATACTCCATCCCCCTTGCAATAAATGTCAACATTCTATTTGCCTTCCTGATTACTTGCTGTACCTGCATACAAACTGTTACATATTTGACCCTTGGCAACCTGTATCACACCACCATCTGAGGGCCTACCTGTTCCCAGCATCACTTGGGAGCACTGTATAAAAGCAGGCCACCCATGGAGTATCTGCCCTCTAGAGTCTGATTAAAGGAGCTAAGGTCACACTTACTCATTGCTCACAGTATTCAGTTTCATCCTTTCGTATGAGCTTATCACAAACGTTTTGTTTTTCATACAAAAAGACCCCCGGTCGCTCTGTACTGCAGCACTTTGTAATTTTTCAACATTTAAATAATAATTTGCTTTTCTTTTTTTTCTGCCAAAGTGGATAACCTCACATTTTTCTACATTATACTTCATCTGCCAAATTTTGGCCCTCTCAGTTAGTCCTTTACAGATTTTTTGTTTTCTCCTCACAATTTGCTTTCCCACTCATCTTTATATCATGAGCAAGATTGGCTACATTACACTCGGTCCCTTTTTCCAAGTCATTAATATAGATTGCAAATAGTTGAGGCCCCAGTACCGATCTCTGTGGCACCCACTAGTTACTATTTGCTAACTGGAAAATGATCCATTTATCCTGACTCTCTGATTTATAAGAACATAAGAAATAGGAACAGGAGTAGGCCATACATCCCCTCTAGCCTGCTCTGCCATTCAATAAGATCATGGCTGATCTGATCATGGACTCAGATCCAATTCCCCACCCGCTCTCCATAACCCCTTATCCCCTTATCATTTAAGAAACTGTCTATTTCTGTCTTAAATTTATTCAATGTCCAGCTTCCACAGCTCTCTGAGGCAGCGAATTCCACAGATCCACAACCCTGATAGATGAAATTCCTCGTCATCTCTGCTTTAAATGGGAGGCCCCTTATTCTAAGATCATGCTTTCTAGTTCTAGTATCCCCCATCAGTGGAAACATCCTCTCTGCATCCATCTTGTCAAGTCCCCTCATAATCTTATATGTTTTGATAAGATCACCTCTCATTCTTCTGAATTCCAAAGATTAGAGGCCCCCAACCTACTCAACTTCCTCATAAGTCAACCCCCTCATCCTTAGAATCAACCTAGTGAACCTGCTCTGAACTGCCTCCAAAGCAAGGATATCCTTTCATAAATATGGAAATCAAAACTGCATGCAGTATTCCAGGTGTGGCCTCACCAAAATCTTGTATAGCTGTAGCAGGACTTCCCTGCTTTTATACTCCATCCCCTTTGTAATAAAGGCCAAGATACCATTGGCCTTCCTGATCACTTGCTCTACCGCCATACTATCCTTTTGGGTTTCATGCACAAGTACCCCCAGGTCCCGCTGTACTGCAGCACTTTGCAATCTTTCTCCATTTAAATAATAACTTGCTCTTTGATTTTTTTCTGCCAAAGTGCAAGACCTCACACTTTCCAACATTATACTCCATCTGCCAAATTTTTGCCCACTCACTTAGCCTGTCTATGTCCTTTTGCAGATTTTTTGTGTCCTCCTTACACATTGCTTTTCCTCCCATTTTTGTATTGTCAGCAAACTTGGCTACATTACACTCAGTCCCTTCTTCCAAGTCGTTAATGTAAATTGTAACTAGTTGGAGTAACTATGTTAGTTAGCCAATCCTCTATCCATGCTAACATATTGCCCCTAACCCCACAAACTTTTATCTTGTGCAGTAACCTTTTATGTGGCACTTAAAATCTAAATACACCACATCCACTGGTTCCCCCTTATTCACCCTGCTCATTATATCCTCAAAGAACTCCAGCAAATTTGTAAAACATGATTTCCCTTTCATAAGATCATGCTGACTCTGCTTGACTGAATTATGCTTTTCCTTGATAATAGACTGCAGCATGATATCAACGACAGATGTTAGGCTAACTGGTCTGTCGTTTCCTGCTTTCTGTCTGCCTCCTTTTTTAAATTGATGTAACTATTTGTACTGCCCTTTCTTTTACAGACAGGTGTCTGTCATGCCCCCTGCCCTTATTTCTTTTTTTTGACAGACATGCAACATGCCCTTCCCCTGTCAAACTCCGCCTCACCTCCCGGCCTAAATCATAACCATCAACGTAGTGCCGAGAAGCAGGACCTGAGGCTCCGACTCTCTCCCCCCCGCCGTCCTCCCCCCCCACCCACCCTCTTCCCGTGCTGGAGTGGGGCCAAGAATGGCAGTCCTGGACTGAGAGCGGCTGGCGGGGGTCCGAGAGCGGAGGCCTTGGGTCTGAAAGGGCTAACGTGGAGATGACAGTGAGGGAGAGGCTGGGGGGTGAGTGAGCAAGGCTGGAGGGCAGAGAGAGGCTGGGGGGAGAGAGAGGGTGTGGGGGGAGAGTGAGAGAGGCTGGGGGGAGAGAGAGGCTAGGGAGAGAGAAAGAGACATGGGTGGGTGGGCGAGGGTGGGAGAAACATGGGTGGGGGGAAGACGGATCACGATCTTCAAACCTCCTACAAGGGACATCGTTGGAGTGGATGATGTCCAGAAGTCACGACACTGTCACTATTCACTTCATACCCAATAAACCTGTTAACAATCCGTACACAATGCCTGCCCCATCTATGGTGGGATGGGAGGGTGGGAGGGGTGGGGGTGGGGGGGGAAGGATGCACTTGTACTGGGGTAAGGTACTTCGGCTGGGGGAGGGATGTACTTGGACTGGGTTAAGGCACTTTGGCTGAAGGAGGACTGTTCTTGGACTGGGTTAAGGCACTGGCTATGGGAGGGATATACTTGGACTGGGTTAAGGCACTTTGCCTGACTCTTGCTGTCTTCTGGGGCGCTCTGTCCTCTGTCGCTTCAGGAAGTCAAAGTGGATCAAGTTACAATTTGCAAAGTCAGTGAGGCCTTGAGATGGGCGGTTCTAGTTACACATTTCTGTGAAACTTCAGAGTGTGGCTTATCCACCAAGGGGACCAATCATAGACAAAGGATGGAGCATGATGGCCATTTTTATAGTACAAATAAGCATGTCCTTTTTAAATAGAGTTGTTACATTTACGGTTTTCTAATCCGCTGGGACATCCCCAGAATCCATGGAATTACAACCAATGCATCCAATATCTCTGCAGCCACTTCTTTTAAGACCCTAGGGGTTGTAAGCCATTAGGTCCAGGGGACTTGTCCGCCTTTGGTCCCATTATTTTACCGAGTACTACTTTTTCAGTGATAGTGATTGTTTTAAGTTCCTCCCTCCCTATAGCCCCTTGATTATCCACTATTGGGATGATTTTATTGTCTTCTATCGTGAAGACCGATACAAAATATTTTTTCAAAGTCTCTGCCATTTCCCTGTTCCCCATAATTAATTCCCCAGTATCATCCTCTAAGGGACCAACATTTACTTTAGCCACTCATTTCCTTTTTATGTACCTGTAGAAACTCTTATTATCTGTCTTTATATTTCATGCTAGTTTAATTTCATAATCTGCCTTCCCCCTCTTTGTTATTTTTTTAGTCGTTCTTTGCTGGCTTTTAAAAGTTTCCCAATCCTCTGGCCTCCCACTAGACTTGGCCACTTGGTATGCCCTTGTTTTCAATTTGATACCATCCCTTATTTCCTGAGTTAGCCACGGATGGTTATCCCTTCTCTTACAGTCTTTTCTTCTCATTGGGATATATTTTTGTTGAGAGTTATGAAATATCTCCTTAAAAGTTTGCCACTGCTCATCAACCATCCTACACTTTAATGTATTTTCCCAGTCCACTTTAGCCAACTCTGCCTTCATACCTTTGTAGTCTCCTTTATTTAAACTGAGGACACTGGTTTGAGATCCAACTTTCTCACCCTCCAACAGAATTTGAAATTCAACCATGTTATGGTCACTCATTCCTTGAGGATCCTTTACAAGACGATCGTTTATTTATGCTGTCTCATTACACAGTACCAGCCTGCTCCCTGGTTGGTTCCACAACATGCTGTTGAAGGACACTATCCCAGATACACTCTATGTACACTTTCTCAAGACTACCCTGGCCAATTTGCTTTGTCAAATCAATATGAAGGTTAAAATTGTCCATGATTATTGCTGTTTCTTTTTTGCAAGCCTCCATTATTTCTTGATTTATACTCCATGCTATTGTTAGGGGGCCTACAGACTATGCTCACCAGCAACATTTTCCCCTTAGGGGCCCAAGTTTGCCCAGGAGTTGCTCCGTTTTTTTTTAAGCAACTAGATTTTTTTGAAGTATCTTAAAAATCGTAATTCTGCCCATTTAATTTGCTCCCAGTGTAAGTGAGTTAGTTAGGTTTTTTTTTAGTTTCGTTTTTTTTTCAAAAGGGGGTGTGACCAGTCACTTACACCTGTTTTAGCCATTTAAGCAAGTTTAGACAGCCAAGAGTTACTCCAAACTAACTTAGGCCAGCGTATGTGGCCACTTGTGTCTGCACAGAAAAACCTTGGGTAAGCTAAGAAATCAGCGCAGGGAGCCAGAGGTGGGGGGGGAGTGGTGGTGGGAGGGAAGTGAGAGGACCTTGCAAAGCACTAAACACCTTCACAACAACATTAAAGAAGTATAAGTATATTTAAAGCACCAAGCACTAAACAAAGCACAAAAAAATGCACTCAATGACAAATAAAAAATAGAAGGAAGCTGAGAGGACCTGCACCCAGCACCAAGACTGACAAAGCACTAAACAACTACATTAAAAATGGATTGGTAAACAAGCAAATATATTACAGCAAGTCCTGTAAATAAGAGTTTCAACCAAACTATTTTACAGAATTCCTTTTGAAAGCCGATGAAGAGAAAACTTGAATGTAAGTCAAACAAGAATTTAGGCCCACATAATCAATCAATAAATAAATAAATAAACACATAAAAAATAGAAGTCCTACCTTCAGTAAAGTTTTACTGCAGAAAAACAATAGCAGCTGGCCGCTAATGAGGAAGCCCATGCGGCCAGGGCTAGGGGCGAGAGGACACACACCGGGATCGGTAAGGAGGGCGGGCGAGGACGGGAGGCTGAACGCGGCATTGGGGAAATGATGATGAAAAAGGCCCAGCTAAGGTGGGCTGGTCACCTGGCCCCAATGTCTGGTGCGAGACAACCCAAGAAGGTATTTGTAATGTATTTAACCCTTTGTAGCCTGCATGACACTTGACCACCAGAGGGCCCACCTGTTGGACTCCCAAGGGATCCCAGCATTCTTTGGGAGCACAGTATATAAGCAGGTCACCCACGAGGTACCCACACTCTAGAATCTTATTAAAGGAGCTAATGGTCTGCACCTGGGCAGGACCGGAAGCAATGTCCTGGGGGGAGTGTTTCCTAGTGCTGTTGGGGAGGAGTTAAACTAATATGGCAGAGGAATGGGAACCTATGCAGGGAGGCAGAGTGAAACAAGAGGGAGAAAGAGGCAAAAGATAGAAAGGAGAATAGTAAAAGTGGAGGGCAGAGAATCCCAAGGCAAAAAACAAAAATGACCACATTACAGCAAAATTCTAAATGGGCAAGGTGTGTTAAAAAGACAAGCCTGAAGGCTCTGTGCCTCAATGTGAGGAGTATTCGGAATAAGGTGGATGAATTAACTGCGCAGATATCAGTTAATGGATATGATGTAATTGGCATCACAGAGACATGGCTCCAGGGTGACCAAGGCTGGGAACTCAACATCCAGGGGTATTCAACATTTAGGAAGGATAGACAGAAAGGAAAAGGAGGCGGGGTGGCGTTGCTGGTTAAAGAGAAAATTAATGCAATAATAAGGAAAGACATTGGCTTGGATGATGTGGAATCGGTATGGGTGGAGCTGCGGAATACCAAAGGGCAGAAAACGCTGATGGGAGTTGTCTACAGACCACCAAACAGTAGTAGTGAGGTTGGGGACAGCATCAAACAAGAAAGTAAGGGATGTGTGCAATAAAGGTACAGCAGTTTAATGTACATATTTATTGGGCTAACCAAACTGGTAGCAATGCGGTGGAGGAGGATTTCCTGGAGTGTATTGGGGATACTTTTCTTGACCAATATGTCGAGGAACCAACTAGAGAGCTGGCCATCCTAGACTGGGTGATGCGTAATGAGAAGGGACTAATTAGCAATCTTGTTATGCGAGGCCCCTTGGGGAAGAGTGACCATATTTTGGTAGAATTCTTTATTAAGATGGAGAGTGACACAGTTAATTCAGAAACTAGAGGCCTAAATGTAAGGAAAGCTAACTTCGACGGCATGAGGCGCGAATTGGCTAGAATAGACTGGCAAATGATACTTAAAGGGTTGACGGTGGATAGGCAATGGCAAACATTTATAGATCGCATGGATGAACTTCAATAGTTGTACATCCCTGTCTGGAGTAAAAATAAATCAGGGAAGATGGCTCAACCGTGGCTAACCAGGGAAATTAAGGATAGTGTTAGATCCAAGGAAGAGGCATATAAATTTGCCAAAAAAAGCAGCAAACCTGAGGACTGGGAGAAATTTAGAATTCAGCAGAGGAAGACAAAGGGTTTAATTAGGAGGGGGAAAATAGAGTACGAGAGGAAGCTTGCCAGGAACATAAAAACTGACTGCAAAAGCTTCTATAGATATGTGAAGAGAAAAAGTGTAGTGAAGACAAACGTAGGTCCCTTGCAGTTGGACTCAGGTGAATTAATAATGGGTAACAAAGAAATGGCAGACCACTTGAACAAATACTTTGGTTCTGTCTTCACGAGGGAAGACACAAATTACCTTTTGGATGTACTAGGGGACCGAGGGTCTAGTGAGAAGGAGGAATTGAAGGATATCCTTATTAGGCGGGAAATTGTGTTTGGGAAATTGATGAGATTGAAGGCCGATAAATCACCAGGGCCTGATTGTCTGTATCCCAGAGTACTTAAGGAGGTGGCCCTAAAAATAGTGGATGCATTGGTGATCATTTTCCAACATTTCGACTCTGGATCAGTTCCTCTGGACTGGAGAGTAGCAAATGTAACACCACTTTTTAAAAAAGGAGGAAGAGAGAAACCGGGTAATTATAGGTCGGTTAGCCTGACATCAGTAGTGGGGAAAATGTAAGAATCAATTATTAAGGATGAAAGAGCAGCACATTTGGAAAGCAGTGACAGGATCAGTCCAAGTCAGCATGGATTTGTGAAGGGGAAATCCTGCTTGACAAATCTTCTAGAATTTTTTGAGGATGTAACTAGTAAAGTGGACAAGGGAGAACCAGTGGATGTGCTGTATTTGGACTTTCAAGGTCCCGGACAAGAGATTGGTGTGTAAAATTAAAGCACATGGTATTGGGGGTAACGTATTGGCATGGATAGAGAATTGGTTGGCAGATAGGAAGCAGAGAGTCGGGATAAATGGGTCCTTTTCAGAATGGGAGGCAGTGACTAGTGGAATGCCGCAGGGCTCAGTGCTGGAATCACAGCTTTTTACATTATACATTAATGGTTTGGATGAAGGAATTGAGTGTAATATCTCCAAGTTTGCAGATGACACTAAACTGGGTGGTGCTGTGAGCTGTGAGGAGGATGCTAAGAGGCTGCAGGGTGATTTGGACAGGTTAGGTGAGTGGGCAAATGCATGGCAGATGCAGTATAATATGGATAAATGTGAGGTTATCCACTTTGGTGGCAAAAACACGAAGGCAGAATATTATCTGATTGGTGGCAGATTAGGAAAAGGGGAGCTGCAACAAGACCTGGGTGTCATGGTTCATCAGTCATTGAAAGTTGGCATGCAGGTACAGCAGGCGGTGAAGAAGGCAAATGGTATGTTGGCCTTCATAGCTATGAGATTTGAGTATAGGAGCAGGGAAGTCTTACTGCAATTGTACAAGGCCTTACTGAGGCCTCACCTGGAATATTGTGTTCAGTTTTGGTCTCCTAATCTGAGGAAGGAAGTTCTTGCTATTGAGGGAGTGTAGCGAAGGTTCACCAGACTGATTCCAGGGATGGCTGGACTGACATTTGAGGAGAGACGGGATCAACTGGGCCTTTATACACTGGAGTTTAAAAGGATGAGAGGGGATCTCATAGAAACGTATAAGGTTCTGACGGGATGGGACAGGTTAGATGTGGGAAGAATGTTCCCGATGTTGGGGAAGTCCAGAACCAGGGGACATAGTCTTAGGATAAGGGGTAGGCCATTTAGGACTGAGATGAGGAGAAACTTCTTCACTCAGAGAGTTGTTAACCTGTGGAATTCCCTGCCGCAGAGAGTCGTTGATGCCAGTTCATTGGATATATACAAGAGGGAATTAGATATGGCCCTTATGGCTAAAGGGATCAAGGCGTATGGAGAGAAAGTGGGAGAGGGGTACTGAGGTGAATGATCAGCCATGATCATATTGATTGGTGGTGCAGGCTCGAAGGGTCGAATGGCCTACTCCGGCACCTATTTTCTATGTTTCTATGTTTCTATGTTTCTAAGGTCACACTTGCTCATTACACACAGTACTCAGTTTCATCCTTTATTGTGAGTGTATCAGTATTCTACAATGATTCGAAGCTCGGTAACTGCTCTCATTGTGGTCAGTTCAAAAGATACATGGTTTGCCAAAAGACCGATCTTAAAAATGTGGCATCCCAGCTGACACATGTGAGTCTGCTGCTAATGACCAGAACATTGATAAAAGATGATTCACAAAGCACAACAATGCCTTAAGCAAGTCGTATCCAGCTAGCTGAAGAAAAGAGAAATCAAATCAAACAAGTAAGATTAGCCGTCGGGGTGTTGGGGGGCGGGGAATGCTGAATGCGGCAGGGAAAGTCGATGAGGGAGCCCATTCGGCCAGGGTTAGGGGCAGCGTGCTTCAGGCCCCTCCCACATAGCCTGCAGAGATTCTGGGGGCAGGAGCTACTACACATGCGCTCTCACACTGGCGCGCATATGCAGAGGTCTTGGTACTGTTTTCAGGGACGGGATCTGGCTCCACCCCCCACTCCTTGTGGTAAGCCACGCCGAGGCCTATGACGTTCCAAGGAGCGAGGAGAATACCTAGGTAAGTTTTCGGCGCCGTTTTTAGTGTAGAAAGTCGTGCCGTTTTAAGCTGGGGGGAGGGGGGCAAACTTGGGCACAATATTTCTCATCTCCACCCAAACTGAGTCAACATCTTTATCTTCTGAGCCAATATCGTTTCTCACTAACACACTGATCTCATTCTTTATTGGCAGAGTTACCCACCTCCTTTTCTTTTCTGTCTGTCTTGCTGAATTGTCAAATACCCCTGAATATTTAGTTCCCAGCCTTGGTCACCTTCCAACAACGTCTCTGTAATGGCTATCAGATCATACAATTTGTATCTATTTGTGCCGTCAACTCATCCATTTTGTTAGGAATGCTGCGTGCATTCAGATAAAAAGCTTTAAAAATATCTTTTTTACATTTTTTCAGCTTTCACCCCACTTTCTGATTTACTTTTATGTTTATTCATTCTGTCCCTTGCTGCCACGCTCTGGTTCTCATTTCCACCAGTGCTACCTGTTGTGCATCTTTAAAGCATGCACTCCCATGTTCCGCCACCAGAGAGCTCATCCCCTGAAGTCCCAAGGGATCCCAGCATCCCTTGGGAGCACTATATATAAGCCGACCCCAAGGCCTGTTCCTCACTCTGGAGTGTCTTATTAAAGACTGAGGTCACTGTTCCGTTAACCTCCTTGTGTGCAGCCTCATAGAAACATAGAAACATAGAAAATAGGTGCAGGAGTAGGCCATTCGGCCCTTCTAGCCTGCACCGCCATTCAATGAGTTCATGGCTGAACATTCAACTTCAGTACCCCATTCCTGCTTTCTCGCCATACCCCTTGATCCCCCTAGTAGTAAGGACCTCATCTAACTCCTTTTTGAATATATTTAGTGAATTGGCCTCAACAACTTTCTGTGGTAGAGAATTCCACAGGTTCACCACTCTCTGGGTGAAGAAGTTCCTCCGCATCTCGGTCCTAAATGGCTTACCCCTTATCCTTAGACTGTGACCTCTGGTTCTGGACTTCCCCAACATTGGGAACATTCTTCCTGCATCTAACCTGTCTAACCCCGTCAGAATTTTAAATGTTTCTATGAGGTCCCCTCTCATTCTTCTGAACTCCAGTGAATACAAGCCCAGTTGATCCAGTCTTTCTTGATATGTCAGTCCCGCCATCCCGGGAATCAGTCTGGTGAACCTTCGCTGCACTCCCTCAATAGCAAGAATGTCCTTCCTCAGGTTAGGAGACCAAAACTGTACACAATACTCCAGGTGTGGCCTCACCAATGCCCTGTACAACTGTAGCAACACCTCCCTGCCCCTGCACTCAAATCCCCTTGCTATGAAGGCCAACATGCCATTTGCTTTCTTAACCGCCTGCTGCACCTGCATGCCAACCTTCAATGACTGATGTACCATGACACCCAGGTCTCTTTGCACCTCCCCTTTTCCTAATCTGTCACCATTCAGATAATAGTCTGTCTCTCTGTTTTTACCACCAAAGTGGATAACCTCACATATTCTCCACATTATACTTCATCTGCCATGCATTTGCCCACTCACCTAACCTATCCAAGTTGCTCTGCAGCCTCACAGCATCCTCCTCGCAGCTCACACTGCCACCCAACTTAGTGTCATCCGCAAATTTGGAGATACTACATTTAATCCTCTCATCTAAATCATTAATGTACAGTGTAAACAACTGGGGCCCCAGCACAGAACCTTGCGGTACCCCACGAGTCACTGCCTGCCATTCTGAAAAGTACCCATTTACTCCTACTCTTTGCTTCCTGTCTGACAACCAGTTCTCAATCCATGTCAGCACACTACCCCCAATCCCATGTGCTCTAACTTTGCACATCAACCTCTTGTGTGGGACCTTGTCGAACGCCTTCTGAAAGTCCAAATATACCACATCAACTGGTTCTCCCTTGTCCACTCTACTGGAAACATCCTCAAAAAATCATCTTAATCTTAACAAGCTTTGAGGCAGTTCAGCTTCATTGCACAGCCTGGTACACTCGACAAAAAGCTGAAACTTACCAGTGCTTAATACAGCCCTTTCTAGATAAAGAAGAGATAATAGAAGCTACACCCCGCATTTATTTCGGACCAGAAGGATTAGGGGTAGCCATGGATTTGACACCCTTACAGCAGAAGCGGTTTAAAGAAGAGAACTCGACACCCCATCTGACATTGGCTGTAAAACCGCCAGCGAAACCCAAAGATATGGGTCCGATGATTGTAGAAATAGAAAAGGAGAAGCAGCATCAAAGCTATAGACCTTGGGCAGTAATAGAATTACAGAATGTCCAGATAGAATTTATCACCCGTTCCAGGGGGATTCTCCAGTGGAAAGGTAAAAGTCATGCCTCCACCTTTAAAAAACAGCAACCCCCTGGACAACCGAGCCCAAACGTTATTGTGTTAAGAACACAATAACTGGCGACGAGAATACGAATTCAACGCAAAGATACAGCAAACTATGGGCATCCTGGAGAAGTTCTCGGAGGGTGAGGACTGGGAAGCCTATGTCGAACGGCTAGACCAGTACATTGTAGCCAACGAGCTGGACGGAGAAGGAAGCGCTGCAAAAAGGAGAATGGTCCTCAGCACAGTCTGCGGGGCACCGACCTACAGCCTCATGAAGAATCTTCTGGTTCCGGTGAAACCCACAGATAAGTTGTATGAGGAGCAGTGTACACTGGTTCAAGAGCATCTTAACCCGAGGGAGAGCGTGCTGATGGCGAGGTATCGATTCTACACGTGCCAGCGATCTGAAGGTCAGGAAGTGGCGAGCTACGTCGCTGAGCTAAGGCGACTTGCAGAACAATGTGAGTTTGATGGCTACCTGGAGCAAATGCTCAGAGACTTTTTTGTACTGGGCATTGGCCACGAGACCATCCTCCGAAAACTTTTGACTGTCGAGGCACCGACTCTCAGTAAGGCCATTGCGATAGCTCAAGTGTTTACGTCCACCAGTGATAACACCAAACAAATCTCTCAGCACACAAGTGCTAGCAATGTTCATAAATTAACTGGAACTGTGTTTGCAGGCAGAAATGTACAGGGCAGAAACCACGAGTCTGCAACTGCCAGCAGGCCTCAGGTGACCCAGATGACTCAGAGTCCCCAACAAAGGATGAATGCAAGGCAATTCACACCTTGTTGGCGTTGTGGAGGCTTCCATTCAGCCTATTCAGGCTGCTTCAAAGGGTATGTTTGCAAGAGCTGTGGAACAATGGGACACCTCCAACGAGTTGCAAACGAGCTGCAAGCTCTGCAAAACCTGCTAACCACCACGTGGCAGAGGAAGATCAGTCCATGTTGGATCAAAGCAATTTCGAACCTCAGAGAGAGGAGGCAGATGCTGAAGTACACGGGGTGGACACATTTTCGATGAAATGTCCACCTATAATGCTAAATGTAAAATTGAATGGCTAACCCCTGGCCATGGAACTGGACACTGGTGCTAGCCAATCCATCATGAGTAAAAAAATGTTTGAGAGACTGTGGGGCAACAAGGCATTCAGACCAGCCCTGAGCCCCATCTACACGAGACTGAGAACGTACACCAAAGAGCTTATCACTGTCCTGGGCAGCGCCACGGTCAAGGTCACCTACAAGGACAATGTGCATGAACTGCCACTCTGGATTGTCCTGGGCGCTGGTCCCACACTGCTTGGAAGGAGCTGGCTGGGCAAAATCCGCTGGAACTGGGATGGCATCCGAGCGCTATCACATGTCGATGAGGGCTCATGTACCCAGGTTCTTAACAAATTTCCTTCCTTTTTTGAGCCAGGCATTGGAAACTTTTTCACGGCGAAGGTGCGGATCCACTTGGACCCAGAGACACAACCCATTCACCACAAGGCGCGAGCAGTACCTCACATGATGAGGGAGAGAGTGGAAATCGAGCTGGACAGGCTGCAACGTGAGGGCATCATCTCCCCAGTGGAATTCAGTGAGTGGGCCAGCCCGATTGTTCCAGTACTTCAAAGTGATGGCACGGTCAGGATTTGCGGCGATTATAAAGTAACTATTATTCGTTTCTCGCTACAGGACCAATACCCGCTACCTAAGGCAGACGACCAATTTGCGACACTGGCAGGAGGCAAGACGTTCACCAAGCTCGACCTGACGTCGGCTTACATGACGCTGGAGCTGAAGGAGTCTTCGAAGAGCCTCACCTGCATCAACACACACAAGGGTTTGTGCATCTACAACAGAAGCCCATTTGGAATTCGGTCGGCTGCAGCGATCTTCCAGAGAAACATGGAGAGCCTACTCAAGTCGCTACCACACACGGTGGGCTTTAAGGACGACGTATTGGTCACAGGTCGAGATACTGCTGAGCACCTAAAAAACCTGGAGGAGGTCCTCCAGCGATTGGATCGCGTAGTGCTGCAGCTGAAGAGGTCGAAATGCATCTTCATGGCAACAGAAGTCGTGTTTTTGGGGAGAAAGATCGCGGCGGACCGCCTCACCTTGTAAATAGTTTTCACTTTGACTTTGGCGGGGGAGTGATGTTGTGTATCTGTAAAGCATGCACTCCCATGTTCCGCCACCAGGGAGCTCATCGCCTGAAGTCCCAAATGATTCCAGCATCTCTTGGGAGCACTGTATCTAAGCCGGCTCCTAAGGCCTGTTCCTCACTCTGGAGTGTCTTTTTAAAGACTGAGGTCACTGTTACTTTATCCTCCCTGTGTGCAGCCTCATCAGTGTTAGGAACACAATACTACCCTCCTCTATTGCCTTCTCCTTATTCTTTGACTTTTTAAATTTCTGCTCACCTGATCCCTCGCCCCCGCTAATTGGAGCTTGGTTGTTCAGGCGTCATGTTAGGAAGCACTTCTTCACAGGCAGCAGGAATCTGGAACTCTCTCCTTCACCTAGCTTTTGAGGCTACGTCAGTTGAAATGTTAAAACTGAGAATGCTAGATTTTTGTTAAACAAGGGTATTGAGTGTAACGAAGGGTGGGTATATAGAGTTAAAATACAGATCAGCCATGATCTAATTATATGCCAGGACAGACTTGAGGGGCTGAATGGCCTACTCCTGGTTCCTGTATCGGAACATGTCCTGCCTTTCTACAAACACGAACACAAATGGAAGGGACAGCTATAAACATCATTGGCAGAGAGAGGGCACGCATCATTGGATTTGGTTAGAGGGCATGTACAGCAGGATGTTGGGGCTTCTTTCTTTACTTAGAAACATAGAAACATAGAAAATAGGAGCAGTAGTAGGCCAGTTGGCCCTTCGAGTCTGCACCACCATTCAATAAGATCATGGCTGAACCTCTATCTCAACACCATATTTCTGCTTTTCCCCCATACCCCTTGATGCCTTTTGTTTCTAGAAATCTATCTATCTCCCTCTTAAATATATTCTATGACTTGGCCTTCCCAGCATTCTGTGGTAGAGAATTCCTCGGGTTCACCACCCTCTGAGTGAAAAAATTTCTCCTCATCTCGGTCCAAAAATTTCCTACCCCGTATCCTGAGACTGTGACCCCGTGTTCTAGACTTCCCAGCCAGGGGAAACATCCTCCCCGCATTCAGTCTATCCAACATAGTCAGAATTTTATACGTTTCAATGAGATCCCCTCTCATTCTTCTAAACTCTAGTGAATACAGGCCTAGTGACCCAACCTCTCCTCATACAATAGTCCTGCCATCCCAGGAATCAGTCTGGAGAACCTTCGCTGCACTCCCTCTATGGCAAGTATATCCTTTCTTAGGTAAGGCAACCAAAACTGCACACAATACTCCAGGTGCGGTCTCACCAAGGCCCTGTGTAACTGAAGTAAGACATCCTTGCTCCTGTACTCAAATCCTCTTGCAATGAAGGCCAACATTCCATTTGCCTTCCGAACTGCTTGCTGCACCTGCATGATTGTTTTCAATGACTGGTGGACAAGGTCCCTCTGTACATCGACACTTCCCAAGCCATCACCATTTAAATAATACCTTCTCCTTATGTTTTTCTTACCAAATTGGATAACTTCACATTTATCCACATTATACTGCATCTGCCATGTGTTTGCCCATTCACTCAACCTATCTAAATCGCCTTGCAGCGTCTTTGCATCCTCCTCACAACTCACAATCCCACCTAGTTTTTTGTCGTCAGCAAACTTGGAAATATTACATTTGGTTCCCTCATCCAAATCATTTATATATATTGTGAATAACTGGGTCTGCAGTATAGATCCCTGTGGTACCCCACTAGTTACTTCCCACCACCCCGAAAGAGACCCATTTATTCCTACTCTCTGTTACTTGTCAGTTAACCAATTTTCAATCCATGCCAATATATTACCCCCAATCCTATGAGCTTTAATTTTGCACACTAGCCTCATGTGGGACTTTATCAAAGGCCTTCTAAAATCCAAATACACTACATCCACTGATTCTCCCTTATCTATTCTATCAGTTATATCCTCAAAAAACTCCAATAGGTTTGTCAAACATAATTTTCCTTTCATAAATCCATGTTGACTTTGTTTAATTCCATTGATATTATCACATCCTTTATAATAGAATCCAGCATTTTCCCTACGACTGCTATCAGGCTAACCAGTCTGTAGTTCCCCGTTTTCTCTCTCCCTCCTTTTTTAAATAGTGGGGTTACATTTGCCACACTCCAATATGCAGGAACTGTTCCATAATCTATTGAATTTTGGAAGATGAAAACCAATCCATCTACTATTTCCATGGCTACCTCTTTTAGGATGCAGATCATCAGGCCCTGGGGATTTATCTGCCTTCAGTCCCATTAGTTTCTCCAGCACTATTTTCTTACTAATAATCATTTGCTTTAATTCCTCTTGCTCACTAGACCCTTGGTTCCCTAGCATTTCTGGGACGTTATTTGTGTCCTCTTCCGTGAAGACAGAATCGAAGTATTTATTTAATTGTTCTGCCATTTCCTTGTTCCCCATTACAAATTCTCCCATTTCTGTATGTAAAAGACCTACATTTGCCTTCACGAATCTTTTTCTTTTTACATACTTGTAAAAACTTTTGCAGTCGGTTTTTATGTTCCTTGCAAGTTTGCTCTCATACTCTATTTTTCCCCTCTTAATCAATCTCTTGGGGCTAGATTTTCCATTATTTTTGCATGCATAACGCCCACTTAACCTCCATTTTAGCGCTGAAATGACGTGTAATGCCCAGATAGCGCCCATTTAGCCACAAAATGGAAACTGCCACCCATTTCTTGGTCACTTATCGCTGAGCGTTACTTTCTGCATGGGTATAACGCTGAGAAAAAATAATATCGCCTACCCACTTTTTGGGGGCTGAATCATCAGAATGGTGATCTCAACGCCCATGATATTGCCCTGCATTACTTTCGGCACATAAGATTTAATAATACTGCCAGGTCACTGTTTTTTTGTCGTAAAGATCAAATTTGCCGAAACTAACGCCCAGTATATTGCCCATCCTTACTTTCGGCACCTCGCACACATCTCGCCCACAATATCGCTCGCCAAAAAAAACGCTGGGAAAAAATGGAACTCACTGGCACTACTCATAGCGATATGGACGCCATATTCTTAATCACATGTTGCATCATTTAAACGGCTGCTTTGCTTCAACCTCAGGGGAGTTCGGGTGTACTCTGGAGGTCTTTGGAGGTGATGTGAACATCTGAACAAACATCTTATCATACTGTGGATGATTGGAATTTAATCGGTGTCTTAATGGGGACATTCATTCTTTGTGAACAATCGGTGGAAAACAGATGGCTATTGGAATGGGGGTCATCAGCCAGGTGGTGAGGCCATATCCTTTGTCACCAAGCAGAACCAAAATTAGCACTCGACGTGGTGTAGTTTGGTGAGTTTAAAGGCAAAGCCTTTCAAAGACAGATGGTTTTTCCACACAAACAATTGCTGAATGTATCGGACCCCCTCCCTGGGAGCTTCCGCAACATATCAAAGAGTGCAAGGGAGGCCACTTCCAATGTGTGTAGGGTTCTAGCACATGGCGTTGATGCTCTACAGTCAACCATGGAGCATGTGGCCACTGCAGCCGGGCCCTCCCTGCAAGAGATTGTGATCCAGGTGCAGTGCCCAAAATCCGAAACCCTCGGGACCGAGGCCGTTCCGGATTTCGGACTTTTTCGGATTTTCGATTTGTTTTCTGACATCACGAATCCGGAAACACCCGAGCACAGGTTCGGTTATTTCCGGATTTCGGAACATCAGAAAGGTGGGGGGGGGATTCCCGCCGATGATCTGTTCAGGCCGCCTGGCCCTGCCAAGGAAGATGTCGTTGGGCGGGCCCCGCCAACGATGTCGTCTGGCGGGCAGGCCCCGCTGAGGTTGTTCTCAGGCGGGCCGGCCCCGCCAAGGTTGTCGCCGGGCCAACCCCGCCGAGGATGTCCGGGCGGGGCCCTGCCAAGGAGGTTGTCAGTGGGCCTAGCCAATGTTGTTGTCGGGCGGGCGGGCCCTGCCGAGGAGGTGTTCGGGCGGGACGGCGAGGAGGCCTCAAGGTAAGGGCAGCAGTGGTGAGGTGAGCATGGCGAGGCGAGGCCCCGAGGTCGGCAGGGTCGTCGGGTCTGGATTCCGAAACATTTTACGGATTTCGGGCAACCCTGGCACTGATCGTCCCAGAATCCGGATTCTGGAACATTCTGGATTCCGGAACTCCGGATTTTGGATGCTGCACCTGTACCAGTAATAACATCTGTCAGGAACATAGCGATTGCTCGATAAAGGAATACCGAGGTTTATCTAGTTCACCTTCTAGTTCACCTTCTAGTAGTCACAGGATACAATGATAATGGAGTTGTTGACTCATCATAGCAATCAATCGCTATCAATTAGTCTACAACAGACCCAGACATGATGCAAGGAATATCCCAGTGATGGAGATATTTGGGAATCATAGCTCCAAAGTTACCTTTCTCCTCCGAAGCACTTGTCATCCAAAAATAATTTGTACCAATTTCTACGTTGACAGTTAAATTAATGTTCCTTTTTAATTATTTTTATATTTCTTAATTCTGCTGTTGTTCAATCTTCATCCATCATTTGATGGCTCACAGTTGGCTTCAGTTGGAGGTAAGCAGCTATAAAATGGCAGCCTGCGAATGTATTTTAATAATCAAGTAGCGGGAAAATATTATCGTAATTCAATAATCTTTCTGTTCCAAATCTCGCTTTATCATGTGTAACATCACCTAGAATACACCGAACAGGACAGAAGTGATAGCACCGGCAAAATGTAATGTTACAAGCTGGATCTTTCCAGGATACAATAACACCGTAGGACAGACTGTTGGGTTGGAGAAGCTCTGAGAAATATCAAATTAGAAATGACTTTAGCAATATATGAAATATGGTGTGCCATCAAATGGACTTGATGTCGCTGAAGAATAAAGTAAAATTCATCCAGAATACAGCCGATGATGCAATGAAGCAAGCAAGAACCTCTTCACTCAGAGAGTGGTTAGAATATGGAACTCGCGACCACAGGGAGCAGTTGAGGCAAACAGTCTTGAAGTCACTTTGGGGAAGCTAGATAAACACATGCAGGAGAAAGGATTAGAAAGATATGGTGATAGGGATGATGAAGAAGGGTGGGAGAAGGCTTGTGTGGAGCTTAAATACCGGCATAGACCAGTTGGGCCACTTGGTCTATTTATGTGCTGTAAATGATATGTAATATTGGTAGATGAGCATTGAATTCCTTTGTGTGCTATTTTAGTGGGGGCATCAAACCATTAGGGATGAATTTCCTTGGGGCTGTATCTTGTGCTCTATTGCCGTAACTTTGGAAGGAAATCCATTTACACATTGTAATGTCTGTAAGCTTGTAATGTCTGTAGCTCCACACTGTAGATGTGGACGTATTATGTTACTGCAACAGTCAGCTTACAAGAAGCAGGAAGTTCTGGAGCCTTCTCAAGCTGCATCCATTTTAGAAAGACCTGTGTGTGCTGTGCTCTGTGAATATATCACACACATGTATACTGTTTCCTCGGGAATTCCGCCAAAGTTACACCAGCAGAACGAGAGCAGCCCTGAGGAAATTCACCCCGATTCTTTTTAAAATAGGTGACTGCCTGCATTGAAATAGTGAACAAAGGATAGGTCCTGCAATGGTGTTATATGTCCACTTGCTAATGTTACCCACAGTCAATTCTCGGATGCTTGCTTTTAATCAGTCCTGAGTTCATCTTTCGAGTGGTGAAAGCACTTACTCGATATATGTTGATTGCCAGGATCAATATCCCCCATTCCCATGGTTGATTCCATTTGCTATTGTTTCTCTGCTGAATGTAATTAATTGTTTGCCTTAAACATTTCCCAAGACACTTTTTAACAACAGACCAGCAAACTGACTAGCTTTTACCTCACTTGGAGTTGACTAATGAATGCATATCTCATCACTTGGTGAGAAAATAAATACTGCAAAAATAAAGCTGTTCGAGCAGCAAACAAAAGTCATTTCCTGTTGCAGGTTGCTCAAGCTATTAAAGAAATTGAAATTAATTTAGAGGAATGGCCAGGCCACACCTGGAGTACTGCGTACAGTTTTGGTCTCCGTATTTAAGGAAGGATATACTTGCATTGGATGCTGTTCAGAGAAGGTTCACTCGGTTGATTCCAGAGATAGGTGGTTGACTTATGAAGATAGGTTGAGTAGGTTGGGCCTATACGCATTGGAGTTCAGAAGAATGAGAGGTGATCTTATCGAAACATATAAGATAATGAGGGGGCTCGACAAGGTGGATGCAGAGATATTTCCATTCATAGGGGAAACTAAAACTAGGGGGCATAGTCTCAGAATAAGGGGCCGCCCATTTAAAACTGAGATGAGGAGAAAGTTCATCTCTCAGAGGGTTGTAAATCTGTGGAATTCTCTGCCACAGAAATGTTAATGCGAATGTACCCTCCAATAATCACTCGTCACTCAGGGTCGGTCCATACATCAAAACGGTTTATTACGCCGGCGGGGAGATGAAGCAACTGGTGAGTCCAGGTACCTCTCTCCGCCGAACTAAGGGTTTCATGGATTTTTATATGTTTTACAACAGTTTGCTACAGTTACATCAGCCCATTTCGGCCGGACACTATCTAATCATATTGGTCATAGATTACATATAGATTCAATTAGACCAATAGAGTTAGTCTCTAAACATTAGATGGCTGCGTGATTGCCTCATGTGTTGCAAAGAGATGTGTTGCTAAGAGATGTGTTGCTAAGAGTTACTCATGATCTTGTGACATGGTCCAGGCCCCCCTTATCTTACTGTCCTTGGGCGCTGTCTTTGGGTAGTCTCCTTATCTTAGTCCTGTTACAGAGTCATATTGTTCTATCATAGACCAGGACATCTCATCTGGGGAACATCTGCAGAGCTGCAGTGTGTTTCTGTGTGAGAACACAGCCGTTATCAGTAACGAAGAATGCAATCTCTTTTCTGCTGGCTGACATCCCTTGGGGCTTTGCTAAACCACAAGCAGCCATCTTTATACATTTTACACACACGCATTTAATACTACAATTACATCTATGCTATAGGTGCTGCTGCCCTGCGGGAAAATCTCCCTCTAACGCTCCCCCCTTTCGGTAAAGGGGCTAGTCCTAGCTCCCTGAAACTGACACTAATTTATATTATATTATGTTTGTGTACTACCCGGTACTCCCTGCTTCTATGTGCTGGCTAGTCACGCGATTTCGGGAGTCCCAGTTGTTTTAGATCAAATTAATATAGTTCGAATCGCCCCTTTCGCCTGTCACGCGAACTTCCTTCCTTATCTGAGCTCTGGTGTTAAACGTCCGTTGTTGTGCATAATAATTGCAGGACCGGCAATCCATGACTCCCCATTCTAATGCTAGGACTAGCTGTATGGGGAATAAGGGCCTGTTCTGGCTCGTCATAGTCCTGCAGGTGATCATGGAGCTGATCGGTAGCGTCAATGATCTCAGTACCTCGCCATCTAACTTGGATAATGTGGGCTTGCCCTATAGTAATGGGTCCTAGGGGTGTAAAGCAGAAGTTTGGTTGTGGAATCTGACATTGCAAGCCATTATACTGATATGAGTGTTCCGTGGTGGAGACACAGTACATCCCTTTGCCTCTGTACTCAGCCTGAGCAAAATGTGTAGGGGCAGGTACTATTTCCAAAACGCATCCATCGGTTCAATTAAAACAACACTCGTCTAACTCTCCCTGTCTCACAGGGTGGAGGCACACCGTGATCTCACCCCTTTGTTTGCACCTTGTCAGGGAGACGCCGTATAGCGTGTTATCTCTATGGATAGCGGAGTCTGCGATTAAATAGTAATGGAGGGAGGCATTGTCCTGAACAACCCCAATATTATCCAGTTGATAAAGGGGAAATGGACCTGAGTCTCGTGTGACTATAGGGATCATCACAACAATCCCCACTCCCACAGCTGTGCCCATTTGGCAGTTTAGGATCGCTGGGTATACTCTGGTTAGTCCCTTTAGAGTGCAGTTGTCCAGTGTCCCTTCAGCTTGGCTAGCTGAGCCAGATGTGAGCTGTCTATTCAGTCTGGTACCTCCCCCAAGGATCTGATCGAGGTTGTGTCGTATCTGTCCCACCATCCACAGACCATAAGCGTGACAGAGTTGCCCTTGTCGGAGCTTTCCGGCATCTTCCTTTTCTCTGTCAATTAGACGATTAATTGTTTCGGCATGTGTCTCGATTACTGAAATTCCATCTAACTGTATCTCCATGCCTTCACTTCCTAAGTCGGCTTGGTCTTTCTGATTCTGCTCTGCCCGCTCTTACAGTTCCCTCATTACCTCTTTAAGTTGTTTCACCTTTTCATTCAGTCCTTGTATAACCAGTGAGTCTACTATGGAGGTCCCGGTATTAAAGCCGGTAGCAGCGTCATTAATTATTCCGCTCTTATGCCTATGCATGTGCTCTTGTCCTCGGAACCTACTGGCACCCATGGCATCGGCAGCCTGCTGCATTACAACTTTACTTAATACACTATACATCTTCCTTGCCTGTTCTGTACAACATTCCAGCATTCGTATGCCTGAGATATTGATCAGAACAGGCACAATTTCATGTTTAGCATTATGCGTTAAAATAAGTTCTGTTCGTGCTCCAGTCCTTGGCTGCTGGGATACATATTCCATCAGTTAAATTAAACAAGATCCCATAGTTCGGGTATGTATGTTTTTCCTGCATTTGCTGCATCTCTTGTAGTCCATCTGGTTTATCTGATGCTTTTATAAGTATCGAGGTCCCTAGTATCATGCTGCAGAGCTGAAGTAGCTGCTGCGGTCCCATCTCGGTGGGTGTTTTATCTGCAAATTTTAAACAGATTCTGGTCTACTCATCGTTTCTCCATGCATGTCGAGGTCACTCTGTGAAATCGGAGCTAAGGGTTAGGTTGGGTTTGTGGACTCCCCACCGTGGGGTACATTGGCTCTATTGCCATAGGTGATGGTGCTATGGCTGCGCACTGCACTATCCGTCTGGTCCCGTTTTTAAAAAAAATCTCTTCCAGCTTATTTATCTTAGCTTTTAACTCTTGAGTTTGTTTTGTTTGAGTATCTATTTCTTTATTGTATCAGGCAAGTATTATTACATAGGCTAGTTCTATTTTATTTTTTATCCTGACTATCCCACCATTTCCTTTATCTGTCAGGTGAGTCTTCTTTATTCTATTAAGAAATCCAAATTAATACTGTCCAATATAAAACAGCTGTCAATGGAAAGGGTTAACTCCTTTACAGGTTTGTAAGAAGGCCTGATGTCATTACGTGACTTCGCGTAATCATCCAAAATTTTTTTTTGTCTTTGTGCCTTCAAAACTTGCTTAAAAATTAGGAATCTGTTAAAACAGCAGAAATCATCAGTAAAGCCGTCATAATAAAAGTATTCTCATTAGGAAAGACAGCATTTTAGATTAAGCTCCAATTTTTTCTTAACTTCTAATTCAAGTACTTGCCAAAGATTTTTTTTAATTGATTTAAAACGAGACCACCCATTTTTAATAGCTATTTTGTTTACTTAAATCCAATTTTCACACAAGCTGTATACATTCCAACATTTCATTTTTTTTTAACGGTCCCGTTCACTGGGCAAATCTTTGAAACTGCAGTGAAACTTTCTCGTAATTTAAAATTAAACCAATATCTTTTTCACAGCCAATCTCAACTAGTATTTAGTACGTTATGTCTCTTTTTTTTTTTAGATCTCCTTTTTTCAAATTAGGTTTTGTATTTTACACAGAGGGCTCATGTTTCCGTAAATTTGTTCATCGAAGACACTTTTTCAAATTCGTTAAGTTTGTTTTCTTTCAAGGTTGCGTCTTTATCTTTTTTTTTCGCCTTTTCCATAACTAGAATGGAGTCTAGCACGTCGGCTTTGAGGGCTGCTTTTCGTTATCTCAAATGTTCCAGTTTCAAGGCCATTACAATGTCCTTTTTTCTAAACTGCTAAACCTTGCCGTTTTAACATCAGATTTAATTTAATATTGTTTTAGTTTGAATCTATCTCAGTATTTTGCTGTACCTTCTCTTAATATCTCAAAATCCCAATTCAAATTTTGTAATGCCAATCTTTTAGTTAAAACACTTTTTTACTGAGCTAGAAGCTTTTGCGTCAAGGTTTTACACAAAGGAAAATGGGAGCGTACTTCTCCAGTCAGCAAAGTTGAGAGATCCACGTAGGCCATTTTTTTTAAAGGCATTTCTAGACTAAATTTATGTCTTTCAACCCAATGTAATTAATGATTGCGGGTTTTCTTTCGACAAGTAAGTGAGCGTGTCAAATAAATACAGGACAACACTACAAAGGGTTAAAAAAAACTTTCACTCTGTCTAAAACAAACAGACAGCTCCACCACTTTTCCAAACTGGCTTTCATTCATTCCACAGTCAAACATTTTACACAAGCACTTTCACTCAAAGACAGACATTCACAAAAGTCTCTCTTCATTCAACAAAGCTTATTATTTGGCCGGCTCTATTTTTGGATCCATACATCAATTAAGATAGCAACTATCAGGGTGTTTTATTTTTATAAATTAATATTAATACATGATTGATTTAATTTCTCTGTCAATATTACATGGGCCCGGAGGATCAGGACCAAGGCCTTTTCACCTTTATCTTTTCTTTCCTGTTTCCACCACTCTCGCTGATCCTCCGGCGAGTCGTGGGGTTTCCAACCTGATGTAATCATTCGATTTATCATCTTTTTCTGTTACTCCGCCAAGTGACGGGTGAGGGACTGTACAGCTGCATTAAGACCTCCCTGCTTCTATTTTCAAATCCCCTAGCTATGAAGGGCCAACATACCATTTGCCTTCTTTACCGTCTGCTGTACCTGCGTGCCCACTTTCAGTGACTGATGAACCATGACACCCAGGTCTCGTTGCACCTCCCCTTTTCCTAATCTGCTGCCATTCAGATAATATTCTGCCTTCGTGTTTTTGCCCCGAAAATAGATAACCTCACATTTATCCACATTATACTGCTTCTGCCATGCATTTGCCCACTCACCAAACCTGCCCAAGTCAGCCTACAGCCTCTTAGCGTCCTCCTCACATCTCACACTGCCACCCAGTTTAGTGTCATCTGCAAATTTAGAGATATTACACTCTATTCCTTCTCACTCTCAGCTCTCCGCCTGCATCAGCGTGACTTGTGGTAGGACACCCTACTCTCAGTGGTCCGCCTGCTCTAGCGTGACTTGTAGCAGGCCGTTTTCTAGCTACTGTCAAGTTACGAATTTGCTATTACACAAACTCGCACAACTCTTAAAACAGGTTTAAGCAATCCCTGCAGTGCTCTACACCTCCTTAATGACTACCTACCTCCATTTTGCCAGTTGGTCCAACCCTTCCCACAGGTTGGATATTGCGTCGGCCTCCGGACACCACCTGGTCCCTTCTCCCCTGGATTTATTGCCCATACTCACCCGGATTCTACAGGGGTGTCCCAACGGCCTCTGCAATATACTGTTCGTGACGCCATTATCAAAACGGTTTATTATGCCGGTGGGGAGATGAAGCAACTGGTGGGTCCAGGTACCTCTCTCAACCGAACAAAGGGTTTCATGGATATTTATATGTTTTATAACAGTTTGCTACAGTTACATCAGCCCATTTCGGCCAGACACTATCTAATCATATTGGTCACAGATTACATATAGATTCAATTAGACCAATAGAGTTAGTCTCTAAACATTAGATGGCTGTGTGATCGCCTCATGTGTTGCCAAGAGATGTGTTGCTAAGAGATGTGTTGCTAAGAGATGTGTTGCTAACAGTTACTCATGATCTTGTGACATGGTCCAGGCCCCCCTTATCTTACTGTCCTTGGGTGCTGTCTTTGGGTAGTCTCCTTATCTTAGTCCTGTTACAGAGTCGTATTGTTCTAACATGGACCAGGATGTCTCGTCTGGGGAACATCTGCAGAGCTGTAGTGTGTTTCTGCCTGAGAACACAGCCGTTATCAGTAACTAAGAATGCAGTCTCTTTTCTGCTGACTGACATCCCTTGGGGCTTTGCTAAACCACAAGCAGCCAGCTTTATACATTTTACACACACACATTTAATACTACAATTACATCTATGCTATAGGTGCCGCTGCCCTTGGGGAAAATCTCCCTCTAACAGAAAGCTGTGGAGGCTGGGTCATTGAATATATTTAAGGCGGAGATAGACAGATCTTTGAGCGATAAGGGAGTAAAGGGTTATGGGGAGCGGGCAGCGAAGTCGAACTGAGTCCATGATCAGATCAGCATGATCTTATTGAGTGGCGGAAGAGACTCGAGGGATCAAATGGCCTAATCCTGCTCCTATTTCTTATGTTCTTATGTTCTTATGTTAGTGAGCTTTGTGCTCATCTCTAACCCTAGCTAATTATGTAGGTTATAGCTAGCATTTGGTAAGTAATTATGACTGAATATAATATAGTTGTTTGGGTGACTAAAATGGAAAAAAACTTTGACAGCGGCACTTGATCGAGAAAAGGGGGGAGAAATTGGGGTTATTTGTGCCTCCCCAGGGGGCGCTAATGGGTCACAAACAACTTTACGCCCGGGCACGGCACCGCTAATGTCTTTCGCGGGACTTTAACGGTGGTGGTAACTGGTACCACCCCACTCCGCTGTACCAGTGAACGTCATCACCATGCACAGCGACCCGTTTTTGCACGGACCAAAAATTCGGCATCACCACCTGAAGCTGCGCCAGGCGATGCCGTGACAGCTTCAGTGGACGTGAACCAGACTGCAGGCTATTCACGGGTTACAAGTTAAAGGGGAGATGGCGTGCGCGTAAAAAAAAAAATCGTCCGACTTACCTGCTGAGTGCGGCGCTGATGGTACGACACCCCGCTCCCCGGTGTTCCAGGTAGGACCCTGCAGAGTCTGCAGCTTGGCCCTCCCCTTTAATGAAGGGAAGGGCAATTTCTACGTGGCAGCACTATGCTCCCCAGTGCGTACTGCTGTGCCCCACGCCCTTAGTACCCGAAGGAGGAAGTGAGCGCGTTGTTTTGTGCTCCATCTCCTCTCGGGGGGCGGTAACTCCAATTTCCCGAGCAGGGCCGGAACTTCCACACCTGGTGCAGGAACCCACACCTCACGGACGTTACCGCCCAGAAACGGGGCGGGGGGGAGCGAGGGGGGCTATGCAATTTCCCGGCCCAGTTATTTCTACTGGCAGGAGGCTCAGTAGCCAGATGACATGGTTTAAAGGTAAAAGGCAGAAGAACCAGAGGAAAGATGAGGAGAATTTGTTTTATCCAATGAGTAGCTGTGATCTGGAATGGACTGCCTGCAAGGGTGGTGGGGACAAATTTAATAGTAAGTTTCAAAAGGAGATTAGATAAATACTTGAAAAGAAAACATTTGCAGAGTCTCTGGAAAAAGAGCAGGGCAGTGGGACTAATTGGATCGCTCATTAAAAGAGCTGGTACAGGCACAATGGGCCGAATGGCCTTTTTTGCTCTATGAATCTAAGGTGGATAAGGGTGTGAGGATCACGGTATGTGATTAGCCCGTGCTCGTTCATTACATTGCAGGCAGTATGTTAATTTCATATAAATGGTGAGGTTGAAAATGGTCAAGCTCTACTTGTAATTTCCCTCAATTCGTGCCCACTAATTCCACATCAGGATGCACCACCAATATATATCATCATAGGTGGTCCCTCAGAGTCATGGATGACTTGCTTCTAAAAGTGAGTTCTCAGGTGGTTGAAGAGACCAGGTGGGGCAGACAGTGGTTAAAGGAAAGGAGGTGGATGGGAAGCCTAGTTTGACGTACGCTCCTTCCGCTGTCTGCGCTTGGTTTCTGCGTGCTCTCGCCGATGACCTTCGAGGTGCTCAGTGGATGCTCTTCCTCTACTTTGGGCAGTCTTGGGCCAGGGATTCCCAGGTGCCCTTTATCAAGGAGACTTTGAGGTTGTCCTTGAAGCGTTTCCTCTGCCCACCTGGGGCTCGCTTGCCTGACGAAGCTCCGAGGAAAGAGCTTGCTTTGGCAGTCTCGTGTCGGGCCTGCAGGCAATGTGGTCCGTCTGACCAAGCACCACTTTATAAATAGTGTTATGAGAAGCACAGCTGGTGAAGGTATTGCTGCTTTCTAAAACTTTCCCAGGACAGCAATTTTCTTGGCTTTGAGCTGTGTACTTCTCCTGCATGTTAATTCATGCTACCCAGGCAGCTATCATGATATTTTTATCATGTGACAATCCACCATACCAGTCAGGATGACTCAAAACCATCGAACAAGATGGTTAATGAGTGATCAGGGATATCTCCTGCAACCATGCTTAATGACTCCAGAACAGGTAGTGACGGAGAACGAATACAATGAGTCCCCTGTAACTGTAAGATAGACCAGACCATTGGCATTCTGTCTTACCATTTTAGATGTATGGACCATTCTGGTGCAGTCCTACAGTGTAGCCTAGCAAGAGTGGCCAGAATGATAGTGGTTGCATGACCCTGCTGCATAATGGTGCAATGCAGAAAGGATTACTACTTCCTGAACCTGAAGAAGATGATGCTGATGATGATGATCAAGAGTGAGATAGTCCACAAATTGAGAGGAGGCTGCACATGAGGTAGAGGAGGGGGAGCAAGATAGCCATCAGCCTGCAGCCAGAGAAAGGAGATTATTACCGATCACTTTCAATTTTTAATAAGAAAGATCGACAGTGAAATAAGTCTTTCACTCATGGCTACTCCCCTCCACCCTCCTACACTCCCAACTATCTTATTAAGATCTGCATGTCAAAGGCATCTGTATCTCGCCTCAGTAATAGAAATCTCACATATCATCCACTCAGTCCACTAAGTTGCAAGTATCCAGAGAAATGAGCTCCTAAGTCAATCAATTCTTATTTTCTAGTATAATATTTACTGAATTACGATCATTTCAAATACTAACTATTACTACTTTTTGCCTCTCCCAGGAGATCATATGGCTCCGGTTGAGGTGGAGTGTAGAATGTTTCAGTGTAAGGGGTGTCGCAGTTGTGTGGGACAGACTGGTTGGGCCAGATGCTCTTTACCTTTCCACCATTGTTCATTGTTCATAGGTTTATATGTAATCTTCAGGGCTGCTGACTGACGGCTGTGCGGCTCTTTGTCGGCCGGCACGGACACGATGGGCCAAAATGGCCTCCTTCTGGGCTGTACATTTCTATGTTCTATGTTTCTATTTCTTGTCAATGTGTCTTAATTGTGCTTCTAACATTTAACTTCTCTGTGGTGCTCCCTCAGTGACAGGAGATTGAGAGGTGTGTGGCTGGAACATTTACACTGGAGCCCTTGACGACTCAGATGATTCTCATCTCAGTGAAGTAGGCTCATGAGACACAGTGAGGTATCTCACTATTTATAGGAGGTGGTACTCAGTAAGATAATGGAACTAAGGCAGATAAATCCCCTGGACCTGATGGCTTGCATCCAAGGGTCTTAAGAGAAATAGCGGCAGGGATTGTGGATGCATTGGTTGTAATTTACCAAAATTTCCTGGATTCTGGGGAGGTCCCAGCAAATTGGAAAATTGCAAATGTAATGCCTCTATTTAAAAACAGAAGCAGACAAAAAGCAGGTAACTATAGACCAGTTAGCCCAACATCTGTGGTTAGGAAAACGTTGGAGTCCATTGTTAAAGAAGCAGTAGCAGGATATTTGGAAAAACAAAATTCGGCCAGGCAGAGTCAGCATGGATTTATGAAGGGGAAGTCATGTTTGACAAATTTGCTCGAATTCTTTGGGGATGTAATGGACAGGGTGGATAAAGGGGAACCAGTGGCTGTGGTGTATTTGGACTTTCAGAAGGCATTTGACAAGGTGCCACATAAAAGATTACTGCACAAGATAAAAGTTCATGGGGTTGGGGATAATATAATAGCATGGATAGAGGATTGGCTAACTAACAGAAAACAGAGAGTCGGGATAAATAGTTCATTATCTGGTTGACAATCAGTAACTAGTGGTGTGCCGCTGGTATCAGTGCTGGGACCCCAACTATTTACAATCTATATTAATGACTTGGAAGAAAGGACTGAGCGTAATGTAGCCAAGTTTTCTGATGATACATAGATGGGAGGAAAAGCAATGTGCAAAATCTGCAAAAGGACATAGACAGGCTAAGTGAGTGGACAAAACTTTGGCAGCTGGAGTATAATGTTGGAAAGTGTGAGGTCATACACTTTGGCAGAAAAAATCAAAGAGCAAGTTATTATTTAAATGAAGAAAAATTGCAAAGTGCCGTAGTACAGTGGGACCTGGGGGTACTTGTGCATGAAACACAAAAGGATAATATGCAGGTACAGCAAGTGATCAGGAAGGCCAATGGTATAGAAACATAGAAACATAGAAAATAGGTGCAGGAGCAGGCCATTCAGCCCTTCTAGCCTGCACCGCCATTCAATGAGTTCATGGCTGAACATGAAACTTCAGTACCCCCTTCCTGCTTTCTCGCCATAACCCTTGATCCCCCGAGTAGTAAGGACTTCATCTAACTCCCTTTTGAATATATTTAGTGAATATATTTAGTGACTTCCCCTTCATAAATCCATGCTGACTCTGCCTGGCCGAATTTTGTTTTTCCAAATATCCTGCTACTGCTTCTTTAACAATGGACTCCAACGTTTTCCTAACCACAGATGTTGGGCTAACTGGTCTATAGTTACCTGCTTTTTGTCTGCTTCTGTTTTTAAATAGAGGCATTACATTTGCAATTTTCCAATTTGCTGGGACCTCCCCAGAATCCAGGAAATTTTGGTAAATTACAACCAATGCATCCACAATCCCTGCCGCTATTTCTCTTAAGACCCTTGGATGCAAGCCATCAGGTCCAGGGGATTTATCTGCCTTAGTTCCATTATCTTACTGAGTACCACCTCCTATAAATAGTGAGATACCTCACTGTGTCTCATGAGCCTACTTCACTGAGATGAGAATCATCTGAGTCGTCAAGGGCTCCAGTGTAAATGTTCCAGCCACACACCTCTCAATCTCCTGTCACTGAGGGAGCACCACAGAGAAGTTAAATGTTAGAAGCACAATTAAGACACATTGACAAGAAACATTATCTTGGCCTTTATTGCAAAGGGGATGGAGTATAAAAGCAGGGAACTCTTGATACAGCTATATAAGGTTTTGGTGAGGCTACAACTGGAATACTGCGTGCAGTTTTGGTTTCCATATTACAAAAGGATATATTTGCTTTAGAGGCAGTTCAGAGAAGGTTCACTAGGTTGATTCCGGGGATGAGGGGGGTTGACTTATGAGGAAAGGTTGAGTAGGTTGGGCATCTACTCATTGGAGTTCAGAAGAATGAGAGGTGATCTTATCGACACATATAAGATTATGAGGGGGCTTGACAAGGTGGATGCAGAGAGGATGTTTCCACTGATGGGGGAGACTAGAACTAGAGGGCATGATCTTCAAATAAGGGGCCGCTCACTTAAAACAGAGATGAGGAGAAATTTCTTCTCTAAAGGGTTGTAAATCTGTGAAATTCTCTGTCTCAGAGAGCTGTGGAGGCTGGGACATTGAATAAATTTAAGACAGAAATATACAGTTTCTTAAATGATAAGGGGATAAGGTGTTATGGGGAATGGGCGGTGAAGTGGAGCTGAGCCCATGGTCAGATCAGCCAAGATCTTATTGAATGGCGGAGCAGGCTCGAGGGGCCATATGGCCTACTCCTGTTCCTATTTCTTATGTTCTTATGTTCTTATTATTGTAACCCACTGGAGCAGGGCACAGACTCAGTGGTACTAATGGTCAGTGTCACACGGAGCATTTAGTCCCAATCAGGTCTTGGAAGTTGTGTGAAAGTGTCAGCTGTGGCTCAATGGGCAGCACATTTGCCTCTGAGTCAGAAGGTTGTGGGTTCAAGTCCCACTCAAGGGATTTGAGCACATAAATCTAGGCTGACACTCCAGTGCAGTAGTGAGGGAGTGCTGCTCTATCAGAGGTGCCGTCTTTCGGATGAGACATTCTGGTGGACGCAAAACATTCCATGGCACTATTTTGAGGAAGAGCAGGGGAGTTATTCCTAGTGTCTTGGTCAATAATTATCCCTCAATCAATATAACAAAACAAATTATCTGGTCATTATCACATTGCTGTTTGTGGGAGCTTGCTGTGCACAAATTCGCTGCAGCGTTGCCCACATTACAACAGTGACTACACTTCAAAAAGTACTTCATTGGCTGTAAAGTGCTTTGAGACGTCTGGTGGTTGTGAAAGAATCTATATAAATGCAAGTCTGTCTTTCTTTCTTTCTTGCTTGCTTGCTTTCTTTCTTTCTTTCTTTCTTTCTTTCTTTCTTTCTTTCTTTCTTTCTTTCTTTCTTTCTTTCTCAAGACACTCTGGAAGCCATTAATGCCTTTAGTACATGCTCTTGGTAGTTTGTTGCTCTGCAGGTTTCTCCTGGAATTCCAAATGTTCCAGCAAGCTCTAAAATCCTCCTGCAATGTGTTGCAGTCATGTGTAGTGGCCCTCACTCATACCCATCATCTCAACCACCTATGTAGAAACCATCTTTGTTGCCTGCACATGAGATCAATAATCATTGGTCCTTTGAAGACTGGGCCTCCTGAGACCTGGCCAAGCTCTTCAGCTCAAGGCAGACAGTTCTCGACCCTCTGTTAAGATCCATCTCATTGTACCTCTTCCTCTTCCAGGTCATTCATTATTGCTAGTGGCCAGTACTTCAGCCTGTGAAAACCCTTCTGACTTGCTAATCATGTCCGACCATGCGGGGGTCTCTGGACTGGTGCTGTGGCATGTGAGATATCATGATGGAGTTGCTGAGGATAGGGCAGAAGTGCAGACCTGCTTCTCTGACAGCTATTCCCCTTTCTCTACACCATCCCTATGAATGTTAAAACTCAAAAGCCTTTTCATCTGTGTGAACAAATGCATTGGTCATGGAAAAAATTGTAAATGAGGCTTTATTAAATACTTTGATATTCCACATAAAGCTTAACCTACATACCTTGTCCTGTCCTCACCAAACTGCTCTTGACAATTTGGCTCCTACCTCTCGACTTCCCAGAGCCTTTAATGAGATTCCACTTCATGTGCACTCAATGCGAGAGTGTGGGGACTAGAGTTCCTGCTCCTTTATGCCAGTAATATCAGCGCAAACTGGGAGAAATCGGCCGAACCAGTGCAAAAGATCGGGGAAATTTTGAACGTAAGTGGATTGCGCCCAAAAGCATTTACGCTCGTGTTTTCTGCGATATTTTAGCTGGTTCAAGGTTCATTTTGCTCGAATCAGGCCCTGCCCACAAACCTGGCCATGCCCCCAGGTCAAAATTGTGAGATTTATTTTTATTCATTCATGAGATGTGGGTGTCGCCACCCAGGCTAGCATTTATTGCCCATCCCTGATTGCCCTCGTGCAGGCAGTGGTGAGCAGCCTACTTGGATACAACAGAGCGGCTTGTTAGGCCATTTCCGAGGGCAGTTAAGAGTCAACCACATTGCTGTGGGTCTGGAGTCACATACAGACCAGACCGGGTAAGGACAGCAGATTTCCTTCCCTAAAGGACATTGGTGAAGCCGATGGGTTTTTACGACAATCGGTAGTTTCATGGTTACCATTACTGATACTATTTATTCAATTATTTGAATTTAAATTCCCCAGCTGCCATGGTGGGATTTGAACTTTTTTCCGGCAATATTTCTGGCCTAATTTCCACTTTTTCCTCAAAATGGGCAATAGAGGTCCGTTTTGGGCGATAGATGGGCCTTAGATGGGCGATGTGAAGTGGAAAGTCTAGCCCACTCCGGTTTACTGTCTACCATACCCCCTAAATTCCACCAATTATGCTGGTTCGGGCAGGCTCTTCGAATTGTGCTCATTTTCCTTGATGCACAGGCACCAGTAGGCACATTTTAAAAGTTTATTCTGATCAAAAAATATTTAATGTACTAAAAAACTGACTCCAAAGATTACTCCAATGAAACTATTAAATGGTTCAGCATAGTTTTTTTATAAGTCATTTTCAATGAATTTAAATCAGGCTACTCACAGGTGGAGGCTTGGACTCCCTCTATACAAAATATTTTTGGTGATAATCTCAATTTCAGCTGTATTAATAAAACTGCACCAAGTTACCACTGTTAAATACATCAAGGAATACTTTTTAATGGAAGGAAAACTAAAGAAACAATTATGTTCTGTTACACTGCCCGATTACGCTGGTCCATGGAAGATTTTACACTTGTGATAATGCAAATTAATGTTATTGGAAATTTGAAGTGTTAATTAACCAGTGCA
Source organism: Pristiophorus japonicus (assembly GCF_044704955.1). NCBI lineage: Eukaryota > Metazoa > Chordata > Chondrichthyes > Pristiophoridae > Pristiophorus > Pristiophorus japonicus. Next base: position 35,099,853 of record NC_091977.1, read on the forward strand.
ATTTCGAGCACTTTGGAAACCCTACCTCTGGATGTTCCTCCACCAGCTGCATTTCTTGCTCACTGGTTGTGCACCATTTTCCTTTGCAAGGGGAGAGCGCAGTGATTAGGAAAAGGGGAGGTGCAACGAGACCTGGGTGTCATGGTACATCGGTCATTGAAAGTTGGCATGCAGGTACAGCAGGTGGTAAAGAAGGCAAATACATAGAAACATAGAAACATAGAAAATGGGTGCAGGTGTAGGCCATTTGGCCCTTTGAGCCAGCACCACCATTCAATAAGATCATGGCCAATCATTCACCTCAGTACCCCTTTCCTGCTTTCTCTCCATACCCCAAATCTCTTTAGCAGTAAGGGCCATATCTAACTCCTTCTTGAATATATCCAATGAACTGGCATCAACAACTCTCTGCGGTAGTGAATTCCAAAGGTAAACAACTCTCTGAGTGAAGAAGTTTCTCCTCATCACAGTCCTAAATGGCCTACTCCTTATCCTAAGTCTGTGTTCCCTGGTTCTGGAATTCCCCAACATCGGGAAGATTCTTCCCGCATCTAACTTGTCCAGTCCAGTCAGAATCTTATACGTTTCTATCAGATCCCCTCTCATCCTTCTAAACTCCAGTGTATAAAGGCCAAGTTGATACAGCCTCTCCTCATATGTCAGTCAAGCCATCCCTGGAAACAGTCTGGTGAACCTTCGCTGCACTCCCTCAATAGCAAGAACATCCTTCCTCTGATTAGGAGACCAAAACTGAACACAATATTCCAGGTGAGGTCTCACCAAAGCTCTGTACAACTGCATTAAGACCTCCCTGCTCCTACACTCAAATCTCCTAGCTGTGAAGGCCAACATACCATTTGCCTTCTTCACTGTACCTGCATGCCAACTTTCAATGACTGATGAACCATGACACCCAGGTCTCGTTGCACCTCCCCTTTTCCTAATTTGCCACCATTCAGATAATATTCTGCCTTCGTGTTTTTGCCCCAAAGTGGATAACTTAACATTTATCCACTTTATACTGCATCTGCCAAGCATTTGCCCACTCACCTAACCTGTCCAAGTCACCCTGCAGCCTCTTAGTGTCCTCCGCACAGATCACACCGCCACCTAGTTTAGTGTCATCTGTAAACTTGGAGATATTACACTCAATTCCTTCATCTAAATCATTAATGGATATTGTAAAGAACTGGGGTCCCAGCACTGAGCCCTGTGGCACTCCACTAGTCACTGTCTGCCATTCTGAAAAGGACCCGTTTAATCTGACTCTCTGCTTCCTATCTGCTAACCAGTTCTCTATTCACATCAGTATATTACTCCCAATACCATGTACTTTGATTTTGCACACTAATCTCTTGTTTGGGACCTTATCAAAAGCCTTTTGAAAGTCCAAATACACTGGTTCTCCCTTGTCCACTCTGCTAGTTACATCCTCAAAAAACTCCAGACGATTCACAAATCCATGCTGACTTGGACCGATCCTGTCACTGGTTTCCAAATGAGCTGCTATTTCATTCTTAATGATTGATTCCAACATTTTCCCCACTACTGATGTCAGGCTAACCGGTCTATAATTACCCGTTTTCTGTCTCCCTCCTTTTTTTAAAAGTGGTGTTACATTAGCTACCCTCCAGTCCATAGGAACTGATCCAGAGTCGATAGACTGTTGGAAAATGATCACCAATGCATCCACTATTTCTAGGACCACTTCCTTAAATACTCTGGGATGCAGACTATCAGGCCCCGGGGATTTATCAGCCTTCAATCCCATCAATTTCCCTAACACAATTTCCCGCCCAATAAGGATATCCTTCAGTTCCTACTTCTCACTAGACCCTCGGTCCCCTAGTACCTCCGGAAGGTTATTTGTGTCTTCCTTCGTGAAGACAGAACCAAACTATTTGTTCAATTGGTCTGCCATTTCTTTGTTCCCCATTATAAATTCATCTGAATCCGACTGCAAGGAACCTACATTTGTTTTCACTAATCTTTTTCTCTTCACATATCTACAGAAGCTTTTGCAGTCAGTTTTTATGTTCCCTGTAAGCTTCCTCTCCTACTCTATTTTCCCCTTCTTAATCAAACCCTGAATCCTCCTCTGTCGAATTCTAAATTTCTCCCGGTCCTCAGGTTTGCTGCTTTTTCTGGCCAATTTATATGCCTCTTCCTTGGATTTAACACTATCCTTAATTTCCCTTGTTCCCATGGTTGAGCCACCTTCCCCGTTTTATTTTTACTCTAGGCAGGAATGTACAATTGTTGAAGTTCATCCATGTGATCTTTAAATGTTTGCTATTGCCTATCCACCGTCAAACCTTTAAGTATCATTTGCCAGTCTATTCTAGCTAATTCACGTCTCATACCGTCGAAGTTACCTTTCCTTAAGTTCAGGACCCTAGTTTCTGATTTAACTGTGTCACTCTCCATCTTAATAAAGAATTCTGTCATATTATGGTCACTCTTCCCCAAGGGACCTCGCACAACAAGATTACTAATTAGTCCCTTCACATTACACTTCACCCAGTCTAGGATGGCCAGTTCTCTAGTTGGTTCCTTGACATATTGGTCTAGAAATGGTATGTTGGCCTTCATAGCTCGGAGATTTGAGTATAGTAGCAGGGAGGTCTTATTGCAGTTGTACAGGACCTTGGTGAGGCCTCACCTAGAATATTGTGTTCAGTTTTGGTCTCTTAATCTGAGGAAGGTCGTTCTTGCTATTGAGGGAGTGCAACGAAGGTTCACCAGACTGATTCCAGGGATGGCAGGACTGACATATGAGGAGAGACTGGATCGACTGGCCCTGTATTCACTGGAGTTTAGAAGGATGAGAGGGGATCTCATAGAAACATATAAAATTCTGACGGGACTGGACAGGTTAGATGCAGGAAGAATGTTCCTGATGTTGGGGAAGTCCAGAACTAGGATAAGGGGTAAGCAATTTAGGACTGAGATGAGGAGAAACTTCTTCACTCAGAGTTGTTAACCTGTGGAATTCCCTATCGCAGAGAGTTGTTGATGCCAGTTCATTGGATATATTCAAGAGGAAGTTAGGTATGGCCCTTACGGCTAAAGGGATCAAGCGGTATGGAGAGAAAGCAGGAAAGGGGTACTGAGGTGAATGATCAGCCATGATCTTATTGAATGGTGGTGCAGGCTCGAAGGGCCGAATGGCCTACTCCTGTACCTATGTTTCTATGATTAAGAAGTTTGAATGGCAATTCCATTTCTGCTTCCTCAAATGGCCGCATCGATCCCATGACTATAATGCTTGCAGGACTACAAATGTGGGTTTAATTAGTGGCATAGAGTTAAAAAAGTACTTTATTGATTCCAGAAGTTGTTTGTGAATAGGCTTCCTGTCACAAAGTTAATACAGAGAGAGTGGATGATCGGGGAGGGGGAAGAATCATGCCTATTTGATTCTTTTAGGATGTGCCTTCAGTTGCCTTGTGAGGTCTTTAAAATGGGATTTGATTTTACATTCTCTCGATTATTAATCCACACCACTGCATTACTGGAACAGTAGCATAGTGATTATGTTACTGGATTAGTAACCAAAGGATTGCACTAATGATCGGGAGGCGTGAGTTCAAATCCCCACCACAGCAGCTGGGGCATTTAAATTCAGTTAATAAATAAATCTGGAATGAAAAGCTAGTATTTATCATGGTGACCATGTAACTACTGAATTGTTGTAAAAACCCATCTGGTTCACTATTGATCTTTCGGGAAGGAAGTCTGCTGTCCTTACCTGGTCTGACCAATATGTGACTCCAGACCCACAGCAATGTGGTTGACTCTGAACTGGCCTCTGAACTGGCCCTAATAAACCAGTTGTTTCAAGATTGCGGCTCACCCCCACCTTCTCAAGTGCACTAAGATGGGCCATAGCAGCTATGTGATTGACTCTTAACCACTGTCCTCTGAACTGGCCTAGCAAGCCACTCAGTTAAAGGCGGTTACGGATGGGCAATAAATGCTGGCCTTGCCAGTGACACCCACATCCCGTGAATGAATAAATTACTAGTCCAGTAATATAACCACAATACTACATATTGAATGTCTTCTGGCTAAAAGCTAACAATTGTATCATATCTGGAACTCATTGTGAAACTGGGCGGGCGTTGAGGGGCTCTCGGGAAAGTCTAGCCCTGTATGTTTGGTGTCAGTTGTCCTGTGTATGTACAGTATGGAGTATCTTACATAAAGACCTATCCTAATGTAATACCTGACATGTGAGAGTCAGCGATTTGTGCTTATGATGGAGGCGCTAATACTAATTTGTCCAGTACCTTGGGTAGATGACAAGAGCTACAAAAGTGGTATGTTTTGTCTACACAAATAATATCTTCTATACATTATTGTATAACATCAGCATAATACATGTGCTGCTTTTCGCCTTTGGAGATCTTTATCATTACAGTAAATAAAATTAAGAATTTGACTGATGTCTCGATGCTTTACTTAATATGTTATTTTCATTATTGATCACAGTACTCTTATAACTTCTTATTTGACACACACACTAGAAAATAATGAGGTGTCAAGGAGAAGAGCAGAAGCCCGATGAGCACCCACGACTATAATTGAAGAAGAACTTGATATTAGGGATCATATTTAACTGATTCGGGTCAGTTCAGAAATCCTGTTTAGTTGCCGGAGCTAATGAAAGCTTTAATTAGAACCAGTATTGGCTTCAAGGCTCTGAGTTACATCGTATTCCAGGATCATTACACTGATCCCTCACAAGCAAGATTGATGGCAAACATTCCAGATGGAATGGGGAAGAGAAAGAGATGACTCAGTTGTCATTTTTGGTCAATTAAAATTTAAAAGGAACAACAGCATTGACAGAAATTCAATATAGTCAGCCCAGAAGGAAACAAAGGAAAAGAAATAAAAGAAAAACAAAGATTTGCATTTATATAGCGCCTTTCATGACGACCGGACATCTCAAAGTGCTTGACAGCCATTGAAGTACTTTTGGAGTGTAGTCAGTGCTGTAATGTGGGAATTGCGTGGGAAGTAGCATTTGATTAATCTCCAAATTAATCTGGAAACCTGAATGCTAAAGGCGTATCCAAAGTTGCTGTCTTAATTCATTACGCCAGCTAACACTCATTATGTGGCACTTTCATCTAATTGTCCTGTGTTAAGGTGACATTCAACTGACTCTGATAATAATAAGCATTTCTAACCAATGACGTGGAGTTCCTGTCAGCTTATGTGAAGCACCATTTTGCAGACTACCTTACGCCTTCAACAGCAGGGAGACAATGTAGTTAGTTGAAGAGTAAGACAGGAAATATAGGATATAGATATAGGACACCTGGGAATCCCTGGCCAAATACCGCCCTAAGTGGAGGAAGAGCATCCGGGAGGGCGCTGAGCACCTCGAGTCTCGTCGCCAAGAGCATGCAGAAAACAAGCGCAGGCAGCGGAAGGAGTGTGCGGCAAACCAGACTCCCCACCCACCCTTTCCTTCAATTACTGTCTGTCCCATCTGTGACAGAGACTATGGCCCCAAGTTTCCACACGCGGCAAAACAGGCGCACCTCCGAGCTGGGCGCCCGTTTTTCACGCCGAAAACGGCGCCTGAAAAAAAACGTGGTATTCTCGTGCGCTTGCAGCTCGATGTCTGCTTGGCGCGGCGCACAGGGGGCGGAGCCTACCACTCACGCCGATTTTGTAAGTAGGAGGGGGCGGGTACAATTTAAATGAGTTTTTTTGGTGCCGGCCATTTTAAAAAGTGCTGCAGAAAAAGTGAAAATTTGTTTATTGAACCCTTGCAAAGGCTTGCATTTTAATTTTCTTAATATTTCTGTGTGTGAGGGAGTGCATTCTGTAATTAAAGATAGACTGTGATAAACGGGACACATGCACTTGTTTGAGACTATTCAAATTTTTTGTCGCTGTTCAATTTTTAACATTTTTTAATAAAACCACATTGCCCTTCCATGATCAGCACTGAGGCTTCTTGCAGCTTTCTCCCTCCCCCTGCCGTCGGTCGGTCCCGACGGCAAACCGCTGCCTGAAAGGCCTGCCTGAAGTACTTTCACACAGGTAGGAACATGGTTTATTTAATCTTTTCTTTGCTTATAAATTTTTATTCAGGTTGGATTTATTTGTATAATATTTGTATAAGTATAACTAAGGATTGATTGTAGAATTTAATGACTTCTCTTCCCCCCCCCACCCCCCCACCTCGTTCCCGACGCCTAATTTGTAACCTGCGCCTGATTTTTTAATGTGTAGACAAGGTTTTTTCAAGCCTACAAAAATCTTCACTTGCTCCATTCTAAGTTAGTTTGGAGTACGTTTTCAATGTGGAAACTTTCAAATCAGGCGTCAGTGGCCGGACACGCCCCCTGTTCCACCTGACTAGAACTGCAGAAAACTTAAATGTGGAGAATTGTGATTTCTAAGATACTCCGTTCTCCACCAGTTGCTCTTAAAAATCAGGAGCAAATCATGTGGAAACTTGGGGCCATATAATTCCAGGATTGGAATGTACAGTCACCTGAGAATTCACTTTTAGAGTGGAAACAAGTCTTCCTCGATTTCGAGGGACTGCCTATGATGATGATGATAGAATATTGGTGATCGTGCTGGCTGGGAGTTTCTTTTGGGGGGAGAGGTTTAGCTGACAATAAATACAAATAAACTTTGAAGTGAGATTCCATTCCTTTCTAAACTGCATTCCATTTTCTAAAAAGCATGTATTTTGTATCATAATTATTTGCTGGAATGCTACTTATAATGAGACCAAGGCACATGTACAGTTGCATAAACTGCTCCATGTCAGTAATTATCTAATTAACTAATTTATAGGCAAATCTGCGAGTAAACGTTCAAACGTTACCACTTTAATCCTCTTGGGGTTTCTCAGAATACACTTCTGATTAATGTGCGATTCTCTCAGGGGTACTACTGGGTTTTAAGTTACACTTGGGCTTTTAGAACTGCAATGTATTTTTATCAAGAATAATATTTCAACTCATGCAGATCAGATCCTGTTTTTTTTCGAAAGGTATGATGAAAATTGGCTCAGCTTATTACCTCCAGAAGGAAAGTGATGGCCACCCTCTCTCTTATATTTAATGCATTAGCGCCAATGGGCAAACTTTTTAAATGTAACTTAAAACACTCTTACGGTCTTTTTTGATAAATATAAGGATAAGGGGGTGAAATTCCATTGCTCTCCATTTGGGGGTGGTAACATTGAGGAGGTGGGACATTTTGCGCCAGGCACGGAAGACCCGCCCCACTCGAAATATTCAGGTTATCGCCCCCCCGGCAGGAAGTGGAGCGCAAAATAACGCACTCCACTTCCTTTCTGGGGCAGCAGTGGGGCGGATGGGTCGGGAGCGGGGCGCAGCTCTACGCACTGGGCCGCGTTGTGCTGCCGCATAGGAGGGGCCCTTCCCTTCATTAAAGGGTGCTGTGGCAACAGCTCAGCACTCAAGTAGAGTGCGGCCTGACCGATCATGGCACGGACCCCGCGATCGAAGTGCCAACGGGGTGCAGAATATATCGTCAGATTTTTAACTTCAATCCCCTTTAAGTATTGCCCCATGAGCGGCCGGCCGCCCAGTTCACGTCCTCTACAGCTGTCGCTGGCATCGCCCGGCGCAGCTTCAGGGTACGATACCCAAGTTAGGGTGCAGGGCGATAACGGGGCACTGCGCATGGTGATGACATCGTCATCACGGGCGCAGCCTGAGCAGCGTGCTATGAGTTACCACCAGCGCTAAACTCCCATGGAAGTTAGCGGGTGTCGTTAGTAGCGCCATGCCCGGGCAAAAAGTCGTTTGCGCCCCATTAGCGTCTTGGCTACTGGAAGGCGCAAATTACCCCAATTTCTAGGCCTAACTGTTAGGGCACCAGTTATTTTTACAATCAAGCTGGGCAGAAATAAAACTTCCACCCTCCCTTATTAAGCACAACAGCCATACCTTATGCTTTCGATTGTCCTGAAACATACACTCATTTGGCCCATCGTGCCGGCTCTTTGAAAGAGCTATCCAAGTAGTCCCACTTGCCTTCTCTTTCCCCATTGCCTTGCAAATGTTTTCCTTCAAAGTATTTATCCAATTCCTTTTTGAAAGTTACAATTGAATCTGCCTCCACGACCCTTTAAGGTAGTGCGTTCCAGATCATAACAACTCGCTGCGTAGAAAAGAAAACTTGCCATCTCCCCCCTGGGTATCTCAGCAATTTTTTTTTCCAGTCAAAGATTTTCTTCCAAAAAACTTTCCAGATTCGATTGGCATGTGACATAGCTTTGATTTACAATCTGACGGTCCAACGTACCTAGTTTACTCTCTGGGCATTGGAGGCTTGCTCTCTGCTCTGTAGAGAGCATGTTGCTATGGCATCATGCCATCTATTATAATCTGCCAACCTTGATACATACATTTTGGTTGATGCCCTTTGCCCCATTCCTCCTTCACTGATAGGAATTGCAGATTCCACAGCTTGGTTGGTCTACACTGTGTAATTTGTACTGGTACAAAGTCTGTTTAGCTAGTTCAGCAGCATTTATACAACTACATTCTGACTGCCGCTCAATTATGTGGGTTTTTTGTGTTAGCTTCCAGTTACATTTAATTCAATACAATGCCTGTGTGGTAAAAATAAATGTTCTCCTGTGATTTTTCAACTAACATGCCTGTTTTTATTTCGTCTTGCATTGGGAGAAATTTGTCAGAAATTCCCTCGGGGAATTACTGATCTATACTTACAGAGGAATATATGGCACACAACCAAATGTGATCTATAAGCAAGGCACTCACATATATCTCATTAGTTCAAACTACAGAGCTTAGCTGACACCATGCTCCATTTCAATCGAATTCCTTCTTTTTCCATCTATTGGTCGCGGCCGCCAGCTGCCCCAGAAGTGCTTTCGCTCAGCTGTAATTGTCCTGCTGTGTTCCAGAGCTCCACCCTGTCACTTGCTATGAATACTTGGCCACGTATACCCTTCAGCAATCCTGAGCCTCATGAACCAAATTAAGTGAACATTCGAAGATTAATGTTTCATCACCTTTAAATATTGCTTCAGAAACAACCTCACCACAGTTTTGGACAAGTCATTATTCTCAGGATGTGGGCGTTGCGAGCAAGGCCAGCATTTATTGGCCATCTCTCGTTGCCATGGGAAGCTGCTAACTAGGCCACTTCGGAGGGCAGTTAAGAGTCAACCACAATGATGGCTGTGTGAGACTGCTGGGTAAGGAAGGGAAGTTTCAATCTTTAATAAAATAGGGTCCAAAATAGCCCCTGTCCGTAAGACCTGTTACCTCGGCAAATTGGCGGCAACGCAGCGGAGTGGAATGGCCGCCAACTTATGGTGGAATGGCTGCTGCTAGCCCAATTGCTCTCCGAGTTATACCGGTGATGCCCCGATCCCCTCCTTACCGCTCTGCTGCTGCCGATCTGTGGTATGCACATCATCACTGTTATTGTCTTCCTAACACGGATGAGACTGCACACAAGGAGGTTAAAGTAACAGTGACCTCAGTCTTTAATAAGACACTCCAGAGTGAGGAACAGGCCTTAGGGGCCGGCTTATATACAGTGCTCTCAAAGGGTGCTGGGATCCCTTAGGACTTCAGGGGTTGCGCTCCCTGGTGGCGGAACATGGGAGTGCATGCATCACAGATACAAAACATCACTCCCCGCCAAAGTCAAAGTGAAAACTATTTACAAGTTGGGGCGGTCGGGAGCCTTTCTTTCCCTGGTGGACCGCCTCGGTACAAATGTCTGTTCTGGTGTGTTGGCTGTGCCCTCGCTGGGCTGGCGTGTTGTCGGCCCTGCAGTGCTGCTGGGTGAGCCTGGCCTTGCTGGGCTGTTGGGCATGATGGGTTCCATTTCCTGGTCCAGGGTGGTGTCGTTGATCCTTTGGGTGTGTGTTGTGGGCTCGAAAAAGGTGGTGTCTGCTGTGGGTTGTTCAGGGCAGTCTGTGAACCACAGCCTCGTTTGGTCCAGGTACTTTCTACAAATTTGTCCATTGTCTAGTTTGACTACAAACACCTTATTCCCTTCTTTAGTTATCACCGTGCCTGCGATCCACTTGGGACCATGTCATACACAGTGTATGTTAGCACATATACAGGGCCATTCAGATCAATTTCCCGTGACTTAGTGGCGCGACCATCGTTTACATTTTGTTGCTGTCTCCTGCTCTCTACCTGATCATGCAGGTTGGGGTGAACCAGCGAGAGTCTGATTTTAAGTGTCCTTTTCATGAGTAGCTCAGCCTGGGGAATCCCTGTGAGCGAGTGTGGTCTCGTGCAGTAGCTGAGCAGTACTCGGGACAGGTGGGTTTGGAGTGAGCCTTCTATGACTCATTTAAGGCTCTGTTTGATGATTTGTACTACCCGCTCTGCCTGTCCATTGGAGGTTGGTTTAAACGGGGCCGAGGTGACATGTTTGATCCCATTGTGGGTCATGAATTCTTTAAATTCAGCACTGATGAAACATGGCTCGTTGTCACTGACCATTATGTCAGGCAGGCCGTGGGTGGCAAACATGGCCCTCAGGCTTTCAATGGTGGCAGTGGCGGTGCTTCCCGACATTATTTCACATTCAATCCATTTTGAAAAAATATCCACCACCACCAGGAACATTTTACCGAGAAACGGGCCCGCATAGTCGACATGGATCCTCGACCATAGTCTGGAGGGCCAGGACCACAAACTTAGTGGTGCCTCTCTGGGCGCATTGCTCAACTGAACACATTGCCGTACACAGGACTCTAAGTCAGAGTCGATACCGGGCCACCAGACGTGGGATCTGGCTATCGCTTTCATCATTACTATGCCCGGGTGTGTGCTGTGGAGATCCGAGATGAACGTCTCTCTGCCCTTTTTTGCCAGCACTACACGGTTTCCCCACAACAGGCAGTCTGCCTGAATGGGCAGCTCATCCTTTCGCCGCTGGAACAGCTTGATTAGCTCTTGCATTTCAACGGGGATGCTGGCCCAGCTCCCATGCAGTACACAGTTTTTTACAAGGGACAACAGAGGATCTTGCCTGGTCCAAGTCCCAATCTGGCGGGCCGTGACAGGTGATTTATCATTTTCAAACGCTTCCATGACCATCAACAAGTCTGCGGGCTGCGCCACCATCAACAAGTTTGCAGGCTGCGCCATTAAACCCCCGTGGTGGGCAATGGTAGCCGACTGAGAGCATCCGCATAGTTCTCTGTGCCTGGCCTGTGGCGGATGGTATAGTCATAAGTTGATAGCACTGAGATGCGGGCTGAGACATTGGTATTTATCCCCTTGTTTTCAGCAAACAGGGATGTGAGGGGCTTGTGATCGGTTTTCAGCTCAAATTTGAGGCCAAACAGGTAATGATGCATTTTCTTTACCCTGAACACACACGTTAATGCCTTTTTCTCAATCATGCTGCAGGCCCTCGCGGTCTTAGACAAGCTCTTGGGAAGCATAGACGAAAGGTTGCAACTTCCCCGCAACATTACCTTGTTGTAATACACACCCGACTCCGTACGGCGATGCATCACATGCTAGCACAAGTCTTTTACACAGGTTATACAATACAAGCAGCTTGTTGGAGCATAAAATGTTTCTGGCTTTCTCAAAAGCAATTACTTGTTTTTTTCCCCATACCCAGTTCTCACCTTTGCACAATAACACATGTAGGGGCTCGAAAAGGGTGCTTAACCCCGGTAGGAAGTTACCAAAATAGTTGAGGAGTCCCTGGAATGACCGCAGCTCCGTGATGTTCTGTAGCCTGGGCGCGTTCCTGATAGCCTCTGTCTTGGCGTCTGTGGGCCGAATGCCATCTGCCACGATATTTCTCCCCAAAAACTCCACTTCTGTTGCCATGAAGATGCATTTCGACCTCTTCAGCCGCAGCACTACGCGATCCAGTCACTGGAGGACCTCCTCCAGGTTTTGTAGGTGCTTGGCAGTGTCCCGACCCGTGACCAATATGTCGTCCTGAAAGACCACCATGTGTGGTACCCGACTTGAGTAGGCTCTCCATGTTTCTCTGAATGATCGCTACAGTCAACCGAATTCCAAACGGGCATCTGTTGTAGATGAACAGTCCCTTGTGCATGTTGATGCAGGTGAGGCCCTTAGGCCCTTCGAAGACTCCTCCAGCTCCTCCGTCAGGTAGGCTGAAGTCAGGTTGAGCTTGGTGAATGTCTTGCCACCTGCCAGTGTTGCAAATTGGTCGTCTGCCTTAGGTAGCAGATATTAGTCCTGTAGCGAGAAACGATTAATAGTTACTTTATAATCGTCGCAAATCCTGACCGTGCCATCAATTTTGAGTACTGGAACAATTGGGCTGGCCCACTCACTGAATTCCATTTGCGTTGCAGCCTGTCCAGCTCAATTTCCAATCTCTCCCTCATCATGTGAGGTACCGCTCGCGCCTTGTGGTGAATGGGTCGTGCCTCTGGGACCAAGTGGAACTGCACCTTCGCCCCGGAAATGTTTCCAACGCCTGGCTCAAAAAGGGAAGGACATTTGTTAAGAACCTGGGTACGTGAGCCCTCATCGACATGTGATAGCGCTTGGATATCATCCCAGTTCCAGCGGATTTTGCCCAGCTCCTTCCAAGCAGTTTGGGGCCATCGCCCGGGACAATCCAGAGTGGCAGTTCATGCACCGTGCCCTTGTAGGTGACCTTGACCATGGCGCTGCCCAGAACAGTGATAAGCTCTTTGGTGTACGTTCTCAGTTTCGTGTGGATGGGGCTCAGGACTGATCTGAATGCTTTGTTACACCACAGTCTCTCAAACATCTTTTTACTCATGATGGATTGGCTAGCAGCAGTGTCCAGTTCCATGGCTATGGGTAAGCCATTCAATTTTACGTTTAGCATTATAGGTGGACATTTCATCGAAAATGTGTGCACCCCTTGTACTTCAGCATCTGCCTCCTCTATCTGAGGCTCGAAATCGGTTTGATCCACCATGGACCGATCTTCCTCTGCCACGTGGTGGTTAGCAGGTTTTGCAGAGCTTGCAGCTCGTTTGCAAGCTCGTTGGAAGTGCCCCATTGTTCCACAGCTCTTGCAAACATACCCTTTGAAGCAGCATGAATAGGCTGAATGGAAGCCTCCACAATGCCAATAAGATGTGAATTCCCTTGCATTCATCCTTTGTTGGGGACTCTGAGTCATCTGGGTCACCTGAGGCCTGCTGGCAGTTGCAGACTCATGGGTTCTGCCCTGTACATTTCTGCTCGCAAACACAGTTCCAGTTAATTTATGAACATTGCTAGCACTTGTGTGCTGAGAGATTTGTTTGGTGTTATCACTGGTGGCCATAAATGCCTCTGCTATCGTAATGGCCTTGCTGTGGGTCGGTGTCTCTACAGTCAACAGTTTTCATAGGATTGTCTCGTGGCCAATGCCCAGTGCTAAAAAGTCTCTGAGCATTTGCTCCAGGTAGCCATCAAACTCACATTGTCCTGCAAGTCGCCTTAGCTTGGCGATGTAGCTCGCCACTTGCTGACCTTCAGATCGCTGGCACATGTAGAACCGATACCTCGCCATCAGCATGCTCTCCCTCGGTTTAAGATGCTCCCGAACCTGTGTGCCCAGCTCCTCATATGACTTATCTGTGGGTTTCACTGGAGCCAGAAGATTCTTCATGAGGCTGTAGGTCGGTGCCCCGCAGACTATGAGGAGGACCGCTCTCCTTTTTGCAGCGCTTCCTTCTCCGTCCAGCTCATTGGCTACAAAGAGTACTGGTCTAGCCAGTCGACATAGGTTTCCCAGTCCTCACCATCTGAGAACTTCTCCAGGATGCCCACAGTTTGCTGCATCTTTGCGTTGGATTCGTATTCTTGTCACCAGTTATTGTGTTCCTCACACAGATGAGACTGCACACAGGGAAGATAAAGTAACAGTGACCTCAGTCCTTAATAAGACACTCCAGAGTGAGGAACAGGCCTGAGGGGCCGGCTTATATACGGTGCTCTCAAAAGATGCTGGGATTGCTTGGGACTACAGGGGATGCACTCTCTGATGATGGAACATGGGAGTGCATGCTTAACAGATACACAACAATCGTGTGCACCGCTGATCTCCCATCCCACCCACCGCCGAAAATCTTCGGTCCACCCGGCCGTGCCACAACAAGCCTTCACCCAGTGGTGCAGTGAGGCTGTGGCCTTCTGCAGCGTCGGTGCGGCTTCCATTAAAGGGCCGCTAATTTATAAAAGTTTGAAATTCTGGGCCATGCAGCGCGACCGTGTTCAAAGGCTCCTGTCCCGGGCTGATTGATTGTGTGCAGGAACTCAGGGAAACAACTAGACGAAAAAAAGGTGAGTTTTTCCTTTACTTGCCTCAGCTACCTCGCCTTTAAACATTGCCCTCGAAGCGGCCAGCCGCCCAATGCACGCCTCCTGCAGCTGCTGTTGTTTGTGCCGGATGCTGCTGCAGGGGCTGAAATTAATGTTGTGTCCAGGGCACTACCAGAGTAATGCACATGCCGATGATGTCATGACCTCCAGGTGAAGAAGATCGGGACGCAACACTGTAGCGCCACTGAATATGGCAGGACTCGATGTCACCACGCCCGGTTGCAAAGCCATTTGTGGCCCGTTCATGCCCCCTCCCCCCTCGTCACCCCATCAGGGTCGCTAACGGGAGGCGTAAAGGCACCCAGTTTTGCCCCCGTCCAATCATAGAATGATTATAGCACAGAGAAAGGCCATTCAGCCCATCAAGCCCGTGCCAGCTCTCTGCAATAACACCTCAGCTCGTCCCATTCCCTCGCCCTTTCCCCATAACCCTGCAATTTGTTTTCTCTCGGGTGCTGATCCAACTCCCTTTTGAAAGCCATGATTGAGTCTGCTTTCACCACCCTTTCAGGCAGTGCATTCCAGATCCGAACCACTTGCTGCGTGATAATGTTTTTCCTTATGTCGCCTTTGCTTCTTTTGCCAATCACCTTAAATCTGTGGCCTCTGGTTCTCGACCCTTCTGCCAATAGGAACAGTTTCTCTCTATCTACTCTGTCCCGACTCCTCATGATTTTGAACACCTCTATCAAATCTCCTCTCAACCTTCTCTGCTTTAAGGAGAGCAACCCCAGCTTCTCCAGTCTATCCATGTAACTGAAGTCCCTCACCCCTGGAATCATTCTAGTAAATATTTTCTACACCGTCTCTAAGGCCTTCACATTCTTCCGAAAGTGCAGTGCCCAGAATTGGATACAATATTCCAGTTGAGGCCGAACCAGTGGTTTATACAGGTCATCATAATATCCACGCTTTTGTACTCTATACCTCTCAACCTTCCCTGCCACCTTCAATGTTTTGTGCACGTGTACCCCAGGTCTCTCTGTTCATGCACTTCCTTTGGGATTGTAACCTTCAGTTTATATTTCCTCTCCTCATTCTTTCCACTTTGCATTTTTCTGTGTTAAATTTCATCTGCCAGACGTCTGCCCATTCAACGGGCCTGTCTATGAACATCCCCAGTATTGGAGCACTGACCACACTCGATCAGCTTCGCTGGGCAGGCCACATAGTTCGCATGCCAGATATGAGACTCCCTAAGCAAATGCTTTATGCGGAGCTCCTTCGTGGTAAACGAGCCAAAGGAGGACAGCGGAAACGTTCTAAGGAAGCCCTCAAAGCCTCCCTTGTAAAGTGCGACATCGCCACAGACACCTGGGAGACCCTGGCCGAAGACCGCCCGAGGTGAAGAAAGTGCATCCAGGAGGGCATCGAGCTCTTCGAGTCTCAACGCAAAGAACGTGAAGCGCAGGCAGCGGATTGAGCACGTGACAAACCAGCCCCACCGACTCCTTCCCTCGACGAATGTCTGTCCCACCTGTGACAGGGTCTGTGGCTCTCGTATCGGACTGTTCAGCCATCAAAGAAATCACTTTGGGAGGGGAAGCAAGTCTTCCTCGATTCCGAGGGACTGTCTATGATGATGACGATGACCTCTAGAAGTCTATCACTATCCTCCTCACTGTTGACTATACTTCCAAGTTTTGTGTCATCAGTCATGAACCAATTGGGATTTTAAGACAATCCGATAGATTCATGGTTCCTTTTACTGATATCAGCTTTATTAACTACTGAATTCAAATTCTGATGGGATTGGAACTCACATTTTCTGGATTATTAGTCCCGACTTCTGGATTACTAGACCAGGAGCATAACCATTGCGCTACTTCTCCCAGGCCTATACACAAATAATGAAATCGCCATGGCTGTTTGTTTCATGTTTTAAATGAGTGAGGATATTCCATCTAGCACTCTGGCTAACAACTGCAGAGCTCACCAAGTCTGTGGAATGTTGAGATTTTGCACCTCAATGGTTTAAAATTGCATTGCATATTAGTGTCATGTATCTTACATTATTATATATAACTGTATCCTAACATGCTATACATGACCGTAATAAGATATGACTTGTAACCACCAGCATACCTTACCACCAGGGGTGCACTTGCAAGAGACAGGTATATAAGCACAGGTCTCAGGCAAGTGCAGCATTCCAGAGCTGTGAAATAAAGGTGCAGGTCCAGAGTGACCTTGACTTCACGACATGCCTCGTGTGAATCTGTACTGAGGGGACAGGACTTTACAGTGGCGACGGGTTACGGGATTACAGAATCCACAGAATGGCGAACAATGGATCAGATGAAAAGTACAATGCGGGAGACAATTGGGAGGACTTTATAGAAAGGCTCCAGCAAAGCTTTGTAACCAAAGACTGGTTAGGCGACGATGAGGCAGACAAGAGAAGGGCCCATCTCGTGACCAGCTGTGGCTCGAAAACATACGCTTTAATGAAGGATCTGTTGGCACCTGAGAAACCAGCAAGCAAGTCGTTTGAAGAATTGAGCACACTGGTAAGAGACCACCTGAAGCCAGTGAGCAGCCTGCACATGGCCAGACACAGGTTCTACAACTACAGACGCTGTGTGGGCCAGAGCATACCCTACTTCATGGCGGAACTTCGGAGGTTGGCTAGTTTATGTGAGTTCTCTGATGAACTGAGGAGAGAAATGCTTAGAGACTTTTTCATTGAAGGAATAGGCCACGCAGGCATATTCCGAAAGCTCATAGAGACCAAGAACCTGACCTTAGAGGCAGCAGCACTGGTTGCACAGACATTCTTGGTAGGGGAAGAAGAAACGAGGTTGATTTACAATGCAGGTACGACAACTAACGAAATAATGGAACAAGGAGTTCACAGCATTAGAAAAGCTGCCACCCCCACACACAGACAAAACCGGCAGAACAGGCTTTCGACAGCAAGCAGTGGCAACAGAAGCCATCAAGGAATGGCCGTTCACACCTCATCAACCCACAATGCGAGCAATCAATTACAAACTGAGAGAAGCTCAAGAGAGATCAGCCAGACGCAGCTCATTCTTTGCAAGCAGTCTGTGGTGGAGGTGTGGGGGTGGGCACTTGTCAAGGGAATGTCGTTTTCAGCAGGCTGTTTGCAGGAACTGTGAATATATAGGGCATTTGGCCCACATGTGCAAAAAAACGACAGCTCGGCTGGTATATGAATCGGATGGGTCAGAAAGCGGACCAGAAGACGGTGGGGACAGTACCCGGGACACCGATGCACAGCGGGTCAACACGGATCAATGGCCGTTGCTCCTACGACAGGACGCCTCCGATAATGATACGGGTCCTACTCAACGGGATATCTGTCAACATGGAACTGGATACAGGAGCGAGTCAATCTCTCATGGGCGCTCAAAAATTTGAATAACTGTGGCCACATAAAAGAGACAGACCAAAACTCACAAGGGCTGACACCAAACTAAGGACCTATACCAAAGAAATCGTACCAGTCCTCGGCAGCACCATGCTCTCTGTCACACACAAAGGGACAGTGAACCGACTTCCCCTGTGGATTGTCCCCGGAGACCCCCCAGCACTGCTGGGGAGAAGCTGGCTGGCAAAGCTAAACTGGAAATGGGATGATGTCCATGCCATGTCATTAGAGGAATGGACCTCCTGCTCAACAGTTATAAAGCGATTTGAACATCTCTTTCAGCCAGGTGTGGGCACTTTCAAAGGGGCCAAAGTCAAAGTCAACATCACACAGGATGCTAGACTGTCCATCACAAGGCCAGAGCTGTACCCTATGTAATGAGGTAAAAGATTGAACACGAACTAGACAGGCTTCTGCGGGAAGACATTATATCACCTGTGGAATTTAGCGACTGGGCAAGTCCCATCGCCCCAGTCATGAAGCCTGATGGATCCGTATGAATCTGTGGGGACTACAAATCTACCATAAACAGAGTCTCCCTACAGGACCAGTACCCGCTGCCCAGAGCGGTGGACTTATTTGCAACATTGGCTGGAGGTAAACTTTTCTCAAAATTAGACCTTGACAGAGGAATCCAAGCTACTCACCACCATCAACACACATCGAGGCCTTTTCATGTACAATTGATGCCCATTCGGCATCAGGTTGGCAGTTGCCATATTTCAGCGCAACATGGAAAGTCTGCTCAAGTCCATCCCGGAGACGGTTGTATTTCAAGACGACATACTTATCACGGGCAGGGACACCGATTCCCATCTCCGTAATTTGGAGGAAGTACTAAAGCGGTTGGATCGGGTAGGCCTACGAGTCAAGAAATCCAAGTGCCTGTTTCTCGCACCCGAGGTTGAATTTTTGGGCAGAAGGATTGCCGCTGATGGAATCCGCCCAACAGAGTCCAAAACAGAAGCAATTCGCCTGGCACCCAGCCCCGGGAATGTTTCAGAACTGCGCGCCTTTCTCGGGCTACTCAATTACTTTGGGAACTTTATGCAGAACTTAAGCACGCTGCTGGAGCCTCTCCACATGCTACTCAGGAAGAGGTGCGATTGGTTTTGGGGGGACGCCCAGGAACGTGCCTTCAATAAGGCACGCAACCTTCTGTGTTCCAACAGTGTTTTGACTTTCTTTGACACAGGTAAAAAGCTAGTTCTCATATGCGATGCGTCAGCGTATGGGGTCGGGTGCATTTTGCAACATGTCAATAGTGTGGGCAAATTACAACCGATAGCTTATGCCTCCAGGTCACTTTCGGGGCGGAGCGCAGGTACGGAATGGTAGAGAAGGAAGCGCTCGCGTGCATGTACGGTGTCAAAAAGATCCACCAATACCTTTTCGGGGCCAAGTTCACGTTAGAAACCGACCACAAGCCCCTCATGTCCCTCCTGAGAGCAAGACAATAAACACCAATGCCTCGGCGCGAATTCAACGGTGGGCGCTCATGCTGGCGTCCTACGACAACACAATAAGGCACAGACCAGGCACAGACAACTGTGCCGACGCGCTCAGCAGGCTACCCCTGGCGACCACGGAAGGGTCTGACGAACAGGACTGTGAGATAGTCATGGCAATCAATGCCTTTGAGTCCACAGGTTCGCCCATGACGGGTCACCAAATCAGAGCCTGGATGGCCAGTAACCCCACGTTATCCTTCGTAAAAAGATGTGTCCTAACCGAGGAATTAAAACCCTTTCACAGACGCATGCATGAGCTATCACTACAAGCAGACTGCCTGATGTGGGGCAGCCGAGTAGTCATGCCTCTGTGAGGCAGCGAGGCATTTGTCCGGGAGCTCCACCGCGAGCACCCGGGGATCGTTCTCATGAAGGCCATAGCCAGATCCCACGTCTGGTGGCCTGGTATTGACGCGGACTTGGAGCTCTGCATCCGAAGGTGCACCATTTGTGCCCAACTCAGCAATGCCCCCAGGGAGGCTCCACTGAGCCCCTGGCCCTGGCCTACCAAACCATGGTCGCGGGTGCACGTAGACTATGCGGGCCCATTCATGGGCAAAATGTTCCTCGTAGTTGTGGATGCATTTTCAAAGTGGATCGAATGCACCATTTTAAACTTGAGCACAACCTCCACCACTGTGGAGAGCCTCGCAACCATGTTTGCAACGCACGGAGTCCCTGACATATTAGTCAGTGACAATGGTCCGTGCTTCACCAGCGCAGAATTCCAAGACTTTATAATTGACCACGGCATAAATCACGATAAGACGGCACCGTTCAAGCCGGCCTTCAACGGCCAGGCAAAGAGAGCAGTGCAAATCATTAAACAAGGCATGTTTAAAATCCAAGGTCCCACGCTGCAGGGTTGCCTGTCGCGACTGCTGTTGGCATACAGATCTCGTCCGCACTCACTGACTGGGATCCCCCCCGCGCAACTGTTGATGAAAAGGACTTTAAAAACAAGGCTCTCATTAATCCTCCCAGACATGCACGAAATCGTTGAGGCAAAGCGCTGTTAGCTGATTGAGTACCATGACAGAAATTCGAGGGGGAGATGGAATGAGATAGGGGACAAAGTGTTTGTACTAAACTATGGCAGGGGTCCCAAATGGCTTGCAGGGACAGTAACGGGAAAGGAAGGAAACAGGCTACTGGTAGTTCAAATGGACAATGGCAAAACCTGCTGGAGGCATGTAGACCAAGTCAAAAGCAGATTTACCAACAGCACTACGGAACCAGAGGCAGACTACAATGTGGAACTCGCACCACACCTGGCGGACAGACAGAGGGACCAACCTGAGGAAAGGGCAATCCCAACAGACAGCCCAGGCGAGTCAACAACAATCACACCAATCGAAACAGACAGCCCAGACAAGATACCAGCAACCACACCCAAAGAAAAACAGACACCAAGGCAAACAACTGAACCACAACTCAGACGCTCCACGCGAGAGCGTAGACCACCTGAAAGACTGAACTTATAAAGACAATAAGACCTTGGGGGAGGGTGATGTCATGTATCTTACATTATTATATATAACTGTATCCCAACATGCTATACATGACTGTAATAAGATATGACCTGTAACCACCAGCATACCTTACCACCAGGGGTGCACTTGCAAGAGACAGGTATATATACACAGGTCTCAGGCAAGTGCAGCATTCCAGAGCTGTGAAATAAAGGTGCAGGTCCAGAGTGACCTTGACTTCACGACATGCCTCGTGTGAATCTGTACTGAGGGGATAGGACTTTGCAATTAGTATATGAATGTGTGCGCGCAAAATTCATATTAAAGTAAATAGGTTGGTATCTTTGTTGAAATAACAGATAAAGGAGTTTCATGACAACATTTTTGCATGCTTAAATTTCACCCATAAGTTTCTGAGTCTCTACCTCGAAGCTTTGGATTTCGATCTCTTTATGATACAATTGTTCTTTTCAAGGTAATTTACTATTCAATATTCAGTCACATTACTTAGAGACCTGAGCAAAGCGGGGCTTCAAAAGGCAGCGGCACACAACGGGAGCCGGAGTTCGGGAGGAGCTATCTGCAGCAGCGCCAAACGGACCTGAGTGGATAAGAAGTAAAAAGATTCAAAGTGTGACATCACAGCCAAGCAGGCAAGTGATTGGTTGGTTGGTGAGTATTTCTCTATTTCTCTTTTTTTTAAACCTTGGGCACTGGTTTAAGTTAAGAGCCGCAATTAAAAAAGTAAACATAGATAAGTGATATTTCGACTCTAAAAAACCTCATTAATTCAATCAGCTGATTGCTGAGTAGCTGCTGGGTGTGTTTCGCTAAGTTTTAGAGTTTATTTCTGCTCGATAGTTCCGAGTCTATTAACTGGAGGCATGGCAGGGAAGCTCAGTCCCGTGGATTGCACATCCTGTGGCATGTGGGAAGTCCTGGACCCTTCGTGCAGCTGGGACGACCACATCTGCAGGAGTTGTCTCCAGCCACAACAGCATGAGCTCCACTTTTGGAGTCACTGCGGCGCATCCGCGAGACTGAGAATTTCATGGCGGTGGTCACCCTGCAGCTTCAGAGTGTGCAGGTAGAGAGGAAGTGGGTGACCACCAGACAGAAGAGGAATTCTAGGCAGTTAGTGCAGGAGTCCATCTCACTCTCCAACTAGTATTCTATTCTGAGTACTGGTGAGAGTGATGATGCCTCTGGGGAATGCAGCCAGAGCCAAGCCCACGGCACCACGAGTGGCTCAGCTGCACATGGGCGGGAGGAAGAAGAATGGAAGAGCGATAGTGATAGGGGATTCAAGAGTCAGCAGAGCAGACTGACGTTTCTGCGGCCGCAGTCGTGACTCCAGGATGGTATGTTGCCTCCGTGGTGCCAGGGTCAAGATTATCACCGAGTGGTTGCAAGATATTCTGGGAGGAGAGGGCGTGGTCCATATTGGTACCAATGACATAGGTAGAAAGGGGGATGAGGTCCTGTAGGCAGAGTTTAGCGAGCTAGAAGAGAGATTACAAAGCAGGACCTCAAAGGTAGTAATCCCTGGATTACTGCCAGTGCCTTGTGCTGGTAAGTACAGAAATAGGAGGATAGAGAAGAGGAATGCGTGGCTGGAGAGATGGTGCAGGCAGGAGGACTTTAGATTCCTGAGACACTGGGACCGTTTCTGGGAGAGTTGGGACCTTTACAAGCCAGACGGGCTGCACTTCCACAGAGCCGGGACCAGTATCCTCATTGGAGGGTTTGCTAGTGCTGTTGGGGAGGGTATAAACTAGCTTGGCAGGGGTAGAGGAACTGCAGAATAGATTCAGTGGGGAGCGATGCAAAGCTGGAATTGGGCAGCAGAGAAGTAGAAGTAGAAAGTGAATTTGGAAGACAGAGGAAACAAGGGCTGGAAAATAGACAACAGGGGAGTTTGGCAATACTAAATAGTATATACTTTAATGCAAGGAGTATAGGAAATAAGATAGATGAGCTGAGAACACAGATTGACAATTGGGAGTATAATATTATAGCTATTACTGAGATATGGCTGAAAGAAGGGCAGGTATGGCAGCTCAACATTCCTGGTTACAGGGTCTTCAGACGGGATAGAGGGGGGCGGATAAAGAAGGGGGGGGCGCAGTATTGATTACCGAAACAATTACAGCTGTCAGAAGGGATGATATGTTAGAGGGGTCATCAAATGAGGCCATATGGGTCGAATTAAAGAACAAACAAGGAACGATCACACTGCTGGGCGTGTATTGTCGACTCCCAAGCAGTCAGAGGGAGATAGACGAATAAATATGTGGGCAAATTGCTGAGAAGTGCAAAAACTATAGAGGTGGAATAATGGGGTAATTGAACTGCCCTAATAGTAACAGGGGAAAAGGTAGTGTGAATGGCAAAGAGAGTGCAGAATTCCTAAAATGCATTCAGGAGGACTTCTATAGACAGTATGTAACAAGCCCAAAAAGGGAGGGGCAGTTCTGGGCTTGGTTTTGGGGAATGAAGAGGGGCAGGTGGAAGGGGTATCAGTGGGAGAGCATTTTGGTGCTGGTGATCATAATTCAGTAAGATTTCGGGTAGTTGTGAAAAAGGACAAAGGGGGACCAGAAATAAAAGTTCTCAATGGAGTAAAGTCAGTTTTGCTGAGCTGAGATGGGATTTGGCCAAAGTGGACTGGAAACAGCTACTTGATGGTAAAGCAGTGTCAGAGCAATGGGAAGCATTCAAGGAGGGAACAGAACAAGTACAGATCTTGAGGGAACAGAGCAAGTATGTTCCCTTAAAAAAAAAGGTGGGGCTAACAAATCTAGAGCCCCCTGGATGTCAAGGGACATACAGGGAAGGATAAAGAAAAAAGGGAAGCTTATGAGAGATACTGAGAACTCAATACTGCAGAAACTGTAGAGGAGTATATGAAGTGCAGGGTTGCAATTAAAAAAGATATCAGGAAAACAAAGAGAGAGCATGAAAGAATGTTGGCAAGTAAAATCAGGGAAAACCCAAAGATGTTTTATCAACACATTAAGAGCAAGAGGATAACTAGAGAAAGAGTGAGGCCTATTAGAGACCAGAAAGGAAATTGGTGTGTGGAGGCGAAGATGTGGGTATGATTCTTAATGAATACTTTGCATCTGTTTTCAGAAAAGAGAGGGGCAATGCAGACTTTGCAATGAGGGAGGAGGAGTGTGAAATAATAGACAAGATAAACATAGTGAGAGAGGAAGTATTAAGGGTCTTAGCAGCTTTGAAAGTGGATAATTCCCCAGGCCTGGATGAAATGTATCACAGGCTGTTAAGAGAAGTAAAAGAGGAAATAGCAGAGGCTCTGACCATCATTTTCCAATCCTCTCCAGCTACAGGTGTGGTGCCAGAGGACTGGAGGACAGCTAATGTAGTACCTTTTTTTAAAAAGGGAAAAAAGATAAACCGAGTATTTACAGGTCAGCCAGCCTAAACTCGGTGGTGGGAAAGTTATTGGAAAAAATCCTGAGGGACAGGATAAATCTTCATTTGGAAAGACATGGATTAATCAAGGAAAGTCAACATGGATTTGTCAAGGGAAAGTCGTGTCTGAGTAACTTGATTGAACCAAGTAACCAGGAGAGTCGATGAGAGCAGTGCATATGATGTCGTGTATATGGATTTTAGCAAAGCTTTTGATAAGGATTCACATGGCAGACTGGTCACGAAAATATTGGCCATGGGATCCAGGGCAAAGTGGCGCGTTGGATCCAAAATTGGCTCGGAGACAGGAAGCAAAGGGTAATAGTTAATGGGTGTTTTTGTGACTGGAAGGTTGTATCCAGTGGGGTTCTTCAGGGCTCAGTATTAGGTCCCTTGCTTTTTGTGGTATATATCAATGACTTGGACTTAAATGTTGGGGGTATGATTAAGAAGTTTACAGATGACACTAAAATAGGCTGTGTGGTTGATAATGAAGAATAAAGTGGTGGACTGCAGGAAGATATCACCATCAGTGGTGGTCCCTCGAATGAGGATGACTTGCTTACACAAGTGTTCACAGATGTTTCAATGAAGGACCCGATGTTCCAGTCCTGAACTCCAATTGAGGGGGTGGAAGATGCCGGCGTGTGAATTATTTTAACGTGTGGTGACCGTAGCAGATCAGCCACCACACGGGCTCACCAAAGCTCGGCCTTTATCCAGTGGCAAGGGTTGAACCAGGAAGACTGGAGACTTGCTCTGCTGCATGGACCTAGTGCGCACATATATCGCAATGTGGGCAGGCCCGTGCTGCCCCTGGGCTCTTCTCATACCCTCATTCGATGCACCTTCGCCCACGATGTATCGAAGATATCAATGTACTAGTTGGGTGGGCAGAGCAGTGGCAAATGGAATTACATCCGGATAAGTGTGAGGTAATGCATTTGCGCAGGTCTTACAAGGCAAGGGCATACACATTAAATGGTACGACACTGAAAAGTATAGTGGGACAAAGGGACGGAGTGCAAGTCCACAGATGGTTAAGAAGGCATGTGGAATACTTGCCTTTATTAGTCGAAGTATGGAATACAAGAGCAAGGAGGTTACACTTGAACTGTACAAACCTCTGGTTAGGCCACTGCAGGAGTACTGTGTGCAGTTCTGGTCACCTCATTACAGGGAAGATGTGATTGCACTGGGAAGGATGCAGAGGAGATTTACAAGAATGTTGCCTGGACTGGAGAATATGAGAAAAGATTAGAGATGCTGGTTCTGTTTCCTTTGGAACAGTGGGGGCTGAGGGGAGACCTGATTGAGGTATATAAAATTATGAGGCGCCTGGATAGAGTGGGTAGGAAGGACCTGTTTCCGTTGGCAGAGGGGTCAACAACTAAGGGGGCATAGATTTAAAATAATTGGGGGGAGGGTTAGAGGAGATATGAAACATAGAAACATAGAAAATAGGTGCAGGAGTAGGCCATTCGGCTCTTCGAGCCTGCACCGCCATTCAATGAGTTCATGGCTGAACATGCAATTTCAGTACCCCATTCCTGCTTTCTCGCCATACCCCTTGATCCCCCTAGTAGTAAGGACTACATTTAACTCCTTTTTGAATATATTTAGTGAATTGGCCTCAACAACTTTCTGTGATAGAGAATTCCAGAGGTTCACCACTCTCTGGGTGAAGAAGTTTCTCCTCATCTCGGTCCTAAATGGCTTACCCCTTATCCTTAGACTGTGACCCCTGGTTCTGGACTTCCCCAACATTGGGAACATTCTTCCTGCATCTTACCTGTCTAAACCCATCAGAATTTTAAACATTTCTATGAGATCCCCTCTCATTCTTCTGAACTCCAATTAATACAAGCCCAATTGATCCACTCTTTCTTGATATGTCAGTCCCGCCATCCCGGGAATCAGTCTGGTGAACCTTCGCTGCACTCTCTCAATAGCAAGAATGTCCTTCCTCAAGTTAGGAGACCAAAACTGTATACAATACTCCAGGTGTGGCCTCACCAAGGCCCTGTACAACTGTAGCAACACCTCCCTGCCCCTGTACTCAAATCCCCTCGCTATGAAGACCAACATGCCATTTGCCTTCTTAACCGCCTGCTGTACCTGCATGCCAACCTTCAATGACTGATGTACCATGACATCCAGGTCTCATTGCACCTCCCCTTTTCCTAATCTGTCACCATTCAGATCATAGTCTGTCTCTCTGTTTTTACCACCAAAGTGGATAACCTCACATTTATCCACATTATACTTCATCTGCCATGCATTTGCCCACTCATCTAACCTATCCAAGTCGCTCTGCAGCCTCATAGCATCCTCCTCGCAGCTCACACTGCCACCCAACTTAGTGTCATCCGCAAATTTGAAGATACTACATTTAATCCCCTCGTCTAAATCAATAATGTACAATGTAAACAGCTGGGGCCCCAGCAAAGAACTTGCGGTACCCCACTAGTCACTGCCTGCCATACTGAAAAGTACCCATTTACTCCTACTCTTTGCTTCCTGTCTGCCAACCAGTTCTCAATCCACATCAGCACACTACCCCCAACCCCATGTGCTTTAACTTTGCACATAATCTCTTGTGTGGGACCTTGTCGAAAGCCTTCTGAAAGTCCAAAAACACCGCATCAACTGGTTCTCTCTTTCCACTCGACTGGAAGCATCCTCAAAAAATTCTAGAAGATTTGTCAAGCATGATTTCCTTTTCACAAATCCATGCTGACTTGGACCTATCATGTCACCTCTTTCCAAATGCGCCGCTATGACATCCTTAATAATTGATTCCATCATTTTACCCACTACCGATGTCAGGCTGACCAGTCTATAATTCCCCGTTTTCTCTCTCCTTCCTTGTCTTCATCCAGAGGGTGGTGGGGGTTTGGAATTCACTGCCTGAAAGGGTGGTAGAGGCAGGAACCCTCACCATATTTAAAAGATACTTGAATGTACACTTATAGTGCCCTAACCTCATCATCATCATAGGCAGTCCCTCGGAATCGAGTAAGACTTGCTTCCACTCTTAGCATGATTTCTTAGGTGGCTGTACAGTCCACGACGAGAACCAGTCTCTGTCACAGGAGGGACAGACTGTGGTTGAAGGGTAGGGTAGGCAGGGAGCCTGGTTTGCCGCATGCTCCTTCCGCTGCCTGCGCTTGATTTCTGCATGCTCTCGGCGACGATACTCGAGGAGCTCAGCGCCCTCCCGGATGCACTTCCTCCACTTCAGGCGGTCTTTGGCTAGGGACTCCCAGATGTCAGTGGGGATGTCGCACTTTATCAGGGAGGCTTTGAGGTATCCTTGTAACGTTTCCACTGCCCACCTTTGGCTCATTTGCCGTGGACGAGTTCCGAGTAGAGCGCTTGCTTTGGGAGTCTCGTGTCTAACATGCGAACTATGTAGCCTGCCCAGTGGAGCTGATCAAGTGTGGTCAGTCCATCAATGCTGGCGATGTTAGCCTGGATAAGGACGCTAATGTTGGTGTGTCTGTCCTCCCAGGGGAAATGTTTCTGAGCCATACAGGAGAGCGGGTATTACTACGGCCCTGTAGACCATGAGCTTGGTGACAGTTTTGAGAGTCTGGTCTTCAAACACTCTTTTTCTCAGGCGACTGAAGGCTGCACTGGTGCACTGGAAGCGGTGTTGGATCTCGTCATCAATGCCTGCTCTTGTTGATAGGAGGCTCCTGTGATAAGGAAAGTGGTCCACGTTGTTCAGGGCTGTGCCGTGGATCTCGATGTTTGCGGGGCAGTGCTGTGTAGTGAGGACAGGCTGGTGGAGGACATTTGTCTTACTGATGTTTAGCGTAAGGCCCATGCTTTCATACACCTTGGTAAATCCGTTGACTATGTCCTGGCGTTCAGCCTTTGTGTGTGCACAGACGCAGATGTCGTCCGCGTACTGTAGCTCGACGACAGAGGTTGGAGTGGTCCTGGCCTGAAGATGGCGAAGGTTGAACAGGTTCCCACTGGTTCTGTAGTTTAGTTCCACTCCAGCGGGGAGCTTGTCAACTGTGAGGTGGAGCATGGCAGCGAGGAATATTGAGAAGCGGGTTGGGGCGATGACGCAGCCCCGGTTCAGACGCGGATTGGGTCTGTGATGGATCCGTTGGTAAGGATCACGGCTTGCATGTCGTTGTGGAGCAGGCGGAGGATGGTGAGGTACTTTTGGGGGCATCCGAAATGGAGGAGAACGCTCCATAGACTCTCGTGGTTGAAAGTGTCAAAGGCCTTTGTAAGGTTGAAGAAGGCCATGTATAAGGGCTGGCGCTGTTCCCTGCAGCTGTCGTGCTGCAAAAATCATGTCCATTGTGACCTGGAGAGGACAAAATCTGCACTGCGACTCCGGGAAGAGCTCTTCAGCCACGGGAAGAAGACAGTTGAGGAGGACTCTAGCGACGACTTTCCCAGTGGCTGATAGCAGGGAGATTCCTCTGTAGTTGCCGCAGTCGGACTTGTCCCCTTTATTTAAAGGTGGTCACGATCACTGCATCCCTAAGACTTCCTGGCATGCTCTCCTCCCTCCAAAGGAGAGAGATGAGGTGGTGTATTCGCGCCAGTAGTGCCTCTCCACCATACTTCAGTGCCTCAGCTGTTCGTTGCTGAGGCGGGAGTTCCGGGGTCAGAGCATCGGCAGGCCTACAAAAGGCCCAGAGTGCGAGCAGAGTCGGGAGTTTGTTGCTGAGGCGTGTTTGTGCAGCTGCAGCGTGGAGACAAAAAAGAAGTAGAAAGAAATCGAAAGGTGACGTCACAACCAAGGGGGTAAGTGATTAGCTGGTGATTGGTAAGTAGCTTTTCTTTTTCTTTTCTATTTCAGTAAGTAACCTTTAGCGTTCTTGTTGCCAAATTAAGTCAATCTAGGGGTTAAGTCATGACAGGACAGCTCGGACACGTGTTATGTACGTCCTGTACTATGTAGGTGTCCCTGATGACTACGTGTGCGGGAAGTGTATCCGCCTCCAGCTCCTGGCCTACCGCGTTGCGGCACTGGAGCTGCGGGTGGATTCACTCTGGAGCATGCACGATGCTGAGAATGATGTGAATAACACATTTAGTGAGTTGGTCTTACCGCAGGTAAAGGGTACACAGCCAGATAGGGAATGGAAGACCAACAGGAAGAGCAGTGCAAGGAAGGTAGTGCAGGGGTCCCCTGCGGTCATCCACCCTGCAAAACAGATACACCGCTTTGGGTACTGCTGAGGGGGATGACTCATCAGGGGGGAGCAGCAGCAGCCAGGTTTATGTCACCGTGGCTGGCTCTGCTGCACAGGAGGGCAGGAAAAAGAGTGGGAGAGCGATAGTGATAGGGGATTCGATTGTAAGGGGAATAGATAGGCATTTCTGCGGCCGCAAACGAGACTCCAGGATGGTATGTTGCCTCCCTGGTGCAAGGGTCAAGGATGTCTCGGAGCAGGTGCAGGATATTCTGAAAAGGGAGGGTGAACAGCCAGTTGTCGTGGTGCAAATAGGTACCAACGATATAGGTAAAAAACGGGATGAGGTCCTACGAGACGAATTTAGGGAGCTAGGAGTTAAATTAAAAAATAGGACCTCAAAAGTAGTAATCTCAGGATTACTATCAGTGCCACGTGCTAGTCAGATTAGGAATCACAGGATAGCTCAGATGAATACGTGGCTTGAGCAATGGTGCAGAGGGGAGGGATTCAAATTCCTGGGACATTGGAACCGGTTCTGGGGGAGGTGGGACCAGTACAAACCAGACGGTCTGTATCTGGGCAGGACCGGAACTAATGTCCTTGGGGGAGTGTTTGCTGGTGCTGTTGGGGAGGAGTTAAACTAATATGGCAGAGGTATGGGAACCTATGCAGGGAGACAGAGGAGAATAAAATGGTGACAGAAGCAAAAGATAGAAAGGAGAATAGTAAAAGTGGAGGGCAGAGAAACCCAAGTCAAAAAATAAAAAGAGCCACTTTACAGCAGAATTCTAAAGGGTCAAAGTGTGTTAAAAAGACAAGCCTGAAGACTCTGTCCCTCAATGCTAGAGTATTCGGAATAAGGTGGACAAATTAACTGCGCAGATAGCAGTTAACGGGTATGGCATCACGGAGACATGGCTCCAGGGTGACCAAGGCTGGGAACTTAACATCCAGGGGTATTCAGCATTAAAGAAGGATAGACAGAAAGGAAAAGGAGGCCAGGTGGCATTGCTGGTTGAAGAAGAAATTAATGTAATAGCAAGGAAGGACATTAGCTTGGATGATGTGGAATCGGTATGGGTGGAGCTACAGAATACCAAAGGGCAGAAAACACGAGTGGGAGTTGTGTACAGGCCACCACATAGTAGTAGTGAGGTTGGGGACAGCATCAAACAACAAATAAGGGGTGTGTGCAATAAAGGTACAGCAGTAATCATGGGTGACTTTAATCTACATATTGATTGGGCTAACCTAACAGGTAGCAATACGGTGGAGGAGGATTTCCTGGAGTGTATTAGGGATGGATTTCTGGACCAATATGTTGAGGAACCAACCAGAGAGCTGGCCATCCTAGACTGGGTGATGTGTAATGAGAAGGGACTAATTAGAAATCTTGTTATGCGAGGCCCCTTGGGGAAGAGTGACCATAACATGGTAGAATTCTTTATTAAGATGGAGAGTGACAAAGTTAATTCAGAAACTAGGGTCCTGAACTTAAGTTAAAGTAACTTTGATGGTATGAGGCGCGAATTGGCTAGATTAGACTGGCAAATGATACTTAAAGGGTTGGCGGTGGATAAGCAATGGCAGACCTTTAAAGATCACATGGATGAACTTCAACAATTGCAAATCCCTGTCTGGAGTAAAAATAAAACGGGGAAGGTGGCTCAACTGTGGCTAACAAGGGAAATTAAGGATAGTGTTAAATCCAAGGAAGAGGCATACAAATTTGCCAGAAAAAGTAGCAAACCGGAGGACTGGGAGAAATTTAGAATACAGCAGAGGAGGTCAAAGGGTTTAATTAAGAGGGGGAAAATAGAGTAAGAGAGGAAGCTTGCCGGATACATAAAAAATGACTGCAAAAGCTTCTATAGGTATGTGAAGAGAAAAAGATAAGTGAAGACCAGCTTTGGTCCCTTGCAGTCGGATTTGGGTGAATTTATAATGGGGAACAAAGAAATGGCAGACCAATTGAACAAGTACTTTGGTTCTGTCTTCACAAAGGAAGAGACAAATAACCTTCCCGATGTACTTGGGGTCTGAAGGACTAGTGAGAAGGAGGAACTGAAGGATATCCTTATTAGGCGGGGAATTGTGTTAGGGAAATTGACGGGGTTGAAGACCGATAAATCTCCAGGGCCTGATAGTCTGCATCCCAGAGTACTTAAGGAAGTGGCTCTAGAAATATTGGATGCATTGATGATAATTTTCCAACAGTCTATCGACTCTGAATCAGTTCCAATGGACTGGAGGATTGCTAATGTAACACCACTTTTTAAAAAAGGAGGGAGAGAAAAGACGGGTAATTACAGACCAGTTAGCCTGACATCAGTAGTGGGGAAAATGTTGGAATCGATCATTAAGGATGAAATAGCAGTGCATTTGGAGAGCAGTGATAGGATTAGTCCAAGTCAGCATGGATTTATGAAAGGGAAATCATGCTTGACAAATCTTCTGTAATTTTTTGAGGATGTAACTAGTAGAGTGGACAAGGGAGAACCAGTGGATGTGGTGTATTTGGACTTTCGAAAGGCTTTTGACAAGGTCCCACACAAGAGATTGATGTGCAAAATCAAAGCACATGGTATTGGGGATAATGTACTGACGTGGATAGAGAACTGGTTGGAAGACAGGAAGCAGAGAGTCGGGATTAACGGGTCCTTTTCAGAATGGCAGGCAGTGACTAGTGGAGTGCCGCAGGGCTCAGTGCTGGGACCCCAGCTCTTTACAATATATATTAATGATTTAGATGATGGAATTGAGTGTAATATCTTCAAGTTTGCAGATGACACTAAACTTGGTGGCGGTGTGATCTGTGAGGAGGACACTAAGAGGCTGCAGGGTGACTTGGACAGGTTAGGCAAGCGGGCAAGTACATGGCAGATGCAGTATAATGTGGATAAATGTGAGGTTATCCACTTTGGGGGCAAAAACACGAAGGCAGAATATTATCTGAATGGCGGAAGATTAGGAAAAGGGGAGGTGCAGCGAGACCTGGGTGTCATGGTTCATCAGTCACTGAAAGTTGGCATGCAGGTACAGCAGGTAGTGAAGAAGGCTGCAGGTATATTGGCCTTCATAGCAAGGGGATTTGAGTATAGGAGCAGGGAAGTCTTGCTGCAGTTGTACAGGGCCTTGGAATATTGTGTTCAGTTTTGGTCTCCTAATCTGAGGAAGGACGTTCTGGCTATTGAGGGAGTGCAGCGAAGGTTCACAAGACTGATTCCAGGGATGGCTGGACTGACATATGAGGAGGGACTGGATCAACTGGGCCTTTTTCACTGGAGTTTAGAAGGATGAAAGGGGATCTCATAGAAACATATAAGATTCTGACTGGACTAGACAGGCTAGATGCAGGAAGAATGTTCCCGATGTTGGGGAAGTCCAGAACCATGGGACACAGTCTTAGGATAAGGGGCAGGCCATTTAGGTCTGGGATGAGGAGAAACTTCTTCACTCAGAGAATTGTTAACCTGTGGAATTTCCTGCCGCAGAGAGTTGTTGATGCCAGTTCAGTGGATATATTCAAAAGGGAGTTAGATATGGCCCTTACGGTTAAGGGGATCAAAGGGTATGGAGAGAAAGCAGGAAATGGGTACTGAAGGAATGATCAGCCATGATCTTATTGAATGGTGGTGCAGGCTCGAAGGGCTGAAAGGCCTACTCCTGCACCTATTTTCTATGTTTCTATGTTTCTATGATTCTATTCGCTCCCGTAGCCTTGTTGTTTTTTTGCTGTCTTATGGCTTTTTCTACCTCGTGCAGTGTTGGGGCCTCACTGAGGGTAGCATGCTGTGGAATGGAGTCGAGAACACTCGCGTCAAAAGCAGAGTTTTAATTGAGGAGAACTTCGAAGTGCTCCTTCCAGCGGGCCCTGACTGCCTTGGTGTCCTTGATGAGTGTTTCCCCATTCTTGGCCAACAGCGGGGTGGGGCCTTTGGTGTTTGGACTGTCGGTGGCCTTGACTGCGATGTCAATGCTGGGGCACTTAATGACCCAGCCATGAGAGCCCTTTACAGTCAGCGCCTCACAGCTAACCTGGCGTGCCTTGAGGACCCCGAGACGCAGAATGCCCACAGCGCTTGGTCTGTCCTCCAGGCCTCCATAACCCGTGCCTGCAAACTCAACCAGGAAACACCAGGACTGGTTTGATGAGAATGATCAGGAGATTCAAGAGCTAATAGATTGCAAGCGCAGGGCATTTCTGAGCCTTAAACTGCAACCCAACTCGGGAGCAGCAAAGCAGCATTACAGATGGCTAAAGACTAAAGCCCAACAAAAAACCCGGGACCTAAAGAACAGATGGTGGATGGAGAAAGCACAGGAGATACAGCAGCTGGCCGACAGCCATGATGTGCCCTAACCTACAAGGCTATGGACCAAGAGCTGGAAAGTGGGATTAGATTGGAAAGCTCTTAGTTGGCCGGCACGGATATGATGGGCTGAAATGGCCTCCTTCCATCTGTAAATTTCTATGATTCTATGATTCTATGATTACCTGGCACCAAACTGACCTGAAATCAGCAGATATGGCATCCAAATCCTGAACGGAGCTTAATCAAATTGGATTATTTTGCACTTTTGTCAAATGTCAGGTCGTCTTGGGACTCAGACGTAATAGCTGCAAGATGAAAAGTGGAATCCCCATGCAACGACACTTCCATATATTCAAACTGCTAACCTCTCATTGGAATAGCAATTTGAAGGGCTGTAATTAAGGTGGTGCAATTTTATTTTTGCAGGAAAAAGCCAACAGTAAACATTAAAATCCTGGATAAAACAAGACAATATGCCTTGGCTCAAAGCTACCACGCTCGCCTCTGGGTAGCAGATTGTAGGGTCAAAACCGACTCTGGGTACTTGCTCATATAACGTAGGCTGGCACTTCAGTGCTGCAATGACATATGTGTTGTCTTTCAGATGTGATCTTAAAGTGAGTCCCTGTTTACAGTCTCAGGCGTACATAAACATTCCCACAGCACTATTTGAAGAAAAGGTGTGGAGTTCATCCAGTGGCCTGGTCAACCAGACTGGGGGAGGTATGCAGTGGTGTTCTCCAGGTGGTGGTTTTAGGACCACAGATCTTTTTGATATATATTAATGATATACAGGGCATAATTTCAAAGTTTGCAGATGATACGAAACTCAGAAATATAATAAACAATGAGGACAATAGTAACAGACTTCAGAAGGATATCGGCAGACTGGTGAAATGGGCAGAAACATGGCAGATGAAATTTAACACAGAGAATTGTGAAGTAATATATTGTTCAATATGGCCTCCATTATTGGCCCTGAAATTCCGGCCGGAGTCTTCCCACGGGCATTTGACTCTGACCGGAGAATTTTTCCGACAGTACCTGGTGGTCTGGGAGGAGCGTGGGATTCCGGTGGAGAGGCCTTCTCTTCCTGCACTGCGAAGCGCGCTACCATCCTTGAGGTTTCCACACAGAAGATGCAGTCATGTGTAACTGCTCAACCAATCAGGTGGAGTATTCTCAATTAATAGCAATGGGAACTCCGTATCTACGAGTTCTTAAGAGAAAAAAATTTCTGAGTTTTTAAAAAGTTTTTAAAATTATGGTTTAAAATAAATGTGTCAACCAAGGCTGACAATGTGCACATTGTGTAATTGATAGCCCACATGAAAAGAGTGAATAGTTATTTTTAGGTCTCCCGCTAGGTGAAAATGTGGTGGTAGTGCCCCAAAAGTGGTGGGGTGTGAGATACAGCCCCATTCCTACCCGCAGTGCGGCTGACATTATCTTCTCACCGGCTTATCACTGGGCAGTGGGCCCTTTTCATACATAAATCAGGGTCCTACGATGTACATAGGACCACAATTGCCATCTTTGGACCCAGCTGAATGGTGAATACACCACCGATACAACTCATGGTCCGAATTACAACAGTTTAAAATAAGCTAATTGGCTGCAAAGCGCTTTGGGACATCCTTAGCTCGTAAAAGACTCTAAATAAATGCAAGTCATCCTTTTCAGTTGAAGAGGAGCCCAGAAGGTAAGCGTTAGGTGCTCCTCCTAGCTTCCCAAAAACAACCTGGGCCACTGCCACACCGAGAATATATTCCCGCAGACCAACCTTGTTTCTGGTCTTGGAGGCCAGCCAATGCAAGTTTGGAGAGAGGCCTGGTCGATTTTGAGGGTCGAGTTTGATTTACATAAGGCTGGCGGGTTGCAGGCAGTAAACAAGCACCCCAAGGCAGACCACCAGCCCTATGTTAATGAGGCTCGGCCTTCAAAATGGTCTGGGCCGCCCACCAACACTATTGCGTGGAGGTGAAACTTCCACCCACCCCCAGATTCAACAGCACTGTCAGCAGAAACTTTAATTATCAAAGTCGCTTGAGGAGTTCAGGATGCAGTTGGATGCCAGGTTGGGTGAATTAGAATGCTAAAGAGGTGAGCTCAATGAGCCGAACTGTTTATTTTTACCAATTTTGTTTCTTTTCCTATATTTTTATGACCTTATCAAAGATATACAAAAGCCTAAGGTAATGTGGTAAAAATTTATAGTTAATGATCCCTCGTAAAAATGCTGCTCGAGGTTATAAGTTGCCAGTACATACAGCTCTTTTCTCGCCACCTTCAATGATTATTATGCAGATACAAACATATTAGAAAAATTATATCTATTTCATTTTACGATGCGCACATTGTGCGGCTGACAGCCCACATGGAATCATTTCAACAGCATCATCAGCACAAATTGTAAGTAACACGTATAGATCCAAATGGTACAAACTCCCCAAACATCTTCAACAGCCCTTCATAGTCATGTGTCAGCAGTGGTAGGGCTTCCGCACCAGTCACTTGGAATTTGGTACTAGTCAGAGCCTCTGGGAATGGTTAAACAAATGAAGCCATAGTGATTTGCACTATTTACAATCTATATTAATGACTTGGAAGAAGGGACTGAGTGTAACGTAGCCAAGTTTGCTGACGATACAAAGATTGGAGGAAATACAATGTGTGAGGAGGGCACAAAATATCTGAAAGAGGATATAGACAGGCTAAGTGAGTGGGCAAAAATGTGGCAGATGGAATATAATGTTGGAAAGCGTGAGGTCATGCACTTTGACAGAAAAAAATCAAAGAGCAAGTTATTATTTAAATGGAGAAGGATTGCAAAGTGCCACAGTACAGCGGGACCTGGGGATACTTGTGCATGAAACGCAAAAGGATAGAAACATAGAAACATAGAAAATAGATGCAGGAGTAGGCCATTCAGCCCTTCGAGCCTGCACCGCCATTCAATGAGTTCATGGCTGAACATGCAACTTCAGTACCCCATTCCTGCTTTCTAGCCATACCCCTTGATCCCCCGAGTAGTAAGGACTACATCTAACTCCTTTTTGAATATATTTAGTGAATTGGCCTCAACAACTTTCTGTGGTAGAGAATTCCACAGGTTCACCACTCTCTGGGTGAAGAAGTTTCTCCTCATCTCGGTCCTAAATGGCTTTCCCCTTATCCTTAGACTGTGACCCCTGGTTCTGGACTTCCCCAATATTGGGAACATTCTTCCTGCATCTAACTTGTCTAAACCCGTCAGAATTTTGAACGTTTCTATGAGATCGCCTCTCATTCTTCTGAACTCCAGTGAATACAAGCCCAGTTGGTCCAGTCTTTCTTGATATGTCAGTCCCGCCATCCCGGGAATCAGTCTGGTGAACCTTCGCTGCACTCCCTCAATAGCAGGAATGTCCTTCCTCAAGTTAGGAGACCAAAACTGTACACAATACTCCAGGTGTGGCCTCACCAATGCCCTGTACAACTGTAGTAACACTTCCCTGCCCCTGTACTCAAATCCCCTCGCTATGAAGGCCAACATGCCATTTGCTTTCTTAACCGCCTGCTGTACCTGTATGCCAACCTTCAATGACTGATGTACCATGACACCCAGGTCTCATTGCACCTCCCCTTTTCCTAATCTGTCACCATTCAGATAATAGTCTGTCTCTCTGATTTTACCACCAAAGTGGATAACCTCACATTTATCCACATTATACTTCATCTGCCATGCATTTTCCCACTCACCTAACCTATCCAAATCACTCTGCAGCCTCATAGCATCCTCCTAGCAGCTCTAGTATGCAGGTACAGCAAGTGATCAGGAAGACCAATAGTATCTTGGCCTTTATTACAAAGGGGATGGAGTATAAAAGCAGGAAAGTCTTGCTACAGCTATATAAGGTATTGGTGAGGCCACACCTGGAATACTGCGTGCAGTTTTGGTTTCCATATTAACGAAAGGATATACTTGCTTTGGAGGCAGTTCAGAGATGGTTCACTCGGTTGATTCCAGGGATGAGGCGTTGGACTTATGATGAAAGGTTGATTAGGTTGGGCCTCTACTCATTAGAATTCAGAAAAATATATCGAAATGTATAAGATTATGAGGAGGCTTGACAAAGGGAGGATGTTTCCACTGATGGGAGAGATTAGAACTAGAGGGCATGATCTTAGAATAGAGATGAGGAGAAATTTCTTCTCTCAGAGAGTTGTAAATCTGTGGAATTCACTGCCTCAAAGAGCTGTGGAAGCTGGTACATTGAATAAATTTAAGACAGAAATAGACAGTTTCTTAAGCGATAAGGGAATAAGGGGTTATGGGGAGCGGGTGAGGAAGTGGAGCTGAGTCCATGATCTTATTGAATGTCGGAGCAGGCTCGAGTGGCCGTATGGCTGCCTCCTGTTCCTATTTCTTATGTTCTTATGTCCAAATGGTCACACGCATGATTGTATTCGCTTAAAGTGTACATGAAATTCAAACAAAGGAAATTCAATTGCTTACTTCTGATTATAGTCAAGTTAAATCTAAATATTTCCCTTCTGTGTATCGACGATTGTTGTCAGTGATTGTGCCACTGTGTCAACCAAGCCAACATCCCCAGCATTGAAGCACTGATCACACTTGATCAGCTCCGCTGGGCAGGCCACATTGTCCGCATGCCAGACACGAGTCTCCCAAAGCAAGCGCTCTACTCAAAACTCCTTCACGGCAAACGAGCCAAAGGTGGATAGAGGAAACATTACAAGGACATCCTCAAAGCCTCTCTGATAAAGTGCAACATCCCCACCGACACCTGGGAGTCCCTAGCCAAAGGCCGCCCTAAGTGGAGGAAGTGCATCCAGGAGGGCGCTGAGCACCTCGAGCATTCTGAGAGCATGCAGAAATCAAGCGTAGGCAGCGGAAGGAGCATGCGGCAAACTTGTCCCACCCACCCCTTCCCTCAATGACTATATCTCCCACCTGTGACAGGGATTGTGGTTCTCGTATTGGACTGTTCAGCCACCTAACAGAGGAAGCAAGTCTTCCTCGATTCTGAGGGACTGCCTATGATGATTGATTGCACTCATTTCCGAATCATTGTTAGAGATGTATCTCTTTCTTGACCGGAATGGGCTCTGCGATTCCATGAAATTGGGAGAATTTTGAAAAATTATTCTTTGAAAACAACCACGACAAAATTAACAGAAATCACCATCTCCCTCCAGTCCCATTTGCTACTTATCTCATTAGCTGCTGATTTACCACTCCAAATCTGTCGCTACGCTTCAATGTCACACCCACTATCTAACTGACGCCAACGTTCTGTCTCTTCTCTAACTCTTAAACTGCCATTCCCTTCCGTTCGAAAACCTAATCAACGAACAGATTTTCATTGCAAAAATGCTCAAATAAATGAGTGAACAATGATTACCAGAAATGTAAGAACATTAATTTATCAGTGTATTGAAATTATTTTGAGCTAAAATTTGATTGATCTAATCTTAATGCATGGATACTTTGATATTACAAGCTGAATGGTAGAGCTTAAATGGTAGGTTTGAATGGCAGTGCGGGGACAGCATGCTTTGTTTCCCACCAACCACTGAGGGCCCGAATTTGATCACCTTACCGCCAATGCCGCTGACATCCCTTGTGAAGATCTGCCCAGTGCCACTTTCGAGGTGGGCTGGAGTGAGTGGGAAAGGAGAGCCGTCGGGACCACCCGCTGACGTCAGCGGACGGTCGAGCGGCGTAAGTGACCTCCCGCCCGCCGAGCTCATATATTTGATGCGGGCGGGAGTCAGCGGGAGTCGGGCGCCAGAACAGGGGTGGACCGCTGGCTGGAGGCTGGTCTGACCCCGACGGTAGGTAGAAAGATCCTGAAAAAATGGTTAGTGAACTTTAAAAAACATTTTTTTTCACAGCGACTTACCTCAATGGTGTCTCCTGACGGGCTTCCGATGGATTTTTTTTTTAATGATGATTTTAATTTTAAGCTCTTCGACCCCCCCCCGCCCCACATGGGCCCGACTCCATCCTCGGTGGCACTTGGGCGGCAAGCACTTCTGCCGCAGAGAATGAGACCTCCCGCCGGCTGCCGCCCAGATTGGCGGCGTACGTCGCTGCTTTGCCGCCCGACAACCTTCGAGGGACCTGGGTGATGAAAACCCCGCCCAAAGAACCGTCAGGCACCTCGGCAGCCATCGGCGGTCCTTTGGGCGGCACTTGGGCGAGCAGAAGCCTTCACCAAAGTGGAAGGGAGCAGCTTTAAATGAAAAAACAATGTATTGCCCTCGGTGAATATTTACTCATACAATATTTTACAGCCAATTATCCAATCGTGATCAAGATGGCCTGCTGGTAGAGTGGTAGCCCAACCCCACCGGATTCAGTCAAGTTGGCTGATTAACAATATCCGAATAAGCTCCCTATGAATTTTTCCTATTTGAAGGGAGTGTTGAGTCACATGTTGGGGGTTGAGTTATCAGGAGTATTCTTAAAGGGTTACTGCATTGTTACAGAATGGCACTAATTTTTGTTTGGAGGCTGACTTACTGGACAACACTGTTGGAGGAGTTCCCAGTACAGCACACCAACCGTGGCCCCCTCCACTGAGCACCCCCTGCCTCCCCACCGCCCTCCCCACCCCCAACCCCTTTCACAAAGGAGAGTCTGAAGCTTTCACTGGAGGAAATAGAACTAAGGAAAGTGGTAATTTGGGGAGATTTAACATGATCTGCATAAACGCCCTGTGGATTTTTCCCATTCTCATGGAGCATTGAGCCATGTGGTAGGGGGAGGTGGGGAAATTGACCAAATAGACCCAGTGCACAGCAAGCACATCATCAGGTGAATGGTGTCCCTGTTGTACTTTGCTCATGGGAGCAGATGAGGAAAATGTTCTCTGGACTGAGGTAAAGTGGCAGGTGAGGAACAGAAATAGCTGCTTACTGAAGCGAAGGGATGGATAGATAGACTCTGCATGTATCAAGCACTGATCCCAAAGAATGTTGTTGCTGTCACATCTGTAATGCAGCCTGCAAAACACCTCTCACATCATAAAGCTCCTAAATCTTTAAATTGGCCATTTCATTAGCATACTCTTGAAATAATTACAGTGCCTGGCCTGCTGAGTGTTTCCAGCATTTACATATACATTGCAAGACTGCTTTCACGCCAATAAAACATTAGCTTCTCAGTCTAACGAGGACAAAAGCTCTCAATGTTACTGTTTCTCCAACAGTGTTAAATCCTTTCTATCTTTGCAGAATGGGCTTCAATAATAAATGTTGAACCAAGAATCTGCAAACATTCCACATGCTACAAAGCACCTGATCAAAGCCTCTCCTTCCAACTACAACAACAACTTGCATTTATATAACGCCTTTAATGTAGTCAAACGTCCCAAGGCGCTTCACAGGGGTATTATTCAAAAAATTTGACACCGAGCCACATAAGGAGAAATGAGGGCTGGTAACCAAAAGCTTAATCAAAGTGGTAGGCTTGAAAGAGGAAAGAGAGGTAGAGAGACAGAGAGGTTTAGGCAGGAAGTTCCAGAACTTGGGGCCGAGGCAACAGAAGGCACGGCCACCAATGGCTGAGCGATTATAATCAGGGATGCTCAAGAGGGCAGAATTAGAGGAGCACAGATATATTGGTGGAGGGCGGGGGGTTGGGGTGAGGGCGGTTATGGGGTTGGAGGAGATTACAGAGCTAGGGAGGGACGAGGCCATGGAGGGATTTGAAAGTAAAGATCAGAATTTTGAAATCAAGGCATTGCTTAACCACGAGCCAATGTACGTCAGCGAGCTCAGCGGTGATGGGTGAGCGGGACTTGGTGTGAGTTTGGACATGGGCAGCCGAGTTTTGGATCATCTCTAGTTTATATAGGATAGAATGTAGGAGGCCAGCCAGGAGTGCATTGGAATAATCAGGTCTAGATGTAAAAAAGGCATGGATAAAAGCTTTGGTAATGGATGAGCTGAGGCAAGGGCAGAGATAGCCGAGGATTATAACCCATTCTAACATTCTTACCTATCTGTTTAATAGATTTATGCCTAACATTACAAATTGTTTTCATGGCATTAATGATGTTAGCCCTAGTTCAATTTGATTTGCATATTGGAATTAGCTATTGCAAAGCATCAAACACAAGACAGTGCAAACTTGCATTTATATTGTGCCTTTACCATAGGAAATGTCCCAAAGTGCTTCAGAGGATTATCAGACAAAAAAAGATTGACACTGTGCCAAACAAAGATCACCAATGATTCATATAAGAATATAAATAGGAGCAGGAGTAGGCCATTCAGCCTTTTGATCCTGCTCCACCAATCACAGTGTTCAGTTCCAATCGCAACTCCTCAGATAATGAAGCAGTCCATGCCCACATGCAACAAGCCCAGGACAACATTCAATCTTGGGTTGATAAGTGGCAAGTAACATTAGCACCACATATGTGGCAGGCAATGACTATCTACAACAAGCAAGAGGTCTAACCACTGCCCCTTGACATTCAACAGCATTACCATCGCCAAATGCCCCACTATCAACATCCCGGGGATCACTATTGACCAGAAACTTAACTGGACCAGCCACATAAATACTGTGGCTACAAGAGCAGGTCAGAGGCTGGATATTATGCGGCGAGTGACTCACCTCCTAACTCCCCAAAGCCTTTCCACTATCTACAAGTCACAAGTAAGGAGTGTGATGGAATACTCTCCACTTGCCTGGATGAGTGCAGCTCCAACAACACTCAAGAAGCTCGAGACCATCCAAGACAAAGCAGTCCGGTTGATTGGCACCCCATCCACCACCTTAAACGTTCACTCCTTCCACCACCGGTGCACCGTGGCTGCAGTGTGTACCATCTATAAGATGCACTGCAGCAACTTCAGCAGCACCTCCCAAATCAGCGATCTCTACCACCTAGAAGGACAATACCATCACCTGCAAGTTCCCCTTTAAGTAACACGCCATCTTGACTTGGAAGTATATCACCATTCCTTCATCATCGCTGGGTCAAAATCTTGGAGCTCCCTCCCTAACAATTTACTTCACCTCAAGACGGCAACGGTTCAATAAGGCGGCTCACCACCACCTTCTCGAGGGAAATTAGGGATGGGCAATAAATGCTGGCCTCACCAGCGACACTCATAAGGCAGGAACAAATAAAAAAATAAGATCATGACTGTTCTCCTGTCTCAACTCTATCATACTGCACGATCTCCATATCCCTCGAGTACCTTGGGCCAGCATTTTCCCCTCGCCGGGTTTGGAGGCCAGTTGGTTGGACAAATAGCGAAAATAGGCAGCGCGTCGGGAACGCGCCATCATCCCCCCTCCTCGCAGCTTTAACTCGGGCTTGTTTTCCAGCACGCTACTTACCCAATGGCAGAGGCTGGTGAGCTAATTAAACTCATTAAACGTGTGTTATCAGACCCATACCTGATGTTTTAACAGCAGCTTCTGAATTTAATGGTATAAGCCCACAGCTCGGGAACCTCGCCGGTGAAGGGGAGGCCGACGTTCAGTGGCCATTGCGCGAGGGCAGTCATTGATAGCAGATAAATAGACACACCTTACACCTCTTTAGTTGGCAAAGGGAAAGGCTCCATTCTGTGCATTCATTTCGATTTTTGAAGTTTGCAGGTCACCTCGGAAGCCACTCTCACCACATTTCTACTCAGTATTAGAACGTTGAAGAATTGTCCCTCTGATCACGACTTCACCTGCCATCTAGAAAATAGGTGCAGGAGTAGGCCATTTGGCCCTTCGGGCTTGCACTGCCATTCAATAAGATCATGGCTCATCACTCCCTCAGTGCCCCTTTCCTGCTTTCTCTCCATATCCCTTGATCCCCTTAGCCATAAGGGCCATATCTAATTCCCTCTTGAATATATCCAATGAACTGGCAACAACAACTCTCTGCGGCAGGGAATTCCACAGGTTCACAACTCTCTGAATGAAGAAGTTTCTCCTCATCTCAGTCCTAAATGGCCTACCCCTTATCCTAAGACTATGTCCCCTGGTTCTGGACTTCCACAACAGAGGGAACATTCTTCCCTCGTCTAACCTGTCCAGTCCCGTCATAATTTTATATGTTTCTATGAGATCCCCGCTCATCCTTCTAAACTCCAGTGAATAAAGGCCCAGTTGATCCCGTCTCTCCTCATATGACAGTCCAGCCATCCCTGGAAACAGTCTGGTGAACCTTTGCTGCACTCCCTCAATAGCAAGAACGTCCTTCCTCAGATTAGGAGACCAAAACTGAACATAATATTCCAGGTGAGGCCTCATTGAGGCCCTGTACAATTGCAGTGAGACCTCCCTGCTCCTATACTCTAATTCCCTAGCTATGAAGCCCAACATACCATTTTCCTTCTTCACCGCCTGCTGCACCTGCATGCTAACTTTCAATGACTGATGAACCATGACACCCAGGTCTCGTTGCACCTCCCCTTTTCCTAATCTGCCACCATTCAGATATGATTCTGCCTTTGTGTTTTTTCCCCAAAAATGGATAACCTCACATTTATCCACATTATACTGCATCTGCCATGCATTTGCCCACTCACCTAACCTGTCCAAGTCACCCTGCAGCCTCTTAGCTCCTCACAGCTCACGCCGCTACCCAGTTTAGTGTCATCTGCAAACTTGGAGATATTACACTCAATTCCTTCATCTAAATCGTTAATGTATATTATAAAGAGCTGAGGTCCCAGCACTGAGCCTTGCGGCACTCCACTAGTCACTGCCTGCCATTCTGAAAAGGACCCATTTATCCCGACCCTCTGCTTCCTGTCTGCTAACCAGTTCTCTATCCACGTCAGTACATTACCCTCAATACCATCCGCTTTGATTTTGCACACCAATCTCTTGTGCGGGACCTTGTCAAAAGCCTTTTGAAAGTCCAAATACACCACATCCACTGGTTCTCCCTTGTCCACTCT
Source organism: Pristiophorus japonicus (assembly GCF_044704955.1). Taxonomy (NCBI): domain Eukaryota; kingdom Metazoa; phylum Chordata; class Chondrichthyes; family Pristiophoridae; genus Pristiophorus; species Pristiophorus japonicus. Next base: position 35,144,438 of record NC_091977.1, read on the forward strand.
GCGAGTTACATCCTCAAAAAATTCCAGAAGATTCGTAAAGCATGATTTCCCTTTCATAAATCCATGCTGACTTGGACCGATCCTGTCATTGCTTTCCAAATGCGCTTTATTTCATCCTTAATGATTGATTCCAACATTTTTCCCACTATTGATGTCAGGCAACCCGGTCTATAATTAACCATTTTCTCTCTCCCTCCCTTTTTAAAAAGTGGTGTTTCAATAGCTACTCTCAAGTCCATAGGAACTGATCCAGAGTAGATAGACTGTTGGAAAATGACCACCAATGCATCCACTATTTCTAGGGCCACTTCCTGAAGTACTCTGGGATGCAGACTATCAGTCCCCGGGGACTTATCGGCCTTCAATCCCATCAATTTCCCTAACACAATTTCCCGCCTAATAAGGATATCCTTCAGTTCCTCCTTCTCACTGGGCCCACTGTCCCCTCGTACCTTCGGAAGGTTATTTGTGTCTTCCCTCGTGAAGACAGTACCGAAGAATTTGTTCAACTGGTCTGCCATTTCTTTGTTCCCCATTATAAATTCACCTGAATCCAACTGCAAGGGACCTACATTTGTCTTCACTAATCTTTTTCTCGTCACATATTTATAGAAGCTTTTGCAGTCAGTTTTTATGTTCCCTGCGAGCTTCCTCTCATACTCTATTTTCCCCCTCTTAATTAAACCCTTTGTCCTCCTCTGTTGAATTCTAAATTTCTCCCAGTCCTCAGGTTTGTTGCTTTTTCTAGCCAAATTATATGCCTCTTCCTTGGCTTTAACACTATCCTTAATTTTCCTTGTTAGCCATGGTTGAGCCACTTTCCCAGTTTTATTTTTACTCCAAACAGGGATGTACAATTGCTGAAGTTCATCCACGTGATCTTTAAATGTTTGCCATTGCTTATCCACTGTCAACCCTTTAAGTATCCTTTGCCAGTCTATTCTAGCCAATTCACGCCTCATACCGTCGAAGTTGCCTTTCCTTAAGTTCAGGACCCTAGTTTTCGAATTAACTGTGTCATTCTCCATCTTAATAAAGAATTCTATCATATTATGGTCACTCTTCTCCAAGGGGCCTCACACAACAAGATTGCTAATTAGTACCTTCTCATTACATATCAGCCAATCTTGGATGGCCAGCTCTCTAGTTGGTTCCTCGACATATTAGTCGAGAAAACCATCCCTAATACGCTCCAGGAAATCCTCCTCCACCGCATTGCTACCAGTTTGGTTCGCCCAATCAATATGTAGATTAAAGTCGCCCATGATAACTGCTGTACCTTTATTGCACACATCCCTCATTTCTTGTTTGATGCTGTCCCCAACCTCACTACTACTGTTTGGTGGTCTGTTCACAACTCCCACTGGCGTTTTCTGCCATTTGGTATTCCACAGCTCCACCCATACCGATTCCACATCATCCAGGCTAATGTCCCTCCTTACTATTGCATTAATTTCCTCTTTAACCAGCATGCCACCCCGCCTCCTTTTCCTCTCTGCCTATCCTTCCTAAATGTTGAATACCCCTGGATGTTGAGTTCCCAGCCTTGGTCACCCTGGAACCATGTCTCCGTGATGCCAATTAAATCATATCCGTTAATTGTTGTCTGCGCAGTTAATTCGTCCACCTTATTCCGAATACTCCTCGCATTGAGGCACAGAGCCTTCAGGCTTGTCTTTTTAACACACTTTGCCTCTTTAGAATTTTTCTGTAACGTGGCCCTTTTTGTTTTTTGCCCTCCACTTTTACTATTCTCCTTTCTATCTTTTGCTTCTATCTCCATTTTATTTCCCTCTGTCTCCCTGCATAGTTTCTCATCCCCCCACCATGTTAGTTTAACTCCTCCCCAACAGCACTAGCAAATACTTCCCCTCGGACACTGGTTCCAGTCCTGCCCAGGTGCAGACCATCCGGTTTTTACTGGTCCCACCTCCCCCAGAACCAGTTCCAATGTCCCGGGAATTTGAATCCCTCCCTTTTGCACCACTCCTCAAGCCATGTATTCATCTGAGCTATCCTGCGATTGCTACTCTGACGAGCATGTGGCACCAGTAGCAATGCTGAGATTACTACCTTTGAGGTCCTACTTTTTAATTTTTGCTCCTCGCTCCCTAAATTCGTCTTTTAGGATCTCATCCCGTTTTTTATCTATATCGTTGGTACCTATATGCACCACGACAACTTACTGTTCACTCTCCCTTTTCAGAATGTCCTGCACCCGCTCCGAGACATCCTTGACCCTTGCACCAGGGAGGCAACATACCATCTTGAAGTCTCGGTTGCAGCCGCAGAAACGCCTATCTATTCGCCTTAAAATCGAATCCCCTATCACTATAGCTCCCGCAGTCTTTTTCCTGCCCTCCTGTGCAGCAGAGCCACCCAAGGTGCCATGAACTTGGCTGCTGCTGCTCCCCACTGATGAGTCATCCCCTTCAACAGTACCCAACGCAGTGTATCTGTTTTGCAGGGGGATGACTGCAGGGGACCCCTGCACTACCTTCCTTGCACTGCTCTTCCTGTTGGTCACCCATTTATAATCTGGCTGTGTACCCTTTGCCTGCGGTAAGACCAACTCGCTAAACGTGCTATTCACGTCATTCTCAGCATTGTGGATGCTCCAGAGTTTCTCCACCTGCAGCTCCAGGGTCACAATGCGGTCCGTCAGGAGCTGGAGGCTGATACACTTCCCTCATACGTAGTCGTCAGGGACACCAGAAGCGTCCCTGACTTCCCACATAGAACAGGATGAGCATAACACGTGTCCGAGCTCTCCTGCCATGAATTAACCCCTAGATAAACTTAATTTGGCAACAACAATGCTAACTGTTACTTACTGATAAAGAAAAGAAAAAGAAAAGCTACTTACAATCACCAGCCAATCACTTACCCCCTTGGCTGAGACGTCACCTTTCGATTTTTTCTACTTTTTTGCCTCCGTGCTGCAGCTACACCAGCTGGCCTTTTGTAGGCCGCTTGCCTCCTGAACTCCCGCCTCTCACGAACCCCCGCTGCTCACTGACGGGCCTTTTTGTAGGCCGCTCGCCTCCCGAACTCCCGCCTCTCACGAACCCCCGCTGCTCACTGATCTCCACTTCCCTGCCCGCTCCCCATAACTCTTTATTCTCTTATCACTCAAAAATCTGTCTATCTCCGCCTTAAATACATTCAAAGACCCAGCCTCCTCAGCTATCTGCGGCGGAGTATTCCACAGAATTACAACCCTCTGAGAGAAGAAATTCCTCCTCAACTCAGTTTTAAATGGGAGGCCTCTTATTCTGAGACTATGTCCCCTAGTTTTAGTTTCCCCTATGAGTGGAAATATCCTCTCTGCATCCACTTTGTCGAGCCCCCTCATTATCTTATAAGTTTCAATAAGATCACTCTCATTCTTCTGAACTCCAATGTGTATAGGCCCAACCTACTCAACCTATCTTCATAAGTCAACCCGCTCATCTCCAGAATCAACCTAGTGAACCTTCTCTGAACAGCCTCCAATGCAAGTATATCCCTCCTTAAATACAGAAACCAAAACTGCATGCAGTACTCCAGATGTGGCCTCACCAATACCCTGTACGATTGTAGCAGGACTTCTTTGCTTTTATACTCTATCCCCCTTGCAATAAATGCCAACATTCCATTTGCCTTCCTGATTACTTGCTGTACCTGCATACTAACCTTTTGTGTTTCATGCACAAGGACCTGATGCAGCCACATGCTGTACGGACATCCTCCCACCCGCTCCCCCCACTACCACAACAACACCACCACAAATTATCCCTACAATGATCAAGCCATTGCTCTCACCGAAAGGCCCATAGCTCGAGGTTCAATAATGTGTCCCATTCACTCCAAGTGGCAAAACCACTTACAAGGCTTGAGGCAAAAATGGGCAAGGATCTCAAAGTAGTGAAAAGAAAAACATTTATGTGTGCATTCAAAGCAACTGAAACTTAGCACTAACACTTGTTGATACACCGATGTGCTTACCCTTGTGCATCTATGTTTGCGTCATTTTTTATTTGTGAGTGCTTCTAAAAAGCTGCAACCCCTGTGGCTTCAGTAGAGCAAGTTGCAGCCTGCTCACTTCCCTGCTGTGACTGCTGCAACTGAGTAAACACTTTTGCCGTGCGTCCTCTGGGCTTTGGAGCCTGTGAGGACCCCACCAAAGTCTGTTCCTCCTGTGACTGCAGGGGCAGACTCAGCCATCAAGGATTCGAGGAAGCATCTGGGGCTCTGACCGGGGTGGGGGGGGAGGCAATGGGGGAGAAGTGGGAGTGCTTTGAGAAGAGCCCCCACTTCCATGTCCCCTCTCACCATCACCCTTTCATGAGCCACCCGCATTTCCCTGCTAGCAAAGAGCTGGCAAGCACCTTGCTGCACAGCAGTGGGACGATGAAGGCCCAGGTTAACGTTTACATCCCTCCTTGAGAGGAGGGCTATGAATGCTTGCCAATAGTTGTCCACAGCTAGCATGTGCTTATGTGAGGGGCGCATTAGCCGCTCCATGCACCTGGCTGTCCTTTCCATGGACTCCTCCATTCGCTGAACATTTGCAGACATCACGGCTGCAAAAGATGCCAGAGTCTCATGCAATTGTTGCTGCCCCTCCAAGATCACCCTCTTTCTCGTTGGCCCCCGAGGCTCATGCAGCTGAGCAGAGCCTGGAGTGTCCTGCGCCCTCACCAGGTGACAACTCCACTCTATAACGCAAAGGAGCCACTGAGGTGTGCGTATCTGCGCTGGTGCTGTGTGCGCTTGGGGCTGGTGACAGTGCGCCCTCAGAGGCTGTCAGTTACTCTGAGGGGTCGTCTTCCTCCTCCTGCTGGACAGTGGAGGTGGTGGTGATTGTGGCAGAGTAAAGAGATGAATAAGAAGTGTTATAATAAGAATGGGTCAAGTTACCATTGCGCACATGATGACACTTCACTGCCTGCTGACATCAGTTACCATATGGGTGCCTGTTGTTTGCCATGGGCCTTAAGAGATGTGATTCTGTCACCAGGTTGCCTGAATGTGCCCCTCTCTCTGTCTCCCACATCTCCTGAGCTCCTGAAATTTTCCAGGGCCCCCTCCTCTGCTGCTGTGACATGTGCAAATACTGAAAAATCACCTCCGCTTCTCCACCTTGCCCTATTGTTGTGGGCTCTCGTCTCCTGCAATGAGTGAAAGAAGAGAAGTTTGAGTGAGAGTGATGAATGAAAGTAAGGAATGGATGTGAGGTCTGTAAAGGGTGACTATGAGGGTGTCAATGCCAAATGAACTCCTTCTGTTACTTGCTATGATTCCATTTGGATGAGGGTGAGTGTGAGGGGTGGGTAGTCAGTTTGGGATGTGAGTATGTAGATAGAGAGAGAGGGATGAGGCAAGATATGTTGGCGTAAGTAATTGTTGTATAGCTGTAAAGCATGCACTCCCATGTTCCGCCACCAGGGAGCACATCCCCTGAAGTCCCAAGGGATCCCAGCATTCCTTGGGAGCACTGTATATAAGCCGGCCCCTAAGGCCTATTCCTCACTCTGGAGTGTCTTAATAAAGACTGAGGTCATTGTTACTTTAACCTCCCTGTGTGCAGTCTCAACAGTGTTAGGAACACAATAACTGGCAACAAGTATATGAATACAACGCAAAGATGCAGCAAACTGTGGACATCCTGGAGAAGTTCGTGGAGGGTGAGGACTGGGAAGCCTATGTCAAACGGCTAGACCAGTACATTGTAGCCAATGAGCTGGATGGAGAAGGAAGCGCTGCATAAAGGAGAGTGGTCCTCCTCACGGTCTGCGGGGCACTGACCTACCGCCTCATAAAGAATCTTCTGGCTCCGGTGAAACACACAGATAAGTCGTTTGAGAAGCTGTGTACATTGGTTCGGGAGCATCTTAACCCGAGGGAGAGCGTGCTGATGGCGAGGTATCGGCTCTACACGTGCCAGCGATCTGAAGGTCAGGAAGTGACGAGCTACGTCGCCGAGCTAAGGAGACTTGCAGGACAATGTGAGTTTGATGGCTACCTGGAGCAAATGCTCAGAGACTTTTTGTACTGGGCATTGGTCATGAGACCATCCTACGAAAACCTTTGACTGTAGAGACACCGACCCTCAGCAAGGCCATTGCGATAGCACAGGTGTTTATGTCCACCAGTGATAACACCAAACAAATCTCTCAGCACACAAGTGCTAACAATGTTCATAAATTAACTGGAACTGTGTTTGCGAGCAGAAATGTACAGGGCAGAAACCACGAGTCTGCAACTGCCAGCAGACCTCAGGTGACCCAGATGACTCAGAGTCCACAATAAAGGATGAATGCAAAGGCAATTCACACCTTGTTGCCGTTGTGGAGGCTTCCATTCAGCCTATTCATGCCGCTTCAAAGGATATGTTTGCAAGAGCTGTGGAACAAGAGCTACAAGCTCTGCAAAGCCTGATAACCACCACATGGCAGAGGAAGATCGGTCCATGGTGGATCAAAGCAATATCGAACCTCAGAGAGAGAAGGCAGATGCTGAAGTACATGGGGTGCACACATTTTCAATGAAATGTCCATCTATAATGCTGAATGTAAAATTTAATGGCTTACTCGTAGCCATGGAATTGGACACCGGCGCTAGCCAATCCATCATGAGTAAAAAGATGTTTGAGAGACTGTGGTGCAACAAGGCACGCTGATCAGACCTGAGCCCCATCCACACGAAACTGAGAACGTACACCAAAGAGCTTATCATTGTCCTGGACAGCGCCATGGTCAAGGTCATCTTCGAGGACACAGTGCACGAACTGCCACTCTGGATTGTCCTGGGCGATGGCCCCATACTGCTTGGAAGGAGCTGGCTAGGCTAAATTTGCTGGAACTGGGATGACATCCGAGTGCTATCACATGTCGATAAGGCCTCATGTACCCAGGTTCTTAACAAATTTCCTTCCCTTTTTGAGCCAGGCATTGGAAACTTTTCCGGGGCAAAGGTACAGAGGCACGACCCATCCACCACAAGGCGCGAGCGGTACCTCACACAATGAGGGAGAGAGTGGAAATCGAGCTGGACAGGCTGCAACGCGAGGGCATCATCTCCCCAGTGGAATTCAGCGAGTGGGCCAGACCAATTGTTCCAGTACTCAAAAGTGATGGCACGGTCAGGATTTGCGGCGATTATAAAGTAACTATTAATTGTTTCTCGTCACAGGACCAATACCCGCTACCTAAGGCAGACAACCTATTTGCAATGCTGGCAGGAGGCAAGACATTCACCAAGCTCGACCTGACTTCGGCCTACATGACGCAGGAGCTGGAGGAGTCTTCGAAGGCCCTCACCTGCATCAACATGCACAAGGGACTGTTCATCTACAATAGATGCCCGTTCGGAATTCGGACGGCTGCAGCGATCTTCCAGAGAAACATGGGGAGCCTACTCAAGTCGGTACCATGCACGGTGGTTTTTCAGGACGACATATTGGTCACGGGTCGGGACACCGTCGAGCACCTACAAAACCTGGAGGAGGTCCTCCAGTGACTGGATCGCGTAGGGCTGCAGCTGAAGAGGTCGAAATGCATCTTCATGGCAGCAGAAGTGGAGCTTTTGGGAAGAAAGATCGCGGCAGACGGCATTCGGCCCACAGACGCCAAGACAGAGGCTATCAGGTAACAGAACGTCATGGAGCTGCGATCGTTCCTGGGACTTCTCAAAGATTTTGGTAACTTCCTACCGAGGTTAAGCACCCTCTTAGAGCCCCTACATGTGTTATTGCATAAAGGTGAGAACTGGGTATGGGGAAAAAAGCCAAGTAATTGCTTTTGAGAAAGCCAGAAACATTTTATGCTCCAACAAGCTGCTTGTATTGTATAACCCGTGTAAAAGACTTGTGCTAGCATGTGATGCGTCGTCGTACGGAGTCGGGTGTCTATTACAACAAGCTAATTTTGCGGAGAAGTTGCAACCTGTCGCCTATGCCTCCAGGAGCTTGTCTAAAACCGAGAGGGCCTGCAGCATGATTGAGAAAGCGGCATTAGCGTGTGTGTTTGCGGTAAAGAAAATGCATCAGCACCAGTTTGGCCTCAAATTTGAGCTGGAAACCGATCACAAGCCCCTCATATCCCTGTTCGCTGAAAACAAGGGGATAAATACTCATGCCTCAGCCTGCATACAAAGGTGGGCACTCGCACTATCAGTGTATAACTATACCATCCGCCAAAGGCCAGGCACCGAGAACTGTGCAAATACTCTCAGTCGGCTACCATTGCCTACCACGGGGGTGGAAATGGCACAGCCTGCAAACTTGTTGATGGTGGCGCAGCCCACAGACTTGTCGATGGTCATGGAAGCGTTTGAAAATGATAAATCACCTGTCTACTCGGGGGATCAAGGGGTATGGCGAGAAAGCAGGAAGAGGGTACTGAAGTTGCATGTTCAGCAATGAACTAATTGAACGGCGGTGCAGGCTCGAAGGGCCTGTTTCTATGTTTCTATGTCACGGCCCACCAGATTAGGACTTGGACCAGCCAAGATCCTCTGCTGTCCCTATTAAAAAACTGTGTACTGCATGGGAGCTGGGCCAGCATCCTTGTTGAAATGCAAGAGCTAATCAAGCCATTCCAACAGCAAAAGGACGAGCTGTCCATTCAGGCAGACTGCCTGTTGAGGGTAACTGCGTAGTGCTCCCTAAAAAGACGTTCATCTCGGATCTCCATAGCACACACCCGGGTATAGTAATGATGAAAGCGATAGCCAGATCCCACGTCTGGTGGCCCGGTATCGACTCTGACTTAGAGTCTTGTGTACGGCAATGCAGCGTTTGTGCTCAGTTGAGCAACGCGCCCAGAGAGGCACCACTAAGTTTGTGGTCCTGGCCCTCCAGACCATGGTCGAGGATCCATGTTGACTATGTGGGCCCGTTTCTCGGTAAAATGTTCCTGGTAGTGGTGGATGCTTTTTCAAAATGGATTGAACGTGAAATAATGTTGGAAAGCACCGCCACCGCCACCATTTAAAGCCTGAGGGCCATGTTTGCCACCCACGGCCTGCCTGACATACTGGTCACCAGTGCTGAATTTAAAAAATTCATGACCCACAATGGGATCAAACATGTCACCTCGGCCCCGTTCAAACTAACCTCCAATGGGCAGGCAGAGCGGGCAGTACAAACAATCAAACAGAGCCTCAAATGAGTCACAGAAGGCTCACTCCAAACCCGCCTGTCCCGAGTACTGTTCAGCTACCGCACGAGACCCCACTCGCTCATAGGGGTGCCCCCGGCTGAGCTACTCATGAAAAGGACACTTAAAACCAGACTCTCCCTGGTTCATCCCAACCTGCATGATCAGGTAGCGAGCAGGCAGCAGCAACAAAATGTAAACGATGGTCGCGCCACTGTGTCACGGGAAATTGATCTGAATGACTCTGTGTATGTGCTAAACTATGGACATGGTCCCAAGTCAATCGCGGGCACAGTGATAGCTAAAGAAGGGAGTAGGGTGTTTGTAGTCAAACTCGACAATGAACTCACTTGCAGAAAGCACCTGGACCAAACGAGGCTGCAGTTCACAGACTGCCCTGAACAACACACAGCAGACACCACCTTTTTCGAGCCCAGAACACACACCCAAAGGATCAACGACACCACCCCGGACCAGGAAATCATACCCATCACACCCAACAGCCCAGCAAGGCCAGGCTCACTCAGCAGCCCTGCAGGGCCAATAACATGCCAGCCCATTGAGGGCACAGCCAACACACCAGAACAGACATTTGTACCGAGGCGGTCCACCAGGGAAAGAAAGGCTCCCGACCGCCTTACCTTGTAAATAGCTTTCACTTTGACTTTGGGGGAGAGTGATGTTGTGTATGTGTAAAGCATGCACTCCCATGTTCCGCCACCAGAGAGTGCATCCCCTGAAGTCCCAAGGGATCCCAGCATCCCTTGGGAGCACTGTATATAAGCCAGCCCCAAAGGCCTATTCCTCACTCTGGAGTGTCTTAATAAAGACTGAGGTCACTGTTACTTTAACCTCCCTGTGTGCAGTCTCATCAGTGTTAGGAAAACAATAGTAATGATGTGCAGGAGCAAGACTGGGAAGGCAGAATGATGGAGTTGTGTTGACAGGCACTTCAGGATGAGGGTGACTGTGGCATCACACTCACTGTTTCTAACCTCATGAGGTGATTGAAGTGGTACCTATGGTGTATCCAGGCCCTCCTGACCACATCCCCGCTGCTGACCTCCTCAGCAATATCCAACCAGGCTCTCTTTGTTGCTTGTGGAGGTCTCCTTTGCCAATCAGCTGGGAAGAGAACCTCACTGCGTCTACTAGAGTATGAAAGGAAGGATCCGAGAACTGGGGTGCAGCCCTCTGCCTTTGGCTGTCCATGTTTCAAAAGGTTATCTCTCCTGTGGCCCTTTATCGACACTGTCATGTATGCTCGTGTGAGTATGCTCACAGGTTTGTAGAGCTGTTGCATTGTGAGTGGCTTAGCCAGTCACATGATGTTCACAAGGTTCAATAAAACCCCAGTCAGTTGAGTCTGGGTCCTCCACAATGAGGTATGCAGTTGTGAGCCTAGTGGATGAACTGGTAATGTGTAGTGTGATTGTTAAACCTTTGTTAATAAACCAACTAGTTCTTACTAACAATGTGTTGCGATGAATTCTGAAGCAAAAAACCCATGAAGCAAATACATTTCAGACACCTTCCACCCTCCTCTCGAAACCTGTAACTGAGTTGAGGCTGCTTTAAATATGAGCGCTGGAAACGATTCATCAGACCCGCACCATTTAATAGGGCCGGGAAATGCGTGTGACTCTTTTAATTCAGGCCAATAAGTGAAAGTCATGCCGAGCAGTGCGTTGCTGAAAACTTCACATTTCGGAGCCGCTACTCCTCCCACATGCACCCAACCCAAAGCAAAGGTGAAAATTCTGGCTTTAGTATCCAAAAATCTCGCGATCTCTGTCTTGAATATACTCAACAACTGAGCATCTACATATTATTCATATCATCATCATCGGCAGTCCCTCAAAATCTAAGAAGACTTACTTTCACTGTAAAAGTGAGTTCTCAGGTGACTGTACAGTCCAATGCAGGAATTACGGTCTCTGTCACAGGTGGGGCAGACAGTCATTGAAGGAAAGGGTGGGTGGGGAATCTGGTTTGCTGCACACCCCTTCCTATGTTTTATGATCAGCCATGATCTTATTGAACGGTGGTGCAGGCTCGAAGGGCCAAATGGCCTACTGCTGCACCTATTTTCTATGTTTCTTGATTTCCGCATGCTCTCGGCAACGAGACTCGAGGTGCTCAGCGCCTCCCAGATGCTCTTCCTCCACTTCGGGCGGTCTTTGGCCAGGGATTCCCAGCTGTCGGTGGGGTTGTTGCATTTTATCAAGGAGGCTTCGAGGGAGTCCCTGAAACATTTCCTCTGCCCACCTGGGGCTCGCTTGCCGTGTCGGACCTCCGAGTAGAGCGCTTGCTTTGGGAGTTTCGTGTTGGGAATGCGGACAATGTGGCCGCCCAACGAAGCTGGTCGAGTGTGGTCAGTGCTTCAATGCCGTGGATGTTAGCCTAAGCGAGAACATTGAGGATGATGATGATTATTCATATATTTGGAGGGAACCCAAGAAGAAAATGCAGAGATTGAAGTCACAGTACTTATATTCACTCTAGAGAAATGTCACGACATGAAACATTATAAAGCACTGTTTATGTAGTTGAATCAAAGCATTCTGTTAGATTCCATCTTTACAACTCTGTACTTAGTAGGAAATTTTGCAATTTACTGTTCTTGCACAGAGGTTCAAACAGTGGGAGCACATATTGCATGTTCTGAGGTCAACGTGCCTAATCTGCAGCCCACATAATTTTCCGTCCATCAGTGGTAATGGATAGAAAATCACACAGGCCGTGCATCAAGTGTGCTTATGTTTATCTATTTTTCCTGTAGCTAATTCATAGTATGCATCCCCATTGTGCAAGCTCAGTGCCGGAACACAACATGTAAAATCCCCCCCCCCCAGTGTGATTGTAGAAGTCATCAACAACTGCAGTTCATTTTTACCAAGTCCTGATTTATTGTTCATTTAGTACAGATGCTAGCCCTTCCTGTTAGGTGCAAATTTGAATGAGACAGCTTTTTCAGTCCCCCTAATGCAATCCACAATCCCCACCACTTATACCATCCATGCTCATCACGGGCAGCCGCCTATATCAGGCAAATAACGCTAACCATTTGCTATTACCTAAGGAGCCAATTGCAAAGGCACCGCTTATAACGTAAGAATCGTACCGACTGGTTCGGGCAGTTACAATAACTACTTATCCTGCACTTACCGTTGATTTCAGGCGATGTCGGGTCTTCAATGGGCTGTTTGCACTGAATTAACATGCAAATTTCTTAGTGATGCAATTCTGGATGCAACCGAAGACAATTACAAGAGGTAGTTACGTCGTTTTTTAAAAATAATATTGTGGTTCGTTTGCTTTCTGGATTTACCGTCCACCGCATATAGTGGGCAAATCGTGGTATATTGAAACACGCCCGCTATAAACAGCATGGGAACAGTAATAGAATTCACATATTGGGTACAGTATTCAAACTGTATTCAAAGAGTTAACATTTTCCCTGCTAAATAAACAGGAATCTCATTAACACAACAAATGGTCGAAGAAATTTAAATGGACCCAAGTGTCTATTGGATCTGGACTGCTGATAATTACATTGGAGCTGTCACAAAGCTCGGTATAAAAATGCAGAACCCAACTGTTGGCTTCAATGATCAGATCCACTGAGGTTTCCACTTTCTCTTCAATTTTCTACCCTGAAAGATTCTTTTTATTCAATCGTCTTTATCAGCTGCACACAGCCTCAGCTCCCAGCTATAGATTCATAGGCATCAATGAAAGGATGGGAAAGACATACTGGAAAGAAAATGCATCTAAAATTAAATGAACCATTGTATTGCCTACAATGCACATAAATATTATTATTAAATGTGGTGATAGCAACGGGTAAAATAAACACCATCGCAAGGAAGTAAATAAATGTCATAGCTCACGGATTAATGGGATGAAGAGTGAATGTCCTTAGCTCAGCTGCTGCAGGCAAATCTGTCAAAGTATTTCGAAACACAAAGGATCCCATGCGAGGTACCAGAGAATGATGGGTGCCAATGGAATTGTATCTGACAAGGAGCACATTCAGGGGAGGAGAAGCAGAGGAGAGGAAACTGATGGGGAAAAAAGTAAGTGCAGAAAACAAACTAATCAAAGACGAGACAAGGGCAATGCAAGCAAATCTCTTTACACAAACACCCACAAAACATTTAGGGGGAGATATTGCATAGAGCCCTTTTTTGGGGCAGTAACTTTTCTGAAACGAGTGCACAACAGCAAGAAGAGGGAGAGGACCAGAGGTGGCCCTCCATTTTTCACCACTTTAACTGCAGCAGAGGAGGTTGCCCTGGAGGTCTCAAGATTAGCAGAGCATCCCTGGGATCCGTGGGCCTTGACACAGGCGTACGCCTGGAGTCTCAAGACCCGAATTCTCGGTAGCTTTGGAGCCAGGAGGTAAGTGCGTAGACCATTCGCAGGTCAGAGGTCCACTCCGGAGGTAGCCTGCGACCTCAAATGCAAGGCCGGTGACTATACTTCAAAAGTACTTAATTGGCTGAAAAGTGCTTTGAGACGTGCTGAGGTCGTGAAAGGCATTAAATAAATGCAGGTGTTTCTTTCTATAGTGTATGAATAAAGAGGCTGACCAGATACTGTGAACTCAAAGTAAAGTGTGACCTTAGTGTTTTATTGCAGGTCTCCAGAGTGCCTCTCCAACCTGTGAAGCTTCCTTAAATACCTGTGCTCTCAAGGGATTGTGGGATCCTTTGGGACTCCAGGGCATGAGCCCTCTGGTGGTTAAGCAAGGTATTTATAGGTTTACATATATAACACTTTCTTTTCTTTCTTCTTTCTCTTCTCAATGTTTTTTTTTCTTTTTTAGCATGTTCTCCCTTCCGCTGCTACTTCAGCCATTTTGTGTGTAGCGGCATCAGAAAGATTCCATGATCTAGAGTTTCCTCCTTTTTTGCCTGCTTACTGCCCACTTAACATTAATTTTACCGCTGAAATGATGTATAACAACCACAAAATGGAAACTGTTGGGCATTTTTCGGATACTTATCGCAGAACGTTACTTTCCCTATGTGCGGAAAAATAATACTGCTCTCCCACTTTTTTTGGGTAGATTCATCATAACGGGTGAAATCAAAGCCCATAATATCGCTCAGCATTACTTTCCGCACGGAATTAACGCCACGATTCAATAATACTGACCGCCCACTTTTTTTTTGTAGTAAAGACCACATTTGGCGAAACTAACGCCCAGGAGATCACCCACCGTCACTTTCACGATCTTGCACAAATATCACCCACAATATCACTTACCCAAAAAACCGCCCAGAAAAAGTGGAACTGTTCTGAACTAAAGCCAGCGGTGTGGCTGCCATTTTTTAAATCGCAAGTTGCTTCATTCAAAAGGCTGCTTCAACTTTGGGGGAATTTGCATTGACTCTGGAGTTCTTCTCAGGTGAAGTGGCATACTTTCAGACATACTTTCAGACTCTGGACCATTGGGGGTTTACTCGAGGTGTATTTTAGTGAGGAAATTATTGATTCTGATTAATCGCTATTATACTTTCATTGCAATGGGGCCAGCCATTTCTCAGCCTGCATCGATTAATATGCAGATGCTGCAGAGTTCAGATGGGTCAATGTGTGATGCACATCATGATGTCCCCAATTTAAGATGTGCAAGAATGAGGAGGAGGGCCAGACCATGCACACCCCGCACGTACAGGGAAAAGAGGTCTTACCTCGATGTGTCCGACCACACCAGCCTCCGGAGACTGCGCTTCCACAAGGTGGTGATCGATGAAATCTGTGAGCTCATCAGGCCATATATGCAGCCTGCCATCAGGACATCAGTGTCGGTCGAGGCCAAGGTCACCGCAACACTGTGTTTATATGTGTCCGGTTCCTTTCGGGCCTCCGCAGTCGAGATTTGCCCTCTGTCTCACTATGCAACCCATTGCTGCATTAGACAGGTCACGGAGGTCCTGAACACGATTTTATCAGCTTCCCCATGATCACGGAGGCTCAGACTGACGGGGCTGCAGCATTCTACGGCATTGCTAAGTTCCCCAGTGTGCAGGGAGCTTTACAGTGCACTCACATTGCCATGCGGCCACCTTCTCAGGACCCGGAGTGTTTTCGTAACAGAAAAGGATTTCACTCCCTAAAGGTCCAACTAGTTGCCGACACAACCAGATCATCATGGCAGTGAATGCCAAATGTCCGGGCAGCTTCGATGAGGCTCATATCCTGCGTGAGCACGCTGTCTCTGACATATTTTAGGGTCAGCCACAAGGACAATGCTGGATGCTTGGTGATAACCAATATGGCCTGGCCACCTGGCTGATGACCCCCCACCTGCGTGACCCCCACACCGAGGCCGAGAAGCTATACAACCAGAACCACAGAGACACACGCAATATGGTCCAGAAATTATTACTGTGCTTAAGCAGTGCTTCAGATGTCTGGACCACTCAGGAGGGGAGCTACAATACAACCCTGAGCAAGTAGGTAAATTCGTGGTCGTGTGCTCCATGCTGCACAATCTGGCTATCAGGAGGTGCCAAGAATTGCCAGAAGGGATTGATGCTCCACCTCAGGAAAGAGAGGAAGAGGATGACGAGGGGCTGGAAACTGACCTAGGGCCAGACAATCAGGCTGGCTATGCAACCATGCCCACAACTGCTTCCAGACCACAGGAAAGGGCCCGTTGTGGCTACATAGCTGTAAGACTCTTACATGAGGAGCAGATATCTGAATGGTGTGCCTGAAAGAATGTTGCTGTGAGTGACAATGCTGACACACTGCTGTGTGTGTGCAGCTCAGACATCAATGGTGCCCATCAACTTGATGCCAGTTAAAGTTTACTTTGATTGAAGTTAAGTTTTATTTAACCCTTTCATGTTAAGGAATCACCAGTGTGTAACGGTCCAGCTATCTGAGACAATGCACAACAAGGTTATGTTCAATAAAAAAAATGTCATACCAACATTGGTCTGAAATCATAAGTGTCAGAGGCAAATACACCCAACCCCCGCCCACACCCCAATTTTTCCACCATTGACATCAATCAAATGTTCAACACGTCCAGCAACACAGAATACAAAGGCAAAGCAGGAGCGTGGTCCCCAGCCCCATACATTACAACAAATTGTAGACACCCAGAAGGAGATATAATACAGCCAGCACCTGCGGACATGCATCTCACTTTCCTTCCCCCCTCCCCTTCTTCTATCCACCTCTACCCCTTCCCCTCCTCACTCCACAGCGTCTGGCCGAGGAGTTCCTCAGGTGGTGCCTTATTGGGGGGAAGAAGGCAGAGGCGGTGGTTGCACGGGTACGGGAAGGGCGGGGGGGTGTGCCGAGGGGGCAATATTCTCTGATGCAGGAGCAGGATCTTGGTCCTTGCTCTCGTCTGTCGTTCGCAGTGGTCGTGTGGAACCGAGAGGTGGAATGCCACGCTCGGGGGCCACTGGGAGGCCTGTGCCAGCAGTGTTCCTGGCTATCATAGAAACATAGAAAATAGGTGCAGGAGTAGGCCATTCGACCCTTTGAGCCTGCACCACCATTCAATAAGATCATGACTGATCATTCCCTCAGTACCCTTTTCCTGCTTTCTCTCACAAGAACATAAGTACATAAGAATTAGGAACAGGAGTAGGCCATCTAGCCCCTCGAACCTGCTCCGCCATTCAATAAGATCATGGCTGATCCGGCCGTGGACTCAGCTCCAATTACCCGCCCGCTCCCCGTAACCCTTAATTACCTTATTGGTTAAAAATCTATCTATCTGTGACTTGAATACATTCAATGAGCTAGCCTCAACTGCTTCCTTGGGCAGAGAATTCCACAGATTCACAACCCTCTGGGGGAAGAAATTCCTTCTCAACTCGGTTTTAAATTGGCTCCCCCGTATTTTGAGGCTGTGCCCCCTAGTTCTAGTCTCCCCGACCAGTGGAAACAACCTCTCTGCCTCTATCTTGTCTATCCCTTTCATTATTTTAAATGTTTCTATAAGATCACCCTTCATCCTTCTGAACTCCAATGACTAAAGACCCAGTCTACTCAATCTATCATCATAAGGTAACCCCCTCATCTCCGGAATCAGCCTAGTGAATTGTCTCTGTACCCCCTCCAAAGCTAATATATCCTTCCTTAAGTAAGGTGACCAAAACTGCACGCAGTACTCCAGGTGTGGTCTCACCAATACCCGATACAGTTGCAGCAGGACCTCCCTGCTTTTTACTCCATCTCTCTCGCAATGAAGGCCAACATTCCATTTGCCTTCCTGATTACCTGCTGCAGCTGCAAACTAACTTTTTGGAATTCATACACAAGGACCCCCAGGTCCCTCTGCAGTGCAGCATGTTGTAATTTCTCCCCATTCAAATAATATTCCCTTTTACTGTTTTTTTTCCCAAGGTGGATGACCTCACACTTTCCAACATTGTATTCCATCTGCCAAACCTTAGCCCATTCGCTTAACCTATCTAAATCTCTTTTCAGCCTTTCTGTGTCCTCTACACAATCCGCTTTCCCACTAATCTTTGTGTCATCTGCAAATTTTGTTACACTACACTTTGTCCCCTCTTCCAGGTCATCTATGCATATTGTAAACAGTTGTGATCCCTGTAGCACACCACTAACCATCGATTTCCAACCCGAAAAAGACCCATTTATCCTGACTCTGCTTTCTGTTCGCCAGCCAATTCTCTATCCATGCAAATACACTTCCTCTGACTCCGCGTACCTTTATCTTCTGCAGTAACATTTTGTGTGGCACCTTATCAAATGCCTTTTGAAAATCTAAATACACCACATCCATCGGTACACCTCTATCCACCATGCTCGTTATATCTTCAAAGAATTCCAGTAAATTAGTTAAACATGATTTCCCCTTCATGAATCCCTGCTGCGTCTGCTTGATTGCACTATTCCTATCTAGATGTCCCGCTATTTCTTCCTTAATGATAGTTTCAAGCATTTTCCCCACTACAGATGTTAAACTAACCAGCCTATAGTTACCTGCCTTTTGTCTGACCCCTTTTTTAAACAGAGGCGTTACATTAGCTGCTTTCCAATCCGCTGGTACCTCCCCAGAGTCCAGAGAATTTTGGTAGATTATAACGAATGCATCTGCTATAACTTCCGCCATCTCTTTTAATACCCTGGGATGCATTTCATCAGTACCAGGGGACTTGTCTACCTTGAGTCCCATTAGCCTGTCTAGCACTACCCTCCTAGTGATAGTGATTGTCTCAAGGTCCTCCCTTCCCACATTCCTGTGACCAGCAATTTTTGGCATGGTTTTTGTGTCTTCCACTGTAAAGACCAAAGCAAAATAATTGTTTAAGGTCTCAGCCATTTCCACATTTCCCATTATTAAATCCCCCTTCTCATCTTCTAAGGGACCAACATTTCCTTTAGTCAATCTTTTCCATTTTATATATCTGTAAAAGCTTTTACTATCCGTTTTTATGTTTTGCGCAAGTTTACCTTCATAATCTATCTTTCCTTTCTTTATTGCTTTCTTAGTCATTCTTTGCTGTCGTTTAAAATTTTCCCACTCTTCTATTTTCCCACTAACCTTGGCCACCTTATACGCATTGGTTTATAATTTGATACTCTCCTTTATTTCCTTGGTTATCCACGGCTAGTTGTCGCTTCTCTTACCGCCCTTCTTTTTCACTGGAATATATTTTTGTTGAGCACTATGAAAGAGCTCCTTAAAAGTCCTCCACTGTTCCTCAATTGTGCCACCATTTAGTCTGTGTTTCCAGTCTACTTTAGCCAACTCTGCCCTCATCCCACTGTAGTCCCCTTTATTTAAGTATAGTACGCTCGTTTGAGACACTACTTCCTCATTCTCAATCTGTATTACAAATTCAACCATACTGTGATCACTCATTCCGAGAAGATCTTTTACGAGGAGATCGTTTATTATTCCTGTCTCATTACACAGGACCAGATCTAAGATAGCTTGCTCCCTTGTAGGTTCTGTAACATACTGTTCTAAGAAACAATCCCGTATGCATTCTATGAATTCCTCCTCCAGGCTACCCCATGCGATTTGATTTGACCAATCGATATGTAGGTTATATATGTAGGTAATCCCCATGATTACCTCCGTTCCTTTTTCACATGCCTCCATTATTCCCTTGATTATTGCCCTCCCCACCGTGAAGTTATTATTTGGGGGCCTATAAACTACACCCACCAGTGACTTTTTTCCCTTACTATCTCTAATCTCCACCCACAATGATTCAACATTTTGTTCATTAGAGCCAATATTGTCTCTCACAACTGCCCTGATATCATTCTTTATTAACAGAGCTACCCCACTTCCTTTCCCTTCTTGTCTATCTTTCCAAATTGTCACATACCCCTGTATGTTTAATTCCCAGTCTTGGCCACCCTGCAACCACGTTTCTGTAATGGCCACCAAATCATACCCATTTGTAATGATTTGTGCCGTCAACTCATTTACTTTATTTTGAATGTTGCGTGCGTTTAGGTAGAGTGTTTACTAGTTTTTAAACCATGATTTTTAGTTTTGTCTCCTTTTTGTTTCCCTCTGTCTCCCTGCATTGGTTCCAATCCCCCTGCCATATTAGTTTAACTCCTCCCCAACAGCACTAGCAAACACTCCCCCTAGGACATTGGTTCCGGTCCTGCCCAGGTGTACTGGTCCCACCTCCCCCAGAACCGGTTCCAATGCCCCAGGAATTTGAATCCCTCCCTGCTGCACCACTGCTCAAGGCACGTATTCATCTGAGCTATCCTGCGATTCCTACTCCGAATAGGACGTGACGCTAGTTGCTATCCTGAGATTACTAATTTTATACAATCCATATCTCTTGATCCCTTTAGCCATAAGGGCCATATCTAACTCCCTCTTGAATATATCCAATGAACTGGCATCAACAACTCTCTGCGGTAGGGAATACCACAGGTTAACAACTCCTTGAGTGAAGAAGTTTCTCCTCATCTCAGTCCTAAATGGCCTACCCCTTATCCTAAGACTGTGTCCCCTGGTTCAGGATATCCCCATCATTGGGAACATTCTTCCCTCATCTAACCTGTCCAGTCCCATCGGAATCTTGTAAGTTTCTATGAGACTCCCCCTCATCCTTCTAAACTCCAGTGTATAAAGGCCCAGTTGATGCAGTCTCTCCTCATAGGTCAGACCCGCCATCCCGGGAATCAGTCTGGTGAACCTTCGATGTACGCCCTCAATAGCAAGAACGTCCTTCCTCAGATTAGGAGATTAAAACTGAACACAATATTCTTGGTGAGGCCTCATCAAGGCCCTGTACAACTGCAGTAAGACCTCCCTGCACTTATACTCAAAACCCCTAGCTATGAAGGCCAACATATCATTTGCCTTCTTCAACCCCTGCTGTACGTGCATGCCAACTTTCAATGACTGATGAACCATGACACCCAGGTCTCGTTGCACCTCCCGCTTTCCTAATCTGCCACCATTCAGATAATATTCTGCCTTCGTGTTTTTGCCCCCAAAGTGGATAACCTCACATTGACCCACATTATTCTGCATCTGCCATGCATTTGCCCACTCACCTAACCTGTCCAACACACCCTACAGCGTTTTAGCCTCATCCTCACAGCTCACACCATATCGCAAACTTGGAGATATTACACTCAATTCCTTCATATAAATCTTTAATGTGTATTGTAAAGAGCTGGGGTCCAAGCACTGAGCCCTGTGGCACTCCACTAGTCACTGCCTCCCATTCTGAAAAGGACCCGTTTATCCCGACTCTCTGCTTCCTATCTGCCAACCCGTTCTCTATCCACGTCAGTACATTACCCCCAATACCATGTGCTCTGATTTTGCACACCGATCTCTTGTGTGGGACCTTGTCAAAAGCATTTTGAAAGTCCAAATATACCACATCCACTGGTTCTCTGTTGTCCACTCTACTAGTTACATCCTCAAAAAATCCCAGAAGATTTGTCAAGCATGATTTCCCTTTCATAAATCCATGCTGACTTGGACCTATCCTCTTACTGCTTTCCAAATGCGCTGCTATTTCATCTTTAATAATTGATTCCAACATTTTCCCCACTACTGATGTCAGGCAAACCGATCTATAATTACCCGCTTTCTCTCTCCCTCCTTTTTTAAACAGTGGTGTTACTTTAGCTACCCTCCAGTCCATAGGAACAGATCCAGATTCGATAGACTGTTGGAAAATGATCACCAATGCATCCACTATTTCTACGGCCACTTCCTTAAGTACTCTGGGATGCAGACTGTCAGACCCCGGGGATTTATCGGCCTTCAATCCCATCAATTTCCCGAACACAGTTTCCCGCTTTATAAGGATATCCTTCAGTTCCTCCTTCTCATTAGACCCTCGGTCCCCTAGTATTTCCAGAAGGTTATTTATGTCTTCCTTCATGAAAACAGAACAAAAGTATTTGTTTAAGTGGTCTGCCATTTCTTTGTTCCCCATTATAAATTCACCTGAATCTGACTGCAAGGGACCTTTGTTTGTTTTCACTAATCTTTTTCTCTTCACATATCTATAGAAGCTTTTGCAGTCAGTTTTTATATTCCCAGCAATCTTCCTCTCATATTCTATTTTCCGCCTTCTAATTAAACCCTTTGTCCTCCTCTGCTGTATTACAAAATTCTCCCAGTCCTCAGGTTGCTGCTTTTTCTGGCCAATTTATATGCCTCTTCCTTCGATTTAGCACTATCCTTAATTTCCCTTTTAGCCACGGTTGAGCCATCTTCCCCGTTTTATTTTTACTCCAGACAGGGATGTACAATTGTTGAAGTTCGTCCATGTGATCTTTAAATGTTTGCCATTGCCTATCCACTGTCAACCCTTTAAGTATTCTAGCCAATTCATGTCTCATACCATCGATGTTACCTTTCCCCAAGTTCAGGAGCTAGTTTCTGAATTAACTGTGTCACTCTCCATCTTAATAAAGAATTTTACCATAGTATGGTCACTCTTCCCCAAGGGGCCTCGCACAACAATATTGTTAATTAGTCCTTTCTCATTACACATCACCCAGTCTAGGATGGCCAGCTCTCTGGTTGGTTCCTTGACATATTGGTCCACAAAATCATCCTTAATACACTCCAGGAAATCCTCCTCCACTGCATTGCTACCACTTTGGTTAGCCCAGTCAATATGTAGATTAACGTCGCCCATGATAATTGCTGTACCTTTATTGCAAGCATCCCTAATTTCTTGTTTGATGCTGTCCCCATCCCCATTACTACTGTTTGGTGGTCTGTACACAACTTCCACTAGCGTTTTCTGCCCTTTGGTATTCCGCAGCTCTACCCATACTGATTCCACACCATCCAGGCTAATGTCCTTCCTTACTATTGCATTAATTTCCTCTTTAACCAGCAACGCCGCCCCACCTCCTTTTTCTTTCTGTCCATCCTTCCTAAATGTTGAATACCCCTGGATGTTGAGTTCCCAGCCTTGGTCACCTTGGAGCCATGTCTCCGTGATGCCAATTACATCATATCCATTAACTGCTATCCGCGCAGTTAATTCGTCCACCTTAATCCAAATACTCCTCGCATTGAGGCACAGAGCCTTCAGAGCCTCCACCATCCGCGGAATGTACTCAGTTATTATGGCCAGCTGTCGGGATATGCCCCCCAATGCTTTGATGAGCTGGTCACCAATGTCTACAGTCCTCCTGGACGACGGTACCATCTCTCCGCTGTCATGTGGCGCTCGTGGACCAGACCTGCCACGTCCACGAGTCCTCCGCGGGGTCGGCGCTGTCCTGGAGACAAATGGGGTGCCCTGTGGCGAGGTGCTTGAGGCCGGCATCTCCAGAGTGGAGGCGGGAATGACCGGAGGACCACTAGATGGCCTTGGGTTGGAATGGCTTCTGGAGCTTGGCGATACAGGTTCCTCGAAGTCGGCGCTCTCATCCATGGATAACAGACCCAGCGGATTAATGGGCGATAATCGGAGCTCCTCAGCAACAGATGTAGTAGGTTCATCCACCTACTCCTGCCCTGCACCCCCACCTTCTGGCCTCTGTGGTCTTGCCTGGAGCTGCGCTGCTGGCTGAGCTACAAAACACAAATTAGGTTATTAGAGAAGAAGGGGGTGCTAGGGTCACATGGTGGGTCCCGCACAACACACAGCATAACACGACAAAAGCACCACCGCTATCAAAATCATCGCAGACATCACATTTCATGACCATCAACACATTTGCCTTGCAATGATTTTCATTAGGCCAGCATTATTTGTCGGACACGTTTAGAAATCATCTATCATATATGATTGTTCGGATATGAGTGAGTGTGGCATCTATTGACTTTCGCATCACTTCAGGGTCTGCAGAAGCTTCTGTGGCAGTCCGGGTGTGCTTCCCCACAAGTATGAGCGCCCGCTGCTCCATGTCAGTGATGTCGCTGGGGGCTGGTGGCCCCCCCACCCGTTCGCCTCTGCATGGACCTCATCGTCGAGAGCTTCTTCTGTAAAAGGTGACAGGACAACATGTCATGAGATCATTGTGTGCTATCATTGCTAGGTACTGTCACAGAGACTGATACAATACATAACTGACAGATGTAATCATGCTTATTATGATAATTATCATTCTTTACCTAAAGACGTGCACCGCAGGCTTTGAGGAAAACCTTCCCGGTAAAAGTAGAATACCTCACATCTGCTGAAGACTTCACATCTGCTCATGACTGTTACAAATCAAATTATATAAATACATAAGTACATGTAATTAAATGTAATACTTACTCTTGCAGATCCCACAAGGTCGCTCCATCGTTTGCGGCATTGGTTGCCCTCACACACCTCGTTGGTCGCCGACGAGACCACTTCTGCTATTTCGGTCCATATCTTCTGGTAGGCCTTTGGGATGGGCTTCCCACGCTCTCCCTGTGTCAAATCACCCCAGCGTAACATGACCTCCTGCAGGAGAGAGGCAGTTGCCTCGTCCGAGAACCTCCTGGCTCTTTTGCGGCCTCCAATGTGCTCCTCTCCCACCTTACTGCTCTCGCCAGCGTCAGTCTCCACAGCGTACTGTGATGCCTCCTCCTCTCCCTCCATTATAGGCCAAATTCGGACAAATATGTGGCTGGTAACAGCTAATTTTTATTCCCTTATTAGCTGTAAAGCTCTAAAGTCTTCTTCCTTTCTCCCAAAGCAGCCACACCACACCCACACACGCCTTCAGTCCCTCTCATCTCCCTCTCTCTCTGTCTCCTCTTCTGCTCATATCATGATGACCCTTAACCTCCTGAATCGCGGGAATCGAGCGTTGTCATGCCGTTGCTAAGGGCGGCGATACTTTGCGGCAGAAGGACAGCAAGATTTAATGCTACTGCCCATTTCATATCGCTCGTTGTAATGCCCAATTTAAAAAATAGAGACGAGGTACTTTGAGAATGGGCGAGAAGTCGGCGATCTGTAACACCAGATATAGCACCCATTTTTGGGCAATAAACACAAAAGTGTAGCCCATAGGTCTTTAAATTGTGGCACGTATTTTGTGTGTTGGATGACTGGGAGCCAACAAAGATTGGCGAGTATAGGGGAAATGAGCGAAAGATATTTGCTTCAGTATAGCATTGGGTTGCAGAGTTTTGACTCAGCTGAATTTATGGAGGGTGGAGGATGGGAGACCAGCCAGGGGATCATTTGAGTAATTAAGTCTGGAGGTGACAAAAGCATGTATGAGGCTTTCAGCAGCAGATGAGCTGAGGTAGCAGTGGGGGCAGGCAAGGTTTCGGAGGTAGAAGTCGGCAGTCTTTGTGATAGAGAGGATACAAGGACAGAAAGATAGATCTAGGTTTAACAGGATGCCAAAGCTGTGAATTGGTCTGGTTCAGCCTGAGAATGTGGCTGTGAAAGAGGGTGGACATGGAAAATGCCAGGATGAAGACAATGCTTTCCAATTTTCAGTTGGAGGACAATACAGCTCATCCAAGATCTATTGTTAGACAAGCAGTCTGATAGCATAAATGCAGTGTAGGTGGTCGAGTGAGGTGATGGAGAGAACATAAATAGAAAAAGGAGTAGGCCATTTGGCCCCTCTCCGCCATTCAATAAGATCATAGCTGTTATGATCGTGGCCTCAACTCCACTTACCGGACAGCTCCCCATAACTTGACTCCCTTATCATTCAAAAATCTGTCTACCTCCACCTTAAATATATTCAAAGACCCAGCCTCCACAGCTCTCTGGGGTAGAGAAATCCAAAGATTCACGTTCCTCTCAGAGAAGAAATTCCTCATCATTTCTGTTTTAAATGTGTGACCCTTATTTTGAAACTATGCCTCCTAGTTCTAGATTCTCCCATGTGGGGAAACATCCACCCTGAGAACCCCCCTCAGAATCTTATGTTTCAATAAGATCACCTTTCATTCTTCTAAACTCCAATGAGTATAGGCCCAACCTGCTCAACCTTTCTTCCCATGACAACCCCTTCATCTCAGGACTCAACCTCGTGAACCTTCTCTGAACAGCCTTCAATGCAAATATATCCTTCCTTAAATAAGACCAAAACTGTACGCAGCACTCCAGGTGTTATCTTACCAACTTTTAGCAGGACTTACCTACTTTTATATTCCATCCCCCTTGCAATAAAGGCCAACATTTCATTTGTCTTCCTGATTACTTACTGTCCTTGCATGCTAACTTTTTGCGTTTCATGTACAAGAACCCCCAGATCCCTTTGTACTGCAGCATTTTGTAATCGCTCCACATTTAAATAGGTTGAGCAGGTAGAGGTTAAGCTTGTGCAAGCTGAGCTCACATCTACAGATAATATCATCAAGGGCCATCATAAAGATGAGAAAAAGGAGGCATCCAGGATAAATCCTTGGGACACTTGTGAAGTGAGAATGTGAAGAGAGGGTGGGGGTGGGAAAGCCATTACAGAGATGGTACTGGCTATAAGATAGATGAGTGCAATCAAGCTAGGGCATCCAATTGAACTGGATGATGGAGGAAATGTACCTGAGGTTGAATGATGTTATTAGCAGTGTCAAAAGCTGTATAGAGCTTGAGGAGTAAGAGGAGGTATAATAATTTACAGTCACAGTCACAGAAACTGTTGTTCATGACTTTGGTTAGGGCTGTTTTGGTGCAGTAGGAGAAACAAGATGTTCAAGGGAGCAGATGGTGTCTCTCATGGTTATGTGATTGGAATTATTCATCTGCCCAGCTGTCGGTGGCATCGCCCCATCCCGCGGGGCAATTTCCGGGGGTGGGGTTGGCGCGGTGGCGCGCAGGCCGGTGATGTCATCACCGTGTTTGTGCAAAGCCCTTTTCGCGCAGCGAGCCCCGGGGGTGGGGTGGTGCTCTGGCCGCTGCACCCGGGCGAAAACCCTTTAGCGCCTCCGGGAGGCACTAACGAGCCTTTTTCAGAGGGACAATTTCAGCCCCCTTGACCGATTTGTCTGTTTTGTGCTCCAGATGTGCTATCTAAAAATGAATTTTCCCAGAAACTGGAGGAACCCCTTCAATGAGAACATTGGCCTGCAATAGCCATGAGTTCTGCTTTTGTTGCAATGAGTCCCAATGAGTTAAACTCGTTTTTTTAGCTAGTTCTTCCTGCATTCAAACCTGCGGTTATTACATTGACAGCCATTTCTGATCTCATTAATACATGTGTATAGTGAGACTTTCTGGATCTACAGCACCAAATTCAAATGGATGATGAGCTCTGTATCTTCCTTATTTTCAGTTATTTTCATATATATTTGATGTTAATTGATAAAGCTAGACTGAATTAAATACATTTTGATGTCAGCACTTGCATAAGCTCCTACTATGGATCTTCAATCTGCCAGGAGAGTTATTTTGGAAGGATTATATTACATGCTTTACATGTTGGAGAGACTTGAGAGACATGGGGCTATTATCTGATCTGATTTGAAAATAAATCTCACTGAAATGAGTTGGCTCAAAAGGCCTACTTTAGAGCGTTAAAAATAATTCAGCCCCAATTCTCACCGAGCAAAGAGATGTCGGCCAGTGAGATAGGTGCCGAGGTGGTACTGACACAGTCAATACTGGTTATGCTGAGCGATGATAATATTTTGCATGAGAAATGATCGAACAGTAATGCAGAAATGTGACAGTGGTGTGGTTTATTTTTGTAGAAATCCTAATGTGAGCCACATTAAAACTCGAACTGGAAGGTGAGAAATATTGTCACTTATTGGATGCACATCTCACATTAGAAGAAATATAGAAATGTAAATAGGATGGATAAAAATAATGCTTTGATTTGGTTGTATTAACTTTAAAAGAAATTAGGTAATTAAGTGATTGCAGAAGGTCTACCACACATGACATTTGTAATTAATTCTATCCGCTCTCTTTTCTTCATAATGATAATGTCCAGTTCTAATTTGTATGGATTCGGCTAAAACATCCACAGCAAAAGCATAAACTTTTGGATTTTTATGTTTTGGACACTGCTTTTAACTTTGCTGTTACTACAGAAGGGCAGATAGCATGACAGGTCAGTGGATAGTAAGGGTCTATTTCCATTGGTAGAGGGGTCTATTACGAAGGGGCATAATTTTAAGGTGTTTGGTGGAAGGTTTAGAGGGGATGTGACGGGGGGGGCTTCTTTACGCAGAGGGCCGTGGAGATCTGGAACTCGCTGCCTGGAAGAGTGGGGTGGATGCAGAAACCCTCACCACTTTTAAGAGATGGTTGGATGGGCACTTAAAGTGCCGTAACCTGCAGGGTTACGGACCTAGAGCTGGTAATTGGGATTAGACTGGATGACCTTTTGTGGCCGGCACAGATATAATGGTAAGTACTGCAGGGAATCGAATACAGCCAGGGTGAAATCCTGGACTAGTTTTCATCGCCTGGATGGGTCGGAGAGGAATTTTCCCAGATTTTTTTCTCCCTAATTGGCTTGGGTTTTTAAATCTAGTTTTTGCGTCTCCCAGGAGATCACATGGCTGCGGTTGGGGTGGAGTCTAGAAGGTTTTATTATAAGGAGTGTCGCAGTTGTGTGAGGAATGGTTGGGCTGGGTGCTCTTTGCCTTTCGTCATTGTTCGTAGGTTTATATGTAACATTTAGGGCTGCTGACCGAAGGCCGTGCGGCTTTTTGTCAGCTGGCGCGGACACGATAGGCCAAAATGGCCTCCTTCTGCGCTGTAAATTTCTATGTTTCTATGTTTCTAGGTCCAAACATGTTCCACAGGAATACACATTAGGTGGGCAGGGATGGGTCGATGGCTGAATGCAGGAAAGCATTGCAGGAAGGAACCTAAAGGAGGACCCTTTGTCATGTGATGGGAACCCATCAGGAAGATTGGTCAGTGCTCAAGACACAAAGGAATCTTTTCAGTCACCCAGACTTATTCGAGCCTTATCCCCAGGAACAGCCAGTTGACAAAGACACCGGCCGAAAAGGTGGTTCATTTGCTTTTTAGTTTTACTGCCTCAGGCAAAGGACTAACATTTGGCATGAGAAGAAGCATTTTCAGGTTTAAGAGAGGCAGTTTTGGCTGCCATCTTGCTGTTGCTCTCCTCTTCTACGCTTGCTTGCTTCGTTCAATGCACTCAAAGACCGAGCACCCCGTTTGGGACGGAGAGAAGAAACACCATCTCTGAGCAAAGAGAGCCTCGTTCATCGGCCGAAGTAGCGAGTAAGCCAGTGGAGTAACTGGTGAGTATTATCCCAGTCCACGCATTCTTTCGGACCAACGCATAGTGTGAAGGGGTGTCGTGTGTCCCAACCAAGCCTTAGTGGTTTAATGGGGAGGTTTCTGCATGGATCATAGGCGTATGCACAGTCTGTTGGACAGATTCGGTGGTGCCCTATCAAAACAAGCAGGGATGTTTTAGTCATGGGTACTTCATGATAGGGGCCTGTTCAAGCGGGCCAGGGTTGTGTGTTGTACTGTGTTCATTTATTTTACACTACCAGAGTGTGTTTTACTGGGTGCAGGTGTGTGCTTTAACTTGAATAAAAACATTGTGATGGTTGAGACTGAAAGATCTGGCTATAACTATGTATTTCTGTTTACTACTATAATTCTGGTAACTAGAACTGTTGTAAGAGGGATGATTCGAAACCACCAAGGGCAAAACCACTTACAAATTCTGTCTCTTTCTTGGTGGCTGATGGTGAGATGGGAGATCTTAATTTGGTTATGGATTGGATTTTGCATAACTCAAATAGCTTGCATTGCAACAGTAAAATAGAATTACTTTCAGAAACTATCAAGAAAATTAGTTTAAAAATCGAAAGGAGAAGGATTACACTTTTTACTCCTCTGCATAATTTTTTTTTCGAAAAAAGACATCACATACCTTGGGCTCAATTTTCCCCAATGCCGTTTTTTGGCGTACTGCAAGAGTTACGCCTGTTTTGTTTGGCCCCGACTACAAAAAAATAACTAGCAAGTTTCCCCATTCTATTTTTTGAAATTGGCGCCACGCAGCCTGTCCTTTAGCTTCGGGGAGGGGGCGGGGTGTGTAGCCGAATGTCTGCGCCAAAAAAAGAATGCTCCCCCCTTCTGCGCATGCGCGGAAAAAAAAGGACGTTTTTGATGTGATTGCTATGGGCGCGCTTGCCCAGTACAGCTCCTAGTCTGCATTCAGCCATTTTTAAAGAGCCAGTTGTGTTTGAGAACTTTCATTCCCATTGGAAAAATCAGGGTTGCAATACAAGAGGCATCATGGCTCAAAGACCAAGAATTTCTTACAGGATGAAGTGGAGGCACTGATTACTGTAATTGAGGTTAGATGGCACGAGCTGGACACCAGCAGAGGTCACATAAAAGTTTCACCAAAAGAAATGAAGAACCACTGGAAACAACTTGCAGAAGATTACTGTGCAATGGTGATCACCTCGAGGTCTGGAGCCCAGTGCAAAAAGAAGTGGCAGGACCTTGGTCAAGTAGTTAGTGTAAGCAATATGTTCATTTATTCACTGGAATTGCAATTGTAAATGTGACCATCTGTATATGTCCCACCCATCAGAAAGGCACCCTCTCTAAAAAGTTACATTTTAATCTTTGCAAAGGAAGGTGTCACACAACAAAAGGGAAAGAACTCGAAAAGGAGGAGGCCCGGCAAATCTGCACCCACTGACACCCTTGGGAGACAGGGTCGCTGCTTTGATGGGTCCTGCCTGGAGAAAAGCAACCACCACTGCACAAGCTGGGCCCACACTCGAGGGAGAGGGTAAATCCTGCAAATTCCACAGTCTGGCTTTGCTAAATGTTAAGTACTGCGCGAGCTAGGCATGCTTCGGTTCATGGGTATGTCTCCATCAGCTACGCTTCGGTTGATGCAATGTGCTGTCATTCATCATGGACCTTCAAGTGAGCCTGCGGCCTCTGCTGTGTGAGCCTACTCATGCCACCCACCCTGTCCCCTCCTCTGTTGCTAACCATTTATCTGTTCTGTTATATTTTGCAGAACTTGAGGCCAACCCTGACGCGACCAAAGCCGATGCAACAGAAGATACAGATGCAGAGTGAGGCATACCCAGGGCCCCACTGTCCGAGGCTGCGAGTCCCAGTGGGATGCAGTAAGCCACACCCAGGGTGAGGAGGGGAAGGAGAGCTCGGCAGTGCTCTCCTGAGATGCAGGATCTAACAGATGTGGTTCAGATGACGGCAATGAGTGCGGAGAGCATTGACCTTACACGATCACTCCTGGACACCATCAGTGAGGTTGGTGATGAGGTATCGGGACTGTTGGGAGAAGTAACAACACTCTCACGAGATATGGGAACACTGTCCAGGAATGTGAGGGAGGGAATGTCGCAGGCAGCTGATACAATGTCGGTGCACATGAGAAAGGGAATGTCACAATAGCTGATGCGCTGCCAGTGAACATGAGGGAGGGAACGTCACAGGTAGCTGATACACTGTCGACAAACATGAGGGAGGGAATGTTGGAGGTAGTTGAGACATTGTCAGGACACGTGAGGAAGGGATTGTCAGAGGTAACTGCTGCGATAAGGGAACACGCCCAGACCCTGTGCCCATTGACAGATTCAACTGCTACACCCACTCCAATCCTCAGACCAGCCTCTAAAAAGGCCCAAGCCGGGCCTTCCACATTACCGCCTGCCCCTGCACCACCCCTCCCGCCCCCCCACCCCATCAAGAAGTGCGCATTACCCGAGATGTTCGAAAGAATAAGCTTGGTACCAACTCGAGAAACGCTGCACCACTGCCTGCGGGCAGGGGTGGAGTCAACAAGACCAAGTGAAGCGGGCGGTCTCAGAATAAAGTGGAGGAGAGATGGGTGCAGCCTTTCTTTGCTGCTGCTGTTGTTGTTGTTGTTGTTGTTATTATTATTGTTGTTACTGTTAACATAGAAACATAGAAAATAGGTGCAAGAGAAGGCAATTCAGCCCTTCGAGCCTGCACCAACGATCAATAAGATCATGACTGATCATTCACTTTGTACCCCTTTCCTGATTTTTCTCCATACCCCTTGATCCCTTTAGCCATAAGGCCATATCTAACTCCCTCTTGAACATATCCAATGAACTGGCATCAACAACTCCCTGCGGTAGGGAATTCCACAGGTTAACAACTTTCTGAGTGAAGAAGTTTCTCCTCATCTGAGTCCTAAATGGCTTACCCCTTATCCTTCGACTATGTCCCCTGGTTCTGGACTTCCCCAACATCGGAAACATTCTTCCTGCATCTAACCTGTCCAGTCCCATCAGAATTTTATATGTTTCTGTGAGATCCCCTCTCATCCTTCTAAACTCCAGTGAATACAAGCCTAGTCGATCCAGTCTCTCCTCATATGTCAGTCCTGCAATCCCGGGGATCAGTCTGGTGAACCTTCGCTGCACTCCCTCAATAGCAAGAACGTCCTTCCTCATATTAGGAGACCAAGAATAACCAAATTAAATATATAATGAAGATAACAGAATTAGCACAGGGAGACTTCTAACAATTCAGCTCAGTCACTAGTCTAGGTCCTCCAGCAGTTCACAACCCATATTCTTCCACTCCTAGTTGAATAAGGAATCAATTCAATTCCTTTAAGTAAATATTTATTTGACCTGTGCGCAAACTGTTCTACTTGAGGATTCAAAGCATGAAGGAGTTATTGCTCAAATTAAATTTTCTCAAGACATTTTTGAATGAATAACATCTTTTGTGTTTGCACCATCCTCCTGACGTCCTATATAGAGGAGTACGTCACCCATCATGGCTGTTGCTGTAAATTATTTACTTATTATAAAGTAAATACAGAGAACCTTACCGCAAACAAACATGATGGAATTTAAGTGGGATTGGGAATTGGTAAACCTCTTTAAAAGACTCAGCCTATGTGCTGGTAAAAAGTAAACACTAAATGAGCGAAATTGCCCTCTGCCCCAAATGGGGTAGATAATTTGAATTAAATGATTATTCTTAGCCCGAATCATTGGGGTGGAGAATAGAGCGATTTTGGCCTCTTAAACGTTTTCAAATTGTCCGGGTAGTGTTTCGGGCGGAAGTGCGTCATGAGCGGGGCGGAAAATGGACAGTGCCGTCAATGCAACGCAGATGTGCCGCATCATGCTGATGTGCAGCAACATCCCTCCCCTTTAGTTAAAGGGGAGGGCCGCTGTGAGCTCTGCAGCCACTTTAGTGATGCCCACTGGGCCACCAGGGAAGGCTTCAGCCAGGCCAGCGGTCTGGCACACATTGGCTACCATTGTGGGGTCAACTTCAAGCCAACTTACTGTTGTAACTGTTCTTAAATTAAAAGTTTTTTGTAAGTTATGTAAATTTATAAGTTTAAAGTGTGTAAGTGATCTTAAAGTTTGTAAGCGATCTTAACTGAAAACTTTAAAGTTTGATACAAGAATATTTTTATTAAAGTTAAGTACAAACAAAATATATTTCAAATTATAACTGAATCATTTCCATTGTTTGTTCCATTATTAACACAACTTTTTGAAGTAAAGAAGAATAATTTCCATTATTTGTTCCATTAACACAACACAACATTACGGAACAGCTCCAAACAGTAAACATGATCCATTTGGAATAGTTGTCGCTGAGCCTTCAGGCAGCAAAGTGTTCATGGATGAACTGCTGGCGCAAGGCTCGAGCAATCATTAAAGGGGCATGACGGCCCGCTCTCCTCCACCGTTGTGCTCCGGATTCAGGTAGTTGCATGGCTTTCTCGTCATCCTCCTCATCATCTGCATCTTCCTCCTCATCATCAGCCACTCTTACCTCAGGTGAGTCTTCTACTACCAGCTGCTGCTGCCTCATGCTGGCTACAATGGTGAACTGACCGACAATCTCAGGGGGGTATTGTAAGTAACCTCCGGAATGGTCCAGGCATCGGAAATGCTGTTTCCAGATGTCAAAATGTGCGACATGTTGTATTCCTACGC
Organism: Pristiophorus japonicus; assembly: GCF_044704955.1. NCBI lineage: Eukaryota > Metazoa > Chordata > Chondrichthyes > Pristiophoridae > Pristiophorus > Pristiophorus japonicus. The sequence goes on from NC_091977.1 coordinate 35,177,921, forward strand.
AGCTTCCCACCGGGTTACGCGTAGGGACGTCATGAGCCAGGTGGCGAGGCTGTACCTTTTGTTTCCCAGAGCCAGCTCTGCCCTCCTGGTTGCTGCTAAAACATGGCAGATATAGCGCTCTCGCATAGGATGAACGCACCATGGATGCTCCCAGGGTATCTTGCATCAACTGACATGATGTGATGCATGTCGTCACCCACAAGCTGCACATTAACGGAGTGGAAGCCTTTTTTGTTCCTGTATATCTCGGAATCCTCCAAAGGTGCTCGCAAGGTGATGTGGGTACAATCAATGCAGCCCTGTACCTTTAGGAAGCTAGCAATCCTGGAGAAACCCACAACCCTTTCATGCATTGCCTGGGCGATCATGGAGAACTTTATGTAGTCATTCCTCCAGGCATATAGTGCAGCAGTCACCTGCCGAATGCAGATATGTGTTGCATGTTGAGAAATGGTGCATACATCCCCAGTTGTGGCCTGCAATGATCCAGTTGCATAGAATGAAAATGCAGCTGTAACCTTCACTTCAACTGACAAGGCATTCTTCCTGATGCTTCTAGGTTTCAGATCTGCTTTTACTAACTCACAGATCTCGGTTACAACTTCTTTGTGGAAACGTAGCCTTCTCACACAGTCTGCATCACACAGGTGCAGGTATGAACGCCTGTCTCGATATACCCAACATGGGTATGGTCTCCTGCCTATCATTCTACGTGCTCTGAGGTTCCTCATGCGAATACGTCGAATTAATCGTCTCCTCCGCAGCACAATCATGCAGAAGGCTTGCATGAGGTATGGCATTGTCAGTATTGCCCCCATGATTAAATTGTACCTTTGCAAGAAGCTCAGCAGGACAAGCTTCTTTGTTGTCTCTCTCCCCAAGGTCGACGCCCTAATATGAACCATACCCAGGTCTGCACGTGCGCAATAGGCTTGCTTAGAACGGGAAGCTAGGCATTCAATGAGGACATTTGGAGCAACGAAGTCTAATGCAATTCTTTAATTTTAGATTCATTTCAAAGTATCACCCCACCACCGATCGAACGTCTCCTTTCCGGGCTCGAGGGTCGGCCAGCAGAAGCGTTGCCTCGTTCCCTCGCCCGGACACAGGCAAACACCCACCCACCAAATCCAAAATTAAAGAATTGCATAAAACTTCCATTTTCTATATTTTAAGTTTGAAAAAATTAATCTTATGATGCATATTTAAATTTTCTTGACTCCCTCCTAAAGTGCGTCTAGAAACAATGGCATCTTCCTGCACCGATTTTTAAATGTGCGCTGGTTTTTTGGGAGTGGTCACTTACGCCGTCCTAGGAAAAATGTAAGTTGGCCAAACTTACATAAATGTGAAAACCTGGCACAGACATCAGCCCCCTGTGACATAAAAAAAACGAACCTAAAAAAATCGTAACTAACTGAGTTATGTTGGCGCACAATCTTTGGGGAACTTGAGTATTTTAATTTAGGCCAAAAAAAAAGCGGCGCACGCCAAAAAAGCGACGCAGATAACTGGGGAAAATTGACCATTCCACCATAATCAGGTTAGTTTTTGCTGTCTCTGTAACCAATTGGCTAAAAATATTGAAGTTTGAAGCCAATCATCAACCAATCACATGCCAAATTGTAGTGAGGTGGATTACAGCTCAGGAATGCAGGTCAGGTCACAGCGTAATTTCAAAGAAAAAAGGCCCATTTGATCTCATTCTTTCTGAATACCAATCCTACCATCTCTTCATTGCAGCATCTAGATTTTTCTTAAATTCACCCTCCTTGACAACCTATTAATCACCCCTGTCTAAAGAAACACTTCCTACTGTTAAACATGCCCTTTGTACCTCTGAACTTGTGCCGTCTTGTCCTGCTGCCCTGGCATGTCTGAGCATATTGCTTGCACTACGCCAACAGGCTTTTGAAACATTTTATAAGGTCACTCTGAGATGCCTCTTTCTGAGGATGAAAAACCCTCGCATCATTTGATTGTTTGTAGTTCGTTCATCTGACACCAAGGGCAAAATTGCGTTCCGCCCCACAGCCCGCGAGACGAGAGTTCCTGCGCAAGTCCCGCCCCGCGAACTGCATTCGGGTTATCGCCCCCGAGAGAAAATATCGTGCTCCACTTGCTCTGTGGGGCACGACTGGGTTGGGAGCGGGGTGGAGGGACTCGGCGAGGGGTGCAGCGCCATGTGGTGGGAGATGTAGCGCGGCCGTGTAGACAGGCCCCTCCCCTTCATCCAAGGGCAGGGCCAAGCTGCCGACTCTGCAGCCGAGAAACGGGGCCATCCCTGGACCACCAGGGAGTGGGGTGCTGTGGCAGCAGGCCGGCACACAAGCGCAGTGCTGGGCTGCAAGAGCGCGGTACGTTCCCCGCGATTGAGCAGGAAGAAGGCCGCAACCGGTAAGTCGGCCATTTTTTTTCCAGTTCCCCGCCTCCCCTTTAATTTTCAGCCCGGCGCAGCTTCAGGGGCCTACTGTCTTTTTGCTCCAGGGCACTGCAGCGGAGCGGGGCGCTACCCTTGGAGCGGGGCACTATTGGTTACCACGGCCGCTAAACTCCCGCTGAATTTCACGGGAGTTGTTCGTGACACAAGTTGTTTGCGGCCCCTTAGCGCCCCTCCCGGGGCCTCAACGGGAGCCACAAATGTCCCAAATTTCTCCCCCAATGATCGACCTTATGGTTCTACTCAGCAACTGCTAGTACGGCCTGAATGACTCCTGCAAATTCGCAACTAGCCCTCTATGTGATGTTCTGGATATGTGTCTGACTCGGGCGCTGTGCAGTTTCTGGAACTTTGAACTCAATCAATTTGGTAAAATAACCAGGCACCTGATTTGCCTTGTTTATTGCTGCCTGACACTCTTTGGACATGGCGTTCTTCTGGCACCACCAAAGAGGACAGATTGGGAGTCGGTAGTTCACAAAATGACTGTCTCATTTGCTTACGTAAGAGTGATTACTGCACTTCAAAATCATTCATTGCATCTGAACTGCTTTCAGACTTTCTAAGAGAAAAAAAGAAAGGGAGAACTTGCATCTCGACGGCGCCTTTCACAACCTTAGCATGTTCCAAAGCACTTTACAGCCAATTAAATACTTTTGAAGTGTAGTCACTGTTGTAATATAGGAAACACAGCAGCCAATTTGCGCACAGCAAGCTCCCACGAACAACAATGTGATAATGATCCAATAATCTCTTTTAGTGATGTAGGATGAGGGATAAATATTGGCCAGGATACTGGAGAGAACTCCCCTGCTCTTCTTCAAAACAGTGCCATGGAATCTTTTATGTCTATCTGAGAAGTTTAATGTCTCATCCAAAAGATGACACCTCTGGCTCCCTCAGTAATGTCCTGAAGTGGCAGGACTTGAACTCACCACCTTGAACCCAGACACTGAGCCATAACTGACAGAGAGGCAATAAGGCGCTATGTAAATAGAAGTCTTTCTTTCATTAACTTCTGTTTAAAAGGTAAGGGTAGGTACGGTTTTGAAAAGAATTAACCACAAATCAATTCTGGAAAGAAAGTATTTGCAGTAAAATTCCTGGTTAATTCTTCCAGTTCCTGACAGACAAAATGACCACCCAAAATGTTGCTAACATGCCAGACACTTATCAACATTCTATTTGAATATCAATTTTGTAATCAGAGGTGATGAATAGGAAATTTTGGATTCGGAGCATGAACTGAAAATGGCCACCTCCGCTTCTGACATCCTCCCCCGGACCTGCATTCATCAGCCAGGGAAAAAAATATCAAGGCCATTATCCAGCTCTAAAACCTGAGCACCTGAGCATATTAACACCTGAGCAGTAAAATAAAAATCAATTTATAACACACAATCATCTTCATTCTTGCTTTCAACTTTTAAGGATACTAGACACGTAAAAACTCAGTTTTCTTCAGCTGACTTAGAGTACATTTATCTCTAACTCGGAATTTACAGTGCAATGAGAATTGCATTAAGAAGGCAACAAATGATAAATATGAATTAAAGATTATGGATGAAGTTGTGGCTAAGGAGGGAAATATTAATTCGGACCATTAAAATGATATATATTGGTCAAGTAATGACTTGCTAAAATTGTAAACGCCTGCTTTCCTATAATTTAAAAAATGTAACCAATTATCTTTAATACTAAAAAAAATATTTTTTTCTTTTTTTCTTTAATACTAAGGAATTTATTGCAGGAGATGACATCCCGGTTTTTCAGAACACCTTGAATGTGTTTAGTTATCAAAAATTCACCATTTCTTTAGTTGTGCCTCTTACAAGCACATTTGTTAAACAGATTTATTTTAGCATTATTTATTACTGATTAAATGCTGTTCAGATACATTAAACTTTATGAGTAAATGACCGAAAAATATGTTGACTGTGTTTCCATTTGACAGTGATAAAATGTACTTGTTTTTTTTCTAATGGGTTGTAGAAATGAAAATAATTTCTGCTTCATATAAATTGTTCGAACTTGAAACCCCACATCATCTGACTAATGCTATGTGCTGTATCATTCAACATTGACTTGCTGCCTTCCTTCGCAACAACAACAACTTGTATTTATATAGTGCCTTTAACATAGTGAAACGTCTCAAGGCGCTTCACAGGAGTATTATGAGATTTTTAAAAATTGACACTGAGCCACATAAAGAGAAATTAGGGCAGATGACCAAAAGCTTGGACATAGAGGTAGGTTTTAAGGAGAGTCTTGAAGGAGGAACGAGAGGTAGAGAGACGGAGAGGTTTAGGCAGAGAATTCCAGAGCTTAGAGCCAATGGTTGAACAATTATAATCAGGGATGCTCAAGAGGGCAGAATTAGAGGAGCACAGACATCTCGAAAGGCTAGAGTCATAGAATCTTAGAATCATAGAATCATAGAAACGTGCAGCATGGAAGGAGGCCATTCGATTGTGGAGCTGGAGGAGATTACAGAGATAGGGAGGGGCGAGGCCATGGAGGGATTTGACAACAAGGATGAGAATTTTGAAATTGAGGCGTTGCTTAACCGGGAGCCAATGTAGGCCGATGGAAGATGCCTGTGCGTGAGATCTTTTAATGTGGGATGGCCATTGCACACCGGCTACCACACGGGCTGAGCAGAGCAAGGTCTTGGCCTTCTGACAAGGGGGTCCAAGACAACTAGAGACCAGGCACTGCTGTATGAGCCTCGTTGCCTGCGGCGGGATGCGAGCCATAAGCTCGGCGCTGAGCAGAGCCCTTCGGTGAGCTGGTGAGAAAACCGAGGCCTGGCTGAGGGCAGGCATTGGGAAGGTCAGAGGTCCACAGTGTGGGAGGAGGAGAAGTCAAATAGATCAAAGTTACCACAGCCATTGTGCACACCACGTGCTCAACAGGGACCCCGCCGTTGAGTGGGGCCAGTGGCCGGGACGTCACTGAAGAGTTGCAGGCCCAAGCATCGTCGAAGGGTTCGGAGGCCCAAGCGTTCGAGGGGTGCTGAGCACCTCGAGTCTCGTCACCGAGAGCATGCAGAAAGCAAGCGCAGGCAGCGGAAGGAGCGTGCGGGAAACCAGACTCCCCATCCATCCTTTCCTTCAACGACTGTCTGTCCCATCTGTGACCGAGACTGTAATTCCCGTATTAGACTGTTCAGTAACCTGGGAACTCACTTTTAAAGTGGAAGCATGATTCCTCGATTTCGAGGGACTGCCTATGATGATGAATGTAGGTCAGCAAGAACAGGGTTGATGATTGAGCAGGCCTTGGTGCGAGTTAGGACATGGGCAGCCGAGTTTTGTATCACCACTAGTTTACGTAGGGTAGAATGTGGGAGGCCAGCCAAGATTGCATTGGAATAGTTATGTCTAGAGTTAACAAAGGCATGGATGATGGCGTCAGCAGCAGATGAGCTGAGGTAAGGGCAGAGACAGGCGATGTTACAGAGGTGGAAATAGGTGGTTTTAGTTGTGCTGTGGATATGTGGTCAATAGTTCATTTCACGGTCAAATATAACACCAAGGTTGCGAACATTCTGGTTGGAAGAGAGAGAGATACTGAGGAAGAGATAGAGAGACTGGGGGAAGGAGAAGGAGATTGATGGGGAGAGAGAGAGAGAGAGGCAGGGAGAGAGAGAGAGAGATGCAGGGGAGAGAGAGACTGGGAGAGAGGGAGAGACTGGGGGAGGGAGAGAGAGTCTGGGGGAGAGTGAGAGAGACTGGGGGAGTGAGAGAGACCTGGAGAGAGAGAGGCTGGAGAGATTGAGAGAGACTGGGGAGAGAGAGAGAGAATGCGAGAGAGGCTGGGGGAGAGAGAGAAGCTGGAGAGAATGAGAGAGGCTGGGGGAGAGAGAGAGACTGGGAGAGAGAGACAGAGACTGGGCGGGGGGAGTCACGGGTTGGAGGCGGGGGGTTGGATCGGAGGGGAGTGAGGGAACTCACAGAAGACGGATCACGTTCTTACAACTCCTTACAAGGAACATCGTTGGAGTGGATTGAATCCAGAAGTGATGACACTGTCACTATTCACTTCATACCCAATAACCCTGTTAACAATCTGTACACAATGCCTGACCCATCAATGGTGGGGGAGGGGGGGTGGGGGATGGAAGGATGTACCTGCGCTGGGGTAAGGCACTTTGGTTGGCCCTTGCTGTCTTCTGGGGAGCTCAGTGTCTGTCGCTTCAGGAAGCCAAAGTGGATCGAGTTACAATTGCAAAGTCAGTGAGACCTTGGGATGGGTGGTTCCAGTTACACATTCCAGTGAAACTTCAGGGTGTGGCTTATCCTCCAAGGGGACCAATCATCGACAAAGGGTGGAGCATGTTGGCCATTTTTGAAGTACAGGTTGAGCATCCGAAATTCAGAGTTCTGAAATTCAGAATGTTCCGGAATCCGGACACCGGGCCGGCCGATCCGTGGCGGGGTCATCCGTAAACTGGAAAATGTTCCAAAATCTGGACTCCCCCGTCTTGGCGGCCCGACCTGGCCCTGGCCCTCTGCGGCCCGTTTCACCTCCCCACCTTAGCTTGGCGTCCTGACCTCGCCCCCTTACCTCGCCCCGGCCCGACCTCGCTCCCTTACCTCGCCCCGGCCCGACCTCGCCCCCTTACCTCGCCCCTGCCCGACCTCGCCCCCTTAACTCGCCCCGGCCCGACCTCGCCCCCTTACCTCGTCCCGGCCTGACCTCGCTCCCTTAACTCGCCCCGGCCCGACCTCGCTCCCTTACCTCGCCCCGGCCCGACCTCGCTCCCTTAACTCGCCCCGGCCCGACACTCGCCCCCTTACCTCGTCCCGGCCTGACCTCGCTCCCTTAACTCGCCCCGGCCTGAACTGCCCCGGCCCTCGTCAGCCCGACCTCGCCCCCTTACCTTGCCCCAGCCCGACCTCGCCCCCTTACCTCGTCAGCCCAACCTCGCCCCCTTGCCTCATCGGCCCAACCTCGCCCCGTTACGTTGCCCCGGCCCGAACTCGTCCCCTTATGTTGCCCCTGCCTGACCTCGCCCCCTTACCTCGTCAGCCCGACCTCGCCCCCTTACCTCATCGGCCCAACCTCGCCCCATTACGTTGCCCCAGCCCGACCTCGTCCCCTTATGTTGCCTCTGCCTGACCTCGCCCCCTTACCTTGCCCCAGCCCGACCTCGCCCCCTTACCTCGTCGACCCGACCTCGCCCCCTTACCTCATCGACCCGACCTCGCCCCAGTCCTCGGCGGCCCAACCTCGCCCCCTTACCTCATCGACCCGACCTCGCCCCCTTACCTCATCGACCCAACCTCACCCCCTTACCTCATCGACCCGACCTCGCCCCCTTACCTCATCGACCCGACCTCGCCCCCTTACCTTGCCCCAGCCCGACCTCGCCCTGGTCCTCGTCGACCCGACCTCGCCCCCTTACCTCGGCGGCCCAACCTCACCCCCTTACCTCATCGACCCGACCTCACCCCCTTACCTCATCGACCCGACCTCGCCCCGGTCCTCGGCGGCCCGACCTTGCCCCCTTACCTCATCGACCCGACCTCGCCCCGGTCCTCGGCGGCCCAACCTCGCCCCCTTACCTCATCGACCCGACCTCGCCCCGGTCCTCGGCGGCCCAACCTCGCCCCCTTACCTCATCGACCCGACCTCGCCCCCTTACCTCGGCGGCCCAACCTCACCCCTTACCTCATCGACCCGACCTCGCCCCGGTCCTCGCCGGCCCGACCTCGCCCCCTTACCTCATCGACCCGACCTCGCCCCGGTCCTCGGCGGCCCAACCTCGCCCCCTTACCTCATCGACCTGACCTCGCCCCCTTACCTCGGCGGCCCAACCTCACCCCCTTACCTCATCGACCCGACCTCGCCCCGGTCCTCGGCGGCCCGACCTCGCCCCCTTACCTTGCCCCAGCCCGACCTCGCCCTTGTCCTCGTCGACCCGACCTCGCCCCCTTACCTCATCGACCCGACCTCGCCCCGGTCCTCGGCGGCCCAACCTCGCCCCCTTACCTTTCCCTAGCCCGATCTCGCCCTGGTCCTCGTCGACCCGACCTCGCCCCCTTACCTCATCGACCCGACCTCGCCCCCTTACCTCATCGACCCGACCTCGCCCCCTTACCTCGGTGGCCCAACCTCACCCCCTTACCTCATCGACCCGACCTCGCCCCCTTACCTCATCGACCCGACCTCGCCCCCTTACCTCGGTGGCCCAACCTCACCCCCTTACCTCATTGACCCGACCTCGCCCCGGTCCTCGGTGGCCCAACCTCGCCCCCTTACCTCATCGACCCGACCTCGCCCCCTTACCTCATCGACCCGACCTCGCCCCCTTACCTCATCGACCCGATCTCGCCCCCTTACCTCGGCAGCCCAACCTCACCCCCTTACCTGATCGACCCGACCTCACCCCGGTCCTCGGCGGCCTGACCTCGCCCCCTTACCTCATCGGCCCAACCTCGCCCCGTTACGTTGCCCCTGCCCGACCTCGCCCCCTTATGTTGCCCCCGCCCGACCTCGCCCCCTTACCTCGTCGACCTGACCTCGCCCCCTTACCTCGTCGACTCGACCTCGCCCCCTTACCTCATCGACCCGACCTCGCCCCCTTACCTCATCGACCCGACCTCGCCCCCTTACCTCGGCGGCCCAACCTCGCCCCCTTACCTCATCGGTCCAACCTACCCCGGCTCTCGGCGGCTCGACCTCGCCTCCACCCCTTTCCTCGTCCCGACCCGTCCTCGCCCTGACCTCGTCCCATTCGATTTTTAAGAATGGTCACCGCAAACACGCATTAACAGGTCTCGTTGAGACCCTGAATTTCAGCCCCAGTGGCTTTAACAGAGAAAAGTGTCCCAGGGCATTCTTGCAGATGTGCAATCCGGCAGAAATGGATGTTGAACCAAAGAGTGAGATATTGGGTGGGGTGACCAAAAACTTGGTCAAAGAGGTGGGTTTCTTGCAGGGTCTAAAAAATGGAGAAGGAGGTGGAGAACTCGAGGGATTTAGGGAAGGAATTTCAGAGCATGGATTCTCAGCAGCTGAAGGTACAGTGGTGGAGTGAAGGGATGTTACTCAACATTGCAATCGAGTTTCTTAGCTGATACTCTATTCCATTTAATCCAATACTTTATTTTGTGGGGTGTATCTCGTTGTAATCTCCATAAATGCACTGCCAACAAAGTGCCATCCAACCAGTTTGGATTGAACTAAACTACTTACTTTCGAAACAATTAGCAGCTGATGCTTATCCAATTTTCCTTTTTCCCCCTGAATGTGGTGACACATTCTTGGGTATAATACCACAGGCACCAGCAATTCTTTTGTACTTTACCCAAGTGCATTTGTCCAACGGGACCTTGGACACTATTTGTCAGTGGGTTCTTAATCAAGGGAGGCATCACAGCTGAAGTCAATCCTGTACTCATCTAACATCTACTGTAGGGTGTTTTGTGTGCTCTGTGTCTCTATGACTCTCCCTTGATTCGACCCGTGTTTTAAACTCCCCGGTTCGGGTTGTTTCCCTTTGGACGGCAGGAATTTTTGCCAATAGTTCCTGCCGAGCCCGTCGATTAGTGGGTAATCCCACAGAGAGAGAGACCAAGGTCAGATAGGTCTTCTCCCATGCCCGATACGCAGCGTCCCCAGTGGGATTACTGTGTAACCCGGCCGTGAGCGGATGGCACCCAGTTGGTCTTCCGAATTATACCTCGAACCACAAGCCCCACAACCCCCAAGTTCGGACTCAAGGAGTTACTATGGATAGATTATAATTGACTCAGACAAAACAAAGCGGTTCAGGTTGGTCAAAGTTCGATTCCTTTTATTACACTCACAAAATGACAACCCTAGCTTAAAACCTTAGACTAAATACCCTACCTGTCGGTTACGCCGAATCAACCCCCTTCCCAGAATCTAAGCCTAGATAATGGAAACCCTTCTAACTAAACCCCTTTCCCGGTTTGGTCAGAACCCACACGTGGAAGCCTGCTCACACATACGTGTGTTGGCCTGTATCTTGGACTCTTGCAGTTCCTTAGCAGCTGAACACGCTGACGGTCTTGGGGATTTCCAAAGGTGTATGCTGGATATAATTACCAGCCCTTGCTGTTGATTCACATGGCCCCGGGTCCATTCAACTCTAAAGACAAAACCATGCCTAACAGAGGCAAGCGATGAGGCCTAGAGAGTTACGTTCAGGCGATATGGTGAGGCACTCACTTCGGGCGTTCCTGGAGAGTTGACAAATGCATAGCCACGTGGGGAATCCCATTCCAGATGGTAGAGAAAAGTGAGCCCTGAATCCCCAAAGTTCAGCATATTTACACCCCGTATAATACACAAAACTGGCTGGTTGATTCCTGGTTACCATGGTCGCAGAGCCGCTAGTTGGTCTTCCTGGTGACGTCTCTGTCCTGGATTAGTCATTTCGATGAAAACAATGGTAAGCCATTTTTGTAAATGAGCAGTTCTCGAAGTGCTAACTGCTTGTTGAGTTCTTGACTGCGCCTTCATTGAAAGAGTCCAGGTGTTACATTTCACCTGCAAACCTCATTGTCCATCCAGACATCCCGGCCCCATGGACAAAAGCTGTTTTCCCACAAATCACACGAAGTTCAAAATGAAAAGGCCCCTGCATTTCATGATGTCAGCATTGAGACTGGTCCCATGGCAACCCAACAGACTGACAGTTCCTGCTATACTTCACAGAAACCAAAAATCAGTCGTTTTGATGTCCAAAAGTCCAAACTCCATTTTGAAACACTGCCCATGTGCGTCTCCATTTTAAAAGGGTAAAAGTCCAAAAATCCTTCCGGCCCATGCACAGACTGATGTTGGCACTGGCCAAATCCTACACTACACCCACATACTTTCTCAGAGGGGTCACTGGATAGTGGTTAGCAACACAAGACCATCATTCTTCTGATGTTCTGACCAATGTTTATCCCTCAACCAACACCAACAACTTTAGATTCATCTCTTTGCTGCTTCTGGGACCTTGCTATGTAAGCATTTTCTGCAACATCATCAACTTTTATTTATACAGCACCTTTACCGTAGTAAAATGTCCCAAGGTGCTTCACGGGAGCGTAATAACACAAAATTTGACACCGAGCCACACTAGAAGATTTTAGGGCAGGTAACCAAAAGTTTAGTCAAAGAGGTAGGTTTTGAGGAGCATCTTAAAGGAGGAAGGAGAGGTAGAGAGGCAGAGAGGCTTAGAGAGACAGAGTTCCAGAGCTTAGGGCCTAGGCAACAGAAGGCACAGCCACCAATAGTTGAGCGATTATAATCAGGGATGCTCAAGAGGACAGAATTTGAGGAGTGCAGATATCTTGGAGGGTTGTGGGACTGGAGGAGATTACAGAGATTAGGGAGTGGAAAACAACAGTTACTCCCTTCAAAAATTAATTCATTGGGTTGTAAAGTGCTTTGGGATTCCCTGAAGATGTAAAATGCACCATGCAAATTCAAGTTCTTTCTTTCTGTCTTCATTGATTTCTTTCTCTAGCCTAGGAATGCTGTGGCTTGTTGGTGTAGTTTATCACTATTTGGACTGAGGTCACCAAATTCAACAAGGGCCAAGAAAGAAATAACCTGCATTTATATAGTGCCTTGCTAAGCCCTCAGAATGTCCCTTCTAAAGCGATTGACAGCCTTTGTATTAGTGCTGAAATGCAGCCCCTATTCTTATTTGGGAAAATGCAGTTACTAATATGTGCACAGCAAGATCCCACACCAACAGCGAGTAAATTAATGTTCAGATATTAAGCTTTCGGTTTTTTGAGGGAAGAACAATTACACCATCAGGAGAACTCCCTGCTCTTCAAAAGTGGACTGAGATCTTATATGTCCCCCTGAACAAGCCTGGGGTTAACATCTGATCCAAAAGGCATCACCTCTGACAAAGCAGAAACCACCTGAGATTAGAGTCAATCTCAATGACATGCTTAAATTAAAAGCGGGGCTTGAACACGCAACCTTCTTTTTCGGAATCAATCACTGAAAATGTTAATTCCCGGGCCGCATTACCATTTCCTGACATTGACTCTCACCCAAAGCCAGTGGGAATGACATCACCACAGGTGGGTGGGGTCAAAGTTCATGAGGTGTGTGGGGGGGGCGCTGGGGCCAGTATGCTACCGGGGACCACGGAAATGGTCCCCAATATGGTAAGTAAGGAATGGGGGTGGGGGAGATCAAGAGAGTCCACGATCAGAGAGGGGCGGGCGGGGGCGCAGTGAATTTCAAGATATCTTTGTGGAGCCAGGAGGAGTACTCTTATGGCCAGGATCCTGGCTGGCAGCAGCTTTCATTGGCAGGTTTGAGATAGTGTGATTCTTAATTGGGCACGTGGTTAAAATAGTGGCATCATCTGAGTGTGACTTTGACATTTAAATTAGGCTTCCGCTCCTCTGGGACGGGTGGTCTTCCCGTGCCTGATTTCAGACTCATTAAAATGGTGGAGTGGGGAGGTGGGGGGGATGTAGGAATGCAGATTTAAATCGGCGCAAACTTCCCATCATCTTAATACACCGCCCGCACCATTGCTACTGGGCTAAGGGTGTTAAAATTCCCCCATAAACGTTGCTGATTTAAAGCGTACATAGAGACTCCAATCATCCTTCCACTATAACGTCAGTTGGGTTAGTAGCACTGAAATAAATGTTACTTTCCTCCGGACATCAAAGAGTGTAATTTCCAAACGTGATAGAATTTCCAACCTGCCCTTGATGCAGGATCGTTACTAGTTGTCACCGTGGCTACGAGCAAAGAGGAATAGGGATTGTTTGAGCAGGACATGTTCATCATTTTAATGGCTGATAATCTGATCCCCACCTTCTTGAGGCGAAAGTAGTTCTGAATGCCACATAATGAAAAGCTGAAGAATGATTTTTTACTTTCCATGACTTGAGCCAGATACTTAAAGGGAGAAACATTCACATTAGGCAACTGACATTTGTCATTTTGAGGAATTCCATTTTTGCCCCCTCTCCAATGCATATTGCAGACTATTAATGAGTCAATTTAAATATTGGAACTAATTTCTTGCTTGGATTGGCCAGAATTCATCATTCGGATGTACACATAGGATGGAGAACAGCAGATAAATGTTTATCTTCCAATAGATATTTTTATACTGTAAAATGTTTTTAATTCCGAGGGCTAGAATTTCCAGTTCTTTGCCACCCGGTTTCTCGGCAGGGTTTTGGTCATTTTGGGCGAAAACCGGGTCGGCCAAAATTTCCACAAAGGGTACCGCCAGCGGTTTTGAAGTACCGCTGGGGAATGGACTGCCAGCGTGCACCATCCATAGACCACCATTGCCCGATTTTTGACAGCAATGAACTGTAGGTGAGTAGAAAAAACACCACCCACGAGTAACAGTGGGAGCTGGGTGGTGTTGGGCGGTTGATAAGTAGCCCTTCAAAAAAAAGATAAGTTAATGGTTTTTTAATAATTATTTAAAAATTATCTTACAGTGATTAAGGTTTTTTTTAATAATTATTTAAAAATTCTCTTACAGTGCTTAAGGTGAACTGTTTCCTGATTTTTACGTTTTTTGGATAAAATAATTTTTTGTGTTTTCGACTCCTAGGCCCAACCCACAGCCTCGGTGTAAATTTTAATAATTATCGCCCATTTTGTTTAAGAACTGCCCAATTGGCCCAAGATTCCATTTTCCACTGAGAATTGGGGATAAGGTTCATTTTTTTTTTGCCGGTTGGAATTATTTCCTTTTTTTATGGAATTTTTCACTGGCGGTAATTTTAAGATCTTAGCGGTATTTTGGGCGGCAATCCAGCGCTGGCGGATATTTTTGAAAATCTAGCCCATAGTGTCTGTGACTCAGGTTTTCTTGCTGAATGGAGAAAATGTCACTTAGAGCTTGAGATTTTGCAGAAAGATATGAAGGTGCAAATGCTTACCATACTTGATTACCATATTTGTCTGAAATTCCTCTGTCCACTGTTTTAGTGGTGGCATTTGCTTGTTCTAAAGACAAATAGTTTATTACCACAATAAAATAGTGGAGAGAGGAATGTTAGATGAACACATTAAGCAATAACGTCATATGTTGGAATGAATTGTTGTCATTCAGGATCTTAGTCTTTGTTTGTAAAAATCTAATTCTTCTGTCACATATACATTTTACTTCTATACTGAACTGCCCACATTGTGCAACTTGATTAGTGGGTCATTAATTATGGAGATAAACCAGCACTCTTCTCATCTTTCATAGAATCATACATCACAACAGTGACGACAAAAGTACTTCATTGGCTGTAAAGCGCTTTGAGACGTCCGGTGGCCGTGAAATGCGCTATATAAAAGCAAGTTTTAAAAAAATTGTAGAAGTTTATGATACAGAAGGAGGCCATTCAGCCCATCATGTCCATGCTGGCTGAAAAAGAGAAAGCCGGCCTAATCCTCCTTTCCAGCTCTTGATCCATCACCTGTAGGTTACTGCATTTCAAGTGCATATTCAAGTACTTTTTAAATGTGACGTGGGTTTCTGCCTCTACCATCTTTTAAGAACATAAGAACATAAGAAATAAGAGCAGGAGTAGGCTATTTGGCACCTGAGCCTGCTCCGCCATTCAATAAGATCACGGCTGATCTGATCATGGACAGCTCCACTTTTCTGCCAGATCCCCATAACCCTTTACTCCCTTATCAAGCAAAAATCTGCCTATTTCCGCATTAAATATATTCAATGACCCAGCCTCCACAGTTCTCTGGGACAGAGAATTCCATAGATTAACGATCCTCTGAGAGACGACATTTCTCCTCATCTCAGTTTTAAATGGGTGGCCCCTTATTATAAGACTAGAACCTCCACTTTTATGCTTATCGCCCAAAAATGGGCATTATTTCCGGCGTGGGCATTAAAAAAGGGTTTTCAGATTGCCGGCTTCTCGTCCATTCTCAAAACACTTAGTTTCCATTTTTGAAAATGGGCGTTACCGCGAGCGATATCAAATGGGCGGTAGCGTTAAATTTTTTGACCTTCTGCCATAAAGTGTGGCCGTCCTTAGCAACGGCAATGCTCGATTCCCGCGATTCAGGATATCAAGGGTCATCATGACATGTGCAGAAGAGGAGACAGAGAGAGAGGGAGCTCAGAGGGACTGAAAGCGTGTATGGCTGTGGTGTGTGCTTGTCTGGGTGTTGTGGGAGGAACGATGGAGATTCACCAGCAGCAAAAAGCCCACTAAGCACCAAGAACATAGTTGGCACCGAGTTTTTGTCCAACAAATCAGATGTAACATGGAATGGATGGAGGAGGCCCTGGAGCTGTTAGCCAGAACACTGGTGGCAGAAGGCTCTGAGTTGTCCCGGAGCGCCACACTGCACCCCAAGGTGCTGCAGCCCCATTGCCAACCACACATGAGAGTCAGCAGCAACATCTTGCTCATAGCTCGGAGCACGTTCCCACCTCGGGGACAATCCTATCTGTCTGAGCAGCGCTTCAGCCGTCATTCCCCCCCCCCGCCCCCCAATGAAGCATCGCCTGAGGTCAGGCGGCTTGGAGTCAGGAGAGGAAGGGGAAGGAGTAGAGGTGGGATGAGAAGTGTGGGGGGGGGGGGAAGGGTTGGTTTTTACAGATATACTTATGATTTCAGACAAATATTCGGTTTAAATGTTTTTTATTTAACAAAACCTTGTTGCGCATTGGCTCAGATAGCTGCACCGTTACACACTGGTGATTCCTTAACATCAAAGGGTATAATTACACTTAACTTCAATCAACTTAAACTTTAACTGTCACCAAGGCGTTACCCACCTTTGATGTATGACCTGCACACCCAGCAGTGTGTCAGCTTTGTAAATATCACCAACGTTCTTTCAGCCTTGTAGCTATCATGCCACCACGGGCCCTTTCATGCGGTCTACAGGGACATGGGGCATGGCTTCAATGTCAGCCTGATTGTCTGGCCCGAGGTCAGCATCCACCTCCTCGCCCTCCTCTTCCTCTCTCTGGTAAGGTGGATTGTCAGACTCATCAGGCAATTCTTGTCCCCTCCTGATAGCCAAGTTGTGCAAAATGGAGCACACCCCATGAATTGAGCTTCTTGCTCAGGGTGGTATTGGGGCTCGCCTCCTGAGTGGTCTAGGCATCTAAAGAGTTGCTTCAGCACTCCAATGGTTTTCTCCACGATATTGCGAGTTGCTCTGTGGCTCTCGTTGTATTGCCTCTGGCTTTGGTGTGGGTGCCACGCAGGGGGGTCATCAGCCAGGTGGTCACCAAGAATCCAGCATTAACCTTGTGGCTCATTGTTAAACAAGTCAGATACAGTGCTCTCAAGCAGGATGTGAGCATCATGGATGCTGCCCGGAAATTGAGCATTCACTGCCAGTATAATTTGCTGGTGGTCGCCAACCAGTTGGACATTCAGGGAGTGGAATCCCTTGCGGTTCTTGAAAACCTCTGCATCCTGAAAAGGTGCCTGCATCGCAATGTGCATCCAGTTTATTGCTCCCTGCAACATGGGGATGTTTGCAATTCTGGAGAATCCTAGAGCCCTCTCACTTTGTGCCTCCCTGGTCCTGATCAAGTCCCTCCTGTGTGCGTACAGGGCTTCAGTGACCTGTCTAATGCAGCGATGTGTGGCATACTGAGAAAGTCCACAAATGTCTCCAGCTGTGGCCTGAAAAGAACCCGAGACATAGAACGACAGTGCCGTGGTGACTTTGACCTCGACGGACAGTGCAGTACTGATGGTGCTGGCAAACTACAAATCTGCCCTTATCAGCTGGCATACCTCAGTGATAACCTCTTTGTGGAAGGCAGATGGTGTAGGGCAAGTCGAGGTAAGAATGCTTCGCCTTGTACTTGCGTGGGGTGTAACATCTGGTCCTCCTCATCTGTCTGTCATATCTTGTATTGGGCACATAATGCAATGGAGTGTTCCTTTGGCTATGTCGAGTGTGCTACCTGTAATTGGTCACCAAGAGAGAGTGAGAAAGGATAGGCCCCATTGCTGCAGCTCGATTGGTCACAAACAAGGAATGCCCCAATGAAAACACCTCTTCAATTCCAATCGGTCACAGTATGTTGTTACAGATGTTCACATCAACTCCAACGACCTGTAGAGTACATCCAAACTCCGCTGAGGTTGAAGCACCAGCAGCCTTTTAAAGGACACGACATGTGACCGAGACCACATGGCATCCATAACACTGTGATTCATTCCGGTTAGTTCCACTTTTTCTGGGCGTTTCTTTGGGCGAGCGATATTGTGGGCAATATGTGTGTGAGGTGGTGAAATTGATGCAGGGCGATCTCATGGCCGCTAGTTTTGGTAACTATGCTCTTTACAACAAAAAATGGTCTCCAGGCATTAATATTCAATTTCAGTGTTAAATCCTTGCGAAAAGTAACGCTGGGTGATATTATGAGCGTTGAATTCGCCCATTCTGCTGATTCTGCCCCAAAAAAGTGGGCGGGCAGTAATATTTTTTCCCAGCGTTAAGCACATGGGGAAAGTAACGCTTGGTGATAAGTTTCAGAAAAATGCCCATCAGTTTCTATTTTGTGCCAAAATGGACAATATATTGGCATTATACGTCATTTTAGCAGTAAAATGAGAGTTAAATGGGCATTAAGCATGCAAAAAAAGTGGAGGTTCTAGCCCATAGTTCCCTAGTTTTAGTTTCCCCTATGAGTGGAAATATCCTCTCTGCATCCTTATTGAGCCCCCTCATTATCCCATAAGTTTCAATAAGATCACCTCTCATTCTTCTGAACTCCAATGTATATAGGCCTGTTGGATAAAAAGAAGACTTCTCTTATTCAAGGTGAATCCCCTGAAATAAGGTATCAACACCCACTCGTATATCAACCACGGAATCACTGAGATGAAACCTCGGTTCAACTGATATTTATTCAAGCATATGCAGGGGAAGATTTTCGATGAACCCTTCGAAATACAAGGGTTTCTACATGCACAATTATACAGTTTTTCGAGGTGTGCAACTCTCCTACAAAACTTCTATGACCACCGATTGGCCTATATCTTAACAGCGGAGCTTCATTGATTCGCAGACCCTATTTTCTATGTTTCTATGAGGCTGGCTGTTGAGTGGTTTCCCAACCTGCCCATCTCCCATCACATGTCACCCTTCTGGAATGTGTTGTCCTACAGTGTCAACTTTGCCTCAGTTCCTCAGACATGTTGGTTAACCTTTTTTCCCAGAGTTTGCTGTGCACCTGGTTTCTTATCAGCCAATATTATCCCTTTCCCAAGAACTCCAATGAAAACGATCTCATTCCCATGAGTGCAGCTGCTGCTACAATCTATGTTTCCAGACAGCCCACTCCCTACTGTCCTTGGTAGGTGTTGTTCTGTACTGAATATGTAAGTTTCCATTTTCTATCAGTCTGCACTAAAGTTCAACACAGCTGATGGTTCATTTACCATCGATCTTTGCTTCTTAGCCTTTCTCCAAAAATTCATTTGTAAGCAAGTTTTATAAGCGAGCTTTACATACATAAGCAAGTTTTACATACAATCTGTCAACAGGCGATATATTACAATCCCTACTGTGAGATGGAGGAATTCCTGACTCCTCACAACCTCCTAATACTGATAAGCCCTTTAATCTGGACCATCGAGGAGGAGTGTGATATTCTGGATGAAATAAATATAGTGAGAGAGGAATTATTAAGGGGTTTAGCAGCTTTGAAAGTAGATAAGTCCCCAGGCCCGAATGAAATCTCTCCCAGGCTGTTGAGCGATGTAAAAGAGGAAATAGCAGAAGCCTTGACCATCATTTTCCAGTCCTCTTTGGATCTGGGCATGTTGCTGGAGGATTAGAGGACTGCTAATGTAACACCCTTGTTTAAGAAGGGAGAAAGGGATAGGCCGAGTAATTACAGGCCTGTCAGCGTAGCCTCAGTGGTCGGAAAATTATTGGAAAAAATCCTGAAAAACAGAATAAATCTACATTTGGAAAGGCAAGGTTTAATTAGGGACAGTCAGCATGGATTTGTTAAGGGAAGATCGTGTTTGACTAACCAGATTGAATTTTTGGAGGAGGTAATCAAGAGGGTTGATGAGGGTAGTGCGTACAATGTAGTATATATGGAATTTAGGAAAGCCTTTTGATAAGGTCCCACATGGTAGACTGGTCATGAAGCATGAAGCCCATGGGACACAGGGCAAAGTGGCAAATTGGATCCAAAATTGGCTTGGAGGTAGGAAGCAAAGGGTAATAATTAATGAATGTTTATGTGACTGGAAGGGTGTTTCCAGTGGGGTTCACGCACGATTCAGTGCTGGGTCACTTGCTTTTTATGGAATATATCAACAATTTGAATATAGGGAGTATGATTCAGAAGTTTGCAGACGATACTAAAATTGGCTGTATGGTTGATAATGAAGAAGAAAGTCATGGGCTGCAGGAGGATATCAATCTACTGGTTAGGTGGGCAAAGCAGTGGCAAATGGAATTTAATTCAGATGTGATGCACTTTGGGAGGGCTAATAAGGAAAGGGTATAAACATTAAGCAGTAATAGCACTAAACTTAATAGTGCAGATGAACAAAAGGACCTTGGAGTGCTTGTCCACAGAACTCTTTTTGGTTGGATAATGAAATAAACATTAAATCAAATGCCCCCCAATCTGGGGGAAACTCCAAACATTTTTCAAACAGCCATTTTTTGTTTTTTTTGTTTGTTTTTTTTATGACTTTTTTTTTGACTTTTAAATAAAAAAAATTTTGGGCCATAAAATCATTAATTTTACAAGTGTCAACTATAAAAGGGGAGGGGGACACTAAAACCAGCAATTAAAACAAATCAAACTGTAAAATAAATAAAATCAAATTAAAATTTGGTTGCCGGGGGTAACGATGCACTCCAGTCCCTCCGGTGCCCACCTCTCGCGGAAGGCCGCGAGCGTACCGGTGGACACCGCGTGCTCCGTCTCCAAGGACACCCTGGACCGGATGTACGTGCGGAAGAGAGGCAGGCAGTCAGGATGAACGACCCCCTCGACTGCCTGCTGCCTGGATCGGCTGATGGCACCCTTGGCCGTGCCCAGGAGCAGTCCTATGAGGAGACCCTCGGACCTACCCGCTCCCTTCCGCACAGTGTGCTCAAAGATCAGGAGTGTGGGACTGAAGTGCAGCCAGAATTTCAGGAGCAGCCCCTTTAAATAATAAAACAGGGGCTGCAACCTCGTGCATTCGATAAAAACATGGAACACGGACTCTACCAGACCGCAGAAATTGCAGGCGGCCTGGGAGCCCGTGAACCAGCTTAAAAATTTATTGCACGGCACTGCTCCATGCACCACCCTCCAGGCCAAGTCCCCGATAAATAGTGGGAGGACTCCCGCGTAGAGTGCCCTCCATCGGGGACCCCCGCCTCCTCCAGATGGCAAGATGGTACGCCATGGCGTGTCCGGTTGGCAGGTGAGGATGGAAAAGTTGAGGGTGTGCAGGTGCAGCCTGTACAGGAAACCCCTCCGCGCGGAACTGAAAGGCACGGAGGGGATTTCCCCGAGGCGGCTTAAGTAGTGAGGCGCCGGCTCCCAAGGAATTCCGTCCGGACGGGGGTCATTTTGGACGGGATCTCTCCACGTGCTTGAGCCTCCTCGATGCACCTAACGGAGTCAGGGCCCAGAGCTGTTTTTAGCGACTCGATGGCATCGGCCGCGCGGCGGACGTCAGCCGAATTTAGGCGCCGCGCCAGAGTGTCTGGCACCATCCAGCCCGCTCCTCCGCCATCGAGCAGGTCCCTTACTATGGTCACCTCACCAGCCACAGCCCTCTCGTCCGACTGCCACCAAAAACCTCGGTCGTGGAGGTACGGACAGCCGCCACTCCAGTCGGTGGAGAGCTGCGCTTGGTGGAGACTTTGTTCCAGACCCTGGTGAATTCCTTGTAAAATAAAGGCAGCTCCTGGACGGCGGTCCTGACGCCCCCCAAGCTCACAAACAGAAGCTGCATGTCGTAGTTGAGGCCGTGCTGCTGGCGGAAGAAATACGTCGCCAGAGCACGCCACCTAGGAGGGGGCTCAACGTAAAGGTATCTCTGCAGGGTCTGAAGACGGAAAGTCATGAGCTGGGCGCTGATGCACACCAACGACTGACCGCCCTCCCCAAGCGGGAGACTCAAGACTGCGGCAGAGACCCAGTGCTTCCTGTTGTTCCAGAAGAAGTTCACCAGCTTCTTCTGTATCTTGGTGACAAACGCAGGGGGAGGGGTCAAAGTGACCAGCCGGTACCACAGCATGGCGGCCACCATCTGGTTTATGACTAGCGCTCGACCCCTGTAGGACAGCACTCGGAGCAGTCCTGTCCAGCGCCCTAGGCGAGCGGCGACCTTGGCCTCCAGCTCCTGCCAGTTCGCCGGCCAGGCTTCCTCGTCGGGGCTAAGGTAGACTCCCAGATAGAGGAGATGGGTCGTGCTCCAGGCAAAAGGCCTGAGCTCCTCCGGCAGGGAGTCCACCCGTCACTGACCCACCAGGAGTCCGGAACATTTCTCCCAGTTGATCCTGGCGGAGGATGCGGCCGAGTAAATCTCCTGGCACTCACGCATCCTCCGCAGGTCAGCGGGATCCTCTACTGCGAGGAGCACGTCATCGGCGTAAGCCGAGAGGACGACCTCCACGCACGGCCCTTGCAGAGCCAGTCCCGTCAACCTCGTCTGCAGGAGGCGCAGGAAAGGCTCCACGCAGACGGCATATAACTGGCCGGACATGGGGCATCCCTGGCGCACCCCTCTCCCAAAGCTAAGGGGCACCGTCAAGGACCCGTTAACCCAAATCAGACACTCCACGGCGGCATATTAAAGTCGGATCCGGGCGACGAAATGCATCCCGAACCCGAAAGCGCGCAGAGTCCCGAACAGATATTCGTGATCCACCCTGTCGAACGCCTTCTCTTGGTCGAGAGATATGAAGGCGACGACAGACCAGCCTCGTGGGAATGATGGATGAGGTCCGGGACCAGATGGATGTTATCGTCAATTGTCCGGCCCGGGACTGTGTAGGATTGGTCGGGGTGGATCATGTGGTCCAGCACGGCACCAAGGTGAGCAGACATCGCCCTGGCGAAGATTTTGTAGTCCGTGCTGAGGAGGGAGACCGGGCGCCAGTTCTTAAGGAGGCGGAGATCGCCCTTCTTAGGCAGCAGGATGATGACTGCCCTGCGCCAAGAGAGGGGCATCTCCCCGGTCGCCAGACTTTCTCCCAGGACCCGCGCGTAGTCACCCCCCAGGACGTCCCAGAACGCCTTGTGGAACTCCACAGTCAGCCTGTCGAGCACCGGGGCTTTTCCCCTCGAGAGCTGGTTGAGGGCACTGGTCAGCTCCGCCAGGCTTAGCGGAGCTTCCAGATTTTTGGCGCCCTCTGGGCTGACCTTCGGCAGGTCCTCCCACAAAACTCTACGCGCTTCCTCGCTGGACGGCTCCGGAGAGAACAGAGCCCCGTAATATTCATGGGCCCTGTTGTTGACGCCCTCCGGATCCGAGACGAGAGAGCCGTCGTCGGCCAGCAGCGTCAAGAGCTGCTTACGGACACCCTGCCTTTTTTCCAGCGAGTAGAAGAAGGGGGAGCCGCGGTCCAGATCCCGCAGGAACCTGATCCGCGACCTCACGAACGCGCCTCGGGACCCGACGAGCTGCAGGTCGTTCAGCGCGGCCTTCTTCGCTTCGTACGCCGTCCGCAGGGCCGGGTCCTCGACAACTTGACCGAGACGGGACTCCAGGTCGAGCACCTCTTTTTCTAGGCGCCCGACTCTGGCCGCCCGCCTCTTGGTCGACCCTCTCGCGTACTCTTGACAGAAGACGCGGACGTGAGCCTTGCCCACGTCCCACCATAGCCTCAAGGAGGGGAAGCCCCCCTGCTTCCTTCTCCAGTCGGACCAGAATCGACGGAACGAGTCCTGGAATCGCACGTCCTCCAGCAGCCGGTTGTTAAAGTGCCAGTACGCGGATCCCGTCCTCGCGCGGAGCGAAGCGAGCTCCGCCCACACCAGGTGGTGGTCCGAACATGGCACCGGCCGCATGGAGGCCGCCGGGACGCAGGAAACGTACACCCGAGACACGTAAAGGCAGTCGACTCTGGACCATCGTACTCCAGGCCTCACCCAAGTAAAGGCGCTGGAGTCGGGCTGGAGATTTCGCCAGAAGTCCGCCAAGTCGAAGGACCCGACCAGGTCCCTCAACTTCTCCATCGCCGGCATGCTCTGAGGGGCACCGGAGCGGTCCCTCGCCTCGAGGGTGCAGTTAAAATCCCCCCCGAGGACAATGCAGTCGCCGACGTCAACGGAGCCAAGAAGAGCGGACACTTCTTCGAAGAAGCGCGTTTGTTGCGGGCCGGGCTGAGGGGCGTACACGTTCACGAGATGGAGCGGCACGTCCCCCAGGCAAACTGTGACATGCAGCAAGCGGCCTGGCACGGGCTCCTCGACCCCCAAGATCGTCGGCTGAAAATGGGGGCCAGCAAGATGGCCACCCCACAAGAAGTGGCGGTGAGGTGGCTCATGCGGACCTCTCCTTGCCATTCCAGGAGCCACGTGGCTTCGTCTCCCGGAACGGTGTGGGTTTCTTGCAGGAAGCACACCGCATATTTCCCCTCCCGCAGGAGCAAAAAATTGTTAAATCTGCGGCGTGCCTCTCTGCCACCGTTGATGTTGAGGCTGGCTATGGTTATCTTCATGACAAAAGCATAGTGCAACCTCTACCTAACCTATCGTGGTGGGGGAGTGGAGTCATTTGTTGACCTCCATTCCTTCAGCAGCCCAGCGAGGAACCTTTTGAGCTGGCGCAGCTCAAGGCCTTGCGCCTTTGATAAGGGCCCGCCCGCGGCCATGGTTTCAGCGGCGGCGCGGACAGACGCAACGAGCAGCCCCGGCTCGGACCATCTTTCCCGGGCCAGATGGGCTCGGTTGCGGCGACCCTGGCTCTGGACCAAAACGTCCCGGAGCTCCTTTGCAGGAATGAGGGGGGACACAGCGGCGGGCATGAGGAGATCCACCGCCTCACTGGCGATGGACTCGAGATCTTCTCCCGAGTCCCCCACCGAGTCCCCGATCCCCTCCGGGAGGTCACCGCCAGCAGCCGGCCCATCGACCGCACGAGGTACGGCAAACAGCCCGGCCGCTCCATCCGGCCCTTGCTCTGCCCTGATCCCATGCCAAGGATCGTCGGCAGAGGAGTCCCCACTGGGCTCTTTTAAAAGCGGTGCTGGGTCAGGAAGCGACAGCGGAAGGGGTTCCTCCTCCGCCCCAGGAACCGGAGAACACAGAGAGACCTGATCAAAGAAATGTTCCAGGTCTACCCAGTCCCCCAGCTCCAAAGTTGGGGGCGTGGGTTGGTGTTCTTCCCCCTCCCCGCCGCCACCCCCCAGCCCAGCGTGTACAGAATCATTAAAATTGTTGACACTTTTTATTTCTTCCAGGTTGAGCAACTCCTGGGGGAAGTTGGTTCATAGCTGGGCGGGCTCAGGTTCGGCCTTTTCGGCCCCGCCCGCTTCAGTCCCCGGGACGCTCGACCCGGCGGCAACGCATTCCTCCGCTGGCCCCACACCCCCCATGACAGGCAGATCTTCCACGCCATCCCCGGGAGGCAGAGGCTGGGCAGCCTCGACTGCCCCACCCTCCCCGGGGACAGATTCCTCTCGCCTACGGCGCAGTTTGGGGGCGCTGATGGGGGACGCGGGCACCGACTCCACCGCTGAGGGATGTTGTTCCCCCTCCGCCTCATTGGAGCAGCGCCTCCTTTTGTTCCTGGAGGGGCGCGGAGGCAGGGAGACCTCCATGTCTGCCGAGGCCTCCCGCTCCACTCCCCCCTTTTTCTTTTCTTGCCTGCGCCCTAGCTCCTCTGCGGTATTGGTCAAGGCTCGGGCACGGGCTCAGGGCACCCCGCGCTCGCCGGTGACAAGGTTGGGCTGAGCGCGGTAATCAGACTGTCTGGCGCACTGAGGGGACCCGCCTCGAGATGTTTCGCCTTCCTCCGCGCCTTCTTTCCGGCCGGACGCTCTCCCTCCCACCCGCCAGAGGCCAGAGGCCGGTACGCAGACGCAACTAGGGGGAGGGGTGGCGGCGGCGCCAGCCTTGGCCGCCTTCGGTGGTTTGGCGGCCTTGGAGGCCTTGGAGGCCTTGCGAACGTGCCCCACCTCCCTACAGGCATTGCACTGCACGCCGTCCGACGTCCAAAAGACGCGGTAGGCAGTCCCCTCGTGCGCCACATTAAAACTGCCCTCTGTCGTCTCCTCCCGCGCCAGCCGGACAAAAAGCTGGCGGCGGAAGGAGAACACGTGACGCAGGCTGTTCTCCCTGAGGCCGAGCGGTATGGGGTTACTCCCTGACCTTACCTCCCCCAGTTGGTGCAGGTGAGGGAGGAGGAGCTCAGCGGGAACAAAGGGCGGGACGTTGGAGAGGACGACCCACAAGAGGGTCCACCGGCAGGAACGTCCCACCCACCGTGAGCCCCTTTTCAAGGGCCAGGGACACCGCCCGCTCCGACCCCAGGAAGAACATCGCCTTCCCAGACATTTTGGAGGCTGCGACAATGGCCGAGGTGCTGACTACCCCAGCCATCGCCCGCACGCACTCCTCAGTGCTCATTGTGGGGTGAGTGTAGCTCTTGACCCCGTGTTTTTTTGTAATTAGTTTAAATGGTGGCAGGGCAGCAGGAGGCGCAGGAGGCACCGTGGATGTGGACGCCGCCTGCGCGTACGTCTAAGCTGGCCCTGCTGCCGGCGTGGATGGGGTCGCCATGACGGGGTCCCTTTAAGGGCTGCACCCACCCAAAAGTCACAGGCCTTAATGGTCTTTAATTGGCCTCGTTGGTGTTTGAGCAGAGGGAGCTCTTAGTGGGGCACACCTCTCCCCTAGGGGCCTTGCTCCCTCTGCTCAGTTGTCTTAATTTAATTTTGATTATGGAGGAAAGGGGCTCTCAGAGAGAGAGGGGAGAGACAGAGAGAGTGACAGAGAGAGAGTGAGGGGTGGGAAAGAGGGAAGCTGTGAGGGCAGGTCTCCCCTCACAGCGATGGGTTGGCGCTTTCTGGGGTGCACTCCCCAGATGATGGAAAAAAACAAGACACAGTCTTATAGGATGGTCTTCGGGTGGGGGAGAAGATGTCTTCACCTGGGGCAGCTGGAGCCACCCAGGCACACACACCCAACGATGTTAAATAGAGTGATTAATAATTCTTCAGCCAGGTAGCTCCAGCTATCCCAGGCTAGGCAATGGGGGAGGGGTGCTTCAGTGGTGTGTGGGGCCTAGCTGTAAGCGATGTTCCGGGCCTCGAAGAAATCTTCTTTTCTCCCCTCACCAATAAAACAATGTCTTTAGGGGAATGCACCAATACACCCACCTGTAGAATGTTGTGGAGTCTCCCTCCTTGCACACAGGTTGTTGTTCTTTCCCCCTCTCTCCAACTCTCTGTAGCAGTAATAAAGTTGATAAATTTTCTGCTCTCCTCCTCTCCTTGGGGATGGATTGTAATGAAGTAAGCCCCTTCCTCCTCTTCCTGGGCTGGTCTCAGGGTTCTCTCCAGGCCTTCAGGCAGGAGCTCAAGCAGGGAGCTCCTTCCCTCACTGCTCCAGGCTCCAAATGATCAGGCCACACCTCCAACAGCTCCACCCTTGTCCACAGATCCCTGAAAGTAGCAGGCCAGGTGGATAAGGTGGTTAAGAAGGCATATGGAATGCTTGCCTTTATTGGCCGAGGCATAGAATAGAAGAGCAGGGAAGTTATGGTTAAATTGTATAATACTTTGGTTTGGCCACAGCTGGAGTACTGCGTGCAGTCCTGATCGTCATATTATAGGAAGAACATGATTGCACTCGAGATGCAGAGGAGATTTGCTAAGGTGCTGCCTGGAATGGAGAATCTTAGTTATGAGGACAGATTGGATAAGCTGGGTTTGTTCTCATTGGAACAGAAGAGATTGAGAGGAGACCTCATTGAGGTGTACAAAATATTGAGGGGCCTGGATATAGTGGATAGTAAGGGCCTATTTCCATTGGTGGAGAGGTCTATTACCAGGGTGGCATAGTATTAAGGTGGTTGATGAAATGTTGAGGGGATTTGAGGGGGGGCTTCTTTACGCAGAGGATTGTGGGGATCTGGAACTCACTGCCTGGAAGAGTGGTGGATGCAGAAACCCTCAGCACTTTTAAGAGATGGTTGGATGGGCACTTAAAGTGCAGCAACCTGCAGGGTTACGGACCTAGAGCTGGTAATTGGGATTGGACTGGATGACCATTTGTTGGACAGCGTAGATATAATGGTAAGTACTGCAGGGAATAGAACACGGCCAAGGTGATCTCCTGGACTAGTTTCGATCGCCTGGATGGGTCGGAGAAAAAATTTCCCAGATTTTTTTCTCCCTCAATTGGCCTGGGTTTTTATCTGGTTTTTGCCTCTCCTAAGAGATCACATGGCTCCGGCTGGGGTAGAGTGTAGAATGTTTCAGTATAAGGGGTGTGAGGTGGACCGGTTGGGCTGGGTGCTCTTTGCCTTTTCGTCATAGGTTTAAATATAACCTTTAGGGTTGCTGACCAAGGGCCGGGAGGCTCTGTGTCTGCCAGCGCTGACACGAAATGGCATCCCTCTGCACTGTAAATTTCTATGTTTCTATTTTATATGTCAGATCAATTCACTGCCTTCAGTATCCACTTTAGTGACCATCTGTCTGTCTACTTCCACTTTGGAGAAAATACTTTATCTCCTTACAATACTCAACCCCCTTACAAGGCCAAACCTACTCAACCTATCTTCATAAGTCAACCCCTTCATCTCAGGAACGAACCAAGTGAACTTTCTCTGAACAGCCTCCATCACAAGTATATCCTTCCTTAAATACAGAGACCAAAACTGTACACAGTACTCCAGGTGTGGCCTCACCAATACTCTGTACAGTTGTAGCAGGACTTCCCTGCTTTTATACTCCATCCCCCTTGCAATAAACATTCCATTTGCCTTTCTGATTACTTGCTGTATCTGCATACTAACTTTTTGTGCTTCATGCACAAGGACCTCCCAGGTCTCTCTGCACTGCAGTTCTTTGCAATTTTTCTCCATTAAAATTATAATTTGCTTTTCTATTATTTCTGCGAAAGTGGATAACCTTACATTTTCCCACATTATACTCCATCTACCAAATTTTTGCCCACTCACTTAGCCTGTCTATATCCCTTTGCAGATTTTTTGTGTCCTCCTCACAATTTGCTTTCCCGCTCATCTTTGTATTGTCAGCAAACTTGGCTACATTACACTCAGTCCCTTCATCCAAGTCATTAATATAGATTGTAAATAGTTGAGGAACCAGCACCGATCCCTGTGGCAATGAGATCAAGACCCCCACCACCCTCTGGGTGAAGGGGAATTTCATCATGTGCCCAATGATGTTAGCTAATAGACCATATTGGGAGGGCGAAGAAGACTGCTCCATATTGGGTAGTGGTGATGGGAGGGCATGAGGAGGAAGATTGCAAAGGTAGGTGGATAGAGGGATCTTACAGAAGAATAAATGAGGTGGGCGGAGACACAAAAAACTGCACTTCTCATGGATGGAACAGTTCCTAATGGAACATAGGAACATTAACAACAGGAGTCGGACATTCAACCCCTCGAGTCTGAGCCGTCATTCAATTAGATCATGATTGATATATATCTCAACCCCCTTTATCCGCCTTTGCTTTGCATCCCTTGATAACCTTACCTTTTTTCGGACATGAAACAGGTGCAAAGTTTACCAATTTAGCAGTGACATGAACCAATGTCAAATTTGTGGGGCTCATTTGTTAAGTGTCCCAGGAGGACCCCTATAATAAGTGTTAGTCTTCTTGACTATGTAAATTAGAGGCATAATGCCTGTTAAAAGATCCCTTTCAGAAATTATTTCACGATGATCGGGGCAGCTGTAGTGCCTGTGCGACTCAGCATTTCTAACAAGCCCTCGCGGCCACCAACAAAAGGTGAGTGTTAGATGCTTCTTTTGAAAATATTCATTATCTATCCCCGACTCCACACTCAACTCCCAACCATTGCCCGATTCAACCCTTCAATGCCCCCTCCCAGAACATACCTGAGGGTCACTGCTGGCATCCCAGAGCATTCATTCCTCGCCCCAAATATATAGGTGAGGCCTGAGGCCCAGTTTGCTCATGCAGCGTCAAGTCTGGGTCACCAAACGGGCCCAGATTAACCTCTACCCCATGGTGTCCATCGTTCAGGAGCACAGCTTTTCATTGATTCAGCTCTGTTTCTATTGCCAAGACCTTCTTTGCTGTGACCATCCTTTCCCGGTTTGCATTCATCAATTCCAGCCCACATTTTACCTCTTTCCACAATGACAGTTGCCTCGGTGAATTATGCCTCATGCTCATGACACAATTGCTTCCCCATGCATTGATCTTTTCTTCCTGTGATGTGACTTACATGACAGTTGTGTGTTTTCCTAGCAGTCTCTGTGTATAGTTTCAGATTCAGTGGATACGGGGATGCAAGTGGCCACTTTGTGAGGTAACAGGAGATGAATCACGGTCGCCTTTCATATTGATCCCCTCTTCTGCTTCACTGCCCAGGCACAGAGAATACTTAAAGCACACTGGTATATTGCTGGGATCTTCTAGCACTTCTTCATAATACTGCTGTTAAAAGTATGTTTGCTACAGCATGTACCTGCCTAATATAACACTTAATTGGAAATGCTTATCATCATGATTTTCACACATTGATAATGGGTTACTAACTTATTTCAGTTTTTTTTTCCCTTTGTATACCAGTTTTTGCATTCTGCATATATCTGTGCCCCAGCAACATGTTGCACGCTGAAGTGGGCAATCCATTTTTGGTAAGGTTCTTCACCACTTCTATTGCTAATCGCCAACTCATTATTGCAATTAGGTGCAATGCACCAACAGGAACCAGGCGATCTTTATGCTGCATTGGTAGGAGCAGATCTGTAAATCTGTCTACAATGGCCTTGAATCTCCTGCTGCTGCTCATTATAGAAACATAGAAACATAGAAAATAGGTGCAGGAGTGGCCATTCGGCCCTTCTAGCCTGCACCGCCATTCAATGAGTTCATGGCTGAACATGCAACTTCAGTACCCCATTCCTGCTTTCTCACCATACCCCTTGATTCCCCTAGTAGTAAGGACTTCATCTAACTCCTTTTTGAATATATTTAGTGAATTGGCCTCAACAACTTTCTGTGGTAGAGAATTCCACAGGTTCACCACTCTCTGGGTGAAGAAATTCCTCCTCATCTCAGTCCTAAATGGCTTCCCCCTTATCCTTAGACTGTGTCCCCTGGTTCTGGACTTCCCCAACATTGGGAACATTCTTCCTGCATCTAATCTGTCTAACCCCGTCAGAATTTTAAATGTTTCTATGAGGTCCCCTCTCATTCTTCTGAACTCCAGTGAATACAAGCCCAGTTGATCCAGTCTTTCTTGATAGGTCAGTCCCGCCATCCCGGGAATCAGTCTGGTGAACCTTCGCTGCACTCCCTCAATAGCAAGAATGTCCTTCCTCAGGTTAGGAGACCAAAACTGTACACAATACTCCAGGTGTGGCCTCACCAAGGCCCTGTACAATTGTAGCAACACCTCCCTGCCCTTGTACTCAAATCCCCTCGCTATGAAGGCCAACATGCCATTTGCTTTCTTAACCGCCTGCTGTACCTGCATGCCAACCTTCAATGACTGATGTACCATGACACCCAGGTCTCGTTGCACCTCTCCTTTTCCTAATCTGTCACCATTCAGATAATAGTCTGTCTCTCTGTTTTTACCACCAAAGTGGATAACCTCACAGTTATCCACATTATACTTCATCTGCCATGCATTTGCCCACTCACCTAACCTATCCAAGTCGCTCTGCAGCCTCATAGAATCCTCCTTGCAGCTCACACTGCCACCCAACTTAGTGTCATCTGCAAATTTGGAGATACTACATTTAATCCCCTCGTCTAAATCATTAATGTACAGTGTAAACAGCTGGGGCCCCAGCACAGAACCTTGCGGTACCCCACTAGTCACTGCCTGCCATTCTGAAAAGTCCCCATTTACTCCTACTCTTTGCTTCCTGTCTGACAACCAGTTCTCAATCCATGTCAGCACACTACCCCCAATCCCATGTGCTTTAACTTTGCACATTAATCTCTTGTGTGGGACCTTGTCGAAAGCCTTCTGAAAATCCAAATATACCACATCGACTGGTTCTCCCTTGTCCACTCTACTGGAAACATCCTCAAAAAATTCCAGAAGATTTGTCAAGCATGATTTCCCTTTCACAAATCCATGCTGACTTGGACCTATCATATTACCTCTTTCCAAATGCACTGCGATGACATCCTTAATAATTGATTCCATCATTTTACCCACTACCGATGTCAGGCTGACCGGTCTGTAATTCCCTGTTTTCTCTCTCCCTCCTTTTTTAAAAAGTGGGGTTACATTGGCTACCCTCCACTCCATAGGAACTGATCCAGAGTCAATGGAATGTTGGAAAATGACTGTCAATGCATCCACTATTTCCAAGACCACCTCCTTAAGTACTCTGGGATGCAGTCCATCAGGCCCTGGGGATTTACCGGCCTGCAATCCCATCAATTTCCCCAACACAATTTCCCGACTAATAAGGATTTCCCTCAGTTCCTCCTCCTTACTAGACCCTCCGACCCCTTTTATATCCGGAAGGTTGTTTGTGTCCTCCTCAGTGAATACCGAACCAAAGTACTTGTTCAATTGGTCCGCCATTTCTTTGTTCCCCGTTATGACTTCCCCTGATTCTGACTGCAGGGGACCTACGTTTGTCTTTACTAACCTTTTTCTCTTTACATATCTATAGAAACTTTTGCAATCCGTCTTAATGTTCCCTGCAAGCTTCTTCTCGTACTCCATTTTCCCTGCCCTAATCAAACCCTTTGTCCTCCTCTGCTGAGTTCTAAATTTCTCCCAGTCCCCGGGTTCTCTGCTATTTCTGGTCAATTTGTATGCCACTTCCTTGGCTTTAATGCTATCCCTGATTTCCCTTGATAGCCACGGTTGAGCCACCTTCCCTTTTTTATTTTTACGACAGACAGGAATGTACAATTGTTGTAGTTCATCCATGCGGTCTCTAAATGTCTGCCATTGCCCATCCACAGTCAACCCCTTCAGTATCATTCGCCAATCTATCCTAGCCAATTCACGCCTCATACCTTCAAAGTTACCCTTCTTTAAGTTCTGGACCATGGTCTCTGAATTAACTGTTTCATTCTCCATCCTAATGCAGAATTCCACCATATTATGGTCACTCTTCCCCAAGGGGCCTCGCACAACGAGATTGCTAATTAATCCTCTCTCATTACACAACACCCAGTCTAAGATGGCCTCCCCCCTAGTTGGTTCCTCGACATATTGGTCTAAAAAACCATCCCTTATGCACTCCAGGAAATCCTCCTCTACCGTATTGCTTCCAGTTTGGTTAACCCAATCTATCTGCATATTAAAGTCACCCATTATAACTGCTGCACCTTTATTGCACGCACCCCTAATTTCATGTTTGATGCCCTCCCCAACATCACTACTACTGTTTGGAGGTCTGTACACAACTCCCACTAACGTTTTTTGTCCTTTGGTATTCTGCAGCTCTACCCATATAGATTCCACATCATCCAAGCTAATGTCCTTCCGAACTATTGCCTTAATTTGCTCCTTAACCAGCAATGCTACCCCACCTCCTTTTCCTTTTATTCTATCTTTCCTGAATGTTGAATACCCCTGGATGTTGAGTTCCCAGCCCTGATCATCCTGGAGCCACGTCTCCGTAATCCCAATCACATCATATTTGTTAACATCTATTTGCACAGTTAATTCATCCACTTTATTGCGGATACTCCTTGCATTAAGACACAAAGCCTTCAGGCTTGTTCTTTTAACACCCTTTGTCCTTTTAGAATTTTGCTGTACAGTGGCCCTTTTTGTTCTTTGCCTTGGGTTTCTCTGCCCTCCACTTTTCCTCATCTCCTTTCTGTCTTTTGCTTTTGCCTCCTTTTTGTTTCCCTCTGTCTCCCTGCATTGGTTCCCATCCCCCTGCCATATCAGTTTAAATCCTCCCCAACAGCACTAGCAAACACTCCCCCTAGGACATTGGTTCCGGTCCTGCCCAGGTGCAGACCGTCCGGTTTGTACTGGTCCCACCTCCCCCAGAACCGGTTCCAATGCCCCAGGAATTTGAATCCCTCCCTGTTGCACCACTGCTCAAGCCACGTATTCATCTGCGCTATCCTGCGATTCCTACTCTGACTATCACGTGGCACTGGTAGCAATCCCGAGATTACTACTTTTGAGGTCCTACTTTTTAATTTAGCTCCTAGCTCCTTAAATTCGTTTCGTAGGACCTCATCCCTCTTTTTACCTATGTCGTTGGTACCAATGTGCACCACGACAACTGGCTGTTCTCCCTCCCTTTTTAGAATGTCCTGCACCCGCTCCGAGACATCCTTGACCCTTGCACCAGGGAGGCAACATACCATCCTGGAGTCTCGGTTGCGGCCGCAGAAATGCCTATCTATTCCCCTCACCATTGAATCCCCAATCACTATTGCTCTCCCACTCTTTTTCCTGCCCTCCTGTGCAGCAGAGCCAGCCACGGTGCCATGAACTTGGCTGCTGCTGCCCTCCCCTGATGAGTCATCCCCCTCAACAGTACCCAAAGCAGTGTATCTGTTTTGCAGGGGGATGACCACAGGGGACTCCTGCACTACCTTCCTTGCACTGCTCTTCCTGTTGGTCTTCCATTCCCTATCTGGCTGTGGACCCTTTCCCTGTGGTACGACCAACTCGCTACACGTGATACTCACGTCATTCTCAGCATCGTGGATGCTCCAGAGTGAATCCACCCTCAGCTCCAACTCCGCAACACGGTCTGTCAGGAGCTGGAGGCGGATACACTTCCCGCACACGCAATCGTCAGGGACATCGGAAGTGTCCCCGAGTTCCCACATGGTACAGGAGGAGCATAACACCCGACCGAGCTCTCCTGCCATGACTTAACCCTTATATACACTTAAATTGGCAACAACAGTGTTAAAAGTTACTCACTGATATAGAAGAGAAAAAAGAAAAACTACTCATCAATCACCAGCCAATCACTTACCCTCTTGGCTGTGACGTCACCTTTTGATTTCTTTCTACTTCTTTTTTGCCTTCTCCCTGTAGCTGCACAAGCTCCGCCTTTTATAGGCCTCACCACGCACCTCCTCGACGCTGCTCCCGACTGCCGCCGACGCTGGGCCCCGGACTCCCTGCTGTGCCTTTTATAGGCCTCTCCACGCACCTCCTCGACGCTGCTCCCGACTGCCGCCGACTCTGGGCCCCGGACTCCCTGCTGTGCCTTTTATAGGCCGCTCCACGCACCTCCTCGACGCTGCTCCCGACTGCCGCCGACGCTGGCCCCGGACTCCCTGCTGTGCCTTTTATAGGCCTCTCCATGCACCTCCTCGACGCTGCTCCCGACTGCCGCCGACTCTGGGCCCCGGACTCCCTGCTGTGCCTTTTATAGGCCGCTCCACGCACCTCCTCGACGCTGCTCCCAACTGCCGCCGAAGTATGCAACGTTGACAGACGGAAGTGATACCCATGCTGCAAAGTTCACCAAAAAACTCCACTTTTAAGTAATATCTCACACTGTATGAAAAACAAGAGCAATGCCAATTAAGATAGGATGTTTAACCAGCATTCTGTATTGATACGACAATTATTAAGCCAGGGGTTTTCTGTCGTTTGTAGACTTCAAGCCAGAGGAATCATGGCATTAAACAGGGCCAAATGGCTATTTTTACAACCCTTAAAATAGTCTTGAAAGATAAATGGCTCATACTTCCAGACAATTGTCTTTATTCCCTGCTATCTATAGTCTAAGGTGCCAGTAACAACAAATTGTGTTAATTATCTTGCTGCAGAATGGCCACTGCATTCTTCTGTCACTTCAGAAGGTGGAAAATAAAATCAACTGCACAGGCTAAGCTACTTGTTCAGATTTATTTATAAAGTAAATATACAGAAGCACAAATACATTATGATTATTAAAACAGCACAATAATTAAACAGTAGTGAACCAAAAATGGTTGGCCTTTCTGGGGCGTCAATAATTTTTAATTAATTTTTGTACTTGTCCACTCACTTTTAGGCATTCTGCACATGGACTCCTAAATCACTCTGCTCCCCCACAATTTCTAGCTTCTTAACATTTAGAAATTATTCTGAATTTTCTTAGATCTAAAGTGATTGACCGCACAGTTCCCCACATAGACATCCACCTACTACAGTTTTGCCCACTCATTCGATCTGTCTATGTCCCTTTGTAACTTCCTGCTTCCATATACACAACTTGGTGTGCATCCTAACTTAGTGTTATCTGCAAACTTGGATATACAACTCTTTGGAGTGAAATTCGGTTACACCCATTTGGGGGCGTAACTAAGGCAAGGCGGGACTTCCCACTCCCGGACCCCGGCGCAGAGGAGGGGAATTTCAGCCCCTTTATTCCTTCATCCAAGTAGTCACAAAAGTATTGCTGAGCGGCGGCCCCTGGACAGCGTGGTTGCCCCGACCTGGGAGACACCATCAGCGGCAGGTCGGGGCCATAAAAGGAATGGTGAATGGTGGCCCCTGGACAGCATGACGGCATACCATTTCAAGGTACAGCGTAAGCTGGTGCAGGAGGGCGACAGCAGCGAATAGGGATGTCATCAAGGTCCAGGTCGGTGATTGGAGCTTGGGCAGGTACAGCAGGAGTGGCGAGGTCGGGGCGAAGGAGCAGTGAAAGAATGTAGAGGAATGTGATCGGGACCCAGGAGAGGCGTGAGTTCGGGGCCAGAAGAGGCGAGGGCCCAGGGGCAGCACTGGCCAGCCCACACTGCGATATGTGTGCGCAGTAGGCCCGTGCAGCAGAGCAGGTCTACAGTTGTTTTGGTTAACCCTTGCCACTGGACCAAGACCTAGCTCTGTCAAGCCCGTGTGGTGGCTGGTGTGCAACGGCCACCACACGTTAAAAAAATCCACGCAGAAGCATCTTCCACCCTTCAAGGTGTAGTTCGGGATCCGGAATATTAGGTCCTTCATTGAAACACCTGTGAACGCATCCCTTTTTGGCGAGGAAGCAAGTCATCCTCGATACAAGGGACTGCCTATGATGTTTATGATGATATACGGATCTTAAGGAAGAAAGACTTGTATTTATATAGCGTCTTTCATGACCACCGGACGCCCCAAAGCAATTTACAGCCAATTAAATACTTTTTCAAGTGTAGTCACTGTTGTAATGTAGGAAATGTGGCAATCTGATAATGACCAGATAATCTGTTTTTTTTAATGGTGTTGATTGAGTGATAAATATTTCCCAAGACACTGGGAAGAATTCCCCTGCTCTTCTAAATAATGTAATTGGATCTTTTAGTTTCACCTGAGAGGGCAGATGGGGCCTTGTTTTAACATCTCATCTGAAAGACAGCACCTCCGACAGTGCAGCACTCCCTCAGCATAGCACTGGAATATCAGCCTAGATTTTTTTTGCACTCCAGTCTCTGGAGTGGGTCTTGTACCCACAACCTTCTGACTCAGAGGCAAGTGTGGTACCCACTGAACCACAACTCACATACATGGAACGAAAAACAACAGAGAGGTGTTTAATGGGTGGCCGAACCGACATTGACATTTTACACTATCGCCAAAAGTCAAAATGACTCCCAAAGACACTGAACGTGTAGCCAGCACCTAAAATGAAGCAAGAAGTTCCCCTACTTATAACACCCTCCACCGTCATATCGTCTACCAGCAAACACCGTCTGAGCGCACACATGAAGGATGGATTCTGTGAGGTACTGGAGGCCTGGTGACATCTGATGAATTGTATCTCCGCAGGAATCAGCACTTCCAGGCTAGAAATGACACGGAGAAAAAACAGCTCTAAAATTACAAAAATAATCAATGCTAAATGTTTCCTATTACATTTTTTAAAATCAAATACATTAAAACCTACAGGGGGAATTTGGTATTTTGGGGTCAAATGATTCTTCATCAGGAAGGTCATATTAATCATCTGAGGTTCACCTCTTGAGGAAGAAATGTGAATGGACCATCCTGTGTAACACTTCAGAAGATGCAAAGTGTTTAATGATGAAAGTCGCAAATGATAAGGCACAGTTCTTGAACCCCAGCAGGTGATAAAGTTTTAATTTTATGGATGAATTAGTAAAATAAATTAATATCTATTTTGTAATGACAGTAAATCTGTTTTGATCAGCACAGTTAAACATGCATCTATGCAGCATGTGGCATTACAATTGGAGACTGATATCTATGTCTGTTTGAATTGAATGTCAGGAATAACTAATCGACTATAATTTGAAACACGCTGGAATGCGTTTACTATCTCTGTTCAAGAGATTCAGTATACAGCAAGTTAGTTGTCAGTATTTACAAATTGATAGAATCATAGAAATGTATGGCACAGAAAGAGGCCATTCAGCCCATTGTGTGCATGCCGGCCGAAAAACAGCTATCCAGCCTAATCCCACTTTCCAGCTCTTGGTCCGTAGCCCTGTAGGTTACAACACTTCAAGTATTTTTTAAATGCGATGAGGGTTTCTGCCTCTACCACTCTTTCAGGCAGTGAGTTCCAGAACTCCACCACCCTCATCTCCTCATTTCTCCTCATCTCCCTTCTAATCCTTCTACCGATTACTTAAAATCTATGCCCTCTGGTTATTGATCCCTCTGCTAAGGGAAATAAGTCCTTCCTGTCTACTCTATCTAGGCCCCTCATAATTTTATTCACCTCAATTAAGTCTCTTCGCAACTTCCTCTGTGTTATATAAGTGGACTTGTATTTACTCTGTACAGCCACCAGAGGACTCATTCCCCAGAGTCCCAAGGGATCCCATAATCCCTTGGGACCACAGGTATATAAGAAGGCTTCACAGGTTGGAGAGGCACTCTGGAGAACTGCAATAAAAGACTAAGGTCACAGTTTACTTTGAGCTCACAGTGTTCAGTCTGACTCTTTCTCCATGCACAACAACTGGCGACGAGATACAGATGGCGAACCCAAAGATGCAGAGAACAGTGGGCATCCTGGAGAAATTTTCGGAGGGAGATGATTGGGAAACTTTTGTGGAGAGACTCGACCAATACTTCGTGGCCAACGAGCTGGATGGGGAAGAGAGCGCTGCCAAACGTAGAGTGATCTTCCTCACTGTCTGTGGGGCACCAACGTATGGCCTCATGAAGAATCTGCTCACTCCAGCGAAACTCATGGAGAAATCGTATGAAGATTTGTGCACACTGGTCCAAGAGCATTTGAACCGGAAGGAAAGCGTTCTGATGGCGAGGTATTTGTTCTACACTACAAAAGGTCTGAAGGCCAGGAAGTGTCGAGTTATGTCGCCGAGCTGAGATGCCTTGCAGAACATTGCGAATTGGAAGGACATTTGAGCACATGCTCAGAGATTTTTGTATACTTGGCATTGGCCAGGAAACCATACTTCACAAGCTTTTGACTGCAGAGACTCCAACCTTGAGTAAGGCCATAGCGATAGCCCAGGCGTTCATTGCCACCAGTGACAATACCAAGCAAATCTCTCAGCACACGTGCTGCTACAAGTACTGTGAACAAAGTGATGTTGCTTTCGAATCATAATGGACAGGGCAGGTCACATATACCTGCAGCTAGACGTCCGCAGATGTCTCAGAGTCCACCATCAAGGGTGATGAATGCAAAGCCATTAACACCTTGTTGCCGTTGTGGGGGTGATCATCGTTTCCATTCATGCCGATTCAAAAGATATGTTTGCAAGGGCTGTGTAACAATGGGTCACCTCCAATGAGAATGCAGGCGAGCTGCTAAGCCTGTTAAACCTGCAAACCACCGCATTGCAGAGGAGGACAGATCCACGGAGGAGCACTACGAACCAGAGCCTCAGATAAAGGAGGCAGAGGTACATGGGGTGCACACCTTCACCACGAATTGTCCCCTGATAAAGCTGAATGTTGAACTAAATGGACTCCTGGTGTAAATGGAGCTGAACACGGGCGCGAGCCAGTCCAACATGGGAAAAAGACTTTCAAAAGGTTGTGGTGCAACAAGGCCTCAATGTCAGTCTTAACACCAGTTCGCACGAGACTAAAACTTACACTAAAGAACTGATTCCTGTAATCGGCAATGCTACCGTAAAGGTCTCCTACGATGGAGCGGTGCACAAGCTACTACTGGGTGGTACTGGGCGATGGTCCCACACTGCTCAGCAGGAACAGGCTGAGAAAGATATGCTGGAACTGGGACGACGTCCGAGCGCTGTCACCCGCTGACGACACTTCGTGTGCCCAGGTGTTAAACAAATTTCCTTCGCTGTTCGTACCAGACATCGGGAAATTCCAAAGAGCAAAAGTGAAGATTCACCTAATTCCGGGGGCACGACCCATCCAACGGAAGACGAGAGTGATACCGTTCATGATGAGAGAAAGGGTAGAGATCGAGCTAGACTGGCTGCAATCAGAGGGCATCATTTCACTGATTGAGTTCAGCGAGTGGGCCAGTCCTATTGTCCCAGTCCTCAAGGGAGACGGCACCGTCAGAATCTGTGGCGATTACAAAGTAACTCGCAATCGTTTCTCCCTGCAGGACCAATACCCACTACCAAAAGCCGACGACCTCTTTGCAACGCTGGTGGGAGGAGAGACGTTCCAGAAGCTGGATCTGACTTCAGCCTACATGACGCAGGAACTGGAGAAATCATTGAATGCCCTCACCTGCATCAACACGCTCAAAGGTATTTTTGTTTATAACAGATGCCCGTTTGGAATCCGATCAGTGGCAGCGATATTCCAGAGAAACTTGGAAGTTTACTGAAGTTGGTCCCACACACCGTGGTCTTCCAGGACGACATCTTGGTCACAGATCGGAACACAGTCGAGCACCTGCAGAACCTGGAGGAGGTTCTTAGTCGACTCAACCGCATGGGGCTCAGGTTAAAATGCTCAAGTGCGCTTTCCTGGCACCTGAAGTGGAGTTCCTGGGAAGGAGGATTGCGGCGGACGGCATCAGGCCCACCAACGTGAAGAAGGAAGCAATCGAGAATGCACCGTGGCCACAGAACGTGACGGAGTTGCGATCATTTCTGGGACTCTTGAACTACTTTGGTAACTTCTTACCGGTTCTCAGCACACTGCTAGAACCGCTACATGTCTTACTACGAAAAGGGGACAATTGGGTTTGGGGCAAAAGCCAAGAAAATGCCTTTGTAAAAGCGAGAAAATTGTTATGCTCAAACAAATTGCTTGTGTTGTATAATCCATGTAAGCGTTTGGTACTAGCATGTGATGCATTGTCAAATGGCGTCGGGTTTGTATTGCCACAAGCTAATGATTTCGGGAAACTGCAACTGGTTGTTTATGCATCCAGGAGTCTAAGGCTGAGAGAGCCTAAAGCATGATTGAAAAAATAACATTCGCGTGTGTCTATGGGGTAAAGAAAATGGATCAGTACCTGTTTGGGCTAAAATTCGAATTGGAAACTGACCATAAGACACTGAAATCCCTGTTTTCTAAAAGTAAAGGGATAAATACCAACGCATTGGCCCGCATCCAGAGATGGGCACTCACGTTGTCCGCATACAACTACGCCATCCGCCACAGGCCAGGCACAGAAAACTGCGCCGATGCTCTCAGTAGGCTGCCATTGACCAGCACAGAGGTGGAAATAGCGCAGCCCGCAGATCTAGCCATGGTTATGGAAGCATTTGAGAGTGAGCAATCACCCGTCACTGCCCGGCAGATCAAAACCTGGACAAGCCAGGACCCCTTATTATCTCTAGCCAAAAGCTGTGTGCTTCACGGGAGCTGGTCCAGTGTCCCAGTGGAAATGCAGGAAGAGATAAAGCCGTTCCAGTGGTGCAAAGATGAAATGTCTATACAGGCAGACTGCCTTCTGTGGGCCAATCGAGTAGTGGTCCCTAAGAAGGGCAGAGACACCTTCATCAATGACCTCCATAGTACCCACCCAGGTATCGTAATGATGAAAGCGATAGCCAGATCCCACATGTGGTGATCCGGTATCGATGCGGACTTAGAGTCCTGCGTTCACAGATATAATACATGCTCGCA
Organism: Pristiophorus japonicus; assembly: GCF_044704955.1. Lineage (NCBI taxonomy): Eukaryota > Metazoa > Chordata > Chondrichthyes > Pristiophoridae > Pristiophorus > Pristiophorus japonicus. The sequence continues at coordinate 35,219,465 of NC_091977.1, forward strand.
GTTAAGCAATGTACCCAGGGAGGCGATGCTAAGTTTATGATCTTGCCCCTGCGAACAGAGGTCTAGTATACACGTCGACTATGCAGGCCCATTCTGGAGTAAAATGTTCCTTGTGGTTGTAGACGCATACTCCAAGTGGATTGAATGTGAGATAATGTCGGCTAGCATATCCGCTGCCACCACTGAAAACCTGTAGGCCATGTTTGCCACACACGGCTTACCCATTATCCTGGTGAGCGACAACGGGCCATGTTTTACCAGTGCTGTGTTCAAAGAATTCATGACCCGTAATGGAATCAAACTTGTCACATCTGTCCCATTTAAACCAGCATCCAATGGCCAGGCAGAGAGAGCAGTGCAAACCATCAAGCAAGGATTGAAGAGGGTAAATGAAGGCTCACTGCAGACTCGCCTATCCCGAGGAGAAAATGAGCATGGTGGATAGAGGTGTACCGATGGATGTGGTGTATTTAGATTTCCAAAAGGCATTCGATAAGGTGCCACACAAAAGGTTACTGCAGAAGATAAAGGTATGCGGAGTCAGAGGAAATGTATTAGCATGGATCGAGAATTGGCTGGCCAACAGAAAGCAGAGAGTAGGGATAAATGGGTCCTTATTGGGTTGGAAATCAGTGGTTTGTGGTGTGCCACAGGGATCGGTGCTGGGACCACAACTGTTTACAATATACATAGATGACCTGGAAGAGGGGACAGATTGTAGCATCACAAAATTTGCAGATGACACAAAGATTAGTGGGAAAGCGGGTTGTGTAGAGGACACAGAGAGACTGCAAAGAGATTTAGATAGGTTAAGCGAATGGGCTCAGGTTTGGCAGATGGAATACAATGTCAGAAAATGTGAGGTCATCCACCTTGGAAAAAAAAACAGTAAATGGGAATATTATTTGAATGGGGAGAAATTACAACATGCTGTGGTGCAGAGGGACCTGGGGGTCCTTGTGCATGAATTCCAAAAAGTTAGTTTGCAGGTGCAGCAGGTAATCAGGAAGGCAAATGGAATGTTGGCCTTCATTGCGAGAGGGATGGAGTACAAAAGCAGGGAGGTCCTGCTGCAACTGTACAGGGTATTGGTGAGGCCGCACCTGGAGTACTGCGTGCAGTTTTGGTCACCTTACTTAAGGAAGGATATACTAGCTTTGGAGGGGGTACAGAGACGATTCACTCGGCTGATTCCGGAGATGAGGGGGTTACCTTATGATGATAGATTGAATAGACTGGGTCTTTACTCGTTGGAGTTCACAAGGATGAGGGGTGATCTTATAGAAACATTTAAAATTATGAAAGGGATAGACAAGATAGAGGCAGAGAGGTTGTTTCCACTGGTCGGGGAGACTAGAACTAGGGGGCACAGCCTCAAAATACAGGGGAGCCAATTTAAAACCGAGTTGAGAAGGAATTTCTTCTCCCAGAGGGTTGTGAATCTGTGGAATTCTCTGCCCAAGGAAGCAGTTGAGTCTAGCTCATTGAATGTATTCAAATCACAGATAGATAGATTTTTAACCAATAAGGGAATTAAGGGTTATGGGGAGCGGGCGGGTAAGTGGAGCTGAGTCCACGGCCAGATCAGCCATGATCTTGTTGAGTGGCAGAGCAGACTTGAGGGGCTAGATGGCCTATTCCTATTCCTAATTCTTATGTTCTTATCTTATGTTCATATGAGTCCTGCTTAGCTACCGCACGAGACCACACTCACTCACTGGAATCCCACCTGCTGAATACTCATGAAAAGAGCACTTAAGATAAGGCTCTCATTCGTTCACCCTGATCTACATGTACAGGTAGAGAGCAGGTGGCTTCAACAAATTGCATACCATGATAGCGCAAATGTGTCACACGAGATTGAAGTCAATGATCCTGTATTTGTATTAAATTATGGACAACGTCCCAAGTGGCTTCCCGGCTCTGTCGTGGCCAAAGAAGAGAGCAGGGTGTTTCGGGTCAAACTTTCAAATGGACTCATTCACCAGAAACACTTGGACCAAATCAAACTCAGATTCACGGACGAACCTGAGCAACCCACCTTGGACCCTACCTTTTTTGATTCCCCAACACACACACCAGTGGCAACCGACACCACGGTTGACCACAAAGCAGAACCCATCATCCACAGAAGCTCAGCAAAGGTAACACACCAGGCAGCCCAGCAAGGCCAGCTGCATAGCAGCGCAGCGAGGGCCCAACAAATGATTCAACACCAGCTTTCACACCAAGGCAATCAACCAGGGCAAGAAAGGCCCCAGATCGACTCACATTGTAAATAGTTACACTATTGACTTTAAAAGGAATGTTGTTATATATGTAAACTTCAAGTCGTTAATATAGATTGTGTTATATAAGTATACTTATATTTACTATGTACAACCACCAGGGGCTCATTCCCCAGAGTCCCAAGGGATCCCATAATCCCTTGAGAGCACAGGTATTTAAGAAGGCTTCACAGGCTGGAGAGGCACTCTGGAGACCTGCAATAAAAGACTAAGGTCACACTTTACTTTGAGCTCACAGTGTTCAGTTTGACTCTTTCTCCATACACAACACTCTGTTCCAACGAAAACAACTCCAGCCGATCCCATCTTTCCTCATAGCTAAAATTCTCCTGTCCTGGAACCATCCTCGTAAATCTCCTCTGTAGCCTCTCTTACCTTGGCTCAGTCATAGCAATCTCATCTCTAAGATAAAAGTTTGCGGGTTGAAGTCTCACTCTAGTGTCTTTAGCATATAATCAAGGCTGACGGCTCAGTACGGTACGAAGGCAGTGTTGTGCACTGTTGGATGAGATGTTAAAATGTGGCCCTACATGTAGAATCATAGAACCATAGAATCATAGAAGTTTGCAGCACGGAAGGAGGCCATTTTGGCCCATTGTGTCCGTGCCAGCCAACAAGATTCTCCACTCCCGGCAACATCCTCGTAAATCTCCTCTGTACTCTCTGCAGTGCAATCGCGTCCTTCGTGTAATGCGATGACCAGAACTGCACACAATACTCCAGCTGTGGCCTAACCAGTGTTTTATACAGTTCAAGTATAACCCACCTGCTCTTGTATTCTATGCCTCGGCTAATAAAGGCATGCATTCTGTATGCCTTCTTAACCACCTTATCCACCTGGCCTGCTACCTTCAGGGATCTATGGACATGCACTCCCAGGTCCCTTTGTTCCTCTACACTTCTCAGTGTCCTACCATTTAATGTGTATTCTCTTTCCTTGTTAGCCCTCCCCAAATGCATTACCTCACACTTCTCTGCATTAAATTCCCTTTGGCACTGTTCTGCCCACCTGACCAGTTGATTGGCATCTTCCTGCAGTCCGCAGCTTTCTTCTTCATTATCAACCACACAGCCTATTTTTGTATCATCTGCAAACTTCTTAATCGTACCTCCTATATTCAAGTCTTGTATACCACAAAAAGCAAGGAACCCAGTACTGAGCCCTGCGGAACTCCACTGAAAACATCCTTCCAGTCACCATTACCATTTCCTTCCTGCCTCTGAGCTAATTTTGGATCCAACTTGCCACTTTGCCCTGGATCCCATGGGCTTTTACTTTCGTGACCAGTCTGCCATGTGGGACCTTATCAAAAGCTTTGTTAAAATCCATATACACTACATCATACACACAGCCCTCATCGACCTTCCTGGTTACCTTATCGAAAAATTCAATCTAGTTAGTCAGTCACGACCTTCCCTTAACAAATCCATACTAACTGTCCCTGATTAACTCATGTCTTTATAAATGTAGATTTATCCTGTCCTTCAGGATTTTTTCCAATAATTTTCCCACAACTGAGTTTAGGCTGACAGGCCTGTAATTATTCGGTCTATCCTTTTCTCCCTTCTAAAACAAAGGTAATACATCAGCAGTCCGCCAGTCCGCTGGTACCACAGCTGAAGCCAGAGAGGATTGGAAAATGATGGTCAAAGCCTCTGCTATTTCATCTTTTGCTTTAACAGCCTGGGATGCATTTCATCCGGGCCTGGGGAATTATCCACTTTCAAAGCTGCTAAACCCCTTAATACCTCCACTCTCAGTATGTTTATTTTATCTAATATTTCACACTCCTCCTGCTCCATAGCAGTGTCTGCATCGCCCCTTTGTTTTGTGAAAAGACAGGATGATGCACACAACAGATCTCTTAGCATATTGTTTGAAGAAGAGCAGCGTGTTCTTCTGGTATCCTGGTCAACATTCATCCATCAACCAAGACCACCAGAAACCGGTTAACCGCTTATTCATCCCAATGGTGTTTGTAGGACCTTGTGGTGTACAAAATAGCATCTGAATTGGTCAACAACAGTGGCAACATTTTAAATATAGTTCAGTAGTTGTTAAAGGCTTTGGGACATCCTGAGGATGTGAAAAATTGTAAAAGAATTCATTTTTTTTTTGAGTTGACATTTAATAGAAAAGAAAGAAGAAAGAAAGAACTCGCATTTATATAGCACCTATCACATCCTCGGGACGTGCCAAAATACTTCATAGCCAATGAAGTTACTGTAGTACCATAGGCAAACATGGCAGCTACAGCCAGCTTCCACAATCAGCAATGAAATAAATGATCAGATCATGTGTTTCTGATGGCCAGGACATCGAGAGGAAATTAGGGGTGCATGCAATAAAGGTGCAGCAGTTATCATGGGTGACTTTAATATGCATATAGATTCGGCTAGCCAAACTGGAAGCAATACGGTGGAGGAGGATTTCCTTGAGTGCATAAGGGATGGTTTCCTAGACCAATATGTCGAGGAACCAACTAGGGGGGAGGCCATCTTAGACTGGGTGTTGTGTAATGAGAGAAGATTAATTAGCAATCTCGTTGTGTGAGGCCCCTTGGAGAAGAGTGACCATAATATGGTGGAATTCTACATTAGGATGGAGAATGAAACAGTTCATTCAGAGGCCATGGTCCAGAACTTAAAGAAGGGTAACTTTGAAGGTATGAGGCATAAATTGGCTAGGATAGATTGGCGAATGATGCTTAAGGGGTTGACAGTGGATGGGCAATGGCAGACATTTAGAGACCGCATGGATGAACTACAACAATTGTACATCCTTGTCTGGCGTAAAAATAAAAAAGAGAAGGTGGCTGAACCGTGGCTATCAAGGGAAATCAGGGATAGTATTAAAGCCAAGGAAGTGGCATACACATTGGCCAGAAATAGCAACGAACCCGGGGACTGGGAGAAATTTAGAACTCAGCAGAGGAGGATAAAGGGTTTGATTCGGGCAGAGAAAATAGAGTAGGAGAGGAAGCTTGCAGGGAACATTAAGACGGACTGCAAAAGCTTCTATAGATATGTAAAGAGAAAAAGGTTAGTAAAGACAAACGTAGGTCCCCTGCAGTCAGAATCAAGGGAAGTCATACGGGGAACAAAGAAATGGCAGACCAATTGAACAAGTACTTTGGTTTGGTATTCACTCAGGAGGACACAAACAACCTTCCGAATATAAAAGTGGTCAGAGGGTCTAGTAAGGAGGAGGAACTGAGGGAAATCCTTATTAGTCGGGAAATTGTGTTGGGGAAATTGATGGGATTGAAGGCCGATAAATCCCCAGGGCCTGATGGACTGCATCCCAGAGTACTTAAGGAGGTGGCCTTTGAAATAGCGGATGCATTGACAGTCATTTTCCAACATTCCATAGACCCTGGATCAGTTCCTATGGAATGGAGGGTAGCCAATGTAACTCCACTTTTTAACAAAGGAGGGAGAGAGAAAACAGGGAATTATAGACCGGTCATCCTGACATCGGTAGTGGGTAAAATGATGGAATCAATTATTAAGGATGTCATAGCAGCGCATTTGGAAAGAGGTGACATGATAGGTCCAAGTCAGCATGGATTTGTGAAAGGGAAATCATGCTTGACAAATCTTCTGGAATTTTTTGAGGATGTTTCCAGTAGAGTGGACAAGAGAGAACCAGTTGATGTGGTATATTTGGACTTTCAGAAGGCTTTCGACAAGGTGCCACACAAGAGATTAATGTGCAAAGTTAAAGCTCATGGGATTGGGGGTAGTATGCTGGTGTGGATTGAGAACTGGTTGGCAGACAGGAAGCAAAGAGTCGGAGTAAATGGGTACTTTTCAGAATGGCAGGCAGTGACTAGTGGAGTACCGCAAGGTTCTGTGCTGGGGCCCCAGCTGTTTACATTGTACATTAATGATTTAGACGAGGGGATTAAATGTACTATCTCCAAATTTGTGGATGACACTAAGTTGGGTGGCAGTGTGAGCTGCGAGGAGGATGCTGTGAGGCTGCAGAGTGACTTGGATAGGTTAGGTGAGTGGGCAAATGCATGGCAGATGAAGTATAATGTGGATAAATGTGAGGTTATCCACTTTGGTGGTAAAAAGAGAGAGACAGACTATTATCTGAATGGTGACAGATTAGGAAAAGGGGAGCTGCAACGAGACCTGGGTGTCATGGTACATCAGTCATTGAAGGTTGGCATGCAGGTACAGCAGGCGGTTAAGAAAGCAAATGGCATGTTGGCCTTCATAGTGAGGGGATTTGAGTACAGGGGCAGGGAGGTGTTACTATAGTTGTACACAGCCTTGGTGAGGCCACACCTGGAGCATTGTGTACAGTTTTGGCCTCCTAACTTGAGGAAGGACATTCTTGCTATTGAGGGAGTGCAGCGAAGGTTCACCAGACTGATTCCCGGGATGGCGGGACTGACATATCAAGAAAGACTGGATCAACTGGGCTTGTATTCACTGGAGTTCAGAAGAATGAGAGGGGATCTCATAGAAACGTTTAAAATTCTGATGGGTTTAGACAGGTTAGATGCAGGAAGAATGCTCCCAATGTTGGGGAAGTCCAGAACCAGGGGTCACACTCTAAGGATAAGGGGCAAGTCATTTAGGACCGAGATGAGGAGAAACTTATTCACCCAGAGAGTGGTGAACCTGTGGAATTCTCTACCACAGAAAGTTGTTGAGGCCAATTCACTAAATATATTCAAAAAGAAGTTAGATGTAGTCCTTACTACTAGGGGGATCAAGGGGTATGGCGAGAAAGCAGGAATGGGGTACTGAAGTTGCATGTTCAGCCATGAGCTCATTGAATGGCTCGAAGGGCCGAATGACCTACTCCTGCACCTATTTTCTATGTTTCTAGAACCGCCTTCTTCGAATAGTGCCATTGGATCATTTACATTGATTTGAGAGAGCAGACGGGGCCTCGGTTTAACAGCTCATCCAAAGGACAATGGGATAGAAATTCAGTAACGCCCGGTTGGGGCGTTCATTTCTGAAAAATGGAAAAAGTAACAGCAGGCGCCAATTAGTCTTTCCTCCAGCGATATTCAGTTTTAGCACTCCAAGAGGGAAGTAGAGCACCAAATCAAGCACTAACCATTCCTCTTAGGCTGCTAAAGTCCGAGAGCAGAGTGTTAAACAATTTCAAGCACATTGGTAATGGCATAAGAGGATGCTAAAGACCGAGAGCGGGGCGGCAGTGGCAGAGCGCTGAACAATTTGCAGCGAATTTCTAACAGAGTCAGAGACTGCTTCCCCCGCTTAAAAAGAAGGGCCAATGATGCTGCACAAGCCAGTTGTCGGCAGTTCTGTTTTGCAAGGCCATCTGCGCGACTGCCATTACAGCCCCAAACACTCTCATAAAGTGGAGGACTTGGACATCGTACAGCAATGAAACATGAAAAACTTTGCATCGGCACCACACTGGTGCAAATAATAAAGGACACACTAGCTGAGAACCATTCCCTTTAATTACAGCTCCCCAAGCCGAGTTCACAACGCCTCCTCTTGTTGGCACTATTGGCGAGAGGCAATTTTGCATCCGGGGTGGTAACGGGGCACTGCGCACTTTATGATGTCATGATCTGCAAGGCTCTCGAGGCCCAGGCGGCAAGTGTTAGCGGCCACGCTAAACCGGCAGTGAAGTTCGCGGGCGTCGCTGCATTCGCCTTGCCTGATCGTTAAACCTTTAGCATCCCGTTAGCGCCCCTGCCCCCCCCCCCCCCCAGGCACTAATGGGAGGCGCTAACCTACCAAATTTCTAGCCTTCTCTGACATTGCAACACTTCTTCAATCCAGCACCGAAGTACCAGCTTAAAGGGGTCGAAACCCGCATGCTACCACCAGCTGAGTGAGGCGGCACGGGGCGTGAACTGCTGGCAAGTGGCCTTAAGCGTGGGTGCCGCCTAATGGGAAATTCAGTTGTCCTTTTTCAAATATAAAGATTTGCTGCCCGCCGACTACCGCCATGGAAATCCTGACGTCAGTAAGCTTGCAATGCCTCCTTGGCGCCGGTCTCGGCAAATTTACTTTTGCTGCCTCACTTAGCAGCTGGTGGCGCTGACGTCTGAAAAAGTTGCCGTGCACATTGCGGGGAAATAAATCCGGGGCGTTATGCAAAGGGAGTTGCAGCTGGCCCAGCGAGCTCGCGGTCAGTGCTGTGCTGGCTCCTGCGGCTATTGACTCCTAAGCTTCAGTACTAGCACCTCAGAGACATTGCTAGGTTCAAGACCGGATGCATTGGGCCGAAAAGTGCGGCCTCGCCGGGTGCGTACGAAGTGTGCACATACCCAGCGAGGCCTCACAAAAGCCGGTTCTCGGCACGCTGATGCGCATGCACTGAGAAACGGTTGTTCTGATCTGTCAGGAAGTGCATCCGCGGGGCAGAGATTGGGCTTTTTTCCCCCAAGTCCTGCCCAGCGAATGTCCTTCAAACTCTTACGCCTGGTAAAAGCAGGCATATAGCTTACTATTGCCAACGCAAAGTCTTCCTCGATTTTGAGGGACTGCCTATGATGATGATGACATCCTGAAAATACTTCATTGGCTGTAAAGTGCTTTGAGACATCTGGAGGTTGTGACAGGTGCTATATAAATGCAAGGCTTTCTTTCTTTCTCTGTGCTATTAGATTGCTTGTCTGATATCCAGTCTTGGATGGGCCCCAATTTCCTTCAGCTAAACATTGAGATGACCAAAGCCATTTTCGCCACATGATTCATACCCTATCCACCGACTCCATTCCCCCTGCTGGCCACTGTCTCTGGCAAAATCGATCTTTTTGAAACCTCTGAATCCCATCCAACCCCTATATAAATAGAAGTTCTTTCTTTCAATATCCATTCCATCATAGGGACTGCATCATTCCACGCCTGCCTCCACCTCCACCTCAGCTCATGTGTCGCTGAAACACTCACCCACATCTCTTTCACCTCCAGACTTGACCAATGCTCTCCTGGGTGGCTTCCACTCTCAACCCTCCGTAATCCTCAGCTCATCTAAAACTCTGCTGTTTGTATCCTAACCAGCTTATCCATCACCCCTGTCTTCCAGGGATTACACTGGTTCCTGCTACCAATGCCTCAAATTAAAAGTTCTTATCCTCCTGTTTAAATTCCTTCAGGGCCTCGCCCCTCCCTATCCCTTGGACTTCCTCCAGCCCTACAACCCCCTCCCGAAACTCTCCATTCCTCAGACTATCATTGGCAGCCATTCCTTCAGCTGCCTCGGCCCCATGCTCTGGAAGTCCTTCCCTAAACCGTTCCTCCTCTTCACTAACCTCTCTTCCTTTCAGACCTCCTTAAAACCAAACGTTAGGCCACCAGTCCTATTCCTTCCCTCTTTGGCTGAGCATTGGTTATCTCATTACACGTCTGTGAAGTAAGTGTCTTGGGATATTTTTCTGCGTGATTTAAATGCAAATTGTTGGTGCTGACCACCAACAGTGCCTGATAGCTCATTCATTTGTAATATGTTTGTGCACATTATTGTTGATAAATGTCCCACTGAGATACAAGATTCGAATAATATCATTTAACTTCATAACTTACCGGCAGTTGTTAGTTAAGATGTTACTTATTGGACTTTACAGTGTGCCTGCATGGGTGGTAAATGAAGTCCTTTAGAGCCACTTAGCTCTTTCAAAAAGCTTTAATGCCTGCAAGTTGGAAAAACCTCACCTCCAATAGCTTAGGTTAGGTGTGAATTTTGAACAAAAACGCATTGTGCTTTCAATGAGAAAACATAATTTATCACAGCACCAGAAATAACTTTTATTAATTAGTATTCCCATTTTAGGTCAAACATCTAGAAAAACCCTGCAGTCCCTCCCTCCCAGCATCAAACCTCCTGCAGGGATTTTGCCTCCACTACACAGAAGACCATTGGGACTGTTAATCACTCTTTGCATCAAGAACCAAAGTCATCATCATCGGCAGTCCCTCAAAACGAGAATGACTTGCTTCCATGCCGAAAAGGGTTGAGTTCACAAATGTTTCAATGAAGGACCTAATATTCCGGATCCCGAACTACATGTTGAAGGGTGGAAGAAACCTGTGCATGGAGTTTTTTTTAATGTGTGGTGGCCGTTGCACACCAGCCACCACACGGGCTTGACAGAGCTAGGTCTTGGTCCAGTGGCAAGGATTAACCAAGACAACTGGAGACCAGCTCTGCTGCACAGACCTAGTGCGCACACATATCGCAATGTGGGCTGGCCCGTGCTGCCACTGGGCACTCGCCTTTTCTGAGCCGCGAACTCACGCCTCTCCTGGGCCCAGATCACATCCCTCTATGATCTCTTGCCTTCCCTTTGCCCCGACCTCGCCGCTCCTGCTGTGTCTGCCCGCACTGCAGTCAGCTATTGCCCTCCTGCAGCAGCATGCACTGCTCCCTGCAGTGGTATGCTGCTGCACGCTGCTCCCTCTAATGGCTCCGACCTCCTGATGATCTTGCAGGCCGAGACCACGTCGATTTCCGGACCGGGCCGCTGTACACTGCTCCCTCTAATGGCTCGGGCTGCTGATGGCTGGAGTTCACCCTATAACTGTAAATGATCTATCATCTTATCACAGTTTAACCGATTCTCTTAAAGGGGAGAGCTGCTGTGAGCTCCACGAAGATTTTAGTTCGGTCCACTGGGCCATCTGGGAGGGTTTCAGCCGGGCTCTCTATTGGCAGCCCGGCCGAACCCGGGGGGTATAATTGTCCGGCCGATCTGGAAGTCGGAGTGCGCCCTCCCCTTGAATGGCCGCCACTTACAGAAAACAAGGTGCACTGACAGAAAAAGCTGTTGGGGGCACCACTCGGAGGCCCGAAGATTTTTTGTGCTGAATATTGATTGAGGTGCGGAAGGTGCGGTGTAACCTTTGATGATGTACTTGGGCGGGGTCGGCAGCAGTGGGGCAGAAGTGGGGACTGTCAGAAAAACCACCGGGGAGAATTTCACTGCCGACGGCCATTCGACTATAAATCGGCGACCACTCAACTCCGCCACTTGGCTGCCACTTTCCAGCGGTAAGCAGCCTTTTTGGGAGGCTGAATTTTGGCCATTGTCTCCTCAAGTATTATATTCTCAGTGAGGCCAAAAGAAATGAAAGACTTGCATTTATATAGTACCTTTCACAACCATCATATGTCCCAAAGTGCTTTACAGCCAACCACGTACTTTTCAACGGTAGTTACTGTTGTAAAATGGGAAACACAGTAACAAAATTTGTGCACAGCAAGCTCCCACAACAGCAATGAGATAATGACAGGATAAACTATTTTTAGTGATGTCAATTGGGGGGATAAACATTGGCCAGGATACAATGGATAACTCCCCTGCTCTTCTTCGAAATAGCGCTGTGGGATCTTTTATGCTCACCCGAGAGAGCAGACGGGGTATTGGTTTAACGTCTCATCAGAAAGACGGCACCTCCAACAATGCAGCACTCCCTCAGCACTGCACTGGAGTGTCAGCCTAGATTTCTGTGCTCAGGTCTTTGGAGTGTGACTTAAATCCACAACCTTCTGTCTCAGAGGCGAGAGTGCTACCAACTGAGCTACAGCCGACACTACCGTGAGGTCAAGGTAGCTATTCTGCTGGCGGTAGACATTCTGGCAGTCTACGAGTGCCTCCTGGTAGTTCTCTTCCTATCGTCTAGAACTTCCCTAACATTGCTTTACTGATCATCCTCCATCTCCAGAAAATTAAGCAAAGTAAGACATGGTGATGAACCCATTATGTTATGTATATTGTAACACCACATGGACTGCAGCGGTTCAAGAAGGCTGATGACCACCACCTTCTCCAGGGCAATTAGGGATGGGCAATAAATGCTGGCTTTGCTAGCGACGCCCACATTTCAGAACTAATTAAAAACAAATGAATTGCTCTTTGATAGAGTCTCCTGCTCTTCTCTGTGCTGGACCTCTGATGACTTACCTTCTACCTTAACACCAATTTTATAGCAGGCATCAGCAACACTTCATAGATTGTAGGGCAAGCATGTGCAAATTTACAAAAGCAAAATACTGCCGATTCTGGAATCTGTGCAAATTTACGTGTTTGCTTTTGATTAGTCCCTAACAAGCCACATAATGCAATTACCAAGGCTATGCAGCAGTATGCATTAAACTGGTTCCGACCCCGACGAACTTTTCAAAGCTTCAACAAAATGTTCCAATGCTCTGTTAATGATAACATACCGAACGAGTACGCAGTTAGCATGCGTGTTAGTTCTAACGCACTGAGTAATTTCTGCCAAAGAGTTCTAGAAAGCTCCACTAAGGAAAGGTTTTAGCCTCGGCCTAAAAATAAAACCTGAATCTTCCTGTGCTATTATTCTAATCTGTCAGAAATGATGTGCACCTTTGTACAATCTTCTGATATGTGGCTGTTTAGTTTTGATCAGTAACTGCAGGATAATTATTCACAATTACCATCCAAGTGTGAATGTGTGATTTACCACTTTGCAGACTTCGCTAAATTAAGCTTTCCAATAGAATTTTAGACACGGCCTTGCAGATTAAACAGCTTCACAACAGGAAATAAGCCTCCTGACCTCTGTTAATATGTCAGGCTTTATAACCACTGGCAGTAACAAAGGAAACTTGTCTCGAAAACAGCATTAAGGCATAAGTTGCATTTTAGGGGGCATTGGCTTTATATTTTAGCAAAAGGATTTATGGAAATGGGAGGCAATTAGGGTACAAAAGAGCATTTGTCTACATCAAAGGGCCTGGACAAAATAAAATTACTCAGACCAAGAGCTATTCAAAGGCCTACAAAAAGCAAATTGCCAACATAAGGCAAGGAAGAATTATGGCCCATGGATGTGCAACTTATAATGAATAAAATTATAAAGCAATAAAATCTTGAAATGCAACGCCATCAAAGGCGTCACATATTTTCCAAAATCACAAGAATTAAGAAAGCTGTAAATTACATTTACCACTTCGAATGTTGTCGACAATGTCTTGTAACATACACATTCTTGGGGGCGAAATGCGGTAACACCCCGTTTGGGACGGTAATTTTTTACTTTGAGAAAATTTAGCACCCAGCGAGATGCCTTCCCGCATTGTGGGAAATTGGGCGTTTCGCCTCAGGAGTGAAGGGGAGTGGGGGGGGGGGGCGGTAAATGAGGCACTAATGCCCTCAGCTGGGCACAATAGGGGTGCTATTCACAGCCACTTACCAATTTCAATTGAGTATCATTCAGCAGTCAGCCTTCAATCCTTGACTCCAGCTCCATCTGGCTCTTAAAGGGGAGGTCATTTGAACCTGAGGTCATTGCTGAAGTTCAGCCACCCATCTCTGAAGCTGATGGAGCTTGCAAAATGGCTGCTGGTAATCCCCCTTCAAGGGAGGGAGCCACAAGATTTAACAATGTGGCTCTGGAGGGATTGGTGGGGGCACTCAAGACCAGGAGGGTGTCCCTGTTCCCTGCATCGGGAAGGAGGCCATCACCGCAAGTTTTCCGTGCCATGTAGCAAGAGGTGGCCGAGGAAGAGTCGCCCACACTGTGGTACAGTGAAGCCTCACCCAGTGCTGCAAGTAATTCAATTACCTATGTCGGGTGGTGATAGTGAGTACAAGTTTCCACACCCGCTTCACTGGAGTTCAGAAGAATGAGAGGGAATCTCACAGAAACGTTTAAAATTCTGATGGGTTTAGACAGGTTAGATGCAGGAAGAATGTTCCCAATGTTGGGGAAGTCCAGAACCAGGGGTCACAGTCTAAGGATAAGGGATAAGCCATTTAGGATCGAGATGAGGAGAAACTTCTTCACCCAGAGAGTGGTGAACCTGTGGAATTCTCTATCACAGAAAGTTGTTGAGGCCAATTCACTAAATATATTCAAAAGGGAGTTAGCTGAAGTCCTTACTACTCGGGGGATCAAGGGGTATGACGAGAAAGCAGGAATGTGGTACTGAAGTTGCATGTTCAGCCATGAACTCATTGAATGGCGGTGCAGGCTCAAAGGGCCGAATGGCCTACTCCTGCACCTATATTCCATGTTTCTATGTCTATGTTTCTATCAGCCTCTCAACCTCTGTCTGTGCACACTGTGCAAACCACCACTTCCCCACCACTCAACCACCAAGCATCTGGAGATACTCACACTCACATCCTCATCTCACACCTTGCCTACATTCAACCACGGCAGGCATAACTTCCACATTCATAGCTGGACTCTTACTCACATGAGTTCCTTTCTTTTGCAGACCAAGCTGGCACATATCAGACGGGAACCGCACAGGACTGGAGATAGGGAAACTGAACAGCGGTCCCTTTCTGACCTTAAGGAACAAGTGTTGTTGCTCATGGGTGGTGGGCGCCGTGACCAGCGGAGACATCGACCCCGCTGGAGGGAACAGCGGAATCTTTATCACCTCTCTTTTTCTCATATCACTTCGCACGCCCCGACACCAGAATGCTTTATCACTTTCCAGCTCGCGACACTGTCTGGACTCCTTGCTCCATTTCTGCCCCACTGTCCTCCCCTTAATGCGAGTCTTGTGCCATTTAAGCTTTCAGCAAACCAGGTAGAAGATGTCCATCCTGTACCTGAGGCCCTCAAGACCCTTGTGGAGGAAAAGGAAGAGGAGGCAAAACAGGAGGAGGAGTCGAGCACAGTGTGTCATTGCTTCTTTCACCTGCAGGCACCAGCTTAGATACTGTCACTACGCATTCCTTAGAGGGTAGCTAGTAGACAGGTCTGCACTGCATGATGCAACGGGGCCTAGTGGGCTGCAGCAAGGGCAAGAGGATAGCAAACCTCGGGAGCCATCTCCCGGGAGGGCGAGTTTGCACGCGAGTTCTGCTCCACAGGACTCAGATGAGGATCTTGAAGGGGAGGTATTTACATAAAAGGTAATGTCCATGAACTCTGCCATCATAGGTGCAATGGGAAATTTGCCTGAGTGCCTCTCAGTAGTGGTATGGAGTGTGGAGGAGTCTGCCTCTAGCATTGCAGAGAGCTTTGCGCCAGTCTGCAGATGATGGTGAACTCCCAGAGAGACCATGTGAATCCAGACCTCATGACGCGTGTCATGGGTAATGTGGCAGCTTCCATTGCGGCACAGGTGGAAGCAACTCAATGTCCTGGTGCTGTAATACAGACAATGGTTGGTGGCATCGAAGCTCAGACTGCTCTCATGTAGTCTCAGCTTGATGAGTGAAAAAGATTAGTGGAAACAAATGTAGGTCCCTTGTAGTCAGATTCAGGTGAATTTATAATGGGGAACAAAGAAATGGCGGATCAGTTAAACAAGTACTTTAGTTCAGTCTTCACGAAGGAAGACCCAAATAACCTTCCGGAAATACTAGGGGACCGAGGGTCTAGTGAGAAGGAGGAACTGAAGGAAATCCTTATTAGGCGAAAATGGCGTTAGGGAAATTGATGGGATTGAAGGCCGATAAATCCCCAGGGCCAGATAGTCTGCATCCCAGAGTATTAAGGAAGTAGCCCTAGAAATAGTGGATGCATTGGTGATCATTTTTCAACAATCTATCGACTCTGGATCGATTCCGATGGACTGGAGGGTAGCTAATGTAACACCACTTTTTAAGAAAGGAGGGACAGGGAAAATGGGTAATTATAGATCGGTTAGCCTGACATCAGTAGTGGGAAAAATGTTGGAATCAATTATTAAAGATGAAATAGCAGCACATTTGGAAAGCAATAATGGGATCGGCCCAAATCAGCATGGATTTATGAAAGGGAAACCTTGCTTGACAAATTTTCTCGAATTTTTTGAGGATGTACTGGTAGAGTGGACAAGGGAGAACCAGTGGATGTGGTATATTTGGACTTTCAAAAGGCTTTTGACAAGGTCCCACACGAGAGATTTGTTATGTATCTGGACTTGTATATACTCTGTACAGCCACCAGAGGACTCATTCCCCGGAGTCCCAAAGGATCTGATAATCCCTTGGAGCACAGGTATTTAAGAGTGCCTCACAGGTTGGAGAGGCACTCTGGAGACCTGCAATAAAAGTCTAAGGTCACACTTTATTTTGAGCTCACAGTGTTCAGTCTGACTCTTTCTCCATACACAACAACTGGCGATGAGATACAGATAGCGAACCCAAAGATGCAGAGAACAGTGGGCATCCTGGAGAAATTCTCGGAGGGAGATGATTGGGAAATTTTTGTGGAGCGTCTCGACCGATACTTCGTTGCCAACAAACTAGATGGGGTAGAGAGTGCTGCCAAACATAGAGCGATGCTCCTCACAGGCTGTGGGATACAAACGTATGGCCTCATGAAGAATCTGCTCACTCCAGCGAAACCCATGGAGAAATCATACGGCAATTTGTGCAAACTGGTCCGAGAGCATTTGAACCTGAAGGAAAGCGTTCTGATCGCGAGGGACCGGTTCTACACCGATGAAAGGTCTGAACGCCAGGAACTGGTGAGTTATGTCGCCAAGCTAAGACGCCTTGCAGGACATTGCGAATTTGAAGGACATTTGGAGCACTTGCTCAGAGACTTTTTCGTACTTGGCATTGACCACAAAACCATACTTCCCAAACTTTTGACTGTAGAGACCCCAACCTTGCGTAAGGCCATAGCGATAGCCCAAGCGTTCAGTGCCACCAGTGACAATACTAAGCAAATCTCTCAGCACACAAGTGCTCCTGCAAGTGTTGTGAACAAAGCAATGTTGTTTTCGAATCGTAACGGACAGGACAGGTAAAACATAGCTGCAGTTACACATCCGCAGATGTCTCAGAGTCCACCATCAAGGGTGATGAATGCAAAGCCATTAACACCTTGTTGGCGCTGCGGGGGTGATCATCGTTTCCATTGATGCCGATTCATTGGCAAGGGCTATGAAACAAGGGGACACCTCCAATGAGTGTGCAGGAGAGCTGCTAAGCTTGCTAAACCTGCAAACCACCACGTTACAGAGGAGGACAGATCCACGGAGGATCACTACGAACCAGAGCCTCAGATAGAGGAGGCAGAGGTACGTGGGGTGCACACATTCACCACGAATTGTCCCCCGATAATGCTGAAGGTTGAACTAAATGGACTCCCAGTGTCAATGGAGCTGGACACGGGCGTGAGCCAGTCCAACGTGGGCAGAAAGACTTTCAAAAGGTTGTAGTGCAACAAGTACTCAAGGCCAGTCTTAACTCCAATTCACACGAAACTAAGAACTTACACGAAATAACTGATTCTTGTAATCGGCAGTGCTACCGTGAAGGTCTCCTACGATGGAGCAGTGCCCAAGCTACCACTCTGGGTGGTACCGGGCGATGGTCGCATGCTGCTCCGCAGGAGCTGGCTGCGAAACATACGATGGAACTGGGACCACATCCGAGCGCTATCGCCCGCTGACGACACTTCGTGTGCCCAGGTTTTAAACAAATTTCCTTCACTGTTCAAACCAGGCATTGGGAAATTCCAAGGAGCAAAAATGCAGATGCACCTAATTCCGGGGACGCGACCCATCCATCATAAGGCGAGAGCAGTACCGTACATGATGAGAGAAAGGGTAGAAATCGAGCTCGACCGGCTGCAAAGAGAGGGCATCATCTCACCGACTGAATACAGCGAATGGGCCAATCCTATTATCCCAGTCCTCAAGGGAGATGGCACCGTTAGAATCTGTGGCGATTATAAAGTAACTATCAATCGTCTCTCCCTGCAGGACCAATACTCACTTCCAAAAGCCGACGACCTCTTTGCAATGCTGGCGGGAGGAAAGACGTTCACGAAGCTGGATCTGACCTCAGCCTACATGATGCAGGAACTGGAGGAATCATTGAAGGCCCTCACCTGCATCAACATGCACAAAGGTCTTTTTGTTTATAACAAGATGCCCGTTTGGAATCCGATCTTCGGCACGATATTCCAGAGAAACATGGAAAGTTTACTAAAGTCGGTTCCACACACCGAGGTCTTTCAGGACGACATCTTGGTCACAGGTCGGAACACAGTCGAGCATCTACAGAAACTGGAGGAGGTTCTTAGTCTGCTTAACCGCGTGGGGCTCAGGTTAAAACGCTCAACTGCGTTTTCCTGGTGCCTGAAGTGGAATTCTTGGGAAGGAGGACGGCATCAGGCCCACCAACGCGAAGACTGAGGCAATTGAGAATGCACCGAGGCCACAGAACGTGACAGAGCTGCAGTCGTTCCTGGGACTCTTGAACTACTTTAGTAACTTCTTACTGGGTCTCAACACCCTGCGAGAGCCCCTACATGTCTTACTAATAAAAGTAGGCGAATGGGTTTGGGGCAAAAGCCAATAAAATGCCTTTGTAAAAGCGAGAAAATTGTTATGCTCAAACAAATTGCTTGTGTTGTGTGATCCATGTAAGCGTTTGGTACTAGCATGTGATGCGTCGTCATTTGGCGTCAGGTGTGTATTGCAACAAGCTGATGATTTTGGGAAACTGCAACCGGTTGCTTCTGCTTCCAGGAGTCTGTCTAAGGCTGAGAGAGCCTACAGCATGATTGAAAAAGAAGCGTTAGCGTGTGTCTATGGGGCAAAGAAAATGCATCAATAATTGTTTGGGCCAAAATTCGAATTGGAAACTGACCATAAGCCACTTATATCCCTGTTTTCCGAGAGCAAAGGGATAAATACGAATGTATCGGCCCGCATCCAGAGATGGGCGCTCACGTTATCCGCATACAACTACGCCATCCGCCACATGCCAGGCACAGAAAACTGCGCCGATGCTCTCAGTAGGCTGCCATTGCCGACCACGGGGGTGAAAATGGCACAGTCCGCAGATCGAGCCATGGTTATGGAAGCATTTGAGAGTGAGCAATCACCCATCACTGCTCGGCAGATCAAAACCTGGACAAGCCAGGACCCCTTAATGGGCCCAAGTTTCCACAAGAAAAAAAACGGGCGCCCCTCCGAGCTGGGCGCCCGTTTTTCGCGCCTAAAACGGCGCCTAAAAAAATCCTCGGTATTCTCCACCGACTTACAGGTCCTGTGGCACTCGGCGCAGCCGGCACGAGCTGTGGGTGGGCGGAGCCAGGTCCCTGCGCTGAAAACAGTGCCGGGACCTCTGCACATGCGCGCTACAGTCGGCACGCAAGTGCAGTAGCTCCAGGCGCCGAACTGTGTGGGAGGGGCCCGAAGCATCCAGCCCCTAGCCCTGGCCCAATGGCCTCACTGATGTGCGTGAATGAGGCTCCTCCCACGGCTAGCTCCTGCTCCCCGCCCGACCAGACCCGACACTCGCTCCCCCCCCACCCCCCTGACCCGACACCGGAGACCCGCTCCTCCCCGCCCCGACCGAGACCAGACACCCGCTCTCCCGCCCCCCCCCCCCCGTCCCGACACCCGCTCTCCCCCCCCCGCCCGCCCGCCCCGACACCCGCTCCCCGACCCGAGGCCCACTCCCCCCCCCCCCCGACCCGACACCCGCTCCTGTTCCCCGACCCCCCCCTCTCTTCCCTCCCCCCTCTCCCTCTCCCCTCCCTCCCTCCCTCTCCCCTCCCTCCCTCTCCCCTCCCTCCCTCTCCCCTCCCCTCCCTCCCTCCCCCTCTCCCCTCCCTCCCTCTCTCCCCTCCCTCCCTCCCTCTCTCTCTCTCTCTCCCCCCTCCCTCTCTCTCTCTCTCTCCCCTCCCTCCCTCCCCTCCCTCCCTCTCTCTCTCTCCCCCCCCCTCCCTCCCTCCCTCTCTCCCCTCCCTCCCTCTCTCTCTCTCTCTCCCCCCTCCCTCTCTCTCTCTCTCTCCCCTCCCTCCCTCCCCTCCCTCCCTCTCTCTCTCTCCCCCCCCTCCCTCCCTCCCTCTCTCCCCTCCCTCTCTCCTCTCTCCCTCCCTCTCCTCTCTCCCTCCCCTTTCTCCCTCCCTCTCTTGCTCAGCGGCACGAACAACTGCAGAATTCTCCCTGCCTGAAGCACTTTCACACAGGTAGGAAGATGGTTTATTTAATCTTTTCTTGACTTTTAAATGTTTATTCAGGTTGGATTTATTTGTATAATATTTGTAGAAGTATAAATAAGGATTTATTGTCGAATTTAATGACTTCCCTCCCCCCCCCCCTCCCCCCCACCTCGTTCTGGACGCCTAATTTGTAACCTGCGCCTGATTTTTTAATGTGTAGAACAGGTTTTTTCAGTTCTACAAAAATCTTCACTGGCGCCATTCTACTTTAGTTTGGAGTACATTTTCACTGTGGAAACTTTCAACTCAGGCGTCAGTGGCCGGACACGCCCCCTTTTGAAGAAAAAATTCTGTTCTAAACTAGAACTGTTCTACCTGACTAGAACTGCAGAAAAAAAAATGTGGAGAATTGCGATTTCTAAAATAGTCCGTTCTCCACCAGTTGCTCCTAAAAATCAGGCGCGAATCATGTGGAAACTTGGGCCCATTATCTCTCGTCAAAAGCTGTGTGCTTCATGGGAGCTGCTCCAGTGTCTCAGTGGAAATGCAGGAAGAGATAAAGCCATTCCAGTGGCGCAAAGATGAAATGTCTATACAGGCAGACTGCCTTCTGTGAGGCAATCAAGTCGTGGTCCCCAAGAAGGGCAGAGACACCTTCATCAATGATCTCCACAGTACCCACCCAGGCATCGTAATGATGAAAGCGATAGCCCGACCACACGTGTGGTGGCCCGGTATCGATGCGGACTTAGAGTCCTGCCTTCACAGATGTAATACATGCTCGCAGTTAAGCAATGTACCCAGGGATGTTGTTATGTATCTGGACTTGTATATACTCTGTACAGCCACCAGAGGGCTCATTCTCTGGAGTCCCAAGGGATC
Organism: Pristiophorus japonicus; assembly: GCF_044704955.1. Lineage (NCBI taxonomy): Eukaryota > Metazoa > Chordata > Chondrichthyes > Pristiophoridae > Pristiophorus > Pristiophorus japonicus. The sequence goes on from NC_091977.1 coordinate 35,240,467, forward strand.
TCATAATCCCTTGAGAGCACTGGTATTTAAGAGTGCTGCCCAGGTTGGAGAGGCACTCTGGAGACCTGCAATAAAAGACTAAGGTCAAACACTTTACTTTGAGCTCACAGTGTTCAGTCTGACTCTTTCTCCATACACTACAAGATTGGTGTGCAAAATTAAAACACATGGTATTGGGGACAATGTAATGGATAAAGAACTGGTTGGCAGACAGGAAGCAGAGAGTTGGGAAAAATGGATCCTTTCAAAATGGCAGGCAGTGACTAGTGGGGTGCCGCAGGGCTCAGTGCTGGGACCCCAGCTATTTACAATATACATTCATGATTCGTATGAGGGAATTGAGTGTAATATCTCCAAGTTTGCAGATGACACTAAGTTGGGCGGCAGGGTGAGCTATGAGGAGGATGCTAAAAGGCTGTAGGGTGTCTTGGACAGATTAGGTGAGCGGGCAAATGCGTTGCAGATGCAGTATAATGTGGATAAATGTGAGGTTATCCACTTTGGGGGCAAAAACACGAAGGCAGAATATTATCTGAATGTCGGCAGATTAGGAAAAGTGGAGGTGCAGCGAGACCTGGGTGTCATGGTACATCAGTCATTAAAAGTTGGCATGCAGGTTCAGCAGGCAGTGAAGAAGGCAAATGGCATGTTGGCCTTCATAGCTAGTGGATTTGAGTATAGAAGCAGGGAGATCTTACTGTAGTTGTACAGGGCCTTAGTGAGGCCTCACCTTGAATATTGTGTTCAGTTTTGGTCTCCTAATCTGACGATGGACATTCTTGCTATTGAGGGAGTGCAGCAAAGGTTCACCAGACTGATTCCCGGGATGGCAGATGAGGAGAGACTGGATTGACTGGGCCTGTGTTCACTGGAGTTTAGAAGGATGAGAGGGGATCTCATAGAAACATATAAAATTCTGACGGGACTGGACAGGTTAGATGCAGGAAGAATGTTCCCGATGTTGGGGAAGTGCAGAACCAAGGGACATACTCTAAAGATAAGGGGTAAGCCATTTAGGGCTGAGATGAGGAGAAACATCTTCACTCAGAGAGTTGTTTACAGTAAGGAATTCCACAGGTTGAAAGTTGCTGATGTCAGTTCATTGGATGTATTCAAGAGGGAGTTAGATATGGCCTTACAGCTAAATGGATCAAGGGGTATGGCGAGAAAGCAGGAAAGGGATACTGAGGTGAATGCGCAGCCATGATCTTATTGAATGGTGGTGCAGGCCCGAAGGGCCAAATGGCCTACTCCTGCACCTATTTTCTATGTTTCTATGTTTCTATGATGCCACAGACAATGACTGCTGGCATCCAGACTCAGACTGTAACTGATGCCATTGCCGCTGGGTCCACCACAGTCCACCAAACCTTGCTCTAGCAGATTGGTGGGGATGCTGAGGTGCTGCCCTGGGGGAGTGGCAGTGGGTCAGTGGAGCAGGAACGTGCTGTCCCCTCTCAGGATGACAGCATTCCTGAGCCCACCACTGGCACTCCGCCATTGCACTTGTCACTGCCTCTCATCCGGCGTCCTGCCAGGCCATCTGTAATCTCTGGCACTGTCACACAGCGGCCTTCCACCAGCTATGCTGCAGCCACAGGGGACAGATTGTATAGGAGCACTAGATTAGTTAAAGCAAAGAGTGGATATAAGGAAATGCACAAGTGTGATTAGTAAATACATTGGGCTAGAATTTCCCCAGTCAGACCCATGCTATAACGTGATTTTTTTTCACGTTAAAAGTGCTTTTTTGTTCTTAAAATTAAGTGCACAAAATTCCCCAAACTTTAAGAATGGCGTTTTCAAAATATCGTCAAAAAGCGGATTGCCAATGTGCAACGCGAAAAAAAATCGCACCGTCTAAGTTTGGCCATTCGGCGAACCCGTTCTCGGATGGAAAAAAAAACGTACGAGAACAACAGGCGTTGCAGCCTCAGAAACGTCAGTAAGTAGGAAGACCTGCAAGAAAGCTAAGTTAAAGTTTTTATTTTTTAATTCTTTTGTAGAAATTACTTAGTTAAGGGTCTTGGAAATGTTTTGTGATATTTGAATTTTTGGCGTTGATTAGACCATGGTTAAAGTTGGCGAGATCACGGCTTTTAACGCGAATCGTTGGGCAACGCTGTTTTTTAACGATAGGCGTATTTTGTGGCCATATTTACTCCCTTAAAAAATGCAACATTTTTATTCTTATTTATTCACTAAAATGACGTTATTTATCAAATAATGACAGGCTGGGGAATTTCTAGCCCATTATGTAAGCGTTTGTTGTTCTGATATAAATTTGGATTGGAAGGTTTTTTCTTTCCTGTTATATCTCATTTTAGTTTTGGGGCTTGAGAACGGAAGGGAAAATGGATGTGGTTAAGGGAACGTCCAGATGGACTGGGAAGTGGGATGGAATTCAGTGGAAGTGATCTGTGAAGAGACGGTCGCACACCACTTGTGCAGAATCGCGATGGGCTCGCTGCCTCCTCCGTCGCTGTTGTTGCTGCTCCTGCTCTTCTTCCTGTTCCTCCTTTTGCTTCTCCTGCTCCTCCTCCTCGTCCTCCTCCTCCACCTCAGGTGGTGCGGCTATGCCTGGTGACAATGGCTGTGCCCTCATGATGTCAAGGTTGTGCAGCATGAAGCAGATGACGACGAACAGGGACACCCGCTCAGGCGTGAGTACTGGAGGACTCCTCCTGAGCGGTCAATGCAGCGGAACCGTTGCTTTAGCACTCTGATGGTCTGCTCAATGATATTCCTGGTGGCAGCATGGCTCTCATTGTACGAGTGCTGGGCAAGAGTGGTGGGGTTGCAGAGGGGAGTCATGAGGCAGGTGGAGAGCGAATTGCCCTTGTCTCCGAGCAGCCAGCCACGAACTTGATGTGGTGGCTGGAACAGAGCAGGCACACCAGTCTGGTGCAAGATGAAGGCATCGTGACTGCTGCCAGGATAGTAGGCAATCAACGTGTGTGGTCGCAGACCAGCTGCACATTCAGTGAGCCTTTGCAGTTACAGAATACCTCAGGATCGTGATGCGGTGCCCACAAAGCATCGTGGGTGCAGTCAATTTCACCCGGCACCATGGGGAATCCTGCTATCCCGGCAAAGCCACATGCACGCTCTTATTGATCATGGGGAAGGAGATGTAGTCCCTCCTCTTTCTGTACAGAGCATCTGCGACCTCGTGGATGGAGCAATAGATGGCAAACTGGAAGATGTTGGAGATGTCTCCTGTTGCTCCCTGGAAGGATCCACTGGCGTAGAAATTGAGTGTAATAGTGATCTTGACTGCCACTGAAAGAGCCATCCTCACCCTGGTCTGAGGCTTCAGGTCTGGTTGCAGCAGATTTTGGAGAGCTCTGTGACCACATCCTTGCTGAAGCGCAGTCTACGAACACACTGTTCCTCAGTGAAATTGATGTCGGAGAACTGCTGCCAGAATACCCTTGAAGGGTAAGGCCTCCTATTGCCAGCCCTTTTGGGCCTTCTCACTCTGGCCATATTTTGCTGCCTTTCTCCTTGTTCCTTCCACTCTTCGCATGAGTTCTTAGGTAGCTGTACAGTACAATACGGGAACCACAGTTTCTGTCACAGATGGGACAAACAATCGTTGAGGGAAAGGGTGGGCAGGGATCCTGGTTTGCCACACGCTCCTTCTGCTGTCTGCGCTTGATTTCTGCATGCTCTCGGTGACGATACTCGAGGAGCTCAGCGCCCTCCCTCCAATTAGGGCGGATGCACTTCCTCCACTTAGGGCGGTCTAAGGCCAGGGGCTCCCATGTGTCAGTGGGGATGTCGCACTTTATCAGGGAGGCTTTGAGGGTGTCCTTGTAACGTTTACTCTGCCTGCTTTTGGCTCGTTTTCCGTGGAAGAGTCCCGAGTAGAGCGCTTGCTTTGGGAGTCTCGTGTCTGGCATGTGAACTATGTGGCCTGCCCAATGGAGCTGATCAAGTGTGGTCAGTGCTTCAATGCTGGGGATGTTGGCCTGGACGAGGACGATAATGTTTGTGCGTCTGTCCTCCCAGGGGATTTGCAGGATCTTGCAGAGACATCGCTGGTGGCATTTCTCCAGCGACTTGAGGTGTCTACTGTACATGGTCCACATCTCTGAGCCATACAGGAGGGCAGGTATTACTATGGCCCTGTAGACCATGAGCTTGGTGACAGTTTTGAGGGACTGATCTTCAAACATTCTTTTCCTCAGGCGGTCGAAGGCTGCACTGGCGCACTGGAGGCGGTGTTGGATCTCATCATCAATGCCTGCTCTGGTTGATAGGAGGCTCCCGAGATAGGGGAAGTACCCACAGCGCTTGGTCTGTCCTCCAGGCCTCCATAACCTGTGTCCGCAAGGAGATGCTCGGTCACTCAACCAGGAAACACCAGGACTGGTTTGGTGAGAATGATCAGGAGATTCAAGAACTAATAGACTCCAAATGCAGGGCATTTCTGAGCCTTAAACAGCAACCCAACTTGGGAGCAGCAAAGCAGCATTACAGTCGGCTAAAGGCTAGATCTAACAAAAAACCCGGGACCTAAAGAACAGGTGGTGGATGGAGAAATCACAGGAGATACAGCAGCTGGCCGACAGCCATGAGGTGTGAGGATTCTTCACCGCAGTCAAGATCACATACGGACCAAACTCCCAAGGCCCCACCCCACTCCTGGCCAAGAACAGGGAAACACTCATCAAGGACACGAGGCAGTCAGGGCCTGCTGGAAGGAACAATTCGAAGATCTCCTCAACTGAGACTCTGCCTTTGACTCGAGTGTTCTCGACTTCATCCCGCAGCATGCTACCCACCACCACCTCAGTGAGACCCCAACACTGCATGAGGTAGAAAAGGCCTTAAGACTGCTTAAAAACAACAAGGCTACGGGAGCGGATGGAATCCCTGCTGAGGCACTGAAGTATGGCGGAGAGGCACTACTGACGCGAATACACGACCTCATCTCTCTCATCTGGAGGGAGGATAGCATGCCAGGAGATCTTAGAGATGCAGTGATTGTTACCATCTTTAAAAAAGGGGACAAGTCCGACTGCGGCAACTACAGAGGAATCTCCCTGCTATCAACCACTGGGAAAGTCGTCGCTAGAATCCTCCTCAATCGTTTTCTCCCCGTGGCCGAGGAGCTCCTCCCGGAGTCGCAGTGCGGATTTCGTCCCCTGCGGGGCACAACAGACATGATTTTTGCAACGCGACAGCTGCAGGAAAAATGCAGGGAACAGCGCCAGCCTTATACATGGCCTTCAACCTTACAAAGGCCTTTGACACTGTCAACCGTGAGGGTCTATGGAGCATCCCCCTCCGTTTCGGATGCCCCCAAACGTACATCACCATACTCCACGTGCTCCGCGACGACATGCAAGCCGTGATCCTTACCAATGGATCCATCACAGACCCAATTCATGTCCGGACCGGGGTCAAGCAGGGCTGCGTCATCGCCCCAACCCTCTTCTCAATCTTCCTCGCTGCCATGCTCCACCTCACACTTGATAAGCTCTCCGCTGGAGTGGAGCTAAACTACAGAACCAGTGGGAAGCTGTTCAACCTTTGGCGACTCCAGGCCAGGTCCAAGACCACTCCAACCTCTGTCGTTGAGCTACAGTACGCGGACGACGCCTGCGTCTGTGCATACACAGAGGCTGAACTCCAGGACATAGTCGACGTATTTACCGAGGCGTATGAAAGCATGGGCCTTACGCTAAACATTAGTAAGACAAAGGTCCTACACCAGCCTATCCTCGCCATATAGCACTGCCCCCGAAACATCAAGATCCACGGCTTGGCCCTGGACAATGTGAACGATTATGTCTGTAATGCACTTATGAATGATTCCACGAGGCCATGTGTTGTACTCAAACTGTAGTGACCTTGGTCCTTTATTCCAAACTCCAGAGTGAGGCACAAGCATGCTGGGCAGCCTTTTATACTGGGCACTGCCATCAGGGCAGGAAACCCCCGGTCTCCACCAGTTGCACCCTCTAGTGGTGCCAGCATGTATGTACACAGTGTAAACCTTATGCACAGTCCATCAGGTCAACAAGTCTCCATCTTATGCAACCACACAGTGACTACACAGAGAGTACATCCAAAGTCTGCATCTACAAAACTCTCTGCATTTGTCTTCGCCTAAGCAGCCTCCAACGGTGATGTTGGAGCAGGAGAGTGAGTGCCAAAACAGCCCACATGACACAAAATAAATGTTGTGATTTGAAATCTGCCCTGAATGATACAAGGGAATATTTCGGAGCCAGAACAGTCCTTGAAGTCAAACTCGCTGTGATCTGTCCACCAGCCACTCTGCCTGTGTGTTAGCAAGCTTTAAAGAGGAATGACAGAAAAAAATTTTTTTCAAGATGGTGCCTTTAAAAAGCGTGGCTCCAGCCGACGTCCAACTCGACAGCTGAAGCTGTCGTTCTCAGCGCCAGGCCATAAGTCAGGGTGCACAGCCGAATTTCACTTCCGGGGCGGTAATGGGGTGCTGCACACGAAGATGATGTCATTATCGCCACATGCAGACGAGCGTGGTGTTTCTAGCTGGAGCGAGGTGCTACCTTGTAGTCCTTCCGCTTAAGCCCCGCCCAATTTTGCGTTGTTATTGAAATTGGCCTCTTGTGCGCCTGTCGTTAGCGCAGAATTGGAAGACTTTTCTCACACTTGCTCGGCTTGATTCAAACTTAGGTCTCATCAGTAAAAAGACAGTGGGCCGAAATTGCCCTCCACTCCAAACTGGGCGCACTTACCATTTATAAGTGCCCCTTGCATGGGGGTGGAGAATCCGGCAAAATTCAGCTCTATTTTTTTTGTAGCAGGGCAGAATTGCCATTCTGTTGGTTCGGCCACCGCACCACATCGCACTGTCGCGTCTCAATGTCCCTCCCTTTCAGTTAAATGAGAGGGCTGCTGCGAACTCTGCTGCCACTTTAGTGGCGTCCACTGGGCCAACAGGGAGGGCTTCGGCCAGGCCAGCAGCCCGGTAACCAAGAGTGTGATTCCGGGTTGCCTGTTGACAGTCCGGCCAAACCTGTGGCTGCCATTACCGAGCCGACTTCGGAGTCGGCCGACAATTAAAATAAAATGGCGGCCCCGGCAGTGCGCCCTCCCCTTTAAGGGCAGCGGCTGATCCGCTCCTGCGGGGCAATTTCCCGCGGGACAATTTCCCACGCGGAAAGGGGGTCGCCGCCAGTCGGTAAGGGGTCAGCTCGGGTGGGAAGGTGGCTGGGCTGGTTCTGTACACCGCTCCAAAAATAATGGAGGGCAATTTTCAAAATGTCGGTCCCTCCGTGCCGACCGAGCAGTGAGTCCTGACCGACCCATGACCTCCTCTTTAAGGCAGTCACACCTCTGATAGAAAGGGGCAATTTCAGCTGCCATGTGATAATGGAAGTCCGGAGATTCTATATTATATAAATGGAGAGATGCGGAGTATTGTGTTTGCCACTCATTATATCACACCCTGAAAATCAGTTCTACTGAAGTTACTGGAATTGATTAACGGGCAGGGTGTATTACGGGCGACTGATGCGATACCTCCTGCTTTGAGCCTCGCCCTTCTTTGTGTGCATTCCCCAAGGTAGCATAGTGGTTATGTCACTGGACTAGTAATCCAGAGGATTAATGGAAGCATAGTGGTTATGTCACTGGACTAGTAATCAAGTGGCCTAATGATCCGGAGATGTGATTTCCAATCCCACCACGGCAGCTGGGGGAATTTTAATTCAGTTAATTAAATAAAGCTGGAATCGAAAAAAGCTAGTATCAGCAGTGATGACCTTGAAAATGCTGGATTGTTGGGAAACCCTTTTTGGTTCACCAATGTCCTTTGGGGAAGGAAATCTGCCATCCTTACCCGGTCTGGCCTATATGTGACTCCAGACCCACAGCAATGTGTTGACTCTTACCTGCCCTCTGAAATGGCCTGCAAGCCATTCATTTGTCGCAAGGGCAATTTGGGATGGGCAATAAATACTGGCCTTGCCAGTGATGCCCACATCCCATGAACGAATGAAAAATAAAATATTTTACAGAGGTCTGTGGATCCCCTTCGGTTTTACAGATGTATGCCGTAAGTGGCGCTTGCCAAAGACCAACTCAGGATCACATACACCTTTGTAAAACATCCGACCATCTTTCACTGCATATGTACGATTCCCCTGTCTGAATAGAATTCTACATATATCAACTGTTCGATGAATTAAATGATTGGAACATGATGTAATAAAATGATGTAGTTATATATTACACTGGTATTTAGACAGTTTATGCTGATCTCTCTGTATCGCATTATTTTCACATGTCATTATGTGATATTTTGTTACACTACATTGCTAAATAATTATGCAATATTACTTTTCCTATATCTTGAAACATTTTGTGAAATGTTTTGCTGTTGCCATGAATTTTGGTCATTAATAAATGACTAATGTGCTCGTTAAAGCCCTTTGATGTTGTAGAACGTGCAATTATTATTTTTGTTTGTTCATGTATCATCTCTGCACTGCTAGATTGTCAGTTTAATCCATCAGGTGTCCGTGTGTAGAAGGTACATTGCATTACATGAGACAGTCTTGTCTTCTAGGCACTGACACATGGTCACTTTTCTTTATATAACTAACGTCTATCTACATTCATTTATTTTGAATCACAAAGTGCCCAATATAGACAACCTTGGACATTCAGACACCTGCAACTGTACCCAGGGTTAGGTCTTAATATTTTCTAGAAGTAAGAATATTTCTCCTCTGTCTGCTGACTTAACCATCATCCGAACAATCCAGCCAAAACCAAATAGTCCAGCCCCCACCGAAATGATTGCTGGGAGGACTGTACTGGTGGGAGAATAGTTGAGTGCTCTGTCATCCCACCTTTGAATCTGTGTAGGGGATCAGCTTACTGGGCTGATGAGACAAAATTTTCTCTTTAATTGTGTGTCCTAAAAAAAAGAAAGAAATAAATTACATTTATATCGCATCTTTCACATCCTCAGCACAGCCTGAGTCACCTCAGAGGCAATGAAGTAATTTTGCGCAGAAGACGATCCCGCAAACAGCAATTGGATGCCGTATATGCAGATGCAAACTGAAGCCCCTTCCTTCCGACCCAACAACATATTTTAAACACTGCCATAGAAAAGTACCCCACCACACTATTCTGCATTTTCCATTTCTCCCACCATCTACCTTTATAAATAGGTTTGTCAATGTAGTGCAGAATTAAGGACAATTGTTGTACACTGGACCCATATTTACTTGTTTCATGCCTCCTAAGTTTGTTATCTATAGGGTTCACAGTTCACAGACATACATCTATAAAGCGTTTTATCACATCTTTAAATATCTCAAAGGACTCATAAAATCATTACTTTTGAGGTGCAGTGACTGTTATTATGAAGGACAATGCGGTAGCCATTTTGCATGAAACAGGATCCCACAAATGGCTAAAAGGTGAATGGCCAGCGAATTTATTATTAATGTTGCAGGTTGAGGGAGAATGTTGACTTGGACATCAATTCAATGTCACAAGAGTAAAAATTTCTAAGAAGAGTTGATTTCTGTCGAATTAAAAGAGTAGGTGAGCTGAGACAGAAAAAAAACCTGGCAGTTATATAGTGCCTGTCACAACCTCAGGATTACCCAAAGCACTTTACCGCAAATGTTAGCTTTCATAGCTAGTGGATTTGAGTATAGGAGCAGGGAGGTCTTACTGCAGTTGTACAGGGCCTTAGTGAGGCCTCACCTGGAATATTGTGTTCAGTTTGGGCTCCTAATCTGAGGAAGGACGTTCTTGCTATTGAGGGAGTGCAGCGAAGGTTCACCAGACTGATTCCCGGGATGGCAGGACTGATATATGAGGAGAGACTGGATTGACTGGGCCTGTATTCACTGGAGTTTAGAAGAATGAAAGGGGATCTCATAGAAACATATAAAATTCTGATGGGAGTGGACAGGTTAGATGCAGGGAGAATGTTCCCGATACTGGGGAAGTCCAAAACCAGGGGTCACAGTCTAAGGATAAGGGGTAGGCCATTTAGGACCAAGATGAGGAGAAACTTTTTCACTCAGAGTTGTTGACCTGTGGAATTCTCTACCACAGAAAGTTGTTGAGGCCAGTTCATTAGAGATATTCAAGAGGAAGTTAGATATGGCCCTAACGGCTAAAGGGATCAAGGGGTATGGAGAGAAAGCAGGAAAGGGGTACTGAGGTGAATGATCAGCCATGATCTTATTGAATGGTGGTGCAGGTTCGAAGGGCCCACTCCTGCACCTATTTTCTATGTTTCTAGATTCTAAGTACTTTTTGAAGCTTCGTCACTGGTGTAAATTAGGAAACGCGGCAGCCAATTTGCGCACAGTAAGCTCCCAGAAACATAATCACCAGATAATCTGTTAAACTGTGAGAAGCTAATAGATCATTTACAGTTATATTGTGAACTCCAATCTACTTTGGTTCTTCATGCAAAGAGTGATTAACAGTCCCAATGGAGGAGGTTTGATGCTGGGAGGGAGGGACTGCAGGGTTTTTCTAGATGTTTGACCTAAAATGGGAATACTAATTCATAAAAGTTATTTCTGGTGCTGTGATAAATTACATTTTCTCACTGAAAGCACAATGTGTTTTTGTTCAAAATTCACACCTAAGCAAAGCCATAGGAGGTGACGTTTTTCCAACTTGCAGGCATTAAAGCTTTTTGAAAGAGCTAAGTGGCTCTAAAGGATTTCATTCACCATCCATGCAGGAACAATGTAATATCCAATAAGCACCATCTTAACGAACAACTGCTGGTAAGTTATGAAGTCAAATTATATTATTCAAATTTAGTGTCTCAGTGGGACATTGTATCAACAATAATGTAAGTTAACATATTGTAATAAATGCAAATGAATGAGCTATCAGGCACTGTTGGTGGTCAGCACCAACACCTTGTGTTTAAATCATAGAATTATAGAATCATAGAAAATTACAGCATGGAAGGAGGCCATTTCGGCCCATTGTGTCTGCGCCGGCCGACCAAGAGCTATCCAGCCTAATCCCACTTTCCAGCTCATGGTCCGTAGTCCTGTAGGTTGCAACACTTTAAGTGCACATTCAAGTATTTTTTAAATGTGGTGAGGCTTCTGCCTCAACCACCCTTTCAGACAGTGAGTTCTAGACCTTAACCGACCTCCCCCCAAATTACTTTAAATCTATGCCATCTGGTTGTTGACCCCTCTGCCAAGGGAAACAGGTCCTTCCTATCCACTCTATCCAGGCCCCTCATAATTCTATACACCTCAATCAGGTCTCCTCTCAGCCTCCTCTGTTCCAAATAAAACAGACCCAGCATCTGCAATCTTTCCTCATAGCCAAAATTCTCCAGACCAGGCAACATTCTTGTAAATCACCTCTGCACCTTTTCCAGTGCAATCACATCTTTCCTGTAATGTGGTGACCAGAACTGTACACAGTACTCCAACTGTGGCCAAACCAGTGTTTTATACAGTTCAAGCATAACGTCCTTGCTTTTGTATTCCATGCCTTGACTAATAAAGGCAAGTATTCCATATGCCTTCTTAACCACCTTATCTACCTGGCCTGCTACCTTCAGAGATCTGCGGACCTGCATTCCAAAGTTCCTTTATCCCTCTACACTTTTCAGTGTCGTACCATTTAATGTCTATTTCGTTACCTTGTTAGACCTCCCCAAATGCATTACCTCACACTCGGTGTGAATTCCATTTGCCACTGTTCTGCCTACCTGACCAGTACATTGATATCTTCCCAAAGTCGACAGGTTTCTTCTTCATTATCAACCACACAGCTGATTTTAGTGTCATCTGCAAAATTCTTAATCATACCCCCAATATTCAATTCCAGGTCATTGATAGTGTTGCACGCATAATAAATGGTGAGACTGAGTACTGTGTGTAATGAGCAAGTGTGACCATAGCTCCTTTATTAAGTTTCCAGAGTGAAGGTACCTTGTGGGTGGCTTATATACTGTGCTCCCAAGGGATGCTGGGATTCTTTGGGACTCCAACAGGTGGGCCCTCTGGTGGTCAGGTGTAATGCAAGTTACAAAAAGTTAAATACATAATATTACTCCCCCGTGACGTCAACAGTATACTTATTTACAAGGTGAGACGATCTGGGGCTTTGCGCTCCCTTGTCGATCGTCTTGGTACAAAAGCTGGTGTGGGTGGGTTGGTCAGTTCTTCACTGGGTTGTTGGGCAGCGGCCTTGCTGGGCTGCTGGAGATGATGAGTTCAGTTTCGTGGTCAACTATGATGTCAGTTGTCACTTGTGTGTGTGTGTTGGAAGATCAAAGTTGGTGGTGTCCTCTTCAGGTTGTTCATAACTGTTGGTGAACCGCATTTGATTTGGTCCAAATGTTTTCTGTGTGTTTGTCCATTGGTCAGGTTGACCTGAAATACCCTACTCCCCTCTTTGGCTGTGACCGTGCCAGCGAGCCATTTGAGATCATGTCCATAATTGAGGACAAACACAGGATCATTGATTTCAATATCGCGTGACAAATTTGCGCGGTCATGGTACATACTTAATTGATGCCTCTTGCCCTCCACGTGATCATGGAGATCAGGGTGGACAAGAGAGAACCTTGTTTTAAGCGCCCATTTCATGAGCAGCTCAGTTGGGGGAATTCCAGTGAGAGAGAGGGGTCTGCAGGGAGCCTTCTGACACACGTTTCAAGCTTTGCTTGATGGTCTGAACTGCCCGTTCTGCCTGGCCGTTGGATGCGGGGTTGAATAACGTAGATGCGACATGTTTGATCCCATTGCAGGTCATGAATTCCTTGAATTCAGCACTGGTGAAGCACGGCCCATTGTCGCTGACTAGGACATCAGGCAAGCCGTGCGTGGCAAACATGGCTCGTAGGCTTTCAATGGTGGCTGTGGATGTGCTTACAGACATTGTTGTACATTCAATCCATTTTGAGTAAGCGTCCACGACAACCAAAAACATTTTGCCTAGGAATGGGCCCGCATAGTCTACATGGATTTTCGACCACAGTTTGAATGGCCATGACCACAAACTTAGCGGTGCCTCTCTGGGTGCATTGCTCAACTGAGAGCAAGTGTTGCATTGGCGCACGTATGACTCTAAATCTGAGTCGATGCCAGGCCACCACATGTGGGATCTGGCTATGGCTTTCATCATTACGATGCCTGGCTGGTTGTTGAGCAGTTCGCAAATAAAAATGTCTCTGTCTTTCTTGGGCAAGATAACGCGATTGCCCCACAAAAGACAGTCCACCTGCAGGGACAACTCGTCTTTGCGTCTGTGGAACGGCTTAATCGCTTCCTGCATCTCCACTGGACCAGCTCCGATGGAGAACACAGTTTTTCTACCAAGGACAGTCAAGGATCTTGGCTGGTCCAGGTCCTGATCTGGCAGGCCTTAACGGGGGATTTCTTGTTCTCAAATGCCTCCATGACCATGAGCAAGTCCGCTGGCTGTGTCATTTCCACCCCGGTGGTGGGCAATGGCAGCCGACTGAGAGCACCGGCACAGTTCTCTATGCCCGGTCTGTGGCAGATTACATAGTTGTATGCCGACAGCATGAGTGCCCATCTTTGGATGCGGGTGGAGGCATTGGAATTAATCCCTTTGCTCTCAGAGAACAGCGATATGAGCGGCTTGTGGTCAGTTTCAAGCTCGAACTTGAGGCCAAATAATTACTGGAGCATTTATTTTACCCCGTAAACTCATGCCGGAGCCTCTTTTTCAACCATGCTGTCGGCCCTTTTGGCCTTGGACAAACTCCTGGATGCATACGCAACCGGTTGCAAAATCCTGAATCATTAGCCTGTTGTAACACACACCCGACCCCGTATGACGACGCATCGCAAGCTAACACCAATTGTTTACATGGATTATACAGGGCTAGCAGTTTTTTAAAACACAATAAATTTTGGCTTTCTTAAAGGCAGCCTCGTGTGAATTCCCCCATACCCAGTCGTCTCCCTTGCTCAGTAGTGCATGGAGGGGTTCTACAGGGTGCTTACCCCAGGTAGGAAATTACAGAAATAGTTAAGGAGTCCCAGGAACGACCGCAGCTCTGTCACGTTCTGTGATCTTGGCGCGTTCTTGATGGCCTCCATCTTGGCGTCGGTGGATCTGATGCTGTCTGCTGCGATTCTCCTTCCTAAGAATTCGACGTCCTGTGCCAGGAAAACACACTTTGAGCGTTTCAACCTGAGCCTCACGCGATCCTCCTCCAGATTCTTCAAGTGCTCCATGGTGTCCCGACCTGTAACCAATATATCGTCCTGGATGACCACTGTGCAAGGAACCAACTTTAGCAGGCTCTCCATGTTCCGCTGGCTGACCGAGCACCAGTTGCAGATAAACAGACCTTTGTGCGTGTTGATGCAGGTGAGGCCTTTCGAAGACTCCTCCAGCTCCTGCGTCATGTAAGCCAAGGTCAGGTCCAGCTTAGTGAGCCTCCTCCCTCCAGCAAGGGTCGCAAATAGGTCGTCTGCCTTGGGTAGCAGGGTCCTGCAGCAAAAAACGGTTAATCGTTACTTTATAGTTCCCGCAAATTCTAACCGTACCATCCTCCTTGAGTACCAAGACAATTGGACTGACCCAGTCATTGAATTCCACTGGCACGATGATGCCTTCAAGTTGCAGCCTGTCCAGCTCGATTTCCACTTTTTCACGCATCATGTACAGTACCGCCCGAGCCTTGTGGCGTACCGGGAATCAAATGGATCTGCACTTTCGCCCCCAAGAAGCTTCCAATGCCTGGCTCGAATAGTGATGGGAACTAGCTTAGAACCTGGGTACGTGAGGCGTCGTCAACGAACGAAAGTGCTCAGATATCGTCCCAGTTCCAGCGGATTTTCCCCAGCCAGCTTCTGCCAATCAACGTGGGGCCATCCCCTGGCACAATCCACAGCGGGAGTTCATGTATTGCTCCATCATAGGAGACTTTGCCTTCTGCACTGCCAATTACAGGGATTAGTTCCTTGGTGTAAGTCCTTAGTTTAGTGTGAATGGGGCTGAGCTTGGCCTGTGTGCCTTCTTTCCCCACAACCTGTCGAAGGCCTTTATACTCATTATGGACTGACGTCCCCGTGTCCAGCTCCAAAGATACTGGAATGCTGTTCAGTTCAACTTTCAACATTATTGGTGGGCATTTCGTTGTGAACGTGTCTATGCCGAACACTTCTGCCTCCTCCATATGAATTTCCAACTCAGTCTGATCCACTGTGGATCGATCTTCCTCTGCAACGTGGTGATTTGCAGGGTTTGCAGGGTTTGCAGCTCTCCTGCACATTCGTTGGAGGTGTCCCATTGTTCTGCAACCACTGCACGCATAGTGCTTAAAGCGGCATTGACGAGACCGATGATCACCTCCGCAGCACCAACAGGGTGTTAACTGCCTCGCATTAACAGATGATGGCGGACTCAGGGTCACTTGAGGTCGGGCCACAGCACTGGCGTGTACGTTCTGCCATATACATTTCAGCTCAAAACCGACATTTCCTTATGCACAGTACTGGCCAAAACTTCTTTGTTCTGCGAAATCTGCTTGGTGTTGTCGCTGGTGGACATAAATGCCTGGGCTATCGTTATGGCTTTACTCAGATTCGGAGTTTCTACAGTCAACAGTTTGCGAAGGATTGTCTCATGTCCGATGCCCAGTACAAAGAAGTCTCTGAGCATTTGTTCTAGGAATCCCTCAAACTCAATGTTCTGCGAGGCGCCTTAATTCGATGACATAGCTCACCACTTCCTGGCCCTCCGATCGTTGACACGTGTAGAACCGATATCTCGCCATCAAAACGTTTTCCTTAGGATTTAGGTGCTCCCGGACCAGCGCACACAATTCTTCGTAGGATTTCTCTGTTGGTTTTGCCGGGGCCAGGAGATTCTTTATGAGGCCATAGGTTGTTGCTCCACAGACAGTTAGGAGGATCGCCCTTTGTTTAGTGGCATTCTCGTCCCTTTCCAGCTCATTGGCCACAAAGTATTGGTCGAGTCTCTCCATGAAGGCCTCCCAATCGTCCCCTTCTGAGAACTTCTCCAGGATGCCGACTATTCTTTGCATTTTTGAGCAGTTGTTCGTTACCTCGTCGCAAATTGTTATACTCATAATAAATCGTGAGACTGAGTACTGTGTGTAATGAGCAAGTGTGACCTTAGTTCCTTTATTAAGGTTCCAGAGCGCAGGTACCTCATAGGTGGCCTACTTATATATGTGCTCCCAAGGGATGCTGGGATCCCTTGGGGATTCAAACAAGTGGGCCCTCTGGTGGTCAAGTGTAATGCAAGTTACAAAGGGTTAAATACATAAGAAATATATACACGAAAAGCAGGGGACCCAGCACTGAGCCCTGCGGAACCCCACTGGAAACAGCCTTTCAGTCACAAAAACACCCATCAACCATTACCCTTTGCTTCCTGCCTCCGAACCAATTTTGACTCCAACTTACCACTTTGCCCATGATCGCATGGGCTATTACTTTCATGACTAGTCTGCCATGTGGGACCTTATCAAAAGCTTTGCTAAAATCCATGTACACTACATCATATGCACTGCCCTCATCGACCCTCCTGGTTACCTCCTCAAAAAATTCAATCAAGTTAGTCAGACAACTATTCAGAAAAATATCCTAAGACACTTCACAGAGGTGTAATCAGATAACAAATGCTCAGCCAAAGAGGAAAGAAATAGCAGGGGTGGCCTAAAATTTGGTTTTAAGGAGATCTTCAAGGAAGAGAGGGCGGTGGAGAGGAGGAACGGTTTAGGGAGGGACTTCCAGAGCAAGGGGCTGAGTCAGCTGAAGAAACGGCTGCCAATGACAGTGTGAGGAATGGAGAATTTATGGGAGGGACTTGGAGGGCTGGAGGAAGTTGAAAAGATTGGGAGGAGCGAGACCCTGAAGGAATTTAAACAGGAGGATAAGAATTTTTAATTTGAGGCGTTAGTAGCAGGAACCAGTGTAACTCTTTGAGGACAGGGGCGATGGGTAAGCTGGTTAGGATATGGACAAAGTTTTAGATGAGCTGAGGATTACGGAGGGTTGAGAGTGGAAGCCACCCAGGAGAGCATTGGTCAAGTCTGGAGGTGAAAGAGATGTGGATGAGCGTTTCAGCAACACATGAGCTGAGGTGGAGGTTGAGGCGGGCGTGGAATGATGCAGTCCCTATGATGGAATGGATATTGAAAGAAAGAACTTCTATTTATATAGGGGTTGGATAGGATTCAGAGGTTTCAAAAAGGTCGATTTAGCCAGAGACAGTGGCCAGCAGGGGGAATGGAGTTGGTGGATAGGGTATGAATCATGTGGCGAAAATGGCTTTGGTCATCTCAATGTTTAACTGAAGGAAATGGGGCCCATCCAAGACTGGATATCAGACAAGCAATCTAATAGCACAGAGAAAGAAAGAAAGAAAGACTTGGATTATATATAATGCCTTTCATGACCACCGGACGTCTCAAACCGCTTTACAGCCAATGAAGTCGTTTTGGAGTGAAGTCAGGGCTGGATTAAGGCTGTGGAGGGCCTAAGGCTAATCGGACGGAAGGCCTATATATGTACTGGCACACATATATGAATAACCTAACAGTAAATAATGTGCTGTCATTCTGATGATGTTATGAGGACAAATACTGACAAGTTGATAAGATGGCAAAGCCTAATCCTTACATAGTTACATAAATTGCAAAATTTTAAATTTAGAAAGTCAGGCGAGAAAGTATTTTAGTGAATCAGAAAACAGTGTTGAGATCACTAGTTGATTTGAGAACACAGGTCAGAATAACATAAGAATATAGGAAAAAGAGAGCAGCTAAGGGTCACAAGGGCGTATCGAAGTTGCCCTCCCCAAAAAACAAATGAATAATTCCAATATATTCTTTCAGACATAATTTGGAATATTCCTGTTTTATCCCTAGTAGTTTCGAGTCGGATATCTAGGGGTATCTCTGAGGGTTATCTAGGGGTAGCTATGAGGACATATATAATGTACTAAATACTTTTGACATTTGACTTTGACATTTACATTTCCACTTTCAAAAGATAAATGAAGATTCTTCGTCCTTTCGTAAGCATTCTCAATTATAAACCTGATATTATTTATGAATTTATCCTATGAACAGCATACATAACTCTCCAGGTGAATTTTTTTGTAATATTTTTACATGTTTCAAGATTGTCACAGAATTTTATACACACTTTGAGCCATAAGGACGCAATATTTTGCACCTCTGAAGATATAATTATGCAATTATATATCATTGCTTAACCAACACTGTAACAAAGATTTAGGGTTAATGATATAAAATTAGGGCATAAAGTTGAGGGTCTAAAAAATATGATGGCCAAGACTGCAGCCTTATTAGCCTATGGGTTAATCCGGCCTTGGGTGTAGTCATTGTTGTAATGTAGGAAACGCGACAGCCAATTTAAGCACAAGCAAGCTCCCAGAAACCAATGTGATAATGACCAGATACATTTTTTTTTGTTAACTTGATTGAGGGATAAATATTGGTCAGGACACCAGGGAAACTCTCATACTCTTCTTCAAAAACAGAGGATTGTGATCCTTTATGTCCAATTGGGAGAGCAAATGGGGCTCAATTTAATGTCTCATTCAAAAGATGGCACATCCGACAGTGCAGCACTACCTCAGCACGGCATTGGAGTGTCAGCCTAGATTTGGCCCCTTAAGCCTGCTCCGCCATTCAATAAGATCATGGCTGATCTGATCCTGGCCTCAACTATACTTCCCGCCCGCTCCCCATAACCCTTGACTCCCTCATCTTACAAAAATCTGACTATCTCCACCTTAAATATATTCAAAGATCCAGTCTCCACAGCTCTCTGGGGTAGAGAATTCCAAAGATTCACGACCCTCTGAGAAAAAGAAATTCCTCCTCATTTCTGCTTTGACTGAGCAACCCCTTATTCTGAAACTATGCCCCCTAGTTCTAGATTCCCCCATAAGGGGAAACATCCTCTCTGCATCCACCCTGTCAAGCCCCCTCAGAATCTTATATGTTTTGATAAGATCACCTCTCATTCTTCTAAACTCCAAGGAGTATATAGGCCCAACCTGCTCAACCTTTCATCATATGGCAACCCTTTCATCTCAGGAATCAATCTCGTGAACCTTCTCTGAACTGCCTCCAAAAATAAGGAGAATAAAACTGTACATAGTACTCTAGGTGTGGTCTTACCAATGCCCTGTACAGTTGGAGCAGAACTTCCCTACTGTTGTATTCCATTCCCCTTGCAATAAAGGCCAGCATTCCATTTGCCTTCCTGATTACTTGCTCTACCTGCATGCTAACATTTTGCGTTTCATGTACAGGAACTCCCAGATCCCTCTGTATTACAGCATTTTGTAATCGCTCATTTAAATTATTATTTACACTTTTATTTCTCCTACCAAAGTGGACAACCTCACATTTTCTCACATTATAGTCCATCTGCCAAATTTTTGACTATTCACTGAGCCTAAATCCCTTTGTAGATTATTTGCGCCCACCTCACAACTTGCTCTCCCACCTAGTTTTGTATCATCAGCAAATTTGGCTACATTGCATTCGGTCCCTTTATCCAAGTCATTAATATAAATTGTAAATAGTTGAGGCCCCAGCACTTATCCCTGTGGCACACCACTAGTTATAGTTTGCCAACCTGAAGATGACCCATTTATCCCGACTCTTGGTTTTCTGTTAATTAGCCAGTCCTCTATCCACGCTAATATATTACCTCCAAACTTGTGAGCTCTTATCTTGTGCATAGAAACATAGAAACAAAGAAAATAGGTTCAGGAGTAGGCCATTCGGCCCCTCGAGCCTGCACCACCATTCATTATGATCATGGATGATCATGCATTTCAGTACCCCATTCTTGCTTTCTCTCCATACCCATTGATCCTTTTAGCCGTGAGGGCCACATCTAACCCCCTTTTGAATATATCTAACGAACTGGCCCCAACAACTTTCTGTGGTAGAGAATTCCACATGCCCACAGCTCTCTGAGTGGAGAAGTTTCTCCTCATCTCGGTCCTAAATGGTTTAGACTGTGAGCCCTGGTTCTGGACTTCCGCAACATCGGGAACATTCTTCCTGCATCTAACCTGACCAATCCTGTCAGAATCTTATATGTTTCCATGAGATCCCCTCTCATTCTTCTAAATTCCATTGAATACAAGCCTAGTCGATCCAGTATTTCTTCATATGTCAGTCCTGTCATCCCGGGAATCAGTCTGGTGAACCTTCGCTGCACTCCCTCAATAGCAAGAATATCCTTCCTTAGATGGGGAGACCAAAACTGTACACAATACTCAAGGTGCGGCCTTACCAAGGCGCTGTACAACTGTAGTAAAACCTCCCTGCTCCTATACTCAAATCCTTTTGCTATGAAGGCCAACATGCCATTTGCCTTCTTCAGTGCCTGCTGCACCTGTAAGCCAACTTTCAATGACTGGTGTACCATGACACCCAGGTCTCGTTGCACCTCCCCCTTTATCAGACGGTCGCCATTCAGATAATAATCAGCCCTTTTCCTAATCTGCCGCCATTCAGATAATATTCTGCTTTGTGTTTCTCCCACCAAAGTGGATAACCTCACATTTATCCACATTATACGACATCTGCCATGTATTTGCCCACTCACCTAACCTGTCCAAGTCACCCTGCAGCCTCTTAGCATCCTCCTCACAGCTCACACTGCCACCCAGCTTAGTGTCATCTGCAAACTTGGAGATATTACATTCAATTCCTTTGTCTAAATCATTAATGTATATTGTAAATAGTTGGGGTCCCAGCACTGAAGCTTGCGGTACCCCACAAGTCACTGCCTGCCATTCTGAAAAGGACTCATTTATTCCTACTTTCTGCTTCCTGCCTGCCAAACAGTTCTCTATCCATGTCAGTACATTACCCCCAATACCATCTGCTTTAATTTTGCACTCTAATCTCTTATGTGAGACCTTGTCAAAAGCCTTTTGAAAGTCTAAATCCACCACGTCCACGGGTTCCCACTTGTCCACTCTACTAGTTATGACCTCAAAACATTCTCGAAGATTTGTCAAGCATGAGTTCCCTTTCATAAATCCATCTGACTTGGACCGATCCTGTCCCTGCTTTCCAAATGCGTTGCTATTACATCTTTAATAATTGATTCCAACATTTTCTCCACCACTGATGTTAGGCTGACTGATCTATAATTCCCTGTTTTCTCTTTCCCTCCTTTTGTGTGGCAGCTTATCACATACTTTCTGCAAATCCAAAAATACGACATCCACTGGTTCCCCCTGATGCACCCTGCTCGTTATATCCTCAAAGAACTCCAGCAAATTTGTCAAACATGATTTCCATTTCGTAAAATCATGCTGACACTGTTTGACTGCATTATGATTTTCGAAATATCCTGCTACGAATTTCTTAATGATGGACTCCAGCATTTTCCCAATGACAGATGTTAGACTAACTGGTTTATCGTTTCCTGATTTCTGTCTCCCTCCTTTCTTAAATAGGGTTTGTATGTTTATGGTTTTCCAGTCCGCTGGAAACTCTCCAGAATTTAGGGGATTTTTGTAGATTACAACCAATGCATTCACTATCTCTGCAGCCACTTCTTTTAAGATCCTAGGATACTTGTCTAGTTTGCCTAGTGCTGTATCTCTAGTGATAGTGATTGTTTTAAGTTCCCACCCCGCAATAGCTTTTTAATTGTCAATTAATGTGATATTTGTAGTGTCATTTTCCCATGAAGACTGATACAAAATATTTGTACAAATTCTCTGCCATTTCCCTGTTTCACATTTGTTATATATGTGGACTTGTATTTACTCTGTATAGACACCAGAGGATCCCATTTTCCCTTGGAAGCACAGGTATTTGAGGAGGCTTCACAGGTTGGAGAGGCATTCTGGAGACATGCAATAAAAGACTAATGTCACACTTTACTTTGAGCTCACAGTGTTCAGTCGGACTCTTTCTCCATACAGAACAACTGGCGACGAGATACAGATAGTGTACCCAAAGATGCAGAGAACAGTGGGCATCCAGGAGAAGTTTTCGGACGGAGATGATTGGGAAACTTTTGTGGAGCAACTCAACCAATACTTCATGGCCAACGAGCTAGATGGGGAAGAGAGTGCTGCCAAACAAAGGGCGATCCTCCTCACCGTCCGTGGGGCACCAACGTATGGCCTCATGAAGAATCTACTCACTCCAGCAAAACCCACTGAGAAATCTTACGACGATATGTGCACACTGGTCCGAGAGCGTTTGAACCCGAAGGAAAGCGTTCGGATGGCGAAGTACTGGTTCTACACCTACAAAAGGTCTGAAGGTCAGGAAGTGGCGAGTTATGTCGCTGAGCTAAGACGCCTTGCAGGACATTGCAAATTTGAAGGACATTTGGAGCACATGCTCAGAGACTTTTTCGTGCTTGGCATTGGCCACGAAACCATACTTCGCAAACGTTTGACTGTCGAGAAACCCAACCTTGAGTAAGGCCATAGCGATAGCCCAGGCCTTCATTGCCACCAGTGACAATACGAAGAAAATCTCCCAGTACACAAGTGCTGCTGCAAGTACTGTGAACAAAGTGATGCTGTTTTCGAATTGTAATGTACAGGGCAGGTCACACATACCTGCAGCTGCATGTCCGCAGATGACTCAGAGTCCACTAGCAAGGGTGATGAATGCCTTGTTGGCGCTGCGGGGGTGATCATCATTTCCATTCATGCTGATTCAAAGAGTACATTTGCAAGGGCTGTGGAACAATGGGATACCTCTGAGTGTGCAGGCGAGCTGCAAAGCCTGTTAAAGCTGCAAACCACCATGATGCAGAGGAGGACAGATCTACGGTGGATCACGACGAACCAGAGCCTCAGACCAAGGAGGCAGAGGTACATGTGGTGCAAACATTCTCCACGAATTGTCCCCCAATAATGCTGAATGTTGAACTAAATGGACACGGGCGCGAGCCAGTCCATCATGGGCAAAAAGGCTTTCAAAAGGTTGTGGTGCAACAAGGCCACAAGGCCAGTTTTAACTCCAGTTCGACGAAACTAAGAACTTACACGAAAGAACTGATTCCTGTAATCGGCAGTGCTATCGCAAAGGTCTCCTACGATGGAGCGGTGCACAAGCTGCCACTCTGGGTGGTACCGGGCGATGGTCCCACGCTGCTCGGCAGGAGCTGGCTGGGAAAGATACGCTGGTACTGGGACGACGTCCGAGCTCTGTCGCCCGCTAACGACACTTCGTGTGCCCAGGTCTTAAACAAATTTCCTTCACTGTTTGAACCAGGCATTGGGAAATTCCAAGGAGCAAAAGTGCAGATCCACCTAATTCTGGGGGCGCAACCCATCCATCGCACGGCGAGGGCAGTACCAAACACGATAAGAGAAAGGGTAGAGATCGAGTTAGACCGGCTGCAAAGAGAGGGCATCATTTCACCGATCGAGTTCAGTGAGTGGGCCAGTCCTCAAGGGAGACGTCACCATCAGAATCTGTGCCGATTACAAAGTAACTATCAATCGTTTCTCCCTGCAGGACCAAAACCCACTACCAAAGGCCGACACCCTCTTTGCAACGCTGGTGGGAGAAAAGACGTTCATGAAGCTGGATCTGACTTCAGCCTACAGAAACTGGAGGAAACATCGAAGGCCCTCACCTGCATCAACACGCACAATGGTCTTTTTTGTTTATAACAGATGCCCGTTTGGAATCCGATCTGCGGCGGCAATATTCCAGAGAAACATGGAAAGTTTACTGATGTCGGTCCCGCACACCATGGTTTTCCAGGACGACATCTTGGTCACAGGTCGGAACACAGTCGAGCACCTGCAGAACCTGGAGGAGGTTCTTCGTTGACTCAACTGTGTGGTGCTCAGGCTAAAACGTTCGAAGTGCGTTTTCCTTGCGCCTGAAGTGGAGTTCTTGGGAGGGAGGATTGCGGCGGATGGCATCAGCCCACTAACGCGAAGACGGAGGCAATCGAGAACGCACCGTGACCACAGCACGTGACGGAACTGCGGTCATTTCTGGGACTCTTGAACTACTTTGGTAACTTCTTACCGGGTCTCAGCACACTGCTACTTGTCTTGCTACGAAAAGGGGGCGAATGGGTTTGGGGCAAAAGCCAAGAAAATGACTTTGTAAAAGCGACAAAATTGCTATGCTCTAACAAATTACTTGTGTTGTATGATCCATGTAAGCGTTTGGTACTAGCATGTGATGCGTCGTCATATGGCGTCGGGTGTGTATTGCAACAAGCTAAGATTTCGGGAAACTGCAACTGGTTGTTTATGCATCCAGGAGTCTGTCTAAGGCTGAGAGAGCCGATAGCTTGATTGAGAAAGAAGCGTTAGCATGTGTCTATGGGGTAAAGAAAATGCATCAATACCTTTTTGGGCTAAAATTCCAATTGGAAACTGACCATAAGCCACTTATATCCCTGTTTTACGAGAGTAAAGGGATAAATACCAACTCATCGGCCCACATCCAGAGATGGGTGTTCATGTTGTCCACATACAACTACGCCATCCGCCACAGGCCAGGCACAGAAAACTGCGCTGATGCTATCAGTAGGCTGCCATTGCCCACCACGGGGGTAGAAATGGCGCAGCCCGCAGATCTAGCCATGGTTATGGAAGCATTTGAGAGTGAGCAATCACCCGTCACTGCCCGGCAGATCAAAACCTGGACAAGCCAGGACGTCTTATTATCTCTAGTCAAAAGCTGTGTGCTTTACGGGAGTTGCTTCAGTGTCCCAGTTGAAATGCAGGAAGAGATAAAGCCATTCCAGCGGCGCAAAGATGAAATGTCTATACAGGCAGACTTCCTTCTGTGGGGCAATCGAGTAGTGGTCCCCAAGAAGGGCAGAGACACCTTCATCAATGATCTCCACAGTACCCACCCAGGCATCGTAATGATGAAAGCGATAGCCAGACCACACGTGTGGTGGCCCGGTATCGATGCGGACTTAGAGTCCTGCCTTCACAGATGTAATACATGCTCACAGTTAAGCAATATACCCAGGGAGGCGCCGCTAAGTTTATGGTCTTGGCCCTCCAAACCGTGGTCTAGGGTACACGTCGACTATGCAGGCCCGTTCTTGGATAAAATGTTCCTTGTGATTGTAGACGCTTACTCCAAGTGGATTGAATGTGAGATAATGTCGGCTAGCATGTCCGCTGCCACTACTGAAAGCCAGCGGGCCATGTTTGCCACTCACGGCTTACCCGATGTCCTGGTGAGCGACAACGGGCCATGTTTTACCAGTGCTGAGTTCAAAGAATTCATGACCGGAACGAGATCAAACATGTCACATCTGCCCCATTTAAACCAGCGTCCAATGGTCAGGCAGAGAGAGCAGTGCAAACCATCAAGCAAGGCTTAAAGAGGGTAACTGAAGGTTCACTGTAGACTCACCTATCCCAAGTCCTGCTTAGCTGCCGCATGACACCCCACTCACTCACTGGGATCTCACCTGCTGAACTGCTCATGAAAAGAGCACTTAAGACAAGGCTCTCGTTAGTTCTCCCTGATCCACATGAACAGGTAGAGAGCAGGGGTCTTCAATAAAGTGCTTACCATGATGCGCAAATGTGACACGTGAGATTGAAATCAATGATCCTGTACTTGTATTAAATTATGGACAAGGTCCCAAGTGGCTTCCCGGCACTGTCGTGGCCAAATAGGGGAGCAGGTT
This sequence comes from Pristiophorus japonicus, assembly GCF_044704955.1. Taxonomy (NCBI): domain Eukaryota; kingdom Metazoa; phylum Chordata; class Chondrichthyes; family Pristiophoridae; genus Pristiophorus; species Pristiophorus japonicus. The sequence continues at coordinate 35,266,149 of NC_091977.1, forward strand.
ATTTCGGGTCAAACTTTCAAATGGACTCATTCACCAGAAACACTTGGACCAAATCAAACTCAGATTCACGGACTATCTTGAGAAACTTGGACCCTACCTTTTTTGATCCCCCAACATACACACCAGTGGCAACCAGCACCACGGTTGACCACGAAACAGAACCCATCATCCACAGCAGCCCAGCAGGGCCCAACACACCAGGCAGCCCAGCAAGGTCAGCTGCACAGCAGCCAAGCGAGGGCCCAACAAATGATTCAACAATACCAGCTTTCACACCGAGACAATCAACCAGGGCAAGAAGGGCCCCAGATCGACTCACATTGTAAATAGTTACACTATTGACTTTGGGAGGGAATGTTTTATATATGTGGACTTGTATTTACTCTGTACAGGCACCAGAGGGCTTGTCGCCTGAATTCCCAAGGGATCCCATAATCCTTTGAGAGCACAGGTATTTAAACGAGGCTTCACAGGTTGGAGAGCCACTCTGGAGACCTACAATAAAAGACTAAGGTCACACTTTACTTTGAGCTCATCGTGTTCAGTCTGACTCTTTCTCCATACACAACAGTATTATTAATTCCCCAGTCACATCCTCTAAAGGACGAATGTTTACTTTAGCTACTCATTTCCTTTTTATATACCTGTAGAAGCTCTTACTGTCTGTTTTTATATTTCATGCCAGTTTACTCTCATATGCTATCTTTTCTGTCTTTATCATATTTTTAGTCATCCTTTGCTGGTTTCTAAAAATATCCCAATCTTCTGGCCTACCATTATCCTTCGCAACATTGTATTCTTTTTCTTCCTTAATTCCTTAGTTAGCCAGGGATGGTTTGTCCTTCTCTTAGCATCTTTATTTCTCACTGGAATAAATCTTTGCTGAGAGATATAAAATATCTCCTAGAATGTTTGCTGCTGCATTTCTACAATCTTACCCTTTAATATATTTTCTCAGTCCACTTTAACAACTCTGCTTTCCTACCTTTGTAATTACCTTTCTTTAAGTTCAGGACACTAGTTTGAGACCTAGCTTTCTCTCCCTCAAACTGAATCTGAAATTCTAGCATGTTATGATCACTCGTCCCAAGAGGATCCTTCACTACAAGATCATTAATTAATCCAGATTCATTACACATTACCAGACGTAAAATAGTTTGTTCCCTCGTTGGTTACACAATGTATTGTTCCAAGAAACCATCCTGCATACACTCTATGAACTCTTCTTCAATTTGTCCAATCAATATGAAGATTAAAATCGCCCATGACTATTGCTGCACCTTTCTTACAAGCCTCCATTATTTCTTGATTTATACTCTGTGCCACAGAGTGGCTATTGTTTGGGGGCCTGTAAACCACTCCCACCAGTAAGTTATTTCCCTTATTACTTCTTTTCTCCACCCAAACCGATTCTACATCTTGATCTTCTGGGCCTATATCATTTCTTACTAATGCACTGATCTCATCCTTTATTAACAGTTTCTCCTTACTTCAGCCTCCTCTATGAACCAAACTTATTTCATCATATCTCTACTCAATTTGCCCCACTTTGTTCAGTTCCTCCCCACTACATCCATTACTTTCTGACACTCTCTTTGATTTGAACAAATTTCAGATTTCTGTCCCTAACAGTCTTCTTTTCACTAATGGCATACAGTCCCTCTTCACCTCCATCTCTCACCAGGATGCCCTGTGGGCCCTCCGTTTCTTCCTTGAAGAGTGCCTCAACCAGTCCATATCCACCATTGCCCTCCTCTGCCTGGCTGATCTGGCTCAAAGACTAAGTCATTTTTCCTTTAACTCCACGCACTTCCTTCAGATAAAAGATGTCCACTCATGAGTCAAATCTATGCCTGTCTTTTTACAAGACATATTGTCCAGTCTTTGGTGCAATCCTACTCAGTTCCTCTCTTTCCTAACCTCTTTTCCCATTGCATTCATGATTATGTCAGCACTGCTTCTTACCCTCAGCCTGATCTTTAGAATTTCATTCATTTTATTTTAAATTCCCACCCTCCCATACCTTTATGTGGTTCATGTCTGACTCTTCCTTCACTTCCTGGATCTTTCTTTTCCATTGACTTCAATGCCCTGCTCCAGCCTCAGCTACATTGCTGTTAATGGTATTATATCATATTGGTGAGGGAGTGTAATGCTTATGTTGCTGCTTCAGTGAGCCAGAGGCCTGGACTAATAATCCAGAGAATGTAATTTCAAATCCCATTGTCGCAGTTTGAAAATTTGAATTCAGTTTAATAAATCTGTAAATAAAAAGCAGTTATCAGTAAAAAGTGACCATGAAGCTGTTGGATTGTCGTAAATCCCCAATGACTTTACTAATGTCATTTAGTAAAGAAAACCTGCCATCTTATACGTTTACTCCAGACCCACGCCAACGCTCATAGAATTGAAAACAAATGATTGACCTAGTTAGGAGATTGGTTAGGCGGTAGAAGATAGAGAGTAGGAATAATGGATATGTATTCGAATGGAAGGAAGTGGTGTCCCCACAAGGATCTGTGCTGGGGCCTCAGCTATACATTATATTTATTAATGACTTAAGATACGACAATACTAAGTCATATATTCAAGTTTTCCAAAGACAAAAAGATTGGTTGGCATAGTAAGTAGTGTAGCGGGATCATAAAAGCACAAAGAGACGTTGATAGATTAAGTGAGTGAGCAAAACTGTGGCAGATAGATTTTAATGCCAGTAACTTTGAGATCATCCATTTTGGATTGATCTGAGTATTTTTTAAATGGTGAAAAGCTAAGAACAGTGCAGGTCCAAAGAGATTTAAAGGTCCATGTGCATATATCACTTAAATGTAGTGATCAGGTACAAAGAAAAATCAAAAAGTCTAATGGAAAGTTAGCCATTAGAAGGCTAGAATATAAAGGGAGGACGTTTTGCTACAGCTATATAAAACCTTAGTTAGGCCACATCTGGACTGTGTTCAGTTCTTGGCACTGCACCTTACAAAGGATATTGGCCTTGGAAGGAGTGCAGCGCACATTCAATAGAATTTTACCACAGCTCCAAGGAGAGATTATATAAAGTAGGCTTATATTCCTTGGATATTAGAAGGTTAAGGGGTGATTTGATTTAGGGTTTTACGATTTGGAAAGGAATTAATAGGGTAGACAGAGAGAAACTTTATTTGCTGGTCAACAACATCTTCCATCACTTTGCTGATGATTGAGAGTAGACAGATGGGGCGGTAATTGGCTGGATTGGATTTGTCCTGCTTTTTGTGCACAGGACAAACCTGGGCAGTTTTCCACATTGTCGGATAGATACCAGGTGTTGTAACTGTACTGAACAGCTTGGCTGGAGGAGTGGCTAGTTCTGGAGCATAGGTCTTTAGCATGGCAGTCGTGATGATGTTGGGGCCCATGGTCCTTGCTGTATCCAGTGTGCTCAGCTGTTTCTTGATATCCCATGGAGTGAATCGAATTGGCTGAAGAGTGGCTTCAATGATGGTGGGGACCTCAGGAGGAGGCCGTTATGGATCAGCCACTTGACACTTCTGGCTGAAGATGGTTGCAAACGCTTCAGCCTCGTCTTTTGCACTTGCGTTCTGGGAATGGGAATATTCATGGAGCCTCCTCCTCCTGTTAGTTGTTTAATTGTCCACCATCATTCACGAGTAGATGTGGCAGGACTGCAGAGCTTTGATCTCATGTGTTGATTGTGGGATCGCTTCGCTTTGTTTATAGCATGCTGCTTCCACTGCTTAGCATGCATGTATTTCTGTGTTGCAACTTCCCCAGGTTGTTATGTCATTTTTAGGTACACCTGGTGCTGCTTCTGGCATGCTCTTCCCCAACCTACATTCTGTGCCCTTGCTATGTTTAGTGTTTCTTCCAAGTGGTATTCAACATGGAGGAGTACTGATTCATCAGCTGAGGGAGGGCTTTAGGTGGTAATCAGCAGGAGCTTTCCTTGCCCTTGCTTGAGCTGAAGTCATGAGGACTAGAGTCAACGTTGAGGGCTCCCAGGGCCGCTCCCTCCCAACTGTATACCACTGTGCCACCACCCTTGGTGTGTCTGTCCTGCCGATGGAACAGGACATACCCAGGGATGGTGATGGAAGATACAAAAACAGAAAATGCTGGAAACCTCAGCGGAGGGTCATCAACTTGAAACATTAACTTTGTTTTTCTCTCAACAGATGCTGCCTGACCCGCTGAGATTTCCAGCATTTCTGTTTTTATTTCAGATTCCAGCATCCGTAGTATTTTGCTTTTGTAATGGAGGAGTCTGGGACATAGGCGGAAAGGTATGATTCTGACAATGTCAGGCTGTTGATTGACTAGTGTGTGAGAAAGCTCTCCAATTTTGGCACAAATCCCCAGATGTTAATGAGGAAGACTTTGCAGGGTCGATGGGCTGGGGGTGCCATTGTCGTGTCCGAAGCCGGTGCCGAGATTGATGTCAGGTGGTCCGTCCTGTTTTATTCCTATTATTGTTTCTTGTAGTGGGTTGTAGTGGCTTACTAGGCCATTTCAGAGGGCAGTTTAGAGTCAGCCACATTGCTGTGGATCTGGAGAATATGATATCTTCTTACAACATCACTAACAAATATACTACACAAGATGGCTCCAATACAGAAACCTGTCATCATGTGAGTTTGCCACATAATCCTTTATTATTGACATTCGTAGTTTCATTACCACAGTAGTCCATCAAGTGGAGCTCTCTATTACCTGTCTCCCTCCTTAATGAAGAATTAATCATAAAATAATCAATATACATAACTTGTATGGTTTTCTATAATAAAAAATATGGGGCTAGATTTTCCATTATTTTTGCATGCATACCGCCCACCTAATGTCCATTTTAACGCTGAAATGAGGTGCAACACCCACATATCACCCATTTAGCCACAAAATGGAAACTGACGCCCATTTCTCGGTCACTTATCGGCGAGCGTTACTTTCCGCATGTGCGTAATGCTGAGAAGAAATAATACCGCCTGCCCACTTTTTTTGGGCGGAATTATCAGAATGGGCAATACCAACGCCCATAATATTGCCCAGCGTTACTTTCGGCACGTAATTAATGCGAGATTTAATAATACCGACCGCCCACTGTTTTTTGTCATAAAGATCACATTTGCCGAAACTAACACCCAGTATCCTTACTTTCGAAACCTTGCACACGTCTCGCTGACAAAATCGCTCATCAAAACAAAAGCTGGGAAAAAGTGGAACTAACTGGAACTACTCACAGCGGTATGGACACCATGTTCTAAATCACATGTCGCATCATTTAAAAAGGCTGCTCTGCTTCAACCTCGGGGGAGTTCAGATGTACTCTGGAGGTGTTTGGAGGTGATGTGAACATCTGAACAAAAATCTTTTTATACTGTGGACGATTGGAATTTACTAGTTGTTTTAGTGGGGACATTCATTCTTTGTGAACAATCGGTGGAAAACAGAGAGCTATTGGAATGGGGCCTATCAATTCTCAACCTCTCTTGATGACCATGCACATGCTGCAGACTCGAGATGGCAGAAGGTACGCTCGACAGCATCATGTGCCCAATGTAAGACATGCCAGACTGACGACGAGGACCAGACGTTACACCACAGGGAGAAGCAGTCTTATCTCAACTTGTGCAACACCACCTGCCTTCGGAGACTGCGCTTCCACAAAGAGGTTATCAGTGAGATATGCCAGCTCATCAGAGAAGATCGGAAGCCTGCCAGCATCATCAAGACTGCACTGTCCGTCGAGGTCAAGGTCACCGCGGCACTGTCGTTCTATGAGTCGGGTTCCTTTCAGGCCTCAGGCCTAACATTTGCGGTATATCTCAGCGTGCCACACATCGCTGCATTAGACAGGTCACTGAAGCCCTGTACGCACGCAGGATGGACTTTATCAGCTTCCCTATGACCAGGGAGGCTCAGACTGAGAGGGCTTAAGGATTCTATCAAATTGCTAACTTCCTCAAGGTGCAGGGAGCAATAGACTGTACGCACATCGCGATGTGGACACCTTTTCAGGTTGCAGTGGTTTTCAGGAACCGCAAGGGATTACACTCCCTGAATGTGCAACTCGTTGTCGACCACCAGCAAATTATTCTGGCAGTGCTTCAAATGCCTGGACCACTCAGGAGCCGAGCTCCAATACCACCCTGAGCAGGTAGCTCAATTCGTGGTGGTGTGCTGCATGCTGCACAACTTGGCTATCAGGACGGGATAAGAATTGCCAAAAGGGTCTGAAGGTCCACCTCAGGAGAGAGAGGAAGAGGAGGACGAGGAGGTGGACCCTGACATCGGGCCAGACAATCAGGCTGACGCTGAAGCCATGTCCCCGCTCCCCTCTAGACCGCAGGAAAGGGCCCGTGTTGGCATCATAGCTGCAAGACTCTTAAGTCAGTAGCTCATAAATGAGCGCTTTGCTTTGAAAGAATGTTGGTATTTACAAAGATGACACACTGCTGGGTGTGTAGGTCATACATCAATGGTGTGCATCACCTTGGTGACAGTTAAAGTTAAAGTTGATTCAAGTTAAGTGTAATTATACTCTTTCATGTTAAGGAATCACCAGTGTGTAAAGATGCAGCTATCTGAGCCAATGTGCAACAAGGTTATGTTAAATAAAAAAATATTTAAACTGACCATTTGTCTGAAATCATAAGTATATCTGTAAAAACTACCCCACCCCCGCCTGAGCCCACAGTAAATTAATCACATTTACCTTACCTCATTACAATGGTCCCCATTTCCCGCAATACAAATGCAAACCAACAAGGTAACCCCCTCGCCCCTTGCCCCGACCTCCCACCAAAATAGCAGCAGCAACCTAAACATATGCCCCAGACAACACCTGCAGCCATGTACCTCACTTTCCTTCACCAGCCCCCCGCCCCCCGGCTTCTCATCCCCACCTTTACCCCTTCCCCTTTCCCTCCTGACTCCAAGCCGCCTGGCCGAGGAGCTCTTCAGGCGATGCTTTATTGGGGCGGGGGGGATGATGGCAGAAGCACTGCTTGGGTGGATACGGGAGAGGACGGTCTCGAGGTGGTAACGTGCTCCGAGCAAGAAGCAAGATGTTGATCCTGGCTCGCGTGTCATTGGCAATGGGGGTACCTTGGAGTGCAGTGTCGTGCTCCAGGACGACTGGGAGCCCTCTGCCACCAGTGTTCCTGACTAACAGTTCCAGGGCCTCCTCCATCCCTTTCATGTTATGTGTTATTTGTTGTACAAAAACTCGGTGCCAACTATGTTCTTGGTGCTTTGTAGGCTTTTTGCTGCTGGTGAATCTCCCTCGTCCCTCCCACAACAGCCAAACACCACACCCACACACACTTTCAGTCCCTCTCTGCTCCCTCTCTCTCTGTCTCCTCTTCTGCGCATGTAATGATGACCCCTGACCTCCTGAATGGCGGGAAACGAGCGTTGCCGTGCCATTGCTAAGGATGGCGATACTTTACGGCAGAAGGTCAGAGAGATTTAACGTTAACGCCCATTTCAGATCGCTCGTGGTAACGCACAATTTTTAAAATGGAGACTAGGGGCTTTGAAAATGGGCGATAAGGTGGTGATCTGAAAACCAATTTTTGCTGCCCACGCCGGAAATAATGCCCATTTTTGGGCGATCTGCACAAAAGTGTAAAATCTAGCCCATGGACTTATTTTTCCATTTTTACTGATCAAACTTCACCACTAGTTTCCTGTTTCAAAAAGGATACCTTCACTCTCGAACAGAAATTTCCAAACATGGTGTTGAACATGGACTCATTCTAGGCTGAGCCTGAGGAGAGTTTTTTTTCCAAGATCTACACTTTGACTCTCTGCAACTTCAGACTGTTTTTCTGCCTGACTGGGACTCAGACTTCAATTCTGACATTCTCTTGGACTTGTTTTTAGTACATCTGATGTAGGATTTGCTACTGGTACTCGACTTGCAACAAGACTACCTGACTCATCAGAAATAATCGAATCATTTCAACTTGTTCCACATCTGTAGGTAAAGTATGAGCAATGTGAACAAACCTAACCTTTCCATGGTCAAACATCTTAGAAACATAGAAACATAGAAAGTAGGTGCAGGAGTAGGCCATTCGGCCCTTTGAACCTGCACCACCATTCAATATGATCATGGCTGATCATGCAACTTCAATACCCCATTCCTACCTTCTCTCCATACCCCTTGATTCCTTTAGCCATAAAGGCCACATCTAACTCCCTTTTGAATATATCTAATGAACTGGTCTCAACAATTTTCTGTGTGCGAAATTTGGCCCTCGCAAATTTCTAATCACTTTAACCATTTATGTTGATGGTTCTTCACTCTAACTTCTGATTCGATTTCACATTTCTCTCTCTTCCTCTACTTCTATCATGATTCTCTTTCTATCTTAATTGTTTCTCTTCTACAGACTGTGCCAAGTTTGGCTTTAACAATGAGAACCTGGTTCAAGGCTGTCGTTTGAGAAACAACCCTGCTGGTGCTCTACCAGTAGTTATATGAGGAGTATTACGATAAGTAATTAGTAAATTTTCTAAATTTGTGGTCCAACGCCAACTGCTGTTTCTTTGGATCCAATGTTTTTTTGATGAGAGCACGTTTTACAATTTGTACTGTGCGCTCTGCTGCACCATTTGAAGCAGGGTTGTATGGTGGAACTTTGATATGTTGCACACCATTCCTGCTCATGAAAATTGCAGCCCATTATCAGATGGAATTTCTTTTGGGAGATCATATGAAGAAAACAAACTTTGCAAATTGTCTAGTGTTTTATTTGTTATTATTTTCCGCATCGGAAACACCTCGACCCACTTTGAATGGCTATCAATCACAATGACAATTGTTTTCCTTCTAGCTCAGCAAAATCAATATGTAACCTTTGCCACATTTCCATGGCTGTAATAGTACTGAAGGTGGTTCTTGCTTACCGATTTGGACATGTTGTACACTGACTAACGATGTATTCTATATCTTTATATAAACCTGGCCACCATAAGTAACTGCATGCAAAACACTTGGTCAAGCACATTCCAAGGTGCTGTTCATGATGATCTCCTAACAATTTGGATCTGAACTTATTTTGGATTACCACTCTTGCACCCCACATGATACAATCTTTATCCATTGATAATTTATTCCTACAAACAAAGCATGGATGAATGTCTTCCTCTGATATGGCTGGTTTTGCCAGCCATTTGCTATGTAATCATACATCTTTGACATAACTGGGTCACGTTTTTTTGCTCTACCAATCTCTTCAGCTGTGACTGGCAGCTCATCAATGTATGAAAAATAGAACACTTCTTCCCTATTGGGTGTAACTTGTGATGGGGATGGCAACCTGGACATAGCATCAGCATTACTGTGATCAGCTGATCGTCTGTACTCAATGTCATTCATATATGCTGACAATATCAAAGCCCATCTCTGCATTTGGGCTGCGGCTAAGGTTGGAACTGGGAACTTTGAATGGAGGATTGCTGTCAGAGCCTTATGAACAGTAACGATCCTCATTCCAATCTAGCTTCAGTGATCCCAACCAATTTCTACCTATCAAGGCAGCCTTGTTGCCTGCCATTACTATGAGTGGCGTGCTCTGAAACTGATCCTTTTATTTCACTGGTATGGTGATACGTCCTACCACAGGGATTTGCTCTCCTGAGTAGCCTCGCCGCTCTAACTTTGAATTCTCCAGTGGAAAATCGAGATATAACAATTCAGTTACTATGCTCATGAATGCACCAGTGTTGATTTCCATGGGTATCCTGGTTCCTGCAATGTCTACTTGGATGATGATATATCACAAATATTTGTTAGATACTCTCGTACTCCCGATGACGTGTATCTCCAGAACCTCCTCGTCCTATTGCATCTCTTCAATGCTATGTAATGTCTAGCAATTCCTACTTCTGGCATTGAAAGTCTGTTTAATCTTCAGTCGACATGCCTTTGCAAGATGCTCAGTTTTCTTGCAGGAGAAACACTCTGCCTTCACATATGGACAACTTCGAGCGAGGTGTTGTGCCAGACACCGATAATATGACTTCAATGTACTCTTACCTCGGCCAGTTGCTAAGGCCTTTGGGCCCAACTGCCTTTTACTTTTAGCCAGAAGCCGTTTCACCTCAGTTGTCTGAAGACTGGAAATGGCGCGAAATTCTCAGAAGTATTTGTCGGTCATATCCATCGACATAGCTATTTGATTTTATTTGCCAAATATTTTTTATGCTCTCGCTTTGTTTTCCTAATTTCCTTTTTAATTTCATCCCTGCACTTTCTATACTTCTCTAGCGTTTCTGCAATTTTGAGCCCTGGTTAACTATCATAAGCTTCCCTTTTATTTATCCTACCCTGTATGCCCCATGACATCCAGGGGGCTCTAGATTTGTTAGTCCCATCCTTTTCCTTTAAGGGAACATAGTTGCTCTGAACACTCACTATCATAGGATCATAGAAATTTACAGCACGGACGGAAGGCTATTTCGGTCCATCGTGTCCGTGCTGGCCAACAAAGAGTTATCCAGCCTATCCCACTTTCGAGCTCTTGGTCTGTAGCCTTGTAGGTTATGATACTTCAAGTGCATGTTCAAGTAGTTTTTAAAGTGATGAGGGTTTCTGTCTCTACCACTCTTTCAGACAGTGAGTTCCACCACCCTCTGGGTGAAAAAATTTCCCCTCAAATCCCCTCTAAACCTCCTACCAATTATTTTACATCTGTACCCTATCTCCGGTTTAAATCTATGCACTATCTCCTCCTTGAACGTCATCCACTGCTCTGACACTTTCAATTTCAATGGAAACACCTCAGCCTCTGAGTTCAATGTATCAGAACAAATTGTCTTACTTTGCTCCACATATGTACTCTCCTCAGCAAAAGTGTTTGGATATTATTGTGCAGGAAATGTGCCCCGACCTCTATGGCACTGGCAGTCTGTAAAGTATCTGCTGTATATGCAGAAGGCCCTTTGTCTAAATTGCCCTAGTTCACCTGAAATACTGCCCTCTGCAAAGAGCAGTCCATCATAAGTGCTATATTGCATATTTCATTTTTGGTATACTAAACCTGTGTCCAAGAATTACAGATATGTGTAAATAACGCCCATGTGCACTTTTACACTTAGAATTCCATTTTCGGTATGGCATTAAAATGATCTCTGTCTAAATTTCTAAGTTTCTAATTAAACTATTTGAAACAATCGAGCTATGAAAAGCAGTGTGGCAACTGTTTGGGGTCGAAATTGCCCCCCCTCTTTAAGGTCCATCGGAAATGGGGTGGTAAGGTCTTTCCGACCAGGGGCAGGTGGATGGTCTGACCTATCCGAAATTTCCCCCGGGCCATAGGCAGTGGAAACGGGGTGGAGATAAATTGAAATTGGCCTAATTAACTTTTGAAAAACATCGTGTCAGTTTTTGGGGTGGCAGAGGGGTGGAAGTGAGTGGGGAGCGGGGCGGAAGGTGGGCGGTGTCATCAGCGCCATGCTGTGCACGTCAGCGTGACGCGGATGTGCCACGTCGCCCTGACGCATAGCAATGTCCCTCCCCTTCAGTTGAAGGGAAGTGCCGGGTGGAGGTTATTCACTTAACTCAATTTATCCGCCCCAAACAGGGCGGAGGGCAATTTCGGCTTCTTCATGTTTAAATAAATCCTCTTGGTTGACTATCTATACAATTACTGTAATTGTTAGGTTTGAAAGCCAGCCAGACTATGGAAAACCTTTTGATACTGGTTTTTATTTTAGCTACGAAGTGGGAGAAATTGGGTCACTTTGAGCCTCCCCTTTGCGACCGGGTGCGGCAAGAACAGCACCTCCTGCTAAATCCGGCGGGGGTTTTGTGGCGGCAATAGCACGTAGCAGTCCACTCTGCTGCGCCCAGTAATGCTGAGGTCATCATTGTGTCCAGTGCCCTGTGAGCGCCCCGGATCAAAAATTGGCCCTCGCCCCCTGGTTTAGCGCCTGGTGCTGACAACAACAGCTTCAGCAGTCAGGTTTCAGTCAGATGTAGGCTGGAGGAAGGGGGCAGTAAATCAAGCACTAAGACCTCAGTGGGGCACTACAGGGGTGCTATCACCAGAGCATGACCAAATTTCAGGTGACTTGCCTTTAGCAATCATCATTCCAGCTCTTAAAGGGGAGGTTCTATCAATCTGCAGCTGCTCATTTTCACCATTCTTCCACCTGAACTCAACCTGAGACCAACTGAGAGACCTCATGGCTGATAGAGGACCTCATATGTCAGAAAGTTACACTGTGGGCATAGGAACATAATGCGGAAAATTGTGACAAAAACATGACAACCGGAAGTCAAGTTGTGCAGAAAGGAAACTGTGCACTGTTGCAATCTTTGTTCTCAGATGTTTTTGTGCTCAGTGGGTCACACTCTCGCCTCTGAGGTCAGAAGGTTGTGGGTTCAGAGTCTTGAGCACAAAAATCTAAGCTGATACTCCACTGCAGTGCTGAGGGAATACCGGAGAAAACAGTAAACCGAGTCCCTGTCTGCTCTCTCAGGTGGACGTACAAGATCCCATGGCACTATCTTGAAGAAGAGCAGGGGAGTTATCCCGGTGTCCTGGCCAATATTTATCCGTTGACCAACATCACTAAAAAAAACAAATTACCTTGTCATTATCACATGGCTATTTATAGGATTTTGCTGTGCGCAGAGTGGCTGCCACATTTCCTACATTACAACAGGGACTACACTTCAAAAAATACTTAATTGGCTGTAAAGCGCTTTGAGACTTCCTGAGGTCAAGAAAGGTGCTATATAAATGCAAGTTCCTTGTGTACTGAAAGTGTGCTGCACTGTTGCTAAGTGCCAATCTTTGGATGAGGCATTAAAATGAGGCCCCTATATCGCCTCAGGGTGAAGTCAAAGATTGCATGGCACTATTCGAAGAACAGAAAAGTTCTCCTGGTGTCCTGGCCAACATTTATCCCTCAAACAACACCGCCAAAAAGGATTATCTGGTTATTTATGTCATGGCTCTTAATGGGAAATTACTGTGCACAAATTAACTGCCATGTTTTCCTCCATGACCTCAGTGACTACACTTCAAATGCTCTTCATTGGCTGGGAAGGGCTTTGGGATGTCTTGAGGTCATGAAAGGAACTATAAAAATGCAAGTTCTCCTTCTTCTTCCAAAAGCATCCAAACGCTTATCTTGAAGAAATACATCCTAAGTAGGTACATTCCCTAAAGCTCGCTATGACTTTTTTTCTGGTAAGAGATCAAATTAGCTTTCTCAGTGGTAAGAGGTCATTTCAGATCTGTAACAATCATCAGAACTGGGTTATCCTGGAAAGATTATTATTTAGCATAAACTTATGGAATGATTCCGTTCATCCCAGCTGCTGCTCAAGTTTACCCAAAAGTAGCAACATCCGAATAATAGAAACATAGAAACATAGAAAATAGGTGCAGGAGTAGGCCATTCGACCCTTCGAGCCTGCACCACTTCAATAAGATCATGGCTGATCATTCACCTCATTACCCCTTTCCTACTTTCTCTCCATACCCCTTGATCCCTTTAGCCGTAAGGGCCATATCTAACTCCCTCTTGAATATATTCAATGAACTGGCATCAACAACTCTCTGCGGTGGATAATTCCACAGGTTAACAACTCTCTGAGTGAAGAAGTTCCTCCCCATCTCAGTTCTAAATGGCTTACCACTTATCCTTAGACTGTGTCCCCTGGTTCTGGACTTCCCCAACATCGGAAACATTCTTCCTGCCTCTAACCTGTCCAGTCCCGTCAGAATTTTATATGTTTCTATGAGATCCCCTCTCATCCTTCTAAACTCCAATGAATACAGGCCCAGTCGTTCCAGCCTCTCCTCATATGTCAGTCCTGCCATCCCGGGAATCAGTCTGGTAAACCTTCGCTGCACTCCCTCAAAGATAGACTGGATCAACTGGGCTTGTATTCACTGGAGTTCAGAAGAATGAGATGGGACCTCATAGAAATGTTTAAAATTCTGATGGGTTTAGACAGGTTAGATGCAGGAAGAATGTTCCCAATGTTGGGGAAGTCCAGAACCAGGGGTCACAGTCTAAGGATAAGGGGTAAGCCATTTAGGACCGAGATGAGGAGAAACTTCTTCACCCAGAGAGTGGTGAACCTGTGGAATTCTCGACCACAGAAAGTTGTTGAGGCCAATTCACTAAATATATTCAAAAAGGAGTTAGATGAAGTCCTTACTACTAGGGGGATCAAGGGGTATGGTGAGAAAGCAGGAATGGGGTACTGAAGTTGCATGTTCAGCCATGAACTCATTGAATGGTGGTGCAGGCTAGAAGGGCTGAATGGCCTACTCCTGCACCTATTTTCTATGTTTCTATGTTTCTATATATATGCTGTATCATTGTTCCAGCACTATGCTTAAAGAGTCCTTTTTAGCATGTTTTTCTGCAACTTCTTCAGTCTTCATGGATGTGCACCATTGCTTGACTAAAAAGGCAGATAAAACTGCTCTCTAATCTTCTGGGGAAGAACCTCACCTGCAGTCAGTGCCTCCTGGGATAGCCCAGCTGAGATATGGGACGCGCTATGTAATGGGATTATGGATGTGAATTTGTGCCCCACCATAAAGAGCTGTAACAATAATCATAGGGGGTGAAATTGGGTATGGTCATGTTTGAGACATTAAGTTATAAAGTTTGAACAATTAGCGGCAGGTGCTAATCATTTCAAACTTAAAAAAAATTCAGCGATTACGCTCCAAGAAGGAAGTGAATGATAAATCAGACGCTCTACTTCCTTCCTGGAGCGCCATTGGCAGCAGGTGGGGCGATGAGTGGAGCAGCACGGCACACTGGGCTGTGCAGCACTCATACAGTGAAAGGCTCCTTCCCTCCCTTAAAGGGAAAGGCCATCGCTGCAGGCTCTGCAAAGGAAAAACAACTTATCTTCTCCACGACAACAGCCGCCATCTGCCCGATCAGCCCGGCACTCAAGCAGAGCCGGGCTGATTGATCACGGGCAGGAACCCGGGAAAAAACTGCAAGAGAGAAGGTATGTTTTTTTTTTAAACTTACCTCAGCCACCTCGCCTTTAAATATCGCCCCCGAAGTGGCCACCCGCCCGATGCACGCCTCCTGCAGCTGTCGGTGTTTACGCCCAGCGATGCTGCAGGGGGCGGAAGGCAAGTTCAGATCTGGGGCGTTACCGGGGTAATACGTACGGTGATGATGTCACGATCTCCGGGCGAAGGAGATTGGGACGCAATGCTGTGGCACCACGGCAAAACTCGTGCTGAATATGGTGGGAGTCGCTGATCTGGCCGTGCCCCATTATAACCCCCGAAGCTGCTAATGGGAGCCGCAAACTAACCCAATTTTAACCCCATAAAATCATTGCATCTTACAGCATAGAATGAGGCCATTCAGCCCATCGTGCCTGTGCCTGCTCTTTGAAAGAGCTGTCCAATTAGTCCCACTCCCCTGCTCTTTCCCCATAGTCTTGCAATTTTCTCCCCTTCAAGTATTGATCCAATTCCCTTTTCAAATTTATTACTGAACCTGCTTGCACTACCCTTTTAGGCAGTGCATTCCAGATCAGACATTCTCCAAGATTTAGCAGAAATGAGAAGATGTTCCTAAATTTTTCCCTCAACCCAAGCTGGACACACAATTGCAGTGCTACAGAGCTTAAATATTGTTCAACACACGAAATTCACCTCTGGCTGCATGGAAACATCAGAAAAACATCACCTTCCTTCCTTTTGTAAAATATTTTCTTCTTAGGCAGTTCTTCGGATTCGAGGATGACTTGCCTCCACACTAACATACGTTTTAATGTGGCTAATGAGTCCAATGTGGGATCCACAGACTCGGTCACAGGTGGGGCAGATGGTGGTTGAAGAGATGGGTGGGGTGCTTGGTTTGTCGTAAGCTCCTTCGCTGTCTGTACTTGACTTCTGCGTGCTCCCGACAAAGAGACTCAAAGTGTTCGGCGCCTTCTCGAATGCTTCTTCTCCACTTTGAGTGGTCTTAGGCCAGGGATTCCCAAGAGTCGGTGAGGATGTGACATTGCTTCAAAGAGACTTTGAGGGCGGCTTGAAGCATTTTCTCTGCCCTCCTGGGGCTCGCTTGCCGTGATGGAGTTCTTGGCACACATTTACATATCAGTTGATACGTTGTTCATGTGGAGCATTCACATTGATATTTTGCGGATTTACATTGAAAGTTGTGGCCAGGTTGTCTGCATCTGGATAGTATTGTGACAAGATTGTGTGAGTTATTAGCTATGGTGTTGTGAGAAGGTTGAGCAGGCAAATGGCATACATGATTGAGCCACTCTCTTCTGCCAATTTGCCCTCCTTTTATGGGGCTATTGGAAACATACAGCATAAAAGGAGGCCATTAAGCCCACAGTGCTGGAGCAATCAAAAAATAATCCCATGGTGCAGTTTTTCTCCTCATATCATTGTATCTTTCTTTGATACAAATATTTATCCAATTTTCCCTTAAAAGAAGCAGAGGTATCTGGTTCAATCACTCTTTGTGGCAAAGCGGTCCATGCTCCAACAAACTTTGATGCAAATAAATTTATGTTAACTCTCAAATTCAGTCATAAGAACATAAGAAATAGGAACAGGAATAGACCATTTGGCCTTTCGAGCCTGCTCCGCCATTTAATTAAATCATTGCTGATCTTCAACCTCAATTCCACCATCCCGCACCATTCCCATCGCCCTTAATTCCCTCAGTTCCCAAAAATTTATTGACCTCTGTCTCAATTCTCTGGGGTACAGAATTCCAAAGATTCAAAACCCTTTGAGTGAAGAAATTTCTCCTCATCTCAGTCTTAAATGGCCAAAATCTTATTCTGCGTCTGTGACCCCACGTCCTAGATTCCCCAGCCAAGGTAAACATTTTCTCAGCATTAACCCTGTCAAGCTGCTTAAGAATTTTATTTGTTTCAAAGAAATCACCTCTCATTCTTCTAAACTCTAGTGAATATACGCCAAGTCTATCAATCTCTCCTCATAGGGCAATCCCCTCATCCCAGCAACTAGTCTAGTGAACCTTTGCTGCACTCCCTCAAGGCAAGTACGTCTTTCTTTACGTAAGAAGACTAGAACTGAACACAGTACTCCAGGCGTGGCCTCACCAAGGCTACATAAATATAGTAAGACTTCTTGTGGCCAAAATTGCCCCTTCCCTTAAGGCCTGTTACCGCCGGAAATCAACGGCCACACTACTGAGTGCAAAGGCCGCCGATGTTTCATGTAATGGCCGCCATTTTGAAGATTCCACTGCAGCGGTATCCGGGCGGTGACACGCTCCCCCAACACTGCTCCGCTGCTGCCAAACCATCCTAAATGCCTCATCAGAGCGCGCAACGGCGATGTTCACCCGACTTCCCCGCCCGATGGCGAAATTCCGGTGAAAAAAATCTTGCCCCCGCCGAGCGGTACCAAAAGCTGTTTTTTTTCTGCCGGTGCAGTGAGATTGTGGTCCTTGTAAAATGATGGTGCGGCTCCCATTAAAGGGGAGTACCTACTGCCGCTGCCGCCATGTGTTTTTTGTCGGCCGGCTGCCATGTTGCGCCGAAAATTGTGCCCCTGGGTTCGGCCGGGCCGCCAACAGGCAGCCTGGCACCCCCTCTTGGATGCCAGCCACTGGCCTGAAGTGATGCAAATTTCACAAGAAACCCCCCCCCCTAGTGTTTGGGCTCATTCGAAAGGAAATTTAATTTGGGACTATCCACCAAAAAGTTTGGAACCCTAAAGTGCTTATGGAAGAAACTACAAACTTTAATAGAATTTTGGATTTTAAAAGACAAACTCAAGGCTGTGGGCGGATCTACGGAACTAGCAAGGACAGACTGATTAAGTGAAGCTACCTGGGTGTGAGGACTAAGTTAACCTGTCTGGAAGAATGAGTATTCAATAATCCTTCCCCCACAAGAGACATTAACATCACAAAATCACCCAGAGGTAGCTACCCATCAACATGGGTCTGGACAACCATTTCAGCATATACATCACAAAGAGGCCCAATCCAGCCTGTATGCGAAAAACTAAGCACAAAAGGACATTGCAATGAACAAACTAATATTTCCATCAGGAAACAGTTTACGAACATAAACTCACCCAAAACATATCAACTTTTAACCAGCCCGACAAAATATTACAAAGAAGAACCAAGCCCGCCAAAATTATACAAAGGATTTTGAAGAGATTTGGCGGCAAGATTAGACACTGAAATCGAATAACTGGCCTCTGTTTTTCAACAGAGGTTAGGTGGTTGTTAGAAGGCTGCTACTATCTCAGATACCATACTACACCAGGTGCTATACTGCCAGTATGTCATCACGACAAGGAGACAAACCAACGCGACAGTTGTAAACTAACTTCTCCAGCCTCGAAGTCCTGAAGTCTTGAAGGAAGGCAGAATATCGCCAGCACGGCAGGGACCGACCACAGTCAACGTGGTATCAAGGGAAAAACAACCACGATCTACCGTTAACTATCAAAAGGATTGGTAAGCATAGTCCCTGCCTGCCCTGAAGTCTAACCTAGCTAGAATTAGGTATTGGGAGGTGGGACGTATAATTTTACTGCAACCCCCTTTGAATGTGTAGTGTATGGTTCTTTATTAGAGTGATTATAAGTTTGACCTTGTACCTTTCCTTGTATTGTCCTTTATTAGAGTGATTGTAAGTTTGGCCTTGTATTTTCTTACTAGAGTAATAAGCCTGCATTATCTTGACTGTAAGTTCTTTGCATCAAACCAGTGTCCTTTGCACTTTTGTCATCCCCCCCCTCCAAAAAATAAATGCCGAGTACAGAACCCAAGGGAGTGGGAGCGATTCGAACCGCTCAAGTTGGTCAGAAGGGAACCTGATCCCCTCATAGAAAGCACCCCTTACAAAATGGGACCGCAGAAGGACTCTGGTACACGCGGTGTTATGTGGAAAGTGCTGGTTTGGGGCAAAGAACTAAAATGGAAGAGAGGATTTCCTCCGATGTGTATAAGAAAGTGAATATAAGTAAAGAATGGATGCTTAGTCTTTTGCGCGCTGAGCGTCCGGCTGACGCTGCAGCCCAGTGGACAGCAAGCAAAGATCACAAGGAAGCAGTAGAGAAGGCAATTTGGTTGGTCTGCCGACAGCGACAGGTCCAACTCCTGGACAGAATGAATGAAACATTGCAGGCAGAGTTATGGGAATGCGCAGAGAGCTACCAGGAAAGGGTTATGTCAGAAGAAAGATTATCAGGAGAACTCCGTAAGCTAAAGCAGGAAAGGACCCAAATAATGGAAAGGTTTAAAAACAGTCAGGACTATTTTCAATGTCAGGTTACCGAGGCCAAAAGTAATGAAAAGTCACTGAGGGAGGAAAGCACTCGCCTCGCCCGACAAGTAAAAGAGCTCCAGGAAAGATTAAAAGATGTGCAAGCAGCGTATAAAGTAGCTAGCACTAATGGGTTTGAATCGGGAGACCACGGTCCCTGCCAGCAACAAATTAAAAGTTTAAACCTTGCTCTCTCCAAGGCAAAAGGCATGGTATGCCTAATAAGCCCGGGTACACCCCAGGTAAACCTGGAAGAGAAGGAGGAAATTACCCGGCCACTACGTGTGGCACTGGTGACTACACCAGTGCAGCAGCAGGAGGGCAAATCAGTTGCGGGGCGGACAGGGATAGTGAACCACCACCACCTGTAGCACCAAGTTTCAGCTCAGCTTGGTCGCAGGGAAGAGAGGGAGGCGAGCCAGAACAGGGAGAGCCAGAACCAGGGCCAATGTGCCCGGTCCGGAGCAGAAGTTTGGCCCGCCCACCCTTGGCGAGGGTCAAGTGCCCCTAGAAAGTCAGTTTGTGGTCCCCCACACTTCCCACCAGCTTAGGGCTATGATAAGCCACCTGGGAAAGCTAACTCCAAAGGAAGATCCCTCGGTTCACTTTGTGGAAATGGAACAGGCAGGAGATATTAATGGGTGTGATGATGCAGAAATGGCAAAGATGCAAAGATGCTTCTCCGATCCCTAGACAGCAAACTGTACCAGTCCCTCTCTACTGCGAGCAAAAGAGGACAGAAAACACTTGCTGCCATCCAGAAGGACATTTTAGAAGCTATGGGCCGCAATGACGGGAGTCCCTTCTCTAGAATAGAGAAAACGGTGCAGCTCACAGGAGAAACCCCACAGGCTTTCGCAGACCGACTGTGACCGGTATACAAAGGTGCCTGTAGTGGGGACATAGACAGGGATCACTTAAGCCTGGACGAATTAGCACACTGGCTCCGAAGCCTGGTAGCTAACAGTTTACCCAGAATAAGAACCAACGCTGAGGCCTGGTTCGACCCAAGAGATCTCCAAGTCACAGAACAGGGAGTGCTTAGGCAGCTGACCGTAGCTTACAGAAACGGCAGAGGGACAGACGAGCACGCACAAAAGGGAAGGGTTCATGAAATCCGACCTCGCCAAGATAAGAGGGAATGGTGCCACGAGGCCTCCGATACAAAACATACCTGCTTTGGGTGCGCAAAGAGTGGGCACTGGAGAAGGGATTGTAAAAATCCTTGGAAGAATAGCGCAAGAAAGAATTCTCCAGCCCCTGCCCAAAAGATAAGCCAGTCCCTCCCCACTCATTTGAGACCTTTTTAACTGCGTTCCGAGCCATGTTGGATGGCCCTGGGAAGGTAGCCACTGCCACCGGTAGCGAGATCCCATCTGCCCCCTCCCAACCCAAACCGTGACTAGGACAGGCACAGTCTGTCCACCTATATGCCCTCGAGTATGATGGGTGGGGGAGACCGACCGTACAGATGGAAGTGGAAAAGGTGAAAGGGACTTACCTGCTGGATACCGGTGCCTCAAGCACCCTTGTCGATGCAGCTAACCCCGGCGCCTCACCTCTGTCTAGCGGGGTCCCCTACAGCTTGGTGGGTTTCACAGGCACTGAACAGACTGGCTCATTCTCCATTCCACTCTCCATTCATTTAGGTACACTCCACATTAAGTGGACTTGTGTCCTGATGAAGTGGGAGCAGGAAGGGAGAGGGATCCTGGGGGCTGACTTCATCCTAGGCCACGGGATCCTAGTGGATTTAAGAAACCACTATCTATGGGGGTCAGTCTGTACGGGATAGGAGAGTGAGGTGATGGTTATCCTGGGAAAACAGGGAAAAGGGATGGTATGCACCATGAAACCAAAGGAGGGTTACGACCTTGAATCACTGGTCAGTAACACCCCTGTAGAATATCAAGAATATGTGAGGAAAAACTTTGCAGCTTTTGCCACTCACAAACACGACTGTGGGAGAATAAACGGGGTCGAGGTTAGCATAGATGGGGACCCCATGACCTGACCACAGAAACAGTACAACTTCCCCAGGGAGGCGGAGGCAGACATGGAAACAGCCTTGGGTTCGCTGGTTAAACGGGGGGGTCTTGAGACCAATAGCTACCCATGTGAACTCTCCATTGTGGCCGGTTAAGAAACCGGACAATTCCTGGAGGCATGGTGGACTATCGAGTACTCAACCGTAACATCCCCGCCTGTGTACCCACTGTTGCTGCTGCCGCCGACCTCATTGGAAGTATTCCAGCCTCCGCGACCACCTTCACGGTGCTGGATATTCCCAACGGGTTCTGGTCCATACCTTTAAGAAGGGAAGATCAGTACAAGTTTGCTTTTACCTTTAAAGGACAGCAATACACTTGGAACTGTCTCCCTCAGGGCTTCCACAACAGCCCCAGTATTTCCATCAATGTATGGCTAACTGTTTAAAGAGTTTCAGCAGACCCCAGCAATTAGTACAGTATGTGGATAACCTGCTCCTGTTCACCGATGAGGGGGAGGAGCATGGCCCACTGCTGGCTGAACTGCTGAAAGAAGAGGGATTTAAAATTGTAATGTCTGTAAGCTTGTAATGTTTGTAGCTTCACACTGTGGATGTGGACGTATTGTGTACTGCAATTGCAGAGTTAATCATTAAACAGACCCAAGCGATTCCGGAGACTTCCGAGAGAACTGCCTGCCATGTTAGGAAGCTGAAGTGTGCTGTGTTCTGTGAAGATATCACAAAAGTAAACCCCAAGAATGCACGGATCGGCCTGAATGAAGTAAAATTCCTGGGACTGGTTGTGCACGATGGGGAAATAGCCACAGACAAAGCTAGAAGGGAAGCAGTGCAGAAGTTACCTGCCCCCAACACAGTAACAGGAGTAAGATCTTTTCTAGGGCTAACCGGGTACTGCAGAGATTTCATTGAGGATTATGCAGCCACCACAGCCCCTCTGCTCCGACTCCTACACAAGGGAGTGGAGTGGGAATGAGACAAAGGTTGCGAGGCAGCATTTATCCAACTCAAGAAAGACCTGCAGACCGCGCCAGCTCTAGGGGCCATAGATGAGGGTAAAGAGTTTAAATGATTGCTCATAAGTGTGAGTTATTTCAAAACTCAGTGGAGTACTTAGGGCACAGAATAGACAAAGATGGTTTACATCCAACCAAGGGAAAGCTAGATGCAATTAGAAATGCACCTACTCCCAAGTATGTCACTGAACTTCCATAATTTTTGGGTCTTTTGAACTATTATGGGAAGCTCCTACCAAATTTGGCTACAGTGTTACATCCACTGAATGAGCTGTTGAAAAATCAGGTCCATTGGAAGTGGTCAGAAGAATGTGATGCAGCATTCAAGGAGTGTAAAAGCCAGTTGGTAGAGAGCACCATGTTAGTTCACTATGACGTATCTAAGGAGATCAAGCTAGCATGTTACGCCTCGCTATATTGAGTTGGGGCAGCGATCTCTCATGTACTACGTAGTGGGGAGGAGAGACCAATTGCATTTACTTCATGCACTCTGAGTGCCAGTGAGTGTAATTATGCGCAAATCAAAAGGGAAGCTTTGGAATTAAATTTTGTGGTCAAGAAGTTCCACAAATATTTATATGGTCATAAGTTTACCATTATTACAGACGAAAAGTCCCTGGCAACAATCCTCGATCCAAAGTCCCCAGTTCCATTCTTAGCTACAGCCCAAATGCAGAGATGGGCTTTGATTTTGTCAGCATATACATATGACATTGAGTACAGATGCTCAGCTGATCACAGTAATGCTGATGCTATGTCCAGGTTGCCAGCCCCATCACAAGTTACACCCGATAGGGAAGAAGTGTTTTATTTTTCATACATTGATGAACTGCCAGTCACAGCTGAAGAGATTGGTAGAGCAACCAAACATGACCCAATTACGTTAAAGGTATACGATTACATTGCAAATGGCTGTCCAAACCAGGTATCAGAGAAAGCTATTCATCCATTCTTTATTCATAGGTATGAATTGTCCATGGTTAAAGATTGTATCATGTGGGGTACAAGAGTGGTTATACCAAATAAGTTCAGGTCCAAATTATTAGAAGATCTTCATGATCAACACCTGGGAATGTGCTTGACCAAGAGTTTTGCATGCAGTTATTTACGGTGGCCAGGTCTAGATAAAGATATAGGGGAAAAAATCATCAACTCACCACCTACTGCCGCAGACTGCCACCCGCTGCCGCCGACATTGCTCTTGTACATCCACCCAGTGTCACTTTTGAGATGGCCTGGAGCGGGCGGGAGGGAAGAGCCACCAGGAACCGCCTGCTGATGCAGCGGGCAGCCAAGTGGTGCATCTGACCTCCGATGCGGTCAGTTTGTGTCCCTTAACGACTGTGTGCCTTAGTTCTATACACTCCAGCCAGGGGAAACAACCTATCAGCACCTACCCTGTCAATCACCTTCAGAATATTGTATAATTCAATGAGATCACCTCTCATTCTTCTATACTCCAGAGAGTATAGGTCCATTCTACTCAATCTCTCATCATAAGTCAGCCCTCTCATCCCAGGAATCAATCTAGTCAACCTCCATTGTACCGCCTCCAAGGCAAGTATATCTTGGAGCACAGTCTCAGGATAAAGCATAGGCCATTTAAGACTGAGATGAATGTGGTATATTCTCTATTACATCACAAACACACAGACTCCAAGATGGACCGATTCCCGGGATGGCAGGACTGACATATGAAGAAAGACTGGATCGACTAGGCATATATTCACTGGAATTTAGAAGAATGAGAGGGGATCTCACAGAAACATATAACATTCTGACGGGATTGGACAGGTTAGATGCAGGAAGAAAGTTCCCAATGTTGGGGAAGTCCAGAATCAGGGGTCACAGTCTAAAGATAAGGGGTAAGCCATTTAGGACCGAGATGAGGAGAAACTTCTTCACTCAGAGAATTGTGAACCTGTGGAATTCTCTACCACAGAAAGTTGTTGAGGCTAGTTTGTTAGATATATTCAAAAGAGAGTTAGATGTGGCCCTTACAGCTAAAGGGATCAAGGGGTATGGAGAGAAAGCAGGAATGGGGTACTGAAGTTGCATGATCAGCCATGATCCTATTGAATGGTGGTGCAGGCTCAAAGGACCGAATGGCCTACTCCTGCATCTACTTTCTATGTTTCTACAGCCTGAGTGCAGTACTGCCCCAAGAGTGGCACGACCGGCTGAGACCAGTCGTCTACTCCTCCAGGATACTCACGGACGTGGAGAAGGGATACTCCAACTGTGAGCGGCACCTCCTAGCCACTCACTGGGCTGTGAAAAGATCACTGATCTTCACAGGGGGATCCTCTATCACATTCTTTACCCACAATACGCCCACCCAAATGCTCCTGGACCAGAGAATTAAGGACAGGACAGTGAGCAGTGACCCCATTGCTCGCTGGACCCTGCTTGTCTCCCAAATGGACCTAAGGGTAAAGGGTCTGTGCAAGCCAAGACTCGCAGCCAACATGATTTATCCAGGGACAGCCCCCCGGTTTTCTGTAGAAGGGGTATGGGAAATTAACATAGGCTTTCAGGCTGGGTTACACCCCACAGGAGGAGAGATCTATGTGGACGATTCAAGCACGGTATCTGCGGGTGAACGACTCACAGGCTGCGGAGTTTAAGACCCCGAGGCAGGCATTGCCCTGGCGATTAAACTCCCCAGTACTATGAGCGCTCAGCATGCTGAACTGTCTGCAGTGGTGTATGTAGTCACACACCCCGAAGAATTCCCTACCCCATACACGATTTGTTCGTACTGTATGTTCACATGCAATTCGTGTATGGAGCACCTGGCTATCTGGTCCCGCCACGGATACATCTCCGCAGACAGGAGACCCTTGGCAATTAAGCCCCTACCGGAAAAGATCATGAAAGCCGTAGAGGAGAAAGGGAATATCTACATACATAAGGTGAAGGCATATTCCACCACAGAACCACGTAGCGAGGGAAACCGGCAGGCTGACATGTTGGCCAAGCAGGGAGCCCACACATGCAAGCTCTGGGATCCGTACAATCCAGGACCCACAGCAGCAGTCAGGGACAGGATTGGGACGGTAGGGAAGGCAGGGATAGCTTTTCCCCCAGACCTAAAGACGGTCCAGACCAAAGACCCCATCCTCAAAACTGTCCTGAACACGCTAGCTAAAGGGGAAAGGGTAAACGGCCCGTACAACACTGCAGCAATTGCCATTAAAGGCAGCATGGTGTTCAGCGGGGGGCAATGGGTAGTACCGCAACAACACCGGAGAGAATTCCTCCAGCTGGCCCACGAGGGTCCAGGAGCAGGCCACCCCAGACCTAAGACCACTTGGCAACGAGTGGAACAAGCAGGGTGGTGGCCAGGACTCAGAGAAGATGTCCGCGAGTTCTGTGCTAGCTGTCTGGTGTGCGCGGCCAACAACCCCGACCCCCAGAAAAGAAAGGTGTATATGGGACATATCAGGAGGGTAGAGGGACCCTGGCAGTCAATCCAAGTCAATTACATCAGGCCCCTACCCACTGCCCAGGGAGGTTACAAGTACTGCCTAGTATTGGTGGATGTATTCACCAAATGGGTGGAAGCTTTCCTATGCCAAACAGCCACTGCCCTGGGAACAACCAGGATCCTGGTTAGAGAAGGGTTCACTCAATGGGGACTACCACAATACATGGAGTCCGACCAAGGGAGTCACTTCACCGGGCAGGTGATGCAGGAGACCCTGAAGGTACTCGGTATCAAAGGGAAATGGCATGTCGTCCACAATCCGCAGTCATCCGGGCCTGTGGAGCGTTTAAACTGCACTATCAAAGAAAGGCTGGGCAAAGAGACAGGGGACTCACCCAAAGGGTGGGTAGAGGTCCTACCTCTGATTCTCATAGGGATCCGGGCCAGCCAGTCAAAGAGCACGGGGTACTCCCCGTACGAGCTCATGACCAGCAGAGCCATGCGAACCCCCACCCATGTGTTAGCCCCGGTACTCACGGAAGGTCAGCTTAGGGAAGCGAACCGGCACAGCTTTGTCAGGAATCTGTTTGAACACCTTAAACAGATTCACTGGCAGGCTGCTAACAACATGATAAAACAGCATCGGAGCAACCGCCTGCTGCTAGAACCCCGCAAGCACCACGAGTGGGAGATAGGGGACCAGGTTATGGTGAGGAACTATGTTAGAGTAGAGGTCTTTGAGGCACTGTACATAGAAACATAGAAACATAGAAAATAGGTGCAGGAGTAGGCCATTCGGCCCTTCTAGCCTGCACCGTCATTCAATGAGTTCATGGCTGAACATTCAACTTCAGTACCCCATTCCTGCTTTCACGCCATACCCCTTGATCCCCCTAGTAGTAAGGACCTCATCTAACTCCTTTTTGAATATATTTAGTGAATTGGCCTCAACAACTTTCTGTGGTCGAGAATTCCACAGGTTCACCACTCTCTGGGTGAAGAAGTTCCTCCGCATCTCGGTCCTAAATGGCTTACCCCTTATCCTTAGACTGTGACCTCTGGTTCTGGACTTCCCCAACATTGGGAACATTCTTCCTGCATCTAACCTGTCTAACCCCGTCAGAATTTTAAATGTTTCTATGAGGTCCCCTCTCATTCTTCTGAACTCCAGTGAATACAAGCCCAGTTGATCCAGTCTTTCTTGATAGGTCAGTCCCGCCATCCCGGGAATCAGTCTGGTGAACCTTCGCTGCACTCCCTCAATAGCAAGAATGTCCTTCCTCAGGTTAGGAGACCAAAACTGTACACAATACTCCAGGTGTGGCCTCACCAATGCCCTGTACAACTGTAGCAACACCTCCCTGCCCCTGTACTCAAATCCCCCTGCTATGAAGGCCAACATGCCATTTGCTTTCTTAACCGCCTGCTGCACCTGCATGCCAACCTTCAATGACTGATGTACCATGACACCCAGGTCTCTTTGCACCTCCCCTTTTCCTAATCTGTCACCATTCAGATAATAGTCTGTCTCTCTGTTTTTACCACCAAAGTGGATAACCTCACATTTATCCACATTATACTTCATCTGCCATGCATTTGCCCACTCACCTAACCTATCCAAGTCGCTCTGCAGCCTCACAGCATCCTCCTCGCAGCTCACACTGCCACCCAACTTAGTGTCATCCGCAAATTTGGAGATACTACATTTAATCCCCTTATCTAAATCATTAATGTACAGTGTAAACAGCTGGGGCCCCAGCACAGAACCTTGCGGTACCCCACTAGTCACTGCCTGCCATTCTGAAAAGTACCCATTTACTCCTACTCTTTGCTTCCTGTCTGACAACCAGTTCTCAATCCATGTCAGTACACTACCCCCAATCCCATGTGCTCTAACTTTGCACATCAATCTCTTGTGTGGGACCTTGTCGAACGCCTTCTGAAAGTCCAAATATACCACATCAACTGGTTCTCCCTTATCCACTCTACTGGAAACATCCTCAAAAAATTCCAGAAGATTTGTCAAGCATGATTTCCCTTTCACAAATCCATGCTGACTTGGACCTATCGTGTCACCTCTTTCCAAATGCACTGCTATGACATCCTTAATAATTGATTCCATCATTTTACCCACTACCGATGTCAGGCTGACCGGTCTATAATTCCCTGTTTTCTCTCTCCCTCCTTTTTTAAAAAGTGGGGTTACATTGGCTACCCTCCACTCCATAGGAACTGATCCAGAGTCAATGGAATGTTGGAAAATGACTGTCAACGCATCCACTATTTCCAAGGCCACCTCCTTAAGTACTCTGGGATGCAGTCCATCAGGCCCTGGGGATTTATCGGCCTTCAATCCCATCAATTTCCCCAACACAATTTCCCGGCTAATAAGGATTTCCCTCAGTTCCTCTTCCTTACTAGACCCCCCGACCCCTTTTATATCCGGAAGGTTGTTGGTGTCCTCCTTAGTGAATACCGAACCAAAGTACTTGTTCAATTGGTCCGCCATTTCTTTGTTCCCCGTTATGACTTCCCCTGATTCTGACTGCAGGGGACCTACGTTTGTCTTTACTAACCTTTTTCTCTTTACATATCTATAGAAACTTTTGCAATCCGTCTTAATGTTCCCTGCAAGCTTCTTCTCATACTCCATTTTCCCTGCCCTAATCAAACCCTTTGTCCTCCTCTGCTGAGTTCTAAATTTCTCCCAGTCCCCAGGTTCGCTGCTATTTCTGGCCAATTTGTATGCCACTTCCTTGGGACCGTACCACATTGTCGACAAGGCAAGTTCCATGGTCTGTGCCATAAAACTGCCCTGCCGAATAAAGTGGTTCCACATAAATCAGTGCAAACTTTTCAACCCAGGGGCAGCAGCTAAACGTAAGGGACAGCCAAAAACTGTAAACCGCACTAAAGACAGGGATTCCCAGCCAGCAGCCCCCGACTGTGGACGTGGCAGACCCACAGACTGCACCGAGAGAAGCGATGGACCGTGTTACTGGAGGAGCTATCCCCCCAATCATTTGGGACTCGGTTGCACCTCCAGCAGCCGGAGCCTTAAGAAGGACTCCCTGCACACCACGGCCAAAGACACCGTGGTCACCATCGCTCCAATTTGAATGGTTCAGCCCCGGGAATGGGACCAGCCGCAAAAGGGCACCTAAGGTCAGAGACCAGCCCGCGAGCAGGGACACCCAGCCGGTAGCCTTGGGCAACGAGGGACCCCCAGAAGGGGCAGCGGTGGACCAGCCACCAAGTGAGAATCCCCAGCCAGTCGCCCTCAACCAGGCAGAGCCCCCAGGGTAAGAAAGGAATCAGGCAGCCACCCCCAAAGGAGCGGCGTGCTGTAGCACCGGAGGGGACGTTCCCCCAATAGTGCGGGACTCAAACCCACGTCCGGTCAGGGTACTTAGGTCGGTCTGCACCGTCTAAGCCTATCACCTACCTCGCTGGACACCCAGCGGGAGAAGAAAGAAAGAAGGCTGGAATTAACTTGGCCACCCGGAGACAGGTGGCAGATGTACATATATAGTGCCATATGAATTTAAGTATGTTTAGTGAATAAGTTTAGAGTAGAGTAAGATTATCTGTGTAATGATAAGTATATGTATTATTTATCTGGGGTTAGGAAAATAATCTACCTGTGCAGCTGCTAAAAGAGGCACAGGCCGGGTAATACCCAGGAATAAGAAGAATCTACCGGTGTGGCTATTAAGGAAGCACCGGTAAGATAACAAGCAAAATGACTATGAGATAAACTTAAAAGCAGAAATCAGTCCACAAGGAACTGAATAAGACAGCCAGTCGATTAAAGATGACACTATGTCTGAAAGGAAGAGAGCTCAATTTAGAACTCGGTCACCTTTGTCCAGCTAGAGAGCTTTCTCAGGGCTCGACGATCTGTTTTATGTGCCCCTACAGGAAAGAGGACAGCATGAGAAGGATCCTATTCCTGCTCGCCTTGATCAGGATGAGCAGCAGCGAATGAGGAGACATGGATCAATCCCTCATTTACGGGTGTTGAGGAGGAAGAGCACCGATCGTAACCGCCGGGGGTGGCACCCGAGACATGGAAGAACTCGCCGTTTACGTCCACGAGGGAAGATGGCCAGGGTGGCTGGGATCTAATTCTACCCGCTACTCCAGCCAGGAAGGTTTTACCTACGGGGCGGCCTCGCTTCCATGCCCCTGGATGCGGATCATCGCTGCCCGAGTTAGTGTTACAGAGGGAAAGCGTGTGTGTTTGACTTGCAAAGGGAACATTCCCCTGGGAAGATGGTGGTGGCTCAGAAAACTCAGCAAGGACGCATAGGACCAAAAATCGGACTGGGAAAGACTTGGTAATGATATGTACCGCACCATCACGGGGACACGGGAAGGAGTAAAAGTGTGTTGGGACAAATGGTGGGAATCCGAACAAGGTATTTCTGTTTGCATGTGGGTATCAGAGAGGATTTGTCCCGCAGGTATATCGATCGCCTTCGCCAGGCAATGGCAAGATGAAGGGGAAGGGATGGGGTGGGATTCTAGTCTACACAGGTGCGCGGTCCCACACTCCCCACTCCCAATTAACGCCACTGAACTAAGAGCACACGTTAAGAAACCCCTGCCCACGACCCCGCCAATACGCACAGTAATAGAAAGGTGTCCTACCACCACCAAGGGACCTGGGAACGGATTAGTATTGGTACCGACCGAAAAGGTGTTACATCAGGGGGTACATTATGCAGTAGTTTCAGTAATTTTAAACCTTACCGAGGTACACCTGCCTGCATGGTGTCCGAAGGAAACAGAGCTGCTATACCAGGCCCTACTTAGAGACATGTTCAAGAAATTTTATGAGTTAGACTTTGGAAATGTAGACAAAGCAGACCTATACACCCTAAAAGCTAGGGACACCATGGGCTCAGGGAGACCTAGAAGGGGAATCATAAATGACGTTTTCACTACCTACAATTCAGCCTCCTCTGTGATAAATAGCCTAGATGACATAGAACTGCAAACACAGATAAACAGTTTAAAGACCCAATTGAGAAAAATCCTGAAACAGGAGAACACAGTAGTAGGATCAGAACTACACAAGGACCAGGCTATGACTGTCCATTTAGAAGAAATAGTGGCTGAACTGGAAAAATATGCACAGACAGTGAATGCCCTTATACGGGAGGATAGAAACGCTTCGGACCAGGCTGCACAAAACGAGGTGTGCATATTGTATGGGGCATGGTTGTTTGGCGAGGGCCGCAACAACCTGGAGGATTTGAAACAAGGTGTAGTCCCCTCTTGGATCAGGAACAAGCACCTCGCAGCCCTCCACCCATACAGCAATTCACTAAGCCCGTGCAAGCTCCGCCTTGCCTCTGAAGCCTACCCTGTCCCAGTAGACTGGGAAATCTAACCACACCATTATGGGAATAGTATTAAGGATGCCGGTCATGGATGGGACAGCCCGACCCGCACCGGTATATCGGGTGGAGAATATTGGAGTTATTCAGGGAGGTGCACACATTCGTTTCGCAGCGGTCCCATCCTATGTCATAAAGTGGGAGCACGCTATAACGGGTACTGACCTCTCCGGGGTGCACACGTAAAAATGTGTCCACAGTACCTAAGTGCCCGTTCAAAGTCACAGTGTGGGTTTAAAGCTGCTAGCGCACAGCCTATTAACTGCACCATGGAAGTAGTGACACAAGACCATGTCCCTCCACAGGTAACATACATAGGGGGTGGGACGTATTGTGTCACCACCTTCTGGTGTCCGGTAAGTGACAGCAGTATTTGCTTCAAACCTGAGGCATCAGTTCAAGTGGCCCAGGAACAGATTGTCCCCATTCCTCAACCCTCCACTGTCCACCTACTGTGAAGGAAAACATTACAAACCTGCAGGATTATGTTGTACATTTTGGCTATGCAATTCCCCTTTTACCCGAACATCTTACTGCTCTGCTAAAAGCTGTAATTATCTCACAAAAACACTTCTATACTCTGGAACAAAAAACCATTGAGATAGGGAAAAAGATTCTCGAGATCACCATTCTGCCTTGGTGGGACCTTTTCAGAAATATAGAAGTCCCAACCTGGATCCGAATCGCTTCCCACACTTTAGTTATTTGTCAACTTGCGATTATACTTTACTTATGGTGTCTCACTTGCTGAGTGAAACGCAGAGGCTGTCAAGTCAGGCACCAAAAGGTGTTATACGCTCCTTGGCCGAACTTGGGAATCGCGCAGGGAGGGGTGACACCATACTGCCATGTTTAATTTGTGTTTGATTTTACCTACTGTAAACCGCAGAATATCGAGTGCTGTAAGAGTGTACTTAAAAATGTTTGATTATATACTTTTAATTTACTGAACTTGAATATGTGTTTGACTATGGACCTTTCATGTTACTTGAGAATGTGTTACTATGTGTTTTCATTTTATTTTACTTAAGAGTTGTGTTTGACTGTATACCGTTACTTTACTGTGAAAATCGAGTAAAAGAGGGACATCATACCCCCTCCATGCTATAACTGAATTGTAATGATTGTATTCACCTGTAAATTGCATTGTATTTCAACGGGGGATGTACATTAACGTTTAGCTAGTATAAATGCAGGGAAGGTTGACTCTCGGGAGCAGGAATTTTGCTTATCTTGATTGACACTCAAGAGTGTGGAGTGTCAGCAGGGGGGAATGAAGGGATGCAAAATTCACAAGAAATCCCCCCCAGTGTTTGGGCTCATTCGAAAGGAAATTTAATTTGGAACTATCTACCGAAAAGTTTGGAACTCTAAAGTGCTTATGGAACAAACTACGAACTTTAATAGAATTTTGGATTTTAAAAGACAAACTCAAGGCTGTGAGCGGACCTGCGGAACTAACAGAGACAGACTGATTAAGTGAAGCTACCTGGGTGTGAGGACTAAGTTAACCTGTCTGGAAGAATGAGTATTCGAAAATCCTTCCCCCACAAGAGACATTAACATCACAAAATCACCCAGAGGTAGCTACCCATCAACATGGGTCTGGACAACCATTTCAGCATATACATCACAAAGAGGCCCAATCCAGCCTGTATGCGAAAAACTAAGCACAAAAGGACATTGCAATTACCAAACTAATATTTCCATCGGAAAACAGTTTTCGAACATCAACTCACCCAAAACATATCAACTTTTAACCAGCCCGATAAAATATTACAAAGAAGAACCAAGCCTGCCAAAATTATCCAAAGGATTTTGAAGAGATTTGGCAACAAGATGAGAACAATGAAATCGTATAACTGGCCGCTGTTTTCCAATAGAGGTTAGGTGGTTGCTTGGTAGCTACAAGGCTGCTACTACCTCAGATGTCCTACTACACCAGGTGCTATTCTGCGAGTATGTCATCACGACAAGGAGAGAAGCCAACGCGACAATTGTAAACTAACTTCTCCAGCCTCGAAGTCCTAAAGGAAGGAAGAACATCGCCATCGCGGCAGCGACCGGTCACAGTCAACGTCGTAGCAAGGGAAAAACCGCAATCTACCGTTAACTATCAAAAGGATTGGTAAGCATAGTCCCTGCCTGCCCTGAAGTCTAACCTAGCTAGAATTAGGTATTGGGAGGTGGCAGGTATAATTTTACTGCAACCCCCTTTGAATAGAAAATGTATGGTACTTTATTAGAGTAATTATAATTTTGACCTTGTACCTTTCCTTATATTGTCTTTATTAGAGTGATTATAAGTTTGACCTTGTATCTTTCCTTGTATTGTCCTTTGTTAGAGCGATTGTAAGTTTGGCCTTGTATTTTCTTACTAGAGTAATAAGCCTTATTATCTTGACTCAAATAAAACCAAAGTTCTTTGCATCAAACCAGTGTCCTTTGCACTTTTGTCACCCCCCCCCAATAAATCCAGAGTACAGAACCCAAGGGAGTGGGAGCGATTCGAACCACTCAAGTTGGTCAGAAGGGAACCTGACCCCCTCATAGAGACCACCCCCCTTACAGGCCCGGCCGGAACTCTCACACGTGGCCCAGTGGACTGAACTTTAAAAATCGCGCAGGCTATCCCCTTTAAGTGAAGGGGCGAGCCGTGGTGACGCAGTGCTGCGATGACTTCATCAGTGCTACGCCAATGACTGACAGCAGCGGCCACTCCGCCCACCCCCAACTTCCGCCCCTCTAGACTCCAAACTTCCGCTTGCCGCCCGCTTCCGCCGCCATTAAGACGGACTTCCGGTCCGCTGGAAAAAAAGCCACATAGTGGAATTTTGCTCAAGGTGCCACCGCATCCACCGCGCCAGTAAAAACAGAAACAGGGTACGTGTGCTCTGTTTCCAGGGGAGGTGGGCAATTGCGGCCCCCTTTGCTCTTACACTCTAATCACTTTGCAACAAAAGCTAACATACCATTTGCTTTCCCAATTGCTTGCTGTGCCTGCATGTTAACTTTCTGTGATTCATGTACAAGGACACCCAGGTCCCTCTGAATGCGCTACTACTTCCCAGCTTCCAGAATATTGGTTTTACCATTCCAGGGAGTTTGTGGAGCGCTAAGTCAAGCGCTCCACTTCCTTCTTGGAGCGCTAATGGTTGCTGGTGGGGCGGATACCTCACCAGCTACACACTGGACTGTGCAGCGTTGTCACATTCAAAGGGCCCTTCCCTTTCTTCAAGGGAAGGGCCATCACTGCAGGCTCTGCAATTTAGAAGTCACCTATTTGGACCACCAAGGGAGTGGCGAACCCGCGCGATCAGTCCGGCACTCAAGCAGAGTGCCGAGTTGAACGATCGCGGGCAGGAACACATGAAGAAAATGGCACCAACAAAGGTAAGTTTTTTTTACTTACCTCGGCCACCTCACCTTTAATCATCGTTCTGGTAGTGGCTGGCCGTCCAATCCACGCCTCCTGCAGCTTCCGGTGTTTTCGAGAAAGTGAATTTCAGGTCTGGGATACAAACAGGGCGATGTGTACGGTGATGACATTACGATCTCCGGGCGCAGGAGATCGGAGCACAATGCCGTAGCGCCGCCGCTAAACTTCTGCCCAATATGGCGGGAATGGTTATTAGCACTGCGCTCAGTCAAAAAAGGCATTTGCGCCTCGTTAGCGCCAATGGAAAGCGCATACGCACTCAATTTCCCCCCCTAAGTCTATTACATTAACGATTTTCCCTGGAGCAGAAAGAGGAGATTGGACAGAGATGTTCAAAATCGCAAAGGGTTTTGATAGAATAAATAAGTTGGAACTGTTTCCTGTGGCAGAAGGGTCGGTAACCAGAGGTCACAGATTTAAGGTAATTGGCTAATGCACCGGAGATGACATAAGAAAAAAAATTCCGCAATGAGATGTTATTATCTGGAATTCACCATCTGAAAGATGGAAACAGATTCAATGGTAACTTTCAAGAGGAAATTAGAGAAATACTTGAAGGGGAAGATTTTGCAGGGGTATGCCGAAAGGGCAGGGGAGTGGGACTGATCGGATAGCCCTTTCAAAGACTCGATGGAATGAATGTCCTCCTTCTGTGCTGTATTATTCTCTGATTCTATTTGTAACACTTTCAGTGGCTCTCCCGTTGTGAAAATAAATGGTTTCATGAGCCCCTTGACCAAGAAAAAAATAATCTATATCCTGGGGCCTAAGGTTAAAACACATCGAGTTTTTTTCATTTAATAGCTGAGCTATGCTAAAGAAATTGAATGTTACTTCAAATGACTGTAAGGCACATTAAAAAAGCCTCCCATGTTTCATAGACATCACTAAAGTGAAAGAAAGGTTGTTTATTAAGACATGGAATACACAGAATGCCCAACAGGTAGTTTTGAAAAGTCTTTATTTTTTGGTTCCATTTGTGTGTTGAGAACTTTTGAGTTATAAAGTGTTTCTCACTCTAGGGTAAACGTGTTCTTTTACCTTACTCAATTTGTATTCATGTACTTACACCAACCAAAATTACATTCCTCTCTTTTACTTTAAACCTAGAGCTGAGGGAGTTTACTTTCTCCTTCAAATGGAGTTCCAAGCGAGCGATGTTTCCATAAGTATTTGTATTGTAATTCCTTTTACAGAGTTGCAAAAGCAAAACAAAAATAATTAAAAGTGCAGCCAAAACAGGAGAGACGAATGGAGATCAGTGATCATCAAAGAGCACATTATACATACGGGACACTCTCTGAGTACTGAAGAAATCTTTTTAACATTCACAAGCATGCATTTTCTTTCATGTTACATCTCAAATAGAGGGTTTTCTGAAACATTTTGAATGATAAATATCGTGAAGTGGCATTGTGAATGGCCATGGCATTTCTATGATTTCCTCAATAATTTTTCAATGCTTACCTATTTATTGATTTTGTTGTAGAATTGTTGCTGCAGTGCTCAATGGCTTAACGACAGGTTAACAGGTCTGCTCAATGGAAAAATAAAATAAGCTAAACAGTGGAAATACTGAGTATTCTTTTGTATGATAAGCAATCTGATTCATATGGACTTAATAACTTTCTGTACAAAGGGGTTGAAGTCACGTTGTATAATACTGGTCACCAAGACGTTAACACAGTCACATAAAATGTATCTGTCTGCTATTTTATTGAAGGGTGAGTCCTTTTCAAGATAGATGGGCTGGCTTCATATGACTAAAATGTTGTCGACTAATATAGGACAGTGTAACTTCAACAGTGGAGGTAGTAAAAGCAGTCGATTGTGGTCAAGTGTTCATCACCCACATACCGCTGATATAACGCTGGAGTCGGAAACTAATCGAGCAGTTATACTCAGGTTACTAGGTTCAGATGAGTGCTATTCATATAATATATAACACTCTATAATCAAGCAACGCAAAACTGCGTGCAGTCATACTGGCATCCCATCCCATCATCGCTTTTCAACAACAGCTTGCATTTATATAGCACCTTTAACGTAGTAAAACAACCCAAGGTGCTTCACAGGAGTGTAATCAGACATAGAAATTGATAACGAGCCAAAGAAGGAAATATTAGGACAGGTGACCAAAAGTTAGTCAAAGTGCTCGGTTTTAAGAATTGTCTTAAAGGAAGAGAGCGAGGTGGAGAGGCGGAGAGATTTATGGAGGGAAGAACTGATAGGAAGATTCACTCTGTTTGACGCTTGCAACAAAATCATAAACATGAGCAAAAGCAAAACGAGCTGGTTGCTGGGAAACATAGAAACATAGAAAATAGGTGCAGGAGTAGGCCATTTGGCCCTTCGAGCCTGCACCATCATTCAATAAGATCATGGCTGATCATTCACCTCAGTACCCCTTTCCTGCTTTCTCTCCATACCCCTTGATCCCTTGAGCTGTAAGGGCCATATCTAACTCCCTCTTGAATATATCCAATGAACTGGCATCAACAACTCTCTGCGGTAGGGAATTCCACAGGTTAACAACACTCTATGTGAAGAAGTTTCTCCTCATCTCAGTCCTAAATGACTTACCCCTTATGCTTACACTATGTCCCCTGGTCCTGGACTTCCCCAACATCGGGATACTGGATAAGACAAAAATAGATAAAGAGGAGTTACCAGACAGACTGACGGTAATGAAAGTGGAGAAGCCATCCCGTCCGGATGGATGCATCCTAGGCTTCTGAGGAAAGCAAGGGTAGAAATCGCAGAGGTGCTGGCCATAATCTTCCAATCCTCCTTAGATACAGGAGTGGTGCCAGAGGACTGGAGGATTGCAAATGTTACATCCTTGTTCTAAAAAAGGCAGAAAGATAAATGGTTGATGGGTGTTTTTGTGACTGGAAGGCTGTTTCTAGTGGGGTTGCACAGGGCTCAGTACTAGGTACCTTTGTTTTTTGTAATATGTATCAATAATTTAGACTTGAATATAGGGGGTATGATTAAGAAGTTTGCAGATGATACAAAAATTCGGCTATTTGGTGAAGAAAAAAGCTGTAGACTGCAGGAAGATATCAATGGTCAGGTGGGCAGAATAGTGACAAATGGAAATCAATCTGGAGAAGTGTGAGGTAATGCATTTGAGGAGGGCTAACAAGGCAAGGGAATACACATTAAATGGTAGGACACTGAGAAGTGTAGAGGATCAAATGGACCTTGGAGCGCATGTTCACAGATCTTTGAAGGTAGCAGGCCAGGTAGATAAGGTAGTTAAGAAGGCATATGGAATACTTGCCTTTATTAGCCGAGGCATAGAACACAAGAGCAGGAAGGTTATGCTTGAACTGTATAAAATGCTAGTTAGGCCACAGCCAGAGTACTGTGTGCAGTTCTGGTCACCACTTTATAGGAAAGATGTGATTGCACTAAAGAGGGTACAGAGGAGATTTACTAGGATGTTGCCTGGACTGGAGAATTTTAGCTATGAGAAAATATTGGATAGGCTCTGCGATTTCTACCCTTGCTTTCCTCAGAAGCCTAGGATGCATCCATCCGGACGGGATGGCTTCTCCACTTTCAACTTTGGAACATGGAAGGCAGAGGGGCAGACCAGATTGAGGTGTATAAAATTATGAGGGGCCTAGATAGAGTGGATATGATAGACCTATTTCCCTGAGCAGAGGGGTCAACAACTAGGGGACATAGATATAAAGTTATTGGTAGAAAGTATAGAGGGGTTTTGAGGATAAGTTTTTTTACCAGCGGGTGGTGGGAGTTTGGAACTCTTTGCCTGTAAGGGTGGTAAAGGCAGAAACCATCACCACATTTAAAAAGGTATTTGAATGTGTACTTGAAGTGCCGTAACCTACAGAGCTACGGACCAAGAGCTGGAAAGGGGGATTAGGCTGGATAGCTCTTTGTTAGCCAGCATGGACATGATGGGCCGATGTGGCCTCCTTCTATGCTGTAAATTTCTGTGATTCTATGATTCTATGTTAAATCTAGCAATTATGGGTCAGTCAGTTCAGCATCGTTATGGGGGTAGCTTTTAGAAACAATAATCTGGGAGAAAATTATCAGCCACTTGGACACGCATTAATAAAAGAGAGCCAGCACGGATTTGTTAAAGGAAAATCGTGTTTGACTAACTTGATTTGAGTTTTTTGATGAGGTAACAGAGAGTGTGGATGAGGGCAGTGCAGTTGATCTTATGTATATGGACTTTCAAAAGGCGTTTGATAAAATAACACATATTACACTTGTCAGCAAAATTGAAGCCCTTGGTACAAAAGGGGCAGTAACAGCATGTATACAATATTGGCTAAGGGATAGAAAACAGAGTTGTGGTGAATGGCTGTTTTTCGGACTGGAGGGAGATATGCAGTGGTGTTCCCCAGGGTTCAGTACTAGGACTACTGCTGTTTTTGATATACATTAATAGCTTGGATTTGGGGGTACAGGGGATAATTTTGAAATTTGCAGATGACATAAAACTTGCAAGTGTAGTAAACAGTAAGGAAGTTAGTAATTGACTTCAAGAAGACACAGACTGGGCGGATATATGGCAGATGCAATTCAACGCAGAGAAGAGTGAGGTGATATATTTTGTTAGGAAGTATATGGAGAGACTATACGCACTAAATGGTACAATTTAAAAGGGGAGTGGGGGTTGATGCAAGAACAGAGAGACTTGAAGGTGCTTGTCTTTGAAGGTGGTAGGACAGGTTAACAAAGCAGTTAATAAAGCATATGGGTTCCAGGGCTTTATAGAATCATAGAATCACAGAAAGTTACAGCACGGAAGGAGGCCATTTCGACCCATCATGTCCGTGCCAGCCAACAAAGAGCTATCCAGCCTAATCCCATTTTCCAGCTCTAGGTTCGTAACCCTGCAGGTTACGGCACTTCAAGTGCACATCCAAGTACTTTTGAAATATGATGAAGGTTTCTGCCTCTACCATTCTTTCAGGCAGTAAGTTCCAGACCCCCACAACCCTCTGAGTGAAGACATTTCCCCTCAAATCCCCTCTAAACCTTCGACCAATTACTTTAAATCTATACCCCTTGGTTTTTGTCCCCTCTGTTTAAGGGAAACAGGTCCTTTCTATCCACTTTACCTTAGTCCCTCATAACTTTATACACCTCCGTCAGGCCTCTCCTCAGCCTCCTCTGTTCCAAGGAAAACAAACCCAGTCTATTCAATTATTCCTCATAGCTAAGATTCTCTAAATAGAGGCATAGAGTACAAAAGCCAGGAAATTTTGCGAAAGCACTAGTTTGGTCCCAGATGGAGTATTGTGTCCAATTCTGGGCACTACACTTTAGGAAGGATGTGTAGGCTTTGGAGAGGGTACAGAAGAGATTTACTAGAATGGTTCCAGAGATGAGGGATTACAGTTACGTGGATAGACTCGTAAACCTGGGGTTGTTCTCATTGGAGCAGAGAAGGCTAAGAGGCGATTTCATAGAGGTGTTTAAAATCATGAAGGATTTAGATACAGTAAATAAAGAGAAACTGTTTCCAGTGGTTGAAGGATAGCTAATGAGAGGGCACAGATTTAAGATGGTTGGAAAAAGAAACAAAGGAGTCAAAAAGAATCGTCTGAGTCTGGAAGTACAAAACAACATTTAAAAATGCTTAGCACCAGGAGAGGGGTCAGGTTACATGAGTACAGTGACTTAGCGCAGTCTTACTTAAATGTTCACTGCTGCATTACTGCGTTACATATCGCAGACAGACAATACATATA
Source organism: Pristiophorus japonicus (assembly GCF_044704955.1). Classification (NCBI taxonomy): domain Eukaryota; kingdom Metazoa; phylum Chordata; class Chondrichthyes; family Pristiophoridae; genus Pristiophorus; species Pristiophorus japonicus. Next base: position 35,306,473 of record NC_091977.1, read on the forward strand.
TGCATTGCGTTGTATGCCCCCAACATTGCAGTACATCACATGAAACCAACATTTCAGTGCAATAAACTTACATTACATCACATGAAACCAACATTTCAGTGCAACAAACTTACATTACATCACATGAAACCAACATTTCAGTGCAACAAACTTACATTACATCACATGAAGCCAACATTTCAGTGCAACAAACTTACATTACATCACATGAGGCCAACATTTCAGTGCAATAAACTTACATTACATTACATGAGGCCAACATGACAGTTACAGTTACCTTACATGACATGACAGGACTGCAACACAGACCAGGGATTGTATTCAACTTACCATCCTGTGTGTGTGGGTCAGCTCCAATGCAAGTGGTGGCACGGTTGCTATCCCTGACCAGGGACAGGGCACGGATCTCTATTTTTGTCAATGGCTCTTGGGCTGTGGGTCCTTCCCCAGTACACTGCTGCTCAGCTGCTTTTACAGATGTCTTCTTCTGCAGAAAGTGAAGTAAATGAAAGTAACAATCTTCAAACCATTTAACATCGCAGACACACACACGCACACGCACACATTAAAACACTGCGTTGATCCTCTTGTCACTGTCCGAAAGCACGAATACATCGCCGTAACCTTAAGATAAATAACATCATCCATGTGACACTTGTTATGTATGCCTGCCTACAATGTTATGATGTACTGTAACACTGAATGTACCTTCACCCTGTACACACCTTACCTGTACACCAGAGGGTGCTGCTGCTGGAGACCTAGGGGTCACCTGCACACTGCAGGTAACCCAGTATAAAAGGGAGCTCACCTCTTGGTGTCTTCATTCTAGGAGTTGCAATAAAGGACTACAGTCTTCACAGTTTAAGTACCATACCCCTGCCTCGTTGAGTCATTGATACCTGCTTCACCGAGAGTTCTCCGTGGAAGATTGAAGTAGACATCAACGGAGTTCCAGTTTCGATGGAGATCGACACGGGGCGAGCCAGTCTTTGATGAGCCAGACGACCTTTGAAAAACTTTGGATCAATCCCAACCTCGTCGGTAGTTATTGTATATGTAGGCACTCTGTTAATGAGATCTCCAAAACCGAACATCCAGACTTCACCTTCCGGGCCATGGCAGGACTTCAAGTGAAGAATATCATTGAGGAAAGTGAATTCCCGACGTCTGTGGCCAAACCTGAGAGGCAAAAGTTCACCACAGCCTACCTGGAGGAGAGCGAGAAGATGGCGGCCGCACCACGAGGTGAAGAACCTAAAATCAAAATGGCCGTGACCAGACCACGAGGGGCAGCGTTGGAGGAGTGGCATGTGGCAGCGAGCGGCGAACCGGATTGGAAGGCCCCCTTAAAGGAGACTGGTAACCCAAAGAATTTAAAGGGACAGTTTCACTCTAAAGATGACAAGGACTTTAAAGCTAAAAATGTAGTTAGCAAATGCAGGTATGATAATGTAACGTTGAATTGTGATGCCGGTATAACTAATGTGAAAAGTGTAATGAATGCTTGTGTAAATGATGTTAAGAACAAGTTTCTGATGCTCAATGATGATGATAGAAATTTTAAAATGACAAATGTAACCATGTATGGAGAGACCGAGATACAAGAAAGTGATGTAAATGCTGTAAGTAACAATGTAAAGAGCGACAATAGTGTAGATGTGACTATGTATGATTGGAGCCAATGTGCCATGTATACAGGAAGTAAACTGCTTAAGGACACTGGGTTCTACAGGGACAATGTAAATGCCAGAGGAATCCCCCCATGGGAGACCCCCAGGTCCAGCGGGCTACCTGACCATGTAGCCTGGATTTTTGGGACAAATGTGATGCCCCAAGAAGGGCTCACACACACCCAGTGGGAGCAGGCCCACTGCAGGGACAGCGGTCAATAGGCAGCACAGCCACCACCACTGGCAATCTTCCCCAGATTGGGCCTACACCCCCCTGGCCACCAGGGTCAGCACCGGGAGCAAGAGGCCAGTACCCTCCAGCTTTCCTGCCAGACCCTGGGATGACCAGACTTTCATCACCAATGGAGGACAAGAGCCCACACAGTCCTGCGGCCCTGCCCACTACCACACACCAACACTTACCCACTCTACAGAGTATGTACCCTACCCACTGCACTGGCACCCCACTGAGGGATCCCACAACAGTGACACACACATGGTCTGTGTGTGATGGGGGGGGGGGGGAAATGTATGAGGCCAGCCTCAAACACAGGGTTCACACCTGGTACCCACACAACCCTCACCACAACCTCCCATAGCCCACTACTGATCTCCTCCCCAGGTCATGGCAATAAGGACTTGAAAAATGCTTAGGGGGAGTGTTGTTATGTATGCATGCCTACAATGTTCTGATGTACTGTAACACTGAATATACCTTCACCATGTACACACCTTACCTGTACACCAGAGGGTGCTGCTGGAGACCTAAGGGATACCTGCACACTGCAAGTAACCCAGTATAAAAGGGAGCTCACCTCTTGGTGTCCTCACTCTAGGAGTTGCAATAAAGGACTACAGTTTTCACAGTTTAAGTACCATACCCCTGCCTCATGGAGTCATTAACAGAGTGCCTACATATACAAAAACACTGAACCTACATTTATATGGTACATGACACATGGCGGGTACATAAATCAAATCATTACTTACTCTTGCTACGCTCACCAGGTCATTCCACCTCTTACGGCACCTTTCCCCGGTGCATACCATGGTACCTATGGAGGACACAGCCTCCCCGATCCCATCCCATATTGTATTGTACTCCTTTGCTTTCCATACCACCCTTTGTTAGCTCGGAGTGCCTCTATGTAATATTCTCGAGCAGGGCAGGCAACTCCATCTCGTCGAAGGCGGGCACACTCTTTCCTCCTGTCCTTTTCGATATTCCTGGGCTTCAACTTTTTTTTTTAACATTTCCATTATATTTATGTTGTTATGATTTTTGATTTATAAAATATGTCTTATTACTGTTCAAACTGTATAATTATTATTTATTCTGAATATTTTTTAACTCTGCAATCTGTTATTAAACCAACGAACTCTCGACTAGCTTGCTGCTCCTTCTCACTCTCTCTCCCTCGACTTCAACTCACTGCGCATGCGCGGGTGACCCCTGACCCCCAAAATCGTGGATAAAAAGCTTCTCTGGAAAAAACGGGGAAAAAAAATGCACATGCGCAGTTCAGTGCCGCACTGTCCATCGAAAAGAAAGTCGACCTGGATCGACTACAATGTTACCTCCCACCCGCTGCACACCGCTTGCATACTGCTGCTATACCGCCAAAAAGAAATCAACCAAAATTGTGGTCTTCGGTCTTGGCGGTGTGCCAGCGGATTGAAACGGTGCACTGCCAGCATACCACTGAGAAATGGGTAGACCTTATGTAATGACCAATTTCGGGCCCTTTCAGTTCGAACATGTTGTTTGACGAAAGATCGTAAGTCTCCACTTCTGACACCATGGGGCTAGACTTTCCACTTCACATCGCCCATCTATGGCCCATCTATCGCCCAAAATGGACCTCTATCGCCCATTTTGAGCAAAAAGTGTAAACTAGGCCCAAAATATCACCGGAAAAACAGACCCCCAAGTTTGCACTTTGATCGCTGAGATGATCGCCCAAATGATTGCCCACACAAGACCCATCCCAAGTTTCAGCACTGAGCTTGCACTTTGCTGGGCCGATGCAAGGCCCAAAAGAGTGCTCAAAAATAGTTGCTTTTTCAGGGCCTTAGAGAGGGAAATGGGCAATACGGATGCCATTTTTAGCCCCTGAGGAAGGGTGGAGAATTGTTCTGAGTTATTTAGAGAGTAAAATTGAAGCAAATTGTACTCAGAAATTTGGGACAGGGAATATAAATAGGTATTATCATCTTATTTATACTAAATAGATCTCATATATTGGAATTATTTAGTAAATAGCTTTTACATAGTGAAGTTATTAAATGATATTCCATGGGGAAACAGAATAAGCAAACAAATCTGTATGAGGAACCGTACGTTGTAAAACTTAGGTAACTAAGAGAGAAGGTACAAAAGTTGTAGAAATTTTTTTTTTATTAACAAAAATAATTGTTTTTTAAGAACTAATGAACAACACCCTCCCTCCAACCCCCCACACCCCGCACCAACCCACTCTTCCTTCAAAATCCCCAAAATGTTAGAAGTAGAATAAATTGAACACCTTAAAGAACAAGTGGTCATTTAAGTAATGGCAACAAGTGACCATTTCAGAAAGAATGGAAAGTGAACAGTTAACTTATGATAAAAATTGAACAAGTGAATATTTAACTATTGAATACAATTGGCCAATTCAGTAACATTAACAATAACAATAACAAGAGTATAATAAATTGATAACAGCAAGTGAACATTTTAAAACAAGTAAACTACATAGAAAAGGATTCCCCCCTCCCTACCTGCAGCCACATTTCCCTCCAGCTCCTGTCCCACCCCGTGTTCGCACCCCACCTGCCCGTTTTGGTCTCCACAGACCGACACCAAAATGTCGTGCAGAGTGGGATATCAAGACTTCCTGCCATGGTGGAGGTGACGGAGAGGAAGAGGAAGCCCGAGGCTCTACTGCCGAGTCCGGAGGAACTGTGCCCTCCGTACTTGCTTGCGTGCGAGGGGTCTCGCTGCGAGCAGACACGACACCTTGGGGTGCAGCGCCATATCCAGCCAGCAACACATGCCTTAGGGCATTGGTTGCGGCTGTCTGCTGCCGAATAGCCTCCAAGCTCTCCCTTGCAGTCAGTGACTGCTCAGAAGACCAGTTGGAGAAGCTCTGGCAGAACTCGCTCCAGGATGCTGGAAACTGGCTCCAGTTCGCAGAGAACTGGCTCCAGTTCACAGAGAATCCCTCGAATCCGTGGATAAGGTCGCGACCAATTGCGACCGTCTCCCTGCACAGGGAAATCAAGCTCTCTGTCTAGCCCTCCAAGGCAGGCAATTGCTCGCCACACTGACCAGACCTCCGTGGGGTCGGTGTTTGCAATGTGACGCACCTTGGTGTCACCACCTGCACACCGCTTGGTCCCGGTGCTTCTTCCATCTCAACCCAGATGGGCGCAGGTTGTTCCCCACCCCCCCCCCCCGCAAAAAAAACCTCTTCTTCTTCCTCCGTCTCCTCCTCCTCCTGGTGAAGCACAGCAGCAGGAGTCTCTTCTTCAGCCTCCTGCGATGGTGGAGACGGTTCAGTGGTAGTGGACTCCACTGACTCGACGACCACTTGACCTTTAATTTGATAAACAACGATTAACTATTCAAATTATTGCATTACAATTTTTCTCGAACTGAAAACATTATAATGCTTTCCATTACCACATATGCACAGGTGATCACAAGGTTTAGCATGACCTTACATGACTTCATTCGAACACCTATAGTACATCACCATTATATATCAGATCATATTATAATTGCATAACATTAGATTGTAATTGCATAACATCAAATTACATTTTAATTGCATAACATTACATGCGTACTATGATATTTTCAGTATTTACTAATGATTCACACATTGAACAATGCACATTTCTCATTGCTCACATGTCTCAAGGGTGGGTTCGGTCACACCACGGGATGTAACCGAATGGCTTTTTGGCCCCACCAAGGCCACCATGAGCTCCTCGTGAGCACTTAATGTGTGCATCATGGCAGAGCCCCGCCTGTCCTGTGTTGCTCCCAATTATTGATCGAGATCTTCTTCTGTAAATGATACGATAACATTGCACGACATAAGCAAATGGATCAGGCAATTTAAGACATTTATTTCACACTGCAACATTTAACTTTATGGGTTGTATAAATTTATTCATAATTTAGTTATGTTTAAATGTAACCAAATAACATTGCAGATTCTAGTTACTATTTAGATCATTAAATAATACATAAATATAAATTTCAACTTACTCCCGCAGCTTGCGGCACTGGTCCGGTGTTCGGGCTTCGTTAGATGCCGACGTGACCACGTCGGCAATCTCTGCCCAAATCCTCAGATATGCACGGGGTGGAGGTTTCCAATGCCCACCCCATGTCAGATCCTCCCACCTGGTGCTCACTACATTCACCAGGGCCTCATTGGCCTCCACGCTGAAAGGCTTGGCCCTACTCCTTTCAAATGATGCCTCCATTATCGATTACTATGAGATTATTCAGAACACAAAATGCTTTCTCCTCTCTCTCTCTCTCTCTCTCCCCATGACCCTCACAGAGCTTCTGAGCATGTGTGATGACTCCTGACCTCCCAAAACGCGGGAAGGAACATCAACCTGAAAAAAAAATCAACCTGCACATGCGCAGTAATGCGTTGCTAGGGAAGCTTTTTTTTTCATTTACTTCCGTTTTCTTTGGGCGATCGTGAGATCGCCGAGAAATCACATCGCCCATTTGACATCGCTGGGGTAAGGCCGAGTGGAAAATCGCAAAAAAAAAAATGGGCCTTGAGCCGGCGATCAGCACGGGCGATAGGTCCCGCATTGCTGTATCAAGGCCCATTTTTTTCGGCCTTAGCCAGAAAGTGGAAAGTCTAGCCCATGCATTTTATACTCTCTTCAACACGCTTGAACACCCTTAGTTCAACTTACCTCTATTTATTTGGGAGATCTTAAGCCATGTGGAGCTTAAGATGATGTTCCTTCACAGACCCTCTCACTCAATACAGCTCCCTATACTTCCTAGCTAGAAGGCACTATACATTATCCCGTTACTCCAGCGTGCCTCTATTTATAAAGCCCAGGTTCCCGAATGCTCTTTTAACCTCTTTCTCAACTTGGCCTGCTACCTTCAATGATTTGTGCACATATGCCCTCTGTCTCTCTGTTTCTTCACCCCCTTTAGAATTGTACCCTTTAGTTGATATTGCCTCTCCTCATTCTTCCAACCAAAATTTATCATTTAGCACTTTTCTGCGTTAAACTTCATCTGCCACATGTCTGCCCATTTCACCAGACTGTCTATGTCCTCTTGAAGTCTATCCCTATCCTCCTCACTGTTCACTACACTTCCAGGCTTTGTGTCATCTGAAAAAATTTAAATAGTGCCCTTTACACCTAAGTCCAAATCATTAACATAATTATGAAGAAAAGCAGTGGTCCTAGAACCAACCTCAGGGAACACCACTGTGTATGTTCCTCCAGTCCGAAAAACACCCGTTCACCACTACTCTCTGTTTCCTGTCACTTAGCCAAATTCGTATCCTCACTGCCACTGTCCCTTTGATTCCATGGTCTTCAACTTTGCTGGCAAGCCTACTATGTGGCACTTTATCAAATGCCTTTTGGAAGTTCATGTACCCCACATCAACCTCATCAACAAAATTTAAATAACTCAAAAATGATTTGTTATGTGGCATTTTATAACTTTAAAATAAAATACTTGAAAAACTAAGATGAAATCCACACCCATATCTTCAGTTAAAAGTTTGAGCCGTGTATAGTTGATGAAAATATCTCAACCAATTTCTGTAATGTCAGCAGGATTTTTTTGGAATATGAAGCGTAGTATTTTTGATGCATCTAGCAATATTCATACAGCAAAGACAACCCACGTTTGTACCTCACTTTTGAACTGGCTTATTCATGATTCTCTTTGAAATCTTTTGATTCAAAAGAACCTCTAAGGCAAAAAGATGTTTCATATGAATTCAAGGCACCTGTTAAGATGATGGAATTGAAATAAGTATATTGTCTCTGAAGCTATATTTTAAGGATACATTGATTTAAAAGAAAAATAGTGCCAGAAGATATGTGATATCCTAATCCTTGGTTTGCATCATGAAGAAATATATTTCTGGAATTTAATTGACCTTTTATACATTTATGCATTGAGATTCCTGTGAAGCTTGCAGTTCTATCAGGCTTTTCACTTCACGTAACAGCCCTAAAAGCGAGACTCTGAAATGCTAATGTTACTACAGCGATAGAAGATACCGGAGTCGAAATCACACAGCAATTTTTATCCTCAAATAAAGAGCCGAGGTGATTAATGCTTCAAGCAATGGCCAGGTACTTTAATCAGTGCTAAGTCCCGAAATAGAAGCTCCATGTTCCAAAAAAAACCTAGAGCCTTTAGCAAACAGCTTCCTCAGAACGTACAGCTTTCATTTCTAAGTTTCCAGAACGTTCTAGTGCTTTCTATTAAAATGCTCATAGGACACAAGGGGGTAGAAATTCAGTTTCTAACGTCACCCATTCCCGCCGGCTAATGGCGGCTAAGTACTTACCTGTCGGTGGCGAACGGGTGCCTCGGCTCACGGTAAATTTAGATAAGCGGTTCTGGTGGCGCCATGACATACCACTGCACGGTCTGCCGCCACCCACATGGTGATGTCATTGAGCTTGCAACGCCCCCTTGCCGCCACGGCTGTGAAATTGGGTAAGTACAGTGGCCTTACTGGCGGCACCTACCACCTGCCGTTAAAATCAGCATTCAGCCGGTGTCACCACCTCAAAAACGGCAGGACTGAATTTTGACCCCAAGGATGTGTGCTGAAAATCTGTGCTTGCGAACTAGTCAATTATATCATAATAAATGATTTACTGATCTGGTTTGGTCAATAGTTTATTCAAATTTATCAGCATGATTGGCTGGCTAGAGGACACTAACTCTTGGTTGAGTTAATGTTCCCGGAGTAAAACTTAACGTTGAACAGGTAGCAGCTTTATTGCATCCATGGCACATCGCTCATTGCAATGGAAATATTGTTTGATAATTGTAGTGCCTGAAGATACAGGTTCAGTTCTGGGAAATGGAGGAACTCTCTCCAAGTTGATTAAGGCTCTCAGTACTTGTCTTATGCGTTATTGAGATCTATGTTTTATTTCAGGTAAAGCTCTGCATTCAAATGTTATGGTCGTATTATTATAAATCTATGTGATCTAATGATTTTTGCTCAGGCATCAACCAACACTTACCAGCACAGTTAATTGTTTTACCACATGCTAATGAACCAAACAATCAGCCAGAAAATAGCAGGTGCTCCATCATTGACAACATTATTCAACCTATCATTTATCCAAGACCTAAGATGCTATTCTCACCTGTAATGACAAATTGAAGATACTTGCAAATGTAGACAGAGGAAAAGAGATTGCAAGATTAAAAAGAGAATGCGGAAAGTAGGAAAAGAAAATTACCGCTATAGTCGATAAGAATGATAATATTATTTTGAGGGGCATTAGAATCATTACTGCCCTGAAATTCTCATTTGTGTCCCTGGCTTCACTCATACTGGTAACAACCACGTCAAGAATGGCAATGTCCATAATGAGCTTCAAATGATGTTATTATTGCAAAAGAGCAGAAGGATCCAGTATTGAAAGCCGAACCATCCTTAAGCTCAGCATTCGCACAAATGTAAGGGTCACATACCAACCCCGACTGTGGAAGTTCCACTTTTTCACTTCAGAATATTGTAACCCTTTCTTTTAATGATGAACTTATTTTAGTTTAGGCTTGTCAATTTTCCTCATCCACCTTTAGCCATATTATTCTCAGTCAGTGGAGTTGTCCAAGAAATCAAATAGGGAATTCAGAAGAAACTTCTTTATCCAGAGAGTCATGAAGATGTGGAACTCATTACCACTGGGAGTGATTGAAGCAAATAGTATAGATGCATTTAAGGGGAGGGTAGACAAGCATATGAGGGAGAAGGGAATAGAGGGTTATGCTGACAGATTTAGATGAGGAAAGACAGGAGGAGGCTCGAGTGGAGCATAAATGCCGGCATGGACTGGTTGAGCTGAATGGCCTGTTTCTGTGTCGTACATCCAATGAAATCCTATGTCTAGTTAACACCGCTCCTTGGCTGAATGACCTCGATTTCACAAAGTCCTGAAATTTGGTTCTTAGAAAGCTGAAGGGCAAATAAGAATTTTTTTTTTCCCTCTCTCACCAGTCGTGACTTATTATAGTTGGTTTGAATTTAGATTGAATGCTGACAGCTGACAGTTCTTTCATCCCTGAGTGGAACAATGATGAGGTGTAGGGATAGTAATTTCTAACTGCTTGGGTTAAACTTCCCAGTTATATCAAATCTGACAGCTTTGAACTTTGAAAGAAACATTTGTATTTATCTACACCAGCTTTTGATTTTTGGGTTTTACTTTTTTTCTTTGAATATGGATGGAAAAAATTTGGTGAAGTCAACTGTGAGGAAATCAGTATTCCTCCAGCCCCCCCCAAAATAAAGTGGAAAACTTACAGTTTCATTAGGAAGGAATAAATAACATACAATAAAAGTTTATAATTGTCTCCACAAGGCATTATCATAGAATCATAGAATGATATAGCACAGAAGGAAGCCATCGTGCCTGTGTGGTAGAGTTATCCAATTAGTCCCATCACCCTGCCCTTTCCCCATAGCCCAGCAAATGTTTCTCCTTCAAGTCTAATGCATGATTGGCCATATCTGCAGCAACTCCTCGACCATGCAACTTCCTGCAGTCGTCTTTACTTGGCCCAGGCAACTGAAGATGTTTATTTTTCAGTGCTGCCAGACAGAAAATGAAGAGACCAATAGAGAAAGTGCTATTTGTTTCACGGTCGAACTGCATTTGTGCAAGACATTGGGAGTGATGTTAACTTTGTGCGATAGTGTAGAACGGGAGATAGCGATGGAGGGAGTCATGGGAAAGCCTGGGTGCATCCCTGCACCTCTGAACAGTGATTGTCAGTGTTTGCAGTATTTCAGTGCTGTAGAACACTGACAGCACAAACATCAAAAGAAAGTTGGCCACAGACCCTTTAAGGAAACTGTCTGATAATGTGTCATGATTGACATCACCGGACCCGCTTCCTCTAATTGGGCCGGCAAATGCGCTGGGTGGGTTTAACAAGCCCTATCAACATAAATTCATTTTAGGCAGGATGGAGCCAGCATCACCCACCACAGACCTGCCGGGGTCAGGAAAATCCCAGCCTGAAATCGGGAGAGATGTAAAATAGGCTGTCGACTCAGCTGCAAAACAGATACACTGCTTTGAGTACTGTTGGGGAGGATGACTCATCAGGGGAGGGCAGCAGCAGCCAAGTTCATGGCACCGTAGGTGGCTCTGCTGCAAAGGAGGGCAGGAAAAAGATTGGGAGCGCGATAGTGATAGGGGATTCGATGGTGAGGGGAATAGATAGGCATTTCTGCAGCCGCAACCGAGACTCCAGGATGGTATGTTGCCTCCCTGGTGCAAGGGTCAAGGATGTCTCGGAGCGGGTGCAGGACATTCTGAAATGGGAGGGAAAACAGCCAGTTGTCGTGGTGCACATTGGTACCAACGACATAGGTAAAAAAAGGGATGAGGTCCTACGAAAAGAATTTAAGGAGCTAGGAGCTAAATTAAAAAGTAGGACCTCAAAAGTAGTAATCTCGGGATTGCTACCAGTGCCACGTGCTAGTCAGAGTAGGAATCGCAGGATAGTGCAGATGAATACATGGCTTGAGCAGTGGTGCAGCAGGGAGGGATTCAAATTCTTGGGGCATTGGAACCGGTTCTGGGGGAGGTGGGACCAGTACAAACCGGACGGTCTGCACCTGGGCAGGACCGGAACCAATGTCCTAGGGGGAGTGTTTGCTAGTGCCGTTGGGGAGGAGTTAAACTAATATTGCAGGGGGATGGGAACCTATGCAGGGAGACAGAGGGAGACAAAAATGAGGCAAAAGCAAAAGACAGAAAGGAGATGAGGAAAAGTGGAGGGCAGAGAAACCCAAGGCAAAGAACAAAAAGGGCCACTGTACAGCAAAATTCTAAAAGGACAAAGGGTGTTAAAAAAGCAAGCCTGAAGGCTGTGTGTCTTAATGCAAGGAGTATCCGCAATAAGGTGGATGAATTAACTGTGCAAATAGATGTTAACAAATATGATGTGATTGGGATTACGGAGACGTGGCTCCAGGATGATCAGGGCTGGGAACTCAACATCCAGGGGTATTCAACATTCAGGAAGGATAGAATAAAAGGAAAAGGAGGTGGGGTAGCATTGCTGGTTAAAGAGGAGATTAATGCAATAGTTAGGAAAGACATTAGCTTGGATGATGTGGAATCTATATGGGTAGAGCTGCAGAACACTAAAGGGCAAAAATCGTTAGTGGGAGTTGTGTACAGACCTCCAAACAGTAGTAGTGATGTTGGGGAGGGCATCAAACAGGAAATTAGGAGTGCATGCAATAAAAGTGCAGCAGTTATAATGGGTGACTTTAATATGCACATAGATTGGGCCAGCCAAACTGGAAGCAATACGATGGAGGAGGATTTCCTGGAGTGCATAAGGGATGGTTTTCTAGACCAATATGTCGAGGAACCAACTAGGGGGGAGGCCATCTTAGACTGGGTGTTGTGTAATGAGAGAGGATTAATTAGCAATCTCATTGTGCGAGGCCCCTTGGGGAAGAGTGACCATAATATGGTGGAATTCTGCATTAGGATGGAGAATGAAACAGTTAATTCAGAGACCATGGTCCAGACTTAAAGAAGGGTAACTTTGAAGGTATGAGGCACGAATTGGGTAGGATAGATTGGCGAATGATACTTAAGGGGTTGACTGTGGATGGGCAATGGCAGACATTTAGAGACCGCATGGATGAATTACAACAATTGTACATTCCTGTCTGGCGTAAAAATAAAAAAGGGAAGGTGGCTCAACCGTGGCTATCAAGGGAAATCAGGGATAGTATTAAAGCCAAGGAAATGGCATACAAATTGGCCAGAAATAGCAGCGAACCTGGGGACTGGGAGAAATTTAGAACTCAGCAGAGGAGGACAAAGGGTTTGATTAGGGCAGGGAAAATAGAGTACGAGAAGAAGCTTGCAGGGAACATTAAAGCGGATTGCAAAAGTTTCTATAGGTATGTAAAGAGAAAAAGGTTAGTAAAGACAAACGTAGGTCCCCTGCAGTCAGAATCAGGGGAAGTCATAACGGGGAACAAAGAAATGGCAAACCAATTGAACAAGTACTTTGGTTCAGTATTCACTAAGGAGGACACAAACAACCTTCCGGATATAAAAGTGGTCAGAGGGTCTAGTAAGGAGGAGGAACTGAGGGAAATCTGTATTAGTCGGGAAATTGTGTTGGGGAAATTGATGGGATTGAAGGCCGATAAATCCCCAGGGCCTGATGGACTGCATCCCAGAGTACTTAAGGAGGTGGCGTTGGAAATAGCGGATGCATTGACAGTCATTTTCCAACATTCCATTGACTCTGGATCAGTTCCTATCGAATGGAGGGTAGCCAATGTAACCCCACTTTTTAAAAAAGGAGGGAGAGAGAAAGCAGGGAATTATAGACCGGTCAGCCTGACCTCAGTAGTGGGTAAAATGATGGAATCAATTATTAAGGATGTCATAGCAGCGCATTTGGAAAATGGTGACATGATAGGTCCAAGTCAGCATGGATTTGTAAAAGGGAGATCATGCTTGACAAATCTTCTGGAATTTTTTGAGGATGTTTCCAATAAAGTGGACAAAGGAGTACCAGTTGATGTGGTATATTTGGACTTTCAGAAGGCTTTCGACAAGGTCCACACAGGAGATTAATGTGCAAAGTTAAAGCACATGGGATTGGGGGTAGTGTGCTGACGTGGATTGAGAACTGGTTGTCAGACAGGAAGCAAAGAGTAGGAGTAAATGGGTACTTTTCGGAATGGCAGGCAGTGACAAGTGGGGTACCGCAGGGTTCTGTGCTGGGGCCCCAGTTGTTTACATTGTACATTAATGATTTAGACGAGGGGATTAAATGTAGTATCTCCAAATTTGCGGATGACACTAAGTTGGGTGGCAGTGTGAGCTGCGAGGAGGATGCTATGAGGCTGCAGAGTGACTTGGATAGGTTAGGTGAGTGGGCAAATGCGTGGCAGATGAAGTATAATGTGGATAAATGTGATGTTATCCACTTTGGTGGTAAAAACAGAGAGACAGACTATTATCTGAATGGTGACAGATTAGGAAAAGGGAAGGTGCAACGAGACCTGGGTGTCATGGTACATCAGTCATTGAAGGTTGGCATGCAGGTACAGCAGGCGGTTAAGAAAGCAAATGGCATGTTGGCCTTCATAGCGAGGGGATTTGAGTACAGGGGCAGGGAGGTGTTGCTACAGTTGTACAGGGCCTTGGTGAGGCCACACCTGGAGTATTGTGTACAGTTTTGGTCTCCTAACTTGAGGAAGGACATTCTTGCTATTGAGGGAGTGCAGCGAAGATTCACCAGACTGATTCCCGGGATGATGGGACTGACCTATCAAGAAAGACTGGATCAACTGGGCTTGTATTCACTGGAGTTCAGAAGAGTGAGAGGGGACCTCATAGAAACGTTTAAAATTCTGACGGGTTTGGACAGGTTGGATGCAGGAAGAATGTTCCCAATGTTGGGGAAGTCCAGAACTAGAGGTCACAGTCTAAGGATAAGGGGTAAGCCATTTAGGACCGAGATAAGGAGAAACTTCTTCACCCAGAGAGTGGTGAACCTGTGGAATTCTCTACCACAGAAAGTAGTTGAGGCCAATTCACTAAATATATTCAAAAGGGAGTTAGATGAAGTCCTTACAACTCGGGGGATCAAGGGGTATGGCGTGAAAGCAGGAAGTGGGTACTGAAGTTGCATGTTCAGCCATGAACTCATTGAATGGCGGTGCAGGCTAGAAGGGCTGAATGGCCTGCTCCTGCACCTATTTTCTATGTTTCTATGTTTCTATGACTCACTATCACCTGTTTTACACTATCACAGCTGGTAAGTTCAGAATAACTCCATGAGACAGTGTTGTGAGCTCAAATCATTGTGACCTTGGTCTCTTTAATTTAAGTCCAAAGTGAGGAAGCAGCGTGGTGGACTGCCTTTTATACCTGCTTGCCCAGGGTGCACAGGTGACCCTTAGGTCTCCCACATCTGTGCCCCCTGGTGGCAAGTCTTTCACATTGGTGAGTTTGCATACATAACATCGCTCTCCCCCCAAAGTCTTGTGTACAAGTTATTTACAGGATGAGGCGATCTGGCGCTCTGCGTTTCCGGGTCGATCACCTGAGTTGAAGTCCTGGCATAGTTAAGTTGGGAAGATGATTGCTGCACGACAGTGCGGCTGGTCTGATCAGACCTTCGGGCATGGTGGCTTCATCCTCGTGGTTGACAGCGAGGTCAATTGCTGGTTGGGTGTGTGTTGGTGGATCATAGATGGTAAAGTCTTCTTCAAGTCGTTGTCAGTGAATCGCAGTTTTGTCTGATCCAAGTGCTTTCTGCACTTTTGCCCATTCAACGGTTTAACAACAAATACTCTATTCCCCTCCTTGGTTAAAACAGTGCCAGCAATCCATTTATGACCATGAGCGTAATTGAGAACAAACACAGGATCATTAACCTCAATGTCACGCGATACAGCCGTGCGATCGTGGTACATGTTATGCCGGTGTCGCCGGGTTTCTACGTGATCATTGAGATCCGATTGGACTAAAGAGAGAATGGTTTGAGTGCTCCCTTCATTAGCAATTCTGCAGGGGGATCTCCAATGAGCAAGTGAGGGCGCGCCTGGTAGCTGAGTAGGACCCGAGATAACTGGGTCTGCAAGGAGCTGTCTATTACCCGTTTCAAGCTCTGCTTGATGGTTTGGATTGCCCGTTGGATGCGGGCTTAAATATGCAGATCTGAAATGCTTAATGCCATTGTGGGACATAAACTCGTTGAATTCTGAGCTGGTGAACCACGATCCATTGTCACTAACAAGGACGTCGGGCAAACCATGGGTGGCAAACATGGCCCTGGGGCTTTCAATGGTGGCAGTGGACATACATGATGACATTATTATACATTCAATCCATTTAGAGTAAGTGTCCACTGCTACTAGAAACATCTTTCCTAGAAAAGGGCCGGCAAAATCTAAGTGGACCCTGGACCACGGTTTGGAGGGCCATGACCACAGACTCAGTGGGTCCTCCCTGGGTGCATTGCTCAACTGTGAACAAGTGTTGCATTGGTATACGCATGACTCCAATTTGGAATCAATGCCGGGCCACTAAATGTGCGACCTGGCGATAGCCTTCATCATGACTATGCCTGGGTGGGTATTGTGTAGGTCATGTATAAACGTTTCCCTGCCTTTTTTTGGCAAAACCACGTGATTCCCTCATAGAAGACAATCTGATTGGATGGACAATTCATCTTTACGTCGGTGGAATGGCTTAATTTCATCATTCCCCGGGAACCACCGACCAGCTCCCATTAAGGATGCAGCTTTTTACTAGTGATAGCACAGGGTCTTGGCTAGTCCAGGTCCTGATCTGGTGAGTCCTGACGGTTGAGTCCTCGCTCTCAAAAGCATCCATTATCAGAAGCAAGTCTGCGGGTTGCGGCATTTCCACCCCAGTGGTGGGCAATGGTAGCCGACTGAGGGCGTCATCGCAGTTCTCAGTGCCTGGTCTGTGGCGGATTACACAGTCATATGCCGACAATGTTAGTGCCCATCTTTGGATGCGGGACGAAGCATTGGTGTTGATACCTTTGCTTTCTGAGAGCAGTGAAGTAAGCGGTTTGTGATCGGTTTCGAGCTCGAACCGGAGACCAAATAGGTATTGGTGCATTTTCTTAACTCAGTATACACATGCTAATGCTTCTTTCTCAACCATACTGTAGGGTCTTGCAGCCTTGCATAAACTTCTGGACGCATATGCAACCGGTTGCAGTTTGCCTGACACATTTGCTTGCTGTAACACACGACCGACGCTGTATGACGTCGCATCACAAGTTAGTACTAAACGTTTACATGGGTCATACAATGCAAGTAACTTGTTAGAACACAGCAGGTTTCTGACCTTATTAAAGGCTGTCTCTTCAGATTTAACCCAAACCCAGTCATCACCCCTGCGTAGCAATAAATGCAATGATTCCAGCAAAGTGCTCAACCTCGGTAGAAAGTTATCAAAATAGTTGAGAAGTCCCAGGAATGAATGTAGCTCCATCAAATTCTGTGGTCTGGGTGCATTCTTGATGGCCTCCGTCTTGGAGTCCATCGGTCTGATGCCGCCTGCCGCAATCTTTCTCCCCAGAAATTCGACCTCTGGCGCCAGGAAAATACACTTGGAGCGTTTCAACCTGAGTCCCATTCTGTTCAGTCGCTTTAGAACCACTTCCATGTTGTGCAAGTGTTCAGTGGTGTTGCAACCAGTGATCAAGATGTCGTCTTGGAGCACCCCAGTGCATGGAACCAATTTCAGCTGATGCTTCATGTTCCTCTGGAAGATGGCCACAGCCGAGCGAATCCCAAACGGGCATCTGTGGTACACGAACAGTCCTTTGTGCGTGTTGATGTACGTAAATTTCTTGGTTCAGCCAGCTCCTGTGTCATGTAAGCAGAGGTTAGATCTAGCTTGGTGAATGACTTTCCCCCTGCTAGGGTTGCGAATAGGTCCTCCGCTTTAGGACGTGGATACTGGTCCTGTAACGAGACTCGGTTGATTGTTACCTTGTAGTCCCCGCAGATTCTGATCGTCCCGTCACTCTTTAGCACCGGCACTATTAGACTGGCCCACTCATTGAACTCGACTGGTGATATGATTCCCTCTCATTGAAGTCTGTCCAGCTCGATCTCTACTTTCTCTTGCATCATATATGGGTCAGCTCGGGCTTTGTGATGAACGGGCCGTGCCCCAGGAACAAGATGGATCTGCACCTTGGCGTCTGTAAATTTGCCGATGTCTGGCTCAAGTAACACTGAGAATTTGTTTAGCACCTGGGCGCATGAGGCGTCATCCACTGAAGACAGTGCTTTGATGTCGACCCAGTTCCATCGGATCTTTCCTAGCCAGCTTCTGCCGAACAGGGTTGGGTCATCGCCTGGTACAATCCATAGTGGTAAATCATGCACCATTCCGTCGTACGATATTTTCACTGCTGCACTGCTGATAACAGGTATGAGTTATTTGGTGTAAGTGTGCAGCGTTGTGTGGATTGGGCTCAGTTTTGGCCTCTGTGCCTTGTTGCCCCACAGTTTCTCAAAAGCCTTCTGGCTGATGATTGATTGTCTCGCCCCCATGTCCAATTTCATGGAGACTGGAGTGCCGTTAATGTTAAAAATTAAACTTATCAGAGGGCTTTTGGTGGTAAAGGTGTGTACCCCATACACTTGCTCGTCATCCTCAGGTTGAGTAGCCTCTCCTGCTCGTTCAACGTGATCCGCACTAGATCGGTCGTCCTCTGCTGACTCTGCCACGTGGTGAGTCAGAGGTCGTTTGCTGGAGGTGCCCCATTGTTTCACAGCCCTTGCACACATAGTGCTTGAATCAACATTGATGGGCTCTATGACTACCCCCACTGCGCCAACATGGTGTTAATGGATACGCATTCACACCCCACAGCGGCCTCTGAGTCACCGAAGGCCTGGCCTCTGCGGTCATGTAGGCCCTGCCATGTACAGTTTTGCCTGCTGAAGGCATTATTTTATTCACAGTACTTGCCGGTGAGCTTCGATGCTGTGAAGATATCTGTTTCGTGTTGTCGCCTGTGGATATGAAATCTGGGCTATCGTGATGGCCTTGCTCAGATCTAGGGATTCGGCAGACAGCAGTTTGTGAAGAATGACTTCGTGACCGATTCCAAGCACGAAAAGGTCCCGTAACATTTCCCCCAAAGATCCGGCAAATTCGCACTGCCCCGCAAGGCGTCTTAGGCGGGCAACAAAGCTCGCCACGTTCTGGCCCTCGGAGCGATGGAGCGTGTAAAAGCGACACCTGGCCATTAGGATGCTCTTCTTCGGCTTAAGGTGTTCCCGAACCAGCGTGCACAGCTCTGTGTAAGCCTTGCCCGTTGTTTTTGACCGGTGCCAGCAGATTTTTGCCGAGTCTATGGGCCCAAGTTTCCACGTGATTTGCGCCTGATTTTTAGGAGCAACTGGTGGAGAACGGACTATCTTAGAAATCGCAATTCTCCACATTTTTTTTTCTGCAGTTCTAGTCAGGTAGAACAGTTCTACTTTGGAACAGAAATTTTTCTTCAAAAGGGGGCGTGTCCGGCCACTGACGCCTGATTTGAAAGTTTCCACAGTGAAAACGTACTCCAAACTAACTTAGAATGGAGCAAGTGAAGATTTTTGTAGAACTGAAAAAACCTGTTCTACACATTAAAAAATCAGGCGCAGGTTACAAATTAGGCGTCCAGAACGAGGTGGGGGGGGGAAGGGAAGTCATTAAATTCGACAATAAATCCTTATTTATACTTCTACAAATATTATACAAATAAATCTAACCTGAATAAACATTTAATAAACCATGTTCCTACCTGTGTGGAGGCACGGAGGATGCTGCAGTCAGCCTGAGGCGCCCGTTCTTCCCGCGAGGGGCGGGGGGGAGGCGCCCGTTCTTCCCGCGGTGGGGGGGGGTGGTGGCGCCCATTCTTCCGCAGGGGGGGAGGGAGATGAGGCGCCCGTTCATTCCCGCGTGGGGGGGGGAGGAGGCGCCCGTTCATTCCCGCGTGGGGGGGGGGAGGAGGCGCCCGTTCTTCCCGCGGGGGGGGAGGAGGCGCCCGTTATTCCCGCGGAGGGGGGAGGGAGAGGAGGCGCCGTTCTTTCCCGCGGGAGGGGGAGGGAGAGGAGACGCCCGTTCTTTGCCGCGGGGGGGGGGAAGGAGAGGAGGCGCCCGTTCTTTCCCGCGGGGGGGGGGGGAGGAGGCGCCCGTTCTTCCTGCGGAGGGGGGAGGGAGAGGAGGCGCCCGTTCTTTCCCGCGGAGGGGGGAGGGAGAGGAGGCGCCCGTTCATTCCCGCGGGGGGGGGAGGAGGCGCCCGTTCTTCTCGCGGGGGGGGAGGAGGAGGCGCCCGTTCTTCCCACGGCATGGGGAGGAGGCGTCCATTCGTCCCGCGGGGGACGGGGGGGGAGAGGAGGCGCCTGTTCTTCCCGTGGGGGGGGGGAGGAGGCGCCCGTTCTTCCCTGGGGGGGGGGAAGGAGACAGTGAGAAGGCTGCAAGTGCTGATGTGCTGATGGCAATGTGCTTTTATAAAAAAAATGTTCAAAAATTAAACAGCTACAAAGAAACATAGAAATATAGAAACATAGAAAATAGGTGCAGGAGCAGGCCATTCAGCCCTTCTAGCCTGCACCGCCATTCAATGAGTTCATGGCTGAACATGAAACTTCAGTACCCCCTTCCTGCTTTCTCGCCATAACCCTTGATCCCCCGAGTAGTAAGGACTTCATCTAACTCCCTTTTGAATATATTTAGTGAATTGGCCTCAACTACTTTCTGTGGTAGAGAATTCCACAGGTTCACCACTCTCTGGGTGAAGAAGTTTCTCCTCACCTCGGTCCTAAATGGCTTACCCCTTATCCTCAGACTGTGACCCCTGGTTCTGGACTTCCCCAACATTGGGAACATTCTTCCTGCATCTAACCTGTCTAAACCCGTCAGAATTTTAAACGTTTCTATGAGGTCCCCTCTCATTCTTCTGAACTCCAGTGAATACAAGCCCAGTTGATCCAGTCTTTCTTGATAAGTCAGTCCCGCCATCCCGGGAATCAGTCTGGTGAATCTTCGCTGCACTCCCTCAATAGCAAGAATGTCCTTCCTCAAGTTAGGAGACCAAAACTGTACACAATACTCCAGGTGTGGCCTCACCAAGGCCCTGTACAACTGTAGCAACACCTCCCTGCCCCTGTATTCAAATCCCCTCGCTATGAAGGCCAACATGCCATTTGCTTTCTTAACCGCCTGCTGTACCTGCATGCTAACCTTCAATGACTGATGTACCATGACACCCAGGTCTCGTTGCACCTTCCCTTTTCCTAATCTGTCACCATTCAGATAATAGTCTGTCTCTCTGTTTTTACCACCAAAGTGGATAACCTCACATTTATCTACATTATACTTCATCTGCCATGCATTTGCCCACTCACCTAACCTATCCAAGTCACTCTGCAGCCTCATAGCATCCTCCTCGCAGCTCACACTGCCACCCAACTTAGTGTCATCCGCAAATTTGGAGATACTGCATTTAATCCCCTCGTCTAAATCATTAATGTACAATGTAAACAGCTGGGGCCCCAGCACAGAACCTTGCGGCACCCCACTAGTCACTGCCTGCCATTCTGAAAAGTACCCGTTTACTCCTACTCTTTGCTTCCTGTCTGACAACCAGTTCTCAATCCACGTCAGCACACTACCCCCAATCCCATGTGCTTTAACTTTGCACATTAATCTCTTTGTGGGACCTTGTCGAAAGCCTTCTGAAAGTCCAAATATACCACATCAACTGGTTCTCCTTTGTCCACTTTACTGGAAACATCCTCAAAAAATTCCAGAAGATTTGTCAAGCATGATTTCCCTTTCACAAATCCATGCTGACTTGGACCTATCATGTCACCATTTTCAGATGCACTGCTATGACATCCTTAATAATTGATTCCATCATTTTACCCACTACTGAGGTCAGGCTGACCGGTCTATAATTCCCTGTTTTCTCTCTCCCTCCTTTTTTAAAAAGTGGGGTTACATTGGCTACCCTCCACTCCATAGGAACTGATCCAGAGTCAATGGAATGTTGGAAAATGACTGTCAATGCATCCGCTATTTCCAAGGCCACCTCCTTAAGTACTCTGGGATGCAGTCCTTCAGGCCCTGGGGATTTATCGGCCTTCAATCCCATCAATTTCCCCAACACAATTTCCCGACTAATAAAGATTTCCCTCAGTTCCCCCTCCTTACTATACCCTCTGACCCCTTTTATATTCGGAAGGTTGTTTGTATCCTCCTTAGTGAATACCGAACCAAAGTACTTGTTCAATTGGTCTGCCATTTCTTTGTTCCCCGTTATGTAGTTATGAACTACAAAAATGGCCGAGTGCCAATGTTTTTTTCACACTGCGCGTGCGCGAACACTCCAACACGCACGCGCAGCGTTGCCGGCAGGAAAAAACCTAACTGAAATAGTACCCGCCCCCTCCCACTTACAAAATCGGCGCGAGTGTAGGCTCCGCCCCCCTGGGCACCGCGCCAGTCAGACAAGGAGCTGCAGGGCTCTCCAGAATCGCGATTTATTTTTTTTAGGCGTCGTTTTTGGCGCGAAAAACGGGTGCCCAGCTCGGAGGGGCGCCCGTTTTTTATCCTGTGGAAACTTGGGCCCTATATATCGAAGACCCACATACGGTGAGGAGAATCGCCCTGCGCTTGACCGCCGTATCAGTCTTGTCCAGTTCGTTGGCCACGAAGTACTGGTCGAGACAAAGTCTTCCCAATCATCATCCTCAACAAATCTTTCAAGAATACCAATGGCAGCCATTACTGTGTGAATGTTCGTGATCTGTAACTCGTTGGCAGTTATTAAGTTCAGAATAACGCCACAAGACTGTGTTGTGAGCTCAAATCATTGTGACCTTGGACTCTTTAATGTAACTCCAAAGTGAGGAAGCAGTGTGGTGGATTGCCTTTTATACCTGCTTGCCCAGGGTGCACACTTAGGTCTCCCACAGGTGTGCCCCCTGGTGGCAAGTCTTACATATTGGTGAGGTTTGCATACATAACAGCAACAAGTCAACATCTATTCCATGAACCTTTCTAGCCTTTCTTGGGTCTGGCCCTAATCTTGGAATTTGTCATTCAGCGGTAACTATCTGGGTTTCACCCGACAATTAGAATGTTAATCTATAGCTCTTCAGCTTCTTTCGAGGATTCTACGTCGTATGTCTTTTCCACTCCACGAACCACAAACTCTTGCTGAGCCTGAGGAAGGCCAAGTGTGTACATTAAAAATCACTATTAAAACCTGGCCAGAGACTGAAGTGTATTTGAATCAGCCCAGGCTTGTATCCCTCACGTCCTGTCAAATCACAGTTTGGTGTCTGTTTAATAAATCCTTCAGAAATGACAACTCACATTGTTCTGTCGCATCTATGCTCTGTCTGACTTGAGAGTGCTTGATCCTAACATGGGGTGACAATAGTGGTAAGATGTTTTTCATTCATCAGCACCGGCACCCTGCACCTGATGAATATGAATCATAGAATCACACAGCATAAGAGGCCATTCAGCCCATCGTGCCTGTGCCGGCTCTTTGAAAGAGCTATCCAATTAGTCCCACTCCCCTGCCTTTTCCCCACAGCCCAACAGGATATACAGTTTACATTCCTATTTGGTGAATGTTTATGTTCAGCGACAATGTCATTGTAGGGCAATGGAAAATGTGTACACTTCTTATGTACACACTCTGCATCAAGGAATATAACATGATATAACATGAGTTGGATACATCATAAAGCCTCCGATGCTCTGCCTTAGCAATGTGGAAAGATTAGGGCTGATTTTAACTCGATCCACAATGCAGAAATGGGATACCACCAGCGCTAAAAATGGAGCATGTCACTTACCGCCTGGTTCCCTCTCTGATCTCGTCTGCTGCCATTTTGCCCAGGGCCTTCACACGAGTGGCCCAGGCAGGAGTCTCATTAACTTATGCAAATCGGGGTCCTGTGACTTACATACGGCCCAATTGTGATTTCACGCACGTTTCTCCAATTTGTGACGAGCAGCACTTAAAGGGCCCACTGGAGGTCAATCACAAAACGCCCCAGGAAACATTTAATTTTTGGGGCGAGGGAGCAGGAGTGGAATGTCTTGGGATTACCAAAAACAACTGGGCTGCTGCTGGCCTGTCTGAGGACCCCCAAGGATTGCCTCCAGCCACTCACCCCCTTCCCAAGCTCCAACTATTGCCCAACGCAGTGAGGCCACCCTATCAGAAGCGGCGAGCTACAGCAGGGCCTGTCCTCTGCCAAGAGTTACAATCGGCCCTCTCATAGTGGAAGCTTTCTTACCCTCACTATTTCCAGCAAAGTTGTAAATACATTTTAAAATAATCGGCTGATAGTTTCAGAGGAGATCTTCCCATTGCATTTATGTTGTTGCTGCTAACTCATAGTAGCCAGAGGAAACCACCCCCTAACGTGCGTAAAAAAGAAATATTTATTGTTTTACTCTCCTTTACAATAAGATAAATTATCCATTAAACTGCATGGCACAAAGAATTTATTTATCACTATTTGTTTGTAAACTTTGTGCTCATCCAGGTGAGGGCTGTTGATCATTAAAATGAAAGAAAAATTGCGGATGCTGGAAATCTGAAATAAAAACAGAAAAGTTCACGGACCTCAAACTGTTACGTATGGAGAAAGAGTCAGACTGAACACTGTGAGCTCAAAGTAACATGTGACCTTAGTTTTTTATTGCAGGTCTCCAGAGTGCTTCTCCAACCTGTGAAGCCTTCTGAAATACCTGCGCTCCCAATGGATTATGGGATCCCTTGGGACTCCAGGGGATGAACACTCTGTGGCTGTACAGAGTAAATACAAGTTTACATATATAACAACAATACCCCCGCAAAGTCAATAGTGTAACTATTTACAATGTGAGTCGATCTGGGGCCCTTCTTGCCCTGGTTGATCATCTCGGTGTGAAAGCTGGTATTGTTGATCATTTGTTGGGCCCTCGCTGGGCTGCTGTGCAGCTGGCCTTGCTGGGCTGCCTGGTGTGTTGGGCCCTGCTGGGCTGCTGTGGATGATGAGTTCTGCTTCATGGTCAACCATGGAGCCGGTTGCCACTGGTGTGTGTGTTGAGGGATCAGAAAAGGTAGGGTCCAACGTGGGTTTCTCAGGATAGTCCGTGAATCTGAGTTTGATTTGGTCCAAGTGTTTCCGGTGAATGAGTCCATTTGAAAGTTTGACCCGAAACACCCTGCTCCCCTCCTTGGCCATGACACTTGGGACCTTGTCTATAATTCAATACAAATACAGGATCATTGATTTCAATCTCAAGTGACACATTTGCGCTATCATGGTATGCACTTTGTTGAAGCTGCCTGCTCTCTACCTGTTCATGTAGATCAGGGTGAACTAACGAGAGCCTTGTCTTAAGTGCTCTTTTCATGAGCAGTTCAGCAGGTGGGATCCCAGTGAGCGAGTGGGGTCTCATGCGGTAGCTAAGCAGGATATGGATAGGCGAGTCTGCAGTGAGCCTTCAGAACCAGAACCAATGTCCTGGGGGGGTGTTTGCTAGTGCTGTTGGGGAGGAGTTAATCTAACATGGCAGGGGGATGGGAACCTATGCAGGGAGACAGATGGAAATCAAATGGAGGCAGAAGCTAAAGATAGAAAGGAGAATAGTAAAAGTGGAGGGCAGAGAAACCCAAGGCAAAAAACAAAAAGGGCCACATTACAGCAAAATTCTAAAGGGGCAAAGTGTGTTAAAAAGACAAGCCTGAAGGCTCTGTGCCTCAATGCGAGGAGTATTCGGAATAAGGTGGACAAATTAACTGCGCAGACAGCAGTTAAAGGATATGATGTAATTGGCATTGCGGAGACACGGCTCCAGGGTGACCAAGGCTGGGAACTCAACATCCAGGAGTATTCAACAATTAGGAAGGATAGACAGAGAGAAAAAGGAGGCTGGGTGGCGTAGCTGGTTAAAGAGAAAATTAATGCAATAGCAAGGAGGGACATTAGCCGAGATGATGTGGAATCAGTATGGGTGGAGCTGCGGAATACCAAAGGGCAGAAACGCTAGTGGGAGTTGTGTACAGACCACCAAACAGTAGTAGTGAGTTTGGGGACATCATCAGACAAGAAATAAGGGACATGTGTAATAAAGGTACAGCAGTTATCATGAGCGACTTTAATCTACATATTGATTGGGCTAACCAAACTGGTAGTAATATGGTGGAGGAGGATTTCCTGGAGTGTATTAGGGATGGTTTTCGAGACCAATATTTTGAGGAACCAACTTGAGAGCTGGCCATCCCAGACTGGATGAAGTGTAATGAGAAGGGACTAATTAGCAATCTTGTTGTACGAGGCCCCTTGGGGAAGAGTGACCATAATATGGTAGAATTCTTTATTAAGATGGAGAGTGACACAGTTAATTCGGAAACTAGGGTCCTGAACTTAAGGAAAGGTAACTTCGACGGTATGAGGTATGAATTGGCTAAAATAGACTGGCAAAGGATACTTAAAGGGTTGATGGTGGATAAGTAATGGCAAACATTTAAAGATCACATGGATGAACATCAGCAATTGTACATCCCTGTCTGGAGTAAAAATGGTTAACAAGG
Source organism: Pristiophorus japonicus (assembly GCF_044704955.1). Lineage (NCBI taxonomy): Eukaryota > Metazoa > Chordata > Chondrichthyes > Pristiophoridae > Pristiophorus > Pristiophorus japonicus. Next base: position 35,332,540 of record NC_091977.1, read on the forward strand.
GAACTTAAGGATCGTGCTAAAACCAAGGAAGAGGCATATAAATTGGCTAGAAAAAGTAACAAACCTGAGGACTTGGAGAAATTTAGAATTCAACAGAGAAGGATTAAGGGTTTAATTTAGAGGGGGAAAATAGATTACGAGAGGAAGCTTGCAGTGAACATAAAAACTGACTGCAAAAGCTTCGATAAATTTGAGAAGAGAAAAAGATTAGTGAAGAAAAACATAGGTCCCTTGCAGTCGGATTCAGATGAATTTATAATGGAGAACAAAGTAATGGCAGACCAATTGAACAAATACTTCGGTTCTGTCTTCACGAAGGAAGACACGCATAACCTTACGGATGTACTAGGGGACAGTGGGTCTAGTGAGAAGGAGGAACTGAAGGATATTCTTATTAAGCGGGAAATTGTGTTAGGGAAATTGATGGGATTGATGGGATTGATGGTCGATAAATCCCTGGGGCCTGATAGTCTGCATCCCAGAGTACTTAAGGAAGTGGCCCTAGAAATAGTGGATGCATTGGTGATCATTTTCCTGACTCTAGATCAGTTCCTATGGACTGGAGGGTAGCTAATGTAACACCACTTTTTATAAAAGGAGGGAGAGAGAATACGGGTAATTATAGACCGGTTAGTCTGACATCAGTAGTGGGGAAAATGTTGAAATCAATCATTAAAGATGAAGTGCATTTGGAAAGCAGTGACAGGATCGGTCCAAGTTAGCATGGATTTATGAAAGGGAAATCATGCTTGACAAATCTTCTGGAATTTATTGAGGTTGTAACTAGTAGAGCGGACAAGGGAGAACCAATGGATGTGGTCTATTTGGACTTTCAAAAGGCTTTTTCAAGCTCCCGCACAAGAGATTGGTGTGCAAAGTCAAAGCGCATGGTATTGGAGGTAATGTACTGACGTGGATAGTGAACTGGTTGGCAGGCAGGAAGCAGAGAGTCGGGATAAACGGGTCCTTTTCAGAATGGCAGGCAGTGACTGGTGAAGTGTCGCAGGGCTCAGTGCTGGGACCCCAGCTCTTTACAATATACATTAACGATTTGCATGAAGGAATTGAGTGTAATATCTCCAAGTTTGCAGATGACACTAAACTGGGTGGCGGTGTGAGCTGTGAGGACGCTAAGAGGCTGCAGGTTGACTTGGACAGGTTAGGTGAGTGGGCAAATGTATGGCAGATGCAGTATAAAGTGGATAAATGTGAAGTTATCCATTTTGGGGGCAAAAGCACGAAGGCAGAATATTATCTTAACTGCGGCAGATTAGGAAAAGGGGAGGTGCAGCGAGATCTGGGTGACACGGTTCATCAGTCATTGAAGGTTGGCATGCAGGTACAACAGGTGGTGAAGAAGGCAAATGGTATGCCGGCCTTCATAGCGAGGGGATTTGAGTATAGGAGCAGGGAGGTCTTACTGCAGTTGTACAGGGCCTTAGTGAGGCCTCACCTGGAATATTGTGTTCAGTTTTGGTCTCCTAATCTGAGGAAGGACGTTCTTGCTATTGAGGGAGTGCAGCGAAGATTCACCAGACTGATTCCCGGGATGGCAGGACTGACATATGAGGAGAGACTGGATCAACTGGGCCTTCATTCACTGGAGTTTAGAAAGATGAGAGGGGATCTCATAGAAATGTATAAGATTCTGACGGGATTGGACAGGTTAGATGCGGGAAGAATGTTCCCGATGTTGGGGAAGTCCAGAACCAGGGACATAGACTTAGGATAAGGGGTAGACCATTTAGGACTGAGATGAGGAGAAACTTCTTCACTCAGAGAGTTGCTAACCTGTCGAATTCCCTGCCACAGAGATTTGTTGAAGCCAGTTCATTGGATATATTCAAGAGGGAGTTAGATATGGCCCTTACGGCAAAGGCGATCAAGGAGTATGGAGAGAAAGCAGGAAAAGGGAACTGAGGGAATGATCAGCCATGATCTTATTGAATGGTGGTGCAGACTCGAAGGGCCGAATGGCCTACTCCTGCACCTATTTTTTATGTTTCTATGTTTTTATGTTTCAGTTACCCTCTTCAAGCCTTGCTTGATGGTTTGCACTGCTCTCTCTGCCTGACCATTGGACGCTGGTTTAAACGAGGCAGATGTGACATGTTTCATCGTGTTATGGGTCATGAATTCTTTGAACTCAGCACCAGTAAAACATGGCCCGTTGTCGCTCACCAGGGCATCGGGTATGCCGTGTGTGGCAAACATGGCCCACAAGCTTTCAGTAGTGGCAGCGGACGTGCTAGCCGACATTATCTCACATTCAATCCACTTGGAATACGCGTTTACAACCACAAGGAACATCTTACCCAAGAACGGGCCTGCATAGTCGACGCGTACCCGAGACCACAGTTTGCAAGGTTAAGACCATAAACTTATCGGCGCCTCCCTGGGTACATTGCTTAACTCGAGCATGTATTGCATCTGTGAACGCAGGACTCTAAGTCCGCATCGATACCGGGTCACCATACGTGGGATCTGGCTATCGCTTTCATCATTACGATGTCTGGGTCGGACCAGCTCCCATGAAGCACACAGCTTTTGACTCGAGATAATAAGGGGTCCTGGCTTGTCCAGGTTTTAATCTGCCAGGCAGTGACGGGTAATTGCTCACTCTCAAATGCTTCCATAACCATGGCTAGATCTGCGGGCTGCGCCATTTCCACCCCCGTGGTGGGCAATGGCAGCCTGCTGAGAGCATCAGCGCAGTTTTCTGTGGTGGATGCATAGATGTATACGGACAATGTGAGCGCCCATCTCTGGATGTGGGCTGATGTGTTGGTATTCATCCCTTTACTCTCGGAAAACAGGGATATAAGTGGCTTATGGTCAGTTTCCAATTCGAATTTTAGCCCAAACTGGTATTGATGCATTTTCTTTACCCCATAGACACACGCTAACGCTTCTTTCTCAATCATGCTGTAGGCTCTCTCAGCATTAGACAGACTCCTGGATGCATAAGCAACCATTGGAGTTTCCCGAAATCATTAGCTTGTTGCAATACACACTCGACACCATATGACGACGCATCATATGCTAGTACCAAACGCTTACATGGATCATACAACACAAGCAATTTGTTTGAGCATAACAATTTTCTCTCTTTTACAAAGGCATTTTCTTGGCTTTTGCTCCAAACTCATTCATTCCCTTTACATAGTAAGACATGCAGTGGTTCTAACAGTGTGCTGAGACCCAGTTAGAAGTTAGCAAAGTAGTTCAGGAGTCCCAGAAACGACCACAGCTCCATCATGTTCTGTGGCCGCGATTCCTTCTCAATTGCCTCCGTCTTCACATTGGTGGGCTTGATGCCGTCCACCATAATCCTCCTTCCCAAGAACTCCACTTCAGGCGCCAGGAAAACGCACTTCGAGCGTTTTAACTTGAGTCCCACACAGTTGAGTCAATTAAAAACCTCCTCCACGTTCTGCAGATGCTTGACTGTGTTCCGACTTGTGGCCAAGATGTCATCCTGGAAGGTCACTGTGTGGGGGACCGACTTCAGTAAACTTTCCATGTTTCTCTGGAATATTGCCGCCACTGATCCAAACGGACATCTGTTATGAACAAAACGACCTTTGTGCATGTTGATGCAGGTGAGTGCCTTCGATGATTCCTCCAGTTCCTGCATCATGTAGGCTGAAGTCAGATCCAGCTTCGTGAACGTCTTTCCTCCCGACAGCGTTGCAAAGAGGTTGTCAGCCTTTGGTAGTGGGTATTGGTCCTGCAGGGAGAAACGATTGATAGTTACATTGTAATCGCCACAGATTCTGACGGTGACGTCTCCCTTGAAACATAGAAACATAGAAACATAGAAAATAGGTGCAGGAGTAGGCCATTCAGCCCTTCGAACAATGAGTTCATGGCTGAACATGTAACTTCAGTACCCCATTCCTGCTTTCTCGCCATACCCCTTGATCCCCCGAGTAGTAAGGACTACTTCTAACTCCTTTTTGAATATATTTAGTGAATGGGCCTCAACAACTTTCTGTGGTAGAGAATTCCACAGGTTCACCACTCTCTGGGTGAAGAAGTTTCTCCTCATCTCGGTCCTAAATGGCATACCCCTTATCCTTAGGCTTTGACCCCTGGTTCTGGACTTCCCCAACATTGGGAATATTCTTCCTGCATCTAACCTGTCTAAACCCAACAGAATTTTAAACATTTCTATGAGATCCCCTCTCATTCTTCTGAACTCCAGTGAATACAAGCCCAGTTGATCCAGTCTTTCTTGATATGTCAGTCCCGCCATCCTGGGAATCAGTCTGGTGAACCTTCGCTGCACTCCCTCAATAGCAAGAATGTCCTTCCTCAAGTTAGGAGACCAAACCTGTACACAATACTCCAGGTGTGGCCTCACGAAGGCGCTGTACAACTGTCGTAACACCTCTCTGCCCCTGTACTCAAATTCCCTCGCTATGAAGGCCAACATGCCATTTGCTTTCTTAACCACCTGCTGTACCTGCATGCCAACCTTCAATGACTGATGTACCATGACACCCAGGTCTCGTTGCACCTCCCCTTTTCCTAATCTGTCACCATTCAGATAATAGTCTGTCTCTGTTTTTACCACCAAAATGGATAACCTCACATTTATCCACATTATACTTCATCTGCCATGCATTTGCCCACTCACCTAACCTATCCAAGTCACTCTGCAGCCTCATAGCATCCTCCTCGTAGCTCACACTGCCACCCAACTTAGTGTCATCCGCAAATTTGGAGATACTACATTTAATCCCCTCGTCTAAATCATTAATGTACAGTGTAAACAGCTGGGGCCCCAGCACAGAACCTTGCGGTACCCCACTAGTCACTGCCTGCCATTCTGAAAAGTAGCCATTTACTCCTACTCTTTGCTTCCTGTCTGACAACGAGTTCTCAATCCACGTCAGCACACTACCCCCAATCCCATGTGCTTTAACTTTGCACATTAATCTCATGTGTGGGACCTTGTCGAAAGCCTTCTGAAAGTCCAAATATACCACATCAACTGGTTCTCCCTTGTCCACTCTACTGGAAACATCCTCAAAAAATTCCAGAAGATTTGTCAAGCATGATTTCCCTTTCACAAATCCATGCTGACTTGGACCTATCATGTCACCTCTTTCCAAATGCGCTGCTATGACATCCTTAATAATTGATTCCATCATTTTACTCACTACCGATGTCAGGCTGACCGGTCTATAATTCCCTGTTTTCTCTCTCCCTCCTTTTTTAAAAAGTGGGGTTACATTGGCTACCCTCCACTCGATAGGAACTGATCCAGAGTCAATGGAATGTTGGAAAATGACTGTCAATGCATCTGTTATTTCCAAGGCCACCTCCTTAAGTACTCTGGGATGCAGTCTATCAGGCCCTGGGGATTTATCGGCCTTCAATCCCATCAATTTCCCCAGCACAATTTCCCGACTAATAAGGATTTCCCTCAGTTCCTCCTTCTAACTAGACCCTCTGACCCCTTTTATATCCGGAAGGTTGTTTGTGTCCTTCTTCGTGAATATCGAACCAAAGTACTTGTTCAATTGGTCTGCCATTTTTTTGTTCCCCGTTATAACTTCCCCTGATTCTGACTGCAGGGGACCTACGTTTGTCTTCACTAACCTTTTTCTCTTTACATATCTATAGAAGCTTTTGCAGTCCGTCTTAATGTTCCCTGCAAGCTTCCTCTCGTACTCTATTTTCCCTGCCCTAATCAAACCTTTTTTCCTCCTCTGCTGAGTTCTAAATTTCTCCCAGTCCCCAGGTTCGCTGCTATTTCTGGGACGATAGGACTGGCCCACTTGTTGAACTCGATCGTTGATCTGATGCTCTCACTTTGCAGCCGGTCTAGTTCAATCTCTACCCTTTCTCTCATCATGTAGGGTACTGCTCTCGCTTTGTGATGGATCGGTCACGCCACCTGAATGAGGTGGATCTGCACTTTTGCTCCTTGGAATTTCCCGATGCTTGGTTCGAACAGCGAAGGAAATTTGTTTAAGACCTGCGCACACGAAGTTTCGTCAGTGACTGATAGCGCTCGGACATTGTCCCAGTTCCAGCGTATCTTTCCAACCAGCTCTTGCCGAGCAGTGTGGGACCTTCGCCTGGTTCCACCCAGAGTGGTAGCTTGTGCACCACTCCATCATAGGAGACCTTTACGGTAGCACTTCCGATTACAGGAATCAGTTCTTTTGTGTAAGTTATTAGTTTCATGCGAATTGGACTTGAGGCCTTGTTGCACCACAATCTTTCGAAAGTCTTTTTGCCCATGATGGACTGGCTCACGCCCGTGTCCAGCTCCATTGACACCGGGAGTCCATTTAGTTCAACATTCAGCATTATTGGGGGACAATTTGTGGTGAATGTGTGCACCCCATCTACCTCTGCCTCCTCGGTCTGAGGCTCAGGTTCATCGTGATCCTCCGTGGATCTGTCCTCCTCTGCAACATGGTGGTTTGCAGGTTTAACAGGATTTGCAGCTTGTCTGCACACTCATTGGAGGTGTCCCATTGTTCCACAGCCCTTGCAAACGTACCCCCCGCAGCGCCAACAAGGTGTTAATGGCCTTGCATTCATCATCCTTGATGGTGAACTCTGAGACATCTGCGGACATGCAGCTGCAGGTATGTGTGACCTGCCCTGTGCATTATGATTCGAAGACGACATCACTTTGTTCACAGTACTTGTAGCAGCACTCGTGTGCTGAGAGATTTGTTTCGTATTGTCACTGGTGGCAATGAACGCCTGGGCTATCGCTATGGCCTTACTCAAAGTTGGGGTCTCTACAGTCAAAAATTTGCAAAGTATGGTTTCATGGCCAATGCCAAGTACGAAAAAGTCTCTGAGCATGTGCTCCAAATGTCCTCCAAATTCGCAATGTCCTGCAAGGCGTCGTTGTTCGGCGACTTAACTCGCCACTTCCTGGCCTTCAGACCTTTTCTCGGTGTAGAACCGGTACCTCACCATCAGAATGCTTTCCTTTGGGTTGAAATACTCTCGGACCAGTGTGCACAAATCGTCGTACGACTTCTCCGTGGGTTTCGTTGCAGTGAGCAGATTCTTCATGAGACCATACGTTGGTGAGGAGGATCGCCCTTCGTTTGGCAGCGTTCTATTCCCCATCTAGCTCGTTGGCCACACAAGTTTCCCAATCATCTCCCTCAGAGAATTTCTCCAGGATGCCCACTGTTCTCTGCATCTTTGGGTTCACTATCTGTAACTCGTCGACACGTGTTATGTATGGAGAAAGAGTCAGTCTGAACACTGTGAGCTCAAAGTAAAGTGTGACCTTAGTCTTTTATTGCCAGTTTCCAGAGTGCCTCTCCAACCTGTGAATCCTCCATAAATACCTGTGCTCACAAGGGATTATGGGATCCCTTGGGACTCCAGGGGATGAGCCCTCTGGTGGCTGTACAAAGAAAATACAAGTTTACAAATATAACACAAACGTTTGCTTTGTTTCTCTCCCCTCTGATGCTGCCTGATTCGCTGAGTATTTCAAGTATTTTCTGTTTTTTTTAACGAGTGATGTTAATGGATGGAAGACCCTCCATTTCAAGCACCCAGTCTCAGCAACAATCACTTCCAGGGCTGACACATCACCGAGAGATGAAAGGTGAAGTTCCCTCTGCTCTGCCTGAACAATGCGCCTCAGCCTTAACCTGAGAAGAGCGCTCTCTCCTAAGTCTTTCTTTTCAATTCCCACATGAACAATCCTGAGTAAGATTTCCAATTCGAGATAAATGAGAGAGTTTTGATTCCTACTGGCTGCCCTCTGGGAACTGAACTAAATGCCACCCAAGACACAACCGAGTTGTGTTTTGTGACATTGGTAACAAATGTTTTTATGTGTTCGTGTGAAATTCTCTGTTCTCCACTTTAATTAATAGTGTCAGCTCACGGCGTAATGCCTTTGTGAGAACTTTAATATGAGTAATGATTACTAATGTCAGCAACTTCAACTCAGTTATGATCTGACCTAATGTTTTATAAAAGTAAGACTGAAGAGTCATTGACCGTTTTTTACACGGAATCAGAACAAATGTATCAACCAAAGTTTAACTCATGTTGCTTATTTAAATGTTATTACTTCCATTGCATAGGCGCGCTGTTTGCAAAATGTATCAAATATTCAGTGGTTCGGTGTTTCATATTTGTGGATTACGATTTACACTTATTTGTTTCCAAAAGTAATCTTTGTAAAGAATTATGGGGTGGAAATTCGGTTTGAGGCTAATTAGGACGCTCATGGACGGGAAATTTTGCGCCGGGAAATAGTTTGAGTCTGTAGCCACAAAGTTCAGCAGCTGGGCCTTGACTATGGAGCGGAGCACAAAGGGAGGCATTCTACACCTCTTTTAGGGCACTAGGCCGGCTGAGCAACTGCAAATCCCGAGCTAAACAGCCGACCTCAGAGTGCCCTAAGAGAGGCTTCCCTCATAAAAAAACCCCACAAAAAACATTCCCAATACCTTCCTCACCCCACATAAACATAAATCGTAAAAAGAAAAGAAAGAAAAACATTCACACTTACCTGATGTATTCATTGCTTCCCTCACTGCCTCCGGAACAGCTCTAACTGCCCGCTTTCCCAGGCGGTCCCACCACAGCGTGCTACGGGGCGCTACAGGGTCAGCGCCAAACAAAAATCCTTGCGATGTCAGAACTGGGGGCGTGGCACGCCGGCTCGACGCCCCCAGGCGGTACTGGTCAACGTCGCCGGCACCAGCACACTGAATGTGCCGAGCGGCACGAATGCCGGCGCTCGCCGCCCCAAACCCCTTGAGCGCTCCTGTTCCAACCATCTCCGGGGTGCTAAGCTAACTAAATTCTTCCCCAAAGTACTTGAATTGTGATTTTTAGAGAACAAAACCGAAGTGAGAGTGGAAACACATCACAAGATCACTTAAGAGAAGACAATTAATTGTGAGATGGCCTCCACCCCATGCAGTTGGAAGGTTACGTCCTGTAGTTAGGTGAAGCAGCACAGGTAGGTTGTTCTGCCATCAATGTAGGCTCACTGCTGATGGCTTTGCACAGCCTTTTCCTTTGATAAAGGTAGAGACTCTTTGAGTAATAGAGACCACAGAAGGGACACCTCAATGAGTAGCTTACTTTGCACCGAGTGTGAAGGAATTAGGAGAAAGCACAGGAGTTGCTCCAGCAGCAATAGGATGAGAAAGCATGCCAGAGTTGTGTGAGTGAAAGAATCCTGTCCTTTTGGAAGGGAGATATTTCAGATATTTACAAAGATTCAGAGGTGAAAAGAGGAGACCTGTATTTTGCAGACTGCATTACAGATTGGCAGCATACTGTTCAACAAGTGCTTGGTCCATTCATAGTCCTGCCATCCCTTGATTTGGGTAAGTACTCATTAGTCCTCTCTACCTTAGTAGTCTGCCTCGGTTTGGAGATCTTTTCCCTCATTTACTTCTATGGGCTGGATTTTCCACTTATTTGCGCCTCTGTTTGCGCCCCGGAGTGGCGGTAAATGGCGTAATACTGGGCATCCAGGTTTTAGCGCTGGCCAGTTAATTAGGCTCCTGATTTGCAGCGTCGCAAACACTTATCGCCCCGCCCTTCAGTTTGACTGAGATCATGATGTCAATCATCGTGCAACACTGCGCTCGTGCCCCGGATGGAAAATTGGGCCCTTACGCCTTACATCCACCCCAGGAAACATCTGAAAAAAACGGCGTTCCCAAGGTGCAGCAGGCGGTATTGGAGGCATATTTAAATGGAGGGTGGAGGATCCAACATTGCAGGTCACATTGAATGCAATGGATGAACAGCTGAATACTTGCAAACGACAGTTTTATCTGCTATTACAGTGTCCTTAAAACATCAGTGAGAGAATTTAATGGAGGCATTACTAGTTTGCCAGCATATCATGCTGGTTGCTATTGGCAGGCGGCTTCAAGCTAGAAGAAGGGCTGCTGGCCATGTCCGACCATGGATGAGGAGAGGCCGAAAACATCTAGGGAGGAGGCCTCGCCCCCGACGGGTTTACAGGGACCAATGCTCATACCTCCAGCTCTCTGAGGAGCAGTGTGTGAAAGGAAGTGCTGACAGCAATATTCTATAGGCAGACCTACAACCTTCCAGTGCCAACACGTCTGTGCTGCCTGTTGCAGTGAAAGTTACTGTGGTGCTTGCCTTCTATGTCTCCGGCTCCTTCCAGGCAGCAGCAGGGGATATATGCAGCATTTCTCAATACGCTATACATCGCTGCATTTGCCAATTACAAATGTAGCTCTGTATGCCAACAGAATGGACTTCATAAAGTTCCCAATGAGCAGGGACAGCCAGAATGAGAGGGCATGTGGGTTTGGCAGAGGTGCAGGATTCCCGACAGTACAGGGAGTCATTGACTGCACACGTCACTTTGTGAGCACCATTTGATGCAGAGGTATTCAGAAACCGAAAGGGATACCACTCCCTAAACGTCCAGCTGGTGTGCGACCACATGCAGCGCACCCTCGCAGTGAAAGCCTGTTATCCAGGGAGCGCACATGGTGCTTTCATCTTGCTTGAGAGCAGTGTCTCACGAATGTTTCAGCGACAAAGGGAAGGGCGTGGCTGGCTGATTGGGGACGAAGGACACGGCATAGCCACGTGGCACATGACCCTCCCCCCTCCACATCCCCACGACAGAAGCCAAGTAGCACTACAATGGAAGCCATGCATCCACTCGCAACATCATCGAAAAGATAATTGGGGTGCTCAAGCAACGATTCCGATGCCTGGACTACCCTGGAGGCAGCATTTAATACTCCCCTCAACAGGACTCCAAATTCATTGTAGTGTGCTGCATGCTACACAACTTGGTCCTATTTAAAAATGGAGGCAGACAAAAAGCAGGAAACTATAGACCAATTAGCCTAACATCTGTGGTTGTGAAAATGTTGGAATCCATTATTAAAGAAGCAGTAGCAGGACTCTGCGGTCAGGCAGAGTTAGCATGAATTTATGAAGGGGAAGTCATGTTTGACAAATTTTTTGGAATTCTTTGAGAATGTAACGAACAGGGTGGATAAAGGGGAACCAGTGGATGTGGTTATTTGGACTTCCAGAAGGCATTTGACAAGGTGCCACATAAAAGGTTACTGCACAAGATAAAAGTTCTTGAGATTGGGGTAATATATTAGCATGGATAGAGGATTGGCTAACTAACAGATAACAGAGAGTCAGGATAAATGGTTCATTCTCGGGTTGGCAACCAGTAACTAGTGGGGTGCCGCAGGGATCAGTGCTGGGAACCCAACTATTTACAATCTATATTAACGACTTGGAGGAAGGGACTGAGTGTCAAGTAGCCAAGTTTGCTGATGATACAAAGATGGGAGGAAAAGCATTGTGTGAGGAGAACACAAAAAATCTGCAAAAGGACATAGACAGGTTAAGTGAGTGGGCAAAAATTTGGCAGATGGAGTATAATGTCGGAAAATGTGAGGTCATGCACTTTGGCAGAAAAAATCAAAGAGCAAGCTATTATTTAAATGGAGAAAGCTTGCAAAGTGCCGCAGTACAACGGGACCTAGGGGTACTTGTGCATGAAACACAAAAGGATAGTATGCAGGTACAGCAAGTGATCAGGAAGGCCAATGGTATCTTGGCTTTTATTGCAAAGGGGATGGAGTATAAAAGCAGGAAATTCTTGCTGCAGCTATATAAGGTATTGGTGAGGCCACATCTGGAATACTGCGTGCAGTTTTGGTTTCCATATTTATAAAAGGATATACTTGCTTTGGAGGCAGTTCAGAGAAGGTTCACTAGGTTGATTCCGGGGATGAGGGGGTTGACATATGAGGAAAGGTTGAGTAGGTTTGGCCTGTACTCATTGGAATTCAGAAGAATGAGAGGTGATCTTATCGAAACATATAATATTATGAGGGGGCTTGACAGGGTGGATGCAGAGAGGATATTTCCACTGGTGGGGGAGACTAGAACTAGAGGGCATGATCTTAGAATAAGGTGCTGCCCATTTAAAACAGAGATGAGGAGAAATTTCTTCTCTCAGAGGGTTGTAAATCTTTGGAATTTGCTGACTCAGAGAGTTGTGGAAGCTGGGACATTGAATAAATTTAAGACAGAAATAGACAGTTTCTTAAATGATGAGGGGATAAGGGGTTATGGGGAGCGGGCGGGGAAGTGGAGCTGAGTCCATGATCAGATCAGCCATGATCTTATTGAATGGTAGAGCAGGCTCGAGGGGCCATATGGCTTACTCCTGTTCCTATTTCTTATGTAAGGTGGATGCAGAAGGATATTTCCACTGATAGGGGAGACTAGGACTATTGTGTTCCTAACACAGATGAGACTGCACATCGGGAGGTTAAAGTAACAGTGACCTCATGCTTTATTAAGACACTCCAGAGTGAGGAACAGGCCTTAGGGTCCGGTTTATATACAGTGCTCCCAAGGGATGCTGGGATCCCTTGGGACTTCAGGGGATGCGCTCCCTTGTGGCGGAACATGGGAGTGCATGCTTTACAGATACACAACAAGGACCAGAGTGCAAAATCTTAGAATAAGGGGCCACCCATTTAAAACTGAGATGAGGAGAAATTTCTTCTCTCAGTGGGTTGTGGATCTGTGGAATTCGCTGTCTCAGAGAGCTGTGGAAGCTGGGACATTGAATAAATTTAAGACAGAAATAGACAGTTTCTTAAACGATAAGGGAATAAGGGGTTATGGGAAGCGGGCGGGGCAGTGGACCTGAGTCCATGATCGGGTCAGCCATGATCGTATTAAATGGTAGAGCAGGCTCGAGGGGCCGTATGGCCTACTCCTGCTCCTATTTCTTATGTTCTTATTTCTTCTGTTCTTATGAGGGGCCAGGCATTGCCATTGGGCATTGTAGGCCCACCTCAAGAGGAGGGGGACGATGAAGAGGAGCCTGGCGACGACCTGATTGCACTGCATCCAGATACTGTGGGACCAAGAGCCACACGTGGCAGCTCATAATGGGCCAGTTTTTTGGGATGGAGGAAGCTGAGGAAGGCATCTAATACTGGCCATGCTATGTGCCACATACAGGCAGATCTAGGCTGAGCTTTTGAATAATACACCCGACACCAACGGCAAAGGGTAAAAGTGACGGTTAGCAAAAAAAGTTACAAACAATGCACCCCCAACAAAACCAAATCAGACAATAAACCATCACAACCAAATGATACAATAAACTGCATTCTGCTGCAAGTGCATTATTAAAAAACAAATATTTACAGGCGTTCTCCTAAAATATCAAGACATCTGCAGAAAGTTGTCCAACCCCTTAATGGGACTTGGCCTGCAATTTTCCACGCCCCTCTTCCCTTCATCCCCTTCACATGCCTGATGGTCCTCCTCAATGAGGTCTCAGTGCCACAGCAAGGTTGCTTGAGGGGTGCTGTGTTAGGGGGACAGAGAGTGCAGATGGTATATGAGGATGCCCTGTATCAGCTCTGGCCCTGGAAGGCCCAGCTGCGGACTGCTGCACCTCATCATTTGGCGGAAGCAGCCACTGGTAGCTGTGGTGTGTACTATGTAGGGTGCATGGTTGGAGAATCAGTGGTGGGAGCCAGAATGCTGCCATCCTGAGGAAGGACAGCATCTTCCATTTCCTGGGAGCCACTGAGACTCCGACAGGGCTGGGCCTCAACATCCGGAGCACGATGTGTCTCCAGTAATTGCTGGTCTGCTTCGGCACCATCCTTTCCCCGTTGGACAGTGGGGAGCACAGAGAGGATGGCACCAGTCATCGACCGCATCACATTACCAAGCTGCAGTGTAGTTTGTGCCTGCAATGTGCTCAAGGATGGTCAAGGCCACACGCCACACACTCTAGAATGCCATTGTCACTGCTGGAGGTCACCTGCCCCTGTGAGTGGGCAATGATGGCCTCACTGGAGTCCTGAGTTGCACCGACAATGCGAGACACTGCCTCCACAACAGTCGCAGGAAGTTTGTCGATGCTCTCTGGGATCCAACCCAATGCAGCCATGAGCTCATGGTGCATGCCTGTGTTTTCCCTGGACATTTCCATCAAGTCCAGTTCCATGTCTGTCTGTTGTTGAGCAGACCTACTTTTGCCGACTCACCCTCCGGAGAGCTGGTGTCCGAGATTCCCCTCTCACTGCGCATTGCTATAGGCAACAGGGGCCAGGAGCCTCCAACGACTCAAAGCCAGGGAAATTGGACTTGTCCCCAAATGTGCTTTGTTGCGATGGGACAACTGGTGATCTCTGCGGTTCAGGCCTTGCAGTCGCCTCGCACACTTCATCACCTCCTCCATGGCCAGATGTCGATTGCTCCGTGGACGCCTGTCGTGATTGTGGATGCTCTTCTGCAAGCAGAAAACAACAGACATGTGTTTAGCAGCAGGGGAGGGGGCAGGGTGATAGCGGGAAGCTGGTATTGTACAAATACATGTGAAGACCACATGCCACTTCACAATACATCTCAATGAAGTCACATCAGTCACGCAATCCATTTACATACTCTCACTACCCGAATGGGGTTCAGCATCGCCCATGGCAACTGTCCGAGCTGGGTGCTGACCTATCCTCGGCTGCGGAATGATAGTTGTGACAGCCTTACTGAGAAAAATAATACAAGAAAGAACAGTAATGGAGAATACTTTGATTCTACTCAGTGGAACTTCAAGAATATATTCTGGATGGATCGTGGTGTAACCTTGGACAATTGTATTTGGTTTCAAAGGAATGGATTAGCTGAGTAAACCCTTGGTATCAGTCACATCCTATTAGAAAGATATGGTAATTTTATTCAAATTTGCTACTTACCATTTAATTTGAAGATCGACAACAAATTGGACAAGAGGCACTTCAATGGAATCCATCTCCATTTCAGATCAGACAAGATTCTTGTAAGTTTGATTCTTGGAAAAAGTATAAACAGTTTCACAACTGGGATGGAGATTAAATGTATTTCCAATGCATGATCCAAGAATTTTCAAAAATAGAAAACGGTGTTGTTTCTGAAAGTAAATAATTGCTGTGCGTGTGAGGCCTGCACAGCCTGCATAATTGGTCACGTTATTTCCTTTTAAACTGAACATAAAAGTGAAGGAATCAAAAAGTGGATTAAACTTGCAAAGAAGAGTAGGGGGGCGGGAGGGATGTTGTCCTCAGAATCTTAAATTTAATGGAAAAATAGATGTGAGTCAGTGAGGGAGAAACTATATAGAAAGCAGTATACGTTCCGTACCAAGCTTCTGTTTCCCCGTCGAACGATGATGGATGAATGATAGTGGGTGTACGTGTACCTGTACGTGTACCCTTCTTCTACGTCCCTCTGTGTGTGCACCTCTTTCCGACTGTGCACTTGTCCTTCTGTCTTCTGTCTCCTGAGCTGCTTCTAGCTCACATATTTATATTCATGTTTTGACTGATCTCCCACCACTGCGGTTTCTGATAATGTATTTGCATCAATATGTTGTTTTGTGGTGATACTAGTTGATTGACTGCAATAATGGACTCGACTGTTCCCAGTTTGCACATGGTGTCTGCGAGACTCAAGATGACTCCCCATCTTAGCACCTCGTTCCCCAAAAATGGGGTGATTCCTTTGTTGTGCGGTCTTCTTGCAGACCTGGCGTCTCCAGTGAGCTTGTTTTTCCCCCCCTTGGCCAATCAAGTTCAGGGCCTCATGTAACAATGCCATTGTTGTTAGGCATAAAGTCCCCTTGATTGGGGTGAGCCACCACCTGCCCTAAGGCTGTCGCCTTTTTGCTCCCATTGTCCAATTTAATGCCAAAAGCTTGTATTAAACTCCAAAAAGTTGTATTAATCGATTATTAGTTCATGGTCTCCTTCTGTGCTTTATCTGAAAATTTGTAACCTTACACTCCCTCCTTTAATGTCTCATAAACATAAAACCAGAGACATTACTCGTGGGTTTCTTCTTTTTCCATAAGCCTTTTTTGGGTGTATTGCAATCTCAGTCAAATACTCCAGATTACAATTTTTTTTCCAACAAAAACTACTTTTTCCCGATAAACCAGCGCTTTTTACAACAAAAATGTTCGGCCTTGATCTGACTTCAGTTTTATATACAAACACTTTGGCCTTGATTCATCTTAATAACCTTTCAAGATTCCCTTTCTTACTCTTCTGTTTTAATTTACAGGGTAAGATAAATAGGTACAACACTATTACCAACTGTACAATTACTAGTGCGTGTGACACAATTCGAACCCAGGGGGGAATCTCAATATTGAATCACAAATCCCATTGTGGAGGGGCCGTCATCTCCTTGATTTCCTCCCTTACTTTCTCATTCGTTTGGTGTAATGTGAAATAGTGTTTGTGGGATAGCTCGATGTCCTTTAATAACTTGGTTAAATATTCGGGTAACGGCGGGATATTGTATCCAAAATGCGATATGTATTCCTGGAGGTTCGGTAAAGTACCGTTGACTGTGATACTTATGTGTTTGTGGTTTGAGATAGGAATTATCCTTTCTTGTGCTATGAGTGACTCTACCTGGGGTGTGAAACAAATGGTGGAATCTGTCACTGGACACCAAGTGTCCTGGTGTACTCTGTACTGACTTTCGCTGATGGTGACACAGGATGTCCCGTTTCCCTTGTACGCAACCTGTGGCGGGACATGGTCGTGAGCCGTCACTTCCATGATGCAGGTTATAGGCTGCCCGTCCTCGTACTTGAACCCACATACCGGCCGGTTGAAAAGATTCAGATGATGGAGCACACTATCACGTGTGTCCCTCCTCTCTGGCATCCCTCCAGACTAGCACCGATTATTGAGTCTCCCAATTTGACCACATACTGCGGGGTTTTATGATGTTTCACATGTACCCCTTTCCGAATTACCCCAATGTTTCCCACCAGGTATACTGGCACAGGTCATTGTGACTGACCCAACATCGGTATTCGAAGCAGTATCCCCATTATGGATAGTTTACTCTGACCACAATTGACCGGGACTGGATACGCTTCGGAGGCTGACTGTAGCTGGCACGAATTCAGGAGGTTGTTATAGACACCGAATGCTTTCAGATGCTTGTTACTGACCCACGACGGTGGGTGGCCTTGTTTTAAATCCTCTAAATTACTGCATCCTTCATTTAACAACCAAGCTCCGGACATGACACACATCTTTCTGAGCAGCTTGATCTGACACGTTTCTACCCTCCTTGATTAAAACATTGATGGTCTGAGCGTGATTTTCCACCTCAGCTACCATCTCTTTCAAATGAATTGTCTTTTCCTGGTCCTCCTGTAGTTTGTTAGTCTCTATGTCACTACCCTCCTCCAGCATTTTCTTTAACTGGTCCCTTAAGGTATTCACTTGGACTTGCAATTGCGTATTGTCCACACTATTTATCAGTGATGTCCCAATATTAAATGCTGTCACTACATCACTCATTAACCCCTTTTTCCATCTCGGTCTATACACTTCCCCCTGACTCTCGTCCCCGTAATTCTTTTGATAGAATTGTTTAAACATTTCCTTTAACAATTTTTCATATAACTTTTCCAGTTCTGGCAGGCACTACCGGGGTAATTGTAACTCTGTCAAATTTAGAATAACCGATGCTACTTCATAATTTACAGAATGATACAATATTTTCCATGCTGGTATTAACGCCAGTCCGGGTGTTAGGACAGGACATGAAATTTCTTGGTTTGAAATCTCCAGCATTTTAGGGAGAGGTTTTAACTTGCTCGTTTCAGCTCGGTTGCATTGTTTTTGAAGGGCTCAAGGTCACACAGGAATCAAAACCCTGCGTCCAATTCATTCCAGACCCAGAATCCTGCCATTGCCAATTAAGGACAATCATCCCTACACCTCCCCTGCATTTGTGGCTTGATCCAACCACACAGACATAAATCTCTTGTTCCTCCTTCCACCACTTTTCCCAACACAATTTTGCCCCTTCTTTTATTCCTGTGGTCCGTCTGTTTGAGCTATTACCCAGGTTCTCCAATTCTGCGGATTCATTAGTTTTTCCTCTATCTGTTTTTCATAACCACCACCATCCTCCCATGGGGGTAATCCCTTTACATTCCAGACAAACTCGTCTACCCTCTCTCACCTGTACCTTCCTGGTCATGATATTTAGCCTGGGGCAGGACACTGAAACTTCTCCATGCTTGTTTCCAGTTTGTCTGGAGTACTTGGTCGAATTTGACCCTAACTCCAAGTGTGAGCATAGGCGTTTGTGCCCTTGTTGCTCTGTATGGCTCTCCCTTGAGTTACAGTGGGGCCAGTTCCTCCCATACACCCATATGTAAGGAATGTCTCGGTGTCTCCCCAATCTCCCAATCCTTTAATAATAATGTCCATCCACAGGCCTATCCACAACGTCCACCTCATCTCATATCTCTGATTGATTCGCTCCTATGAAGACAAAAATGAAAGAAATACTTTTGCTCTGTGGATGCCTCCCCCTCACAGGTCCTGCTTCAGTTATTCACATATGTACATAATACTTTTTTCCGATCACTGCTTCCCTCTCCTTTTATCCTGATGCTTGGGCTCGGGGGTGGAGATGGAGGAGGTGTCCAGGGTACCCTACCTTGTAGTATCCGACTACTCCGCCTTACTGCTCCATCCCTTACTTCTCCATCATCATCCCACAGCATTGGTGGAAGTCTTACACTGATCAAACTCATTATAGTTCCTTGGGCCTTGGCCCGCTTTTTACTTTTCCACTATGGCGAGATGTGCCAACATGTAGTCGGCCCCGAGAACTCCCAAACTGGGCTGTTCCCACTTCATTAACATGCACTCCCATTTCATTGTTAGGTCCTAACTCTATGGTTAAGGGTTTTGACACTGCCCCAGCCTGCTCATTACCCGTAAAACCTGCCAGTGTAAATGGGACTCCGCTCGACCACGGGGAAGTGGTCGGATTCGCTGAGTGGACAACCGTGCTAGAGGCTCCTGAATATAATAAATACCTTCCCCCTAACTGTTTCCACCTTCACATCCACACATGGTCTGCCTCATTCATCATATATGAGTGGACACAGGTACTCTAGCTGGTCCCAACGTCTTAGCAGTAGTGCCGATGCATTGGGTTCCTTTTCTCCCACTGCTGCATCCAGCTTTCCTCCACCCATGCCCATAACCTGCGGCAATGTGGCCACTAAAATCTGTACTGGGTCGTCGGCTGCCTTCTTCTGGCTTTTTCCTGCCTCAGCCCCCTCGTACCCTGGCGACCCTCCTTTTGAGAGCCTACAATCCTTGCTTGAGTGTCCCAACTTCCCACAGTTAAAACACTCGCCTTTAGATCGACCCGCATTACCTCCCTCTTGACTCCATTCTTTCTTTTGCCTATCCTCTCCTTTTACTTCGTGCAGCTTCCCTTTTAGTTTCTCCTCTTCCGCTTGCCTGGACTTAAAAGCTAGAGTTAATCTTCTCAGCAACCCTGCCTCTGTATTCTGGAGGTTGTCTGGGTGAAACCATGCTTCGACCTTTGCCCTGAGCCATGGCAAACTGTTAGCCATTACGGTTCTCAGCCAATGGTTTCTGTGTACCCCTATTAAGTCTGCCCGTACCAGATTTCCTCCAATGGCCCTTAAATAAGTTGGCCGCATTCTATCTGCAAACATATCAGGTGATTTGTTTACTTGCTGCCTTGTCTGTTTTACCTGCCAGAATGGACTACCCTGACTGTACCCTAGCGCTGCCATGATTTCTTCCTCCACCTAACTTGGTGGCTGTTGACAAGCTCTGATAATGCTTTCTTTCCTGCGGGAGCAGTTTTAACTTCACTTTCTCTTCCTCGCTGCAGTTATTTATACCTCCTACCTGCTCCATGTTAGCAAAATGAACAGAGGCATCTCCTCCTTGTTTTAACTTTTTAAAAAATGTTTTATTTTAATTTTTTTAAATCCAATTTCGTCCCAGATCAACTCTAACGCCAAACATCACTTTGCGCCAATGTGTTTGATCTTAGGCCAAAAGGCCGAGAGGCGAGGTTGCACCGTTCCTGGAAATATTGCAATACCAGGTCGGTGCATGGAGTGGACGGGGCATGCACCTGATCCAGCTCCCTGTCCAAAAATCAATTCAATATCATGTCCCCATAGGGGATATTAAACTGATAAGAACAGATACTACACTTGATCTTAGCCAAAAGGCCGAGAAGCGATAACTTTTTTTTTCTATTTATTCGTTGCCAATCTTTCCAATTCTTTGTCAGATTACAAACGCCAGAGGTCACCTTGCACACATCAAGGATCACTCTGCGCCAATGCTCTTAGCCAAAAGGCCGAGAGCCAAAGCACCGTTCCTGGAAGTACTGCAATACCAGGTTCGTGCCATGGAGGTGGATGGGTCAGGCCCCCCACACACCTCCTATTTCCAAAAAGCATAGGAGAACCACCTTCCTGATCCAGGGAGAACCACGTTGGGGTCATGGTTACTCCCCTGTCAGGTCAGTTACGCATGATCTTAGCCAAAAGGCCGAGAAGCGATAACTTTACTACACCCGTCAACATCTCCTGCAGCTGAAGCGGCGTGTGTGGGATCACATAGTCGCTCTGTAATTGAGCCGGACCACCATTTGGTGGGGGTGGGCTGAATTTTTTCTGTATTAAAGGACACATCGGTTTCAGGGATCCCGGTGCCCCGGGAGCCGGCCGATTCTCGCTATACTCAGGCCCGTCGTTTGACTCTTTCCCTTCTGGATCCCAACCTTCCTCGCCTGTTCCAGGTGCCATGAGGCAAACCATCCCTTTGGCCCCGTCTAACTCTGCCGTTGGCTTGTGGATCTTTTCCTGACAAGGTCCGTGATCTGCCCTCTCGTAACCCTGTTTCTGTGCTACCTGGTAGGCTATCTTGATTTTCCTGAGCTGTTCCTCTGCCGCTTTAGCTTTTTTAAATTGCCTTTCACTTTGCTCGTGGTAGGTTTGCTGCTACTTTTACATTTGGTTACTTGACACTATAAATACTCCATGTGATTCCGCACCGTTTCTTCCTTCCTACCTTGGTCCTGCTTTTCTTTCTCAAAACTGCCTACCTTGCCTTTTAACTTTTTATTCTTCTCCTCCAGCTTTCCTACCCTTTCCTTTAACAGTTGTGCCTGCTTTTGAGCCAAATCGCCTTCTCTTTTGAACCATTGTGGTTACTACGGACTGTCCACTCTGCCGCTTTTTCCTGCAGTTCTCCAGAGTGCAGCATTTCCCATGCCCATGGCTCTGAAATGTCCAATTTGTTGCATATATATTCAGCTATCTTAGCCTCCATGGACTTCCTGTGGACTGCTCTTAGCCGCGGGCTCTACCGCATTTTGCTGCAGTGAGTCCATTTCCAGTGCCTCTGGCTGAGAAATTCTCCCTGACTACCTTGATCTCCCCTGAGACCACCTCGCAGTGATCTGCGGTTCCTGTTAGTCAGGCTGCTCTCTTTGGCTACCCTAATCGACTCGAGACTACTCCGGCCTGTCAGAGACTGTTTCTCTCCTGGTCCCCTAGTTGCACTTGAGATCACCCTTGATATCACCATTTGGCCTCTCTGAGACCCCTGTTTCACAGACTACCCGCGACTACCTTTTTGGCTTCTCTTGGTGACTACCCCAGTCAACCGGGATTACTCCAGCCTATCCAAGACGGTTTCCTTCCTCTGGCTGCCCTGGCTGTCCATCAGATTACCTCTGGCCTCCCTGAGACCCCTTTTCTCAACCTACCCGTGGCTACCTGTTGTGTATGTATAATATAAGTATATGCCCTGTACACTCAATGTACAGTTATGTAAGACCACTGAATGTATCTTCACACTGTATACACTATACCTGTACCACCAGAGGGTGCAACTGGTGGAGACCTAGGGGTATAAAAGGGAGCTCACCTTACTGTACCCTCATTCAAGAGCTGCAATAAATGAACAACAGTTCAAGTGCAATACCTTTCCTCGTGGAGTCATTATTAGAGTGCTTACAGATACAATAACGGACGATGAGATTACGAATTTCCACGCGAAAAATGGCTAACCTTGACACCTTGCAACAATTCGCTGATGGGGAAGATTGGGATGCCTGTGTGGAAAGGCGCAAACACTTTTTCATTGCGAACAACCTGGTTGGAGACACACCGACCTCGCTTGCTGATAAGCGCAGAGCTATCCTGCTCAGCAGTTGTGGACCCATCATCTATGGCCTTGTCAGGGACTTGCTAGCCCCAGAGAAGACAACAATCAAAATGTATGCAGAGCTCGTAATGATGATATAGGAACAGCTCAAACCTAAAGAGAGCATCCTCACAGCCACACACCGATTCTACACACACCGGTGGCCCGAAGGCCAAGAAATCGCAAAATCTGCTGCAGACCTTAGACGATTGGCTGCACCGTGTGATTTTGGCGACCACCTCACCGAAGCACTAAGGGACATCTTTGTTATTGGAATCGGCCACGAGGGTCTCCTCCATAGGCTGCTCTCTTCCTCCTCCACTTGTTTCACGCTCCAGTTACTTTCTGTTATATATGTGGACTTGTATTTACTCTGTACAGCCACCAGAGGGCTCATTCCCCTGTGTCCCAAGGGATCCCATAATCCTTTGGGAGCACAGGTATTTAAGAAGGCTTCACAGGTTGGAGAGGCACTCTGGAGACCTGCAATAAAAGACTAAGGTCACACTTTACTTTGAGCTCACAGTGTTCAGTCTGATTCTTTCTCCAGACACAACACATTCCATTCTCACTTTTTCTTCCTTTCATAAGAACGCAAGAACATAAGAGATAGGAACAGGAGTAGGCATACGGCCACTCGAGCCTGCTCCGCCATTTAATATGATCATGGCTGATCCGATCATGGACTCAGCTCCATTTCCCTGCCCGCAGTCCATAATCCCTTATTCCCTTATCGTTTAAGAAACTGGCTATTTCTGTCTTAAATTTATTCAATGTCCCAGCTTCCACAACTCTCTGAGGCAGCGAATTCCACAGATCCACAACCCTCTGAGAGAAGAAATTTCTCCTCATCTCAATTTTAAATGGCAGCCCCTTATTCTAAGATTATGCCCTCTAGTTCTAGTCTCCCTTATCAGTGGAAACATCCTCTCTGCATCCACCTTGTCAAGCCCCCTCATAATCTTATATTTTTCGATAAGATCACCTCTAATTTTTCTGAATTCCAATGAGTAGAGTCCCAACCTACTCAACCTTTCCTCATAAGTCAACCTGCTCATCTCCAGAATCAATCTTATGAGCCTTCTCTGAATTTCCTCCAAAGCAAGTATATCCTTTCGTAAATATGGAAAACAAAACTGCACGCAGTATTCCAGGTGTGGCCTCACCAATACCCTGAACAACTGTAGCAAGACTTCCCTGCTTTTATACTCCATCCCCTTTGCAATAAAGGCCAAGATTCCATGATCACTTGATTTACCTGCATACTAACCTTTTGTGTTTCATGCACAAGTACCCCCAAGTCCCACTTTACTGCAGCACTTTGAAATCTTTCTCCATTTAAATAATAACTCGCTCTTTGATTTTTTTTCTACCAAAGTGCATGACCTCACACTTTCCAACATTATACTCCATCTGCCAAATTTTTGCCCACTCACTTAGCCGATGTCCTTTTGCAGATTTTTTGTGCCATCCTCACACATTGCTTTTCCTCCCAACTTTGTATTTTCAGCAAACTTGGCTACGTTATACTCAGTCCCTTCTTCCAAGTCGTTAATATAGATTGTAAATAGTTGGGGTCCCAGCACTGATCCCTGTGGCATCCCACTAGTTACTGGTTGCCAACCTGAGAATGAACCATTCCTCGCTCTCTGTTTTGCCATTTTCTTCTCCCTCTACTCCCTACGGAGTTGGAGCTGTTACAGGGGGAGACAGTAAGACCCAGCTTGGTGAAAATGAGGGAGCCAGGCCAGCCTCTCATTCACACAATGACCAGGCCCTAAAAATATCCAGCGACTGAGCAGCTCAAACAAAATTTGCATATCATCCTGTGCTAAATGTTTGCCAGGATTTTCCCAACCATCCCAGCTGGAAGTGCGCCGGTCGAAAGCAGCAATGGAATTTTTGTCCTTGTGCATTGCTACCTTGAAGTTGTCCCCATCATAAAATGTGTGAATGAAAACTCGGGGAATGGATGTAAGGTTAATTATAGTCTTGCTAAAGATCCATCACAAGAATAGCATGCAGATTGCATGGAATGGATATGTATGCAGAATGAGTCCTGCACTGCACAGCCAAACTTAGCTTTTGTTAACTGAATGTGAAGGGCATGATTACTAAAGCACTGACAGAGTGAGCAGTGCAGAGAGTTATCAGCTCCACAAGACAGGCATGGAGACTAGTGCTGCAGATCACTTTGTGCGCCATTCAAGTTGCTCCCTGTTGCCGAGCCACTAGATTTTCCTCACTGGAACTTATATGCTCGCTCTTGATAGTGGGAATCTTGCTGCAAACCCAGTGGATATTCATATGGAGGGGTGGGTGGAAGTCTTACACCGCCAGCACTTTGCCCAGAAGGGAAGAAGAATCCCATGCCTCCATTATCCTCCTTTTTCCTTTGTGTTAATCAGTACCTATGTATTTGTCACATTTGTATTTGTCCTGGGCAATATTTATCCCTCATCAACTTAACAAAAACAGATTATCTTGTCATTATCACATTGCTGTTTGTGAGAGCTTGCTGTGCTAAAATTGGCTGTGCTAAAATTCTATGATTCTATGATTGTATGATAATGGGGCTAAAGGTCCCCTGGACCTGATGCCCTGCATGATAGGTCTTAAAAGAAGTGGCTGCAGAGAAAGTGGATGCAATGGTTGTAATCTACCAAAATTCTCTGGATTCTGGAAAGGCCCCAGCGGATTGGAAAGTCGCAAATGTAACACCCCTCTTTAAGAAAGGAGGGAGAGAGAAAGCAAAGAACTATCGAGCAGTTCGCCTAACATTTGCCATTGGGAAATCATTATACATTCAAGCAGAGTCAGCATGGTTTTATGAAAGGGAAATCATGTCTGATAAACTTGCTGGAGTTCTTTGAAGATGTAACGAGTAGGGTGGATAAGGAGGAACCAGTGGATATGGTGTATTTGGATTTCAAGAAAGCATTTGATAAGGTGCTACATAAAAGGTTACTGCACAAGATAAGAGCTCACGGGTTGGGGGTAATATATTAGCATGGATAGAGGATTGGCTAACTGACAGAAAACAGAGAGTCACGATAAATGGGTCATTTTCTGATTGGAAAATAGTAACTAGTGGGCTGAACTCCAGGACATAGTTGGCATATTTACTGAGACTTAGGAAAGCATGGGCCTTACGCTAAACATCCGTGAGACAAAGGACCTCTACCAGCCTGTTCTCGCTGCACAGCACTGCCCCCCAGTCATCAAGATCCACGGCGCGGCCCTGGACAATGTGGACCATTTCCCATACCTCGAGAGCCTCTTATCAACAAGAGCAGACATTGATGACGAGATTCAACACTGCCTCCAGTGCGCTAGTGCAACCTTCGGCTGCCTGAGGAGTGTTTCAAGACCAGGCCCGCAAATCTGCCACCAAGCTCATGGTCTACAGGGCTGTAGTTACACCCGCCCTTCTGTATGGCTCAAGTCACTGGAGAAATGCCACCAAGATGTCTCCGCAAGATCCTACAAATCCCCTAGGAGGACAGACGCATCAACATTAGCGTCCTTAACCAGACCAACATCCCCAGCATTGAAGCACTGACCACATTTGATCAGCTCCGCTGGGCAGACCACATTGTCCGCATGCCAGACACGAGACTCCCAAAGCAAGCGCTCTACTTGGAACTCCTTCACAGCAAATGAGCCAAAGGTGGGCAGAGGAAACGTTACAAGGACACCCTCAAACCTTCCCTGATAAAGTGCAACTTCCCCACTGACATCTGGGAATACCTAGCCAAAGACCACCCTAA
Source organism: Pristiophorus japonicus (assembly GCF_044704955.1). Taxonomy (NCBI): domain Eukaryota; kingdom Metazoa; phylum Chordata; class Chondrichthyes; family Pristiophoridae; genus Pristiophorus; species Pristiophorus japonicus. The sequence continues at coordinate 35,358,401 of NC_091977.1, forward strand.
GTGGAGGAAGTGCATTTGGGAGGGTGCTGAGCACCTCGAGTCTCATCACTGAGAGCATGCAGAAATCAAGCGCAGGCAGCAAAAAGAGTGTGCAGCAAACCTGTCCCACCCTCAATGACTGTCTGTTCCACCTGTGACAGGGACTGTGGCTCTCGTATTGGACTATTCAGCCACCTAAGGATTCATTTTAAGATTGGAAGCAGGTCTTCCTTGATTCCAAGGGACTGCCTATGATGATGACAGGAATCGATGCTGGGGCCTCAACAAATTGCAATCTATATTAATGACTTAGATGAAGAGACCGAGTGTAATGTAGCCAAGTTTGTTGATGATACAAAGATAGGTGGGAAAGCAAGTTGTGAGGAGGAAGCAAAAGTCTGCAAAGGGTTATAGATAGGGTAAGAAGAAGAGTGGGAAAAAACATTACAGATGGAGTATAATGTGGGAAAATGTGAGGTTATCCACTTTGGTATGAAAAATGAAAAAGCAAATTAATATTTAAATGGGGAGAGATTACAAAATGCTGAGGTACATAGAGATCTGGGGTTCCTTTTACATGAAACACGAAAGGTTGGCATTGGTACAGCAAGTAATTTGGAAGGCAAATGGAATGTTGGCCTTTATTGTAAGGGGCTGGAGTAGAAAATTAGGGAAGTCCTGCTACAATTGTACAGGTTATTGGTGAGACCACACCTATAATACTGCGTACAGTTTTGGTTTCCTTATTTAAGCAGTGATATACTTGCATTGCAGGCAGTTCAGAGAAGGTTCACGAGGTTGATTCCAGAAATGAGGGGGTTGTCTTATGAAGAAAGTTTGAGCAGTTTGGGCCTATACTCTTCTGAGTTGACAAGAATGAGAAGTCACCTTATTGTAACATATAAGATTCTGAGCGGGCTTGACAGGGTAGATGTAGCGAGGATGTTTCCCGTCGTGGGGGGAATCTAGAACTAGAGGGCAGAATAGGGGGCTGTGCATTGAAATGGAAATAAGAAGGAGTTTCTTCTCTCAGAGGGTTGTGAATCTTTGGAATTCTCTGCCCCAGCGAGTTGTGGAGGCTGGGTCATTGAATATATTTAAGGTAGAGATAGCCAGATATTTGAATGATAAGATAGTCAAGGGTTATGGGGAGTGGGCAGAGAAGTGGAGTTGAGGCCAAGATCAGGTCAGCCATGATCTTATTCAATGGCGGAACAGGCTTGAGGGGCCAAATGGCCTGCTCCTGCTCCTATTTCTTATGTACGTATGTTCCAACGAAGCTCAATGTAAGCTCGAGGAACAGCATCTCATCTTTTGATTATGCACTTTACAGCCTTCTGGACTCAATATTGAATTAAACAATTGAGAGGGAGGGAGAAAGTAAGTGTAAAGGGGAAAGTGGTAGCACAAACAGGTGGGAGGATGGAGATGTCAGCATACTCATGTCTCTGATCCTCTATACTTGCATTCTTCAAATGAGAGCTTGGTGTATTGGGCCAGTGTTGGGTCCAAGCCTGGAGTTTATGGGTGTTGGCCTACTAGTAAAGGAGGTCAATATTTCACTGGCATCTTCTTTTCAACCTTTTGGGCTAAATTTCTTAGCATGTGATTCAATTTCTAATGTTGGCATCACGCCCATGACTATCCATCAGTAGTAACCCTGCCAAAGCTTGCAAGATCAATGGAATGGCACCGAATTTGCGTGGTAATTCTATGGGATAGCGAGATTCCCTCCCCCACAAACCTGGTCATGTCCTCCTCCGCTCCGTGTTGGAGGGCCAAACTGTTTTTCCTTTTGAAAAATAAATGATACCAATTCTTTGAGGGTCGGCCATACATTCATCCACATGGAAGCTGGCACACCCAGATTCACTCACCACAAGTCAAGTTGGGAACACCTGAAAATAGCTGAGACACGGCACAACCAGGTCTCCACCATATTCCAGAAGGTTCTGCGCGTCTTTTGCCAGAGTTAAGATGGGAGATCATTAGAACAACTGAGGAAGTCCTGACCCGGTATTTTAAATGTAATGTTTTCATACTACTGAAATACATTCTGTTGCCATGACTTTCTGAGTCTCATTGTGCAAGAAAATAATGTAGACATTTTTTTCAGCAGGAGAAAGTTTGTTGGAATTCTACTCAGTTGAAACAAACCCATTCCCGCCCCAAAGAAAGGTGAGGTTTACTAAGAATTGGACAAGACATAAAGGATGGAGATAGCAGGAAAAATAAGTTACAGAGGACAGAAAATAGTGAAGAGGTAAAATAGAGATGGCCCTCCATGTTTGGTGAACAATGTAAGTTACTCTATAAATGACAGATTGAAGGCAATTCAAATAAATCATGAATGTCATATTTTGAAGGTGCAGGACCAGAAAATCAGTTTTGGCCATTATATAGTGCCTTTAACATAGTTAAACATTCCAAGGTGCTTCACAGGATTGTAAATCAAACAAAATTTGACACCGAACCACATAAGGAGATATTAGCACAGGTGGGCGGTAGGTTTTAAGGAGTGTCTTATAGGAGGAAAGAAAGGTGGAGTGGCAGAGAGGTTTATGGAGGGAGTTCCAGAGCTTATGGCCCAGGCAGCTGAAGAAATGGCCCCCAGTGGTGGAGTGATGAAAATCAGGGATGCGCAAGAGGCCAAAATTGGAAGAGTGCAATGTTCTCGGAGGCTTGTAGGGCTGGAGGAGGTTACAGAGATAGGGATTTGAACACAAGGATGAGAACTTAAAAATCAATGCATTGCAAGAGCCAATGTAGGTCAGCGAGCACAGGACAGGGAAACTGGGTGAACGGGACTTGGCGCGAGTTAGGATGCTGTCAGCAGAGTTTTAAAGGAGCTCAAGATTAGGAGAACACATGAGCAGGACAGTGAGAACACCAAAGTAGATCATCACAGATAAATAAGTAATTTTGAAAACAGATGGTGACAGAAAAACACATATATTGCCGACCTGTTTGAAGGAAACATAATTGCATGGAGCTCCATTGAGTTTGCTCAGAAACTTCTTCCTCAGTTAGTTGGCCGACCTGCAAAAGTTGGAGAAAGGAGCATAAAGCAAACAGATTGTGCTGGCAGCCCAAAACCATCATTGGCAGAGCTGCCTCAAGTGATGGTGGAGTGACTTTTGAAATTAGATTGGCTTTTGGAAAAGTAAAATAGTTGACCTACAACAGAAGTGAAAATATAACTCCACCAGGAATTTTCAGGGCTGTTTCTGAAGGCGAAAAGAAATACCTTTCTTAAAAGATAAGGGATCTCTGAGGACTATGGGTGTGCTGTGCATTTTGTGGCCAACAAGTGTGAAAATCCATTTCCATTGAGCAATCTTCTCAACACAAACAGAATTTGAACATTGATGTGGATATAAAATTTGAAGGGCGTCTTGACCTCAATGGAGGGCTAGCTGAGGGATGCAGTGAATTGGTGTTTGCACAGCTATTTTGCAAGAAGCCTGAGGGGTACGTGAGCAGATGTTTTGCCCTCCCATGAGGGAGGAACACATGGTTAGGTATATTTGTTATAAAGAATGGCACTATGAAGCTTCCTGAATGTTATACTCTATGCTTGGGCTATATTTAGGACAATCGTTATCGACTGTTGAGCAATAACTGACAGAATTCTAAACATATCTACTGTTAAGGATCTAGCTGCGAAAATGTGCAATTTATTTGACCTTCTTTTGGTATTTTACATTCGAAGTCGAGTATTTTTAAAAATAAAAGAGTCGATTTTGTTCTCTGAATGTACTGGAAGTGTGCTGCACTGGGCTGCTTCTTTTACAGCACATAGTTCCTGTTTTGCTTCACTTGCTGTTTGTGGGACCTTGCTGTGCACAAATTGGCTGCCTCATCTCCTACATTAATGGAGTTCCACAAGGATCAGTCTGGGACCACTGTTGTTCACCATTACCATAAACGATTTGGAATCAGGAATCAGAAGTACATTTTCAAAATTTGCGGATGACACCAAATTGGGGGGGTGCAGTTAATACATAGGAAGACTGCGACAAACTACAGGAAGACATTAATAGACTCGCAGAATGGGCGTGTAATTAGCAAACAAACTTTAATGTAGTTAAGGGGATACAATTCTAAAAGGGGTGCAGGAACAGAGAGTCCTGGGGGTATATGTGCACAAACTGTTGAAGGTGGCAGGACAGGTTGAGAAAGCAGTTAAAAAAGCATACGGGTACTGGACTTTATAAATAGAGGCATAGGGAGAGAAATTGGGTGCATTTGTACCCCTAGTAATTGCACCGGGGGGGCGCTAATGAGGCGCAAATGACTTTGCAACGGGGCTCGGCGGCGGCTAACCATACCCGCTAAATTTGGCAGCTGTTTAGCGGTGGCGGTGGCGCTACGGTGTTGTGCCCCTATATCCTGTGCACAGAAATCGTGACATCATCGCTCCATTTGCGCCCTAAATTGAGTTTCGCCCCCTGAAGCAGCGCAGGGTGATAACAACGCCTGCTTCAGGGAACACATACCCAGCGGCCAGTCACTACCGAGGCAAAATTTAAAGGGGAGGTGGCCGACTGCTGAGAAAATAAATGTGCCGTTTTCGTTGCTGCTCTGGTCGCGGTTTGTTGGCGGGTTCGGTGCCGCAATCACTCATCCCAGCACTCTGCTTGAGTGGAAAAATACAGCCCTAAAGCTTAAATGCAAATTTACCTGAAAGATCTGTGTGTCCCTTTAAGAAGTGATGACAGCGCCTCTGTGAGTCTGCTGAACGCTGGGTTTCCATGGCAAGCTGAGGACCCAGCACTGAACTCAGCACTAAGATCCAAATTCACTGAGGTGATGTTAAGTCGGCGTGCATTTCACCCTCTTTTAATTTACAGTTCCAGGGCCAGCTCTAAGTCCTTCAGCAAAATGGTGGCTACCGAGTCCTGTGCCAGAGAAAGACACTAGAGTGGCGGCTGCCATTTTTTGAACGGATCGCGGTGAAAACTCGTGACCGTTTGCGAGCGAGTCCAGAACCATGTGCCATAAGTATAAGATAGTCACTAATAAATCCAGTTGAGTACTCAGGAGAAACTTCTTCACCCAGAGAGTAGTTAGAATGTGGAAATCGCTACCACAAAGAATAGTTGAGGTGAATAGCAGAGATGCATTTAAAGGGAAGCTAGATAAACACATGAGGGAGAAAGGAATAGAAGGATATGTTGATCGGGTTAGATGAAGAGGCGGGGGGGGGAGTTTCTCGAGGAGCATAAACACAAGTATGGATCTGATGGGTTGAATGGCCTGTTTCTGTGCTGTACATACTGTTACGTTTAGAATAACGCCACAAGACTGTACATCTTAAACGCAAACTGTTGTGACCTTGGTCTCTTTACTGTAACTCCAGAGTAAGGAGGCAGCATGGTAGACTGCCTTTTATACCTGCTTGCCCCGGGGTGTGCAAGTGACCCTTGGGTCTCCAACAGGTGTGCCCCCTGGTGGCAAGTCTTACACATTGGTAATGTTTACATACATAACACATACAAAGTAACTATGTAAATTACAATAGTAAGTACATTTCAACAAAGGGCAAAAGGCAGGAGGCAACAGAGCAGAGTAGCACTGGGGTAAGTGTAAACCACAAGGTGATAGGAAGGGACAAGTGGAATATAAAGGGGCTGCAGGAGGGGTCAAAACTAAAAATCATGGTTTAAAAACTAGTATTAAAACAATCTACCTAAACGCACGCAGCATTCGAAATAAAGTAAATGAGTTGACGGCACAAATCATTACAGATGGGTATGATTTGGTGGCCATTACAGAAACGTGCTTGCAGGGTGGCCAAGACTGGGAATTAAACATACAGGGGTATCTGACAATTTGGAAAGATAGACAAGAAGGGAAAGGAGGTGTGGTAGCTCTGTTAATAAAGGATGATATCAGGGCAGTTGTGAGAGACGATATTGGCTCTAATGAACAAAATGTTGAATCATTGTGGGTGGAGATTAGAGATAGTAAGGGGAAAAAGTCACTGGTGGGCGTAGTTTATAGGCCCCCAAATAATAACTTCACGGTGGGGCGGATAATAATCAAGGGAATAATGGAGGCATGTGAAAAAGGAACGGCAGTAATCATGGGGGATTTTAGCCTACATATCGATTGGTCAAATCAAATCGCAAGGGGTAGACTTGAGGAGGAATTCAGAGAATGCATACGGGATTGTTTCTTAGAACAGTATGTTACAGAACCTACAAGGGAGCAAGCTATCTTAGATCTGGTCCTGTGTAATGAGACAGGAATAATAAATGATCTCCTCATAAAAGATCCTCTTGGAATGAGTGATCACAGTATGGTTGAATTTGTAATACAGATTGAGAATGAGGAAGTAGTGTCTCAAACGAGCGTACTATGCTTAAACAAAGGGGACTACAGTGGGATGAGGGCAGATGGGCTAAAGTAGATTGGGAAAACAGACTAAATGGTGGCACAATTGAGGAACAGTGGAGGACTTTTAAGGAGCTCTTTCATAGTGCTCAACAAAAATATATTCCAGTGAAAAAGAAGGGCGGTAAGAGAAGGGATAACCAACGTGGATAACCAAGGAAATAAAGGAGAGTATCAAATTAAAAACCAATGCGTATAAGGTGGCCAAGCTTAGTGGGAAACTAGAAGATTGGGAAAATTTTAAACGACAGCAAAGAATGACTAAGAAAGCAATAAAGAAAGGAAAGATAGAATACGAAAGTAAACTTGCGCAAAACATAAACACAGATAGTAAAAGCTTTTACCGATATATAAAATGGAAATGAGTGACTAAAGTAAATGTTGGTCCCTTAGAAGATAAGAAGGGGTATTTAATAATGGGAAATGTGGAAATGGTTGAGACCGAAAAAAATTCACAGTGGAAGACACAAAAACCATGCCAAAAATTGCTGGTGATGGGAATGTGGGAAGGGAGGACCTTAAGATAATCACTATCACTAGCTGGATAGTGTTGGACAGGCTAATGGGACTCAAGGAAGACAAGTCCCCTGGTCCTGATGAAATGCATCCCAGGGTATTAAAAGAGATGGCGGAAGTTATTGCAGATGCATTCGTTATAAACTACCAAAATTCTCTGGACTCTGGGGAGGTACCATTGCATTGGAAAGCAGCTAATGTAACGCCTCTGTTTAAAAAAGGGGGCAGGCAAAAGGCAGGTAACTATAGGCCGGTTAGTTGAACATCTGTAGTGGGGAAAATGCTTGAAGCTATCAGTAAGGAAGAAATAGCGGGACATCTAGATAGGAATAGTGCAATCAAGCAGACGCAACATGGATTCATGAAGGGGAAAACATGTCTAACTAATTTACTGGAATTCTTTGAGGATATAAAGAGCATGGTGAATAGAGGTGTACCAATGGATGTGGTGTATTTAGATTTCCAAAAGTCATTCGATAAGGTGCCACACAAAAGGTTACTGCAGAAGATAAAGATACGCGGAGTCAGAGGAAATGTATTAGCATGGATAGAGAATTGGCTGGCGAACAGAAAGCAGAGAGTCGGGATAAATGGGTCCTTTTTGGGTTGGAAATCGGTGGTTAGTGTGTGCCACAGGGATCGGTGCTGGGACCACAACTGTTGACAATATACATAGATGACCTGGAAGAGGGGACAGAGTGTAGTGTAACATATTTTGCAGATGGCACAAAGATTAGTGGGAAAGCGGGTTGTGTAGAGGACACAGAAAGGCTGCAAAGAGATTTAGATAGGTTAAGCGAATGGGCTAAGGTTTGGCAGATGGAATACAATGTCGGAAAATGCGAGGTCATCCACCTTGGGAACAAAAAAACAGTAAAAGGGAATATTATTTGAATGGGGGGAAATTACAACATGCTGCGGTCCAGAGGGACCTGGGGGTCCTTGTGCATGAATCCCAAAAAGCTAGTTTGCAGGTGCAGCAGGTAATCAGGAAGGCGAATGGAATGTTGGCCTTCATTGCGAGAGGGATGGAGTACAAAAGCAGGGAGGTCCTGCTGCAACTGTACAGGGTATTGGTGAGGCCGCACCTGGAGTACTGCGTGCAGTTTTGTTCACCTTACTTAAGGAAGGATATACTAGCCTTGGAGGGGGTACAGAGACGATTCACTAGGCTGATTCCGGAGATGAGGGGGTTACCTTATGATGATTGATTGAGTAGACTGGGTCTTTACTCCTTGGAGTTCAGAAGGATGAGGGGTGATCTTATAGAAACATTTAAAATTATGAAAGGGATAGACAAGATAGAGGCAGAGAGGTTGTTTCCACTGGTCGGGGAGACTAGAACTAGGGGGCACAGCCTCAAAATACGGGGGAGCCAATTTAAAACCGAGTTGAGAAGGAATTTCTTCTCCCAGAGGGTTGTAAATCTGTGGAATTCTCTGCCCAAGGAAGCAGTTGAGGCTAGCTCATTGAATGTATTCGAATCACAGATAGATTTTTAACCAAGAAGGGAATTAAGGGTTATGGGGAGCAGGCGGGTAAGTGGAGCTGAGTCCACGGCCAGATCAGCCATGATCTTGTTGAATGGCAGAGCAGGCTCGAGGGGCTAGATGGCCTACTCCTGTTCCTAATTCTTATGTTCTTATGTTCTTGGCTGTAATGTGCTTTAGTCTGTCCTGAGGTCATGAAAGGCACTGTATAAGTGGCTTTTGTTCTTCTTTTTTTCAAAAAGGCAACTTAAAGGGACATTTCCTTGTGCCTGGCTGCTTTAATTGTGGGCTGGCTGCATTGTCAAAATTCTATTTAACTTTAATATAAAAGCAAAATACTGCAGATGCTGATATCTGAAATAAAAACTGAAATGCTGGATAAACTCAGAACGTCAGGCAAGAGAGAGAAACAGAGCTAAGGTTTCAGGTCGATGACCCTGTGTCAGAACTAGAAATAGTTGGAGATGTAACAGGATTTTAAGCTGGTGTTGGGGCAGGCAAAGGGGGAGGCGAGGAAAGAGCAAAAGGATGGAAGGTAGCAGAGATTAAAGGGCCGAAATTGCCCTCCACCCCATTTGGGGTGGATAATTCGAATTAAGTGGTGAATTACCGCCCGCACAGTTGGGGCAGGGAATCGAGGGAAATTGGGCGCTTTGGCGTTGTTTGGGGAGGCAGAGTGGCGGAAGTGAGCCGGGAGCAGACGGAAGGCAGACGTTGTCATCAGCGCTGCACTGCACATGTTAGCGCGATGCGGGCATGCTGCATTGCCCTGATACGTCGCGCACTTCGCTCCCCTTCACTCAGGAGTCGGTCGACAAGTAAAACAAAATGGTCGTACCGTCCAGCCACTGGCAGCTTCCTGCCGCGCAAAGCTGTTGGCGACATTGAGCAGTGGCGGCTGCACTCCCGCTTTCTCTCGCGGGGCGGAAAGGGGTCGCTGCTGGGCTGTAAGGGGTCGGCGTGTGGCCGACAATGGGTCGGAACTCCGGGCAGGGTGGAAAGATGGGTGGGGAGGGGAGGGGCTGAAACCCATTTCCACCACCATTGCCCCAGGGGGCAATTCCACATATATCGTACCATCCGTCTGCCCACGGTCGGGAAAGATCTTCTTCCTCCTAATGGGCTTGAAAAAAAGGGACAATTTTGGCCTCCAAGAGACAAACGGGATGATGGTGCAAGGTAAAATGTGATGGCAACGGGACAAGTAAAGCAACACAAGATGAGTCTAGATAGGGTGTAAATAGAGATGGCAGAATGCCTTGGGAAAGACAGAAAATAACAGAAAAAAACCAATAGGCAGAGGTTTTGGTTTGAAATTGTTGAAACTGTTGAACTCGATGTTAAGTTCAGAAGGCTGTGATGTGCCTGAACGAAAAAGGTGCCATTTACGTCTGGCCCTTTTCCATTCGGCCCTGTTTATTTGTTCAGATAGTCTCGTTTCATGTATGGAAAATTTATTGAAAAAAGCAGAGTGCCCTGCCTTGAAGAAATGCCATTGAGACATTGGCCTGAATTTTAATACTTCAGATTGGGAGCGGGGGATGGGGCTCGAAAGCGATCGGGAAACCTGGCCCTGCTGAATTTAACAGCAGTGCCTGATTTGCATTGGAAACCTCTGTTTCCAACCCGCAGCCAGCCAGATTGGGAGGCTGGATAGGCCTACGGCAGTAGGCTGCAGAGAGGAGGGAGGGGAGGATCGCATGGTGTCCAGCAGGAGGTCAGGTGGGCGGGAGGCGGAGGAGCACGGGTGACGGGGGGGAGGCGGGAGACAGGGATCATCGGAGGGCTGGAGGAGCAAGGGGGTTCGGGGCAACAAAGGTTCACTGGATTATTTCCTAGGATGAGAGGTGTTGTGTATTGCTCTGGTACAATAAATGTATGATAAGTACAATGATGCACCACAGAGGGCGCTGTGGTGGGAGACCTGAAAGTACCTGCACGAGGCAGTATAAAAGGCTGCCCAGCACACCTGGAGGCTACTCTGGAGCTGTTCAATAAAGGACTAAGGTCACAGCGGTTAGATCAACACCAGACCGTGTGGAGTCAGTGATTTGCATGTTGCATACACGACATTGGCAACGAGGAAGCAGACGAACTCCACGCAACCATGGCTATTCTGGGCTCGCTAAAGGATTTTACCGTGGGCAATGATTGGGAGGCCTTTATGGAAAGGCTCGAGTACTACTTAACAGCAAACGACCTGACGGGGGGCATGGACGCAATGAGAAATAAGCGTAAGGCGATATTGCTTTCCAGTTGTGGCGATGAGGTTTACTGTCTCGTCAGGGATTTGCTGGTACCGGGGAGCGTCAGAGACAAGTCATATGAAGAGCTGGTCCCACTCATTCATGACCAGTTGAAACCGAAGGAGAGCATCCTCACGGCCAGGTACAAATTTTACCATCACTGCAGACGATCCACTGTTCAGCGAGGAGCAGGCAGAAGAAGATGAGGAGTTGGGACCGTATACGTGCACCGACGATTCGCCCTCTGTGGTTATGGAAGTAAAAACTGACAGAGTCCCAGTGAGTATGGCAGTGGATACAGGATCGGGTCCATCGTTGATGAGTCAGAGAACTTTTGAGAAACTGTGGGGTAACCCGGCTGCACGACCCAAGCTGGTCCCGGTCACGGCAAAGCTGCGTACCTACACCAAGGAACTGATACCTGTTCTCGGCAGAGCGGATGTGCAGGTATCTTACGGGGGCGAGACGCACGGTTTACCCTTATGGGTCATTGCAGGCAATGGGCCAACGCTCCTCGGCAGAAGATGGATGGGAAAAGTCCGTGGGAGCTGGGAAGACTTCACTCCTCCCCAGGCTGCTGCTCCCGGGTCCCCAAAAATCAGCGCCAACCGAGCTAGAGCTGCAGCCTAAATCCACACACAGGCGACAGCAGCCCAGAACTCCTGACCCCAAGCAATCCTACAGCCTCAGCCTCCATAGATGAGCAGACCCTGGAAGAGCAAAGTTACAGGTCAGCCTCCACCTTGGAAAAACAAGTATTGCTGAGGTGCTGGCCTATTGCTGGGGTGCGGGCCGGTGGGGCGCTGCGGCCAAGAAGCGATGGCCGTCGGATCGAGGGGGCCCATGCAACGGAACAAGCAGGCGACGGCAGCAGCTGTGATGGTGGCCGCAGGAGAGGCGACAATGGCCAGAGTGGCGGGCGGCAGCAGGCACAGAGCGACTCACCGGGACTGTGCCTGATCGAGTCCAGACCGACTTCTCTTCTCTCTCTTTTTCCCCTTTTCCTGCTTCCTTGTCCCCTCTTCTTTCTTCGCCAGCGAGCTCAAGATGGCAGCGAGCCTCATGGCAATGGAGCCCTGCAGACAAAAGCCAGCAGAACACCTAAGATGCCGTGCCTCGTGGGAAGCCACAAGATGGCGTCTTAAAAGGTAAATGCTCTCGGGAGTCTTAAAAGAGCCTTACACCATTGGCGGTCTCCACGTAAAGACTTTTGTAAGGCAAGAGCGAGTCTAAATGTGCCACGTGAATGTGGGATGATGGATTTATAATAAGTATTTATATTTTAATGCTGGATGGTTACCGTGTTTAAAAATAATGGATATGGACTGCGAATTACGATAAGAGATTATATTTCAATGCTGAATGGTTACTGTGTTTAAAACAATGCATATGAATTACGAAACATGACGAGAGTTAATATTTCAATGCTGAATGGTCACTGTGCTTGAAATCAATGGACATGAATCACGGGAAGGAATACCACGAGGTTCAAGAAAAAGGGACATGGATCCATGGGCTAATGTGATTTTTGATTTAGGGGATTCAAGCAACGGCTTTTTCAACTGGCAGGAGAGTGAGATGTTGTGTATTGCTCTGGTACAATAAATGTATGTTAAGTACAATGGTGCACTGTTGAGTCCTTAACTCTTAAACATACCACACGAGGCACGTACTGCAGACACAGTCACTCTGTGACCTTCAACTTTATTACCTGGACCAAGGAATGCTGACCCTGTGAGGGACCTCCCCTTATATACCTGAATCTCCAGGTAAGGAGTGTCTCCCACAAGTACACCCCCTGTGGTCAAGGTGTGCATTTCTAATAAGTATGCACAGTATGTAGTGGTTACATGAGGGTTACAATTGTATAAGGATTACAGTAGTATGCTGGTTACATACATGACAGTGCACCACAGAGGTCGCTGTGGTGGGAGACCTGAAAGTACCTGCACGAGGCAGTATAAAAGGATCCCAACAAACCTGGAGGCCACTCTGGAGCTGTTCAATAAAGGACGAAGGTCACAGCAGTTAGATCAACACCAGACCGTGTGGAGTCAGTGATTTGCATGTTACATACACGACAAGAGGACTGTCTTATGAGGAGAGATTGTATAGAATGGGCCCTTACTCTTGGAGTTTAGAAGAATGAGAGGTGATCTCATTGAAACATGCAAGAATCTGACTTGTAGAGGCTCAGAGGTTGTTTCCCCTGGCTGGAGTATCTAGAATTAGGTGTCCTAGTCTCAGGCTACGGAGTCGGCCATTTAAGATGGAGATGAGCAGAAATTTCTTCACTCAGAGGGTTGTGAATCTTTGGAATTCTATGCCACAGAGGGCTGTGGATGCTGAGTCTGTGAGTTTATTCAAGGCTGTGATAGATAGATTTTTGGAGTCTCGGGGAATGAAGGGATATGGAGATCGCACGGGAAAGTGGATTTGAGGTCGATGATCTTATTGAATGGTGGCGCAGGCTTGAGGGGCCTACTCCTGCTTCTATTTCTTATGCTCTTATGTTCTTATCATTAGAGGGCCCGGAGCAGCATGGGGTGGAAAGCCTCGTGCAGGGAATCGGAGGCCTGGGTTGGACCGGTGGCCTCGTGGGAAGGATCGGAGGTTGCGTTGGGGGAGGGGGGGTGAATCGAAGGTCTGGAGGGAGATCAGAGGCCTGGGGTGCGATCGGAGACTTCGTGGGGAGGGTCGGATGCCACACGAGGGGATCGGAGGCCTAGTGGGGGTACTCCAATCGTGGGGGTGGGCTAGGCAGGGATTCTGGATCGAGGAGCTAAGTGTAAAGGCACTTACCTCCTGGATCCAGCAGTCCTCATCTTCCATTCGCTGGCAGTTTTCATGAGGCATGGTTAAATTTAAAATGGTGGTTAAATCTGATGCATGCCAGCCTCATTATAAGAGGTAAAAATAAAAATCATCACCAACCAAAAAAAAACATTTGAGGTCATTCAGCTGACCCCATCCAGGTAAATACCTGTAAAGAAATAGTTATAAAACATTCCACTTTCCTTCTTTACAGGATCTTGACACTCACCATTCAGGACAGAGCTGCCTGCCCTCAACGTTCCACCACTGTCCTGCCGCTGACTCCTGCCGACTCCCGCCCCCATCAATCTGGTATCTCGGCGGGAGGTAATCTACTTACCGGCCTGCCGCTGACTTCGGCGGGCACATCCCGGCGGCTCTCCCCTCCCGCCCCCTCCACGCCACATCGAAAGTGGCACTGGGTGGTTCGAGCAGAGGAATGTCGGTGGCAGTGGGGGGGGCCAGCGGCGGCAGTGGCCGGTAAGTTCATCAATTTCGGCCCCACAGATTCTTGTGCCTTTTGGTTCAATTGGAAAATCCTTCAATTGCAACCCTGCTCAAAAGATTTCCGAAAGTCTAAATAAATTACATCACATGGTGAACACGACATTGCATGATGAGATTAATAATGAGATAAGTGCATTTAAAATAAAAAGAGGGGATATATGAAATAAACCATTCAAATTCAAAGAGGGTAAGACCCCTTTTCCAGAAGGATTGCATCCACACATTTTAAAATAATCTAGGGAAGAGATAGCAGAGGCATTACTACACATGTTTAATAATTCATTAGAAAATGATGTTGTGCCAGAGGACTGGTGGATAGCTAACATAAGATCTATATTCAAGAAGGGAGATCGAACATGTCCAGGGAATTATAGATCAGTCAGCTTAACATCAGTGGTAGGAAAAATAATGAAATCTCTACTAAAGGAGTAAATAGAAGAACATCTAGAAATCAAAAATATCGTAATGAATAGTCAGCATGGAATTCAAAAGGGAAAAGGCTTGCTTGACCAATCTCATTGAATTTTTTGAAGAGGTAACAGAGAGAGTAGACAATGGTAATACGGTAGATGCCATGTATCTAGATTATCAAAAGGCCTTCAATAAAGTCATCATAATCATCATCATAGGCAGTCCCTCGGAATCGAGGAAGACTTGCTTCCACTCCTAAAGTGAGTTCTTTGGTGGCTGAACAGTCCAATGCGTGAGCCACAGACCCTATCACAGGTGGGACAGACATTCGTCGGGGGAAGGGGTGGGTGAGACTGATTTGCTGCATGCTCATTCCGCTGCCTGCACCTGATCTTTCCATGCTCACGCCGTTGAGATTCGAAGAGCTCAACACCAAATGCACTTTCTCCACCTTGGGTGGTCTTCGGCCAGGGACTCCCAGGTGTCAGTGGTGATGTTGCACTTTACCTGGGAGGCTTAGAGGGTGTCCTTGTAATGTTTCCGCTGTCCACCTTTGGCTCGTTTACCATGAAGGAGCTCCACATAGAGCAATTGCTTAGGGAGTCTCGTGTCTGGCATGCGAACTATGTAGCCTGCCCAGCGAAGCTGATCGAGTGTGGTCAGTGCTTCAATGCTGGGGATGTTAGCCTCGGTGAGGACACTGATGTTGGTGTGCCTGTCCTCCCAGGGGATTTGCAGGATCTTGTGGAGACATCGTTGCTATATCTCCAGCAACTTGAGGTGTCCTCTGTACATCGGCCATGCCTCTGGTCCATACAGGAGGGTGGGTATTACTGCAACCCTGTAGACCATGAGCTTGGTGGTAGATTTGAGGACCTGGTCTTGGAACACTTTTTTCCTCAGGCGGCCGAAGGCTGCACTGGCACACTGGAGGCGATGTTGAATCTCCGCATCAATGTCTGCCTTTGTTGATAAAAGGCTCCCGAGGTATGGGAAGTGGTCCACGTTGTCGAGGGCCGTGCTGTGAATCTTGATGACTGGGGGCAGTGCTGTGCGGCAAGTACAGGCTGGTGGAGGACCTATATCTTACGGATGTTAAGAGTAAGGCCCATGCTTTCATATGCATTTGTGAATACATCGACTATATCCTGGAGTTCAGCCTCAGAAAGTCCGCAGACACAGGCGTTGTCCGCGTACTGCAGCTCAATGGCAGAGGTTGGGGTGGTCTTGGCTCTGGCCTGGAGACGGCTCAAGTTGAACAGGTTCCCACTGGTTCTGTAGTTTAGTTCCACTCCAGCGGGGAGTTTGTTGACTGTGAGGTGGAGCATGGCAGCGAGGAAGATTGAAAAGAGGGTTGGAGCGATGATGCAGCCCTGTTTGACCACGGTCCAGACGTGGATTGGGTCTGTAATGGATCCGCTGGTAAGGATCACAGCCTGCATGTTGTCCTGGAGAAGGTGAAGGATGTTGACAAACTTTTGGGGGCATCCAAAAC
This sequence comes from Pristiophorus japonicus, assembly GCF_044704955.1. Lineage (NCBI taxonomy): Eukaryota > Metazoa > Chordata > Chondrichthyes > Pristiophoridae > Pristiophorus > Pristiophorus japonicus. The sequence continues at coordinate 35,374,258 of NC_091977.1, forward strand.
AGAGGAGGACACTCCATAAGCCCTCACAGTTGACAGTATGAAAGGCCTTTGTAAGGTCGAAGAAGGCCATGTATAAGGGCTGGCGCTGTTCTCTGCATTATCCCTGCAGCTGTCGCACTGCAAAGATCATATCCGTTTTGAACCATAAGGGATGAAATCCGCACTATGATTCTGGGAGGAGCTCCTCGGCCACAGGAAAAGACGGTTGAGGAGAACTATAGCGACAACCTTCCTAGTGGCTGATAGCAGGGTGATGCCCCTGCAGTTGCTGCAGTCGGACTTGTCCCCTTTTTAAAAATGGTCATGATCACTGCATCTCTGAGATCTCCCGGCATGCTCTCGTCCCTCCAAATAAGAGAGATGAGGTCATGTATCTGCGCCAATAGCGCCTCTCCGCCCTACTTTAGCGCCTCAGCAGGAATCCCATCCGCACCTGTAGCCTTGTTATTCTTAAGCTGTTTTATGGCTTTGCCTATCTCATGCAGCGTTGGGGTTTCACTGAGGTGGTAGTGGGTCGCATGCTGTGGGATGGAGTTGAGAGCACTCGAGTCAAAGGCAGAGTCTTGATTGAGGAGATCTTCAAAGTGCTCCTTCCAGCGGGCCCTGATAGCCTCGGTGTTGTTGATGAGTGTTTCCCTGTTCTTGGCCAGCAGTGGGGTGGGGCCTTGGGAGTTTGGACCATAGGTGGCCTTGACTGCAATGAAGAATCCTCGCATATCATGGCTGTCGGCCATTTGTTGTACCTCCTGTGATTTCTCCATCCACCACCTGTTTTTTAGGTCCCGGGTTTTTGGTTGGACCTCAGCCTTGAGCCGTCTGTAACATTGCTTTGCAACTCCCGAGTTGGGTTGTTGCTTGAGGCTCAGAAATGCTCTGCACTTACTATCTATTAGTTCTTGGATCTCCTGATCATTTTCATCAAACCAGTCCTGGTGTTTTCTGGTTGAGTAACCAAGTGTCTCTTCACACGCATTGGTACTGGAGGCCTGGAGGGCATTCAGCATCTCAGGATCATCAAGGCACGCCAGATTGGCTGTGAGGCACTGGCTATATAGGGCTCTCTTAGCTGGGTCTTTAACTGCCCCGGCATTAACTTTTTTGTGGCACTGCTTCTGCTGTCCCCTCTGCTTTGGGGCTATGTTAATAGTGATGATGGATCGGATTAGGCGATGGTCCGTCCAGCAGTTCTCAGCTCCTGTCATGGCGCGGGCTAGCTCGGATGATGACATAGTCGAGCAGGTGCCAGTGTTTGGAGCGAGGGTGTTGCCACGATGCCTTGTATTTGTCACTCTGGTGGAACAGGGTGTTGGTGACAAGGAGTTCGTGTTCTAAACATTTTGTCAGGAGTAGGGCACTGCTGGAGTTGGCTTTCCCTATCCCCTCTCTGCCAATCACGCCTTCCCAGAGGGCTGTGTATTTGCCGACCCTGGCACCTAGGAAGATCAATTTGTCGCCCATGGGGAGCAGGACAGGGATGTCTTGAGGTTGGAATAAAAACCCTCTTTAGTCTCGTCCGTTGCATCAACTGTTGGGGCGTACGCACTGATGACTGTGGTGCATTGGTTCCAGGATAGGGTAAGGCGAAGCATCATGAGGCATTAGTTAACTCCGCAATGGAGTCTTTGAGGCGGTCGACCAGTTCATTTTTGGCAGCGAAGCCGACTCCATGAAGGTGGTGGTTCTTCCTCTGGTTTTCCTTTCCAGAAAAAGGTGTAACCTCCACCATGTTCCTTGAGCTGGCCTTCCCCTGCCCGCTGGGTCTCACTTAGGGCAGCGATGTCGATGACAAAGCGTCTAAGTTCCCGGGCAACTATGGTGATGCGCTTTCTGGCCTGTCACTGTTGGAGTTCTGCATGAGGGTCCTGACTGTTATGTATGGAGAAAGAGCCAGACTGAACATTATGAGCTCAAAGTAAAGTGTGACCTTAGTCTTTTATTGCAGGTCTCCAGAGTGCCTCTCCAACCTGTGAGGCCTCCTTAAATACCTGTGCTCCCAAGGGATTATGGGATCCCTTAGGATTCCAGGGGATGAGCCCTCTGGTGGCTGTACAGAGTAAATACAAGTTTACATATATAACTACACTCCCCCCCGGTCCCCACCTCAAAGTCAATAGTATAACTATTTACAATGTGAGTCGATCTGGGGCCCTTCTTGCCCTGGTCGATCCTCTCGGTATGAAAGCTGGTATTGTTGAATCATTTGTTGGGCCCTCGCTGCGCTGCTGTGCAGCTGGTTTTGCTGGGCTGCCTGGTGTGTTGGGCCCTGCAGGGCTGCTGTGGATGATGGGTTCTGCTTTGTGGTCAACTGTGGTGCCGGTTGCCACTGGTGTGTATGTTGGGGTCCAACGTGGGTTTCTCAGGATAGTCCATGAATCTGAGTTTGATTTGGTCCATGTGTTTCCAGTGAATGAGTCCATTTGAAAGATTGACCTGAAACACCCTGCTCCCCTCTTTGGCCACGACAGTGCCAGGAAGCCAATGGGACCTTGTCCATAATTCAATACAAATACAAGTTCATTGATTTAAATCTCACGTGACACATTTGCGCTATCATGGTATGTACTATGTTGAGGCCGTCTGCTCTCTACCTGTTCATGTAGACCAGGGTGAACTAACGAGAGCCTTGTCTTAAGTGCTCTTTTCATGAGCAGTTCCCAGTGAGCGAATGGGGTCTCGTGCGGTAGCTAAGCAGGACTCGGGATAAGCGAGTCTGCAGCGAGCCTTCAGTTATCCTCTTCAAGCCTTGCTTGATGGTTTGCACTGCTCCCTCTGCCTGACCATTGGACGCTGGTTTAAATGGGGCAGATGTGACATGTTTGATCCTGTTATAGATCATGAATTCTTTGAACTCAGCACTGGTAAAACTTGGCCCGTTGTCGCTCACCAGGGCATCGGGTATGCCGTGTGTGGCAAAAATGGCCCGCAGGCTTTCAATAGTGGCAGCGGACGTGCTAGCCAACATTATCTCACATTCAATCCACTTGGAGTACGCATCCACAACCACAAGGAACATTTTACCCAAGAAACATAGAAACATAGAAAATAGGTGCAGGAGTAGGCCATTCGGCCCTTCTAGCCTGCACCGCCATTCAATGAGTTCATGGCTGAACATGCAACTTCAGTACCCCATTCCTGCTTTCTCACCATACCCCTTGATTCCCCTAGTAGTAAGGACTTCATCTAACTCCTTTTTGAATATATTTAGTGAATTGGCCTCAACAACTTTCTGTGGTAGAGAATTCCACAGGTTCACCACTCTCTGGGTGAAGAAATTCCTCCTCATCTCGGTCCTAAATGGCTTACCCCTTATCCTTAGACTGTGTCCCCTGGTTCTGGACTTCCCCAACATTGGGAACATTCTTCCTGCATCTAACCTGTCTAACCCCGTCAGAATTTTAAACGTTTCTATGAGGTCCCCTCTCATTCTTCTGAACTCCAGTGAATACAAGCCCAGTTGATCCAGTCTTTCTTGATAGGTCAGTCCGCCATCCCGGGAATCAGTCTGGTGAACCTTCGCTGCACTCCCTCAAGAGCAAGAATGTCCTTCCTCAGGTTAGGAGACCAAAACTGTACACAATACTCCAGGTGTGGCCTCACCAAGGCCCTGTACAACTGTAGCAACACCTCCCTGCCCCTGTACTCAAATCCCCTCGCTATGAAGGCCAACATGCCATTTGCTTTCTTAACCGCCTGCTGTACCTGCATGCCAACCTTCAATGACTGATGTACCATGACACCCAGGTCTCTTTGCACCTGCCCTTTTCCTAATCTGTCACCATTCAGATAATAGTCTGTCTCTCTGTTTTTACCACCAAAGTGGATAACCTCACATTTATCCACATTATACTTCATCTGCCATGCATTTGCCCACTCACCTAACCTATCCAAGTCGCTCTGCAGCCTCATAGAATCCTCCTTGCAGCTCACACTGCCACCCAACTTAGTGTCATCCGCAAATTTGGAGATACTACATTTAATCCCCTCGTCTAAATCATTAATGTACAGTGTAAACAGCTGGGGCCCCAGCACAGAACCTTGCGGTACCCCACTAGTCACTGCCTGCCATTCTGAAAAGTCCCCATTTACTCCTACTCTTTGCTTCCTGTCTGACAACCAGTTCTCAATCCATGTCAGCACACTACCCCCAATCCCATGTGCTTTAACTTTGCACATTAATCTCTTGTGTGGGACCTTGTCGAAAGCCTTCTGAAAGTCCAAATATACCACATCAACTGGTTCTCCCTTGTCCACTCTACTGGAAACATCCTCAAAAAATTCCAGAAGATTTGTCAAGCATGATTTCCCTTTCACAAATCCATGCTGACTTGGACCTATCATATTACCTCTTTCCAAATGCACTGCGATGACATCCTTAATAATTGATTCCATCATTTTACCCACTACCGATGTCAGGCCTGCATAGTTGACATGTACCCTAGACCACAGTTTGGAGGGCCAAGACCATAAACTTAGCGGCGTCTCCCTGGGTACATTGCTTAACTGCGAGCAGGTGTTACATCTGTGAATGCAAGACTCTAAGTCCGCATCGATACCGGGCCACCGCACGTGGGATCTGGCTATCACATTCATCATTACGATGCCTGGGTGGGTACTGTGGAGGTCATTGATGAAGGTGTCTCTGCCTTTCTTGGGAACCACAACACGATTGCCCCACAGAAGGCAGTCTGCCTGTATAGACATTTCATCTTTGCGCCACTGGAATGGCTTTATCTCTTCCTGCATTTCCACTGGGACACTGGACCAGCTCTCGTGAAGCACACAGCTTTTGACTAGTGATAATAAGGGTCCTGACTTGTCCAGGTTTTGATCTGCCGGGCAGTGATGGGTGATTGCTCACTCTCAAATGCTTCCATAACCATGGCTAAATCTGTGGGCTGCACCATTTCTACCCTCGTCGTGGGCAATGGCAGTCTACTGATAGCATCGGCGCAGTTTTCTGTGCCTGGCCTGTGGCGGATGGTGTAGTTGTATGCGGACAACATGAGCGCCCATCTCTGGATGCGGACCGATGCATTGTCATTTATCCCTTTACTCTCGAAAAACAGGGATATGAGTGGCTTATGGTCAGTTTCCAATTCAAATTTTAGCCCAAACAGGTATTGATGCATTTTATTTACCCATAGACACACGCTAACGCTTCTTTTTCAATCATGCTGTAGGCTCTCTCAGCATTAGACAGAATCCTCGATGCACAAACAACCGGATGCAGTTTCCTGAAATCATTAGCTTGTTGCAATACACACCCGATGCCATATGACGACGCATCACATGCTCGTACCAAATGCTTACATGGATCATACAACACAAGCAATTTGTTTGAGCATAACAATTTTCTCTCTTTTACAAAGGCATTTTCTTGGCTTTTGCCCCAAACCCATTTGCCCCCTTTTCATAGTAAGACATATAGTAGTTCTAGCAGGGTGCTGAGACCCGGTAAGAAGTTACCAAAGTAGTTCAGGAGTCCCAGAAATGACCGCAGCTCCGTCACATTCTGTGGCCTCAGTGCATACTCGCTTGCCTCCGTCTTCGCGTTGGTGGGCCTGATGCCGTCCGCCGCCATCCTCCTTCCCAAGAACTCCACTTCAGGTGCCAGAAAAACGCACTTCAAGCATTTTAACCTGAGCCCCACGCGGTTGAGTCGACTAAGAGCGTCCTCCAGATCCTACAGATGCTCGGTTGTGTTCCTACCTGTGACCAAGATGGCATCCTGGAAGACCACAGTGTGCGGGACCTACTTCAATAAGCTTTCCATGTTTCTTTGGAATATCGCCGCCACTGATCGAATTCTAAACGGGCATCTGTTATAAATAAAAAGAGCTTTGTGCGTGTTGATGCAGGTGAGGCCCTTCGATGATTCCTCCTGTTCCTGCGTCATGTAGGCTGAAGTCAGATCCAGCTTCATTAATATCTTTCCTCCCGCCAGCATTGCAAAGAGGTCATCGACCTTTGGTAGTGGGTATTGGTCCAGCAGGGAGAAACGATTGACAGTTACTTTGTAATCGCCATGGATTCTGATGGTGCCATCTCCCTTGAGGACAAGAACGATCAGGCTGGCCTACTCGTTGAACTCGATCGGTGAAATAATTCCCTCTCATTGCAGCCGGTCTAGCTCGATCTCTACCCTTTTTCTCATCATGTACGGTATTGCTCTCACCTTGTGATGGATGGGTCACGCCCCCAGAATTAGGTGGCTCTGCACTTTTGCTCCTTGGAATTTCCCGATGCCTGGTTCGAACACCAAAGGAAATTTGTTTAAGACCTGGGCACACATAGTGTCGTCAGCGGGCGATAGCGCTCGGACGTCGTCCCAGTTTCAGCGTATCTTTCCCAGCCAGTCCTGCCGAGCAGCGTGGGACCATCACCCGCTACCACCCAGAGTGGTAGCTTGTGCACCGCTCCATTGTAGGAGACCTTTATGGTAGCAGTGGCAATTACAGGAATCAGTTCTTTAGTGTAAGTTCTTAGTTTCGTACAAATTGGAGTTAAGACTGGCCTTGAGGCCTTTGTAAGGTTCGAAAATCCACGGCCGCATTTGAAACACCGTAATGACAAGAAAACTAACATGGGATCGTTCCATACACTAAATGAAGATTTTTGGCCAAGTAAAAGCAGGCTGGGAAAACGTGTGGGCAGATGCAGACATTGTGGAGTCTGGCTCACAAGCGAGCCCGAGGCACTGGCCAATGGGGGAAAAGTGCATTCTGGCAGGCCAATCATGGGTCGAGTCGGGCCTGAAGTGGGGAAATCTTCAACCAATAAGGACTCCCCGGCCAAGTTTGAAAATGACTTCCCCCCCACAAATCAAACTACGAATGTGGGCCATTATTTACCTAATTAATATGGACAATAGCTCTGAATCAAAACTATGAATCACTGCAGGAGTGGCCCACTGACTCCCAGGACTATAACAAAGGACCCACAGATGTCCAGGCACCTATGTGCACTGAAACAATACCCTGGTCCTCACACCTGCGTGTACCTGTGCCATCTTCTGATTAAATATTCAAAGCTATCTCCCCGCCCAAACTTACACAATTGACCACCAACTGAGTTTGAGCGCGAAAAGGCCAGAACTAAATTGGTTATCGGACCCACACAACCACCGGGAGGTAGAAGCAGCAGGGTGTGGAAGCAGTTGGGGAGCTTGCAGCTTGCAGCTTGTATCTAGAGAGAGCCCTCTCTCCCTCTTGCTCTCGCTCCACCAGAGGAAGAAGCAGCAGTTCCGCAGATGAAGCCACCGAGACTGAAAACCAGCAGGCAGTGGCAGTGACTTCCCACAGCTGAGCTGAGCAAGGAAACCAACCAGAGGTTGGAGCTTTTTGCTTAGGAGCCATCCGAAAAGCAAAGAGAAGAAACCGACGCATTATCGAGGAAGAAAACCGAAACGACCAACAACGTAAAACCCACCCTAGAGGGACCCCGAGCTGAAATAAGTGCAACAGAACCCCGGAGTTGATAGGATTGTGAGTATAGTCCAAACCCCCTCACAGACTCAATTTAGGATAGGAATTGGTAGGAAGGGTGGGAGTGGGAGGTGTGGTTGTGTGTGAGTGGGATGTTTTAACCTCTTGTTTTCCCCTTCCCTGTTGCGAGATGTTTTGGGTTGTTGAATGAGATTTTGCCATTACTGCGAATTTATGACCTCTTCCAATGCCCTCTATCTTTGTGTTTGCTATTCTAAATAAACAACATTAGCCATTTTGTACTCTTACCCACTGTGTCTGGTGCCTCATTACTCACCCACCCTCATAAATCGCACGTACAGAACCCAAGGGGAGTGTGGATTCGAACCCACACCCCAAGCTCCCCTTACACCTTGTTGCACCGCTATCTTTCGACAGTCTTTTTCCCCATGATGGATTGGCTCGCACCCGTGTCCAGTTCCATTGACACCAGGAGTCCATTTTGTTCAACATTGAGCATTATCGGGGGACAATTCATGGTGAATGTATGCACCCCATGTACATCTGTCTCCTCGGTCTGAGACTCTGGTTCGTCGTGATCCTCCGTGGATCTGTCCTCTGCATCATGGTAGTTTGGAGGTTTAACAGGAGAAGCAGCTCACCTGCACATACGTTGGAGGTGTCCCATTGTTCCACAGCCCTTGCAAACATACCCTTTGAATCGGCATGGGTGGAAACGATGATCACCCCCGCAGTGCCTTGCATTCATCACCCTTGATGGTGGACTCTGAGACATCTGCAGACGTGCAGCTGCAGGTATGTGTGACCTGCCCTGTACGTTGCGATTCGAAACAATATCACTTTGTTCACAGTACTTGTAACAGCACTTGTGTGCTGAGAGATTTGCTTAGTATTGTCCCTGGTGGCAATGAACGCCTGGGCTTTCGCTATGGCCTTACTCAAGGTTGGGGTCTCTACAGTCAAAAGTTTGCGAAGTATGGTTTCGTGGCCAATGCCAAGTACGAAAAAGTCTCTGAGCATGTGCTCCAAATGTTCTTCAAATTCGCAATGTCCTGCAAGGCGTCTTAGCTCAGCGACATAACTCGCCACTTCCTGTCCTTCAGACCTTTTGTAGGTGTAGAACCGGTACCTCGCCATCAGAACACTTTCCTTCGGGTTCAAATGCTCTCGGACCAGTGTACACAAATCATCGTCCAATTTCTCCATGGGTTTCACTGGAGTGAGCAGATTCTTCAAGAGGCCATATATTGGTGCCCCACAGACGGTGAGGAGGTTGCCCTTCGTTTGGCAGCATTCTCTTCCCCATCTAGCTTGTTAGCCTTGAAGTGTTGTTCGAGTCGCTCCACAAAAGTTTCCCAATCATCTCCCTCCGAGAATTTCTCCATGATGCCCACTGTTTTCTTCATCTTTGGGTTCGCTATCTGTATCTCGTTGCCAGTTGTTATGTATGGAGAAAGGTTCAGACTGAGCACTGTGAGCTCAAAGTAAAGTGTGACCTTAGTCCTTTTTTGCAGGTCTCCAGAGTGCCTCTCCAACCTGTGAGGCCTCCATAAATACCTGTGCTCACAAGGGATTATGGGATCCCTTGGGACTCCAGCGGATGAGCCCTCTGGTGGCTGTACAGAGTAAATACATGTTTACATATATAACACTGACGTTCCAGTTCCCGAACTTCATGTTAATGTAGTGGAAGATGCCTGTGCGTGAGTTCTTTTAACGTAAGTGGAACTAACCAGAACGAATCACAGCATTATACTCGCCATGTTGTAGATCACATGTCACGGATGTGATGTATGCATGTAAAACTTACCAAAGTGTAAGACTTGACACGAGTGGGCACACCTGTGGGAGATCTAAGGGTCACCGGTGCAACCTGGGACAAGCAGGTATAAAGGGTGATTCACCATGATGTTTCTGCACTCTAGAGTCTGAATAAAGAGACCAAGGTCACAACAGTTTGAGCTTGCGATATAGTCTTGTGGATTTATTCTGAACATAACAAATTGGCGACGAGTAACGGATCACGAACTTTCACGCGGTAACGGCTGCGGTTAGTATTCTTGAGAAATTTGTTGAGGGTGATGATTGGGAAGCCTTCGTTGAGCGCCTCAACCAGTACTTTGTGGCCAACGAATTGGACACGGCTGCAACAGAGAGCAAGCGCAGTGCGATTGTCCTCACCGTATGTGGGTCATCGATATATGGCCTCCTCAAAAAGTTGCTGGCACCGGTCAAACTAACAGACAAATCTTACACACAGCTGTGTACGCTGGCTAAGGAACACCTCAAGCCAAAGGAGAGCAATCTGATGGCTAGGTACCGCTTTTATACGCACCGTCCCCTCCTTTCGGTAAAGGGGCTAGTCCTAGTCCCCCTTTAACCGACCGCCCTACACTTGTTAGTTTTTGTGCATGGCCCGGTACTCCCTGCCTCAACGTGCTGGCCAGTCACGCGGTTTCAGGAGTCCCAGTTGCTTAGATCAAATTGACAAAGGTCAAATCCTCCTTCCCCTTTACAAGATAGGCTTGTTTAGTATTTGGGGACCGGTCATGGGTCCCTCTTCGTCGTGCTTGGTGCCTGCATGCCTGGCAGGCCATTATGCCCCATGTTATTACTAAGATCAATTGTATCCCGACCAGTATGTGTGAAATTATTCGAATCCAAGGATGGATGTTCACATTTATTCCCCAGTCCCAGACCTTTCTCCACCAACTCTGACTTTGTAAGTCTATATCGATATCTTCTTCCAGTACTTTGATTTTAGTTTGCAGTTGGTGGTATAGCTTTATTGATTGACCCACTCTGAGCCTCAACTCTCGTAATACTTCGGTTAGATGTGGGATAGGGACCTGAGCTGGCTCGTCATAATCCTGCAAATGATCATGGAGCTGATCGGTTACCTCAATAACTTCGGGCTTCCGGCGCCTAACCTGGGTGATATACGCTTGCCCGATCGTGACAGGTCGTAGTGGCGTAAAGCAAAAGTTTAGCTGTGGTATAGGGCACTGCAGGTCATTATACTGGTATGAACGCTCTGTGGTAGAGACGCAGTATCTTCCCTTCCCTCCGTAGCCTGCCCTCGCGAAGTGCCTGTGTGCGGACACTATTTCTAGTACACACCCGTCGGTTCGGTTAAACCCGCACTCGTCTAGCTCACCTCGGCCTACTGGGTGAGGGCATACTGTGATCTCCCCCCTTTGCTTGCATTCTGTTAGGGAAATTCCGGTAAGTATGTTGTTTCGACGAACGGCGGAGGTGGTGGTCAGATAGTAACGCATGGAGACATTTTCCCGTATTGCTCCGATATTCTCCAGCTGGTACAGGGGGAACGGCCCTGAGTCTGGCGTGGCCATAGGGATCATCAGGACTATCCCTATCCCAGTATTCCTACCCATCTGGCAATCTGGAATTGCTGGGTATACTCGGGTCAGTCTCTTCAGAGTACAATTATCCAGTGTCCCCCTCTGGTTAGCCAACTGAGCTAAATGTGAACTGTCTATCCAATCGGGTACTTCCCCGCGTTGGATCTGGTCAAGATTGTGGCGGATCTGCCCCACCATCCACAGACCATAAGCGTGACAGAGTTGCCCCTGTCTTTGCTTTCCCGTATCTTCTTTTTCTCTATCAATGAGGTGGTTGATGGTTTTGGCATGAGCTTCCAGGACTGAGATGCCATCCAACTGGATTTTGGCACCCTCCTTTCCTAGGTTGGCTTGGTCTTCCTGGTTTTGCTCCACCTCTCTAATAACCCCTTCATCACTCCTCTAAGCTGTTCCACCCTCTCATTTAACCCTTGTATATCTATCGAGTTTACTACGGAGGTCCCTGTATTGAAAACGGTGGTAATATCATTAACTATTTCCCTTTTGAACCTGGGGGCTGACCCCTGTCCCCGGAATCTACTGGCACCCATTGCATCGGCAGCCTGCTGCATTACAACTTTACTTAATACATTGTACATCTTCCTTGACTGTTCTGTACAGTATTCCGGCATCTGGATGCCTGAAATATTGATCAGGACAGGCACAATTTCATGTTTAATATTATCATACAATAATTCCTCTTCGTTGTACATTACAATCCCATTCTCTGGTCCCTTAGTAGTTATGGGACAAGGCAGTTCCTCGGGCAATGTAGTGGTTCTTATGGGGCGCGGTGTCGGAGGGGGTGAGAAGCATACATACAATGATATTGTAGCCGCCCCCACCTCCTCGTAGTACCCACACAGCCCCACTCCCTTTTTGCGGAAGACTGATTGCTGGGACTGTCCTGGAGGCGCGCAAATTATGCCGAAAGTACATTCATCGGGCCCTTTGACATCCCTCCGTTTAATGCAGCTGCTCCTTATACCCGTGGAGCACTGTACACATACCCGGTTCTTATTAGGATTTACTTGTAACCATGCATTAAAATAAGTCCTGTCCTTGCTCCAATCCTTGGCTGCTGGGATGCACATTCCATCCATTAAATTAAACAAGACTCCATATAGTTCATGTAGTTGTTTATTTCCTGACTGCGCTGCAATCCGTTGGTATCAACAAGTGTTTGCGTGGGTCTTGAGGTTCCCAGTATCATGAGTCCCCAGTGTCGAAGTCACCACTGCGGTCCCATCTTGGTGAGTGTTTTATCTGAAAATTTTAAACAGATAGCCTGGTCGTCACCAGGTGTTAGGTTCTGGTCTACATGTGTCGCTGTCACTCTGTGGAATCGAAGGTAAGGATTAGGTTAACCATATTCTTTATAGTCGTACCATCTCTATCACTTCATGTCCCTGCCTGGGCTGCTGTCGGTTTTGCGTTTGAGCCTGCTGTGCTCGAGTCTGCACGATGACCCATTTAAATATTATCCAAACTCCAATCAACACCAATGTCACCATTATTCCTCCAAACATTGCTGTCTGCTTTACCGTTAGGTTGGGTTTGTGGACTACACCTACCCACCGTGGGGTACATTGGCTCTATTGCCATAGGTGATGGTGCTATGGCTGCGCACTGCACTATCCGTCTAGTCCCGTTTTTTTTTTAAACATCTCTTCCAGCCTGTTTATCTTAGCTTTTAACTCTTGACCAGCTAGTTCCATTTTATTTTTATTCTGAATATCCCACCATTTCCTCTGTCTGTCAGGTGAGTCTTCTTTATTTTATTAAGAAATCCAAATTAATAATGTCCAGTATAAAACAGCTGTCAATGGAAAGGGTTAACTCCTTTACAGGTTTGTAAGAAAGCCTGATGTCATTACGTGACTTCACGTAATCATCGGAAAAATTCTTTTTTTTTAAGTCTTTGTGCCTTCAAAACTTGCTTAGAAATTAGGAATCCGTTAAACAGCATAAATTAGTAAAGTGGTCATAATAAAAATCTTCTCATCAGGGAAGACGACATTTTAGAGTAAACTCCAATGTTTTCTTAACTTCTAATTCAAGTACTTGCCAAAGAATTTAAAATCATTTGTTTACTTTCAAAGTGGCGTCTTTATCTTTTTCTTTTCTCCATAACTGGAATGGACTCTAGCTTTGAGGGTTTGAGGGCTGCTTTTCGTTATCTCAAAATGCTCCAGTTTCAAAGTCGTTAAAATGTCTCTTCTAAACTGCTAAAGCTTGCTATTTTTAACATATTTCAAAAGTTCCTTTTACACCTTCGCAGATAGCTCGCCACTCGCCCAGGAGTTTGACCTGATCAGGTTTAATTTAATAATTTTCTGTGCCTTCTCTGAATATCTCAAAATCCCAATTCAAACTTTGTAATTTAAAACCCTTTTTTTTGAGCTAGAAGCTTTCTTAAAAGGCATTCTTTATCTCATTCCGAGACTAAATTTATGTCTTTCAACCCAATGTAATCAATTTTTTATCTTTTGCTCAACAAACCTATCCTTTGTACATTTCCTAGCTCCGTAACTTATCATCCGAATAAATCCACACCTGCGTTTCTAACTTAAAATGTCTTAAAACTTCCCACATACAGGACAACACTACAAAGGGTTAGCTAAAATAAAGAGACACTTGCATTCCTCTTCCAACCAGGCTTTCAGAAACATGACAACATAAAAATTCATTCCGCAGTCACAAAATCACACAGGGACTCTCACTTAACGACCAGACATTTACAACAGTCTCTCTTCTTTCCTATTAATTGTTTTGACCGGCTCTATTGTTTTGGATCCATGACCTTTCAGGGAACTCATAGTTTTATCTAAATAATTCCTCACATAACTTTTGTAGTGGACTACCGGTATTGGTTTTTCCGTTCCTTCACCCACCATTCCCGTTGGGCTGCTGGCAGGTCCTGAGGATCCCACCCTGCTCTAATCATTTTCTCGATTAGTTTCTTTTGCTTTTCCACCAGATGGCGGGTAAGGGACCCTTCTGATTCCCACTCGAGTTTATCTGCTTTATCTGGCCATTCCTGGGCAGGACTAGAACCGTTAGGAATCTACTCTCAGAGGTTTGCCTTTTACCTCGCACAACTTGTAGTAGACCATCTCTGGGCTGCTGTCAGGTCACAAGTCTGCTGTTACACAAACTTATACAATTCTTAAAACGCGTTTAAGCAATTCCCGCAGCACTCTACGTATCCTTAATGACTACCTACCACAGCTCTGCCCGTTGGTCCGACCCTGTTCACAGGTTTGGATTCCGTTAGCCGCTGTACACCGCTTGGTTCTCCCCCGGGGTATATTTCAAATCACACTACTGGGTCCGGAAGATGTCTCTCGGTATCACGATCCCACGGTCTAAGTGTGTTCCCTACGCCTACTTGGTTCCTGGCCGTCACGTGGGACAAAAGTCCTCTTAATTCAGGCTCAGGCTAGGCATTTGAGATATTAGACCGTCTCCTCGTGTCGATCAACCAGCTTCCACCTTCCGCACCCTTTATAATTAAAAATCGTTTTTTTTATACTCACCCGGGTTTTTCCAAGGGCGTCCAGCGACTCCGGGAAATTCTGCCGACTACGCCACTGTTAGTGTTAGTATTTTATCAGAAGAATCACTCAACACTCAGAGTCGGTTCCAACACCAATGCGGCCTTTATTAACGCCAGCGGGGAGGAAGCCTCAGGACTGGATCCAGGCTTCTCTCTGCCGAACAAAGAAACTCATCGATATTTATATGTTTTACAATAGTTCTTTACAGTTACTCAGCCCACTTCGGCTGGACACAATCCAATCATAACGATTATAGATTACATATAGGTTTCTTTAACCCAATAGAATTCCCCTGATACCTCAGGAACTGCATGTTCGTTTTTTGTTAGCTCGGGCTGATTAATGACCTCATTATGTGAGGCAGGTTCTCCCCTTATCTCTCTTCCTCGGGCTTCGGCTGTGTGAAATCACTGGTTCATTATAATTATCTTGTATCCAAGGCATTCCTGGTAGTGGGCCTCACAGGGTCATTGCTCGGTCATTGCTCGGTCAGCCCCAGTTCATTACTTGACTAACGGGGTTCCCATCATGCTTGGGCAGCCATTTTATATGTGGCCGCTTTAAACTTATATGAGTTTAGATATATTCAGCAGGTGCCTAATGCCTAGTGTTTTGAGATATTCAGCAGGTGCCTAATGCCTACAACATTTACCTACTGGTAAGGAAATAAAAAGAAGAAAAAAAGATTAAATGCTCACCAAGTCACCAGCCAATCACTTACCCACTTGGCTGTGATGTCACGTTTCAATTTCTTTACTTCTTTCTTTACCTTCTGCCACTGCACCTGCACCAGCTGGCCTCCTGACTCACCGCTGCCTCTCGAACTCTCTGGCTTTTTATAGGTCTCTCGACTCACCGCTCCTCGAACTCCCGCTGCCTCTCGAGCTCTCGGGCCTTTTATAGGCCGCCCGACTCACCGCTCCTCGAACTCCCCACAAGCGATAACACGAGCGATAACATGAAACAGATATCTTCACAGAATCGAAACTCACTGGCAAGCACCGTGCACAAAGTAATATTCTCAGCAGGCTAAACAGCACAGGGCAGGGCCCACATGCTTGCAGAGGCCATATTTAGGCCTAGAATGACTCAGAGTCTGCCGTGGGGCATGAATGCGTATCCATTTGCACCATGTTGGCGCTGCAGGGGAAGCCATAGAGCTCATCAATGTCGATTCAAGCCCTATGTGTGCAAGGCTGTGGAACAATGGGACACCTCAAGCGAATGTGCATATGATCTCTGACTCACCACATGGCAGAGTTAGGAGAGGAAGACCGATCCAGCGAGGATCACATTGAACAAGCATGAAAGGCAACTGAACCTGAGGATGAAGAGGAAGTATATGGGATACACACCTTCACCACCAAAAGCCCTCCAATAATGTTAAAAGTTGAACTTAACGGCACTCCAGTCTCAATAGAACTAGACACAGGGGCGAGTCAATCAGTTATGAACCAGAAGACTTTCGAGAGGCTGTGGGACAATAAAGCAGAGCAACCCAGCTGATCCCGATTCAGGCAAAGCTGTGCACCTACACCAAGGAACTGATACCAGTTATTGGTATTGCGGACATAAGAGTATTTCATGAGGGAGCAGTGCACGATTTACCAATGTGGATTGTTTCAGGTTGATGGGCCAACGCTGCTTGGCAGAAGGTGGATGGCGAAGATTCGATGGAACTGGGAAGACCTCTGCGTACCTTCTCCGGCGAATGAGTCTCCCTTTTTCAAAGACAGAGCAAGCCCCCATCTTCAGCTGAGCCAGGCATCGAAGTGCAGATCCATTTGCAGATCCCTGAGGCACAGGCCGCTCATCACAAATTCGAGGAGGTAAAGTTCAACCGAGCAATGGTACAGGCGCGGTACCCACCATCCAAAGCTGACGACCTCTTCGCGACGATGGAAGAGGCTGCAGGTTGACCATGCGGAGTGGGACTCCGGCTGAAACAATCCGAATGTGTCTTCCCGACGCCAGAGGCAAAATACCTGGGGAGGAAGATCATGGCAGTTGGCATCACGGACACGGATGAGAGGGCGGCCAGATCACGAGACGAGAGAGCACCCAGACCACGGGACGAGAGAGCACCCAGACCACGGGACGAGAGAGCATCCAGACCACGGGACGAGTGTGCTTCCAGACCACGGGACGAGAGAGCGCCCAGACCATGGGACGAGAGAACGTCCAGCCCACGGGACGAGTGTGCTTCCAGACCACGGGACGAGAAGGCATACAGACCACGGGATGAGTGTGCTTCCAGATCATGGGACGAGAAGGCATCCAGACCACGGGACGAGAGAGCACCCAGATCATGGGACGAGAGAGCACCCAGACCATGGGACGAGAGAGCGCCCAGCCCACGGGACGAGAGAGATTCCAAACCACGGAACGAGAAGGCATCCAGACCACGGGACGAGAGAGCACCCAGACCATGGGACGAGAGAGCGCCCAGACCATGGGACGAGAGAACGTCCAGCCCACGGGACGAGAGAGATTCCAGACCACGGGAGGTCGCCACAATGGAACGGAGGAATGCATCGCCCAGCAAGGAAGATGACTGGCTTTGGGGCAATGGTAAAGGGTCGGCCGCTGTGAAGGCCAGGAACCCACTATGCTCCAATAAATTGTATGCACTATGTAACCCTTGTGAGCAGGTTTTCGCGGCCAATGATGTACCATTATATGAGGTCGGGGGTACCGTACAATAAGCCAAAGTAGCGGGCGAACCCCAACCAGTTGTACATGGATCTAACAAAGTATTCGTAGCAAATAAGATGTTACCGCACGGGGTCGGAAGTGTTGTGCAGCAAGCAAAAGTAGTGGGCAAGCCCCAAACAATTGAACGTGCATTCAATAAGTTAAACAAAGCAGCAGCCTGTGTTCACGGGACTAAAGAGACATACCAAAGAGTGTCCCAAATGTGCTCGAGTCAGACAAGCTGCTCACCCCACAAGCTTGGGAGAGCAGAGGCACCATTATCGATGCGTTGTTTCGAGAAGGCCTAACACTGTCTGTGCACTGCAACATGATCCGCCACGGGCCAGGCACTGAGAATGGCACTAATGCCTCAGTTGGCTACCGTTGCCACTACCGGGATGGAAACAACGCAGCCTGCAGACTCACTCGCGGTTATGGAAGTTCTTGAAAGAGAGGGGTCAACCGTAACGGCCCCCCAGCTTAGGACCCGGACCAGCCAGGATTCCATGTTAACGTCAGCCAAAGGTGAACTGCTAGATGGGATGTGGCAACTTATCCGTCGCAGAGGCAAAAGACCCATCCCTACGTTGCAAAGTAAGGCAGGGCGGCTACACACAGTCGGTGGTCCGGGGCCCCCATACTACAGCCCAGGGTCCACGGGGACCACTAGGCCTCCCGCCACTACCGAAAGTCTCAAGGCCATTGCAGCCATCCTGGGCTTGCCAGACCTCAGGTTCAGTGACAATAGCCCGGAGCAGGCAGCCCAAATCACTAAACCTAGCACCTCGAGTGTCACGGTAGACTCATTACGGACCCGGCTATCCTGGGTGCTATGCAGTCACCAGACAGAATCACTCAGAACCGAGCCTTCCACATGCCATCAGTAGAGAATGCACCATAGTTGCACGGCCCCTCCACACGACATCAGAATAAGTGATGTAGACCATGGTCAGGACCCCAGTTGGGCTGCTAGCACCGAATTAGCCAAGGGGGGGTATGGAGTGTATGTGATGAAAACGGAGTATTTAATTGTGAAACCATGTACCAGGCTAACAAGTAAAGCAATTGGACCAGACCAAACAGCGAACTACAGATAACCAGGAGCCACCGTGAAAGGACCTGGCCCCCAGCGATCCACTAACACGATCAACCTCATCGTCGACCACCGAGGGTGAACCCACCATGTCAGGACGTCAACCCAGGCGATCGACCCGGGGAGGCGGGGCACCAGAGAGAGGAAAGGAGGGCGAGGAGGCGAATGCTGACATGGGCCAGACAATCAGGCTGA
The DNA here is from genome assembly GCF_044704955.1 of Pristiophorus japonicus. Classification (NCBI taxonomy): domain Eukaryota; kingdom Metazoa; phylum Chordata; class Chondrichthyes; family Pristiophoridae; genus Pristiophorus; species Pristiophorus japonicus. The sequence continues at coordinate 35,392,607 of NC_091977.1, forward strand.
CGCTGAAGCCATGCCCCTGCCCCGCTGTAGACCGCATGAAAGGGCCCATGATAGCTGCAAGAGCCTTACGTCAGCAGCTCATCAATGATCGATTTGTCTGAAAGAACGTTGGTGTTATTTACATGGCTGACACACTGCTGGGTGTGCAGGTCATACATCAATGGTAGGCATCACCTTGGTGACAGTTAAAGTTTAACTTGATTGAAGTTAAGTGTGATTGTACCCTTTGATGTTAAGGAATCACCAGCGTGTAATGGTGCAGCTATCTGAGCCAATGTGCTGCAAGATTTTGTTAAATAAAAACATTTAAACCGAACATTTGTCTGAAATCATCAGTATTTCTGTACAAACCAACCCTTCCCCCCCATCCCCCACCACTGCTTCTCCTCCGCACCTCTACCCCTTCCTCTTACTTTCCTGACTCCAAGCCGCCTGGCCGAGGAGGTCCTCAGGCGATGTTTCATTTTGGGGGTGTGGGGGTGGGGGGGGTGCTGACAGCCGAAGTGCTGTTTGGATGGATATGGGAGAGGACGGTCCCAAGGTGGGAGAGTGCTCCGAGCCATAAGCAAGATGTTGCTGCTGGCTCTCGTGTGGTTGGCAATGGGGTTGCGTCACCTTGGGGTGCAGTGCAGCGCTGCGGGATCACTGGGAGCCCTCTGTCACCAGTGTTCCTGGCTACCAGCTCCAGGGCCTCCTCCATCCCTTCCATTTTATATGCTATTTGTTGGACAAAAAACTCGGTGCCAACTATGTTCTTGGTGCTGGTGAATCTCCGTCGTTCCTCCCACAACAGCCAAACCAGCAGACACCACAGCCACACACGCTTTCAGTGCCTCTGCGCTCCCTCTCTCTCTGTCTCCTCTTCTGCGCATGCCCTGATGACCCTTGACCTCCTGAATCTTGGGAATCGAGCGTTGCCATGCTGTTGCTAAGGGGGGCCGCACTTTACGGCAGAAGGTCAGAAAAATTTAATGCTACCGCCCATTTGATATCGCTCACGGTAGCGCCCATTTTCAAACATGTAAACTATTTTGAGAATGGGCGAGAAGCTGGCAATCTGAAAAACCTTTTTTAACCCCCACGCCAGAAATAACACCCATTTTTGGGCGATAAGCTCAAAAGTGGAGGTTCTAGCCCATAAACTTTTAAAACAGCTCAATAAAGTACCACATAATAGACTGACAAACAAGATCAGAGAATGTGGAGTCAGGGGACAAGTAGCAGAATGGATAGCTAGCTGGTTTCAAGACCGAAAGCTTGAGAACAGAGATAAAAGGTAGCTATTCACAATGGCAGAAGGTGGGTTGTGGTGTTCCACAGGGATCTGTGCTGGGACCACTGTTGTTCATAATTTATATTCACGATTTAGACTTTGGAATCAAAAATACAATTTCTAAATTTGAGGAAGACAGCAAATCTGAGGAGGACTGCAACCAATTACAAGAGGACATTAATAAACTTGCAGAATGGTCACTTAATTGGCAATTGAAGTTCAACACAGATAAATGTGAAATATTACATTTAGGTAGGAAAAATAGGGAGGTCACTTATTACTTGGAAGATGCGAATCTAGGTGTGGTAGAGGAACAAAGGGATCTTGGAATACAAATACACACATCACTAAAAGTTGCAACACAGGTTAGCAAAGACATTAAAAAAGCAAACCAAGCACTAGGGTTTATTTTGAGAGGTATAGGGGCCGATTTTGATCAAGGTCTCCACCTGCCAAAGTGCTGCCCAAAATGTCGCTGAGAACCGGCGAGGTACTGGACGGTAGTTTAGGCGGGATATTCATCGCCGAGGCCCCTCGATGGTCAGCGGGCGGCAAATGGACGACGTACGCCGCCAATCTGGGCGGCAGTGTGCGGGAGGTCTCATTCTCGGCAGCAGAGGCACTATCCGCCCAAGGGCCGCTGAGGATGGAGTCGGGTCCACGGAGGGTTGAAGACCTGAAACAAAAAGTAAAAAATAAAAAAAACTATCAGAAGACCTTCAGGGGACCCCATCTAGGTAAGTTGTTATGGAAAAAAAAAATGTTCACTAACCTTTTTTTCAGGTTATTCATACTTACCGTTGGGGACAAACCAGCCTCGAGCCAGCGGTCCATCCCCATTCTGCCGCCGAGTCCCACCAACTCCCGCCCGCAGGAATCTGGGAGCTCGGCGGGTGGAAGGTCAGTTGCTCCACTCGGCCGTCCACTGATGTCAGCGGGTGGTTCCCAGCGGCTCTCCCCTCCCACCCGCTCCAGGCCACCTCGAAAGTGGCACTTGGCGGATCTGCAAGAGCAATGTTGGTGGCAGTGGGTCGTGAGTTAATCCATTTCGTCCCCATAGAATCCAAAAATAGGGAAATTATGCTAAACCTGTATCAAACCTTGTCTAGACCACACATGGTCACCATATTATAAAAAGAATATAGAGGCACTGAAGAGGGTGCAGAGAAGATTCACAAGGATGATACCAGAAATGCGAGAGTATACATATCAGAACAGGATGAACAGGCTGGATCTCTTTACTCTTGAAAAATGAAGGCTGAGGGCTGACCTAATAGAGGTATTAAAAATTTAGAAAGGTTTTGAATGAGTGGATACAGAGAGAATGTTTCCACTTGTTGAGAAGAGCACAACTAGAGGCTATCAATATAAGATAGTCACAAAAAATGAAGAAAATTCTTTACCCAAAGAGTGGTAAGAATGTGGAACACGGTACCACGGAAAGTGGTTGAAGTGAGTAGTATAGATGCATTTAAGGGGAGGCTAGACAAGCATATGAGGGAGAAGGGAATTGAGGGTTATGCTGATATTTTTAGATGAGGAAAGAGGGGAGGAGGCTTGAGTGGAGCATAAACGCATGGAGTGGTTGGGCCGAATGGCCTATTTCAGCGTCGTATATCCCCTGTAATCCTATGTAAGGGTTTCATGAGCATTTGCTGGGCAGTAGGTTGGAAAATTGCCCAACTCTGCGCCAGCAAAAGTGATATTTGGGTAGAGGCGGTGGATCTGTCAAGGCATACCTTGACAGAGTGCATGCACAACCAGAGGTCCAGAACCAGGTTCACAGTCTCAGAATAAGGAGTTGACAATTTAGAACTGAGATGAGGTGAAGTTTCTTCAATCCGAGGGTGGTGAATCTTTAGAATTCTCTACCCTAGATTGGTGTGGAGGCTCAGTCATTGAGGATATTCAAGACAGAGATTGCAGAGGCATTACTACACACATAGTAATTTGTTAGAAAATGATGTAGTGCCAGAGGACTGGTGGATAGCTAACATAATATCTATACTCAAGAAGGGGGATAGAACATGTCCAGGGAATTATAGACTCTTAGGGAAAATAATTTTCTTCTGAATTCCCTATTGGATGTTTTGGTGACTATTTTATATTGATGGCCTCTAATTATGCTCTTCCCAACAAGTGGAAACATTCTCTCTGTACCCACTCTTTCAAAAACTTTCATAATTTTAAAACCTGTATGAGGTCACCCCTCAGCCTTCTTTTTTCAAGAGTAAAGAGATTCAGCCTCTTCATCCTTTTCTGATATGTATACCCTCGCATTTCTGGTATCATCCTTGTAAATCTTACGTGCACCCTCTTCAGTGCCACTATATCCTTTTTGTAATATGGCGAACAAGTGTGGTCTAACTAAGGTTTGATAGAGGATATTATGGGAATCAAGAGATATGGGGATAGTGCAGGAAAATGCAGTTGAGGTAGAAGATCAGCCATGATCTTATAGAAACATAGAAAATAGGTGCAGGAGTGGGCCATTCGGCCTTCGAGCCTGCACCGCTATTCAATAAGATCATGGCTGATCATTCCCTCAGCACCCCTTTCCTGCTTTCTCTCCATACCCCTTGATCACCTTAGCTGTGAGGGCCATATCTAACTCCCTCTTGAATATATCGAATGAACTGGCATCAACAACTCTCTGCGGCAGGGAATTCCACAGGTTAACAACTCTCTGAGTGAAGAAGTTTCTCCTCATCTCAGTCCTAAATGGCCTACCCCTTATCCTAAGACTATGTCCCCTGGTTCTGGACTTCCCCAACATCGGGAACATTCTTGCCACATCTAACCTGTCCAGTCCCGTCAGAATCTTATACGTTGCTATGAGATCCCCTCTTATCCTTCTAAACTACAGTGAATAAAGGCCCAATTGATCCAGTCTCTCCTCATATGACAGTCCAGCCAGCCCTGGAATCAGTCTGGTGAACCTTCGCTGCACTCCCTTAATAGCAAGAACGTCCTTCCTCAGATTAGGAGACCAAAACTGAACACAATATTCCAGGTGAGGCCTCACTAAGGCCCAAGACAGCTGCAGTAAGACCTCCCTGCTCCTATACTCAAATCCCCTAGCTATGAAGGCCAACATACGATTTGCCTTCTTCACCACCTGCTGTACCTGCATGCCAACTTTCAATGACTAATGAACCATGACACCCAGGTCTCGTTGCACCTCCTCTTTTCCTAATCTGCCGCCATTCAGATAATATTCTGCCTTCGTGTTTTTGCCCCGAAAATGGATAGCCTCACATTTATCCACATGAAACTGCATCTGCCATGCATTTGCCCACTCACCTAACCTGTCCAATTCACCCTGCAGCCTCTTAGCATCCTCCTCACAGCTCACACCGCCATCCAGTTTAGTGTCATCTGCAAACTTGGAGATATTACACTCAATTTCTTCTTCTAAATCGTTAATGTATATTGTAAAGAGCTGGGGTCCCAGCACTGAACCCTGCGGCACTCCACTAGACACTGCCTGCCATTCTGAAAAGGACCCGTTTATCCTGACTCTCTGCTTCCTGTCTGCCAACCAGTTCTCTATCCACGTCAGTACATTACCCCCAATACCAGGCGCTTTGATTTTGCACACCAATCTCTTGTGTGGGATCTTGTCAAAAACCTTTTGAAAGTCCAAATACACCACATCCACTGGTTCTCCCTTGTCCACTCTACTAGTTACATCCTCAAAAAATTCCAGAAGATTCGTTAAGCATGTTTTCCCTTTCATAAATCCATGCTGACTTGGATCGATCCTGTCACTGCTTTCCAAATGTGCTGCTATTTCATCCTTAATTATTGATTCCAACATTTTCCCCACTATTGATGTCAGGCGAACCGGTCTATAATTACCCTTTTTCTCTCTCCCTCATTTTTTAAAAAGTGGTGTTACATTAGCTACCCTCCAGTCCATAGGAACTGATCCACAGTCGATAGACTGTTGGAAAATGATCACCAATGCATTATTTCTAGGGCCACTTCCTGAAGTACTCCGGGATGTAGACTATCAGGCCCTGGAGATTTATCGGCCTTCAATCCCGTCAATTTCTTTAACACAATTTCCTGCCTAATAAGGATATCCTTCAGTTCCTCCTTCTCACTAGACCCACTGTCCCCTAGTACATTCGGAACGTTATTTGTATCTTCCTTCACGAAGACAGAACCAAAGGATTTGTTCAATTGGTCTGCCATTTCTTTGTTCCCCATTATAAAATCACCTGAATTCGACTGCAAGGGACCTACGTTTGTCTTCATAATCTTTTTCTCTTCACCTATTTAAAGAAGCTTTTGCAGTAAGTTTTTATGTTCCCTGCAAGCTTCCTCTCGCACTCTATTTTCCCCCTCTTAATTAAACCCTTAGTCCTCCTCTGTTGAATTCTAAATTTCTCCCAGTCCTCAGGTTTGTTGCTTTTTCTAACCAATTTATATGCCTTTTCCTTGGTTTTAACACGATCCTTAATTTCCCTTGTTAGGCACGGTTGAGCCATCTTCCCCGGTTTAATTTTACTCCAGACAGGGATGTACAATTGCTGAAGTTCATCCATGTGATCTTTAAATGTTTGCCATTTCTTATCCACCGTTATACCTTTAAATAGCCTTTGCCAGTATATTCGAGCCAATTCATGCATCATACTATCGAAGTTACCTTTCCTTAAGTTCAGGACCCTAGTTTTCGAATTAACTGTGTCACTCTCCATCTTAATGAAGAATTCTACCATATTATGGTCACTCTTCCCCAAGGGATCTCGCACAACAAGATTGCTAATTAGTCCCTTCTCATTACACATCACCCAATCTAGGATGGCAAGCTCTCTAGTTGGTTCCTCGACATATTAGTCTAGAAAACCATCCCGAATACACTCTAGGAAATCCTCCTCCACCGCATTGCTACCAGTTTGGTTAGCCCAATCAATATGCAGATTAAAGTCGCCCATGATACCTTTATTGCACACATCCCTTATTTCTTGTTTTATGCTGTCCCCAACCTCACTACTACTGTTTGGTGGTCTGTACATGACTCCCACTAGCATTTTCTGCGCTTTGGTATTCCGCAGCTCCACCCATACCGATTCCACATCGCAAAGAACATAAGAACATAAGAATTAGGAACAGGAGTAGGCCATCTAGCCCCTCGAACCTGCTCCGCCATTCAACAAGATCATGGCTGATCTGGCCGTGGACTCAGCTCCACTTACCCGCCCGCTCCCCATAACCCTTAATTCCCTTATTGGTTAAAAATCTATCTATCTGTGATTTGACTACATTCAATGAGCTAGCCTCAACTGCTTCCCTGGGCAAAGAATTCCACAGATTGACAACCCTCTGGGAGAAGAGATTCCTTCTCAACTCGGTTTTAAATTGACTCCCCCGTATTTTGAGGCTGTGCCCCCTACTTCTAGTCTCCCCGACCAGTGGAAACAGCCTCTCTGCCTCTATCTTGTCTATCCCTTTCATTATTTTAAATGTTTCTATAAGATCACCCCTCATCCTTCTGAATTCCAACGAGTAAAGACCCAGTCTAATCAATCTATCATCATAAGGTAACCCCCTCATCTCCGGAATCAGCCTAGTGAATCGTCTCTGTACCCCCTCCAAAGCTAGTATATCCTTCCTTAAGTAAGGTGACCAAAACTGCACGCAGTACTCCAGGTGCGGCCTCACCAATACCCTGTACAGTTGCAGCAGGACCTCCCTGCTTTTGTACTCCATCCCTCTCGCAATGAAGGCCAATATTCCATTCGCCTTCCTGATTACCTGCTACACCTGCAAACTAACTTTTTGGGATTCATGCACAAGGACCCCCAGGTCCCTCTGCACCACGGCATGTTGTAATTTCTCCCCATTCAAATAATAATCCCTTTTACTGTTTTTTTTTCCAAGGTGGATGACCTCACATTTTCCGACATTGTATTCCATCATCCAGGCTAATGTCCCTCCTTACTATTGCATTAATTTCCTATTTAACCAGCAATGCCACCCACCTCCTTTTCCTCTCTGCCTATCGTTCATAAATGTTGAATACCCCTGGATGTTGAGTTCCCAGCCTTTGGTCACCCTGGAGCCATGTCTCCGTGATGCCAATTACATCGTATCCGTTAACTGCTGTCTGCGCAGTTAATTCGTCCACCTTATTCCGAATATTCCTCGCATTGAGGCACAGAGCCATCAGGCTTGTCTTTTTAACACACTTTAGAATTTTGCTGTAATGTGGCTCTTTTTGTTTTTTGCCTTGGGTTTCTCTGTCCTCCACATTTATGATTCTCCTTTCTATCTTTTGCTCATGCCCCCATTTTAATTCCCTCTGTCTCCCTGCAAAGGTTCCCATCACCCTGCCATATTAGTTTAACTCCTCCCCAAAAGCACTTGCAAACACTCCCCCTAGGACATTGGTTCTGGTCCTGCCCAGGTGCAGATCGTCCGGTTTGTACTGGTCCCCCCTCCCCCAGAACCGGTTCCAAAGTCCCAGGAATTTGAATCGCTCTCTTTTGCACCACTCCTCAAACCATGTATTCACCTGAGCTATACTGCGATTCCTAGTCTGACTAGCACTGGCACTGATAGCAATCCTGAGATTACTATTTTTGAGGTCCTACTTTTTAATTTAGCTCCTAGCTCCCTAAATTCGTCTTGTAGGACCTCATCCCGTTTTTTACCGATGTCATTGGTACCTATTTGCACCACGACAACTGGCTGTTCACCCTCCCTTGACAGAATGTCCTGCACCCGCTCCGAGACATCCTTGACCCTTGCACCAGGGAGGCAACATACCATCCTGGAATCTTGGTTGCGGCCGCAGAAACATCTATCTATTCCCCTTCCAATCGAATCCCCTATCACTATAGCTCTCCCACTCTTTTTCCTGCCCTCCTGTGTAGCAGAGCCAGCCACGGTGCCATGGACTTGGCTGCTGCTTCCCTCCCCCGATGAGTCATCCCCCTCAACAGTACCCAAAGCGGTGTATCTGTTTTGCAGGGGGATGACCACAGGGGACCTCTGCACTACTTTCTTTGCACTGCTCTTCCTGTTGGTCACCCATTTACTATCTGGCTGTGTACCCTTTACCTGCGGTGAGACCAACTCACTAAACATGTTATCCATGTCATTCTCAGCATCGTGGATGCTCGAGAGTGAATCCACCTGCAGGTGCAGTGCCGCAATGTGGTTCGTCAGGAGCTGGAGGCGGATACACGCCCCGCACACTTAGTCGTCAGGGACACCGGAAGCGTCCCTGACTTCCCACATAGGGCAGGAGGAGCATAACATGTGCCCTAGCTCTCCTGCCATGATTTAACCCCTAGATAAACTTAAATTGGCAACAACAATGGGGTAGCAGGTTTGAGGGGCCGTATGGCATACTCCTGTTCCTATTTCCTAACGCAGGGTCTTTTATAAGGCTTACATCAGCATACGCAAAATCCAGACCAATATATTTTACATAGTTATTACTTCCACGATATAAAAATCTAACTTCATTCCTGTAAGCCCTCCTCATCAGCATTTCTCTCTTTTCTGCTGATTAAAATTGATTCTCATTGTAACCTGCTTTATGTTCATAATTAAGTTCTTCTGTCATTGTGATTTTTCTTATCTCTTTTAACTACCTTATTATTCATCGAGTTTCACCAATTATAGCTAAAGAAAGAGGCATTACATTGACCCACTTTCTATTGGAGAACTCTGAATCAGGTTGTGTAATGATATCAATTTTAATTGGTGCATACCTGGCAAATTAACTGATTTGTTCATAATGGTGGCCTGGTTTCGATAGAAGATATAGTGCTGACTAGAATAGTAGCAATGACTGATGGATATGCTGAAATTTTCATTTAACATTTTAATATGTATAGCTAGGCCAGGCAGCCATTTTGAAAAATATTGCTTGAATTCCTACTAGCATGGCTGAAGTGTATGGTCATTTTTTTAAAAGTTGGCAAAGGATATTTTAAAATAGAAGAGAGAAGGACTTGGATTTATATAGCGCCTAAGATGACTTCTGGACGTCTCAAAGTGCTTAACAACCAATGAATTTATTTTGGAGTGTAGTCACTGTTGTAATGTGCAAAACATGGGAACCAATTTGCGCACAAGCAAGGTCCCACAAACAGCAATGTGATGATGACCAGATAATGTTTTTGTTATGTTGATTGAGGGATAAATATTGGCCAGGACACCAGAGATAACTCCTTTGCTCTTCTTCAAAATAGTGCCATGGGATCTTTTACATCCACCTGAGAGAGCAGACGGGGCCTCGTTTTAAAGTCTCGTCCAAAAGACGACACCTCTGATAGTGCAGCGCTCTCTCAGAACTACACTGAAGTATCAACTTAGATATTTTTTTTGTGCTCAAGTACCTGGAGTGGGACTTCAACATACAACCCTCTGACTTAGAGGCGAGAGTGCTAACCACTGAGCCACAGCTGACATTTAAAGCATAAGGTTCTTCGAGAGGCAATAACACGCAGAAGAAATGCAAAGGATGCTCACACTGAATAAGTGGCAGACTGAATTTAATTGCCTGTATGACTTGGTGACTGTCCCACTCCCTCTACAACACAACTTCCATTTGTACAGCATCTTTAATATAGTGAAATGTCCCAAGGTGTGACATGAGTGTAATAACACAAAATCGACACTGAGCCAAAGAAAGAGACAATAAGACAGGCCTGGGGTAGAAGAGTCATAAAGGAGGATAAAGAGAGAGATATAAAGGCAAAGAGGTTAAGGGAGGGATTTCCAGAGATCAGGGCTAGCCAGCTGAAGGTATGGCCACCAGTTGTGGAGCACAAAACTAGGAAAGGACGGAAGGTCTGAGATGGAGGAATGCAAATTTCTCGAAGGGCTATCGTGCTGGAGGAGATTACAGCAGTAGGGAGGGGCGAGGCCATGGAAGGATTTGAACATGAGCATGAGGATTTTAAATCCAATGCAAGTCAGTGAGCACAGGAGTAATGAGTGAAGCAGACGTGAAGCAGGATAGCTCAGATGAATATGTGGCTTGAGCAGTGGTGCAGCAGGGAGGGATTCAAATTCCTGGGACATTGGAACCGGTTCTGGGGGAGGTGGGACCAGTACAAAGCGGACGGTCTGCACCTAGGCAGGTGCTGTTGGGAAGGAGTTAAGCTAATATGGCAGGGGGATGGGAACAAATGCAGGGACACAGAGGGAAACAAAAAGGAGACAAAAGCAAAAGACAGAAAGGAGATGAGTCAAAATGGAGGGCAGAGAAACCCAAGGCAAAAAACAAAAAGGGCCACTGAATATAAAGGGGCTGCAGGAGGGGTCAAAACTAAAAATCATGGTTTAAAAACTAGTATTAAAACATTCTACCTAAATGCACGCAGCATTCGAAATAAAGTAAATGAGTTGATGGCACAAATCATTACAAATGGGTATGATTTGGTGGCCATTACAGAAATGTGGTTGCAGGTTGGCCAAGACTGAGAATTAAACATACAGGGGTATCTGACAATTCGGAAAGATAGACAAGAAGGGAAAGGAGGTGGGGTAGCTCTGATAATAAAGGATATCAGGGCAGTTGTGAGAGACGATATTGGCTCTAATGAACAAAATGTTGAATCATTGTGGGTGGAGATTAGAGATAGTAAGGGGAAAAAGTCACTGGTGGGCGTAGTTTATAGGCCCCCAAATAATAACTTCAAGGTGGAGCGGGCAATAATCAAGGGAATAATGGAGGCATGTGAAAAAGGAACGGCAGTAATCATGGGGGATTTTAGCCTACATATCGATTGGTCAAATCAAATCGCACGGGGTAGCCTGGAGGAGGAATTCATAGAATGCATACGGGATTGTTTCTTCGAACAGTATGTTACAGAACCTACAAGGGAGCAAGCTATCTTAGATCTGGTCCTGTGTAATGAGACAGGAATAATAAATGATCTCCTAGTAAAAGTTCCTCTCGGAATGAGTGATCACAGTATGGTTGAATTTGTAATAGAGATTGAGGATGAGGAAGTAGTGTCTCAAACTAGCGTACTATGCTTAAACAAAGGGGACTACAGTGGGATGAGGGCAGAGTTGGCTAAAGTAGACTGGAAACACAGACGAAATAGTGGCACAATTGAGGAACAGTGGAGAACTTTTAAGGAGCTCTTTCATAGTCGTCAACAAAAATATATTCCAGTGAAAAAGAAGGGCGGTAAGAGAAGGGATATCCAGCTGTGGATAACCAAGGAAATAAAGGAGAGTATCAAATTAAAAACCAATGCGTATAAGGTGGACAAGGTTAGTGGGAAAATAGAAGAGTGGGAAAATTTTAAACGACAGCAAAGAATGACAAAGAAAGCAATAAAGAAAGGAAAGATAGAATACGAAAGTAAACTTGCGCAAAACATAAAAACAGATAGTAAAAGCTTTTACGGATAGATAAAAACGGAAAAGAGTGACTAAAGTAAATGTTGGTCCCTTAGAAGATGAGAAGGGGGATTTAATAATGGGAAATGTGGAAATGGCTGAGACCTTAAACAATTATTTTGCTTCGGTCTTCACAGTGGAAGACGCAGAAACCATGCCAAAAATTGCTGGTCACAGGAATGTGGGAAGGGAGGACCTTGAGACAATCACTATCACTAGGGGGGTAGTGCTGGACAGGCTAATGGGACTCAAGGTAGACAAGTCCCCTGGTCCTGATGAAATGCATCCCAGGGTAATAAAAGAGATGGCGGAAGTTATAGCAGAGGCATTCATTATAATCTACCAAAATTCTTTGGATTCTGGGGAGGTACCAGCGGATTGGAAAGCAGCTAATGTAATGCCTCTGTTTAAAAAAGGGGGCAGACAAAAGGCAGGTAACTATAGACCAGTTAGTTTAACATCTGTAGTGGGGAAAATGCTTGAAGCTATCATTAAGGAAGAAATAGTGGGACATCTAGATCAGAATAGTGCAATCAAGCAGACGCAACTTGGATTCATGAAGGGGAAATCATGTTTAACTGATTTACTGGCATTCTTTGAAGATATAACGAGCATGGTGGATAGAGGTGTACCGATGGATGTGGTGTATTTAGATTTCCAAAAGGCATTCGATAAGGTGCCACACAAAAGGTTACTGCAGAAGATAAAGGTATGCGGAGTCAGAGGAAATGTATTAGCATGGATCGAGAATTGGCTGGCTAACAGAAAGCAGAGAGTCGGGATAAATGGGTCCTTTTCGGGTTGGAAATCGGTGGTTAGTGGTGTGCCACAGGGATCGGTGCTGGGACCACACCTGTTTACAATATATATAGATGACCTGGAAGAGGGGACAGAGTGTAGTGTAACAAAATTTGCAGATGGCACAAAGATTAGTGGGAAAGCGGGTTGGGTCGAGGACACAGAGAGGCTGCAAAGAGATTTAGATAGGTTAAGCGAATGGGCAAAGGTTTGGCAGATGGAATACAATGTCGGAAAGTGTGAGGATATCCACCTTGGGGAAAAAAAACAGTAAAAGGGAATATTATTTGAATGGGGAGAAATTACAACATGCTGTGGTGCAGAGGGACCTGGGGGTCCTTGTGCATGAATCCCAAAAAGTTAGTTTGCAGGTGCAGCAGGTAATCAGGAAGACGAATGGAATGTTGGCCTTCATTGCGAGAGGGATGGAGTACAAAAGCAGGGAGGTCCTGCTGCAACTGTATAGGGTATTGGTGAGGCCGCACCTGGAGTACTGCATGCAGTTTTGTTCACCTTACTTAAGGAAGGATATACTAGCTTTGGAGGGAGTACAGAGACAATTCACTAGGCTGATTCCGGAGATGAGGGGGTTACCTTATGATGATAGATTGAGTAGACTGGGTCTTTACTCCTTGGAGTTCAGAAGGATGAGGGGTGATCTTATAGAAACATTTAAAATAATGAAAGGGATAGACAAGATAGAGGCAGAGAGGTTGTTTCCACTGGTCGGGGAGACTAGAACTAGGGGGCACAGCCTCAAAATACGGGGGAGCCAATTTAAAACCGAGTTGAGAAGGAATTTCTTCTCCCAGAGGGTTGTGAATCTGTGAAATTCTCTGCCCAAGGAAACAGTTGAGGCTAGCTCATTGAATGTATTCAAGTCACAGATAGATAGATTTTTAACCAATAAGGGAATTAAGGGTTACGGGGAGCGGGCGGGTAAGTGGAGCTGAGTCCACGGCCAGATCAGCCATGATCTTGTTGAATGGCGGAGCAGGCTCGAGGGGCTAGATGGCCTCCTCCTGTTCCTAATTCTTATGTTCTTCTGAATGGGTCTTGGTGTGAATTTTGCTTATTGGAAATACTTACAAATGTTATGATTAAAGATAAGTGATTGTTTTTGTACCTCCCGACTCCACCCCCACGCCCCATAAATAAAGCGGTTTGATCAAGTCGAAAAAGAAGGGACCAAATGCATGATTAATGAGAGAACAGCTCCGCAGGTCGGACTATAAAAGAGCTGGAGCGGCGGACCACTTCAACCTCCAGCACGAGCTGCTCGAAGTGTGCGATGATTTTGAGATGGGCGACTGGGTGACGTCATCAAAACCCTGGTCGCAGTTTTGAGCGTGGGCAGGAACATCGGCAGGGTCCAGGTACAGAGAGGAGTGGGAAGGTCGGGGCGGATGGGCGGCGAGTGTTTGTGGCGAGGTGCGTTGAATGTTTATGGTGGAGGAACGGCAAGAGTTCATGGCGGAGGTGCGACAGATGACGGTATGGGGTCCAGAAGAGCTGAGGGCCTAGGAGCAGCACTGGCCAGCCCACACTGCGATAGGTGTGCGCGCTAGATCCATGCAGCAAAGCTCATCTCCAGTCGTTAATCCTTGCCAATGAACCAAGACCTAGCTAGCTCCGTCAAGCCCCTGTGGTGGCTGGTATGCAACGGCCACCACACGTTAAAAAAATTCACGCACCGGCATCTTCCACCCTCTCAATTGGAGTTCAGGACTGGAACATCGGATGCTTCATTGAAACATCTGTGAACTCGTGGAAGCAAGTCATCCTCGTTCAAGGGACCGCCTATGATGATGACGATGAATTATTTCTTACAGAACAGTTGGTTTATGCATCTTGCTTCAAAGCAAAATATATATTTTACGAGTGTTCCTTCTATGGATGTTTCTGCTGACACATTACAAGTAGATAAAGTTAACTGGCCTGATATTTTTTTGTTCATAATTGTTGCCGACTGTATTGGGTACAAGTCGAAGGGTAACATTCACGTGCAGTAAAGATAGAAATACTTGTATTTGCTCCTTTGTAACATCCAACTGACATTCACTGGTAGACACTCAACTAGACATATTGCAAGATAAATTTTATATGACGGGGGACAAATCTTATTTTTCCTTTCCATCGATCATACGTTCAATGTTCACTCATCAACAGGTTCTGTAAAATGTGAGCAGATGTCGAAGCAGATGTCTAAATAGCTTTTAATTGAAGGGCATATTAAACAGAAAGAAAGAAATAAAGAAAGAAAGACTTGCATTTCAAAAGCGCCTTTCACAACCACCAGACATCTCAAAGTGCTTTACAGTCAATGAAGTACTTTTGGAGTGCAATCAATGTTTTTATATAGGAAATGTGTTAGCCGATTTGCGCACAGCAAGCTCCCACAAACAGCAATGTGATAATGACCAGATAATCTGTTTTTGTTTTGTTGATTGAGGGATAAATACTTACCAGGACACCAGGGATATCTCCCCTGCTCTTCTTCGAAATAGCGCCATGGGATCTTTTACATCCACCTGAGGGAGGGCAGACGGGGCCTCGGTTTGACGCCTCATTCGAAAGATGGGATTAACAGGGGATTATTGTATTTCTGACATTTCAAAATATAGAAATCAAGAAGTGGTCAATAAAATAGTTCAATGCAATGAGTACGACAACTTCAAACCTTCAGTATGTTTATCCATAAAAGTAAACAGTTATTGTTAACCGGCATGGGCTCGAAGGGCCAAATGGCCTCATTTTATGCTGTTATCATTCTATGATTCTATGAGACAACAAGGTGAAGGATTGTACTTGTACATAATTTATTCACCATTTTGGTGCTGGCTCAAATAAGAATTGAACATTGTATCGTAAGTTAGTGATGTCCAATCCTGGTCAAATGTGGGATTTTTTTGAAGCTGGTGAATGAAAAGGCATTCTGAGTGAATTTTGGACACCAGTCCAATATTTTCTATTTATATCATCAGCAATACACATTTTCTGACATAGAATTAAGGCTACCCACTGGCACTTACTTAAAACATTCAAGTATCATTTTCCAAATTTTTAAGATTAATTACATTTTCATTAAAATTGTAACTGGCATTACTGGGGCCATATCACACAGTTTTGGTCATTTTAAAAACAGGAAATGAAATATTGAGGAGGATACAAAGGAAAGTTACTTGGTTACTGCAGAACTACGAGGGATAAAGCTATGAGGAGAGGGGAGCTGACTTGGCTCTGTTCTCTCTAGAAAAGAGAAGACTGAGAGATAATTTGACACGATTATTCTGTATTTGAAGAACATGCATTCAGATGGGTTTCTCTGCCGTGTATGGCGTTAAAGAACAGGGGTTTGTAGTTCAACGGCAACTTCAGGCAAATTTTATAGAATAGGCTACCAGCAAGGGTAGTGGAACAAAAAACTATGGTAGGGTTCAAACCAGGACTGGCAAAGTTCCTGCCTGCAAATGGGATCCGTCTTTTGGATGAGATGTTAAACCGAAGCCTCGTCTGCTCTCTCAGGTGGACGTAAAAGATCCCATGCCACTAAATCGAGGAAGAGCAGAGGAGTTATCCCGGTGTCCTGGCCAATATTTATCACTCAAAAAGATTATCTGGTCATTTTCACATTGCTGTTTGTGGGAGCTTACTGTGCGCAATTGGCAGCTGAGATTCTTACATCACAAAAATGGCTACACTTCAAAAAGTACTTCATTGGCTGTAAAACGCTTTGGGACATCCTGAGGTCTGAAAGGCGCAATATAAATGTGAGTCTTTTCTTTCTTTCAGAGTCATTAGCTTCGTAAATGCTTCTTGTTGGAAGAGAGACAGGAAGGCTAGATGGACAACTGGTCTACTCCTGCCTGAACATGGGCAGGAATTTCCACAGAAATGCTCCCTCTCCGTAGCATGGAGTTCACCAAAGGTGTGGTGGGAGCCCTATTAACACGCAATATTGGGTTTTCCAATGCATCCCCAGCAACGTTACAGCAGCAGAGCAGGAAATTCTCAGATGATGTTACTAATTCCAGTTGACCATTTTAACCGCTGAAAGTGAGCAGGAAAATTTCCAGATCAAAGTTTTCATTTTATCTGTATTACCTTTCATAGCCCTTCATTTTCAGAATCACATGTTGCACTTTCTCTTGTTCTCACCACTGTAGCAGTAGAATTGTTTGACAAGATTTATCTACTGATGCTCAAAAATGTATACCAGGGGCCTTGTTTTATCGCTTCGGGGGTTATTGGCAAAGAAAAGTAAGAATAAATGTTGGATAAGGTTATAAAAGTTGTACAAGTTGTACAAGAGTAAGATCAATTATTGACAATAAAAAGGTTTTCTATTTTTTTTAACTGTGGCTTCAAGCCTGGTTTAAATAAAAACATAAGAACATAAGAAATAGGAGCAGGAGTAGGCCATACGGCCCCTTGAGCCTGCTCCACCGTTCAATAAGATCATGGCTGAACTCATCATGGACTCAGCTCCACTTCTCCGCCCGCTCCCCATAACCCTTTGCTCCCTTATCGCTCAAAAATCTGTCTATCGCCGCCTTAAATATATTCAATGACCCAGCCTCCACAGCTCTCTGGGGCAGAGAATTCCATAGATTTACAACCCACTTAGAGAAGGAATTTCTCCTCATCTCAGTTTTAAATGGGTGGCTCCTTAGTCTAAGCCTATGTCCCCTAGGTTTAGTTTCCCCTATGTGTGGAAATATCCTCTCTGCATCCACCTTGTCGAGGCCAGTCACTATCTTATAAGTTTCAATAAGATCACCTCTCATTCCTCTGAACTCCACATGTATTGGCTCAACCTACTCAATCTATCCTTATAAATCAACCTAGTGATCATTCTCTGAACAGCCTCCAAAGCAAGTATATCCTTCCTTAAATACAGAGACCAAAACTGTAGCAGTACTCCAGGTGTGGCCTCACCAATATCCTGTATAGTTGTAGCAGGTCATTTCTGCTTTTATACTCCATCCCCTTTACAATAAAGGCCAACATTCCATTTGCCTTCCTCATTACTTGCTGTACCTGCATACTAACTTTTTGTATTTCATGCACAAGGACCCCAGGTCCCACTGTGCTGCAGCACTTTGCAATTTTCCTCCATTTAAATTATAATTTGCTTTCTATTATTTCTACCAAAGTGGATAACCTCACATTTTCCCACATTATACTCCATCCGCCCACTCACTTAGCTTGTCTATATTCCTTTGCAAATTTTTTGTGTTCTCTTCACAATTTGCTTTCCCACTCATCTTTGTATCATCAGCACACTTGGCTACATTACACTAGGTCCCTTCATCCAAGTCATTAATACAGATTGTAAATAGTTGAGGACCCAGCACCGATCCCTGCAGCACCCCATTAGCCACTATTTGCCAACCGGAAAATGACCCATTTATCCCGTCTCTCTGTTTTCTGTTAATTAGCTAATCCTCTATCCGTGCTAATATAGTACCCCCAACCTGTGAGCTTTTATCTTGTGCAGTAACCTCTTATATGGCACCTTATTAAATGCCTTCTGAAAGTCCAAATACACCACATCCACTAGTTTACCCTTATCCACCCTGCTCATTAAATCCTTAAAGAACTCAAGCAAATTTGTCAAACATGATTTCCCTTTCATAAAACCATGCTGACTCTGCTTGATGGACTCATGCTTTTCCAAATGTCCCGCTATTGGGCTGACTGGGCCTTGTAGCAAAACGTTGGAAGCAGGCAGAAGCATGTCTGCCAATAGGGGTCAAGTGACATTATTTAAACATAATTTTCATCTCTGCCTGCCTGACTACTGACATATACCATTCCTGCTCACCAACCAAGCCAGGAGGCAGCCACTTATAGCCACAGCACTAAAACGACCCTAATCAAAGTCACAAATGGCATCCCCTGTGAATGTATTTGTGATGCATTCTCTATCCTCCATCCTCAGCCTGCTCAACCTCACTGCAGCCACTTACATGGTTGACAGCACCATCCACCTCATCTCCGTTGTGCAGCTGAGTGACACTGCCCTTGTCTGGTTCCACTCTTATCCAGTCGTCGAAAGAAAAATTTCCTGCAATGGCTATTCGTTCCACTCCCCCAACTCTGGAGTCCCACAAGGATCTGTCATTGCCGCATCCCCCCATTTCTCATTTACTTGCTGCATCTCGGTGACATCATCCAATGACATGGTACAGGCATAACGTCCCGGAACCAGAAACCTCGGGACCGAGGCCATTCCGGTTTTCGGGTTTTTCCAGATTTCGGAGAAGAACTCCGACGTCCCGTATCTGGAAGCCACATGGCCAAGTCGCGGGTATTTCCGGATTTCGGAGAAAAAAATCCGACATTGCGAATCCGGAAAACCTTGGGCCGAGTTTTGGGTATCTCTGGATTTCGGAGATAATCCGACGGGCCGAATCTGGAAACCCTTGGGCCCATTTGTGAATTTCCTGATTTCGGAGCATTACAGCCAACTTCCGGAATCTGGCAACCTTGAGGCTGGACCGGATCATGCCTGTTTGCATATTTTTTTGGATTCATGTTTGGAAAAAGGTATGTACAGCTTAAAAGTCCGGTTTTCCAGATTCCAAACAACAACTCTTGCAATCTGCACAATGTCCGGTTTTCGGACAATTCCAGTTTTTAGAACTCCGGATTTCCGACCTTCTACCAGTTTTAGGTTCCACATATACACTGATGACACCCAGCTCTACCTCACCACCTCATCTCTCGATCCCTCCACTGCCTTTGTGTTGGTAGCCTACTTGTCTGGCATCCAGTATTAGATGAGTCACAATTTCCTCTAATTAAACATTCAGAAGACAGAAGCCATTGTCTTTGGCCCATGTTAATGATTCTATCACACCTCCCTGTCCAATGTTTCAGGCTGAAGCAGACTGCTTGCAACTTCAGCATCCTATTTGACCCTGAGTTGAGCTTCTGATCCTATATCCTCTCCATCACAAATATCGTCTACTTCCACCATTGTAACGTTGTCATCCATGTGAACACGAGGTGTTCGAAATCATGATGGGTCTAGACAGAGTACATGGAGGGAAACTGTTTCCATTGGTGGAAGCCAAGCTGTTCCAATACAGCTACAACACTGGCATCTATCTGCAATGTGGAAAACTGCCCAGGTATTATCCTGTCCACAAAAAACTGGACAAATCAAATCTGGCAAATTACCACCCCATCAGTCTACTCTCAATCATTAGCAAAGTGATGTAAGGTGTCATCGATAGTGCTATCAAGCGGCATTTACTCTCCAATAACCGGCTCACTGATGCCCAGTTTGGATTCCACCAGGACCACTCGGCTTCAGACCTCATTACAGCCTTGGTCCAAACATGGACAAAAGAGGTGAATTCCAGAGGTGAGGTGAGAGTGACTGCCCTTGAATCAAGGCAGCATTTGACCGAGTGTGGCCTCAAGGAGCCCTAGTAAAACTGAAGTCAATATGAATCAGGGAGAAAACTTTCCACTGACTGGTGTTATACATAGCACAAAGGAAGATGGTTGTGGTGTTTTGGAAGTCAATCATCACAGCCCCAGGACATTGCTGCAGGAGTTCCTCAGGGCAGTGTCCTATGCCCAACCATCTTCAACTGCTTCGTCAATGAACTTCCATCCATCATAAGGGCAGAAGTGAGGATGTTCGCTGATGACTGCACATTGTTCAGTGCCATTCGCAACTCCTCAGATAATGAAGCAATTTATGCCAGCATGCAGCAAGATCTAGATGACATTCAGGCATGGGCTAATAAGTGGCAAGTAAAATTTGCATATCACAAGTGCCTGGCAATGGCTATCTCCAACAGGTGAGAATTTAACCACCACCCCTTGACATTCAATGGCATTACCATCACCAAATCCCCCACCATCAACATCTTTGGGGGGGTCACCATTTAGCAGAAACTTAACTCTACCAGCTACATAAATACTGGGGGAACAAGGGCGGGTCAGAGGCTGGATATTCTGCGGCGAGTGTCTCACCTCCTGACTCCCCAATGCCTTTCCACTATCTACAAGGCACAAGTCAGGAGTGTGAAGGAATACTCTCCACTTGCCTGGATGAGTGCAACTCCAACAACACTCAAGAAGCTCGACACCATCCAGGAAAAAGCAGCCTTGATTGGCAAACCATCCATCACCTTCAACATTCACTCCCTCCACCACCGGCGCACCGTGGCTGCAGTGTATACCATCTACATGATGCAATGCAGCAACTCACCATGGCTTCTTTGGCAGCACCTCCCAAACCCCGTGACCTCTACCACTTAGAAGCACAAGGGCAGCAGGCGCATGGGAAAATCATCACCTCCAAGTTACCCTCCAAGTCACACACCATCCTGTCTTGGAAATGTATCGGCATTTCTTTATCATCACTGGGTCAAAATCCTGCAACTCCCTCCCTAACAGCATTGTGAGAGTACCTTCACCACCGCCTTATCAAGGGCAATTAGGGATGGGCAATAAATGCTGGCCTTGCCAGTGACATCTACACCCCACAAACAAAAAAAAATTGGATCTTTTTTCCGCAAATGGCCATTAATGCTGGTTAAATGTTACATTTAAATCTGAGATTGATAGATTTTTGTTAACTAAAGGTATTAAGGGATATGCGGCAAAGGCAGGTATATGGAGTCATGTCACAGATCAGCCACGATCTCATTTAATAGCAGAATAGGGTCAAAGAGCTAAATGACCTACTCCTGCTCTTATGCTCCAACGTCCTATGTTCCTACAGTCCTACAACCCTTCAGGGACATTGCATTCCTCCAACTCCAACTCGCCTCACCATTTGCAGCCGTGCCTTCCACCATCAAGACCCTGTGGGACATTTCGTCCAGCCTTCAGAGACCACTCTCTTGACATACTCCAGAATGACCTTGGAACAGGTGTGAGGAGGTGAGGGAATATACAAAGAGGATAGTAGCAAGTGCAGAGTGTGCCAGTAATAACAGAAGGAAGTGGAGTGGTGTGCTGCAGTGATTGGAGGAGCATGGTGGAAAGCAGGGGAGGGAAGGGTTGTGAGTGCTGAGGCTCAGGTAATGCAGGGCTAAACAGAGAGTAATGAAAGATATGAATTAGTAGTCCCACCTTAGGAAATCCTGGTCAGGTCATTGATCTTTTTCCTGCATTGCACCCAGCTCCTAGGAGCAATACTTCTGCATTGACTTGCTCTGCCACCTCTGCCCATGGTTGCCAGGCAGCTAGACAGGATACCTTCTTGCCACTGGTTGGAAAGATGAGCTTCAGTCCTCCTGCCGATCTCCTCAACCAACACCTCCAAAACAGCATCTGCAACCGGGGTAGCCCTTCCAGAAGCTCTTCTGCCTTTCATTGGTGTTCCCAATGACGTTAGTTGAAGCCACCGTGCACCTGCCCTTTAAAAGGTGCCGCTGCCTTTAACTAACTCCAGTGACATCCGGTTTCATTCCCATCCCCGCCTCCACCCCCCACCCCCACCCTCTGTCTCTCACGCCCACCTCCGCCTACCCCCACACCCCCCCCACCCCCGACCCTGTTGGGGGAGCTGCCAATGAAGAGTGTCAGTAGTGCTGGAAGGTTGCTTATTTCATTTTAAGGAAGTATGGGAGCAACGGGACCAATTCAGGACGAACAGGACCACAGTTCCCCTAGCCCACATGAGCAGGGAGTGGGATCGGAGCGTGCGGACTATTTCACCCCCATTTTCAGGTAATATCAAATTTGGGCCCCTTAATATTTTTAGTTGACAATAGTTAATCTTGTTAAGGAATGAGCTTCCCAGGCATGATTTGTTCTACTGACCTTGCATCTGTCATACCTTGTTCTAATTATAATTTCAAGCTGCCTCTAACATTAGGTTAGATAAATGACCCACCTATATTGCCAATTAAGGAGCGAATTGAAAGGAACTGTGTTGAAAAATTTCTTCTGGATCTGAATAAATCCATGGTTCAGTTAATCCTTAGAACTATTTCTTTGGTAGTTGTGGAATAAAAGCATCAGGGTCAGGGGCATTACAATTGTTAGATAGCATGGATTGAGATAAAGGTAATTTGATCCAACAGATTTACTCTTTTCACAGACCATGAACAATCTCCCCACCCATCGACTCTTTACCAATTTTTCAATGCCATAAATGAAATTTCGCTATAATGGCTCTCTGACCTGACAAAATCTGTCAAGGAAAACTCTGAAATATCCATTTGAACACTTGCTCTATTCTTGCACCCTGGCTGCTTGATTTCTAGAATCCCTGATACGAACAGCACAGAAATCATGGAAGTTGAGTTTCCACTTCGGACGCAATCGAGAAATTGCACCCTAAATGTGTTTGAAATTCAGCTCGTTAGGTTATCCTTCAAGGCTTGGAGTTTGTGCTCGATTGCGTTGCTTTTTTTCGGTGTAATTCAGTAGAAATCAGCACAAGTGGCGCAAAAGATCACGGAATTATAAACGGAAAATACGTTCAGTGCAGATCAAGTTTCCACAATTTTTTTGCGCTAGTTTTTAAAACATCGAGCTAGAAACAGATCCCGCCCATGAAACTGGCCATGCCCCCAAGGTGAATTAATCACCATGGTGAGTTTCTGCTAATTGCGCTCGTTTGCAGGTCTGCAATTAAGCTGGCTCTTTCGGGTGCAAGGACACTATCAGGTATGTTTTAAAAGGTTTTCAAAATAATAGCCCTAACCCTAAATGTACCAGAATCTCACTAGAAAATATTTTGTATATATTTTAAAAGTCATTTTCACTCGCAGGTCGTGAATTGACACAGATTTAAAATGATGATAGTCAAACTGCACTAATTTACCACTCTTAAATATATCAAGGAATATTTTAATGTCATTTTAATTACGTTTTAAAACACTGCCTGATTGCTGGTTCATGGCAGATTCTGTGCTTGGCGATATGTAAATGAGTGGAAACTCAGTGGGGGGTGGAGGAAAAAGACACTTTTCAAAACGGGTGCAATTTTGGGCGCAATTTGCACTGGAATCACTGATTGCTTCTGAAGCGAAAACTGTACCCCAAATTTCTGCTAACACTCCTGTTTAAAATTCCCTGATCGCGGCCGATACTTAGAATCATAGAATCATAGAATTATAGAATCGTCACAGCACAGAAGAAGTCCATTCGGCCCGTCAATCGGCAAAGGCTGCAACAGCGCAGCCAGTGGAGAAGCAGGGTATCACAGCCAGCAACCTCTGGATTTCTGCGTTTAACTGTGCACGTGCGGATGCCAGAAGTTGTTGTTAGATTTACCCTCGCCATTATTACTACAGGAAAACCTGGGCCACTGTGTTTAATTCAATTACCCTCATGATTGACAGCTTCTTTTTAATTAGATGACAGTGATTCAAATAGGTGTCAATACCAGCTGCTGTTTTCAGGTGCATTTAATTAGCTTGCACCGTCCCAGTGAGAGCATCAGCTGGAACTTCTGAAGAGTTTCAGTCAGGCCAATTAGAACAGATGAAGACAATGTAACTGCGTGTTTAAAAATAACCTTTAGTCAAGGAATTCCAAACCATTTATATATTTTCTTTATTTCACATAATCAAAATAGTCAACCACTTCAAATATATAATATTGCGCCTGAAATTCCGATGTCCCGGGCTCGTACGAAGTTTCTACGGACCCGGGAAGGCATCGGAAAAGCCCGTTTTCAGCGTGCATTGCGTGCATTCTGGCTTGACAGATCTCACACATATCGGGCGTGAAGACATTTGTAAGTGCAAATTTGCGATATTTATGCATACAAATGTCCTCAAAAATTGTGCACCTGAAAAAGCAGGCGCATAGCCTACTTTTACAGGTGCAAGTTTTTTAAAACACACAAAACCATTTAAAAATAAAGTTAAGAAAACATATTTTATTGTCAAAAACCCTCCCCACAATGGTAAGTTTAGTTTAAGGCATAATTTTTTTTTTTTAATTTTAAATCGGGAAAACATTTTTTTATATAAGACATTAATAACTTTAATTTAAATGAATCTTAAATATGTAGTGTATATTTTCTATTTTTTATTAGTGTTTTTGGTGTTTGGGAGGGTTTCTCATTCATAGCAATAGGAGTTTCGGACTTACGAACTCCTATTATTATGAATGAGAATATACTGTACCTGATTGGCTAACCAGATCCATGTGATACCAGCTCCAGGTTTGCGCACGTCCTGATGTGCACACGTTTCGATGCGCAGCACGAGGAGGCCTGTGCATCGGATAGTCGAGCGGGGGCAGCAGCTTCAGGTAGGTGCATATTTTTTCTCTAAAATCTAGTCAAACGCCTGCGGGAAGGAGAAAGCGGAATTTCTGGGCCAATAGTCATTTTTCATTGGTTTGTTTGTTGTTCAATAAATTCATTTAGAAGTTGAAGCCTATAACAAGTGGTGTTGTTCTTGCTACCCTGCAGATGAAAAGAATCCTGTAGAGGTACATGCTAAATCCAGTTGTCTCACACCATCCTGATTCCGATCCATACCACCATTCCCTCAACATTGCTTGGTCAAAATCCTGGAAGTCCCCATCTAACACCATTGAGAGAGTATCATCGCATGGAATACAGTGGCTCAAGGAAAAGACTCCACCATGGAGAAACTCGGGGAAACTAGGGATGGATACTAAAGGCAGCCATGCCAGCATCACCCACATCCTGTGAAGAACTTTAAAAAATCTAAAGAAATGATTTCTGTTCACTATTATGAGCTTTTAAAATCTTATCGAGATACGAACACATGAACAATTAGGGGCAGGTAAAGACCCTCTGGTTCATTGAGCCTGTACCACACAATTACGACACCTTATGTATCACAATATATACATGCCACCCCACCCAAAACCATGTGATCTCCTGGGAGAGGCAAAAAAATGATTAAAAAACCAGCCCAATTTCGGGGAAGAAAATCAGTGAAATTCCTCTCTGACCCATCTATTGGTCTCTTGGTTTGATTTTGCCAAGTTCTCGTCCCTTACACACCTCCCTGTGTCTCTCCACACCACCTTCCCTCACTGAACTTCCCTCTATTTTCTCTTTTTTCACTCTACTTTTATCTACCTTTCCCTCACCGCCCCAGTCAATCCCTTTCTTTCCCTTTCTATTCCCTCCTTCCCTCTCCTCTGCACTCTGCTTCCTCTCAGACTAACCTATCAGATATCAATGAGGCTGGAGGGGCGGGGAGGGCTAGCGGTGGTAGAGGGTGGTAAAAAGTGCTTTGAAAGTGGTCCAAAATATGGGAGCTGGAACACCTAGGGTAAGAAATACAGCCAAGATCCAATAATATAACAATGATTCCCGAGTGAGATTCCCTCCTCCAAGGCACCTCGTTCGACTTTACTCTGGTGTCTGGTCAGGTGCTGAGTCCAGATTCAGGCTGTATTTACACCATAATTGAAGCATTATTCATAGCAATGCCACAATTGTAGAGTAAATTCACCATAAATTGGATTCTAGGGGCTAGAAAGTCGATATTGCCTCGTTTGGGGCGTTAAATTTTTAAAAGTTGGAGAATTAACACCCAGCACTAATCCTTCTGGCCTCTCGCTAAATTGATTGTTAGCACGCCAGGAGAGAACTGGAGTACGAAATCAAGCGGTAATGACCTAATTTCATCATCATAGGCAGTTCCTCGAAATTGAGGAAGACTGCTTCCACTCTAAAAGTGAGTTCTCAGGTGACTGTACAGTCCAATACGGGAATTACAGTCTCTGTCACAGGTGGGACAGGCAGTCGTTGAAGGAAAGGGTGGGTGGGGAGTCTGGTTTGCCGCACGCTCCTTCCACTCCTGTGCTTGTTTTCTGCATGCTCTCGGCGATGAGACTCGAGGTGCTCAGTGCCCTCTCGGAATCTCTTCCTCCACTTAGGGCGGTCTTTGGCCAGGAACTCCCAGGTGTCAGTGGGGATGTTGGCTGATCGAGAACACTGACGTTGATGCGTCTGTCCTCCCAGGGGATTTGCAGGACCTTGCGGAGACATCGTTGGTGGTATTTCTCCAGCCATTTGAGGTGTCTACTGCACATGGTCCACGTCGCTGAGCCATACAGGAGGGCGCTAATTAGGGCACTACTCACAGAGCAATAACCAATTTCAGGTGCTCTCCAATCGAGACTCATCATTCACAGTGGCTCCTTTCAGTTCTAAAAGGGAGGTTCGATCATTCTGCCAACATCATTGTCAACATTGCTGACTCTGAAGGCAATCTCCAAGCAATTCAACAGTTACCCCTCTTATCCTCATGGCTGATCCCAAATCCCAGGGGAGAGCTCGCCATTTCTGCGATCAGGTCTTGAAAGCATTGGACGCGGCAGTTGAAAGAAGGAGGGCAGTGCTGTTCCCGGCTAATGGCAGCAGGTCATTTCCCCAGGTCTTCAGGGCAACATGGAGGGAAATGGGCCGAGATGTCTCAGCCAGCAGTGTGGTCCTCAGGACCCTCGCACAGTGCTGTAAAAAAATCAATGACCTCACTCGAGTGGTCACGGTGAGTACATGCTTCAACAAGTCCTACATACCAGTATCTGAATCTCAGTCTGTACACACTGCACTAACCACCACCATCACTCACTACCCACCACTCACCCACCAAACATCTCCACCTACTAAAACTTACATCCGTATCTCACGCCTTGCCTACAATCACATCTATTCAACTACAGCAGGCACATCTACCAAACACATAGTTGCACACTCACTCACACTTTCCTTTCTCTTGCAGGCCAAGATGGCCCTCAATAGGAGGGAGGAGCAACAAACAGGCAGGGGTGAAGCGGACATCGAACAGCTTATAGACCTTGAGGAGTACTGAGAGTCATTGGGTGGCAGGTGGTGGGCGCCGTGGCTGTTGGCGTCGTCAACCGCCTTGGGGGCAACAACGGTATCTTCATCCCCTCTCCTTCCCTCATCCCACTTCCCCCTCACACCACAAGCCTTTCCCACTTTACAGCTCCTGAGACTGTCTGCAATCCTTGCTCCCTTCCTTTTCCCCTGCCCTCACCTTAACGGGAGTCTTGTGCCTTTATGCTTTCAGATTATCAGCAACCAGATGAACAGCCTGCCCCTGAGCCTCCCAGTGAGAGTGAGGCGGGAGAAGAGGAGGAGGCAGAAAGCACTGCGTCACTGCATTGCTCACCTGCAAGCACTACCTCAGATACTGGGACTACACAATCTATAGAGACAAGATTAGGAGAGAGATCTGCACTGGGTGATGCACCGGGGACGAACGGGCTGCAGCATGTCCAGAGGGAAAGGATAGTTTGGGAGCCAGCTCCCCGGAGGGCGAGTTTGCACATAGGTTCTGCTGCACAGGACTCAGATGAGGACCTCGTTCAGGATGTGTTCACACGAAGGTTAATGGGCATGCACACGGAGATAATAGGTGCAATGATACTGATGCCTGAGAGCCTCTCGGCAATGGTAAGGAGTGTGGAGGCGTCCACCTCCAACATTGCAGAGTTCTGAACACACCATGGAGCTCCATCATTTCCACTCTGCAGAGGATGGTGGACTCCCAGAGAGACCTTAGTGACCCAGACCTCATGACGTGTGTCATGGGCAATGTGGCAGCATCTGCTGCAGCATAGGCAGAAGCCACGCAACGTCTTAGTGCTGTAATGCAGACAATGGTTGGTGGTATCAAGTCTCGGACTGCTTTGTCGCAGCAGGCCAGCAATTTGTGCTGCAGCAAATTGGTAGGGATGTTGAGATGCTGCCCCAGGGGAGTGCCAGTTCTCTCTCAGGGTGACAGCATTCCTGATCCCACCACTGCCACTAAGCCATTGCAATTGTTGCTGCCTGTCATCCAGCCAGCCCACACTGCCGCCGCATAGCCTGAGGTGGTTCAGTATATAGCTGGGGCTTTCCAGGACCAGAGCTGGTGAAGGATGTCCTGCTAGGTCATCTGTAGTCTCTGGCCCTGACACTCAACAGCCTTCCACCAGCCACTGGGGAGACACTAAGTAGGAGCAGTAGATTAGGAAAAGGGATTGTAAAGAGGGCAAGTAAGGGTTTGCACAAGGGTGATTAGTTAATATTGTTGTTGTATATATGTCTTTAATGAATGTTGATAAATTTATGAATGAAATGTTGCAGATTTTGTGCTGTCTCTCATTTCAGCATTGCGCTATGAGATGGCATGCAAAATGGCTGGAATGATGGGGACGTGATGAGCAACTGGGTGGTGGGGTCGAATTTATTGGAACTACAGTCTGATGAGGCGGTCACGGAATGCCATTCCAGAAGGCCGATTGAGTGGCTGCCTCCTCCCTCGCTGCTGTTCCTCATCCTTATCCTCCTCCTCCTCCTCCTCTTCCTCTCCCTCTTCCTCCTCCCGAGGTGGTGAAGCTATGCCTGCTGGAAATGGCTATGCCCTCATGATGGCCAAATTGTGCAGCATGCAGCAGACCACCATGAAAAGGGATACCCACTCAGCCAAGTACTGGAGAACTCCTCCCAAGCGGTCAAGGCAGCGGACCCTTTACTTGAGCACTCCGATGATCTGCTCAATGATGTTCCTGGTGGCAGCATAGCTCTCATTAGATGTTTGCTAGGTACGAGTGTTGGGATTGCAGAGAGAGTCATGAGCCAGGTGGAGAGTAGACACTATGTACAGTAGACACCTCAAGTCGCTGGAGAAATACGACCAACGACGCCGCTGCAAGATCCTACAATTCCCCTGGGAGAACAGACGCACCAACGTTAGTGTACTCGACCAGGCCAACATCCTCAGCATTGAAGCACTAACCACACTTGATCAGCTCCGCTGGGCAGGCCACATCGTTCACATGGCAGGCATGAGACTCCCAAACCAAGCGCTCTACTCGGAACTCCTTCACGGTAAACGAGCCAAAGGTGGGCAGAGGAAACATTACAGGGACACCCTCAAAGCCTCCCTGAAAAAGCGCAACATCCCCACTGACACCTGGGAGTCCCTGGCCAAAGACCACCCTAAGTGGAGGAAGTGCATCCGGAATGGTGCTGAGCACCTCGAGTCTCATCGCCGAGAGCATGCAGCAATCAAGCGCAGGCAGCGGAAAGAGCATGCAGCAAACCTGTCCCACCCACCCTTTCCCTCAATGACTATCTGTCCCACCTGTGACAGGGACTGCGGCTCTTGTATTGGACTGTTCAGGCACCTAAGGACTCATTTTAAGAGTGGAAGTAAGTCTTCCTCGATTCCGAGGGACTGCCTATGATGATGAGATAGCCCTTGTCGCTGACCAGCTAGCCATGAGCTTGATGTGGTGGCTGGAACAGAGCTGCCATATCGGCCTGGTAGGATGAAGGCATCATGGCTGCTGCCAGGATAGCAGGAATTCCAGCAACTCATCATCATCATTGGCAGCCTCTTGGAGTCGAGGATGACTTGCTTCCACACTAAAAATGAGGTCTCAGGTGACTGAAGAGTCCAATGAGGGACCGACAGTCTATGTCACAGGTGGGGCAGACAGTGGTGGGAGGAAAGCGAGGTTGGGGAGCCTGGGTCGCCACGCGCTCCTTCCGTTGTCGACGCTTGGTTTCAGCTTGCTGTCGACAGATTCGAGGTGGCCAGCGCCTTCCCGAATGCTTTTCCTCCACAGTAACTGCACATTAAGTGAGTGGTAACCTTTGTGGTTACAGAATACTGCAGCATTGTTATGAGGTGCCCACAAAGTGACGTGGGTGCATTCAATGGCGCCCTGCAATATGGGGAAGCCTGCTATCCTGGCAAAGCTACATTACATGCTCATCCTGCTTCTCTCTGGTGATGGGAATGGAAATGCAGTCCCTTCTCCTTCTGTAGAGAGCCCCTGCGAACTCCCAGCAATGGACGGCGAACTGCGACATGTTAGATATGTCTCCTGTAGCAGAATGGAAGGATCCGCTGACGTAGAAATTGAGGGTGACGGTGATCTTGATTGCCACTTATTGTATATGCAGACTATAGATATACTCTCTGTGTAGTCACTGTATAGTTGCATAAAATAGAGACGTGTAACCTGATGTACTATCAATAAGGTTTACACTGTATTTATACTATGCTGGCACCACTAGAGGGTGCAACTGGTGGAGACCAGGGTTTCTTGCCCCTGTGGTAGAGGCTGTCCACCAGAGGGCACTGTGGTGGGAGACCTGAGGGTCAGCTTGTGCCTCACTCTGGAGTTACAGATAAAGGACCAAGGTCACTACAGTTTGAGTACAACACATTGCCTCATGGAGTCATTGATAAGTGCATTACAGACATAACAAATGGCAATGAGAGTACAGCCTTTCACGTGATTATGGCTATCTTTAGCACATTAAAAGACTTTGCAGAGGGTGATGATTGGGATGCCTTCACGGAAAGGCTTGAGCAATATTTCATGGCAAATGACCTGGAAGGGGTTACGGACACATTGGCGGAGAAGCATAAGGCTATACTACTGACTAGTTGTGGGCTCGAGGTTTATCGTCTTGTCAGGGATTTGCTGGCACCCACGAAGGCCAAGGATAAGACATATGATGAGCTGACTGAACTAATTCGCGACCAACTAAAACCAAAACAGAGTATCCTCATGGTCAGGAACAGATTCTACACTCACCGCAGACCTGAGGGCCAGGAGATTGCAAAATATGCTGTTGACCTCAGTAGATTTTCGGCACGCACCTCAATGAAGCATTGCGAGTGAGACATCTTCGTCATGGGAATTGGCCACGAGGGCCTCCTTCACAAGCTATTATCCGCCGCCATCAGCGTCAACCTGAAGAAGGCCATCAGCATCAGTCAGGCATTGATGACCTCGAGCTGCAGCACCAAGCAAATTATTCATCTTGTGGACTCAAACTCGGCAAGTACTGAACACAGAATGGTGCCTTTCACAGGCAAGGCCATAGAACGTGGCTCTGCCAAGGGCAGAGTGCACAGACCTCAGGGTTCCAGAACTCAGAGTCCGCCGAGGGGTGCTAATTGAGTAGCACCATGCTGGCGTTGCAGGGGAAACCATAGGGCTCACCAGTGTCGGTTTGCTGAGTGCGTATGCAAAACCTGTAACACGAAGGACCACCTGCAGCGTATGTGTAAAAGAAATATGACTCACCATCTAGCAGAGGAGTTGGTAGATGACTTTGATTTGGCTAGAGAGGCATCTCAGCCCCAAGAAGAAGTGTATGGAGTGTATACCTGTACCACCGATTGTCCTCCAGTGAAGATGGAAGTTGAGATAAACAGCGTTCCAGTCTTCATGGAAGTGGACACGGGAGCGAGCCAGTCAGTGATGAGCTAAGGTGCCTTTGAGAGGCTATGGAACGAAAAACGACGCGAGCTGGTTCCAGTACAGGAAAAGTTGCTCACCTACACCAAGGAGCTGATCCCAGTCCTTGGTGGTGAGGATGTAAGTGTAACCCATAATGGCGTGGTGCACAAGTTACCTGTGTGGATTGTTGCAGGTGATGGTCCAACACTACTTGGAAGAAGGTGGATGGGGAAGTTTTAGTGGAAATTGGAAGACCTCTTCACTCCAGCAATCGATGTCCCCCGTGCTCAGAAGCAGAGCAAAACCTCATCCTCGCTTGGGCCAAGTACCAGAGAACAGACCAGCGCAGCACCTGAGGCACAGACCGTCCATCACAACTGCATGGCAATGATCTAACGGAACGACCGAAAAGTACCTTCCCGGCTCCAGTGGCAGGACTCCTGGGGAGGAAGGTCAAATTCACAGGCACTTTTCCAGTTTTTGTGGCAGAATTGCAGGAGAGAAGGATCAAGGCAGTTGACCTCGAGGACAGAGGCAAGATGGCGTCCCTGCTGCAGTGAGGTGCAGCGCGGCTGAAAGAAAAGATGGCCACGGCCAGACCACGAGGTGCAACACTGAGGGACCAACACGTGATGTCTAACAAAGGATTTGATTGGGGTAAAGCCAGCAGGGTTCTCTTAAAGGAGACCTGCAACCAACTGAACTTAAAGAGACATTGTATGCATGGCAATCAATGTAACGAACCGATTAAGATTGTGAACAAAATGTTGTTGCGAGATGTCGATACTATTCCTGATGTAAAGAACAAAATGTTGTTGGTAGATGTCGGTACCAGTCCTAATATAAAGAACAAAATGTTGTTGCGAGATGTCAGGAATAGAGTGTCTCCAAAAGTAGCAAGCGAGCGAATTCGGGAGGGTAAAGGCACTGATCCTGATACCTTGCCCCAGGTCTATCCTAAGCTGCAGGCACCCGATGGCACTATTCTCCATGGACCTTGTAATGAAAACGGCGCCAATATGCGTAGTCGGCCATCGTTGCCCACCATCCGGGTGGAGACGGTGCAGTCCCCAGACCCAGTCACTACCTCGGCCATGTCCAGGAGCGAAAGGTCAGAACCAACGAGTTCTCCCAACGGGACCTGGAACAGCCAGGTTCCCAACACTGTTAGAGAGCAGGCAGAAGATTCTGCAGCCTCCAAAGGAGGACAGGGAGGCCACACACATCTGTGGCTCTGCCCACCACTAGGCAACGGAAAGGCCCTGTGTCCTGGCGAGGTGAGCGAACCAAGCCCACCCCACTAGCAGGAAGCGCAGCACCGCTATCAGACGACTAGGACCCTGTCTGGTTGCTCTGGAACCGGCGTCCTTGCATACCTGTACTGCTACCTCAGTACTTACCATGACTGAACCATGAATGTAATCTACCCAATCCTGGTGCACGACCACAAAACGTAACGAATGTAAGTCACTGACCCAAGGTGTCACGATACAAACTGTCGCTTCTCGGCCTTTTGGCTAAGATCTGCATAACTAACCTGACCAGCCACCATGACGTCCGGGTGGTTTCTCCCTGGTCAGGAAGGTATATGCTTACATTTTTGTAAACAGGAGGTGGGTGGGATTGGTGACCCATCCACCTCCACGGAGGTGTGTGGGGGACCTGACCCATCCACCTCCATGGCACGAACCTGGTATTGCAGTACTTCCAGGAACGGTGCAGTGGCTCTAGGCCTTTTGGCTAAGAGCATTGGCGCAGAGTGATCCTTGACTGGTGCAGGGTGACCTCTGGCGTTTGACAAAGAATTGTAACGATTGGATAACGATTGGACATGAATTTAAAAAAAAAAAAAAAAAAAAAAAACTGTAACTTCCTTTCTTTGTAATTGCACTGTATCTGACCCTGTATGTTAATGTAACGGGCCTGCTGCATGATCTCGCTGTGGGGTGGGGGGGCGGTGCAAATGGATGTGTATAGACATGGACACATGTATAGTTCACACCCAGAATCCACTGGAACCTCCATTGCATCATCGAACCATCCAAACTGCAGTACTGCGATGGGAGACCTGAAGGTCACCTCCATAGGTGTGCTAGGTCCAGTATAAAAGGCTGCTCACCATGTTTGTGCCTCACTCTGGAGTTACGAATAAAGGACCAAGGTCACTACAGTTTGAGTACAACCACTACCCAACGTTGTGCCAAAAGGACTTGGGGGTTAACAGGGAGAGAGCCAAGCCAAAGGACAGCCAAGGTGCAAGGGCTATTGGCACTTAAGTCTGGGGAGACCTAAGCCAGAGCACATAGTACAATGGTAATCGGCACAAAGGACTTGGGGGAGAGTGATGTTATATATGCAGACTATAGATATACTGTCTGTGTAGTCACTGTATAGTTGCATAAGATGGAGACTTGTTACCTGATGTACTATCAATAAGGTTTACACTGTGCATATACTATGCTGGCACCACTAGAGAGTACAACTGGTGGAGACTGGGGTTTCCTGCCCCTGTGGCAAAGGCTGGCCACCAGAGGGCACTGCAGTGGGAGACCTGAGGGTCACCTGCATAGGTGTGCAGGGCCCAGTATAAAAGGCTTCTCACCATGCTTGTGCCTCACTTTGGAGTTACGAATAAAGAACCAAGGCCACTACAGTTTGAGTACAATACATTGCCTCGTGGAGTCATTCATAAGTGCATTACAGACATAACACCACAGAGAGCCGTGCTCACCCTGATCTGAGGAGCGAGGTCTGGCCGCAGTAAGGGGGCAGAGATCTGTCACCACATCCTTGCTGAAGCACAACCTTCGAAGGCACTGCTCCTCAATTAAATTTAAGTAGGAGAATACGCTGGGAGGGTAAGGTCTACTGTTGAGAGACATGTTGGCCCTCCTCCCTCTGGCGACATTTTGCCAACTTTCTCTCTGCCTCCTCTGCCTCTGACGTTGATACAAGGACGGTGAAGTCAAGTGTCAGTGCAGCCCCCATTAACATATCCAAACTTACGACGTGGAAATCTCAGCAGAAATGAAAGTGCCAAATTTTTAACAGGTAGAACACTCCTGAAAGTAAGAAACGTTTAACTCATTGAAATTGGCTGTTTGGCTGTGTGAAACTGAGAAAGCAGAATTGATTGGCGACTAAAATGAAACGGGATGTTGATCCCTTTCAATATCGTTCCTCCAATGGCCATCTGAATCCAGCACACCTCCTCTTCCTGCCATTATTCACGGCAGGCGCTAAGGCAGGGGCAACAGTCAACTTTGCATCTGGGCTGTTAACGGAGCGCTCCAACCGCAGTGACCTCATCATCTGGCTGTTTGCACCAGCACTAAATCCCAGGTGAATTCCGCTTGCAGCGTTGGATTCGCTGTGCCCCGCCGCAAACATATTAGCACGCCATTAGTGCCCCCCTAGGCGTTAACAGGAGACAATAACATGCCGAAATTCTCGCCTGAGGAATCTTGTGCTTATGAGCCAGCCTTGGCCGATTAAGCTGTTAAATCAGGTCTCTGTATAATTGGGTGTACAAGTGGGCTAACAAATCTGCCGCAGGTCTGCAGCAACCAAGTTTAACAGTGTAATTGCCAGCAGATTGCTTGCAGAATCTGACTGAAAAGAAGACCAACGTAAAAGACCCTTGTGCTTCATGTACAGGTTAGAGAAACCATCCCTGAATAGCTGGAGGGTTCTTTGAATGAGCTCGACCTTGGCCAAGTATCAGAAGAAGAGAAAGTAAATTGACAGGCACAATAGAATTCTGATTTGCAGATCTGATGCAGCAAAACTTCATTTATAATTAAGTTACAATATCCTAAGAACTAATAAGCAGGGCTCAGAGACAATCTGAGCCCACATCCATTGCTTAGCATGCTGCTGATGAATTTTCGATTGCTCTGTACAATGTCAATGCTTTTAGCACTCAGCAAAAGATTAATTTTGGACATTTATCTACTTGGAATGTTTTACTGCTACATTGCATTTGTGCAGTGAGACAATCTCAGGCATTATAGCCCTCTCAGATGAAACTGAAAGATCCCATGGTACTATATCAAAGAAGAGCAGGGAGCTCTTCTCGGTGTCCAGAATAATATTTATCCCTCAATCAACATCCCTAAAACAGGTTGGTCATTATCACATTGCTGTTTGTGGAACCTTGCTGTGCACAAATTGGCTGTCCCGTTTCCCTTCATTACAGCCTTGAATACATTTCAAAATGACTTCATTGGCTGTAAAGCACTTTGGGACGCCCTGAGGTCATGAAAGCCACTGTAGAAATGCAAATTCTTTATTTTTCTTTTCTTCAAAATAAAAACAGAAAATGCTGGAAGCACTTAGCAGGTCAGGCAGCATTTGTGGAGGGAGAAACAGACTTCACGTTTCATGAAAGGTCATCAAC
Organism: Pristiophorus japonicus; assembly: GCF_044704955.1. Classification (NCBI taxonomy): domain Eukaryota; kingdom Metazoa; phylum Chordata; class Chondrichthyes; family Pristiophoridae; genus Pristiophorus; species Pristiophorus japonicus. The sequence continues at coordinate 35,428,651 of NC_091977.1, forward strand.
CTGAAACGCTGGCCTGTAAATTGTGGCCTCTCTGGGTGCATACAATGTGTACATGCGCCAGAAAAGGCCACGCAAGTTCTGGGTTTAGGCACGCAAAGCGCATGCGTCTAAACCCGGCACTTCCGATCTTTCGACAGATCCAACGCATCCCCGGGAGAAGGGCCTTCGCGGGTGGAGATTTGGGCTATTTCCCAACTCTTGCCCAGCGAATGCCCTTAAAACTCTTCCAGCCAGTAAAAGCAGGCGTAAGGCCTGCCTTTACCAGCGTAATAGGTTTTAAAAAATATAAAAATTAAATGTTATCACTAATTTTTACCTTAAAAACCCTGTCCATTAAGGCAAGTTTATTTGAACTCTATTAAAATATTTTTAAAACATTTTCAGAAAAATAATTTTTTTCCCCAAAACATTTAATTTAATTCAATTTCAATTAATTTTAATATGTGAAGTGTTTTTTTTTATTCATTGTGTTGTATTTCTGTGTTTTGGGGGGTATTCTCATTGATAGTAATGGGAGCTTGTACAAACGGAATTCACTATTACTATCAATGAGAATATTACATTGTGATTGGTGGTCTAGACCCACGTGATCCCAGGATGTGCATACGCTCCTGGGATGTGGGGCTTCTGTGTTGTGCTGTGCATCTAGGCCTCAGAGCACAAGTGTTCATTCCTCCGGGGCCACCAGGTACTTTCGTAAAGATTGCACTCTCAAGTATTTTATGAATTGCCGTGCGCAGGGCAAACCACACCTTAGCCTATTGAGGTAAATGTGGGCTCATATGCGAGAACAGTAAAACTTAAAGGTCCTAGGCTCACCAAGTAGCACCCTCTCCACATTGTTTCACATTGCAGCTTGAAATAGTGATTCATTTTGTAGCATTGCGACAATAAGAATATTGATGCAGACATGCAGCAAATGTTGTTTTATTTATGTTGTGTCAGTTGCAGCTCAGTGGGTAGCATGCTTGCCTCGGGGTCGGAGGCTTGTGGATTCAAGTCCCACTCCAGAAACAAATATCTAGTCGGATACTCCAGTGCAGTGCTGAGGGAGTGCTGCACTGTTGGCGGTGCCGTCTTTCAGATGAATCGTTAAACCAAGTCCCTGTCTGCGCTCTCAGGTAGATATAAACAATCCCATGGCATTATTTCGAAGAAGAACAGGGAATTTATCCCTGGTGTCCTAACCAATATTTATCCCTCAATCTACATAACAAAAAGAGATTATCTGGTCATCATTACATTGCTGTTTGGAGGATTATATACACAACTGTATATATACTATCTGCACAATGAAGGTGGTGAGTAAATGGTTCTATATTGTCAACATCGTGAGCAGTCCCGACCTGTGTGAGAACATCACCACAGGTCGGGGCTATAAATAGAGCTGGAGTGCCGGGCTCTGGAACATCGTGGGCGAAGATGCGGCGAATGAGGGTACGGGGCCAAGAAAAGCTGAAGGTCCAGGGGCAGCACGAGCCTGCCCACAGTGCTATATGTGTGCGCACTAGGTCCGTGCAGCAGAGCAGGTCTCTAGTCTTCCTGGTTCAACCCTTGACACTGGATGAAGGCCTAACTCTGTTGAGCCCGTGTGGTGGCTGATGTGCTACGGCCACCACACGTTAAAAAAATCCACGCACAGGCATCTTCCACCCACTCAACTGGAGTTCATGGACTGGAACATCGGGTCCTTTATTGAAACATCTGTGAACTCTTGTGGAAGCAAGTCATCTTCATTCGAGGGACTGCCTATGATTGCCTATGATGATTTGGGTTTGTAGGAGTTTTCTGTGCGCAACTTGGGTGCCTCATTACAACAGTGACTATACTTCAGAAAGTAATTCATTGACTGTAAAGTGTTTTGGAAGGTTGTGAGAGGTGCTATATAAATGCAAGTCTTTCTTAAGTTATTCAATAAATGCAAATACCCATCACTTATACATTTTGAAAACCTAACAGGTCAGTAACAGTTTCATGCAAATAATCATGATATATGTGGGGAAAAAAATGCTAGCAAATATGAAATTTTGTAACATCAGTTTAATCCCACATGCCTCAAAGATTATGCTCAGATTACTTTCAAGAAGGTTAAGAGAAGAATAATATCTTGGCAAAGATCAATTTGGGTTTTGCAGAGGATGTGGAACAAGAAGGACCAGGGATAATGAGAGTTCTGTGCAAGAGGAATACAGAATATAATCAAGAGTTGTATATTTGCTCTGAAGATTTAGAAAAACCTTTGATACAACAAATCGGATCAAATTAATGGAGGTACTAATGGATTTGGATTGGAGAGATAGGCACCTGATGAAGGCTTTGTATATGGGATGAACTGCAAGTATTAGAGTAGCAGATGGAGTGTCAGAACCAGGAGTGACTGGAAGAAGAGTGTGACAAAGATGCTGTTCGTCACTTTTGTTGTTCAACGTGTATGCAGAAATAAGGCTCAGAGAAACGCACGATCAGAGGAAGAAGTGAAAGTTGGAGGTCAGCTCGTGAAAGTTGTCAAATTTGCTGATGACAAAACCTTGCTGGCCAGTGTCATGAATGGAGTACAGTTGTCGGCAGATAAATGCTGCACTAATGGATTATGGAATAAATATCAAAGTTGTGAAGGTTTCTCGGAATGCAAGATTGAGCATTTTAAAACAAGGAACAGCTGGATCAGGTGACAAAATTTCAATATCTGGGAAGTATATAATGACTGAAGATGACAGATGTGCCAAGGAGGTGAGATCTTGGATTACAATGAAAAATGTTGCATTTAACAGAAGGAAGAGGATATTGTCTAGACAATTGAATAAAGAGCTGAAAAAAAGACCAGTGAAGAGTTTCATATGAAGTGTGGAGCTCAAAAATGGATACTGAGGAAAGAGGCAGTCAGCCTTCTAGAGATTTTTGAGTTGTGGGTTTGGAGCCACATGAAAGTAGGAAGAGAAGACTAGTATTGAGGAGGTCTTGGCAATGATACAAAATGAATGACGTTTGATGTGAAGAAGAAGGCATTCGAAGGATGTTGGAGAAAGAAGCTGTAAAGTTTTTATGGAACCAGGTTCAGAACCTCCAGGAGTGGCAGATGTCCATGACCCAGAGACCATATGTAGCACTGCACTCTGACACAAAATAACCCACTCTCCCACAATATCCTTCTGTATGCACAACACAGTCCTTTCTCTTGAATAGTCACCTAACCCCCCTTTCCAGTCAAGATACTCAGTTGGAGTGTTCATTGCAAGAATTTCCTGATTCTGGCTTTCAGTCTTCAGACATCACCCACAATTGTCTCAAAGATTCCCTGAATTCTTCTCAGAGTTCCTCAGAAGGGAGCACGAGCATAGTTGTAGAAGCCTCCCACGAAATTGTGAAAGAGGACAATGAGTGTCTGACTAAAGAACTTGTGGAGCCAGTAGCCCTAGATTCCAGCCACACAGAATGCAGTGATGGGAACTCAAATATGAGAAAAAGGGTAAATGAATTCGATTGGACATGTGCTGAGAGGGGATGAGGTGTTGAAAGAAGTGTGAGAAGGACGGGTAGAAGGAAAAAGACCAAAAGGGAGGACAAGAAGGATGTTTCTGTACTGCCTGAAGAAGGTGATAATGTTTGGAGAATTGAAAAGAGAAGCACAAGACAGAGTGGTTTGGAGAAGGGAGGATTGAGTCAGAACCTGCCTTGGGCAGATTGCAGATGAGGTCAGTAATTAAATGATGATGCTTGTTTTCTAGTGAAACATTTAAAGTGGATGATTTATCTGTGCCGATATGTGGGTATGATTAATAGCCAGTTGCTTTAGACCTCACAGAATCCATGGATTTTTTAATAGACTATACTATAATATGTTGAAATATTTGCTTACAAAACTTAACAAAATACAGATAGAAGAGGACAATGAGTATTATTTATTTTAGTACACTCTATAATTATATTATATTTTCAGAAGTTAGATACAATCATTAAATTAAGTGAATAATATGACAATGTATCATTAAATATAAATATTTGCCACAATTGGAAGGTTTAGTGAATGTATTGGAGATAATTTTGGGTGATAATGTAAAATGGGTGACATCAATTCAGCCGCCCGTTATGCATCTCTTCCGATTTTGCTTTATAGGAAAGGTAAATCAGGAGATGTATGATGGGCGGATGAATCAATTTCATGCGTCTTACACTATCATCCAAGTCAAAATTACCCTCATTGTCCCTGCTTCTCAGCCGTAACAGTGTAATAATTTCTGTTTCGAATACCTTTGTGTATGTAGCACGTCCATCTTTGTCCTTGCTGCTCATTGCTTATTATGGATCACTTTTATTTTCCTTACCATGTCTCAATTGTTTTAACTCATATGGTCTTTAAAATGTGGCAAACATCTTTGTGGTGCTTTGTTTATCATTTTGCTCCGGTTACCTCCAGGAAAAACATGCAGAGCTTTTTTTTAAATTTATTCGTTCCTGGGATGTGGGCATCTCTGGCAAGGTCAGCATTTATTGACCATCCCTAATTGTCCTCGAGAAGGTGATGGTGAGCAGCCTTCTTGAACCACTGCAGTCTGCGTGGTGAAGGTACTCCCATAGTGCTGTTAGAGAGGGAGATCCAGGCTTTCACCCAGCGACGATGAAGGAACAGCGATATATTTCCAAGTCAGGATGTGACTTGGCAGGGGAACTTGGAGGTGATGGTGTTCCCTGCACCTGCTGTCCTTGTCCTTCTAGGTAGTAGAGGTCATGGGTTTGGGAGGTGCTGCCGAAGAAGCCCTGGCGAGTTGCTGCATTGCATCATAGATGGCACACACTGCAGTCACGGTGCGCCAGTGGTAGAGTGAGTGAATGTTGAAGGTGGTGGATGGCGTGCCAGTCAAGCGGATTACTTTGTCCTGGATGGTGTCGAGCTTCTTGAGTGTTGTTGGAGTTGCACTCTTTCAGGCAAGTGGAGAGTATTCCTTCACACTCCTGACTTCTGCCTTATAAATGGTGGAAAGGCTTTCGAGAGTCAGGAGGTGAGACACTCGCCGCAGAATACCCATCCTCTGACCCGCTCTTGTTGCCATAGTGTTTATGTGGCTGGTCCAGTTAAGTTTCTCATAGAATAGAATCATAGAAATTTACAACATGGAAGGTGGCCAATTCGGCCCATCGTGTCTGTGCCAGCCAACATGAGGCTATCCTGTCTAATCGCACTTTCCAGCTCTAGGTCCATGGCCCTGCAGGTTACAGCACTTCAGGTGCACATCCAAGTATTTTTTAAATGTGATGAGGGTTTCTGCCTCTACCACCCTTTTAGGCAATGAGTTCCAGACCCCCACCACCCTCTGGGTGAAGAAATTTCCCCTCATATCTCCTCCAAACCTTCTACCAATTACTTTAAATCTATGTTCCCTTGCTGTTGATCTCTTTGCTAAGGAAATAGGTCCTTCCTATCCACTCTATCTAAGCCCCTCATAATTTTATACACCTCATGAGTCTCCCCTCAATCTCCTCTGTTCCAAGGAAAACAAACCCAACCTATCTAAGCTGTCCTCATAGCCATGATTCTCCACTCCCGGCAACATCCTCGTAAATCTCCTTTGTACCCTCTCCAGTGCAATCACATCCTTCTTCAAATGCGGTGACCAGAACTGCACGCAGTACTCTAGCTGTGGCCTAACTAGTGTTTTATACAGTTGAAGCATAACCCCCTCTGTTCTTTTATCCTATGCCTCAGCTAATAAAGGCAAACATTCCATATGCCTTTTTAACCTGGCCTGCTACCTTCAGGGACCTGTGGACATGCATTCCAAGGTCCCTTTGTTCCTCTGCACTTCTCAGTGTCCTACCATTTAATGTGTATTCCCTTTCCTTGTTAGCCCTCCCCAAATGCATTACCTCGCACTTCACCGGATTGAATTCCATTTGCCACTATTCTGTCCACCTGACCAGTTGATTGATATCTTCCTGCAGTCTATAGCTTTCTTCTTCATTATCCACCACAGCCGATTTTAGTACATTCTGCAAACTTCTTAATCATACCCTCTACATTCAAGTCTAGATTATTGATGTATGCCACAAAAAGCAAGGGACCCAGTACTGAGCCCTGCGGAACCCCACTGGAAACAGCCTTCCAGTCACAAAAACACCCATCAACCATTACCCTCTGCTTCCTGCCTTTGAGCCAATTTTGGATCCAATGTGTCAATTTGCCCTAGATCTCATGGTCAATGGGGACCCACCCCTAGGATGTTGATGGTGGGTAATTCGGTGATGATAATGCAGTTAAATACCATGGGGATGTGGTTAAACTCTGGCTTGTTGGAAATGGTCATTGCCTGGCACTTGTGTGGCGCAAATGATACTTGCCACTTGGCAGCCCAAGCCTAAATGTCATCCAGGTCTTACTGCATGTGGGCATGGACTGCTTCATTATCTGCGGAGTTGTGAATGGAACTGACGACTGTGCAGTCATCAACGAACATCCCCACTTCTAACCTTATGTTGGAGGGAAGTTCATTGATGAAGCAGATGAAGGTGATTGGGCTTAGGACACTGTCCTGGGGAACTCCTGCAGCAATGTCCTGGGGCTGGGATGATTGACTGCCAATCGCCACAACCATCTTCCTTTATGCTAGGTATGACTCCAGTCAATGGAGAGTTTTTCCCCTGATGTCCGTTGACTTCAATTCTACTAGGGTTCCTTGATGCCACATTCAGTCAAATGTTGCCTTGATATGAAGGGCAATCACTCTCATCTCACCTTTGGAATTCAGCACTTTTGTCCATGTTGGAACCAAGTCTGGGGTCTGGAGCTGAGTGGTCCTGGCGGAACCCAAACTGAGCATCGGTAAGCAGGTTATTTATGAGTAATTGTCGCTTCATTGCTCTGTCGATAACATCTTCCATGACTTTGGTGATGATTGAGAGTCAACAGATGGGGCTGTAATTGGCCTGATTGGATTTGTCTTGCTTTTTGCGGACAGGACATACCTGGGCAGTTTACCACATTGTCGGATAGATGCCAGTTTTGTAGCTGTACTGGAACAGCTTGGCTAGAGGCACAGCAAGTTCTGGAGCACAAGTCATCAGCACGTCAGCCGGGATGTTGTCTGGGCCCATAGCCTTTGCTGTATCCAGTACGCTCAGCCGTTTCTTAATATCATGTGGAGTGAACAAATTGGCTGAAGACTGGCTTCTGTGATCGTGGGAACCTCAGGAGGAGGCCGATATGGATCATCCACTCAGCATGTCTGGCTGAAGATGTCTTGTCTTTTGTCTTCAGCCTTGTCTTTTGCACTTGCGTGCTTGGTTCCACCATCATTGAGGATGGGGATATTCATGGAGCCTCCGGCTCCTTAGTTATTTAACTGTCCACCACCATTCACGGCTGGATGTGGTAGGACTGCAGAACTTTGATCTGATCTGTTGATTGTGGGATCACTTAGCTCTGTTTATAACATGTTTAGCATGCATATAGTCCTATGTTGCAGCTCCCCAAGTTGGTACCTTATTTTTAGGTATGCCTGGTGCTGCTCCTGGCGTGCTCTTCTGCATTCCTCATTGAACCAGTGTTGGTCCGCAGACTTGATGGTAATGATAGACTGAGGGAGATGCCGAGCCAGGTAGTTATATAGGCCCCAAGTTTCCACATGATTTGCTCCTGATTTTTAGGAGCAACTGGTGGAGAACGGAGTATCTTAGAAATCGCAATTCTCCACATTTAAGTTTTCTGCAGTTCTAGTCAGGTAGAACAGTTTCACTTTGGAACAGAATTTTTTTTCAAAAGGGGGCGTGTCCAGCCACTGACGCCTGATTTGAAAGTTTCCACAGTGAAAACGTACTCCAAACTAACTTAGAATGGAGCAAGTGAAGATTTTTGTAGGCCTGAAAAATCCTTGTCTACATTAAAAAATCAGGCGCAGGTTACAAATTAGGCGTCCGGAATGAGGTGGGGGGGGGGGAAGGGAAGTCATTACATTCTACAATAAATCCTTAATTATACTTATACAAATATTATACAAATAATTCCAACCTGAATAAAAATTTATAAGCAATGAAAAGATTAAATAAACCATGTTCCTACCTGTGTGAAAGTGCTTCAGGCAGGGAGAAGGCTGCAGGAAGCCTCAGAAGTTGAGGCAGCCGTTCCCGACGGCAGGGGGGGGAGGAGGCAGTGAGGGCCCGACCGACGGCAGGGGGGGGGAGGATGCAGTGAGAAGGCTGCAGGAAGCCTCAGAAGTTGAGGCAGCCATTCCTGATGGCAGGGGTGGGGGGAGGCCCCCCTGCCGTCGGTCGGGCCTGTCGGGAAATGGCTGCCTCAACTTCTGAGGCTTCCTGCAGCCTTCTCACTGCTGCAAGAAGCCTCCGTGCTGATCATGAAAGGGCAATGTGGTTTTATTAAAAAATGTTAAAAATTGAACAGCTACAAAGAACTACAAAAATGGCCGAGTGCCAATGTTTCCTTCACACTGCGCGTGCGCGAACGCTCCAACGCGCACGCGCAGGGTTGCCGGCACGAAAAAAACTCATTTAAATGGTACCCGCCCCCTCCTACTTACAAAATCGGCGCTAGTGGTAGGCTCCGTCCCCTGGGCGCCGCGCCAAGCTGACATCGAGCTGCAAAGCACTCGAGAATAGCGCGTTTTTTTTCAGGCGCCGTTTTAGGCGCGAAAAACGGGCGCCCAGCTCGGAGGGGCGCCTGTTTTGCCGCGTGTGGAAACTTGGGGCCATATTGTGGTGGAATACAATTCTGCTGCTACTGATGGCCAAAGCTCCTTCTGGATGCCAAGTTTTGAGCTGCTAGATCAGTTCTGAAACTATCCAATTTAGCACGGTGGTAGTGCCACACAACATGATGGAGGGTGCCTTCAGTGTGAAGATGGGTCTTTGTCTCCACAAGCACTCTGTGGCAATCACTGCTACCAATGCTGTCATGGACAGATGTATCTGCTACAGGTAGATTGGTGACGACGAGGACAAGTACGTTTTTCACCTCATATTGATTCACTGCAACTCACTAAGCCACTAAGCAGAGCAGGCCTCCAGTCGTCTTGGTTAATCCTTGCCACTAGACCAAGACCTAACTCTGTCAAGCCCGTGTGGTGACTGGTGTGAAATGGCCATCACACATTAAAAAAAATCCATGTACAGGCATCTTCCGCCCTTCAGGATATAGTTCGGGATCTGGAATATTAGGTCCTTCACCGAAACACCTGTGAACTCATCCCTTTTTGGCATGGAAGCAATTCATCGTCAATACGAGGGACCACCTATGATGATGAAGCCACTTCCAAAGATGCGCACAAATCTGTCCAATATTGCAAACTGTTCAAAATAAAGATTTCAATGTTTGACAACACAGTAACAGAAACATTACATGAACATTGGCAAAAACATCCAAATGCCTATCCTTGTGTGTTGTTAGTTGATATGCTTGCATTACGATGAGGGTGAGTATGAGAGGTGGCTCGTGAGGTGGGGATGTGATAATGTAAATAGACAGAGAGATTTGGGTGGAGGTGCAAGGTAATTTGGTATGAGTAAGGACGTGCAGAAGTAAGGTAGGGAATGCAGAATGATGGGGATGTGATGAGAGGCACAGCAGGATGAGGTTGAGTGTGGCTTTGCAGTAACGTTTCGTGATCTACTGAGATCATTGAAAGCTCTGCGTCACTGCAGCCTGGTCCTCCTGTGCAATGTGCAAGCAAGCTGTGTTCGTCTCCTGGGGAGGTCTCTTCCGCCCATTAGAAGGGAGCCTCCAACCGCAAATTCAGCCCTTATGACATCTTTATGATGGTCAACTATCTGCAAGCTTATTGTAACAGGAGGCATCTATGATTGAGATGTGAACGTCATTCCACTATGGCATGTCCATATGTTATAACCAGAGGGGTGGCAATGGCGACGTAAAGAACTTACGCCCGGGCTGCCAGCTTCCAGCACCCCGCCGGGACATTCAGTGCTGGTATCGACCCCCCTGGTTACAACACCGGCTCTATTTTTGGTTGCCGCCTGACCGTTAGCGCTCTGTAGCGCCCTCTAGTGGGAATGCCTGTGAAAGCAGACATTCCAAGCTGTAGTAGCCATCGTGAGGTAAGTAATGTCAACTTCAGAGAAGTATGATTGTTTTCTTTTGCAATTTATGTTGTGCTGACGTGAAGTATGGATTGGGAATGTTTTTGGTGTTTATTTTCCAGATTTCTTTTCCCCCCCAGGCTTCTGTTATGGCTCTCCGAGGTTACATAAGAACACAAGAAATAGGAGTAGGAGAAGGCCATAAGCCCCCTAGAACCTGCTCCACCATTCGATATGATCATGGCTGCTCCGATCATGGACTCAGGTCCACCTCCCTGCCTGCTCCCCATAACCCCTTAACCCCTTATCGTTTAAGAAACTGTCTATTTCTGCCTTAAATTTATTCAATGTCCCAGCTTCCACAGCTCTCTGAGACAGTGAATTCCACAGATTTACAACCCTCTGAGAGAAGAAATTTCTCCTCATCTCAGTTTTAAATGAGCGGCCCCTTGTTCTAAGATTACGCCCTCTAGTTCTAGTCTCCCCCATCAGTGGAAACATCCTCTCTGCATCCACCTTGTCAAGCCCCCTCATAATCTTCGTCCTGCCTAACCCCGCCTTCATCCTCCCTCCCCCCGCCTTCACCCCCCGCCTTCGTCACCCCCTCCCCCCGCCTTCGTCCCCCCCCCACCTTATCCCCCCTCCAGCCATCTCCCCCCCGCATTCCCCCACGATGCCTTCTCCCCCCCCCCCAACCCCGGTCTTCTCCTCCCCCCCCCGTCTTCTCCCCCCGTGCCCCGGCCTTCTCTCCCACCACCCTACCTCCCCCCACCCCCCCGTCTTCACACCCCCCGCCTTCCCCCCCCCACCTTCTCCTCCCCCACCCTCAGCCTTCACCTCCGCCCCCCCGGCGGTCTTCTCCTCCACCCCGGCCTTCTCCCCCCACCTCGCCTTCTCCCCCCACTGCCTTCTCCTGTCCGCCCTTTCCCTCCCCGCCCTTTCCCACCTCCCCCCCTATCCCCCCTCCCCCCACCTTTCCCCCTTCCCCCGCCCTTCCCCCACTCCCTTTTCCCCCCTCCATCCCTTTCCCCCCCCACCACCCTCCCCACCCCTTCCCCCGTCCTTCCCCCCTCCCTTTCCCCCCTCCCCCTTTCCCCTTTACCCCACCCTCCCCTCCTCCCCCACTTTTCCCCCCTCCCCTGCCCTTCCCCCCCCACCCTTGCCACCCTTTCCCCTGCCCTTCCCCCACTCCCTTTACTCCCTCCCCCCCTTTCCCCCCTCACCACCCTCCCCACCCCTTCCCCACCTCCCTTTCCCCCCTTCCTTTCCCCCCTCCCTCATTTCCCCCCTCCACCCCTCCACCCTCCCTACCCCTTCCCCCGCCCTTCACCCCTCCCTTTCCCCCCTCCCCTGCCCTTTCCCCCCCACCCCTGCCTTTCCCATAGTGAGAAATGATATTGGCTCAGAAGATCAAGATGTAGAATCAGTTTGGGTGGAGATAAGAAATAATAAAGAAAATAAGTCACTGGTGGACGTAGTCTATAGGCTCCCTAAAAGTAGCTACACTGTTGGATGGATTAAAAATCAAGAAAAAATGGGGGCCTGTAAGAAAGGTTCGGTAATAATCATGGCCAATTTTAATCTTCATATTGATTGGACAAATCAAATTGGCAAAGGTAGCTGTGAGGACGAGTTCATAGAGTGTATGCGGGATGGTTTCTAAGAACAATACATTGTGGAACCAACCAGGGAGCAGGCTATTTTAGATCTGGTAATGTGTAATGAGGCAGGATTAATTAATGATCTCATAGTAAAGAGATATATTCAAGAGGGAGTTGGATATTGCTCTTACGGTGAAAGGGATCAAGGGGTATGGAGAGAAAGCAGGAAAGGGGAACTGCGGTGAATGATCAGCCATGATCTTATTGAATGGTGAAGCAGGCTTGAGGGGCCAAATGGCCTACTCCTGCACCTATTTTCTATGCTTCTAGGTTTCTATGTTATACGTTTCGATAAGATCACCTCTCATTCTTCTGAATTCCACTGAGTAGAGGCCCAACATACTCAACCTTTCCTCATAAGACAATCCCCTCATCTCCGGAATCAACCTAGTGAACCTTCTCTGAACTGCCTCCAAAGCAAGTATACCCTTTTGTAAATATGGAAACCAAACTGTACACAGTATTCCAGGTGTGGCCTCACCAATACCCTATACAACTGTAGCAAGACTTCCCTGCTTTTATACTCCATCACCTTTGCAATAAACGCCAAGATTCCATTGGTCTTCCTGATCACTTGCTCTACCTGCATACTATCCTTTTGTGTTTCTTGCACAAGTACCCCCAGGTCCCACTGTAATACAGCACTTTGCATTCTCACTCCATTTAAATAATAACCTGCTCTTTGATTTTTTTTCTGCCAAAGTGCATGACCTCACACTTTCCAACAATATACTCCATCTGCCAAATTTTTGCCCTTTCACTTAGCCTGTCTATGTCCTTTTGCAGATTTTTTGTGTTCTCCTCACACATTGCTTTTCTTCCTATCATTGTATCATCAGCAAACTTGGCTACGTTACACTCGGTCCCTTCTTCCAAGTCGTTAATATAGATTGTAAATAGTTGGGGTCCCAGCACTGATCCCTGCGGCACACTGCTAGTTACTGATTGCCAACCCGAAAATGAACCATTTATCCCGACTCTCTGTTCTCTGTTAGTTAGCCAATCCTTTATCCATGCTAATATGTTACCCCCAACCCCGTGAATTTTTATCTTGTGCAGTAACCTTTTATGTGGCACCTTGTCAAATGCCTTCTGGAAGTCCAAATACATCACATCCACTGGTTCCCCTTTATCTACCCTGTTAATTACATCCTCAAAGAATTCCAACAAATTTGTCAAACATGACTTCCCCTTCATAAATCCTTGCTGACTTTGCCTGACCGAATTTTGTTTTTCCAAATGTCCTGCTACTGCTTCTTTAATAATGGACTCCAACATTTTCCCAACCAGTTGTTAGGCTAACTGGTCTATCGTTTCCTGCTTTTTGTCTGCCTCCTTTTTAAATAGGGGCGTTACATTTGCAGTTTTCCAATCTGCTGGGACCTCCCCAGAATCCAGGGAATTTTGGTAAATTACAACCAATGCATCCACAATCCCTGCCGCTACTTCTCTTTAGACCCTTGGATGCAAGCCATCAGGTCCACGGGATTTATCTTCCTTTAGTCCCATTATCTTACTGAGCACCGCCTCCTTAGTGATTGTGATTGTGTGAAGTTCCTCCCCCCCCATAGCCCCTTGACTATCCACTGTTGGAATATTGTTAATGTCCTCTACCATAAAAACTGATACAAAATATTTGTTCAGAGTTTCTGCCATCTCCATGTTCCCCATTACTAATTCCCCGGTCTTGTCCTCTAAGGGACCAATATTTACTCTAGCCACTCTTTTCCTTTTTATATATCTATCGAAACTCTTGCTATCTGTTTTTAGATTTTGTGCTAGTTTACCTTCATATTCTATCTTCCCTTTCTTAATCATTTTTTAATCATTCTTTGCTGGTATTTAAACACCTCCCAATATTCTGTCCTCCCACTAGTTTTGGCCACATTGTATGCCCTTGTTTTTAATTGGATACCTTCCTTTATTTCTTTAGTTAGCCATGGAGGTTCGCTGTTTAACTTGGGCTTGTCCCTTGCTCAGCCGGCCTCGTGCCCTAAAAGAAGTGTGCCTCCCTTAGCGTCCTGCTCCAAACTCTGGGTCCAGCTGATGAATATTGCAGTGGCAGATGCAAACCACTTGCTGGCAAAAAATTTACCGCTCCACCCGGGACACCGCCCGACCTGAGGCGCGACCGAATTTCTCCCCCTATGATTCCAATTAAGGCTGAAGCACACCACCTAATTGTAGGAATATAGTGCGTGTGTGTAAATGGTTCCCTACAAAGCCAACTTTACAAGATAACAGCTGCCAAAGGAATGCCTTGTTTGATAAGAAAACAACACCCTCGCACCAGGTAAGTGCGGATTTTTTTCGGAGGGCGGCAGCGTACATCCTATCTTTGCCACCAACCGCGATTTCAGGGCCAATAACTTGCATTGAGATGAACTTTTAGAAGTCTGTTACAAAAACGTTCGGCTGCATGCCTCTCCTTTTGCCATTCATTGCCTTAATAAACTTTAATTATTTGTTCACTTGTTTAATGAATTATTGGTTCATAGGATATATATTTTTGTAAATAGCCTTCATTGCAATGAAATAAAAGATCACAAAGCAGCAAGCTATCCGCAAGACACATTTAGCAACTCAATCAAGAAAGTGTGTGAGTTTGGGGATTATTTCTAACCCTTAGTCGGAAGACTTTGAAGCAGTGTCAAACATAAAACGTTGGCTGCCTGAAGAATAAAGGAAGATGAATCAAACATTGGCCTATAATAGTCTGCTCTATTACTGAAGATCCCGGAATCACTCGTTACCTGCTCAGTTGATTTTCCCTTCAGAGATTCTATTATTTTTAACCAGCATCTAATTGATGTTCCTTTGTTCTTCAGTCTTTTAGTTGATTTTCATTCAAGTTAAGTGCAAGGAACAGCTAAAGAAAGTGAAGGCTGCTATTAGATCAGCTAAAAGTATAATGGAAAAAGGAATCATAAACAAAAGTGGAAGTAATGGGAAAAACTTTTTTATTTATGTGAAGAGTCAGAGAACTGTCAAAGACTGTATTGAGCCACTGGAGGATCATCAAGGACAGGTTATGATGGACTCACTGGGTATGGCAGAAATATTAAATGAGTACTTTGCATCGGTCTTTACTCTTGAAGATGTACTCTACTATTAGAATTTAATGATGCTGTTATTTAAAAGAATATTAACACAGATGAATATATTTTTAGAAGGAGGCTAATATAGTCCACATTTTTTTTAAAGATGACAAGACGGACCTAGGTAACTATAGATCTTTTAGTTTGACATCAGTAATAGGAAAGATGCTTGAGGCAATCATTAGAGATGCAATATATGATTACTTGGACAAAGGGACAGCCAACATGGCTTCATAAAAAGGTGGTCATGTCTTACAAATTTGATTAAATTTTTTGGAGCAGTCGCCAAGATAGTGGATGAGGGGAGACCAGTAGATATTCTACTTAGACTTCGAGAAAGCATTTAATAATGTACCACACAAGAGGCTTCTCTACAAAATTGAAGCCTTTGATATAAGTAATGATATAATGAGCTGAATTGAGAACTGGCTGGAAGGACGTAGTCATTAAGTACTAATAGAAGAATTTGGATCTGTTTGGAGATAGTCACCAGTGGTGTCCCACAGGGATCAGTGTTTGAAGATAGTCACCAGTGGTGTCCCACAGGGATCAGTGTTTGGAGATAGTCACCAGTGGTGTCCCACAGGGTTTGGTGTTTGAATTGTTACTCTTTACTATGTTTATTAATATTCTAGATGTAGATATTGGGGGCACGATCAGAAAATTTCCAGATGATACTGAAATCTGTGTGAGTGGTAGGACTATAGACAATGTTCTAATGCTTCAGGTGGATCTTGGTGTGTGAGAGGAATGGGCTCATGACTGACAAACTATGTTTAATTTGGAAAACTGCAGTATTATTCATGTGGGCAGAGCGAATGCTCAACAAAAATACACCTAACAGGGATTAAAGCATTAAAGAAAATGGAGAATGAAAGAGATTATGGGCTAGAACCTCCACTTTTTTTGTCTGCATAACGTCCATGTATAAGAATAGATTTCTATACACACAATACATGCAGCAGCCCACAATAGAATACATTTACTTAGTTATTAGCCTGCATGAAATATAGATATATCCTCAGCAGGAGTTCATCAAGCAGTATGGATGCTTGGTTTCTGTGCCAGTTTGAAAGAACAGCTTTTTAAAGTTAAAAGACATCCTTTTTCGATCAACTGTAATTCAACCTCATTCTTGATCTGCATCATGAAGGGTGAGGAATCCGTATCTCAAAAGAATCAATAAATTACGAGTGGATGGATGACAGGTACCACAATAATGTCCGTGATCTTATCTCCCCTGCCCGGTGAAAATCAGTATATTTAGATGATTGAGAGTTAGGCATAGGAAGCACAATCTCAACATTTGCAGACAATAGTGAGGGATTTCACAAACAGTGAGGAGAACTGTAAATGATTTCAGGAACACATAAACTGACTAATAGTTAGGACAGAAAGGAAGAAGATGCAATTGAACGTGGATGAGAGTGGGGTAATATATTTTGGAAGGCCGAACAAGATTTGGGAGTATACACTGAATGGAAAGGTGATGAAGGATGCTGTTGAGCAGAGAAATCGAGGAGTACATTTCGAGGGGAAATTTCTTCACCCAGAGGGTGGTGGGGTTCTGGAACTCACTGCCTGAAAGGGTGGTAGAGGCAGAAACCAACACCACATTTAAAAAGTACTTGGATGTGCACGTAAAGTGCGGTGAACTGTAGGGTTATGGACCTAGAGCTGGAAAGTGGGATTGGACTGGATAGCTCTTTGTTGGCCAGTGCGGACATGGCGGGCCGAAATGGCCTTCTCCCGTGCTGTAAATTTCTATGAATCTATGATACATAATTCCACAAAAGTGCAAATGAAGGTAGTTAAAATGATTTAAAAGACCAACAGCAATATTGTGTTTTATAAAGAGGGGCATAGAGCAAAAGAGTAAAGAAGTAATCATGAATTCATACTAAACACCAGGGAGGCTACAGATAGAGAACTATGTACAATTTTGGTCGACATAAGATATACACTAATGCCACAGTATTGCGCTGGAGAGTCAGCCTGGATTATGTGCTGAAGTCAATGGAGTGCGATCCCAAAGATAAAGTGATGAGTTATGGGTAAAGATTAGAAAAATTTAAGCTCTACAGTCCAGAACGTAGATGGTTAAAATGTCAGGTAGATGTCCTTCAAAGTATATTAAGTATTAAATAGCATTGATAAGGTAAACCAAAAGGGGCTGAAATTCGGTTACACCCCGTTTATGGAAGTCCCGCCCCGGCCGCGAAATTGGGGTTTCCTCCTGCAAGAGGAAGTGGAGTGCAATGTCGGGTGCTCCACTTCCTCTTGGGGGCAGGACTGGGGAGATAAGCTCGCGAATCTTGCGGTGCTACGCGGAGCGTCGCATAGCACTGGCACGAGCACAGGATCATCCCCTTCTGTTAAAGGGAAGAGCAGGCTGTGACCTCTGTAGTGGGGCGAGGGGCCAGCCCTACTCCACTGGGGAGTGCCGGGCTGCACCATCGGGCACGTAACCCACAAAATCGTCACCGGAAAGCTGACAATGTTGGCAACCACCGCCCCGTGAGCAGAGTGTGGCCTGGTTCGTGACCTGCGAGACTGGTATAAACATCGCCTGCGACGGCCTCATGGGGCACTGCCAAAACGGGTTGCTATGCTCGATGATGACATCACAGCATGGATTTATGAAGGGGAAGTCATGTTTGACAAATTTGCTGGAAATCTTTGAGGATGTAACGAACAGGGTGGATAAAGGGGAACCAGTGGATGTGGTGTATTTGCACTTCCAGAAGGCATTTGACAAGGTGCCATATAAACGGTTACTGCACAAGATAAAAGTTCAAGGGGTTGGGGGTAATATATTAGCATGGATAGAGGATTGGCTAACAAACAGAAAACAGAGAGTCGGGATAAATGGGTCATCAGTAACTAGTGGGGTGCTGCAGTGATCAGAGCTGGGAACCCAACTATTTACAATCTATATTAGAAACATAGAAACATAGAAATTTGGTGCAAGAGCAGGCCATTCGGCCCTTTGAGTCTGCACCGCCATTCAATAAGATCATGGCTGATCATTCAACCTCAGTACCCTTTTCTTGCTTTCTCTCCATACCCCTTGATCCCTTTGGCCGTAAGGGCCATATCTAACTCCCTTTTGAATATATCTAACGAACTGGCCTCAATAACTTTCTGCGGTAGAGAATTCCACAGGTTAACCATTCTGTGATTGAAGAAGTTTCTCCTCATCTTGATCATAATTCTTATACTGTGATCCCTCGTTCTGGTACTCCCCAGCAACAGGAAAATTCTTCCTGTCTCGAACCTGTCCAATCCCGTCAGAATTTTATATGTTTCTATGAGATCCCCTCTCATTCTTCAGTGGATACAAGCCCAGTTGATCCAGTCTCTCCTCATATGTCAGTCCTGCCATCCCAGGAATCAGTCTGGTGAACTTTCGCTGTACTCCCTCAATAACAAGAATGTCCTTCCTCAGATTAGGAGACCAAAACTGAACACAATATTCTAGGTGTGGCCTCACCAAAGCTCTGTACAACTGCAGTAAGACCTCCCTGCTCCTATACGCAAATGCTCTAGCTATGAAGGCCAACATGCCATTTGCCTTCTTCACCGCCTGCTGTATCTGCATGCCAACCTTCAATGACTGATATACCATGACACTCAGATCTCATTGCACCTCCCCTTTTCCTAATCTGTCACCATTCAGATAATATTCTGTCTTCCTGTTTTTGCCACCAAAGTGGATAACCTCACATTTATCTACATTATACTGCATCTGCCATGCACTTGCCCATTCAACTAACCTGTCCAAGTCACCCTGCAGCCACTTAGCATCTTCCTCACAGCTCACACCACCACCAGCTTAGTGTCATCTGCAAACTTGGAGATATTACATTCAATTCCTTCATCTAAATCATTGATGCATATTGTAAATAGCTGGGGTCCCAGCACTGAACCCTGCGGCACACCACTGGTCACTGCCTGCCATTCTGAAAAGAGCCAGTTTATTCCGATTCTCTGCTTCTTGTCTGCCAACCAGTTTGCTATCCACGTCAATACATTACCACCAATACCATGTGCTTTAATTTTGCACACTAACCTCTTGTGTGGGACCTTGCCAAAAGCCTTTTGAAAGTCCAAATACACCTTGTCCAATCTACTAGTTACATCCGCAAAAAATTCTAGAAGATTTGTCAAGTATGATTTCCCTTTCATAAATCCATGCTGACTTGGACTGATCCTGTCACTGCTTTAATAATTGATTCCAACATTTTCCCCACCACCGATGTGAGGCTAATCGGTCTATAATTCGCTGTTTTCTCTCTCCCTCCTTTTTTAAAAGGTGGTGTTACATTAGCTACGCTCCAATCCATAGGAACTGATTCAGACTCAATAGAATGTTGGAAAATGATGACCACTATTTCTAGGGCCGCTTCTTTTTACTCTGCGATGCAGCCTATCAGGCCCTGGGGATTTATCGGACTTCAATCCCATCAATTTCCCAAACACAATTTCTTGACTAATAAGAATTTCCTTCAGTTCCTCCTTTTCGCTAGATCCTCGAACCCCTAGTATTTCCGGAAGATTATTTGTGTCTTCCTTAGTGAAGACAGATCCAAAGTATTTGTTCAATTGGTCTGCCATTTCTTTGTTCCCCATTATAAATTCACCTGATTCTGACTGCAAAGGACTTACGTTGGTCTTCACTAATCTTTTTCTCTTCACATATCTATAGAAGCTTTTGTAGTCAGTTTTTATGTTCCCTGCAAGCTTACTCTCATACTCTATTTTTCCCCCTCCTAATTAGATCCTTTGTCCTCCTCTGCTAAATTCTAAATTTCTCCCAGTCCTCAGGTTTGCTATTTTTTCTGGCCAATTTATATGCCTCTTCCGAACAACTTGGAAGAAGGGACTGACTGTAACATTGCCAAGTTTGCTGACGATACAAAGATGGGAAGAAAAGCAATTTGTGAGGAGGACACAAAAATCTGCAAAAGGACATAGACAGGCTAAGTGAGTCGGCAAAAATTTGGCAGATGGAGTATAATGTTGGGAAGTGTGAGGTTATGCACATTGGGAGAAAAAAATCAAAGAGCAAATTATTATTTAAATGGAGAAAGATTGCAAAGAACTGCAGTACAACGGGACCCGGGGGTACTTGTGCAAGAAATACAAAAAGATAGTATTCAGGTACAGCAAGTGATCAACAAGGCCAATGGAATCTTAGCCTTTATTGCAAAGGGAATGCAGTATAACAGCAGGGAAGTCTTGCTGCAGCTATACAGGGTATTGGTGAGGCCATACCTGGAATATTTATGAAATTATATACTTGCTTTGGAGGCTGTTCAGAGAGGATTCATTAGGTTAATTCCGTAGATGTGGAGATTACTTATGAGGAAAGCTTGAATAGGTTGGGTATCTACTCAATGGAATGCAGAAGAATGAGAGGTGATCTTATTGAAAAGTATAAAATTATAAGGGGGCTTGACAAGGTGGATGCAGAGAGGATGTTTCCATTGATGGGGGAGACTAGAACTAGAGGGCATCATCTTAGAATAAGGCACCGCCCATTTAAAAATGAGATGAGGAGTAATTTCTTCTCTCAGAGGGTTGTGGAATTCACTGCCTCAGAGAGCTGTGGAAGTTGGGACATTGAATAAATTTAAGACAGAAATAGACAGTTTCTTAAACGATAAGGGGATACTGGGTTATGGGGAGCAGGCAGGGAATTGGTGCTGAGTCCATGATCAGATCAGCCATGATCTTATTGAGTGGCGGAGCAGGCTCGAGGCCCCGTATGGCCTACTCTTGCTCCTATTTCTTAATGTTCTTATGTTCCTATATAAGCTTTTTAAACAGCTTTCTCAACCTGCCTTGTCACCTTTAATGATTTGTCCATTGATACCGTTTGGTCGCTCTGATCATCCACCCACTTTAAGATTGTAACCTTTAGTTTATGTTTCCTCTCCTCATTTTTTCTATCAAAATGTATCACTTCACATTCTCTGCGTTAAATTCCATCTGTCATATGCCCACCCACTCCATGACCCTGTCTATGTCCTCTTGAAGTCCGTCACTATACTCCTCACTGTACACTATACTTCGAAGTTCTGTGTCATCTGCAAAATCTCAAATTGTGCCCTGCACACCCACATCCAAGTCATTAATATATCAAGAAAAGCAGTGATCCTAGTTGTTAGGTATGGAGAAAGAGTCAGACTGAACACTGTGAGCTCGAAGTAAAGTGTGACCTTAGTCTTTTCTTGCAGGTCTCCAGAGTGCCTCTCCAACCTGTGAAGTCTCCTTAAATATCTGTGCTCCCAAGGTATTATGGGATCCCTTGGGACTCCAGGAAATGAGCCCTCTGTTGGCTGTACAGAGTAAATATAAGTTTACATATGTAACAATACTCAGCTCCCCAAAGGCAATAGTGTAACTATTTAAAATGTGAGTCAATCTGGGGCCCTTCTTGCCCTGGTTGATCGTCTCGGTGTGAAAGCTGGTGTTGTTGAATCATTTGTTGGGTCCTCGCTGGGCTGCTGTGCAGCTGGCCTTGCTGGGCTGACTGGTGTGTTGGGCCCTGCTGGGCTGCTGTGGATGATGGGTTCTGCTTCGTGGTCAACTGTGGTGCCGATTGCCACTGGTGTGTATGTTGGGGGATCAAAAAAGGTAGGGTCCAAGGTGGGTTGCTCGGGATAGTCCGTGAATCTGAGCTTGATTTGATCCAAGTGTTTCCGGTGAATGAGTCCATTTGAAAGTTTGACCCGAAACACCCTGCTCCCCTCTTTGGCCACGACAGTGCTGGGAAGCCACTTGGGACCTTGTCCATAATTTAATACAAATACAGGATCATTGATTTCAATCTTGCGTGACACATTTGCGCTATCATGGTATGCACTTTGTTAAAGCTGCCTGCTCTCTACCTGTTCATGTAGATCAGGGTGAACTAACGAGAGCCTTGTCTGAAGTGCTCTTTTCATGAGCAGTTCAGCAGGTGGGATCCCAGTGAGTGAGTGGGGTCTCGTGCAGTAGCTAAGCAGGACTCGGGATAGGCAAGTCTGCAGTGAGCCTTCAGTTACCCTCTTCAAGCCTTGCTTGATGGTTTGCATTGCTCTCTCTGCCTGACCATTGGACACTGGTTGAAACGGGGCAGGTGTGACATGTTTGATCCCGTTACGGGTCATGAATTCTTTGAACTCAGCACTGGTAAAACATGGCCCGTTGTCGCTCACTAGGACATCGGGTAGGCCGTGTGTGGCAAAAATTGCCCACAAGCTTTCGGTAGTAGCAGCAGACGTGCTCGCCGACATTATCTCACATTCAATCCATTTGGAGTACGCGTCTACAACCACAAGGAACATTTTATCCAAGAACGGGCCTGCATAGTCGATCTGTACCCTGGACCACGGTTTGGAGGGCCAAGACCATAAACTTAGCGGCGCCAACTTGAATACATTGCTTAACCTAGAGCATGTATTACATCTGTGAACGCAGGACTCTAAGTTCGCATTGATACCGGGTCACCACATGTGGGATCAGGCTATCGCTTTCATCATTACGATGCCTGGGTGTGTACTGTGGAGGTCATTGATGAAGGTGTCTCTGCCCTTCTTGGGGACCACTACTCGATTGCCCCACAGAAGGCAGTCTGCCTGTATAGCCATTTCATCTTTCCGCTGCTGGAACAACTTTATTTCTTCCTGCATTTCCACTTGGACACTGGACCAGCTCCCGTGAAGCAGACCCTGGGTCCAGGTTTTGATCTGCCGGGCAGTGACGGGTGATTGCTCACTCTCAAATGCTTCCATAACCACGGCTAGACCTGTGGCTGCGCCATTTCCACCCCCGTGGTGGGCAATGGTAGCGTACTGAGAGCATCGGCGCAGTTTTCTGTGCCTGGCCTGTGGCGGATGGCGGAGTTGTATGCGGACAACGTGAGCGCCCATCTCTGTGTGCGGGCCGATGCGTTGGTATTTCTCCCTTTACTCTCGGAGAACAGGGATATATGTGGCTTATGGTCAGTTCCCAATGCGAATTTTAGCCCAAACAGGTATTGATGCATTTTTTTTTACCACATAACCACACGCTAACGCTCCTTTTTCAATCATGCTGTAGGTTCTCTCAGCCTTAGACAGACTCCTGGAAGCAGAAGCAACCGGTTGCAGTTTCCCAAAATCATTAGCTTGTTGCAATACACACCCGACGCCATATGACGACGCATCACATGCTAGTACCAAACGCTTACATGGATCATACAACACAAGCAACTTGTTTGAGCATAACAATTTTCTCACTTTTACAAAGGCATTTTCTTGGCTTTTGCCCCAAACCCATTTGCCCCCTTTTCATAGTAAGACATGCAGTGGTTCTAACAGTGTGCTGAGACCCGGTAAGAAGATAGCAAAGTAGTTCTGGAGTCCCAGAAACGACCGCAGCTCCATCAAGTTCTGTGGCCTTGGTATGTTCTCGATTGCCTCCGTCTTCACGTTGGTGGGCCTGATGCCATCCGTCGCAATCCTCTTTCCCCGGAACTTCCTTCAGGCACCAGGATAACGCACTTCGAGCGTTTTAACCTGAGCCCTATGCGGTTGAGTAGATTAAGAACCTCCTCCAGGTTCTGCAAATGCTCGACTGTGTTCCGACCTGTGGCCAAGATTTCATCCTGGATGACCACGGTGTGCGGGACTGACTTCAGTAAACTTTCCATGTTTCTCTGGAATATCGCCGCCACTGATCAGCTTCCAAACGGGCATCTGTTATAAACAAAAAGACCTTTTTGCGTGTTGATGCAGGTGAGGGGCTTTGATGATTCCTCCAGTTCCTGGTCATATAGGCTGAAGTCAGATCCAGGTTCGTGAACGTCTTTCCTCCCGCCAGCATTACAAAGAGATCGTCGGCCTTTGGTAGTGGGTATTCGTTCTGCAGGGAGAAATGATTGATAGTTACTTTGTAATCACCATAGATTCTGATGGTGCCATCGCCCTTGAGGTCTGGGATGATGGATCTGGCCCACTCAAAGAACTCAATCACGGAAATGATGCCCTCTCTTTGCAGCCGATCTCTACCCTTTCTCTCATCATGTACAATACTGCTCTCGCCTTGTGATGGATGGGTCGTGCCCCCGGAATTAGATGGATCTGCACTTTTGCTCCTTGTAATTTCCAGATGCCTGGTTCGAATAGCGAAGAAAATTTGTTTAAGATCTGGGCACATGAAGTGTCGTCAGCGGGCGATAGCGCTCGGACGTCATCCTAGTTCCAGCGTATCTTTCCCAGCCAGGTCCTGCTGAGCAGCGTGGGACCATCGCCCGGTACCACCCAGAGTGGTAGCTTGTGCACCGCTCTATCGTAAGAGACCTTTACAGTAGCACTGCCGATTACAGGTATCAGTTATTTTGTGTAAGTTCTTAGTTTCGTGCGAATTGGAGTTAAGAAAAGCTTTGAGGCATTGTTGCACCATAACCTTTCAAAAGTCTTTTTGCCCATGATGGACTGGCTCGCGCCCATGTCCTGCTCCATTGATACCGGGAGTCCATTTAGTTCAATGTTCAGCATTATCGGGGGACAATTCGTGGTAAATGTGTGCACCCCATGTACCTCTGCCTCCTCGATCTGAGGCTCTGGTTCGTCATGATCCTCCATGGATCTGTCCTCCTCTGCAACAGGGTGGTTTACAGGTTTAACAGGCTTTGCATCTTGCCTGCACGCTCGTTGGAAGTGTCCCATTGTTCCACAACCCTTGCAAATGTAATCTTTGAATCAGCATGAATGGAAAGGATGATCACCCCCGCAGCGCCAACAAGGTGTTAATGGCCTTGCATTCATTACCCTTGATGGTGGACTCTGAGACATCTGCGGACGTGTAGCTGCAGGTATGTGTGACCTGCTCTGTTCGTTAATATTCAAAAATAACATCACTTTGCTCACAGTACTTGTAGTAGCACTTGTGTGCTGAGAGATTTGCTTCGTATTTTCACTGGTGGCAATGAATGCCTGGGCTATCGCTATGGCCTTACTCAAGGTTGGGGTCTCTACATTCAAAAGTTTGTGAAGTATGGTTTCGTGGCCAATGCCAAGTACGAAAAAGTCTCTGAGCATGTGCTCCAAATGTGCTTCAAATTCGCAATGTCCTGCAAGGTGTCTTAGCTCAGCGACATAACTCGCCACTTCCTGGCTTTCAGACATTTCGTAGGTGTAGAACCGGTACCTCGCTATCAGACCGCTTTCCTTTGGGTTCAAATGCTCTCAGACCAGTGTGCACAAATCGTCGTACGATTTCTCCGTGGGTTTCGCTGGAGTGAGCAGATTCTTCATGAGGCCATACGTTTGTGCCCCACAGACGGTGAGGAGGATCGCCCTTCGTTTGGCAGCGCTCTCTTCCCCATCGAGCTCGTTAGCCATGAAGTATTGGTCGAGTTGCTCCACAAAAGTTTCCCAATCATCTCCCTCTGGGAATTTCTCCAGGATGCCCACTGTTCTCTGCATCTTTGGGTTCGCGATCTGCATCTCGTTGCTAGTTGTTGTGTATGGAGAAAGAGTCAGACTGAACACTGTGAGCTCAAAGTAAAGTGTGACCTTAGTCTTTTCTTGCAGGTCTCCAGAGTGCCTCCCCAACCTGTGAAGCCTCCTTAAATACCTGTGCTCCCAAGGGATTATTGGATCCCTTGGGATTCCAGGGGATGAGCCCTCTGGTGGCTATACAGAGCATATAACACTAGTACCGACCCCTGGGGAACACCACTGTGTACCTTCCTCCAGTCCAAAAATCAACCATTCATCACTACTCTGTTTCCTGTCACTTAGCCAATTCCACATCCATGCTGACACTGTCCCTTTTATTCCAACTACTGCGGCAACTACAAAGGAATCTCGCTGTTTTCGGCCACTGGGAAAGTCATCGCAAGAATCCTCCTCAATCATCTTCTCCCTGTGGCTGAAGAGCTCCTCCCAGATTCACAATGCAGATTACGTCCACTAAGGGGAACAACGGACGTGATCTTCATCACGCGACAACTACAAGAGAAATGCAGGGAACAACACCAACCCTTGAACATGGCCTTCTTTGACCTCACAAAGACATTTGACACTGTCAACCGTGAGGGATTATGGAGTGTCCTCCTACATTTCGGCTTCCCCCAAAAGTTTGTCTCCAACCTCCGCCTGCTCCACGACGACATGCAAGCCGTGATCCTGTCCAATGGATCCACCACAGACCCAATCCATGTCCGGACCAGGATCAAGCAGGGCTGCTTCATCACATCAACGCTCTTCTCGATCTTCCTTGCTGCACTGCTCCATCTCACTATCAACAAGCTCTCCGCTGGAGTGAACTAAACTGTAGAACCAATGGGAACTTGTTCAACCTTCGTCACCTCCAGGCTAGATCCAAGCTCATCCCATTCTATATCATCCAAATACATTACACGGACGATGCTTGCATCTGCGTACACTTAGAAGCCAAAATTCCAAGTCAACGTCAACACCTTCACCGAGGCGTATGAAAGCATGGGCCTTACACTAAACATGCGTAAGACAAAGGTCCTCCACCAACCTGACCCCACCACACAGCACTACCCCTCGGTCATCAAAATCCACGGCTCAGCCTTGAACAACGTGGACCATCTTCCATACCTCGAGAACCTACTACCAGCAAAGGCAGACATCGATGAAGAGGTCCAACACTGCCTCCAGTGTGCCAGTGCAGCTTTCAGTCACCTGAGGTAGAAAGTGATTGAAGACCAGGACCTCAAATCTGGCACCAAGCTTATGGTCTACAGGGTAGTAGTGATACCTGACCTCCTATATGGCTCAGAGACGTGGACTATATACAGCAGACAACAGAAGTACCACCAGCGCTGCTTCCGCAAGATCCTGCTTATCCATTGGGAGGATAGATGCACCGATGTCGGTGTGTCCTCGCCCAGGCCAACATCACCAGCACAACCAGCTCCATTGGGTAGGCCACATTGTTCGCATTCCAGACACGAGACTCCCAAAGCAAACGCTCTACTCAGAAATCCTACACGGCAAGCAATCCCCAGGTAGGCAGAGGAAAGGCTTCAAGGACACCCTCAAAGCCTCCTTGATAAAGTGTAACATCCCCACCAGTACCTGGGAGTACCTGGCCCAAGACCACACAAAGTGGTGGGAGAGCATCTCGAGTCTCATCGCCGAGAGCATGCAGAAACCAAGCGCAGACAGTGGAAGGAGCGTGCGGCAAACTATGCTCCTCACCCACCCTTTCCTTCAACCATTGTCTGCCCCAACTGTTACAGAGACTATAATTCCTGCATTGGACTATACAGCCACCTGAGAGCTCACTTTTAGAGTGGAAGCAAGTCTTCCTCGATTTCGAGGGACTGCCTATGATGATGATATTCCATGAGCTTCAACTTTGCAGGCAAGCCTATTATGTGGCACTTTGTCGAACACCTTTTTGAAATCCACGTACACCACGTCAACCGCATTGCCCTCATCTCTGTTACGTCATCAAAAAGCTCACTCAAATTGGTTAACCATGATTTGTCTCTAACAAATCCGTGCTGGCTCATGGATGATTGACAGCTAATCCTATATTTAACTCAATTTACAAAAAAAAACTTTCGCACAAATATTGGTAAATATTTGCAATAATCTGCTGGATGGGGTTGGACAGGCACAAATTTTCAGGATGCTAAAAATCCCACTGGATGCCATTATGGGAGCATAAAAATCCCAGAGGGATGGGCTTCAATGGGCCAACTTCCATGAATATTCAGGGCCAGTGTATTTTTTTTTATTGTATGGGCTAACTTTCTAATTGCTTTTTACTTGAATCAGAATCTACAAAATCTATTAAATTTGAAGTTAGTTTGTGTGGTTCTGTAATCGAAGTAAAAGTCATAGTATGTCCTTTATAATCATTTCCTTAACCTTGATTGTTCTTATGTTTTTATTCAGATGGATCCATTCATTCAAGAAGACTTTAAAAGTTGAAGGCAGTTGATGGCTGTTTATTTGCCTCTAACATAGGGACACTCAACAGTGCCGAATCATGTTAACCATTATAAAATTAATCAGTGGACTGTGAGCATAACAACTTTGCATTATTTGTACAGCTGCACATCAGTTATCATGTGGAAAAAATATCCTGTCTCCTTTATTCGTGAAACTAATTTTATTTTGCTCGGAGTTTGATGTACAATTGGAATAGCCAAAGGTGAAATTTAAACTGCAAAGAGTATTTGTTAATCATAGTAATTACAGCGCAGAACACAACATCGTCTGGTATTTATAAAGTTCCTTTAATGCAGAAAAATGTCCTGAGGCTGTTTCCCAAAACATGAGGAAAGCAGACGCTGAACCAAACAATAAAAAATGTTGTATTTCAAGGTGCTTCACCTTCAAACAAAATTTAACACCGAATCACATAAGGAGATATTAGGGCAGATGACAAAAAGCTTGGACAAAGAGGTAGGTTTTAAGGCGCATCTTAAAGGAGGAAAGAGAGGCAGAGAGGCAGAGAGGTTCGGGGAGGGAATTCCAGAATTTAGAGCATAGGCAGCTTGAAGGCACGGCCGCCAATGGTGGAGCAATTAAATTCAGGGATGCGCAAGAGGGAGAGAAAGGGAAAGGTGATTGGTAAAATATGTAAATCTTAAGAAGGGTTTTCAAGGAGCAGAATGAGGTGGAGATGCAGAGGGGCTTAGAAAAGGAGACCATTCAGCACATTGAGCTTGTGCCAGTACTAATGCTTCAAATGTACCTTCCCATTCAAATTCCCTTTGGCCACATTTCACTTTACCCATTCATGTTCTTCCTTTTTAAATACTTTCCTTTTCAATTTCCTTTTATGTCTCTGCCTCAATAAAAAAGGCAAGACTTGGATTTATATAGCGCCTTTCACGACCACCGGACGTCTCAAAGTGCTTTAAAGCCAATGAAGTACCTTTGGAGTGTAGTCACTGTTTTTAATAACATCATCATAGGCAGTCCCTCAGAAATGAGGAAGACTTGCTTCCACTCTTAGAATGAGTCCTTACACAGTTCAATACGAGAGCCACAGTCCCTGCCACAGGTGGGACAGACGGTGGTTGAAGAAAAGGGTGGGTGGGACTGGTTTGCCACACGCTCTTTCCGCTGCCTGTGCTTGTTTTCTGCATGCTCTCAGCGATGAGACTCGAGGGGCTCAGCCCCCTCCCGGATGCACTTCCTCACTTCCTCCACTTAGGGCAGTCTTTGGCCAGGGACTCCCAGGTGTCAGTGGGGATGTTGCACTTTATCAGGGAGGCTTTGAGGGTGTCCTTGTAACATTTCCTCTGTCCTCCTTTGGCTCGTTTGCCATGAAGGAGTTCCGAGTAGAGCGCTTGCTTTGGGAATCTCGTGTCTGGCATGCGGACAATGTGGCTTGCCCAGCGGAGCTGATCAAGTGTGGTCAGTGCTTCAATGCTGGGGATGTTGGCCTGGATGAGGACACTAATGTTGGTGCGCCTGTCCTCCCAGGGGATTTGTAGGATCTTGCTGATGCATCGTTGGTGGTATTTCTCCAGCGACTGGAGGTGTCTACTGTACATGGTCCATGGCTCAGATCCATTTAGGAGGGCGGGTATTACTACAGTCCTGTAGACCATGAGCTTGGTGGCAGATTTGAGGTCTGGTCTTCGAACACTCTTTTCCTCAGGTGGCCGAAGGCTGTGCTGGCGCACTGGAGGCGGTGTTGAATCTCCTCATCAATGTCTGCTTTTGTTGATAAGAGTTTCCCGAGGTATAGGAAATGGTCTACGTTGTCCAGGGCCGCGCCGTGGATCTTGATGATTGGGGGGCAGTGCTCTGCGGCGAGGACAGGCTGGTGGAGGACCTTTGTCTTACGGATGTTTAGCATAAGGCCCATGCTTTCGTATGCCTCAGCAAATATGTCGACTATGTCCTGGAGTTCAGCCTCTGTATGTGCGCAGACGCAGGCGTCGTCCGCTTACTGTAGCTCGACGACAGAGGTTGGGGTGCTCTTGGACCTGGCCTGGAGATGGCACAGGTTGAACAGCTTCTCACTGGTACTGTAGTTCAGTTTCACTCCAGCGGGGAGCATGTTGACTGTGAGTTGTAGCATGGCATTGAGAAGAGGGTTGGAGCGATGGCGCAGCCCTGCGTGACCCCGATCCGGACGTGGATTGGGTCTGTAATGGATCCATTGGTATGTTGCTACACTGCAAGATGGCTGCCAGGGTGGCAGCTCCTTAGGGAACTCCCCTGCTGAACAACTACCATCTTCTGCCAACTGACAACTTCCAACCCACAGACTCCACACTCTCACTATCTAAACCTCCCCTAGCCCTAATAGACCCAAATCAGGGGTCTTGGACTCTTAAAACTCTTCTCTAAACCCAACCCTGCGGGTTTGGGCCTACCTCAGGCTTCATCACGCCACCCATCAGCGACGACGACCGGGGTTCTTGATCCACAACGACGCCCGGTGAGCAGGTGAGCCTCCGACCAGGCGACGGAACATCACCCCCCTCCAGTGGTGGGCCTTCATCCCTCCAACGGTGGGCCTATATCCCTCCAGCGACGTGCCTTCACCCCTCCAACGACGGGTCTTCTTCCCTCAAGTGACGGGCCTACATCCCTCCAGTGGGATCGGGCCTCTCCTCCTCTCCTCCTTGACTGTTTTTAACATTGGAAACATGACAGCCAATTTGCACACACGCAAGCTCCCACAAACAGCAATGTGATGATGACTGATAATCTGTCTTTTTGTTATGCTGATTGAAGGATAAATATTGACCAGGACACTAGAGATAACACCCCTGCTCTTCTTCGAAATATTGCCGTGGGATCTTTTACATCCACCTAAGAGAGTGGACGTCGGTTTAAGGTCTCATCCAAAAGACAGCACCACCAACAGTGCAACACACCCTCAACACTGCACTGGAGTGTCAAGCTAGATTTATGTGCTCAAATCCCAGGAGTGGGACTTGAACCCACAACCCTTTCACTCAGAGGCGAGTGCACTATCCACTGAGGAGTCATAGCTGACACCTGAAATAGCCACTTGAAGTAAAGCATGAGTGACAAATCTCATCCAATTTGACCTTAAGTTTATGCTCTCTAGTTACTGACTCACTGACGGTATGTGTGCGAGGTGGTGATAGTGACACTGGGCAATCTCCTGGGTGTTAGTTTCGGCAACTGTGATCTTTACAACAAAAAAAAGTGGCCGGTTGGTATTGTTGAATCGCGGCATTAATTCCGTGTAGAAACTAACGCTGGGCAATATTATCGGCGTTGATTTGCCTGAAAGAACGTTGCTGTGAGTGACAATGCTGACACACTGCTGTCAGGTGTATGGCCATCACCTTGGTGCCAGTTAAAGTTTACGTTGATTGAAGTTAAGTTTTATTTAACCCTTTCATGTTAAGGAATCACCAGTGTGTAACGGTCCAGCTATCTGAGACAATGAGCAACAAGGTTATGTTCAATAAAAAAAACGTTATACCAACATTGGTCTGAAATCATGAGTATCACAGGCAAAAACACCCAATCCCCGCCCACAGCCCCCACATTTTCTACCATTGACATTAATCAAATGGTCAACATGTCCAGCAACACAGAATGTAAAGGCAAAGCAGGAGTGTGGTCCCCTGCCCCCATATATTACAACAAATTGCAGACACCCAGATGAAGATATAACACAGCCATCACCTGCGGACATGCACCTCACTTTCCTTCCCCCCTCCCCTTCTTCTCCCCACCTCTACCCCTTCCCCTCCTCATTCCATGCTGCCTGGCCGAAGAGCTCCTCAGGCAGTGCCACATTGGGGGGGGGGGGGGGAAGAAGGCAGAGGTGGTGGTTGCACGGGTATGGGAATGGGGGGTGCTGAGGGCGGAATATTCTCTGATGGTTGGAGTGCCGCGCTCCGGGACTACTGGGAGGCCTGTGCCAGCAGTGTTCCTGGCTATTGCATCCAGGGCCTTCGCCATCCACGGTACGTACTCAGTCATGGTGGCCAGCTGTCGGGATATGCCCCCCAAAGCTTCGAGGAGCAGGTCACCGATGTCTACAGTCGTCCTGGCCAACTGTACCATTTCTCCGCTCTCATGCCACGCTCGTGGACCCGACCTGCCACGTCCACGAAACCTCGGCGCCATCCTGGGGACAAATGGGGTGCCCTGTGATGAGGTACTTGGGGTCGATACCTCTAGAGTGGTAGAATGGCTTCTGGAGCGTGGCGATGCATGTTCCTCGAAGTCCGCACTCTCATTCGTAGGGAACAGACCTAGCGGATTGAAGGCCGAGAATCGGAGCTCCTCAGCAAATGTAGGATCGTCCGGTGAGTTCGGCCCCGCACCCTCACTTTCTGGCCTCTGTGGTCTTGCCTAGGGCTGCGGTGCTGGCTGAGCTGCAAAATACAAATGTGGTTATTAGAGGAGAAGCGGGTGCTAGGGTCACAAGGTGATTCCAGCGCTACACACAACATATGCACGACAAAAGCACCACCGCTCTCAAGATCTTCACAGACATCACATTTCATCACCATCAACACATTGTGCATTGCAATTATTTTCATTAAGCCAGCATTATTTCTACGACAATTTAAAAAATCATCTATCATGTATGATTGTTCGGATATGAGCGGGTTTGGCATCTGTTGAAGTTACATCACGCAATGGTGTAAACTTACTCACGTCGCTTCACGTTAGGGTCTGCATAGCTGTCCGGGAGTGCTTCCTTATGAGTGTGAGCACCCGCTCCACCATCTCTGTGATGTCACTGGGGCCTAGTGGACCCCCACCCGTTCGCCTCTGCATGGACCTCATCGACGATAGATTCTTCTGTAAAAGATGACAGGACGACATGGCATGAGATCATTGTGTGATATCATTGCTAGGTACTGTCACAGAGACTGATACAACACATAACTGACAGAAGTAATCATGATTATTATTATAATTATCATTCTTTACCTAAAGACGTGCACCGTGACCACAGGCTTTGATTACAACATTCCCGGTAAAAGTGAAAGATCTCACATCTGCTGCTAGTCACTCATGACTGTTACAAATCCAAGTATATAAATACATAATACATGTAAATCAATGTAATACTTACTCTTGTGGATCACACAAGGTCGTTCCATCGTTTGCGGCATTGCTTGCCCTCACGCACCTCGTTGGTCACTGACGAGACCACCTCTGCTATCTTGGCCCATATCTTCTGGTATGCCTTTGGGGTGGGCTTCTCACGCCATCCCTGTGTCAAATCACTCCAGCGTAACTCGGCATCCTGCAGGAGGGGGGCATTTGCCTCGTCCGAGAACCTCCTCGCTCTTTTGCGCCCTCCAATGTGCTCCTCTCCCAACTCACTTCTCTCGCCAGCATCAGTCTCCACAGTGTGCTGTGACGCCTCCTCCTCTCCCTTCATTATAGGCCAAATTCGGCCAAATATGTGGCTGGTAACAGCTACTTTTTGTTTCCACATTTGCTCTAAAGCTCTAAACTCTCCCTTCCTCCTCCCAAACCAGCCACACCACACCCACACACGCCTTCAGTCCCTCTCAGCTCCCTCTCTCTCTGTATCCTCTTCTGCGCATGTCATGATGACTCTTGACCTCCTGAATCGCGGGAATCGGGCATTGCCATGCCATTGCTAAGGACGGCGACACTTTACGGCAGAATGTCAGAGAGATTTAGCGTTATCGCCCATTTCATATCGCTCGCGGTAACGCCCAATTTCAAAAATGGAGACGAGGGGCTTTGAGATTGGGCGACAAGCCGGCGATCTGAAAATCCATTTTTACCGCCCGACATCCGAAATAACCGCCATTTTTGGCCGATCTGCATAAAAATGTAAAATCTAGCCCTAAAAGTTGTAGAGCACCTAACTTCATCCATGCCTATGTCACCCACAACCTCCCATCCACCACCGACCATAAACTGCAGCTCATTCAAAACTCTGCTGCCTGTATTCTGCCCTGCACTATGTCCCACTCACCTATTGACCTACATCGGCTCCTGCTCTCTCAACATCACCAGATTAAAATTATCATCCTTGTGTTCAAAGCCCTTCATGGCTTCATCTCCCTATCTCTGCAACCTCCTCCAACTCTCTAACACTTGTAGAACTCTAACTCTGGCCTTTTGTGCATTCCCCTTTCCCTTCATCGCAACATTAATGCCTGTGCCATCAGCCACATCAATTCCCTATGGAAGTCCTTCCCTATTAGTCTCCACCTCTCCAACTCACTTTCATTAAGACCCTCATTAAAACCCAACTCCCCTTGACAAAGTGTTTCGCTACCCCCATAAATCAGTTTGGTTCAGCATCCATTTTGTTTGATTACACTTCCAGGAAGCACATTGGAAGCACATTATTCTACGTTAATGTCACTATATGAATAAAGGTTGCTGTGATTGTTATCAAATGCTCTCTGATTTCTTCAAACAAAATCAATTAGCCAAGCATGGTCTGCCCTTTGCAAATCCATGCTGACTGTTAATATTCATATCTTAAAACCTGTGTCCTTTTATATCAAAGTGTTTTTAAAGGTTAAGGGCTATAATTTCTCCCAAATTTACTGTATAATAGTCAATGTATAAGATGAAAAGTAAAAGCATCAATTACTAGAAATGTGGCATAAAAGCACATAATGCACAGATCTAAAATGATGGGACAAGACACCTGAGCTGAAATACTTTCTCTTATGTTTATCCCATTGTGATCAACGATTAAAAAGAAGAAAATGCTGGAATACTCGTCAGCATCTAGAAAGAATTAAAGATGACTCTGATAAAAGCTCTATACTCAAAATGTTGGAAACGAAAGTGCTGGAAATACAAAGCAGGCCAGTCCACATCCGTAAAGAGAATAGACAGGATATGATATCTCGAATGTGTACCCTTCATCAGAATTTCTCATTCCCGATCCTAAACGAGTCAGTTCCCAGATATTCCTGCAAGCCAATGGTGATAGCTGGACATCCAACTGGGAAGCTTACCACTGCCCTCTTTAGAGCAACTGCATGATTTCAGATGGTGAAACTCCAGCCGTGCCCCGATGCACAGTGAAGGGGATCGTAGAAGCATAGAATCATAGAATAGTACAGCACAGAAAGAGGCCATTTGGCTCACCGAGTCTGCGCCGGCTCTTTCGAAGAGCAATCCAGTTAGTCCCACTTCCTCGCTCTTTCCCCATATCCCTGCAATTTTTTCTCCTTCAAGTATTTTTCCAATGCCCTTTTGAAGGCTGCTATTGAATCTGTCTTCACCACCCTATCAAGCAGTGCATTCCAACTCCTAACCACTCGCTGCATAAAAAGTATTTTCTCATGTTGCTTCTGGTTCTTTTGACAATCACCTTAAATCTGTGCCCTCTGATTATCGACCCTTCAGTGATTGAACAGATTCTCTTTATTTACTCAATCTGAACCCTTCATGATTTTAAACACCTCTATCAAATCTCCTCTTAGCCTTCTCTGCTGCAAGGAGAACAATCCCAGTTTTGGATCCTAGCCTTCAGCTCTTGCCAATCTGTGTCGAAATTATTTGGACTTTGGCAAGTTACCTCTTCAGTGGGGAGAAAAAGTGGAAGCCACATGGTCACTGTCAGTAGTTTGGATTGGAGACTCCTGGTAATGGATGTTCATGAATACCAGCCACTTAGCTGTGTAAAGCAAAATTGCTCAAAGAGGAAAATATATAATTTGTAGTATTTTGAGATTAAAATCATATCCCACTTATGCGGCTCGGTGCATAAGTGGGATATGATTTTATCGCATAGTACTCCTATGAAGCACTTTGGGATGTTTCACTCCATTAAAGGCGCTATATAAATATAAGTTGTTGTTTTTATTGGTGTTGACTGTCTTCATTAATCATCATTATTGCTTATCGCTTCAAAATCACAGGCCCTAAAGAGAGCCATTTAAGCTGACCTCTAAATCTTTGATGGCAGATTTGATTTTTCCCATAACTAGTTGAAATGGGAGAATAATAGGGGTTACGATATAAACATATTTGATTCGACCCCCATCTTGATTGATGAAGACTACGGAAAGATTTGAAATCCAATTATTGGCTTAATAATCAGTAACAAAGAGGTCAGTAAATGATAGTGCTGAGTCCCTTAGCGGGCATTGCTGGAGAGCAGTGGCAGTTGTGCGGATAGTTGGTAGGGAATTCGCCCATCCGCAGACTTTGATTTTCCACCATTAAAATTAGCGAAATATTGGAGTCTGTGGCGCAGCAATTTCCTGACTGGGTGACCATTTCCTGACTAGTGCTCCCTGTGGGTGTCACTAATATTTGACCCCATCACTGGTATTTTGGACAGGGTCATGGAGAGGTCTGCCTGGCTGGTGTGTGTTTTACCCCCACGGCACTCTTGCTGGTGCCATTTGGCTGCTGGAATATCTAGACTAAATTTTACAGGTTCCAACTGCTTATCTCAGCCTATCAGAGGGGCAATGTATATAGAGGTTAGGATCTTTTAGGGGAGATTTGCTAGAAGTATGTGTGGTTCTGGAACATGAATAGAAATGTTTTTGCACATTGAGGTCAAGTAAAGTTCCTTCTATTGTACCTCAATGATGTGCCTCAATCATATCCTAAGGAGAATTCGCCCCCTTTTAAGTGAGATTTCCAATATAAGGAGAAATTCTCCACTTTGGTGCTCCTAATATATCGAGAAGTCGTGGCCCAAATTCGTTCAAACAAATGAGGCAATTTCCACAAGATAACTGATTGAGACTGTTCAAAACAATTTCACAAGGTTGCTGGAAACAGTCGAACATTTACTGTTTCAATAATGGTGGGACGCACTGCTGTCCAGAGTATCATGGGTAGAATGTTAAGCTGTGCAGCTAATGGAAAACTAGGGAGTCAAAAATGTCTACTTTGGGAATGTCCACCCAACAAAGATGCTTTGTTGGCCAGCGCAAACTTAATGTAAGACTCTTTTCAACCAAAATATAGATTCTTCATCTCCTCATTCTGCACGAGAGCCAGAATCTGGTACCAAAAGTGGAAGCACAGTTTATTAACACAGTGTCACCCAGCTACCTAATTTGACTGTGACATTACACTGGAATACTCTTAGAAATGCAATGGATAAAGTCCTTGCTTCATGTTGGCGTGGCCGCTGATATGAGGTTCAGTTGTGGATGAGATCCTGGCTAGCCAGAGATACAAGGGATTGAAGCAAAATTATAACCTTCTTAAAAACAAAAGAAGGCTTTGTTCATTTTGCTCTTTCCAATATGTAAGGCGACCATTTAAAACCTGTTGGCTGTGCACCCTCCAGCTGAATGAAGGAGGTGTGGAAAAGGGATTAAATAAACAGCTAAAAAGTTAGATTATAAAACCTGCATCAGCATTGTAACAAGGAAAACCTACATTTCTGCCCTTGAAATGATTGCATCTTCTAAAGGCTAATCAGTATTGTGTCCCCAAAAATTCCATTATTTATTCCGTTATTGCTATAGCGTAGGTGAATAAAGGACTTCATAGATAATCAATATTTATAAACCAATAACAAATCCATCCAATTTTACATGCTTGGTTTAAATTGAAATGAAAATTGTGATATTGAATTATAATGCAAATAAAATATTTATAAAAAGAATAGGTCATTTATATCTGTATCAAGATTTATAGACAAATTATAAGATGGCTCTTCCTTTAGTTTCTAAGAAATGGTAGAGACTTTTTATGTTGAAGAACATGAGGGAAGAATCATTCTGGTTGCTATGGGTAACATTAGCCATGAAGATTTCCTTGGGAAAATATTTCCAGCAAACTCATGAATGTATTCAAAAGATATATGTTTCTGATTTAACTAGAAATACCAACCGGAAGGCATCTCATGAATATGTTTACAATGTGCTATAACAGAGTGAGAGATGGATGATATGTGAGCCATCAGCTTTTGCGAGCTCTGTATCTGCTCTCAGGGTGCAGCTTTAAGAAATTGTGAAGCATGTCAGGTCACCAAGGCAGACAGTGTAGCTTTAAGAAATCATTAAAGGCAATTGAGCTCCATCAGGAATGAATCCTAGCCTGTATAGATAAAAGGCAGGGAAATGGTTTAGTGTGAATGAGAATCTGTATACTAGAAGATAAACCCTGTTGCTGCTTTGTTCATCTCAAAGACATAACTAATGTGGGTGAATAAACTTCACTTGTTTTAGGATCATAGGAACAGGACTACACCATTTAGCCCCTCAAGCCTGTTCCGCTATTCAATGAGATCATGCCGGATCTGTGACCTAATTCCATATACCTGCCTTTGCCCTATATCCCATAAAACCTTTGGTTAACAAAAATCTATCAATCTCAGAGTTAAAATTAAGAATTGACCCAGCAACAACTGTCGTTTGCGAGAGAGAGTTCCAAACTTCTATCGCCCTTTGCGTGTAGAAGTGCTTCTGAACTTCACTGCTGAAAGGCCTGGCTGTAATATTTAGGTTATGGTCCTTAGTCCTAGATTCCCCAACCAATGGAATTAATTTCTCTTTATCTAACATATCTGTTCCCATTAATATCTTGAAAACTTCCATCAAATCAACCCTTAATCTTCTAAATTCCAGGGAGTATAACCCTAGTTTATGTAATCCTTCCTCATAATTTAACTCTTGGAGTCCAGGTATCATTCTAGTAAATTTATGCTGCACTCCCTCCAAGGCCAATATACCCTTCCTAAGGTGGAGTGCCCAGAACTGCTCACAGTACTGCAGGTGTGGTCCAACCAGGGCTTTGAGTAGCTGCAGCATTACTTCTCACCCTGTGTATTTTAGTCTTCTCGATATAAAGGCCAGTATTCTTAGCCTTTTTGAATACTTTTTGTATCTGTCCATGACATTTTAATGATCTATGTACATGGACCCGAAGGGCCTAAAATTCGGCACCATAGCGTCGGCTCTTAAGTCCGGTTTCGTGGAACAAATGGCGTCCGCGTCGCTTCTGCCCACTTCCGGCATAGGCCGTGCTGGACACCATATTGGTGAGGGGAAAAAAAAGAGGTGCTGTTTACCTTCGTCTGAAGCAGGTGTTAGGCCATTAACATATTCAAATAAAGGGCCTGACGCCTGCTTCTGTTATCTTTTACAAATTTGGCTTTCAAGCCAGAGCTGACTGCCTCCGGGAAAACAAACGCTAAACAGCGGTGAATCAACAAAAGGTAAATACTTATCTTTAATATCTCTGACCTCACTCCTGAGTCTAACCTTCAGGCCCTCTCCAATCTCCCCCTGATGCTGGCCCCAACCTCTCCCAAATGCTGGCCCCGACCTCCCCCCCTTATAAACAAACCTTCAGGACGTATGCTCCAGGAGTTGAACTCCACAATTTCCTGATCTTATTAATCCTTTTTAATTGTATATGCAATGGGGACTGAATAAATAAAGCAGGATACAAAGACATTTATGCTACTATCTATACCACTATATCTCTATCTCCAAATCTATCTATCTCCCCATCTATCTCTTTATTGATCACTCTATCAATTTATATGAAGAAATATTTTAATTTCATGTGTGCCACTAAATTGTCAGTCTGCTTGAAGGGGAAACATTTGCAGGGCCATTGGGGAAAGGCTGGGACTAATTGGTTAGTTCTTTCACAGGCATGATGGGCCAAATGGTCTCTTTTTGCGCTGTGTCGTTCTATGATTCTATGATTCTATTTAGCAAAACCAAAACCTGGCAGGTGTGAGACATCGCAAAAGATCACACCATGCAACAAAGTCGAGGGTGGGGTCCTCTTCCGAGCTTCAGGTTAGGCCACATTGTGGGCCGAGGAGAGCGGGCTTTACTGTATATCAGGCAGCATGGATCTATTTGTCTTGGGAGTGTTTGATTTGACACTCGACAGTGGATTGGGAAAGAGTTCCATTTCCATGCAGTGCAATCCTTTACCATGATAAACATAAAGAGACAAACATTAAAAATCTAAAAAGAAACAGTGTGAGTAGAAAAAGCATAAGAACATAAGAAATAGGAACTTGAGTAGGCCATATGACCCCTCGAGCCTGCTCCGCCATTCAATAAGATCATGGCTGATCTGACCATGGACTCAGCTCAACTTCCCTGCCTGCTCCCCATAACCTTATCCCCTTCTCATTCAAAAAACTGACTATTTCTGTCTTAAATTTATTCCATGTCCCAGCTTCCACAGCTCTCTGAGGTAGCGAATTCCACAGATTTACAACCCTCTGAGAGAAGACATTTATCCTCATCTCTGTTTTAAATGGCGGCCCCTTATTCTAAGATCAGGCCCTCTAGTTCTAGTCTCCCCCATCATTGGAAACATCCTCCCTGCATCCACCTTGTCAAGCCCCCCTCATAATCTTACACATTTCGATACGATCACCTCTCATTCTTCTGAATTACAATGAGTAGAGGCCCAACCTACTCAACCTTTCCTCATAAATCAACTCCCTCATCCCCAGAATCAACCTAGTGAACCTTCACTGAAATGCCTCCAAAGCAAGTGTATCCTTTCGTAAATATGGAAACTAAAACTGCACGCAGTATTCCAGGTGTGGCCTCACCAATACCTTATATAGCTGTAGCAAGATTACCCTGCTTTTATACTCCATCCCCTTTGCATTAAAGGCCAAGATACCATTGGCCTTCCTTATCACTTGCTGTACCTGCATACTATCTTTTTGTGCTTCATGCACAAGTATCCCCAGGTCCCACTGTACTGCAGCACTTTGCAATCTTTCTCCATTTAAATAATAACTTGCTCTTTGATTTTTTCAGCCAAAGTGCATGACCTCACACTTTCCAACATTATACTCCATCTGCCAAATTTTTGCCCACTCACTTAGCCTGTCTATCTCCTTTTGCAGATTTTTTGTGTCCCCCTCACACATTGCTTTTCCTCCCATCTTTGTATCGTCAGCAAACTTAGCTACGTTACACTCAGTCCCTTCTTCCAAGTCATTAATATAGATTGTAAATAGTTGGGATCCCAGCACTGATCCCTGCGGCACCCAACTAGTTATTGGTTATCAACCAGAGAATGAATCATTTATCCCAACTCTCTGTTTTTTATTAGTTAGCCAATCCCCAATCCATGCTAACATATTACCCCCAACCCCGTGAACTTTTATCTTGTGCAGTAACCTGTTCTGTGGCACCTTGTAAAATGCCTTCTGGAAGTCCAAATACACCACATCCACTGGTTCCCCTTTATCCACCTGTTCTTACATCCTCTAAGAACTCCAGCAATTTTGTCAAACATGACATGACAATGTATATGATAACTACATAAATTTGCCAAATGTGGATGAGTTAAGATAAAATGCAATGTTTTGTGAAATCAATTTGCAACATTATTTATGCTATATATTGATGTAAGTTTGAAAGTAACTGTTTTGCAATCTTAGAAAAAGAAAGTGCTTGCATTCATATAGTACCTTACACAGCCTCAGGACATGCCAAAGTGCTTCATAGCCAATTAAGTATTTTTGGAGTGAAGTCACTGTGGTAATTCAGAAACGCGGCAGCCAATTTGCCCACAAGGTTCCAGAAATAGCAATGTGATAATGACCAGATAATCTGTTTTTGGTGATATTTGAGGGATAAATATTGGCCAGGACACTGGGGAGAACTTCTCTGCATTTCTTGAAAGAATGCCATGGGAACTTTTGTGTCCACCTGAGAGAGCAGGCGGGGCCTCGGTTTGATGTCTCATCCAATTTGCCAGTTATAAGGTGATTAGCAAAAGAATAAGAGGCAACATGAATGCTAATTGATTGGTCTTTATTGCTGCTGCCAGTAAAACAGTAGAAACATGTGGTTGTCTGGTAGATCTGGTGTTATAATTTATAACATCCTGACCCCTATTACCCTTGTCCTCACCAACCTGCATTAGTTCCTTGTCTCCGAATGAAATGTCAAGCAAAGGATTCATCAATAGCTACACAAATTGTCACAAAAATGTGATATCATATAGTGCAGACAAAAAGTTAGTACAATATGAGATTCTTTCTATGTAAGTGTATATAAAATAAATATAGATATAATCTTGCAATTACAAGCACCTTCTGTAATCTGTTTTACTGCTGTTGGTCGTGGGCCAAATATTGGAGAGAGCAATGGGAGAACTCTGCTCTTCATCGAAAAGTGCCATGGGATCTTTGACAATCACCTCAGAGGGCAGACATTGGTTTAAAGTCTGAAAGTTGAAAGATGGCACCTCGCTCAGTTCTGCACTGAAGTGTCAGGCTAGATTAGGTGCTCAAGTCTCTGGCGTGGGGCTTAAACCTACAATCTTCTGAATCAGCGGCAAGAGTGCTACCGCTAACCAAAGCTGACACCTGCGAGCACTGGAAGCTGTCCTAGGAATTGCGAGCACTGCAAGGGCAATTTTGCAGTTCATAAGAACTGGGAGCAAGGTCAACCTCTAAGTGTTTCCTGATATTATTACTGCTCCCAATATTCCCAGATCTCTGCAGTGTTCCTAGATCTCAATGCTCTGTTCCAGTAGTTACAGACCCCAAGACATCTCTTAAAATTGACCTTGAGACCTCATCCCAGTATTGCCAAGCACCAGGTCCCCTTCACAGTGGTCCCAGATGCAAGTGCTGTGCCCAGTGTGGATTAATATGTGTTCCTGCTAAAGCTACTTGGCATATCACGCCAGCTCATAAAACCTCTAACTCACAGCACCAGCAGACATCAGCTAAGTCTAAATAAAAAATTAATCCCTCTTTCAAAATCGCAGACAAGGGACTTTTATTCAGCATTTGTATGCTGATACGTATTCAGAGAATCAAAGGGCTGGTTTCCTGCTTCAGGCTAAGCTTAGGCTTTCATGCTTCGACAGTATTGACACAAAGCTAGCAAGCAGGGCAGTGAGCTGACTGTTGACAATTTTCCATGGTTATAATTATTCATAGCAACTAGTGCACCTTTGACTTTGTGTCGGGAGCCAGCCCTAGTTGGGAATGTGCCAAATCTGGGCAGCAGGATAAATTTAAAGGGACACACACACTTAAAGGTAAACGGTTGCCTATGGCAACAAATATTTTTTCAACACTTATTTAAACTAAATATGTGTTGATCTTTACCAAGGCTGGCTTCTATACATATGTGAAGAGAAAAAGATTAGTGAAGACAAAAGTAGGTCCCTTGCAGTCAGATTCAGGTAAATTTATAATGGGGAACAAAGTAATGGCGGACCAGTTGAACAAATACTTTGGTTCTGTCTTCACGAAGGAAGACACAAATAACCTTCTGGAAATACGAGGGGACCGAGGCTCTAGTGAGAAGGAGGAACTGAAGGAAATCCTTATTAGGCGGGAAATTGTGTTCAGGAAATTGATGGGATTGAAGGCCGATAAATCCCCGGGGCCTGATAGTCTGCATCCCAGAGTACTTAAGGAAGTGGCCCTAGAAATAGTGGATGCATTGGTGATCATTTTCCAACAGTCTATCAACTCTGGATCAGTTCCTATGGACTGGAGGGTAGCTAATGTAACACCACCTTTTAGGAAAGGAGGGAGAGAGAAAGCGGGTAATAATAACCGGTTAGCCTGACATCAGTAGTGGGGAAAATGTTGGAATCAATTATTAAAGATGAAATAGCAACGCATTTGGAAAGCAGTGACAGGATCGGTCCAAGTCAGCACGGATTTATGAAGGGGAAATCATGCTTGACAAATCTTCTGAAATTTTTTGAGGATGTAACAGTAGAGTGGACAAGGGAGAACCAGTTGATGTGGTGTATTTGGACTTTCAAAAGGCTTTTGACAAGGTCCCACACAAGAGATTGGTGTGCAAAATCAAAGCATATGATATTGGGGGTAATATACTGACGTGGATAGAGAACTGATTGACAGACAGGAAGCAGAGAGTCGGGATAAATGGGTCCTTTTCAGAATGGCAGGCAGTGACTAGTGGAGTGCCATAGGGCTCAGTGCTGGGACCCTTTACAATATACATCATTGATTTGGATGAAGAAATTCAGGGTAATATCTCCAAGCTGGCAGATGACACTAAACTGGGTGGCGGTGTGAGCTGTGAGGGGGACGCTAAGAGGCTGCAGGGTGACTTAGACAGGTTAGGCGAGTGGGCAAATGCATGGCAGATGCAGTGTAATGTGGATAAATGTGAGGTTATCCACTTTGGGGGCAAAAACGCGAAGACAGAATA
Organism: Pristiophorus japonicus; assembly: GCF_044704955.1. NCBI lineage: Eukaryota > Metazoa > Chordata > Chondrichthyes > Pristiophoridae > Pristiophorus > Pristiophorus japonicus. Next base: position 35,472,555 of record NC_091977.1, read on the forward strand.
TCATCTGAATGGTGGCAGATTAGGAAACGGGGAGGTGCAATGAGAACTGGGTCATCAGTCATTGAAAGTTGGCATACAGGTACAGCAGGCGGTAAAGAAGGCAAATGGTATTTTGGCCTTCATAGCTAGGGGGTTTGAGTATTGGAGCAGGGAGGTCTTACTGCAGTTGTACAGGGCCTTGGTGAGGCCTCACCTGGAATATTGTGTTCAGTTTTGGTGTACTAATCTGAGGAAGGATGTTCTTGCTATTGAGGGAGTGCAGCGAAGTTTCACCAGATTGATTCCCGGGATGGCAGGACTAACATATGACGAGAGACTGGATCGACTGGGCCTTTATTCACTGGAATTTAGAAGGATGAGAGGGGATCTCATAAAAACATATAAAATTCTGATGGACTGGACAGGTTAGATGCAGGAAGAATGTTCCCAATGTTGGGGAAGTCCAGAACCAGGGAACATAGTCTAAGGATAAGGGGTAGGCCATTTAGGACTGAGATGAGGAGAAACTTGTTCACTCAGAGAGTTGTAACCCTGTGGAATTCCCTACTGCAGAGAGTTGTTGATGCCAGTTCATTGGATATATTCAAGAGTGAGTTCGATGTGGCCTTTACGGCTAAATAGATCAAGGAGGATGGAGAGAAAACAGGAAGGTGGTACTGAGATGAATGATCAGCCATGATCATATTGAATGGTGGTGCAGGCTCGAAGTGCTGAATGGCCGACTCCTGCATCTATTTTCTATGTTTCTATACTTTTATGTTTCTATGTATGTAAAGTGCAGTGACATAATCTGATTCTGCGGTCAAATAAGGGCACCCAAACCTTCTGTTTGAGGCTGGGGAAATTGGCATGAGGTGGGTTTTTGGAGGGTTACTCTGTTGCACCGGTGGCTGTAGTGGGGAGGTGGAAAGGGGATCGGGAGACCAGAGGGGGAGGTCGGAAGGGGATCGGGGGCTGGAGGGTGATCGGGGGCTGGAGTGGGGGGGCCGGAAAGGGACGTCGGAAGGGGATCAGGGGCTAGGGGGGTGTAGTCGGAAGGCCAGAGCGGGATTGGGGACCTGAACGGGGTTCAGGGGCTGGGATCGGAGGCCTTGTGAGAAGGGGGACAGGTGGCCTTGGGGGTAGCTCGGAGGCTTCGGGGGGAGATCAGTAGGGTTGAGGAGGGAGGGTGTCTGATCACAAGGTGTTGGTGAGGCAGGGCTGCTGGATGCAGCAGGTAAGTAGAATGGCACCTGGATTCAGCTGTCCTCACCTTCCTTTAGATGGCAGAAACCTCGAGGCCCAGCAAACCCGAACAGCCAGAGGTAAATTGGGAATCGTGAATCACCATGAGGCATGGAGCCTCATTATAATATTTAAATGAGTGTCCCGCCTCCTGGGAGTAAGTTGACTGCCCCCTCCCATCCCGCCTCTGTTAAAACCGGAAGTGGGCTAGTTGGGGGCGGGATTAAGATTGTTAACTCTTTAACTCCCACCTGACCCCAACCCACATGTTTTTTGGGGTTAAAATTCCCACCAGTTAAGGTCATTGGGTAAAAGTTGAATATTGCATGTCATAAAATGTTGCCCCGTAACTTGGTTCATGTTTGCTGCTCACCCGTGCCAAGACAAATTTACATTTATTTCCTTGCATCTCATATATGCCCATCTTCAGTGGCAGCCCAATTGAAAGCCTCCCCACATTCACATCTTCCAAGGGCATCACTCCCTATATTATTAGAAAGGTATTTGATGATGAGTACATGATCCACCTCGGCCTCCTCCTGAGGTCCCCATCATCACAGAAGCCAGTCTATAGCCAATTCGATTTACACCACGTGATATTAAGAAACAGCTGAGCGCACTGGATACAGAAAAGACTATGGGCCCCGACAACATCCCGGCTGTCGTGCTAAAGATTTATTCTCCAGAACCAGCAAAGCTGTTCCAGTACAGCTACAACACTGGCATCTACCTGGCAATGTGGTGTGTCCTATCCACAAAAGGCAAAACAAATCCAATCCGGACAATTATCATCCAATCAGTCTGCTCTTAATCAGCAGTAAGGTGATGGAAGGGGTTATTGAGAGAGCTATCCAGCGGCACTTACTCACCAATAACCTGCTCACCGATGCCCAGTTTGGGTTCCGCCAGGTTCACTCGGCTCCAGACTTCATTACAGCCTTGGTCCAAAGATGGACAAAAGAACTGAATTCCAGAGGCGAGGTGAAAGTGACTGTCCTTGACATCAAGACATTTGACCAAGTGTGGCATCAAGGAGCCCTGGTAAAATTGAAATCAATAAGAATCAGAGTGAAAAATTTCTACTGACTGGAGTCATACCTAACACAAAGGAAGATGTTTGTGGTTGTTGGACGCAGATCATCTCAGCCCCAGGACTTCGCTGCAGGAGTTCCTTAGGGCAGTGCCCTAGGCCCAACCATCTTCAGCTGCTTCATCAATGATATTCCCCCCATCATAAGGTCAGAAGTGGGGATGTTCGCTGGTGATTGCACAATGTTCAGTTCCATTCGCAACTCCTCAGCTAATGAAGCAGTCCGTGCCTGCATAAAGCACGATCTGGACAACATTCAGGCTTGGGATGATAAGTGGCAAGTAACATTTGCGGCACACAAGCCCTCCCTAAACCTCTCTGCCCCTCTACCTCTCTTTCCTCCTTTGAAGTTACCTCTTTGACCAAGCGTTTTGTCACCTGTCCTAATATCTCCTTATTTGGTTTGGTGTGAAATTATGTTTGATAACATTTTATAGAAAGAAAGACTTGCATTTATATAATGCCTTTCACGACCACCGGATGTTTCAAAGCGCTTTGTGGCCAATGAAGAACTTTTGGAGTGTGGTCACCATTGAAATGTAGGAAAAATTAAAGGTGCAATATAAATGCGTGTTGTTGTAGTTGATGATATGGGCAGCAAGTGGTTTGGAAGGGGCTGCCAATCTTTGGAATATCATGTGGCCGAGGACTAGCAGATGACACTCCATGTGTGAGAAACGGGGTTCCGGCACGGGGAAGGCCTAAACTTTCCTGGAGCAGTCTGGAGGAGTACTCCTGCTCCTCCTAGCTCCACAAACTAAAGTAAAAAAAGACTTACCTAGAGGGCCCCTTCAGCTTCTCGATCCTGTTCCCCGCTCAGGCCGAAGTGAAAATCTCTTGCCACTTGTCATCCCAAGCCTGAATGTTGTCCAGATCGTGCTTTACGCAGGCACAGACTGCTTCATTAGCTGAGGAGTTGCGAATGGAACTGAACATTGTGCAATCATCAGCGAAATCCCCACATCATTGGACTCCGATTAGCATATGTAAATTAGGGACCCTGCTGCCTTTAGCTACATACCCAGAAGCATCCGTTTCAATTTGGAAATGGTGGGATTCAGGAGGCTTTCCTGTAAGTAAGTAACCCAGGTCATTTTGCCGGTCCAACAGCCCATTTTCTGCTGAGTGAGTAGGGTTAAGTTCCTCCTCTAAATGTCAAAAGCCAAGTTTGCAACAAAGCGACATTGCTGACAAAATACAGGCGAGGGATTTCCATCTTGTCCACTGTAATTTTGGTGGACGAACTGCAGAAACCCTGGAAGAACAGCATAAACCTTATTTTTACTGGGTTGCTATGGCTCTTCCACCAACATTATGTCATGCACTTTGGCAGAAAAATCAAAGAGCAAGTTATTATGTAAATGGAGAAAGATTGCAAAGTGTCGCAGTACAGCGGGACCTGAGGTACTTGGCATGAAACACAAAAGGATAGTATGCAGGTACAGCAAGTGATCAGGAAGGCCTTTATTGCAAAGGGGATGGAGTATAAAAGCAGGGAAGTCTTGCTACAGCTAGATAAGATATTGGTGAGGTCACACCTGGAATACTGCGTGCAGTTTTGGTTTCCATATTTAAGAAAGGATATAATTGCTGTGGAGGCAGTTCAGAGACGGTTCACTAGGTTGATTCTGGGGATGAGGGGGTTGACTTATGAGGAAAGATTGAGTAGGTTGGGCCTCTACTCATTGGAATTCAGAAGAATGAGAGGCGATCTTATCGAAATGTATAAGATTATGAGGGGGCTTGACAAGGTGGATGCAGAGAGGATGTTTCCACTGATGGCGGGGACTAGAACTAGAGGGCATGATCTTAGAATAAGGGGTCGCTATTTAAAACAGAGATGAAGATAAATTTCTTCTCTCAGAGGGTTGTAAATCTGTGGAATTCACTGCCTCCGAGAGCTGTGGAAGCTGGGACATTGAATAAATTAAGACAGAAATAGGCAGTTTCTTAAACAATAAGGGGATAAGGGATTAGGGGAAGCGGTCGGGGAAGTAGAGCTGAGTCCATGATCAGATCAGCCATGAACTTATTGAATGGCAGAGCAGGCTCAAGGGGCCGTATGGCCTGCTCTGTTCCTATTTCTTATGTTTTTATGTTTTTATGTTTTTATTACGACGGAGAAGTCAGAGAATCCTCTGACGAGTCCTAGCAAGCCATTAAGTTGCAATCAATTATTAAATCGGGGCAACTGGAAGTGGCCAATATCTGCAGTCTTTCCAACAACACAACACATTCTGAGAACAAACAAAGAAAATTCCTGGTTTGATCAGTAATGCAGGTGATTTACCCTTTACTTTCTACAGGCTTAACGTAAGTCAAGTGCAATTCTGCCAGAAATGGCTGATCTTCTGGGCCAGAAAAATTTAAGAACATAAGAACATAGGAAATAGGAGCAAGAGTAGGCACTATGGCCCTTCGAGCATGCTCTGCCATTTAATAAGATCATGGCTGATCATCAACCTCCACTCCACTTTCCCGCCCGATCTCCATTTCTCTTGATTCCCCTAGACTCCAAAAATCTATCTATCTATCTTTGACTTCATTTTCCTGACATTTGCATAATACACCACTTTGATAACCAGCATCTCTCCTGCCAACACTCACTTCCACCAGAATGTGACTTGTATTCCAGAAATGACTTGCACCCAAAATTCCAGTCTAATTAGCAGGAACACTGATTAATCAGCACGAGGGACAGCCTTGTATCTGGGACCACTGCGATGGGTACCTGGTGTTTGTCAAAACTGGGATGAGGCCTCAAGGTCAAGTTTGAGGTGTCTCAGGGGTCTGTAGCCACTGGAACACAGCATTGAGGTCTAGGAACACTGCAGAGATCTGGGAATATTGGGAGCAGTAATGATATGAGGAAACACTTCGAGGTTGACTCTGTTCCCAGTTCTTATGAACTCTAAGACTGCCCAAAATATACTAAAACTACACTACTTTTGCCTTAAAAAGATTGTGGTATTTCTACCCCATCATCTCACCGACCTAGAAGTGAGACAGGCCAGAGGTGACTTTATAATATGGCTTAGTGATATGGTAAGTTCTGAATATTGCTTCAAAATAAGGCCATGATAAAATAAGAATATTGGTTATAAGTATAAACTAATGATAGGTACATTTAGGTTGGACACCAGAAAGATAAATGTTGGAGATTGAAGGGGCGATTAAAGAGTTAAAAGCACTTTATGCTAGCCAGGCAAAAAATAAGATGATATAGCAAATTATCAGGTGCAGCCTAACCACAAGACGTGTTTTTTCAGAACAATGGTCCTAAGTTTATGGTGAAAGTTCCTGTTATTGGCAGGAGGCAAGATGCAGGATACCCAAGGAGGATGTTGAAACAATCTGTAACAAAGCGAAAAAATTATCATGTTGTAGAAAGACTGACCAATGATAATGTAAATGATGATTTTGCAAAGAATGCTGGATAAAAGAAGCAGCTCCTAAATTGTTCAGAGAGAACGGTTGGGAAGGCATCCAGTTAAGGATCTGGTGTAGACCGTGTCTCCCTTGATCAAGCAATTAAACAATTCTTTTCTCCACAACAGGCCTGTGTTGAGTATCTTTGTCATACTCCACTACCATACTCAGAGACAATCTGCTCGGCAGGATAAATTGGAAACAATTGAATGCCAGTCAGGGAGACCTACACAGATAAGCTTCAATGGATTAAGAACACAGGAAGAGGAGTAGGCCATTCAGTCCCTCAAGCCTGTTCTACCATTTAATTACATCGTGGCTGATCTGTATCTTAATTCCATCTACCCGCCTTGGTTCCGTAACCCTTACTACCCTTGCCGAACAAGAATCTCAGTTTTGACATTTTCAATTGAGTGGAGTTTTTTCTTCCTTCGATGTTTATTATGTATTTTATGAGAGATTGAGTTGATTGAGCCTATACTCTCTGGAGTTAAGAAGAATGAGAGATAATCTCATTGACACAGATAAGACTCTGAGGGGGGATTGACAGGGTAGATTTTGAGAGATTGTTTCCCCTAACTGGGTAGTCTAGAACTAGGGGGCTTAGTCTCAGGATAAGGGGTCAGCCATTTAAGATTGAGATGAGGAAATATTTATTCACTCAGAAGATTGTGAATCTTTGGAATTCTCTACCCCAGAGGGCTGGATGTGCTGAATCATTGAGTATATTCAAGGCTGAGATCGATAGATTTTTGGAATCTAGGGGAATCAAGGGATAAGGAGATCAGGTGGGAAAGTGGAGTTGAGGTCGAAGATCTGCCATGAACTTATTGAATGGTGGAGCAGGCTCGAGGGGCCATAAGGCCCACTCCTGCTCCTAATTCTCATGTTATGTTCTGAAGAAACAGATGTAAACCTTCCTGTCAGTCTGACAAAACTCCTTGAAATCACAAGCACCAAAAATAAGCTGAAAAGCAAGACTGCTAAGCTCAACTAAAGTCGACAATTTAACAAAGTTTCCTGAGAGTAAGACATCAAAGTAAGAAACAGTTGGCTGCAAACTGATGGAACATGTTGTGGATTGCAGCCAGATCAACCTTTGCCACAGGTGCATGAATGTCTTGCCACCCACTGGAGAATTGCCAGGCTCATTTTTGACAGCTAACGATCCAAACATGCCTTTTCGGAAATTACCTTCTTATCTTTTATTCTTATTCTTGACTGCACTGTTAATCTGAATGACTGCAGGCAGCTCTTGCCCGGGATTAGCAGTACCCACTGAGCATGCAATCCTATTTCAGCTGGCAACCAGAGAAATGATACTCACTCACTAATCGGGTGAGCCTGCTCCAGTTTGTGCTTCATTCTCATGCCCAGTCAGCTCTCCACACTCACGCTCTCTCCTCCAATATTGCTGCTCGTGTTCTCAAGATGACCACCAGCCACTCTCACGAAGAAAATCAATAGCAAGATGTCAAGAACAGCATCAGCTTTATGGGCTTGTTGAGCACCTTTTGAAGTTACTGCTCAAGAGCTATAATAGATTGTATTTTAGTGTTTCTTCACGAACAGTTTTAACTTGAAAATCTATCACAGAGAATGCACGCCTGTCTGAACTCTAATCTTGCTTGCTTGTACATGTTTATGTGGGGAAGTATGGTCAAGATAAAGTGTATTTTCCCTGCACAGCCTACATCAATCTATTGAATGCTGCATGAGACGCATTTATCACATACTCCCACCATGCAATATGATTGGGGTGTATATTACACTATTTTTCTGTTTCTAGTGCTGAGTACATGGTTGGGCGGCGGGGGTTGAGGGGGGTGGGAGGTGGGAAGGGGGAGTTTTATCTCCTCCGCCTTGCAAAACCAGGGAGAGGGGCAATTAAAATGAAGCACGTGACTTACTTACTGGCCTCCTGCCTTGATCCCGCTGACTTTCAAATTTAATTTGTAGGCACCAGGTACATCCGCACGAATCTCGTCAGGTCCTCTTCAAATATGCAGGCCGGATCCCAATGACGTCAATGGAACCTGACTGCCATTTTAATGTTGACCTGTGCAGGGAAGCATCTGCAGTCTTGTTGACAGTAAGCTAGCGGGAGGATAATCAGCAGGAGAAGAGGACCCTCCAGATAAGTTTATTTCTTCCTGAGTCATCTAATGTCCACCAAGCAACATCTACTCACCAATACGCAGCTCACCGATTCTCAGTCTGAGTTCCAGCTGAACCATCGCAGCCTTGGACCAGACATGAATGCAAGAGCTGGATGCCAGAAACATATAAAATTCTGATGGGAAGGGACAGGTTAGATGCAGGAAGAACGTTCCCGATGTTGGGGAAGTCCAGAACCAAGGGGCACAGTCTAAGGATAAGGAGTAAGCCATTTAGGACCGAGATGAGGAGAAACTTCTTCACTCAGAAAGTTGTGAGCATGTGGAATTCTCTACCACAGAATGTTGTTGAGGCCAGTTCGTTAGATATATTCAAAAGGGAGTTAGATGTGGCCCTTATGGCTAAAGGAATTAAGGGATATGGAGAGAAAGCAGAAATGGGGTACTGAAATGCATGATCAGCCATGATCATATTGAATGCAGGTGGTGCAGGCTTGAAGGGCCAAGTGGCCTACTCCTGCACGTATTTTCTATGTTTCTATGTAGCTGCCCTCAACTTCAAGGCAACACGTGATTGAACATGGCACTAAATAGCCTGAGCAAAACTGAGGTCAGCAGAGGTCAAAATGGAAAATCCTACAGTAGCTGAAGTCATACCTGACATGAAAGGAAAATGTTGGAGATCAGTCATCTCAGCCCCAGGGCATCACTGCAGGTATTACTTAGGTAAGGGTCCTTGGCCCAACCAACTTCAGCTGTTTCATCAATGACCGACCCTCCATTATAATTGGGCTGCTCCCTCATACTGACTGTGACCATGGTGTAAACTGACTCAGCCTCTATGCAGCTTTGTGTTGGGTTGTATCTGCCGCTGCAAAATTCATCAGCCAGACCCGGAGTTTGGAGAGGAGCACTAACGGAAGCATTGCACACCTTTTTTAGGTGAAATCCTGAGCTAAACAGCCGGCCTCGGAGCGACCTAAGAGAGGCCTTGGTGGGGGGGGGAGGAACCTGGAATAAACCCACCAAAAACATTCCCAATAAAAAACTCACGCCACCGTAACTAAAATCGCAATAAAACCCAAATAAATCAATCACACTTACCTCAGGTCGACATGACTTACCTCACTGCGGCTGCCACAGCTTGGAACAACAGCTTCCTAGCGCAGCACTCTATGGAGCGCTATGGGTCAGGTACCAGCCAAAAATCGAGCCGGTATCGTAACCAGGGGCGTTGCACACCAACTCGCCACTTCCGGGTGGCAATGCTCCGCACCCCCTCGATACCGGCACCGAATGTCCCGGCGGGTGCTGGAAGCCCACCCAGAAGTGCTTACCGCCGCCCCTCTGGGGCACTAACAGGGGCTGAACATTCAGCCCTCTGAATCTGTTACAGGCAATATAAGAATTAAAGATAAGTGCTACCAACTTTGCAGCTTAATTATCACCAAATCCTTATCTAATCTGCACCGATATGGAAGCGTTGCTGCTGGCAGTAGCCCCAACTTATAAATGAGTTGGCACAGTGTCTAAGATCGAATGGAGTTCTACTGCAAGAGGTGATCCTTCACCAGGCTGCTGAAGATAAGGTACCAGCAGTGACAAGCACAAATGACTATCTCCAGTGGCCCAAGACATCACAGGCTGCCATCTCTCTGGCCGGAGAGGCTAAGTGTTCTATCTTGCTGTACAGGCCAGTAATGTGCACATTTTTTGTATTGCTGACCTGTAAAAAGTCTTACTTAGAAATTTGTGAGATTTAAACAACTGCACTTGTATCTTTGTTTGCTGCCAGTATTTTGAAAGTTGGCTGCAGCACCAACAGGTTGGAGACCAAGTATGGCAGCTGCCACATTTTAGGCAATTTTACTCATTATAAACTGGCCATTCGTAGCAGAAGAGAATCATTAAAACAACTGTGATGCCCACTATGATTTAAAACTGAGATCACTGTTGTCAGAGGTGTCAGCCGTGACTCAGTGGGTAGCACTCTCGCCTCTGAGTCAGAAGGTTTGGTGTTCAAGCGCCAACCCCAGAGACTTGAGCACAAAACTCGAGGATGAAACTCCAGTGCAGTGCTGAGGAAGTGCTGCACTGTTGGAGGTGCTGTCTTTTGCATGAGACGTTAAACCGAGGCCCCTCTCAGGTGGACATAAAAGATCCCATGGCAATATTTCAAAGGAGTTATCCCTGGTGTCCTGGCCAATATTTATCCCTCAATCAACATCACAAAAACAGATTATCTGGTCATTATCACATTGCTGTTTGTGGGAGCTTGCTGTGCGCAATTTGGCTGCCACGTTTACTACATTTCAAAAGTAATTGTCTGAAAAGCGCTTTGGGACGTCCTGAGGTCATGAAAGGCGCTATATAAATGCAAGCCTTTCTTTCTTTAAACCAGGATGGGCATTTGTTGAGACCCAAATAAAATATTTTAATCACACGAATGGAATCATATCTGTGAACGAGGTAATTTCTTTTTCTAGACATGATGGTAAGCCAGTATCCATCAATCAGCTGAACCTAACATAAAGAAAGGAGATTTATTTCTTTTTAGTGTAAATAAAAAAAGCTTTTCTTCACAAAGGGCAAGTCTTAGAAACATAGAAACATAGAAAATAGGTGCAGGAGTAGGCCATTCGGCCCTTCGAGCCTGCACCGCCATTCACTAAGATCATGGCTGATCATTCACCTTAGTACCCCTTTCCTGCTTTCTCTCCATACCCCTTGATCCCTTTAGCCGTAAGGGCCATATCTAACTCCCTCTTGAATATATCCAATGCACTGGCATCAACAACTCTCTGCGGCAGGGAATTCCACAGGTTAACAACTCTCTGCGTGAAGAAGTTTCTCCTCATCTCAGTCCTAAGTGGCCTACCCCTTATTTGTAAGACTGTGTCCCCTGGTTCTGGACTTCCCCAAGATCGGGAACATTCTTCCCACATCTAACCTGCCCCGTTCCATCAGAATCTTATACGTTTCTATGAGATCCCCTCTCATCCTTCTAAACTCCAGTTGATTCAGTCTCTCCTCATATGTCAGTCCAGCCATCCCTGGAATCAGTTTGGTGAACCTTCGCTGCACTCCCTCAATAGCAAGAATGTCCTTCCTCAGATTAGGAGACCAAAACCGAACACAATATTCCAGGTGAGGCCTCACCAAGGCCCTGTACAACTGCAGTAAGACCTCCCTGCTCCTATACTCAAATCCCCTAGCTAGGAAGGCCAACATGCCATTTGCCTTCTTCGCCGCCTGCTGTACCTGCATGCCAACTTTCAATGACTGATGAACCATGACACCCAGGTCTCATTGCACCTCCCCTTTTCCTAATCTGCCGCCATTCAGATAATATTCTGCCTTCGTGTTTTTGCCACCAAAGTGGATAACCTCACATTTATCCACATTATACTGCATCTGCCATGCATTTGCCCACTCACCTAACCTGTCCAAGTCACCCTGCAGCCTCTTAGCATCCTCCTCGCAGCTTCTTATTAAGAACGAACATATCAGCCGATTATCTTAGTTGTCCTCGTGTTCAAATCGCTCCATGGCCTCAAACACTCTCTGTAGCTTCCTTCAGCCCTACAACCCCCGAGACATTGCGTTCTTCCAACTTTGGCCTCTTGTGCATCCCTCACTTGCTTCGCCGACCATAGGCGGTCAAGCCTACAGCAGTTCAAACCCTATGCTCTGGAAGTCACTCCTCAAACTTTTTCCTCGCTCTACCTTTCTCTCCTCCTTTAAGATGTTGCTTAAAACCGAACTCTACCTGTCCTAATGTCTTTTTCTTTGTTAATTTTTGGCTGATTGTGCTCCTGTAAAGTTCTTTGGGACATTTTACTTCATTATAGGCAGTGTTTAATTGCAAGTTATTGTTGATGCTATTACAAAAAATGTAAGCTGTACATTTGCAGTTTTGGGTTCACAATGATGCAAGAATCAAAGGGACATAGCATCAGGTGTAGGACGATCTTGAGGAGTTTCACTCCATTTCAGCTTGCTACCAGCTGCAGTATAACTGCCACTGGTGCAAAGCTAAAATTTTAAGCTGTAAAATTGAAGTTCAAAAAGACTCCACTGGACTGCCATTAAACTACAAACATTAAAAAATACTATCTGACTATGATATAGTTTCCTACATTTTAAAAAATGTCTCCAGCTTAAAAGTAATGTTCTGTTTAAATGTTTACATATGTAGATATAGAGCAGCGTTCTTCCTGACTGGAGAGCATTTGAATTCTTGAAAGGCAGTAAAAGCAGGTACTGCAGAGACTTGACCTTGGAAAAGGAGCTGTATGTAAACCCACCAAAATAAAGCAAGATTGTTCAGATGAGAAGAAACCAAGGGGCCGAAATTGCCCCTTCCAATGGAGTCTCCATCCGTCTGAAAGCAGCAGCCACAGGGCGGCGCGGAAAGGCCACCGACTCTCAGCGGAAGGGCCGCCATTTTGCTAATTGCCCTTGATCAAGGGCTGGGCAGTGTAGGGGGCCGCTCCGCCCATTTTCCTGCCGTGGCATGCACATGCCGAACCCTTACCGACTGGTAGCGGCTGCTTCTCGAAATTGCCCTGCGGCAAATATCCCTATTGCAGAATTTCCCCCCCGCGGGAGTGCGCCATTGCCGGCCGGTGCCACCGACAGCTTTTTGTGTCGATGCACTCCTTATTGATCCTCGTTGGTTGGCGGTGCGGCCGCCCATAAAGGGGGAGGGGGGTGGCGCTGCCGGAGACACCATTTTATTTTTTATTGTCGGCCGACTGCCAGGTCGGCCTGACAATTATGCCCCCCGGGTTCGGCCGGGCCACCAACTGGCAGCCTGGCACCTCCTCTTGGCTGGCCCAGCCAAAATACTCCCTGTTGGCCCAGTGCCCCTAGCTTAAAAATATGTCGAGCTCGCAGTGGCTCTCCCCTTTAACTGGAGGGGAGAGCCGTTGTGATGCGTCAGTGTGACGTGGCATGTCTGCAGCACACTGACGCCATTAGCATGCCACTGATGAGTGATTGGGGCGGCCGAGCCACTGGAAGGGCACTTCCGCCCTTCAGCCACAACTACCTCTGCCCGAGCAAGTAAAAACATACAAGTGCTGAATAGCGACGGCACCTCCACCACAACCTGTGCGGCGGAGAAAAACTTTAAAAAATGGAAGGTGCGCACCGATTCGGGCAGAGGTGAATTTTTAACCCCAAGACTTCTAACTGTGAAAGGGATCTTGGCTGCATAATCTCTCTTCACAACAACAACAACTTGCATTTATATAGCACCTTTAACGTAGTGAAACGTCCCAAGGCGCTTCGTAGGAGTATTATGAGATAAAAATTTGACACCGAGTCATATAAGTAGAAATTAGTGCAGATGACCAAAAGCTTGGTCAAAGAGGTTAAGTTTTAAGGAGCGTCTTGAAGGGTGAAAGAGAGGTAGAGAGACAAAGCGGTCTCGGCAGGGAATTGTCGAGATTGGCGCCTAGGCCTTCAATGGTATAATCAGGGTTGCTCAAGAGCGAAGAATTAGAGGAGCATAGGTGAGGGATTGTGGGGCTGGAGGTGATTACAGAGATAGGGAGGGGCGAGGCCATGGAGGGATTTGAAAACAAGGTTAAGAATTTTGAAATCGAGGCATTGCTGAACCGGGAGCCAAGGTAGAATTTCCATTGGAGCCATGGAAGGATTTCAAGAAACTATTGAGTCATTCTGTAAAATATCACTAGATGAAACAGACTGTACATTGTTATACCTCTTAACTTGCTTTATTGATGTAATGCTTATAATGACTACCGCATAGTCATACTATGTTGGAAATGTATTTACATAAAGCAGCTTGTTAATTGTAGAGATTGCATGACAGAGGTGCCAACGTGGAGCAGGAGATACTCCCCTAATGTAGCAATGGACCCTGAATATTTTTGCTCCACTTGGGGCGGTAGTCCATGTCAGGAAGGCCTTGCTGACAGCTCCTCAGGTGATGTCTGCATGCAATGATATTTAACGTTTACATTGCCTAAACTTGTATACATGTTGGTGGGAATGGCATTTCAAGTTTTTTTCAAATGTAAAGACGAGAAGCTGACACTTTGCCTACTTTTAATTTTGGTCCAAACATCAGGCTCACAAAAGAATTTACTCAAGTAAATGGCCATGATATTTGGTGCTTGCATGCCAAAAATTCTAATGTTGGTAAGGAAATAGTGTCCAGAACATTTTAATTTTAATTCCCCTCCCCTCCAACCTCCCAAACCCCATGTGTGGGGACATTGTCTAAACTCGTGGACCTAAATGAACTTCTCCCAAAGTGACTGACGACTTTAAAGGCCCAATCCAACCTGCCTAACTTTACCCTCCCTCCCTATCTCCGCTCCAATCTGTTGTTTCCTCCGAAGTAATTAGAAACTAATGAAGCGAAGGTTAGGGTAGCATCAATGCAGATATGCCTGATCTCACCAGGCATACCTCGCCAACAACTGGCAGAGGTGGGGTCCAACATGGGGTCTAGGCCGCGATTGGGGCCTGGAATCTCAAAAGTCAGGAACAAACACATTTTTCTCCAGTTTCAGGGACAAGATCTGCACCTTTCCAGGGAGTTCTGGCAACCCCTGCCCCCGCCCCCCACCCCGCCCCCGACACCCCTCCCACACCACCTGTTCCAGCAAGTTTCGGCCAGAGTTTTCAGCCTCCAGTACAGTGGGACTGAGGGAGGCGGGGGTTGGATTTGCAGATGCGCCCCCAACAAAGAACCTTGGCGGGGTCAGCGGCAGAGTCCACCAATGGCGCTATCCCGTCTTAATTGTTTGGATCCCATCCCTGAGGAAGTCGTCGGCTCGTCCATGTAATGTATGCACCTGTGAGTATGCTCACAGGTTTGTGGTGCTGGTGTGGGCGGTCGAGGGGGTCGTTCAGCCCGACTGCCTGCCTCTCTTCCGTGCTTACATCCGAGCCAGGCTGTCCTTAGAGATGGAGATGGCGGTGTCCACCGGTACGCTCGCGGCCTTCCGTGAGAGGTGGGCGCCGGAAGGACTGGAGTGCATCGTTACCCCCGGCAACCAAATTTTAATTTGATTTTATATGTTTTAAAGTTTAATTTGTTTTAATTGCCGGTTTTAGTGTCCCCCTCCCCTTTTATAGGGGGCACTTGTATATATCTGTGGTTTTACTGCCCAAAATAAACTAAAAAAAGACATAAAAATCAGCAAAAATAAACAAAAAAACCCCCAAAAAAGGTCACGTGAACAGTGTTTGGAGTGTACCCCAGATCGGGAGGCATGATTTAATGTTTATTTTTGCTTCCCGAAAAGAGTTGCAGTGCTGGTGCGGGCGGTCGAGGGGGTCGTTCAGCCTGACTGCCTGCCTCTCTTCCGCAGTTACATCCGAGCCAGTGTGTCCCTGGAGATGGAGCACACGGTGTCCACCGGTACGCTCGCGGCCTTCCGCGAGAGGTGGGCGCCGGAGGGACCGAAGTGCATCACCCCCGGCAACCAAATTTTAATTTGATTTTACATGTTTTAAAGTTTAATTTGTTTTTATTGCCGGTTTTAGTGTCCCCCCAGTCAGGGGCCACTTGTATCACTTGCCACTCGGTGCCCGAAAAAAACCCCACAAAAAAACACAAAAAAACCCACAAAATAAACACAAAAAAACAAAAAACAGGCACTTGAAAAATGTTTGGAGTGCCCCCCCCCTTTAATCAGGAGGCACTTGATTTAATTGGTTCATTTGATTACAACCAAAAGAGTTGTTGTGCTGGTGCGAGCGGTCGAGGGGGTCGTTCAGCCTGACTGCCTGCCTCTCTTCCGCAGTTACATCCGAGCCAGGGTGTCCCTGGAGATGGAGCACGCGGTGTCCACCGGTACGCTCTCGGCCTTCCGCGAGAGATGGGCGCCAGAGGGACTGGAGTGCATCATCACCGCTGGCAACCAAATTTTAATTTGATGTTTTGTCTAAAGTTTAATTTGTTTATCGTGCAGGTTTTAGTGCCCCCCCCCCCCCCCCACTCCTTTTAGCCAGGGGGCACTTGTTTAATTTGTGTTTTAGAGCCCTCAAAAAAAAAAAAAATAACAAAAAAAAAACAAGGGGCATTTGTTTAAAAGTGTTTGGTGTGCTCCCCCCTCTCCCCCTCCCTGCCCGGCCTCTTTAATTATTTATTTGTGTCTACAAAATTAGTTGTAGAGCTGGGGAACATAACAGGGAACAAAGAAATGGCAGATCAATTGAACAAGTACTTTGGTTCGGTATTATCTAAGGAGGACACAAACAACCTTCCGGATATAAAAGGGATCAGAGGGTCGAGTAAGGAGGAGGAACTGAGGGAAATCCTTATTAGTCGGGAAATTGTGTTGGGGAAATTGATGGGATTGAAGGCCGATAAATCCCCAGGGCCTGATAGGCTGCATCCCAGAGTAAAAAGAAGCGGCCCTAGAAATAGTGGTCATCATTTTCCAACATTCTATTGAGTCTGGATCAGTTCCTATGGATTGGAGCGTAGCTAATGTAACACCACCTTTTAAAAAAGGAGGGAGAGAGAAAACAGCGAATTATAGACCGATTAGCCTCACATCGGTGGTGGGGAAAATGTTGGAATCAATTATTAAAGCAGTGACAGCATCAGTCCAAGTCAGTATGGATTTATGAAAGGGAAATCATACTTGACAAATCTTCTAGAATTTTTTGCAGATGTAACTAGTAGATTGGACAAGGTGTATTTGGACTTTCAAAAGGCTTTTGGCAAGGTCCCACACAAGAGATTAGTGTGCAAAATTAAAGCACATGGTATTGGTGGTAATGTATTGACGTGGATAGCAAACTGGTTGGCAGACAAGAAGCAGAGAATCGTAATAAACTGGCTCTTTTCAGAATGGCAGGCAGTGACCAGTAGTGTGCCGCAGGGTTCAGTGCTGGGACCCCAGCTATTTACAATATGCATCAATGATTTAGATGAAGGAATTGAATGTAGTATCTCCAAATTTGCGGATGACACTAAGTTGGGTGGCAGTGTGAGCTGCGAGGAAGATGCTAAGTGGCTGCAGAGTGACTTGGACAGGTTAGTTGAGTGGGCAAGTGCATGGCAGATGCAGTATAATGTAGATAAATGTGAGGTTATCCACTTTGGTGGCAAAAACAGGAAGACAGAATATTATCTGAATGGTGACAGATTAGGAAAAGGGGTGGTGCAACGAGACCTGGGTGTCATGGTACATCAGTCATTGAAGGTTGGCATGCAGGTACAGCAGGCGGTTAAGAAAGCAAATGGCATGTTGGCCTTCATAGCAAGGGGATTTGAGTACAGGGGCAGGGAGGTGTTACTACAGTTGTACAGGGCATTGGTGAGGCCACACCTGGAGTATTGTGTACAGTTTTGGTCCCCTAACTTGAGGAAGGACATTCTTGCTATTGAGGGAGTGCAGCGAAGATTCACCAGACTGATTCCCGGGATGGTGGGACTGACCTTTCAAGAAAGATTGGATCAACTGGGCTTGTATTCACTGGAGTTCAGAAGAATGAGAGGGGACCTCATAGAAACGTTTAAAATTCTGACGGGTTTAGACAGGTTAGATGCAGGAAGAATGTTCCCAATGTTGGGGAAGTCCAGAACCAGGGGTCACAGTCTAAGGATAAGGGGTAAGCCATTTAGGACCAAGATGAGGAGAAACGTCTTCACCCAGAGAGTGGTGAACCTGTGGAATTCTCTACCACAGAAAGTTGTTGAGGCCAATTCACTAAATATATTCAAAAGGGAGTTAGATGAAGTCCTTACTACTAGGGGGATCAAGGGGTATGGTGAGAAAGCAGGAATGGGGTACTGAAGTTGCATGTTCAGCCATGAACTCATTGAATGGTGGTGCAGGCTAGAAGGGCCGAATGACCTACTCCTGCACCTATTTTCTCTGTTTCTATGGTGCACTGTGAGTGGCTTAGCAAGTCATGCGATATTCACAAGACTCAATAAAACCCCAGTCAGTTGGGCCGAGGTCATCCACGATGAGGTATGCAGTTGTGAGCCTAGTGGCTGAACTGGTAATGTGTCGTGTGATTGTTAAACCTTTTTAATTAAACCAACTAATTCTTAATTGCAATGTGTTGCTATGAATTCTTAAGCAAAGAACCATGAAGCAAATACATTACAATCCCTACAGGAATAATTTTGCCTGGCCCTGATCACTGGAAAATCAGCCATGTACAAATTGTACATCCTGAGGGAGCACGATTCTCCCATCCTCATTCCCACTGAGTAAAATTTAGCCAAAGGTGTAATGATGAAAGCGTGTCCTTCAGCTCTTGTTTTTTTAATGTAAGAACAGCTTAAGAGAGCCATGAATTAGTATTTCAAAGAAGGCACTCGTTCTCGGCAGTGGCCTTGAAGAGATGCTGTGCTGAAGTTAACCTATGAATAATTAATCCATTTGCATGAAGTTCCTTTATCTTCAATTTTATCACACGCATTAAGCCATTTAAACTAAATAGACAAGAAATGTTGTAAATATTCCGTATTCATGCACTGATATGCAGAAAGTGGAAATTTTGGGGCTACTATTTCTAACCCAACAATACCCACAGTGGACGAGGAGAGGAGAACCTCCCTCACTCAGTCATTACTTGTTGGACATTTTGCCTGGCACTTGCATTGTTGCTCATGATCATTGCATATTAGAATTTATACCTTGCAAAAGCAGAAACTGCAGATGCTGGAAATCTGAAATAAAAACAGAAAGTGCTGGAAACACTCAGCAGGTCAGGCATCATTTCTGGAGAGAGAACCAGAGTTAAGGTTTTGAGGTGCTGACCTTTCTTCAGAACCTCGTCGAAAGGTCATCGACCTGAAAGATTATAACTCTGTTTCCCCCGCCACAGATGCTGCCTGACCTGCTGAGTATTTCCAGCATTTTCAGAATTTATACCTTTATGCCTTTTACTTTGAAGTACAGAAAGAGGGAACAACATTATAATGCAAATGATTGAAAATAGTACTTGATACACATAAAAGAACACAATCGGTATTACAGGGAAAATAAGTTTCAGACAAGGCACATAATTCATTTATTTATCTGTGTGGTGTGCTTATAAACTCCCCAGTTTAAATCTTTTTCTGTTTAACAGTGGCACCAAGTTCAGAGTAAATCTGGGAGCTTGAACTGGCATTTACTTCATTTGGATGAAGAACTTTATTATCAGGGAGAGTGTGGTTTGGCCTGATATTCATAGGGTAATGAGTACCTTTCCCAAGTCATGAACTTCATGATAAGACTAATTTTGTGGTATATATCAACGATTTAGATTTGAATATAGGGAGTATGATTAAGAAGTTTGCAGACGGCACTAAAATTGGCAGTGTGGTTGATAATGAAGAGGAAAGTCATGGGCTGCAGGAGGATATCAATCTACTGGTCAGGTGGGCAGAGCAGTGGCAAATGGTATTTAATTCAGAGAAGTGTGAGATAATGCACTTTGGTAGGGCTAATAAGGAAAAGATATATATATTAAGTGTAAGGCCACTTAATAGTGTAGATGAACAAAGGGACCTTGGATGCTTGGTCCACAGATCCCTGAAAGAAGCAGTCCAGGTGAATAAGGTGGTTGAGAAGGCATACGGAATGCTTGCCTTTATTGGCCGAGGCATAGAATATAAGCGCAGGGATGTTATGCTTAAATTGTATAATACTTTGGCTAGGCCACAGCTGGGGTACTGTGTGCAGTTCTGGTCGCTGTATTATAGGAAGGACATGATTGCACTAGAGAGGGTGTAGAGGATGCTGCCTGGAATGGAGAATCTTAGTTATGAGGGCAGATTGGAGAGGCTGGTTTGTTCTATTGGAACAGAGGAGGTTGAGAGGAGACCTCATTGAGGTGTACAAAATATTGAGGGGCCTGGACATAGTGGATAGTAGGGGCCTATTTCCATTGGTGGAGGGGTCTATTATCAGGGGGGCATAGTTTTAAGGTGGTTGGTGAAAGGTTTAGAGGGGATTTGAGGGGAGGCTTCTTTACGCAGAGGGTTGTGGGGATCTGGAATTCGCTGCCTGGAAGAGTGGTGGATGCAGAAACCCTCACCACTTTTAAGAGATGGTGGGATGGGCACTTAAAGTGCTGTAACCTGCATGGTTACGGACTTAGAACTGGTAATTGGGATTAGACTGGATGACCTTTAGTTGGATGGCACAGATATAATGGTAAGTACTGCAGGGAATAGAATATGGCCAGGGTGATCTCCTGGACTAATTTCGGTCGCCTGGATGGGTCAGAGAGGAATTTTCCCAGATTTTTTCTCCCTAAATTGACCTGGATTTTTATCTGGATTTTGCCTCTCGCAGGAGATCACATGGCTCTGGTTGGTGTGAAGTGTAGAATGTTTCAGTATAAGGGGTGTCGCAGTTGTGTGAGGCGGACTGGTTTGGGCTGGATGCTCTTTGCATTTGCGTCATTGTTCATAGGTTTATATGTAACTTTTAGGGCTGCTGACCAAGGGCCGTGCAGCTCTTTGTCAGCTGGCGCGGACACGATGGGCTGAAATGGCCTCCTTCTGCGCTGTAAATTTCTATGTTTCTATGTTTCTATATTATAGCAGGAATGTGCTATTATTTCAGATTTGGTCCTGTGAAGTAATTCATTGGATGGCAGAGTGGAGAAAGTAGCATTTCCAAGTCTCAGTCACCTTCTGGGGTATGTGTTCTGTTCCATTACATAACTTTTGGGATGGTAGTATGCATTAGTCAGTTTTTATTTTATGTGAGTGGAGGATCCTTCCTGTATCATGCTATACAGTACATCAGCAAGACTCAAGGAGAAAGCATTTGACTTTGGTGATTTAAACATCTGCTGGCTTAATCATTCTACTGTTTTAATTTCTCCTTTCTATCGGTAAAGCTGTTTGACAGGTGCAAAGAGATATGCATCATTTTAAGTACAGGGTAGGGCAAATGTGTGCTTATCAATTTATTAATGGACGTCCAGGGTTCAGATCTAGAGAAGACAATATATTTAATTAGAAACATTTGCAATGAAGAAGGCTCTTCAACTCATTTGACCTCATCTTTCCAGAATATTAACACTATTTTCTTTCCATTACAGGTTTAATGTCCACTTGAGTAGGCAGATAGAACATCATTATAACATGTCATCCAAACGATGGATGGCTCATGTTAAAGTTCTTGTATTTTTTTAAACAATGAGGCAAAGTTAAATGCTGAGGGCACTTTTATTTAATTGCTTACCATAACTGTTGCTTAACAGATTTGGAATATCGTACAGAAAAGGCCTATTTCCCATCTCTTATTTCTGAGCATTGAGATGTATTACGTATGGTGGCAGAGAGATGGGAAAGCATGATGTTTTGGGCTGAAAAGAGGAACAAGCAATAAAATGACTGGAGCTGGCTTTAAGAAGTCAACTGAATTATATATGGTATAACTACAGAGAAGACATTGCAGAGAGAACTCTTTACTAATGTAAGAAGTGGCTGACATATTTAAATCTATACTGTGCACTTGATAGCTGCCTTAATGTGAAGGAGCAGCATTTTGTTGGTCGACTGAATTTTCACAAGCTGTTAGAGAAGCTTTACAGAATTATCGAATTCTTTGAGAGCAATTGAAGTCTAGCACTTTTGTTAATTTGTATTGGCCAGTTATGTCACCATCAAAGGAAGCAATGAGCAGAACTGTGCTCCTTTGCCAGTAGTTTTTGTTGTATCATGAAACATGCATATCCTGCTCTAGCAGAAGGAGTACAACAGATTGCCAAGCATGTAGTTTGCTGAGGGCAGACTATTAGAATTGAGAGCTGATATTCACAAGGTAGACACAAAATGAATACAAATGAAGAAGCCGATTCTTCCCATTTTAGATCATAAATCTAGAAAAACCTACAACCTCTTCCCCCATCACAGCATCCAACTGGTTTTCCAATTCAATTCCTCTCCCCAACTCATGTCTGAGGCTCAAACAGGCTGTTTGCAACCCTGGTGGCATATTTGACCCTGAAATGAGCAGTCGACCGCATATCCGTAGCATAAGTAAGACCACCTATTTCCACCTCCGTAACATTGCCCGACTCCGCCTTTGTCTCAGCTCATCCACTGCTGAAACCCTCATCGATGTCTTTGTTACCTCTAGACTTGACTACTGACTATTCCAATGTACTCCTGGCTGGTTTCCCACATTCTACCCTACGTAAACGAGAGGTGATCCAAAACTCGGCTACCCATGTCCTAACTCGCACCAAGTCACGCTCACCCAACACTCCTGTGCTCGCTGACCTACATTGGCTTCCGGTTAAGCAACATCTTGATTTCAAATTTCTTATCCTTATTTTCAAATCCCTCTATGGCCTCGCCCCTCCCTATCTCTATAATCTCTTCCAGCCCCACAACACTCCCCGAGATGTCTGCGCTCCTCTAATTCTGCTCTCTTGAGCATCCCTGATAATAACCACTCAACTATTGGTGGCCGTGCCTTCTGTTGCCTCGGCCCCAAGCTCTGGCACTTCCTGCCTAAACCTCTCTGCCTCTCAACCTTTCTTTCCTCCTTTAAGATGCTCTGTGACAAAGCTTTTGGTCACCTGCGCTAATTTCTACTTATGCGATTCAGTGTCAAATTTTTATCTCATAATACTGAGCGCCTTGTCTCATAATATCTCATAAGCGCTTTAGGACTGTTCACTGCATTAAAGGCGCTATATAAATACAAGTTGTTGTTGTTGCAGGGGATTCTAAAGAACTTGCCTTCATTACCCTATCCAGAAGTTCATGCTGTATGAAGGAGTAGCATATCATTCAGGTGGCTCTCAGCTATCATGCTGCATTCAAGACTGAGGTAATTTTACCAATACAATGAACAATTGCAGTACAGATTGCTTACCCTGGACAAGTGACAATTGAACCTGTGGCTAACACAAGCTGCCAACCTGTCCGATGTCAGCGGCTAAAGCTATCAAAGACCTGCAGATTCAAGTGCGACAATGAATGGTGCACGTTTTACAGGCACAACGATCAAATTTAGCAGGCCACCATTTTATTTCAGGTGTTCTGCAAGGTGTCTCTAGCCTCAACCTAAAATAGGCTTTAGACTCCTCGCATATGCTGCTGAGGGGCTTAATGCCTGTTTAAGTTACCCTTTTTCAAACTGAGCTGATACCAACTAAAAATTTCAAAAGATTTGGATTGAATTTCTGAATTGAATTCACTGACGTAAATTAGAAACAGTAATGGTGCAAACACTTGAACCCAGGGGTAGCCACTCAATACTCCTCCTCACTCCGACATGATCCCTCTAACAAGCCTATAGCCTTCCACCCCTCAGCCAATATCTTACTCTGAATCTCCATAGCTTTGAGTTGTAACGATAGCCTTTCATTCTGGATTCATTTATCAAAGGCCTTTTTCACTTCAATCCAATTCTGCCCTGGAGCCTAAGGGACAAAGGCATTTGTGGATATTGCATCAGGTGTTATTATTCTTAAAGAGAACATGTGGCAGCAGCAATGTGACACAGAGAGCAGGACTTGAGGAGTAGGCACGTAACTGGACCAACTCCTCCCGCGATCGCTGTTAACTCACAGGTGCCCTTTCATTTTGAAGGGTTTCATCAAGCACTCATTTTTAAGAAGGTTATACAACATTACCAGTACAGACATTTTAAACTAACAAATATGTGAAATTGATGTTCAGATGAAGATTCTTCCTTTTAACATAATCAGTAAATCGTGTGGTAGATTGGTGAAGTGCAATCTGAGAAGCTGAATGTGACTCAGTTGGAGGTGGGTCAGCCGTGGCTCAGTGTGTAGCACTCTCACCTCTGAGTCAGAAGTTTGTGGGTTCGCATTCCCACTCCAGAGACCTGAGCATAAACTCCAGGCTGATGCTCCAATGCAGCACTGAGGGAACGCTGCAGTGTTGGAGACGCTGTCTGCTCTCTCGGATAGATGTAAATGATCCGTGGTGCTATTTTAGAAGAAAAGCAGGCGACTTCTCCACAGTGTCCTGGCCAATATTTATCCCTTAGCCAATATAATTTTTTTTTAAATCACAGATTATCTGGTCATCATCGCATTGCTTTTGTGTGGGATCTTGCTGTGCGCAAAGTGCCTGCCGCGCTTTCTACAATGCGCCAGTGTCTCCATTTCAAAAGGTACTTTGTTGGCTGTAAAGCACTTTTGGACATCCATCCTGAGGTTGTGAAAGGTGCTATATAAATACATGTCTTCCTTTCTTTCTTTTCGTTATGTGTGGAAAAATCAATCGACCTTGCAGCTCAGAGATTGGCTTCTTGGGTGCAGTTATGGGAACAGAAATTGACACTGTGGAAACCAAGATGAGCTTCCAAAACTGATACAATTGATAAGTGGCTCGAGTGTTAGTCAAACTGACTGTAAGAAGGATAACAGTGTATGTAATGGAGTTGTCATCAGAATCTATTTGACTGATTGATGGGCCTGCAGTACGTGAGCTGAATCCAGCTGCTAAAGCTGTTGCTGTCTTATCAACAACTAAATCTGACTTCTGTAGTGCACTGCAGAAGCACTGCACAATAAACAGGATTTTTATCTGGCTAGGAAAGCTGGAGAAATACTTCTGGGGAGATATAATTGAATAGCACATGCGGGTCCTGAAATTAGGCTGTGTGATAATAAATGCAAAAATCAACGTGTTTATATGAGATCCCTTACTCTCTGATTTTAGCAGAGCTACTAACCATTTAAATAAATAGGTTAATAATAGAGAGAGGAATTTCAAATGAACATGCTAAAAATTTGTGCCTGCATCAGATATACTCTTGATATCGTTCTTGTAATCGGACTCTGTGCCTCCTGCAATCAGGACTTTACCTTTATTGCCTGATATCTAGTTATACATTTGTGTGACACAAGGGCCATTAGAATAATATCCCTCATTACATCCACTGTATTCCATAGATGCTGGGTTTCTGATCAGAATCCTGGGGCTAGAAATTGCACAGCGCCCCGTTTGAGGTGATAACTTTTGCGGGAGTGCAATTGTATCGCCGGGCGAAAAAGATTTTCAGCTGAGGGGAACTTCCGCTTTAGCACTCCAAGAGGTAAGTGGAGTGTTAAACCAAACGCTATCATTTCCCTTAGAGCGCTAAGGGCAGTGAGAGGGGCGGTATCAGCAGAGCCCTGCACAATGTTCCGTGCAGCACTGCCGTCTGCACAGGCTCCTTTCCTCGCTTAAAGAGGAGGGCCAATGCTGGGGAAATTACTTTTCTAAGAGAGTGCATGGCTGAGCAATCGCGGAGTCCAGAAAAATGCAAAAAGATAATACACAGGGGAGATAAATAAATGTTGCCCTACCTGATCACCATTGCCTTTATGGCGGGAAAATTATTGGAAAAAAGTCCTGAAAGACAGGATAAATCTGCATTTGGAAAGGCAAGGATTAATTAAGGACAATCAGCACAGACTTGTTAAGGGAAGATTGTATTTGACTAATTTTTGGTTGAATTTTTTGAGGAGGTAACCAGGAGGGTCAATGAGGGTAGTGCGTACGATGTAGTATATATGGACTTTAGCAAGGTTTTAGATAAGGTCCCACATGGTAGACTGGTCATGAAGTTTAAAGCCCATGGGATACAGGGCAAAGTGGCAAGTTGGATCCAAAATTGTCTTGTAGGTAGGAAGCAAAGGGTAATGATTGATGGATGTTTTTGTGACTGGAAGGATGCTTCCAGTGGGGTTCCGCAGGGCTCAGTACTGGGTCCCTTGCTTTTTGTGGTATATGTCAACGATTTTAGATTTGAATATAGGGAGTATGATTCAGAAGTTTGTAGACGACATTAAAATTGGGTGTGTGGTTGATAATGAAGAGGAAAGTCATGGGCTGCAGGAGGATATCAATCTACTGGTCAGGTGGGAAGAGCAGTGGAAAATGGAATTTAATTCAGAGAAATGTGAGATAATGCACTTTGGGAGGGCTAATAGTGTAGATGAACAAAGGGACCTTGGAGTGCTTGTCCACAGATCCCTGAAAGTAACAGGCCAGGTGGATAAGATGGTTAAGAAGGCATACGGAATGCTTGCCTTTATTGGCCGAGGCATAGAATATAAGAGCAGGAAGATTATGCTTAAATTGTATCATACTTTGGTTAGGTCACAGCTGGAGTACTGGCTTATTTTTGGAAGGATGTGATTGCACTGGGATGCTGCCTGGAATGGAAAACCTTGTTAGGAAGACAGATTGGATAGGCTGGGTTTATTCTCATTGGAACAGAGGAGGTTGAGAGGAGACTTCATCGAGGTGTACAAAATATTGAGGGGCCTGGACATAGTGGATAGTAAGGGTCTATTTCCAATGGAATCTATTACGAGGCAGCATCATTTTAAGGTAGTTGGTGGAAGGTTTAGAGGGGATTTGAGGAGAGGGACTTCTTTACGCAGAGGGTTGTGAGGATCTGGAACTCGCTGCCTGGAAGAGTGGTGGATGCAGAAACCCTCACCACTTTTAAGAGATGGTTAGATGGGCATTTAAAGTGCAGTAACATGCAGGGTTACGGACCTAGAGCAGGTAATTGGGATTAGATTGGATGACCTTTTGTTGGATGGAGCAGATATGATGGTAAGTACTGCAGAGAATAGTCTATGACCAGGGTGATCTCCTGGACTAGTTTCTATCGCCTGGATGGGTCCGGGAGGAATTTTCCCAGATTTTTTCTCCCTAATTTGTCCTGGGTTTTTAATCTGTTTTTTACCTCTCCCAGGAGATCACATGGCTCCGGTTGGGGTGGAGTGTAGAATGTTTCAGTATAAGGAGTGTCGTAGTTTTGGTGAGGCGGACTGGCTGGGCTGGGTACTCTTTGCCTTTCCGTCATTGTTCATAGGTTTCTATGTAATCTTTAGGGCTGCTGACCAAGGGCCATGCGGCTCTTTGTCGGCCGGCGCGGACACGATGGGACGAAATGGCCTCCTTCTGCGCTGTAAATTTCTATGTTTCTATGTTTAAATAGCGCTCCCCAAGCGGGCAGCCAAAGTGACAATGCCTTCTGTAACTGCCATTGTTGACGGCTGGTGTTGCTGCAGGGGACAGGAGCGACTATTGCATCATGATGAGGTCAAGATCTCTGGGGTACAAGAGAGCGAGGCTGTAAGTGTTAGCACCAGCGCAAACTGCCCAGTGCCCCATTACCTCCTGTGAGAGGCGCAAAGCAGGGCAATTTCTCCCCCCCGTTGCCTAGGAATTTAAGCTGGCAGCTGGAACTTCAGTTCATCCCAGACAAGGTTACTGACATCAGAAGGAGCAGAACTGAGGAGCAAGAATTCACATGTTGGGAATTTCCTCAGCCTCGGAATCTCTACCACTGAGTGATGATGAACTCGGGATGCAGGTTTGCTCAGTGGAAGAAGTGGTGTCCACCTGGATCCTGTCCTGGACTTCCATATGAAAGTCAGCACAATGATTACTTTCAATACCTTTATAAATCAGGAAGAGGGGGGTTTGTGGGGTGTGGGGGGGGAAAATGTTGATAGGACAACATTTCCAAAATTATCCTGGCCAACCCTGCTCTTCCCACCATCTTCTCTAGTGGGCACTCAAGATATGCCAATAGTGTTCAGGGTTACGGTTAGGGTCCTATCATTGGAACTCATATTGTGACCCTGCCCTGATCTGAACAGTCTGGCGAGGTCAGGAGTGGAAGTTACTGAAACCCACTCTTCATCACTTGTGCCAGGGATTCTTTGATTTGCATCTACCTTGTTAATAACCCCTCAGCATTTGGAAAATTAATACTCTTTTGGTGGAGCAATAACCATATTGTTTCTTCCCACTCTTAGAAACAAAAACTATCTCTTAAAAAGAAAGAAATACTTGCATTTATATAGTGCCTTTCACAACCTCAAGACATCAAAAAGTGCTTCACAGCCAATGAAGTACTTTTGAATTGTAGTCACTGTTGTAAAGTAGGAAATGGGCCAAATTGCACACAACACGGTCCTACTAATAGCAATGTAATAATGACCAGATAATCTGTTTTAGTGATGTTAGTTGAGGGATAAATGTTTCCTCGGACACCGAGAAGAACTCCCCTGCTCTTCTTCGAAATAGTGTCAAGGGATCGTTTGTGTCCATCTGTGAAGGTAGACATAGCCTCGGTTTAATGTCTCACCCAAAAGACTGGCCTTCCGGCCGTGCAACTCTCTTTCAGTACGGCACTGGTCTGTTAACCTAAATTAGGTGCTCAAGTCTCTGAGGTGGGACTTGAACCAAAACCAGAGGTGAGAGTGCTACCACGGAGTCACAGCTGACACCTACAATATCTTCTTATCTCCTGTGGCCTCAAAAGCAACTCTCGAAACCCCTCTATTCTCGAGCTGCCTCAGGTGCCTCTTATACACCCAAAACAACTCTGATTGATCTAGGAGCCCATAATTTGTCCACAGCATGAATTCTGAGCTTATATTCAGGGTAGTCACTTCTGACACACTGGATAGGACATAAAGAGATGCAGTTGAGGCATCCTTTACTTCTCTTTTGGCCTGTACCGTTTGTGATCTGAACATGTCCGGTGCTGATACTGGCTGCCAAAGGAGAAAAATGCTCACTCACATCTGGTGACATCCTTCACCTTGATGACCGCAAAATAAAAATCACTAACTAAATATTTTCGTGGCTGCAAACATTTTTTTCGAGTTATATAAATTTTCTTCATTTTCTACTTCGAAGTGATAAACTTACTTTTGAATAACCCTGAGAACTTAGATTATTGTGCTTGGGAAATTGATGTTCTGTATTCTGTGCCTTGCATATAAATAAGCCTATTATTATAAAAGATGGTAGCATGTGGGTGGAAAAGTAAATGACCAGCTGATCATTCTTTCCATTATTGATTTTTCATATTGCTATGTGCAAAATTAGCTGCCATGTTTACTAATCTAGCAAGTGGCTGCCCTCAAAAGTAGATTATTTTAGTGCAGTGCTTTGAAATGTTGAGAGATATAAGGTATGGCATAAATAATGCAATTCTTGCTTTTGGAAAGAAAAATGTCTCAAACATTGCTAGAACACTGACATATATTTATACATATTTTATTTAGCAATTTGATTATAACAAAGTGCAGCAATAATACTAAATGATTATAAAATGCTGCCCTTCAAGCCAGATTTGAATCACACAGTCCCTGATATTTACGGGGAGGGAGCAGCAGTGCGTGGTTGTGAGTGAAAACACACCTGGAGTGTACAGTTTTGGTCTCCATACCCGAGGAAGGATATACTTGCCTTACATAAGAAATAGGAGCAGGATAGGCCATTTGGCCCCTCAAGCCTGCTCCACCAGTCAATAAAATATTGGTCTCAACTACAATTCCCTGCCTGCTCCCCATAACCCTTGAATCCCTCATCATTCAAAAGTCTAGAGGGGATCTAAAGCCTTAGAGCGGGGTACAACAAAGCTTCACTAAAATGGGTTTCCAGATTGCCGGCTTCTCACCCATTCTCAAAGCCCGAGACTCCATTTTTGAAATTGGGTGTTACCCCGAGCGATATGAAATGGGCGGCAGCGTTAAATCTCTCTGACCTTCTGGCATAAAGTGTCTCCGTCCTTAGCAACGGCATGGCAACGCTCGATTCCCGCAATTCAGGAGGTCAACAGTCATCATTACATGCGCAGAAGAGGAGACAGAGAGAGAGGGAGCTGAGAGGGACTGAAAGCGTGTGTGACTGTGGTGTGTGCTTGTTTGGCTGTTGTGGGAGGCATGAGGGAGATTCACCAGCAGCAAAAAGCCTACTAAGCACCAAGAACATAGTTGGCACCGAGAAGCTATAACACAAAAAAGATATAACATGGAAGGGATGGTGGAGACCCTGGAGATGGTAGTCAGGAACACTGGTGGCAGAGGGCTCCCAGTGGTCCTGGAGCACACCACTGCACCCTAAGGTGCTGCACCTCCATTGCCAACGACACATGAGAGCCAGCAGCAACATCTTGCTTCTGGCTAGGAGCACATTCCCACCTCAGGACTATCCTCTCCCTTATCCGTCCAAGCAGCAGTTCGTCCGTCATTGGCCCCCCCCGCCATACCCCCCCGCCCCCAATGAAGCATCGCCTGAGGAGCTCCTCGGCCACGTGGCTTGGAGTCAGGAGGGAAAGGAGAAGGGGTACAGGTGGGGAGGAGAAGTAGGGAGTGGGGGGGGGGGGTGGGGAAAGGGTTGGTTTTTACAGAAATACTGATGATTTCAGACAAATGTTTGGTTTAAATGTTTTTTATTCAACAAAACCTTGCAGCATATTGGCTCAGATAGCTGCACCATTACACGCTGGGGATTCCTTAACATCAAAGGGTATAATTACACTTAACTTCAATCATCTTAAACTTTAACTGTCACCAAGGTGATGCCCAAGTTAATGTTTGACCTGCACACTGAAGGGTGCAAAATTTGTGGGAAATCCCCCCAGTGTTTGGACTCATTGGAAAGGAAATTTAATTTGGAACTATCTGCCAGAAAGTTTGAAATCCTAAAGTACACATTGAAGAAACTACAAACTTTAATCGAATTTGGGATTTTACGAGACAAATTTAGTCCGTGTGGGCAAGGCTAGAGAACTAAAAAGGATGACTATCCTACAAAGAAACCAGTTTGAGCATTGAAGCTATCTGGGGTATTGAAACTAAAGTAAATTGTCTGGAGAAATTATGGATAAATTGAAAACCCTTCTCCACAAGAGACATTATCATAGCAACAATTAACCCAGAGATAGCTAACCATCATCCAGCATATGCATAACAACAAAGGCCCATCCAGCCCACGTGAAATAACCCAAGCACAGACAGACATTGCAAATACCAAAGCTAATATTTCCATCAAGAAACTGATTTAGAAGATCGACACATCCGAGACAGGTTAACATTTTAATGAGCCCGCCAAAATATGACAAAGAAATATCAAGCCTGCCAAAAATTAAACAAAGAATCCAGGCTGATTCGGCGTGAAGATTAGAACAGCTCCAAAGATATAACTGGGCCCTGCTTTAACAAAGGACATGCCATGCTTAACAGAAGGTATGCATACAGCAACATAGCATCATGGAGGATCAAGAACGGAGCGAGACCACCGCAGCAATTGTAACTAACTTCTGCAGCCTCGACATCCTGAAATCAAAAGGGAAGGAAGAACATCACTATCGTGGCAGCAACCGACCACAGCCAACGTGGTACCACCAAAAATATCGCGATTGACCAACTTCGAAACAAAACTCCACAAGGAAGAAACCGAAGAATCGAAAGTTTCCACTCTACAACCTAGGCCTGACTACCAACAGGTGAAAACATTACCTAAAAGGACTTTGAAACCTATTTTTAACGAAAGAAAATGGATACTTACCCCATAAGTTCAAAACGCGCTCTACCGCATCAGCGGACACCACCCAACTGAAGATTGCGCAGTAAGAAGTCTTCTCCGATGTTCGGGGTATGGCAAGCAGAACCTACAGAATCCAGCGAACCCCGAAATCGCGAACTACCGCTAACTGACCATAAAGGACGGTAAGCATAGTCCCTGTCTGCCCCGGGAGTCTAATCTAGTCAGTGTTAGGTATTGGGAGATGGGAGGTGTATTATTCACTGTAACCCCTTTGAATGTGTGATGTGCTGCTCTTTATTTGAGTGATTATAAGTTTGACATTGTATTTTCTTGCCTGTAATAAAACCAAAGTTATTTTGCACCAAACCAGTTGTCTCTTGCACTTTATCACATCCCCCAAATAAATCCAGAGTCTAGAACCCAAGGGAGTGGGAGCGATTCGAACCACTCAGAAGGTCAGAGGTGAACCTGACCCCCAAGATCACTCCCTTGCAACACCCAGCAGTGTGTCAGCCTTGTAAATACCAGCAACGTTTTTTCAGGCAGAGCGCTCATTGATGAGCTCCTGACATAAGGCTCTTGCAGCTACCATGCCACCACGGGCCCTTTCATGCGGTCTACAGGAGGCCGGGGCATGGTTTCAACGTCAGCCTGATTGTCTGGCCCGAGGTCAGCATCGGCCTCCTCATCTTCCTCTTCCTCTCTCTGATGAGGTGGACTGTCAGACTCTTCAGGCAATTCGTGTCATGCAGTGGGGTCATCAGCCAGATGGCAAGGCCATATCCTTTGTCACCAAGCATCCAGCATTGACCTTGTGGCTGATTGTTAAACAAGTCAGATACAGTGCTTTATCACAGGATGTGAGCATCATGGATGCTGCCCGGAAATTTAGCAATCACTGCCATTATAATTTGCTGGTGATCGACAACCAGTTGGACATTCAGGGAGTGGAATCGCTTGTGGTTCCTGAAAACCTCTGCATCCTGAAAAGCTGCTCCCATCGCGATGTGCGTACAGTCTATTGCTCCCTGCACCTTGGGGAAGTTTGCAATTCTGGAGAATCTTAGAACCCTCTCAGTCTGTGCCTCCCTGGTCATAGGGAAGCTGATCAAGTCCCTCCTGTGTGCATACAGGGCTTCAGTGACCTGTCTAATGCAGCAATGTGTGGCATGCTGAGACAGACCGCAAATGTCGCCAGCTGAGGCCTGAAAAGAACCCGACGCGTAGAACGACAGTGCCGCGGTGACTTTGATCTCGATGGCTAGTGCAGTACTGATGGTGCTGGCAGGCTGCAGATCTCCCCTTATGAGATGGCATACCTCAGTGATAACCTTTTTGTGGAAGCACAGTCTCCGAAGGCAGGTAGTGTCGGGTAAGTTGAGGTAAGACCACTTGTCCCTGTACTTGCGGGTGGTGTAACGTCTGGTCCTCCTCATCATGGGCATATAATGCTGTGGAGCGTACCTTCGGCCATCTCGAGTCTGCAGCAGGTAATTGGTCAAGAAGAGAGGGTGAAAAAGGACAGGCCCCATTACAATAGTTCTCTATTTTCCACCGATTGGTCACAAAGAATGAATGTCCCGACGAAGACACCTATTAAATTCCAATCGTTCACAGTATGGTAAAGATGTTCGTACAGATGTTCACATCACCTCCAAAGACCTCCAGTGTACATCCGAACTCCCCCGAGGTTGAGCAGCCTTTTAAAGGATGCGACATGTGATGTAAAACATGCGTCCATAACGCTGTGATTAGTTCCGGTTAGTTCCACTTTCCCCGGGCGGTTTTCTGGGCGAGCGATATTGTGGCCGCTATGTGTGCGAGATGGTAAAAGTGACGCTGGGCGATCTCCTGGCCGTTAGTTTCGGCAAATGTGATCTTTACAACAGAAAAAAGTGGGCGGTCGATATTATTGAATCTCGGCGTTAATTCCGCGTGGAAACTATTGCTGGCCGATATTATGGGCGTTGATTTTGCCCATTCTGATGATTCTGCCCAAAAAAGTTGGGCGGACGGTATTATTTATTCCCGGCGTTATGCACATGGGGAAAGTAACGCTCGGCGATAAGTTTCCGAAAAATGCCTGTCAGTTTCCATTTTGTGGCTAAATGAGCGATAGATATATGGGCTTTATATGTCATTTCAGCAGTAAAATGGATGTTAAGTGCAAAAGAAGTGGAAAATCTAGCCCTTACACTTTTACCAGGAATAAGAGTTTGAAGTAAATTCACTGGGCAAATAGCCCAAATCTCCACCCGCCAAGGCCCTTCTCCCAGGGATGCATTGGAACTGACAAAATAAATTTTGACCGTTCACAAGTGCCGGATTTCAGCGCATGCACATTGCACGCTGAGAACCAGCACTTGCGGGGTCTCTATGGGTGCGTGCACACATCATACACGACCGTATAGACCACGATTTTTGGCCCAATATAAATTAAACTCTGATGCAGTTGTAACGTTGAGATCGGGCTACATTTTTGGGTAATGTAAAGGGTTGCCCAAATTATATTTGATCGATGACACGGGAATAGTTGAGTACAGTATCGAGATTCTCTGTATTGTACCCTATTAGCCCCTTTACCTTCACAAAAAGAAATATACAATGCTTAATAATATAATACTGAAACAAAAGGCCTAATACAGTCCTCCTTTCAGGGCAGTACGTAAAATAAGAATTTAATAAATGCTGGTGTTTTTGTTTAGGGAGTCGTTTGAAGAGCTGTAGCTACATTAAATCTTAAAGCCTGAAGAATTAATAAGGCCTGCATAGAACATCAAATGATGAAAACACTGAGACTTCAGAAGTAAATTTTGAGTTTAAATTCATGCCAGGGGGACTGCAGTTCAAGCAAATATTTGTGTTTGTTAAAAAATCTAACAGATGCTTCAAAAGAGCTGAGGCAGTGAAGGGGAAAAGGAGAAAAAGAGCTCCGGAGAGCCAGGTTTGCTCCTAAAAATATTGCCAAGACCTTCCACTGCTAATTAATTGATCTGCTTGCGCAAGTTGCTAATTCTCAGTATTGGGACACTTCAGCAATAATCACAAATGCAAACGTTAGTATTGTGACTTGTTATTTACACGGCACAGCTGAATGCACCATGTTGTCAAATTCTTTGTCTGATCACCCTACCGAGATAATCAGACCTAATGTGATTGTCAGAAGCAATATTTTAAGTATACATTTTCATTTAAGGCCTCAGTAATCCTGTCAAACTGATGAGGAAGCCTTCATACCATACTAATTTTTCATTTATGGGGTAATTGTATTTTTAAAGAATTCAGTCAAATACTGACTTAAATTCATTGTGTGCCAACATCAAATTCCTATAAGTGCTTATATACTATTCCCTTCAAAACTGCGGTCAACTGGTTAACTGCTGTGATGAACACTTGGACAAAACATGTCCCCAAATTTATCAAAGGTCATCGACCTGAAACAGCAACTCTGTTTCTCTCTCCACAGATGTTGCCTGGCTTGTTGAATGTTTTCAACATTTTCTGTGCTTATCCCAAATGTATTTATTTGCAACAGTTTTAAATAAAGTCTTTTGATCAAGCTGTTTCAAGAAAATACGCATTTTCACAAACAGTGCATGATGCCCTCATGCTTGATTTCAGTTGTATTCTGTCTTCATATAAGAGAAACGTGCCTAAACGACATGAAATGTGGACTCAGCATAGTTGTGATCATTTTGGAAGAAGCTGATAGAAATCCTTTGGTTTCACAAAGGTGTGAAGAATGGAATGTCAGAGTAATGTTCTTTTTGAACTAGTTTCAGGATTCTTTGTAATACATGATTAATGAAAAGGAATAACTTTATCTCGGCATTAAGACAACATAGTATACTGGAGTAAAAACAGGAAATGTTGGCAATCTCAGCGGGTCAGGCAGCATCTGTGGAGAGAGAAACAGAGTTAACGTTTCAGGTCGATGACCTGTCAGAAGGGCCATCCACCTGAAACGTTAACTCTGCTTCTCTCTCCACAGATGCTGTCTGACCCGCTGAGATTTCCAACATTTTCTGTTTTAATATGAGATTCCAGCATCCGTAGTATTTTGCTTTTGCAATAAATAATATACTGCAGCTCATGGAAATGTCCTCTTCTGCTAACAAAACTTCCACTTCTTTTGCTCTTGTCTGAAGGAGACTGCAACGAACCAACTTCAATATTATCAAGCTTTGAGTGTTAAGGGAATACCTCTAACTTGAATATTCAAACTGAGACAAAACATTCAAAATTACTGAAGTGAGAGGGCATCTTTGAGTGATCATAGTGTGTCACCACAGTCAGGGTGGTATAATGACAGTTTTGATCTGATTGGTGGTGCATTGGAGAGGAAAGAACAAAAGAAGGAGTGGAACTTTATGCTCCATAGGTGTTTGATTTGTACTCCCGGGCAGGAATGCGGTCTAGTAACCCTGTTTAGGAGCTGTAGCAAAGAGGCTCAGCTCACGGTCAGGCAACGCTTCGATTTTAAAATTAGCATCTTTGTTTTCAAATTCCTGCATGGGCCCGCCCTTCCCTATCTCTACAACCTCCTCCAGCCCTACAACCCTCTGTGATTTCCGCGCTCCTCCAATTCTGGCCTCTTGAGCATCCCTGATTTTAATCGCTCCACCGTTGGCGGCCGTGCCTTCAACTGCCTAGGCCCTAAGCTTTGGAATTTCCTCCCTAAACCTCTCCACCTCGCTACCTCTTCTCCTTTAATGCAGACCTTAAAACCTAGCTCTTTGACCAAGCTTTTGGTCACCAGCCTGGAGTTAAATTTATGTTTGATAACTCTGCTGTAAAGCACCTTGGGATGTTTTACTACGTTAAAGGCATTAAACAAATGCAAGTTGTTGTTGTTGCCCGCTAAAAACTGTAAGAGAGAAGGTATGTTACACATTGCGCTGCATTGCACAATAAAGTCTGAAATTCCAAAGGAGTCTGAAAATATTTTCGTTATAGCAATCAGGCTAGTTAAATACCGAAAGGTCAATACTGTAATTTGATAACTCAGTGGAAGAAGGAAGAATAACAGAAATGTCATGATTTTAGTAGAGCAGCATTGATACCCGCCATGCTGGACTTTCGGCTTTTCAGTTTTAAGGACGACAATGGCGGCGGTTCAAGAAAGGGAAACTCCCGAGTTAAAGAGCTGGGCCGTGAGCGCTCCGAGAGAGGCCTGGGGCGGGGCAGGGTGGGAACCTAAAAAACTCACAAAAACATTCGTAAAACATTGCCCAAGCCACCGCAACACAAATCGCACAAAAAATTTAATCAAACAACCCTCGCACTTACTTTTGGAGTAATTTACCTTCCTCTCCGCCGCCGGCATGGCTGGACCGCTCTGATTTCCCAGGCGGTCATTACGGGCGCACGTCCGGGCGATCGGGTCGGGCAGGAGCTCAAACTCGCGCCGGTGTTGCAACCAGCGTTGCACACCCGCCGCAGCTCTTCTGCTCCACGCCGCCACAAAACCCGAGCGCAAGGATCCTGGCAGGGCGCTGGAGACCTCACTGTCGCCTCTCACACCGCTCCGGGGTGAAACCCGGAGCGCAAAGGACCGGAAAATCCTGCCCATAGAGAGAACTACAGTTTTGCTGTGGTTCAGTTATAGCACTCTCACCTTTGAGCTAGAAGACTTCAGGTTCAAATTCCATATCTGAGCACAAAATCTAACCTAACACTCCAGAGCAATACTGAGGGAGCGTGGCTCTATCGGGGAGCTGTCTTTCAGATAAAATGTAAAATCAAGGTACCACCCCCCCCCCTGCCATCTCAGCCGGATGTAAAATTCTACATGATACATCCCTTTGCCCTCTGCTGTGCATATTAAATGTACAGGATTTCTCCAATCTAAAAGAATTGAGCAACTTGCATATTGCCTTTATGCTTCGACATACCAGAATCATTCTCTCCTGTCCTTGGCTTGAAGAAATATGTATGACAATCCCATCCATTTGCGTCCCCAATTAATGTCAAAGGCACACACAAATTCTCAAAGAACAGATCTGAATACACCCAAAGGAAAGCTGTTATCAATAAATTAGCCCTCGCAGAAAATTCAAAATCCTTGGAGATTGCAGATGATGGCACCTCATTTGATGTTTCTCAGGGTAAAACAGATTTTTGCTCTTATGCTGGATAGAACTGGTTCTATACAATCTGACAAAATACAATAGACAGAATATAAATGAAGTAGTACCATTTTGTTTAAGCTACGACTATACTGACAGCATGAGACAACAGATGCATTGCGCAAATGATGACACGAACTGCATCAAATAAAGCTTTTATCATGCCTAGTTCTTGTCTGAGCTTGACTCAGTTGAAAGCACTCTCGCTGCTGGATTAGGAGATTGTGGGTTCAATTCCCGTATCAGGAGTTTGAGCTCACAATCTAAGATGATTGTCAGAGGTGCAATTCAAATGGCTGTTGAAGACCATGTGGCACTAATGGAAGGGGAGAAGGAATCCCTAACCACCATTCTCTCCTTAATCAATACCACAAAAGACAGATAACCTGTCATTCATTATATTACGGTGGTTCAGTGCGTAGCACTCTCACCTCTGAGTCAGAAAGTTGAGAACAAAATACAGACTGACAATTTAGCGCAGTACTGAGGGAGTGCTGCACTGTCAGAGGAGCCGTCTTCCGATGAGACGTTAAACCAATTCAGATGGATGTAAAAGATCCCATGGCACTATTTTGAAGAAGAGCAGGGGAGTTATCCCTGATGCCTTGGTCAATATTTATCTTTCAACCAACATCACTAAAACAGATTGTCTGGTCATTGTGACATCGCTGTTTGTGGGAGCTTGTTGTACGCAAATTAGCTGTCATGTTTGCACTTTACAACAGTGACTACACTCCAAAAGTACTGGCTGTAAAGCACTTTGGGATGTCCTGAAGTTGTGAAAGGCGCTATATAAATGCAAATCTTTCTTTCTTCAAAAAATTTATCCCTATAAATATTTAAATCCGATACAAGAGGTGGAAGCTTCCTCAGAGCAGGTGCGAACAAGTTTCCAACTGGTTTGGCCAAATGATTTATTTTCTCCTTGTAGGAGTAGCAACAGGAATAACATGACATGGCCACCATTTCTCTTGACACAAACCACTAGTGAATCATGAGCAGCTTTCGCCAGTGCTACTTAGTATAGCTGAGCCTGTCCTATAAAGCAGGCTTTTTCTAGGGCAAATCCCGGGATAAGAGCATCTTCCGTTGGCGCTTAACACCACTAATAGACAGTTTCACGTATATTAATCAATTTCAACAATGACTAACAAGATTTATACCAATGACACGCTTGCCTGACCTTCAAGAGGTTGAATAATAAAGCTTCAAACTGGAAAACTGTCCACATTAAGTACATAAATTTAAATGGCAAATTGCAAAGTTATTTCAATTACACTTGAAGGTCTGGATATATTTATCATTTGGATTTTCATCCTCATTCAGTGCCTTCACATATAATATAGAGCTGGGCAACTAGTCGGTTCGCTGATACAATTAGATAAGGCCCTGCAGCCCGGAATATCCTGAAAACTTGCATCACAACTGTCATTTATCTCACACTACTGTATATAACTGTATCTTACCATGCTATACATGACTGTAACTAGATATTACCTGTAACCACAAGCATACTTTACCACCAGGGGTGCACTTGCAGGAGACACTGCATACCTGATCCCCACGGGTATATAACGGCAGATCTCAGGCAAGTGTGGCACTCGAGAGCTGTGAAATAAAGGTGCAGGTCCAGAGTAACCTTCACTTCAGCATGTGCCTCTTATAAGTCTGTACTGCAGGGTCAGGAATTTACAGTGGCGACGAGTTACGGGATTACAGAATCCACAGAATGGCTACCAACGGCTCAGATGAGAAATACAATGCTGGAGACAATTAGGAGGACTTTATAGAAAGGCTCCAGCAAAGCTTTGTAACCAAAGACTGGTTGGGCGAGATAAGGCAAACAAGAGAAGAGCCCATCTCTTGACCAGCTGTGGCTCGAAAACATATGCTTTAATGAAGGACCTGCTGGCACCCAGGAAACCAGCAAGCAAGTCGTTTGAGGAGTTGAGCACACTAGTGAGAGACCACCTGAAGCTAGCGAGCAGCCTACACATGGCCAGACACAGGTTCTACAGCTACAGTCGCTGTGTGGGCCAGAGCATACCCGATTTTGTGGCGGAATTTCGGAAGCTGGCTAGTTTATGTGAGTTCTCCGATGAACGAAGGAGAGAAGTACTGAGAGACTTTTTTATTGAAGGAATAGGCCACTCAGGCATATTCTAAAAGCTTACAGAGACCAAGAACTTGACCCGAGAGGCAGCAGCACCGGTCGCACAGACATTCTTGGCAGGAGAAGAAGAAACGAGGTTGATCTGTACTGCGGGTACGACAACTAACGAAACATCGGAACAAGGGGTTCACAGCGTGAAACGAGTGGCTACCCCCACACACAGACAAAAGCCTTCAACAGCAGGCAGTGGCGCCAGAAGCCATCAAGGCCACAGGAACGGTTGTTCACACCTCATCAACTCACAATGCGAGCAATCAACTAGATCAGCCAGACACAGCTCATCCTTCGGAAACAATGGAAGCGGTCTGTGCTGGAGATGTGGGGGAAGGCACTCAACAAGGGGGTGTTGATTTCAGCATGCTGTTTGCAGAAACTGCAACTATACAGGGCATCTGGCTCGCATGTGCAGAAAAACAGCAGCTCGGCTGGTATACGAATCGGAAGAGTCGGAAAGCGGACCAGAAGATGACGGGGACAGTGCCCGGGACACAGGGGTACAGCGGGTCAACACGATAAATGTCCACTGTTCTTACAACAAGACGCCTCCAATAATGATGAGGGTCCTACTCAACGGGATACCCGTCAACATGGAACTGGACACGGGAGCTAGTCAATCTCTCATGAACGTCCAACAATTTGAACAGCTGTGGCCGCACAAAAGCAGCAGACCAAAACTCACAAGGATCGACACCAAACTAAGGACCTATACCAAAGAAATCGTCTCGGTCCTTAACAGCGCCATGCTCTCAGTCACACACAAAAGGACGGTGAACCGACTTCCCCTGTGGATTGTCCGGGGAGATCTCCCACCACTGTTGGGGAGAGGCTGGCTGACAAAACTAAATTGGAAATGGGATGATGTTCACGCCCATGTCGTCAGAGGAACAGACCTCCTGCTCAACAGATCTAAGTCGTTTTGAACATCTCTTTCAGCCAGGTGTGGGAAACTTCAAAGGGGCTAAAGTTAAAATCTACATCACACAGGATGTCAGACCGGTCCATC
Organism: Pristiophorus japonicus; assembly: GCF_044704955.1. Taxonomy (NCBI): domain Eukaryota; kingdom Metazoa; phylum Chordata; class Chondrichthyes; family Pristiophoridae; genus Pristiophorus; species Pristiophorus japonicus. The sequence continues at coordinate 35,513,006 of NC_091977.1, forward strand.
ACAAGGCTAGAGCTGTGCCTTATGTGATGAGGGAAAAGATTGAACACGAACTGGACCGGCTTCTGCGGGAAGGCATTATCTCACCCATGGAATTTAGCGACTGGGCAAGTCCCATCGTCCCCGTCATGAAGCCTGATGGATCCGTACGAATCTGTGGGGATTACAAGTCTACCATAAACAGAGTATCCCTACAAAACCAATACCCGCTGCCCAGAGCGGAGGACCTATTTGCCACACTGGCTGGAGGAAAACTTTTCTCGAAACTAGATCGCACATCTGCGTATATGACGCAAGAACTGACCGAAGAGTCTAAGCTACTCACCACCATCAACACACATCGAGGCCTTTTTATATACAATCAATGCCCATTTGGCATCAGGTCGGCAGCTGCTATATTCCAGCGGAACATGGAGAGTCTGCTCAAGTCTATCCTGGGGACGGTTATGTTTCAAGATGACATACACATCACGGCGTTTGTCCGGGAGCTCCACCACGAGCACCCAGAGATCATCCTTATGAAGGCCATAGCCAGATCCCACGTCTGGTGGCCTGGCATTGACGCGAACTTGGAGCTCTGCGTCCGGCGGTGCACCATTTGTACCCAACTCAGTAATGCCTCCAGGGAGGCCCCCCTAAGCCCCTGGCCCTGGCCCACCAAACCGTGGTCGCGGGTGCATGTAGACTATGCAGGCCCATTCATGGGCAAAATGCTCCTCGTAGTCGTTGATGCATTTTCAAAGTGGATTGAGTGCACGATTTTAAACTCCAGCACCACCTCCACCACTGTGGAGAGCCTTAGAACTATGTTAGCAATGCACGGAATTCCTGACATATTGGTCAGTGATAATGGTCCGTGCTTCACCAGCGCAGAATTTCAAGATTTTATAGTTGACCACGGCATAAATCACGTTAAGACGGCATCGTTCAAGCCGGCCTCCAATGGCCAGGTGGAGCGAGCAGTGCAAATCGTTAAACAAGGCATGCTAAAAATCCAAGGTCCCACACTGCAGAGCCACCTGTCGCGATTGCTGCTGGCATTCAGATCTCGTCCGCATTCGTTGACTGGGGTTCCCCCCGCGCAACTATTGATGAAATGGACCTTAAAGATTAGGCTCTCGTTAATCCTCCCAGACATGCATGAAATTGTTGAGGCAAAGCGCCGGAAGCTAACTGAGTACCATGAACGAAACTCGAGGGGCAGGTGGAATGAGATAGGGGACAAAGTGTTTTGCTAAACTATGGCAGGGGTCCCAAATGGCTTGCAGGGACAGTGACAGGCAAGGAGGGAAACAGGCTACCAGTTGTACAAATGGACAATGGCCAAACCTGCCGGAGGCATGTCGACCAAGTAAAAAGTAGATTCACCAACAACACTGCAGAACCAGAGGCAGACTACAATGTGGAACTCACACCACACCTGGTGGACAGACAGAGGGAACAACCTGAGGAAAGAGCAGTCTCAACAGACAGCCCAGGCAAGATACCAGCAATCATATTGAACGAAACAGACAGCCCAGGCAAGATACCAGCAATCAGACCGAAAGAAAAACAGGCACCAAGGCAAACAACTGAACCACAACTAAGACGCTCCACACGAGAGCGTAGACCACCTGAGAGACTGAATCTATAAAGACAATAAGACCTTGGGGGAGGGTGATGTCATGTATCTCGCACTACTGTATATAACTGTATCTTACCATGCTATACATGACTGTAACTAGATATGACCTGTAACCACAAGCATACTTTACCACCAGGGGTGTACTTGCAGGAGACACTGCATACCTGTTCCATACAGGTATATGAAGGCAGGTCTCAGGCAAGTGTGGCATTCCAGAGCTGTGAAATAAAAGTGCAGGTCCAGAGTGACCTTGACTTCAGCATGTGCCTTGTGTAAGTCTGTACTGCAGGGACAGGACTTTACAACAACAACAGCGCAAGTACGGTGTAATGCTGATTTTCAGCGCAACAGAGTGAGGAAATTTGGGTGTAAGTGACTTCCGCCCATTTTAACTCTGCACCCAAATTTGCTCTATCTTTTGTGCCGATTCTGTAAAACCTCTGGTAAAACACTCTGCTACTCATTAACATAGCTCCACCCTCTCCCATGTAAATGACCAAAAAGCTCGAGTTTCCCGCATTGTGCTCCTGATGAACGGGCGTAAATTGACACCTAAAATTTTAGGCGCAGCAGTACCCAAAGTCATATTTATGTGTTTCATGGCTAGGTTGTAATTTTCTTGTTCCCCCATCCCCCTCACTGAGAGCTTTGTTGTATTTTCTAGATCTTCAAATGGATTTTTACATCCTCAGAATGAGTTACCTTAAAAAGTGAAATGTTTCCATGATTGTATTTTTTTTTTTAATATGTGTGCCTAATGTGCCGAAAGGGTGGTTTAATGGCTTCAAAGTTTTAATTGTCAAGAAGGAATATGACTTTGGTTCAGCGCTTTCCTCGGACCTCGATTGTTTTCGCTGACTTCTGCTTATTTTGATTCTCCGGCGTATGGTAATGGGATTGTCAAGGTATTTCGGTATAAGTTGCCAATAGTACGATCTGCTGTCAATTTCAGCTTAACATTCCAGCTATGCTGTTTCAGGAAATTCCGTGTCACTTATCTTTTTTACCTGTAGAACTTGAATACCAAAAAGAAACTAAGAGGACACAGCTTGGTTAACAGAATGGGCAGAAGGCATCAGTTGCAAAATAATTGAGGTAATGGTGAGCTAAAACATTTTGAGGGGAAAGGCAGTCAATGAAAACGCACTCTGAATGATGTGCTTGAACAAACAGGCCGAAAGCTTCAAATACATAATTCCTTGAAAGTGCGAGTGCAGGTAGATAAAGTGTGCTGTGCAACATATCCAAGAAAAATGTAGGGAGCAGCAGCAACCTCTGTACATGGCTTTCTTTGCCCTCACAAAGGCCTTCGACTCTGTCAACCGTGAGGGATTATGGAGTGTCCTCCTCAAAGCTGGCTGTCCTCAAAAATGTGTCACCATCCTCCGCCTGCTTCACAACGACATGCAAGCCGTGATTCTTACCAAAGTATCCACCACAGACCCAATACACGTGCAGACTGGGGTCAAGCAAGGCTGTGTCATCGCACCAATGCTCTTCTCAATCTTCCTCACTGCAATGCTTCATCTCACCTTTAACAAGCTCCCCTATGGAATGGAGCTAATCTACAGGACAAGCAGGAAATTCTTCAACCTCCAATGCCTTCAGTCCAGATCCAAGGTTGTTCCAACCTCTGTCATTGAATTACAATATGCAGATGAAGCTTGCTTTTGTGCACACTCGGAGTCCGAACTCCAAACCATCGTTGACACCTTCACTGAAGTGTACAAGAGTCTTGGCCTTACACTAAGCATCAGTATGTCAAAAGTTCTCTACCAACCTGTCCCGCCACACAGTACTGCTCCCCGATTATCAAGATCCATGATGAGACCTTGGCCAATATGGACCACTTCTCATAACTTGGGAGCCTACTATCAGCAAGGGCAGATATCGATGACTAAGTCCAACGCCGCCTTCAGTTTGCCAGTCCAGCCTTCGGCCACCTGAGGGAAAGAGTGTTCGAAGACCAGGATCTCAAACCTAGCACCAAGCTCATGGTCTACAGAGCAGTTGTGATACCTGCCTTCCTACATGCCCCAGAGACATGGACTATATACAGTAGGCACCTCAAAGTACTCTAGAAGTACCACAAAATCCTGCCAATGTCAACATTCGCTCTCAGGCCCACAACCCCAGCATCAAGCTATTGACCACGCTCGGTCAGCTTCGATGGGCGGGCCACATTATCCGCATGCCCAATACTAGACTCCTGAACCAAGCACTATACTCCGAGCTACGTCACGACAGACGAGCCCCAAGAGGGCAGAGAAAACACTTCAAGGTCAACCTCAAAGCCTCCTTGAAAAAATGTAACATCCCCACCGACTCTTGCAAGACCCAAGACCAAATTGGAGGAGAAGCATCCAAGAAGGCACCAAACACTTTGAGCCTTTTCGCGGGGAGCATGCGGAAGCCAAGTACAAACAGTAGAAGCAGGGTTTGACAAATCAAGCACCCCACCCACCCGTCCCTCCAATCACCATCTGCCCAACCTGTGACAGAGACTGTAGATACCGCATTAGTCTCATCAATCACCTTAGAACTTATTTTATTATGGAAGCAAGCCATCCTCAACTCCGGGGGACTGCCCAAGTAGAAGGAGGTCTCATCGACAACATGTCATCCTCGGATGTCATCCCAGTTCCAATGGATTTTGCCCAGCCAGCTTCTTCCAAGCAGTGTGGGGCCATCGACTGGGACAATCCAGCATGGCAGTTCGTGCACCGTGCCCTCGTAGGTGACCTTGACCATGGCGCTGCCCAGGCAGTGATTAGCTCTTTGGTGTATGTTCTCAGTTTCGTGCGGATGGGGCTCAGGGCTGGTCTGAGTGCCTTGTTGCACCACAGTCTCTCAAACATCTTTTTATTCATGATGGATTGGGTCGCGCCAGTGTCCAGGTCCATGGCTATGGGTAAGCCATTCAATTTTACATTTAGCATTATAGGTGGACATTTCGTCAAAAATGTGTGCACCCCATGTACTTCAGCATCTGCCTCCTTTCTCTGAGGCTCGAAATTACTTTGATCCACCATGGACCGATCTTCCTCTGCTACATGGTGGTTTGCAGATTTTGCAGAGCTTGCAGCTCGTCTGCAAGCTCGTTGGAGGTGCCCCATTGTTCCACAGCTCTTGCAAACATACCCTTTGAAATGGCATGAATGGGCTAAATGGAAGCCTCCACAACGCCAACAAGGTGTGAATTGCCTTGCATTCATCCTTTGTTGCGGACTCTGAGTTATCTGCGTCACCTGAGGCCTACTGGCGGTTGCAGACTCGTGGTTTCTGCCCTGTACATTTCTGCTTGCAAGCACAGTTCCAGTTAATTTATGAACATTGCTAGTACTTGTGTGCTGAGAGATTTGTTTGGTGTTATCACTGATGGACATAAACGCCTGTGCTACCGCAATGGTCTCACTGAGGGTCGATGTCTCTACAGGCAAAAGTTTTCAAAGGATGGTCTCGTGGCCAATGCCCAGTACAAAAAAGTCTCTGAGCATTTGCTCCAGGTAGCCATCAAACTCACATTGTCCTGCAAGTCACCTTAGCTCGGCGACATAGCTCGCCAGTTCCTGACCTTCAGATCGCTGGCACGTGTAGAACCGATACCTCGCCATCAGCACTCTCTCCCTCGGGTTAAGATGCTCCTGAACCAGTGTACACAGCTCCTCATACGACTTATCTGTGGGTTTCACCGGAGCCAGAAGATTTTTCATGAGGCTGTAGGTCAGTGTCCCGCAGACCGTGAGGAGAACCGCTCTCCTTTTTGCAGCGCTTCCTTCTCCATCCAGCTCGTTGGCTACAAAGTACTGGTCTAGCCGTTCGACATAGGCTTCCCAGTCCTCACCCTCCGAGAACTTCTCCAGGATGCCCACAGTTTTCTGCATCTTTGCGTTGGATTCGTATATTCGTCGCTAGTTATTGTGTTCCGAACACAGATGAGCCTGCACACAGGGAGGTTAAAGTAACAGTGACCTCAGTCTTTATTAAGATACTTCAGAGTGAGGAACAGGCCTTAGGGGCCGGCTTATATACAGTGCTCCCAAGGGATGCTGGGATCCCTTAGGTTTTCAGGGGCTGCGCTCCCTGGTGGCAGAACATTGGAGTGCATGCTTTGCAGATACACAACAGATTGGGTATGAAGCTCCATACCTAAGAGATTGGGTATGGAGCTGCTGAAGGCTGCACTTTCGCTGCAAGCTCTACCTCAAATGCAGCTGTAGCCATTTGTGACTCCTTTCCCCTGCTATACTATGGCACATCACCCCCGACCTCCCAATTGAAAGGAAAGAAAAAAAGAAAAAGACAGAAGCCAAAGAGGACTAAGAGAGAAGCAAAAAGAGTTAAGATGAGTGAACCAGCAGAGGAGAGAGAGACATAAACAAGAGAAGAGACAGAGGAAGCAACAACACAAAGACATCAGGAACAGGTATTAGAGTGGCCACATTCTCCAACTTGCTGTGTGCAATGCCAAGAGAGATTAACTAGTATTACTATAATTGTAATCACCTTTTAAGAGTTAGCACAGACATGACTGGTGGCATGGCCTCCTGCTCTGCTATAAACTTGTATTATTGAATGGTTGCGGTATGAAAGTGGAATAAATGGAGGGAGTCATTGGTGAGTAGAAATTCACATCAAAGAGTGACCCACAATTTGGTAATATCTGATGTAAATTGGCACTAAAAAAAAACGGTCCAAGGATAGCTGCTTTGGAAAATGGACAAGCTGCATTATTTGGGTCAGCACAGTAACAGACGTTCAGACATCATGTTCACTCATGCATAGATTACTAAAGTATTCAAAGATCGTTAATGATAACAAGCATTGCTAAATTCAGGTCCCCAAAAAGGTCCGTTACCGCCAGAATGCGGCAACCAGGCGGCGGAGTCGAGTAGCCGCCGTTTTCCGGTCCAATGGCTGCTGCCAGCAAAATTTAGCTGGGCCATTTTTCCAGCGGTGCTGACTTCCGGCCCACTCCACCACTTCCACCGCCGAACTGTGTATGCAATCACAGTGCTCACTGCTGCCGCTCCACCCCAGAACCGATATTCACCGTAAAAAAACATTTCCTGCTTCCTGACGGTGCTCCCTTTTTGTGTCAAAGCACTTGACAGCAGAGGAGAAAGCAGTTTTGGTGGGATCGGGCTTTTTGTGTGCTAAAACTTTTCGTAGCTGTAACAAATTGTTGGGAGTTCAAGAAAACTGTTGCGGACTTGTGAGAACTTTTGCCGCCAAGTTTTGAAACATTTTTTGCTCGCCCTGATTACTAGTGGCTGCGGGGCCTCATTCTGCACTCCATAGAGGCCTCCTAGTGAGAAACATAGAAACATAGAAATTAGGTGCAGGAGTAGGACATTCGGCCCTGTGAACCTGCACCACCATTCAATAGATCATGGCTGATCATTCAAGCTCAGTACCCCTTTCCTGCTTTCTCTCCATACCCCTTGATCCCTTTAGCCATAAGGGCCATATCCAACTCACTTTTGAATATATGTAACAAACTCGCCTCAACAAATTTATGTGGTAGAGAATTCCACAGGTTAACCACTCACTGAGTGAAGAAGTTTCTCCTCATCTCGGTCCGAAATGCTCACCTCTTATTCTTAGACCTGGATCTGGAACTCCCCAGCAACGAGAACACTCTTCCTACCACTAACATATCCAATCCTGTCAGAATTTTAGATGTTTCGATGAGATCCCCTCTCATTCTTCTAAACTCCAGTGTATAAAGGTCCAGTTGATCCAGTCTCTCCTCATATGTCAGACCTGCCATCCCGGGAATCAGTCTGGTGAACCTTCTCTGCACTCCCTCAATAGCAAGAACATCCTTCCTCAGATTCGGGGACCAAAACTGAACACAATATTCCAGGTGTGGCCCCACCAAGGCTCTGTACAAATGCAGTAAGGCCTCCCTGCTCCGATACTCAAATCCCCTCGCTATGAAGGCCAACATGCCATTTGCCTTCTTCACCGCCTGCTGTACATGCATGCCAAACTTCAATGATTGATGTACCATGACACCTAGGTCTCATTGCACCTCCCCTTTTCCTAATCTGTCACCATCCAGATAATATTCTGTCTTCCTGTTTTTGCCAACAACGTGGATAACCTCACATTTATCCACATTATACTGCACCTGCCATGCATTTGTCCACTCACCTAACCTGTCCAAGTCACCCTGCAGTCTCTTAGCATCTTCCTTACAGCTCACACCGCCACCCAGCTTAGTGTCATCTGCAAATGTGGAGATATTACATTCAATTCCTTCATCTAAATCATTGATGTATATTGTAAATAGCTGGGGTCCCAGCACTGAACCCTGCGGCACCCCACTGGTCACTGCCTGCTATTCTGAAAATGACCCATTTACTCCGACTCTCTGCTTCCTGTCTGCCAATCAGTTCTCTATCCACGTCAATACATTACCCCCAATACCATAGAAACATAGAAACATAGAAAATAGGTGCAGGAGTAGGCCATTTGGCCCTTCTAGCCTGCACCGCCATTCAATGAGTTCATGGTTGAACATGCAACTTCAGTAACCCATTCCTGCTTTCTCACCATACCCCTTGATACCCCTAGTAGAAAGGACTTCATCTAACTCCTTTTTGAATATATTTAGTGAATTGGCCTCAACAACTTTCTGTGGTAGAGAATTCCACAGGTTCACCACTCTCTGGGTGAAGAAATTCCTCCTCATCTCGGTCCTAAATGGCTTACCCCTTATCCTTAGACTGTGTCCCCTGGTTCTGGACTTCCCCAACATTGGGAACATTCTTCCTGCATCTAACATGTCTAACCCCGTCAGAATTATAAACGTTTCTATGAGGTCCCCTCTCATTTTTCTGAACTCCAGTGAATACAAGCCCAGTTGATCCAGTCTTTCTTGATAGGTCAGTCCCGCCATCCCGGGAATCAGTCTGGTGAACCTTCGCTGCACTCCCTCAATAGCAAGAATGTCCTTCCTCAGGTTAGGCGACCAAAACTGTACACAATACTCCAGGTGTGGCCTCACCAAGACCCTGTACAACGGAAGCAACACCTCCCTGCCCCTGTACTCAAATCCCCTCGCTATGAAGGCCATCATGCCATTTGCTTTCTTAACCGCCTGCTGTACCTGCATGCCAACCTTCAATGACTGATGTACCATGACACCCAGGTCTCTTTGCACCTCCCCTTTTCCTAATCTGTCACCATTCAGATAATAGTCTGTCTCTCTGTTTTTACCATCAAAATGGATAACCTCACATTTACCCACATTATACTTCATCTGCCATGCATTTGCTCACTCACCTAACCTATCCAAGTCGCTCTGCAGCCTCATAGCATCCTCCTCGCAGCTCACACTGCCACCCAACTTTGTGTCATCTGCAAATTTGGAGATACTACATTTAATCTCCTCGTCTAAATCATTAATGTACAGTGTAAACAGCTGGGGCCCCAGTACAGAACCTTGCGGTACCCCACTAGTCACTGCCTGCCATTCTGAAAAGTCCCTATTTACTCCTACTCTTTGCTTCCTGTCTGACAACCAGTTCTCAATCCATGTCAGCACACTACCCCCAATCCCATGTGCTTTCACTTTGCACATTAATCTCTTGTGTGGGACCTTGTCGAAAGCCTTCTGAAAGTCCAAATATACCACATCAACTGGTTCTCCCTTGTCCACTCTACTGGAAACATCCTCAAAAAATTCCAGAAGATTTGTCAAGCATGATTTCCCTTTCACAAATCCATGCTGACTTGGACCTATCATGTCAACTCTTTCCAAATGCACTGCTATGACATCCTTAATAATTGATTCCATCATTTTACCCACTACCGATGTCAGGCTGACCGGTCTATAATTCCCTGTTATCTCTCTCCCTCCTTTTTTAAAAAGTGGGGTTACATTGGCTACCCTCCACTCCATAGGAACTGATCCAGAGTCAATGGAATGTTGAAAAATGACTGTCAATGCATCCACTATTTCCAAGGCCACCTCCTTAAGTACTCTGGGATGCAGTCCATCAGGCCCTGGGGATTTATCGGCCTTCAATCCCATCAATTTCCCCAACACAATTTCCCGACTAATAAGGATTTCCCTCAGTTCCTCCTCCTTACTAGACCCTCCGACCCCTTTTATATCCGGAAGGTTGTTTGTGTCCTCCTTATTGAATACCGAACCAAAGTACTTGTTCAATTGGTCCGCCATTTCTTTGTTCCCCGTTATGACTTCCCCTGATTCTGACTGCAGGGGACCTACGTTTGTCTTTACTGACCTTTTTCTCTTTACATATCTATAGAAACTTTTGCAATCCGTCTTAATGTTCCCTGCAAGCTTCTTCTCATACTCCATTTTCCCTGCCCTAATCAAACCCTTTGTCCTCCTCTGCTGAGTTCTAAATCTCTCCCAGTCCCCGGGTTCGCTGCTATTTCTGGCCAATTTGTATGCCACTTCCGTGGCTTTAATACTATCCCTTATTTCCCTTGATAGCCACGGTTGAGCCACCTTCCCTTTTTTATTTTTATACCAGACAGGAATGTACAATTGTTGTAGTTCATCCATGCGGTCTCTAAATATCTGCCATTGCCCATTCACAGTCAACCCCTTAAGTATCATTCGCCAATCTATCCTAGCCAATTCACGCCTCATACCTTAAAAGTTACCATTCTTTAAGTTCTGGACCATGGTCTCTGAATTAACTGTTTCATTCTCCATCCTAATGCAGAATTCCACCATATTATGGTCACTCTTCCCCAAGGGGCCTCGCACAACGAGATTGCTAATTAATCCTCTCTCATTACACAACACCCAGTCTAAGATGGCCTCCCCCCTAGTTGGTTCCTCGACACATTGGTCTAGAAAACCATCCCTTATGCACTCCAGGAAATCCTCCTCCACCGTATTGCTTCCAGATTGGTTAACCCAATCTATGTGCATATTAAAGTCACCCATTATAACTGCTGCACCTTTATTGCACGCACCCCTAATTTCATGTTTCATGCTCTCCCCAACATCACTACTACTGTTTGGAGGTCTGTACACAACTCCCACTAACGTTTTTTTGCCCTTTGGTGTTCTGCAGCTCTACCCATATAGATTCCACATCATCCAAGCTAATGTCCTTCCGAACTATTGCCTTAATTTCCTCCTTAACCAGCAATGCTACCCCAGCTCCTTTTCCTTTTATTCTATCTTTCCTTGAATGTTGAATACCCCTGGATGTTGAGTTCCCAGCCCTGATCATCCTGGAGCCACGTCTCCGTAATCCCAATCACATCATATTTGTTAACATCTATTTGCACAGTTAATTCATCCACCTTATTGTGGATACTCCTTACATTAAGACACAAAGCCTTCAGGCTTGTTTTTTTAACACCCTTTGTCCTTTTAGAATTTTGCTGTACAGTGGCCCTTTTTGTTCTTTGCCTTGGGTTTCTCTGCCCTCCACTTTTCCTCATCTCCTTTCTGTCTTTTGCTTTTGCCTCCTTTTTGTTTCCCTCTGTCTCTCTGCATTGGTTCCCATCCCCCTGCCATATTAGTTTAACTCCTCCCCAACAGCACTAGCAAACACTCCCCCTAGAACATTGGTTCCGGTCCTGCCCAGGTGCAGACCGTCCGGTTTGTACTGGTCCCACCTCCCCCAGAACCGGTTCCAATGCCCCAGGAATTTGAATCCCTCCCTGCTGCACCACTGCTCAAGCCACGTATTCATCTGCGCTATCCTGCGATTCCTACTCTGACTAGCACGTGGCATTGGTAGCAATCCCGAGATTACTACTTTTGAGGTCCTACTATTTAATTTAGCTCCTAGCTCCTTAAATTTCGTTTCGTACGACCTCATCCCTTTTTTTAACCTATGGCGTTGGTACCAATGTGCACCACGACAACTGGCTGTTCTCCCTCCCTTTTTAGAATGTCCTGCACCCGCTCCGAGTCATCCTTGACCCTTGCACCAGCGAGGCAACATACAATCCTGGAGTCTCGGTTGCATGTGAGAGTGGAGCCTGCAGATGCAACGGGCTGAATGTTAGCAGGGGAACACCATGTCCAAATTGTGAGAGGCAGGGAGGCACGCAGGAGAATGCGGCGCCATCAGCAACGGGTCCAGAGGCAGCGGGCAAGGGAGGCAGCAGCCATGGCTGCCCAACATGGAGAAGTGCCTGGAGATGGCCACAGTCCTCAAGGCAGAGAGGTTGGCAAAGCAGGAGCTGGCGTCAGGAGGAGGGTCAGGTACGCTGACTCCCCCGGACCAGATAGTGGACGAGGAGCCAGATGCTTGCCAGCTTCAGCCTGCAGAGGCCGTGGCCATCCTCTCCAAAGCAGCACCAATGCGCTCGTTCCCTTGTGTCTGTGCTGTAATGGCAGCTGTTTAATCACTTCAGACATTGCAGCATCATAGCTGGATCCGCACGGTCTCTCTGGGTGTTAAGTCCTGACTCTAATGTACTGACTTACACGAGACACATGCTGAATTCAAGGTCACTCAGGACCTGCACCTTTAATTCCAGCTCTCCAGTGCTGTACTTACCTGAGACCTCCCTTTATATACCACAGTGGGACAGGTATGGAGTGTCTCCTGCAAGTGCACCTCTGGTGGTAAGGTATGCTTATTGTTACAGGTCATATCCAGTTACAGTCATGTATAGCATGGTAAGATACAGTTATAAACAGTAATGTGAGATACATGACATCACCGTCTCCCAAGGTGTTATTGCCTTTATAGATTCAGTCTCTCAGGTGGTCTGCGTTCTCGCGTGGAGCGTCGTAGTTGTGGTTCAGTTTTTTGCCTTGGTGCCTGTTTTTCGTTCGGTGTGATTGCTGGTATCTTGCCTGGGTTGTCTGTTGAGACTGCCCTTGTTCCACCTGTCTGTCCATCAGGTGTGGTGTGAGTTCCACATTGTAGTCTGCCTCTGGTTCTTTAGTGTTATCAGTGAATCTACTTTTTACTTGGTCCACATGCCTCCGGCAGGTTTGGCCATTGTCCATTTGTACAACCAGTAGCCTGTTTCCCTCTTTGTCTATTACTGTCCCTGCAAGCCATTTGGGACCCCGGCCATAGTTTAGCATAAACACTTTGTTCCCTATCTCATTCCACTTCCCCCTCAAATTTCGGTCATGGTACTCAGTAAGCTTTTGACGCTTAGCCTCAACAATTTCATGCATGTCTGGGAGGATTAACGAGAGCCTGGTCTTTAAGGTTCGTTTCATCAATAGTTGCGTGGGTGGAACCCCAGTCAACGAATGTGGACGAGATCTGTTTGTCAGCAGCAGCCGCGACAGACGGCTCTGCAGCGTGGGACCTTGGATTCTGAGCATGCCTTGTTTAATGATCTGCACTGCTCGCTCTGCCTGGCCATTGGAGGCCGGCTTGAAAGGTGCCGTCTTAACATGATTTATACCATGGTCAACTATAAAATCGTGAAATTCTGCGCTGGTGAAGCACGGACCATTATCACTGACCAATATGTCAGGAATGCCGTGCGTTGCAAACATGGTTCTAAGGCTCTCCACAGTGGTGGAGGTGGTGCTCGAGTTTAAAATGCTGCACTTGATCCATTTTGAAAATGCAGCAACGACTACGAGGAACATTTTGCCCATGAATGGGCCTGCATCGTCTACATGCACCCGCGACCACGGTTTGGTGGGCCAGGGCCAGGGGCTTAGGGGGGGCTTCCCTGGGAGCATTACTGAGTTGGGCACAAATGTGGAACCGACAGACGCAGAGCTCCAAGTCCGCGTCAATGGCAGACCACCAGACATGAGATCTGGCTATGGCCTTCATAAGGACGATCCCCGGGTGCTCACGATGGAGCTCCCGGACAAATGCCTCCCTGCCTCATGAGGGCAAAACTACTCGGCTGCGCCACATCAGGCAGTCTGCCTGCAGCGAGAGTTCATGCATGCGCCTATGGAAGGGTTTGTCCTCCTCGGGGCAGGCATCGCAAGCCTCTGCCCAGTCACTGGTTAAAACGCATCTTTTAACTTGAGATAGCGTGGGGTCGCTGGTCGTCCAGGCTCTGATTTGGTGAGCCATCATGGGCGAACCTGTGGATTCAAAGGCATTGATTGCCATGACCATCTCACAGTCCTGTTCGTCAGACCCTTCTGTGGTCGCCAGGGATAGCCTGCTAAGCGTGTCGGCACAGTTGTCTGTGCCTGGTCTGTGCCTTATCGTGTAGTCGTAAGCCGCCAGCTGAATGCGCGCCGAGGCGTTGGCGTTGATTGCCTTGCACTCGGATAGTCGGGACGTGAGGGGTTTGTGGTCAGTTTCTAACGCAAACTTGGCCCCGAAAAGGTATTGGTGCATCTTTTTGACATCGTACATGCGCCTCCTTCTCAACCATACCGTATCCGCGCTGCACCCACGAAAGTGACCTGGAGGCATAAGCAACGGGCTGCAAGTTACCCGCATCATTGACATGCTGTAAAATGCACCCGACCCCGTACGCTGACGCATCACATGTAAGGAGTAACTTTTTACCTGGGTCAAAAAAGGCTAAACACTCTTAGAACATAGAAGGTTGTGTGCCTTATTGAAGGCGCGTTCTTGGGCATCCCCCCAAAACCAATCGCACCCCTTTCTGAGTAGCACATGGAGAGGCTCCAGCAGCGTGCTCAAGTTCTGCATAAAGTTCCGAAAGTAATTGAGTAGCCCGAGAAAGGCGTGCATTTCCGAGATATTCCGGGGCCTGGGTGCCAGGCGAATCGCTTCGGTTTTGGATTCTATTGGGCGGATTCCATCAGCGGCAATCCTTCTGCCCAAAATTTCAATCTCAGGCGCGAGAAACAGACACTTGGATTTCTTAACTCTTAGGCCGACCTGATCCAATCAACTTCGTACTTCCTCAAGATTGCGGAGATGAGAATCGGTGTCCCTGCCTGTGATGAGTATGTCATCTTGAAACAGAACTGTCCCCGGGATGGACTTGAGCAGACTTTCAATGTTGCGCTGGAATATAGCAGCTGCCGACCTGATGCCAAATGGGCATCGATTGTACACAAAAAGGACTCGATGTGTGTTGATGGTGGTGAGTAGCTTAGACTCTTCGGTCAGTTCTTGCGTCATATACGCAGATGTGAGGTCAAGTTTCGAGAAAAGTTTTCCACCAGCCAATGTGGCAAATAGGTCCTCCGCTCTGGGCAGCGGGTATTGGTCCTGTAGGGAGACTCTATTTATGGTAGACTTGTAATCCCACAGATTCGCACGGATCCATCAGGCTTCATGACGGGGACGATGGGGCTTGCCCAGTTGCTGAATTCCACGGGAGAAATTATGCCATCCCGCAGAAGCCGGTCCAGTTCGTTTTCAATCTTTTCCCTCACCACATAAGGCACAGCTCTAGCCTTGTGATGGACCGATCTGACATTCTGTGTGATGCAGATTCTAACTTTAGCCCCTTTGAAGATGCCCACACCTGGCTGAAAGAGATGTTCAAAATGGCTTGTTGAGCAGGAGGTCCGTTCCTCTGACGACATGGCGTGAACATCATCCCATTTCCAATTAAGTTCTGCTAGCCAGCTTCTCCCCAACAGTGCTGGGAGATCCCCGGAGACAATCCACAGGGAAAGTCGGTGCACCATCCCTTTGTGTGTGACTGAGAGCATGGCGCTGCCAAGGACTGGGATGATTTCTTTAGTATAGGTCCTTAGTTTGGTGTCAATCTTTGTGAGTTTTGGTCTGTTGCTTTTGTGCGGCCACAGCTGTTCAAATTGTTGGACGTTCATGAGAGATTGACTGGCCCCCTTGTCCAGTTCCATGTTGACAGGTATCCTGTTGAGTAGAACCCTCAGCATAATTGGAGGCATCTTGGTGTAAGAACAATGGACATTGATCGTGTTAACCTGCTGTACCTCGGCGTCCCGTGTACTGTTCCAACAGTCTTCTGGTCCGCTTTCCGACTCTTCCGATTCGTATACCAGCATGAGCTGCTGTTTTTCTGCACATGCGCACCAGATGCACTGTGTAGTTGCAGTTTCTGCAAACGGCATGCTGAAATCAACACATCCTGGTTGAGTGCCTTCCCCCACATATCGAACACAGACCTTTTCCATTGTTTCCGAAGGATGAGCTGCGTCTGGCTGAGCTCCCTTGAGCTTCTCTCAATCTGTTGTTGATTGCTCACATTGTGGGTTGATGAGGTGTGATCGGCCGTTCATGTGGCCCTTGATTTTGATGGCTTCTGGCGCCACTGTCTGCTGTTGAAGGCCTGCTCTCCTACCTTTGTCTGTGTGTGGGGTTAGCGGTTTGTTTCACAATGTGAACCCCTTGTTCTGATGCCTCGTTGGTTGTCGTACCCAAAGTATAGATCAGCCTCGTTTCTTCTTTGCCTGCCAAGAACGTCTGTGCGACCAGTGCTGCTGCCTCTAGATTCAAGTTCTTAGTCTCTATAAGCTTTCAGAATATGCCTGCATGGCCTATTCCTTCGATAAAAAGTCTCTCAGTACTTTTCTCCTTAGTTCATCGGGGAACTCACATGAACTAGCCAGCCTCCGAAGTTCCGCCACGAAGTCGGGTATGCTTTGGCCCACACAGCGTCTGTAGTTGTAGAACCTGGCCATGTGTAGGCTGCTCGCTGGCTTCAGGCGGTCTCTCACCAGTGTGCTCAACTCCTCAAACGACTTGCTTGCTGGTTTCTCGGGTGCCAGCAGGTCTTTCATTAAAGCGTATGTTTTCGAGCCACAGCTAGTCTAGAGATGGGCTCTTCTCTTGTCTGCCTTATCGTCGCCCAACCAATCTTTGGTTACAAAGCTTTGCTGGAGCCTTTCTGCAAAGTCATCCCAATTGTCTCCAGCATTGTATTTCTCATCTGAGCCGTTGGTAGCCATTCAGTGGATTCTGTGATCCCGTAACTCGTCACCAGTGTTAAGTCCTGACTCTAATGTACTGACTTACACGAGACACATGCTGAAGTCAAGATCACTCAGGACCTGCACCTTTAATTCCAGCTCTCCAGTGCTGCACTTGCCTGAGACCTCCCTTTATATACCACAGTGGGACAGGTATGGAGTGTCTCCTGCAAGTGCATCCCTGGTGGTAAGGTATACTTATTGTTACAAGTCATACCCAGTTACAGTCATGTATAGCATGGTAAGATACAGTTATATACAGTAATGTGAGATACATGACATCCCACAGTCTTCAAGGCAGAGAGGTTGGCAAAACAGGAGCTGGCGTCAGGAGGAGGGTCAGGTATGCTGACCCCCCCGGACCAGATAGTGGACGAGGAGCCAGATGCTTGCCAGCTTCAGCCTGCAGAGGCCGTGGCCATCCTCTCCAAAGCACCACCAATGCGCTCGTTCCCTTGTGTCTGTGCTGTAATGGCTTCATCACTAAAGACATTGCAGCATCATAGCGGGGTCCGCACGGTCTCTCTGGGAGTTCACCATCGCCTGCACAGTGGCAACGATGGGCTGCATGGAGTGCGCAGAGCTGTCGACAATGCGGGAGGTGGACATCCTCCATGCTCCTGAGCACTTCGGACAGCCTGTCCCGCACCCTTGCCACTGCTCCCAACATCTGGGACTGTATGGCCTCCACCCTTCTTTCATAAGCCCCAACATCGATGTGCTCGTCTGAGTCCTCCTCAGCAGAACTCCGGTGCGGACTCGCCCACCCCCCCCAGAGAGATAACACCCGAGGTTCCCTCTGCCTGTCAGCTTGCGGCAGCCCGCTTGGCCTTGATGCAACACCCAGTGCAGACCCCTCTGCTATAGCGTCGTCCCGGTATCTGAGCTGGCGCATGTGAATGGAAGCAGTAACGTGGTGCTGTCAGCACTGTCCCCCTCGTCCTCTGCCTCATCTGAGTGGTCGCCAACAGATGGAGGAGGCTCCAGGTTGTCAAATGGACTCAGGGCCCCAATGTCCTCTCGCGTGTCGGGATAACCATGGCTTTCAGTCCCCTCAAGTCTGTCATCCAGGCCTCGCCTCCCACTCTCCATCACATCATCTGCCTGGTCTCGGCTGCCACTGCCTTCAAGGCTGTCCTCCTTCATTGCCCTCCCACTCGCACCAGCGCTAGGACTCGCTCATTGGGCCCCACTCGACCTCTCATCTGCAAGCATAAATGGCACAAGGGATGCACTAAGGGGGAGGTAGGGGATTGACGCATGGAGGCTGCAACCAGCACACTTTCAGAAGGAAAGGCACAGTTGGTGCTGGCGCTTTCAGGGCGAGATAGCATTAAAGGAAGGCCTCACTTACCCATGCTGCATGCAGGGAAATCAGCATCGCCAGTACTGGTGGCCACAGGAAAGGTAGCATGTCTGCCCACTAGCACCTCGACCCTCTCCTCCAAAAATGTCAGAATTTGAAGCTGGCTCGCTTTCACCATAGAAACATAGAAAAATAGGTGCAGGAGTAGGCCATTCGGCCCTTCGAGCCTGCACCACCATTCATAGAAACATAGAAACATAGAAACATAGAAAATAGGTGCAGGAGTAGGCCATTCGGCCCTTCTAGCCTGCACCGCCATTCAATGAGTTCATGGCTGAACATTCAACTTCAGTACCCCATTCCTGCTTTCTCGCCATACCCCTTGATCCCCCTAGCAGTAAGGACCTCATCTAACTCCTTTTTGAATATATTTAGTGAATTGGCCTCAACAACTTTCTGTGGTAGAGAATTCCACAGGTTCACCACTCTCTGGGTGAAGAAGTTCCTCCGCATCTCGGTCCTAAATGGCTTACCCCTTATCCTTAGACTGTGACCCCTGGTTCTGGACTTCCCCAACATTGGGAACATTCTTCCTGCATCTAACCTGTCTAACCCCGTCAGAATTTTATATGTTTCTATGAGGTCCCCTCTCATTCTTCTGAACTCCAGTGAATACAAGCCCAGTTGATCCAGTCTTTCTTGATAGGTCAGTCCCGCCATCCCGGGAATCAGTCTGGTGAACCTTCGCTGCACTCCCTCAATAGCAAGAATGTCCTTCCTCAGGTTAGGAGACCAAAACTGTACACAATACTCCAGGTGTGGCCTCACCAATGCCCTGTACAACTGTAGCAACACCTCGCTGCCCCTGTACTCAAATCCCCTTGCTATGAAGGCCAACATCCCATTTGCTTTCTTAACCGCCTGCTGCACCTGCATGCCAACCTTCAATGACTGATGTACCATGACACCCAGGTCTCTTTGCACCTCCCCTTTTCCTAATCTGTCACCATTCAGATAATAGTCTGTCTCTCTGTTTTTACCACCAAAGTGGATAACCTCACATTTATCCACATTATACTTCATCTGCCATGCATTTGCCCACTCACTTAACCTATCCAAGTCGCTCTGCAGCCTCACAGCATCCTCCTCGCAGCTCACACTGCCACCCAACTTAGTGTCATCCGCAAATTTGGAGATACTACATTTAATCCCCTCATCTAAATCATTAATGTACAGTGTAAACAGCTGGGGCCCCAGCACAGAACCTTGCGGTACCCCACTAGTCACTGCCTGCCATTCTGAAAAGTACCCATTTACTCCTACTCTTTGCTTCCTGTCTGACAACCAGTTCTCAATCCATGTCAGTACACTACCCCCAATCCCATGTGCTCTAACTTTGCACATCAATCTCTTGTGTGGGACCTTGTCGAACGCCTTCTGAAAGTCCAAATATACCACATCAACTGGTTCTCCCTTATCCACTCTACTGGAAACATCCTCAAAAAATTCCAGAAGATTTGTCAAGCATGATTTCCCTTTCACAAATCCATGCTGACTTGGACCTATCATGTCACCTCTTTCCAAATGCACTGCTATGACATCCTTAATAATTGATTCCATCATTTTACCCACTACCCAATAAGATCATGGCCGAACATTCACCTCAGTACCCCTTTGCTGCTTTCTCTCCATACCCCTTGATCCCTTTAGCCGTAAGGGCCATAACCAACTCCCTCTTGAATATATCTAACGAACTGGCATCAACAACTCTCTGCTGAAGAGAGTCCTCCTCTGTTCCATGCAGTTGTGCGCAACCTTGGCCTGCAAAACAATGAATGGTTGCTGAGTAGCAGTGCGATGAGGCCTCAGAAATGAGTGCACAAATGTGTGTGTCCCTGACATGCAACTGTAACTGACATGAAAGGCAGCCTCCATTGCAAGAACACACACATATTTATGCACAGGCTTCAAAATTGAAATGCTGCTTCAGTGACTATACAGTGAAGGTGGGAAATAAGAGAAGGATTTAGTAGAGGCCCGCTGATGGAAGGTCAGCAGTTGGTGGACCAGGTACTCACTTTCATCAGACGGATGATGTCGTTCAGCTTTTTTCGGTACTGGGTGACCCTCCAGTCATGAATGGAGGTCCCTGAGACCTCCACAGCTATCTCGCGCCAGGCATTCCCGACTCGATCTCCCTGCATTGGGGTACAGGACTCACCTCCTTCCCTCCACAGCCTGCATCAGTGTCTCCAGTTCTCTGTCCAAAAAATGGGTTGCCCTCCTCGCTGCAGGTCCAGCAGCCATGTGCTCCAGTCAAACGCCTTCCCTCCTCAGGCCCTAGCTACAAACCCTGCCCTTTAGGCTGGCTCAGTATGACCTCATGAACAGAAGGTGAAGTTCCCGTGGAAATGCCGTCCCTACCCACACCAATTCCCGCTGGCCAATACCGCTGGCCGCCATTTTTTTCCAAAAATCCCTGAATTTCGGGCAGATTTCCGACTCCAACATTGTGGCGGTAATGGCAGCCAAAAAGCAGTAGATGTGCCCCCGTTTTCGGCAGACCTGAATTTCGCCCCCCATTGTCTCAAATCATGATTCCATTTATGTATAGCTGGATTAAGAAGAGACCTAAATGTAGGATTTCTCTGGGAAAAATATAATCTGAAATAAACCACTTCCAATGAGAAACGTGACCTCCAGTGTCACCTTGCAGGAGATTTTCAAGGTGGTGCTGCTAGAACAGATAATTGGATATGCTTGAGCCAAAAAGAAGGACTCCCAGGGGTAACTGACCTTCAAAGTAGGGTAAAAGAACACAAAGACGTGCATCAGCACAATCACTAAAGTTTCACTCCAAAAATCTAATTCAAGTAGAATATGTCCTCAATGCCCAGTTTCTAAATAAATAGATTTTTCCCCTCAGAACAAGAGAAAGCATTATAACTAATGCCCCAGTCATAAAGGTGAAGAAATCTCAATTGATAACCTCAATAGATATATTATAACCCACAAAGACCATAAAGATTAAAGAATAACAGATATTTTTGGCAAACTTTGCCAAATTCATAATCCAGATGCAATGTTTGAATCATAATTCCAGCCTACTGTCTATGACTAATTTTTCAGATCCATAGATGCTGCCAATTGATAGAGAACTATAAAGGGCTCATTAGTGAAACACTGGAAAGGGTTATATGGATATTCTACAGAATTCTACAAAGAATTCCTTCCAGCGATTGACCTGGCAATGATAGAGGTCATGAATTAAATGTTCGTTGACAAGAACTTAACTAACTACTTTTTCAAATCTTTGATAAAGGAGGAACTTGCTTTTACATAGTGCCTTTCATGATCTCAAGATGCCCAAAAGATCTTTACAGCCTTTTGGAGTGGATTTTCGGACATAGCAAAGCAGGATGGGGTAAGCCACCACTAAATTAACTTTATACCAAGAAGTCTATCTGCTGTCCCTGATATGAACTCTGCAGCAACAAGTGACTCCTGGCCAGGTGCAGGCCACTGTTTCATAGAAAGCTTTGCAACAGAAGAACTAACCACAAAAGAAGATATAGAGGAAGGGCCCCCAAACTTGTGCCATGCTATCAGGTTTCACTAGGACTAAAAAGTTGTATGTAAATGAATTGCGTTGCCGTATGGATTGATTGGTTGTATGTAAATGAATTTAAATGATTGTATTCCGCCCCCTGTAAACTGCTTATAACCCCGCGGCACATGGCACTCGGGGAGAAGGTGCTCGCAGATCGCGGGATCTCAACTCTTCTCCCAGAGCTCTGTTACCAATACAGTTGTCTCTCTTACTTTACTAGAGTCTATGTGAATTTATTTTCATTAACAAATCGGCGTAGTCGGCAGGATACCGCGGAGTTGGATAGTCGTATGACCCAGTAGAACGGGACAGTAGTCAATTTCTGACCACCCAGAAATTATACTGGGGGAAGCGGCTGGCCGGCGAAGTGGTATCAAACAAATAAAATAGATTAAGTGAGGAAAGAGACATAACTTGATAGTATGTGATAAGAGTTAAGAAATTCAGACTGTAGTGGCGTACAACGCAGACTGAAGGTAAAGTAATTAGTGATGCGGGGGTTGATTATTTTAGTCCAATGTTCATAGAAGGTGACATAGAAATCGGTGCAGAAGGGAGCTGATCACTCCAACCAAGAGCCGGACTCCGGTGGTAAGGAAACATGTTAATCTTCACGAGCAAGACAAGAGGTCTCTGCGAGGTGTATCATGCCCGTGAGTATTTAAGTTCGGAAATTCCATAAACTAGAGGGGAATACAGGAACATAGAGTAAACATCTTCAATGACAGGTAAGCAAATGGACGTAAAATGTGGACCGCCTGGGTCCCTAATTAACTCTTACATGACCGATCGACAAGTCTTAATAAAAAAAATGCAGAAATGCGGCTGGGATGTATCCCAGACATTAGAACAACAATAAAATTGGATGGCAAAACAAAAGAAAGATAAAACCAAAAAGGCCGGAATATTACTAGTACATCAGTTAGCAGGACTAATTGAGCAAGTAAAGAACGTTAGAGAGAAAAGGGAAGAGAAAAGTAAACAATTAAGTCAGGCACAAGGAAAATGTAGGGAATGGGAAAAGAAATGCCTGGCGTTCGAACAACAGATTCAGAACCATTCCCCAATGGGGGGGAGAAACAGCCTCACTGTCCCCTTACGAAGATTACCAAGGTGAGGCAACAGCCCCGGGTCAGGAAGGTCTAGAAACCTTCCCGGCGGCGCCAGTCACCAGGGGAGGAACTGCAGTGAATCCCACTGCAACCTATAAACCATTTACCCCCGGCGAGAGACAGCAGATACTGGCATCCCTGGGTAAATTACAACCCCGGTGTGCGAATACCAAATTCTGGGCAGAGCTGGATACAGTTTGGGTGGGCCACCAACTATACCTCAGAGATATCCACCAACTAGTCCGAGCGGCTTGCCCGGCAGATCGGTGGAGAGTAGTGGCCGGAGGAGCCGCGGTAGCAGCCCATGCCGACTTTTCAGGGGGACGTTGGACACCCGCGGTATCTTTAACCACCGAAGTAAATGGTCAACAGGCGGCCTTTGGCCCTTTTAAAACCGAGATCCAACGAGTTTTAGGTAATGCCCAGACTAATTGGAGTAAAATTACTACAAGCAAACAACAAAAGGGGGAAGGAGCCTCAGAGTATGGGGAACGATTATTCCAGATATATCAAAAATGTTCTGGACAGGGAAACCCGGGCTGCGGCAACCGAGCATTTATCCAGGCATTTAAGGACTGACTATCCGCTGCACACCAGACCATTATAAAAATGGGAGTAATTGTAACCCAGGATTATGATGAACTGGTCGAGTGGGCTAGTGGCGTCCAGGGAGGGGGTGATGAAAAATCCCAAACAAAGATAAAACAAGAAAGGGTTTTTGCAGCAGGGACGGGGGGAGGACAGTAAAAGAGGACATGCCATAACGGCGGGAAGGTGGGTCACTTTGCCAAAGAATGTAAGGGGAAACGCATGGAAAAACAATGCACATATTGAGGCAAAAAGGGACAATTAGACGCGACCTGCTATAGTAAAAATGGCTATCCTAATAAGGCAAGGACCCTGTCAGAACAGGAATACCAGCAGTGGCAGGAGTACAAAGCCACCCTGTGATGCCCGGCGGCCCCTGTACAAAGTAAAAAGGAGGGAAGGATATATGTGTCTGCATTAGTAGTGGGCCGACAGTGTGAGATGCTAGTGGACACTGGAGCCTCAATATCCATTACCAATCTACCCTTTCCCGTAACCAACAAAAAGGCTTTAATAAACGGAATAGATGGACGGCCAACACTGGCCTACCTGAGCACCACCCAAGTGATGGAAATTGATAATTTATGTGTACCCATGAGATTTTACGTATGCAAGAATCGTGAGGGAACAATATTGGGGTATGACGTAATGAAGGAATTCCAGGCCCTGATTGATTGTGGCGAGGCCAAAGGCAGATGGCAGTAAGGGAGATTTGGGACAGATAGCTCACCATATGGAAAGTTTAGGTGTCGCAACAGCCACAAAAACCAACTGGCATACCAAGACTGGAGGATATGGTGGCATTTGTGCCTTTGTGCCCGGGGTTTGGGCACAGACAAAATTGGATACCGGAAAGGCGGACATGAACCTGGACCATCTCATATACCACACCGGCAATACCCTATAAGACCCGAAGCCAGAACAGCAGTTGTAGAAATAGTAAAGGGACTAGTGGAAAAAGGTATCTTAAGAGAAACTGTTAGCACCACTAACTCCCCAACATGGCCAGTAGGGAAGCCAGATGGGAGTTATAGATGAACCATTGACTACACTGCCCTTAATAAGGTCACCCCCAAACGATACCGATAGTGGCCAGTCCCTCCACAATCCTTAATGGATTATCCCCTGAACATAAAATCTTTACAGTCCTGGACATAGCCAATGGCTTCTGGGCACTTGCCCTTGACCCAGAATCACAAGAGAAATTCGCCTTCACGGTGGAGGATAAACAATATACTTGGACCCGATTACTACAAGGGTTCCATAATAGTCCTGCCATATTCCACCGAATCATGAGCGACGTACTAAAACAAATAGAAGTACCGGCAGGAAATAGTATTTTACAATATATCGACGACATATTAATAGCTTTAGAAATCAAGGAGGGACATCAGGCAACCCTATACCTGGTGTTACGAGCTTTGGCGACGGCAGGCCTTAAGGTCAACCCCAAGAAAGCCCAGGTAGGGAAAACCCAAGTCCTGTACCAAGGGTACTGCTTTTCAAAGGGGTTGAAAGAAATGCCCTCGGATCGGAAAACGGCTGTCAAGGACATGCCTAGACCAGTAACAGTAAGGGGGGGTGAGGAAGGTACTGGGCCTCTTTAATTACAGCCGGAACTTTATTCCTGAGTTTGCAAAGATATCCGAGCCTATACAAAGACTAGTAAAGAGAGGAAAACCGGCCCTAGACCTTATAGAGTGGGGCCCTGAACAAGAACACGCGTATAGTAAACTCAAGTCAGAACTAGACTCCACATCTGGATTGGGACAGCCCGACATGGGTAAAGATTTCCACATCCACTGAAGATGGGTTCTATACGGCCGTGGTCACCCAAGATCACAGGGATATAAGGAGACCTATAGCCTATTACTCCACCGCCGAAGGTCCAGTGGTGACCGGATTATCCATATGTATAGCTGCACTAGATTGCGCAGCATGGGCAGTAAAAATAAGCGAGCCCATGATAATGACCGGAAATATAATTCGCCACACCAAACACACATTGGTAGAAATGTTAAACACAGGAAAACTGAGAACCGTTTCTAATATGAGACGGGCAAAGTGGGAAGCAGTCCTCTTGCCACCCAACAAAGCAGTAACTATAATTAGAGATGTAGAGGAAAACCCCACGGAGGGCATAGTGCAAGAGGGAGAGCCCCATGATTGCGGGGACATGGATATTTACATGGAAGAGGATAGAATAAAAGACACGCCCCTTCAAACCGCAGAACAAACCTTGTTTGTGGATGGCTCGTGAAAATATGTAGAGGGACTACCTCGTACCGAATGGGCTGTAGTTAACCAGGATCGAGAGACAATCGAATCAGGGCGAATTAATGGGGGGTCGTCAGCTCAGGGGGCAGAATTGGTAGCCCTCACCTGGGCACTGGAACTATCTGAGGGTAAGATCATTAATATCTATACGGACAGTAGATATGCATTCGGGGTAGTACACGATTATATGACAGCATGGGGGAGGAGGGGTTTTATCACAACCAGCGGACATCCCTTAAAACACCAGCTGAGAATAGAAGCTCTCTTAGCAGCCAGTAATAAACCAAAACAGGTAGCAGTCATTAAAATTAAAGCCCACCAAAGGGAACCGGACCGAACCAGTCCAGATTGGCTGAGTCACCAGGGAAATCAAGCTGTGGACTTAGCTGCACAAGAGGCATTAGAACAAGAGGAGTGTGAGGAAGCCTCAGTCAGTGCCGCTGGGGCCCGAGACGAACAGATAAGTATCGAGAAACTACACCAGGACACTTCTGAGGAAGAAAGGGGTATGTGGACAAAGCAGGACGCAACGCAAGGAAAGAATAACGTTTGGAGACGAAACGACAAGGTAATGGCGCCTGAATGCATACAGAATACCATATTGGAGTTGCACCATGGCCTGTCCCATTCGGGACGAGAGGCCATGACCGGGAGTCTTGGAAGAGATTGGTGGTGGAAGGGGATGGGGAGAGATATTGCCAAACATTGTCATCGATGCATTACGTGCGCACAAAATAATCCAGGCAGGCCCATTAAAATTAAAATGGGACACCAACCCCGTCCACGGGGGCCATGGGAACATTTACAAATTGATTTCACAGATCCTTTGCCCCCATCCCATGGAAAAAGATATTGCCTGGTGATTATAGATCAATTTACCCGGTGGGTGGAAGCTTTCCCCACACGTGATTGCACTGCCTCAACAGTGGCAAGGATATTGACCGAGCAGGTGATTCCCCAATGGGGAGTGCCTCTTCAGATAGATTCCGACCAAGGCACTCATTTCACCGGGAAGATTGTAAAAACAATATGCCAGCTACTGGGCATAAAACAAAAATTCCACATCCCCTACCACTGGCAGAGTTCTGGAATGGTAGAACGCATGAACCGTACCCTTAAGAATGCCCTGGCCAAGGCCATGAAAACGTCAGGAAGAACGTGGACAGAAGTATTACCTATTATATTAATGAAGTTAAGAGCCACGGTAAACCGGACAACCGGATTAACCCCTTATGAACTAATGACAGGAAGGGCGATGCAATTACCAGAAAGCATCATAACAGGTGGGGCCGACATAGACCCATTAAATAACAAAATTAAACGGTATGTTTTGGAACTAAACACTCAACTCAAAGAGATGCGTAAATAGTAAGAGACAATCAGGAAGAGAGAGACGCTCAAAGAGCTTGAAAGGCTCCCTGACGTCCCGAGGGCGGGACGTCGTGTCATGGTAAAAACATTACCTGAAAAACCAGGGTTTGCACCAAAATGAAATGGCCCATACGAGGTCATAATCAGTGGAGACACCTGTGCCTGTCTGGGCAAAAGAGGGAAGAGTGTATGGAAACATTGGACCCAGTTGAAATTGTACAAAGAAACTAATGAGTAAACATAAGACATGTGATTCACGATAATGTAACCAGGATACTTGTTTATGCACCCCGAACAGGTGACGACTGCAAGCAAGTCCAAATTACGGCTACTGCTAATGTGTAAAAATTGTATTGTTTGAGCGTAACAAACATGTCTAAGATAGCGTATATAATCGCGTTACTCGATGTTGTCATAGTTGTAAAGCTAATAGGATTAGAAGATAACTTGTTTTTCGAGACCCATATACGTTTACACGGCAATCGAACCGTGTGTTAGCCACTAGTCCAATCAGTAGAGGCCCTGTTCGTGGCCATCCCTGGGTGGACCCCCTGTGACTTATATACGGTGGATACCTCGGACGCACCTTGTGAGGTACAAACGGGCGAATATAGAAGGGATATACAGGGAAGATGCGTGGAATTAATAAATACCATACATCCTGTGTGCAGGGGGTCCCGGGGAAAGGATGAAATGGTATGCTCAGAAAATGCAAGCTACCCGCTTTGCTTCTCGGGGCAGGAATGGGGATGTGCATATGCCCTGGTCCCCAAGAATGCCACCTGTATGCAGACACAGTGTGCCCGTCAGCACTGTCGAGTGCATAGAGGCCAGTTTACTTGCACCTGTAACGAGCAAAGATGCCTGAACGTGACCACAGGGAGGCAAGTTATCTGTGGTCAGGGCAACGGAACTCATGTCAGCTCAGAAACATGAGCATACCCGTTTGATGCTTACCAATTGGTAGGATCGGGCTCAAATTCAAGGGAACTGAGCAATTGGTGGTATAAGCAGTTCACGAGTGTTAGCAACACCGACGTAAAGTGTTATAGAGCTAAGGAGGGATTCGTGTCCCTCCTCAACGGCACCTTCAAGACCGCAACACCGACCCTCCCGGTCCTCTTTGAAGTAGGAACTATAGGACCACTCACTGTTCCATGCCCCCAAAGGGGGCATACCCGGAGAAGGATAGTAACATGGGCCATCAGCAAGGAGTTCTGTGCCGATTGGGAGGGTCCTAACACGCTGGGATCATCACTCGGCTACGGGTTCCTCGGGGCCCTGTCTGTGGGGGGATCATCTGGGGTAATTAGTGCCAAAAATAGGAACTATCTTATTTGTGGATTAACCATTCTGGGAAACAGCACATCTAAGGGATTGGATGCCATCAACCGGGAGCTGTCTGAATTAAGATTGTATACGCAGCAGACCCATTATGCCATAGATTATCAGTTAGCCCAACAGGGGGGAGTATGCACAATAATAGGAGACAAATGTATAACGCATGTTACGGATGAATCATACAATATCACCCAAGCCATTGATGCCACAAGAAAGCAGCTTGACGAGTTCAGACAAGGCCCAAAAAGGGGGAATAGCTGGCTTGACTGGCTATTAGGGGGATCCTATTTAACGCATGGAGTAGTTATTCTTGTTGTAATAATAATTACTTGATGCTTGATTATCGGATGTTTTAATATCTGCTGTAAAGTCATGATGGCCGAATAGTGCCGGTTGCCAGCGTGATCACCGGAAAAGAACATCTGATGGGAACACCTGGAGACACCGAGGAAGACGGAGCGGACGACGCAGGCACAGACCACTACCTATGAGGGGTAGGCTAGAGCTACAGGCAAGGCAGGGAAGTAACTTGCCTCGAAGGTAGGCACTGAGCAATCTTCATTGTGGTCATCTGGATTTCGTGAACATCCTCTAGGACCAACAGGGGAACTGTTGGAGTGGATTTTTGGACATAGCAAAGCAGGATGGGGTAAGCCACCACTAAATGAACTTTGTACCAAGAAGCCTATCTGCTGTCCCTGATATGAACTCTGCAGCAACAAGTGACTCCTGGCCAGGTGCAGGCCACTGTTTCATAGAAAGCTTTGCAACAGAAGAACTAACCACAAAAGAAGATATAGAGGAAGGGCCCCCAAACTCGTGCCATGCTATCAGGTTTCACTAGGACTAAAAAGTTGTATGTAAATTAATTGGATTGCCATATAGATTGATTGGTTGTATGTAAATGAATTGCGTTGCCATATGGATTGATTGGTTGTATGTAAATTAATTTAATTGATTGTATTCCACCCCCTGTAAACTGCTTATAACCCTGCGGCACAAGGCACTCAGTGAGAAGGTGCTCGCAGATCGCGGTATCTCAACTCTTCTCCCAGAGCTCTTTAGCAATAAAGTTGTCTCTCTTACTTTACGAGAGTCTATGTGAATTTATTTTCATTAACACAGCCAATGAAATACTTCTGAAGTGTAGTCACTGTTGTAATATAAGAAAAGCAGAAGCCAATTTTGTACACAACAAGGTCCCACAAACAACAGATAGATAAATGACCAGGTAATCTGTTTTTAGAGATGTTGGTTGATGTATAACAATTGGCCAGGGAAAACTGCCCTACTCTTCTTCGAATGGTGCCATTGGATCAGTTAAAGTTGCAAGGGCAGACACGGCTTCAGTTCAAATTTATATTCAATTTGATGTCAGTTATAACCAAAATAGGGCCTTGCACAAGTGATGACGTCATATTTTCTTTTAAAAATAGGCCGGGCGATACAGCTCATTGCTGTATGTCGAAAGTTGCGCCGGCGATAAATGAGCAATAATCGGCCGCTAATTTCCATTTAGCATCAAATATGGGCAATAACCTGAATCTCAGTGCTTATATGGGCACTAAATGGCTGCTAAGTGGGTGATTATGTGCCAAAAGTTTAGTCCATTTTGTTACTTTGGCCAAACTACATGATCAAGAAAAAAAATAATTTCACATGTCAAGATTAACAGAATTTAATGAGAAAATAAGAACATAAGAATTAGGAGCAGCAATAGACCATATGGCCTGTCAAGCCTGCCCTGCCATTCAATAAGATCATGGCTGATCTTCGACCTCAACTCCACTTTCCCGCCCTATCTCCATATCCCTTAATTTCCCTACAGTCCAAAAATCAATCTATCTCAGCCTTGATATAATCAACGACTTGGCATCCACAGTCCTCTGGGGAAGAGAATTCTAAAGATTCACAATCCTCTGAGGGAAGAAATTCATAAAAACATAAGAACATAAGAAATATGAGCAGGTGTCGGCCATACGGCACCTCGAGCCAGCTCCGCCATTTAATACGATCATGAACTCAGGTCCACTTCCCTGGCCACTCCTCATAACCCCTTATTCCCTTATCTTCCTTATCTCAGTCTTAAATGGCCTACCCCTTATCCTGAGACTATGCCCCCTCAGAAACTTATATGTTTCAATGAGATCACCTCTCATTCTTAACTCCAGAGAGTATGGGCTCAATCAACTCAATCTTTCATAATAGGACAACCCTCTCATCCCAGGTAGCAATCTAGTGAGCCTTTGTTAATTAAAAATAGGGGTCCAAAAGTTCACAAGCCTTCATCCTGGCAAACAGAATATGTACTCAGTGCTCAGTTATTCAGACAGTAAGTGGGGTTAACAGGAGGAAAATCAAGTGTGGACCTTGCCCACCCCGATCATTTGCAGCAGTAGACTTAGTAGGTCACTTCAATTTTTCAGAAAACGTTTTTTGTCCTTTTCATAACCTAACCCATCAGGCAGGTAGATTCAAATGGATAAGAAATCTTGTAGGGCCCATAATCTCCATATGCACATTCCTGATATGGCAGGTGAAGCTCAATGCTTGGAGTGCAAATCAGTAAAATCTTTTTCTTTAATTTCATTCATGGGATGTGGGCATCGCTGGCAAGGCCAACATTTATTGCCTCAATATTTATTGCCTATCCTTAATTTCCCTTGAGAAGATGATGGGGAGCCACCTTCTTGAACCGCTTCAGTCCATGTGGTGAAGATATTCCTACAGTGCTGTTAGGTAGGGAGTTCCAGGATTTTGATCCAGCGACGATGAAGGAATGGCAATATATTTTATAAGCCAGGATGGCTTGTGACTAGAAGGAGAACATTGAGGTGATGATGTTCCCATGCACCTGCTGCCCTTGTCCTTCTAGGTGGTAGAGGTCGAGAGCTCTTTCCACTGTTTGTACTTGGCCACCTCTTGCTCTCGGCGAAGAAATTCGAGGTGTTCGGCGCCTTCCCAGATGCTTTTCCTCCACTTTGAGTGGTCTTGGGCCAGGGATTCCCAGGTGTTGGTGGGAATGTTTCACTTTTTCAAGGAGGCTTTGAGGGAGTCCTTGAAGCATTTCCTCTGCCCACCTAGGGCTCGCTTGCCATGTTGGCGCTCCGAGTAGAGCATTGGTTTTAGGAGTCTCGTATCGGGCTTGCGGACGGTGTGGCCTGTCAATCGGAGCTGATTGAGCTTCAATGCTGGGGATCTTGGCCTAAGCGAGAACACTGACGTTGGTGCGCCTATCCTGCCAATGGATTTGCAGGATCTTGTGGAGGCAGCATTGCTGTTATTTCTCCATTGCTTTGAGATGCCTGCTGTATATAGTCCATGTCCCTGAAACATATAGGAAGTCAGGGACTACTGCTCTGTGGACCATGAGCTTTGTGCCGGGTTTGTCGTCCTGGTCTTCAAACACTCTCTTTCTCAGGCGACCGAAGGCTGCACTGGCACACTGAAGGCGATGTTGGACTTTGTCATCAATGTCTGCTCTTGTTGACAACAGGCTCCCGAGGTATGGGAAATGGTCCATGTTGTCCAGCGCCTCGTGTGGCATGGACAAGTTGGTAGAGGACCTTTGTCTTTAGGCCCATGCTCTCGTATGCTTTAGTGAAGGTGTTGACGATGGTTTGGAGTTCAGTCTCCGAGTGCACACAGACACAAGCATCATCTGCATACTGTAATTCAGTGATAAAGGATGGGATGACCATCGATCTGGACTGGAGACAACAGTTTCCCATTTGTTTTATAGATTAGCTCCACTCCAGCGGGGAGCTTACTGAGGGTGAGATGGAGCATTGCAGCAAGGAAGATCGAGAAGAGCATTGGTGCGATGACACAGCTTTGCTTGACCCCGGTCCATACGTGAATTGGGTCTGTAGTGGATCCGTTGGTCAGGATTACGGTTTGTATGTCATCATGAAGCAGGCGGAAGATGGTGACAAGGGCAGCCGAACTTGAGGAGGACACTCCATAATCCCTCATGGTTGACAGTGTCGAAAGCTTTTGTGAGGTCAAAGAAGACCATTTGGAGAGGTTGGTGTTGTTCCCTGCATTTCTCAAGAAATTGACACGTGGTAAAGATCATGTCCATTGTGCCCTTTAGTGGGCAGAATCCGCATTGCGACTCTGGGAGGAGCTCTTCAGCCACTGGGAGAAGGCGATTGAGGAGGATTCTTGTGATGACTTTCCCTGTGGCAGAAAGCAGAGAAACTCCTCTGTAATTATTACAATCGGACTTGTCCCCTTAATTGAAGATGGTCACGATTACAGCATCTCTGAGATCTCCTAGTGCTTTGGCGGGAATTCCATCTGCTCCTGAGGTCTTAATGTTCTGTAAGAACATAAGAAATAAGAACAGGGGTAGGCCATGCAGTCCCTCGAGCCTGCTCCGCCATTCAATAAGATCATGGTTGATTTGATCATGGACTCAGCTCCACTTCCCCGCCCACTCCCCATAACCCCTTATCCCCTTATCGTTTAAGAAACTGTCTATTTATGTCTTAAATTTATTCACTATCCCAGCTTCCACAGCTCTCTGAGGCAGTGAATTCCACAGATTTACAACCCTCTGAGAGAAGAAATTTCTGCTCATCTCTGTTTTAAATGGGCGGCCCCTTATCATGCCCTCTAGTTCTAGTCTCCCGATCAGTGGAAACAACCTCTCTGCATCTACCTTGTCAAGCCCCCTCATAATCTTATACATTTTGATAAGATCACCTCTCATTGTTCTGAATTCCAATGAGTAGAGTCCCAATCTACTCAATCTTTCCTCATAAGTCAACTCCCTCATCCCCGGAATCAACCTAGCGAACATTCTCTAAACTGCCTCCACAGCAAGTATATTCTTTCGTAAATATGGAAACCAAAACTGCACGCAGTATTCCAGGTACGGCTTCACCAATACTTCATGTAGCTGTAGCAAGACTTCCCTGCTTTTATACTCCATCCCCTTTGCAATAAAGGCCAAGATACCATTGGCCTTCCTGATCACTTGCTGTACCTGCACACTATCCTTTTGCGTTTCATGCACAAGTCACCCCCAGGTCCCACTGAACTACAGCACTTTGCAATCTTTCTCCATTTAAATAATAACTTGCTCTTTGATTTTTTTTCTGCCAAACCTTACACTTTCCAACATTAGACTCCATCTGCCAAGTTTTTGCCCACTCACTTAGTCTGTCTATGTCCTTTTGCAGATTTTTTGCGTCCTCCTCACACATTGCTTTTCCTCCCATCTTTGTATCATCAGCAAACTTGGATAAGTTACACTCAGTCCCTTCTTCCACATTGTTCATATAGATTGTAAATAGTTGGGGTCCCAGCACTGATCTCTGCGGCACCCCACGAGTTACTGGTTGCCAACCAGAGAATGAACCATTTATCCCGACTCTCTGTTTTCTGTTAGTTAGCCAATCCTCTATCCATGCTAATATATTACCCCTAACCCCATGAATTTTTATCTTGTGCAGTAACCTTTTATGTGGCACCTTGTCAAATGCTTTCTGGAAATCCAAATAGTTGTCGGATGGCCTTTTCAACCTCATGCCGTGCAGGGGTTGTGCTGAGGTGGTGGTGGGTAGCATGCTGCGGGATGGAGTCAAGTACACTCGCGTCAAAGACAGAGTCATGTTTTAAGGAGATCTTCGAAGTGCTCCTTCCAGTGGGCACTGACTGCCTCTCTTTCCTTGATGAGCACATCTCCATTCCTGCCCTGCAGTGGAAGGCCTTGAGTGCTTGGGCCATGACTGTGCTAAAGAATCCATGCACATCGTGGTTGTTGGCTAGTTGCTGGATCTCCTGCGCTTTCTCCACCCATTTTCTTCTCTTCTTCTTAGGTGATCCCTTGTATCGAGGATGTCTTGCTTCCATGCCAAAAAGGGATGAGTTCACAGGTGTTTCAGTGAATGACATAATATTCCAGATCCCGATCTACATGTTGAAGGGTGGATTTTTTAACGTCTGGTGGCCGTTGCACACCAGCCACCACACGGGCTTGACAAAGCTACGCCTTGGTCCAGTGGCAAGGGTTAACCAACATGACTGGAGACCAGCTCTGCTGCTCGGCCCTAGTGCTCACATATACCGTAGTGTGGGCAGGCCCAGGCTGCCCCTGGGCCTTTGCCTCTTCTGTGCCACAAACTCACGCCTCTCTTGGGCCCCGATCACGTCGCTCTGCAATCTCTCGCCGCTCCTTCGCCCCAACCTCGCCGCTTCTGCTATAACTGCCCACACTCCAATCACCGACCTGGGTTATGGTGATGTCTAATCCAGTCGCCCTCTTCACTGCCATCGCCCTCCTGCACAAGCCCGTACTGCTCCCTTGTGTGGTGTGCGCCACGTTACTCCTCCTTTTAAGGCCCCGACCTGCCGCAGATATTCCTCGCAGGTCGGGGCTACACTGTTCTTTAGGTCATAAGTTCTTTGTTGGACCTCGGCCTTCAGACCTCTGTAGAGCTGCTTTCTTGCTCGCAGTTCCCAGTTCAAGAATGCCTTGCGCTTGTGGCTAATTAGCTCCTGGATCTCCTAGTCATTCACGTTGAACCAGTCTTGCTATCTCTTACTACTAGGGGGATCAAGGGGTATGGCGAGAGAGGAGAATGGGATACTGAAGTTGCATGTTCAGCCATGAACTCATTGAATGGCGGTGCAGGCTCGAAGGGCCGAATGGCCTACTCCTGCACCTATTTTCTATGTTTCTATGTTTCTATGCTATTTCCTGGTCGAGTGACTGAGTATCTCTTCACAGGTGGTAATTATGGAGGCCTTGAGGACACACCAGGCGCTGTGGACACTCTGCGTCTCTGGGCCACTGGAAGTCGTCAGGTTGGTAGTGAGGCACTGTCTAAATAGGGCTTGCTTAGCAGGGTCTTTGAGTGCTCCAGCGTTGATTTTCCTGCGGCCTTGTTTATGTTGCCGCTGCTGTTTTGGTGCTACCTTGATTGAGATGATAGAGCGGATTAGGCAGTGGTCAGTCCAGCAGTCGTCAGCTCCTGTCATGGCGCGGGTGATGCGCACGTCCTTGCAGTCCCTCGCTCGGACAATGATGCAGTCGAGCAGAAGCCAATGCTTTGGATCTAGGGTGTTGCCATGATGTCTTGTATTTGTTTCTCTGACGGAACAGGGTGTTGGTTATGACGAGGCCACGTTCTAAGCATTCCATCAGGAGGGGTGTACCGTTGGAGTTGTTTTTCCCTACCCCCTCTCTGCTGATCACATCTCCCCAGAGGTCTATGTCTTTTCCAACTCTGGCGTTGAAGTCACCAAGGATGATCAGCTTGTCACCCATTGGGTCTTGGGACAGCGATTGTTCGAGGCTGGAGTAGAATTCCTCTTGGTTTCGTCTGTAGCTTCCAGTGTTGAGGGATACGCACTGATGATTGTAGCGCACTGGTTCCGGGCTAAGGTGAACCGAAGGGTCCTGAGGCATTTGTTTATCCCGCAAGGGGTGTCTCTGAGATGGCCAACTAGCTAATTTTTTATGGTGAAGCCTACCCCATGGAGGCAGCATTCTTCTTCTGGTTTACCTTTCCAGAAGAAGGTGTAACCACCACCTTGTTCCTCGAGTTGGCCTTCCCCTGCCCGCCGGGTCTCACTTAGGGTGGCATGGCCTACGTCAAAACGTCTGAGTTCCCTGGCAACGATAGAAGTGCAGCGTTTTGGTCTGTTGCTGTTGGGGTTATCCATGAGGGTCCTGATTTTCCAGGTCCCGAATTTCATCTTGAAGGTGGAAGATGCCTGTGCATGTAATCTTTTACCGTGGGTTAGCCATTGCACACCAGCTACGACACGAGCTTGACAGAGTGAGGTCTTGGCCCAGTGGCAAGGGGATCCGAGATGATTGGAGGCCAGATTCTGCTGTGTGGGCCTAGTGCATTCACACAAACATACTCCTACTGTCCTCCGTCATCCTTCCCACAGGACCTCTGCAGAGAGCAAAATTCATAAGAAATCCCCCCTGTGTTTGGGCTCATTCGAAAGGAAATTTAATTTGGTACTATCTACCAAAAAGTTTGGAACTCTAAAGTGCTTATGGAAGAAACTACGAACTTTAATAGAATTATGAACTTTAACAAGAGAAATTCAAGCCTGTGGGCGGACCGAGGGAACAAAAAAAGCCCACTTGATTTTTGGAACTGCCTGGGTGTGGGGACTGAGTTAACCTATCTGGAAGAATGAGTATTTGAAAATCTTTCTCCACAAGAGACATTACCATCACAAAATCACCCAGAGGTAGCTCCCCATCATCATGGGTCTGGACAAACCATTTCAGCATATACATCACAAAGAGGCCCAATCCAGCCTGTGTGCAAAAGACTGAGCACAAAAGAACATTGCAATTACCAAACTAATATTTCCATCAGGAAACAGTTTTCGAACATCAACCCACCCAAGACTTATCAACTTTAACGAGCCCGACAAAATATTACAAAGAAGAACCAAGCCCGCCAAAATTATACAAAGGATTGTGAATAGATTGGGCGGCAAGATTTGAACACTGAAATCGTATAACTGGCCACTGTTTTCAACAGAGGTTAGAGAGGGGAGAGAGGTGATTGCTACTACCTCATCAAGACAAGGAGAGAAACCAACGGGACAATTGTTAACCAACTTCTCCAGCCTCAAAGTCTTGAAGTCCGGAAGGAAGGAAGAACATCACCATCTATCATTAACTATCAAAAGGACTGGTAAGCATAAGTCCCTGCCTGCCCTGGAGTCTAACCTAGCTAGAATTAGGTATTGGGAGGTGGGAGGTATAATTTTACTGCAACCCCCTTTGAATGTGTAGTGCATGGTACTTTATTAGAGTGATTATAAGTTTGACCTTGTACCTTTCCTTGTATGGTTATTTATTCGAGTGATTTTAAGTTTGACCTTGTACCTTTCCTTGTATTGTTCTTTATTAGAGTGATTGTAAGTTTGGCCATGTATTTTCTTACTAGAGTAGTAAGTCTGTATTATCTTGATTGTAATAAAAGCGAAGTTCTTTGCATCAAACCAGCGTCCCCTGCACTTTTGTCACACCCCCCCAAATAAACCCAGAGCACAGAACCCAAGGGAGGGGGAGTGATTCGAAACCACTCAAGTTGGTCAGAAGGGAACCTGACCGCCTCATAGAGACCACCCCCCCCTTACAAAATGGCGACCATGGCACGACTCTGGTACACGGGGTGTGATGTAGAGAGTGCTGGTTTGGGGCAAAGAACCAAAATGGAAGAGAGGGTTTCCTCCTATGTATATAAGAAAGTGAATGTAACTAAGGAATGGGTGCTTAGTCTATTGCGTGCTGAGCGTCCGGCTGACGCTGCAGCCCAGTGGACAGCATGTAAAGATCACAAAGAAGCAGTAGAGAAAGTAATTTGGTTGGTCTGTCTACAGCGACAGGTCCAACTGCTGGACAGAATGAATAAAACATTACAGGCAGAGTTATGGGAATATGCAGAGAGCTATCAGGAAAGCGTTATGTCAGAAGAAAGATTATCAGGAGAACTCCATAAGCTAAAACAGGAAAGGACTCAAATAATGGAAAGGTTTAAAACAGTCAGGTCTATTTTCAATGTCAGGTTACTGAGGCCAAAAGTAATGAAAAGTCACTGAGGGAGGAAAGTACTCGCCTCGCCCTATAAGTAAAAGAGCTCCAGGAAAGATTAAAAGATGTGCAAGCAGCGTATAAAGTAGCTAGCACTAATGGGTTTGAATCGGGAGACCACGGTCCCTGCCAGCAACAAATTAAGAGTTTAAACCTTGCTCTCTCCAAGGCAAAAGGCATGGTATGCCTAATAAGCCCAGGTATGCCCCAGGTAAACCTGGAAGAGAAGGAGGAAATTACCCGGCCACTACGTGTGGCACTGGTGACTACACCAGTGCAGCAGCAGGAGGGCAAATCAGTTGCGGGGCGGACAGGGATAGTGAACCACCACCACCTGTAGCACCGAGTTTCAGCTCGGCTTGGCCGCAGGGAAGAGAGGGAGGCAAGCCAGATCATGGAGAGGCAGAACCAGGGCCAATGTGCCCGTTCCGGCAACAGAAGTTTGGCCCGCCCACCCTTAACGGGGATCCAGGGCCCCTGGAAAGTCAGTGTTTGGTCCCCCACGCTCCCCACCAGCTTAGGGCTATGATAAGTCACCTGAGAAAGCTAACTTCAAAGGGAGACCCCTCGGTTCACTTTGTGGAAGTGGAATAGGCAGGGGATATTAATGGGTGCGTTGATGCAGAAATGACAAAGATGCTTCTCCAATCCCCAGACAGCAAACTGTACCAGTCCCTCTCTACTGAGAGCAAAAGAGGACAGAAAACATTTGCTGCCGTCCAAAAGGACATTTTAGAAGCTATGGGCTGCAATGATGGGAGTCCCTTGTCCAGAGTAGAGAAAACGGTGCAGCTCACAGGAGAAACCCCACAGGCTTTCGCAGACCGACTGTGGCCGGTGTACAAAAGCGCCTGTAGTGGGGACATAGACAGGGATCACTTAAACCTGGATGAATTAGTACACTGGCTCCGAAGCCCAGTAGTTAACAGTTTACCCAGAATAAAAACCAAGGCTGAGGCCTGAATCGACCCCAGGGATCCTTAAGCCACAGAACAGGGAGTGCTTAGGCAGCTGACCATAGCTTACAGAAACGGCAGAGGGACAGAAGAGCACCCACAAAAGGGAAGGGTTCACGAAATCTGACCTAACCAAGATAAGAGGGAATGGCGCCACGAGTGGGGCAACCTCTCCGATACAAAACGTACCTGCTTTGGGTGCAGGAAGAGTGGGCACTGGAGAAAGGATTGTAAAAATACTTCGAAGAATAGTGCAGGAAAGAATTCTCCAGCCCCTACCCAAAAGACCGAGATAGATAAGCCAGTTCCTCCCCACTCGTTTGAGACCTTTTTAACTGCGCTCCGAGCCGTGTTGGATGGCCCTGGAAAGGTAGCCACCGCCACCGGTACTGAAATCCCATCTGCCCCCTCCCAACCCAAACTGTGACTAGGCACAGTCTGTCCACCTGTGTTCCCTCGAGTATGATGGGTGGGGGAGACCGACCGTACAGATGGAAGTGGAAAAGGTGAAAGGGACTTGCCTGCTGGACACCGGTGCCTCCAGCACCCTTGTCTATGCAGCTAACCCCGCCGCCTCACCTCTGTCTAATGGGGTCCCCTACAGCTTGGTGGGTTCCACAGGCACTGAACAGACTGGCTCATTCTCTGTTCCGCTCTCCATTCATTTAGGTACACTCCACAGTAAGTGGACTTGTGTCCTGATGAAGTGGGAGCAGGAAGGGAGAGGGATCCTGGGGGCTGACTTCAACCTAGGCCACGGGATCCTAGTGGATTTAAGAAACCACTGTCGATGGGGGTCAGTCTGTACAGGATAGGAGAGTGAGGTGATAGTTATCCCAGGAAAACAGGGAAAAGGGACGGTGTGCACCATGAAACCAAAGGAGGGTTACGACCTTGAATCACTAGTCAGTAACACCCCTGTAGAATATCAAGAATATGTGAGGAAAAACCTTGCAGCTTTTGCCACTCACAAACATGACTGTGGGAGAATAAACGGGGTCGAGGTTAGCATAGATGGGGACCCCACGACCCGACCACAGAAACAGTACAACTTCCCCAGGGAGGCGGAGGCAGACATGGAAACAGCCTTGGGTTCTCTGGTTAAACAGGGGGTATTGAGACCAAAAGCTACCCATGTGAACTCTCCATTGTGGCCGGTTAAGAAACCGGACAACACCTGGTGGACTATCGAGTACTCAACCGTAACATCCCCGCCTGTGCACCCACTGTTGCTGCTGTCGCCGACCTCATTGGAAGTATCCCGGTCTCTCTGCGACCACCTTCAGCGTGCTGGATATTTCCAACGGGTTCTGGTCCAAACCTTTAAAAAGGGAAGATCAGTAAAAGTTTGCTTTTACCTTTAAAGGGCAGCAATGCACTTGGAACTGTCTCCCTCAGGGCTTCCACAATAGCCCCAGTATTTCCATCAATGTATGGCCAACTGTTTAAAGAAGTTCAGCAGAACCCAGCAATTAGTACAGTATGTAGATGGCCTGCTCCTGTTCACCGATGAGGGGGAGGAGCATGGCCCATTGTTGGCTGAGCTGCTGGAGCTGCTAAAAGAAGAAGGATTTAAAGTAAACCCCAAGAAGGCACAGATCGGCCTGAAGGAAATAAAATTCCTGGGACTGGCTGTGCGCACTGGGAAGAGAGCCATTGACAAAGTTAGAAGGGAAGCAGTGCAGAAGTTACCCGCCCCCAACAGGAGTAAGGTCTTTTCTAGGGCTAACCAGGTACTGCAGAGATTTCATTGAGGATTATGCAGCCACAGCAGCCCCTCTGCTCTGACTCCTACACAAGGGAGTGGAGTGGGAATGGGACGAAGGTTGTGAGGCAGCATTTATCCAACTCAAGACAGACCTGCAGACCACGCCAGCTCTAGGGGACATAGATGGGAGTAAATAGTTTTTCCTGGAGGTAGCAGCCAGTGGGGACAGCCTGAGCGCAGTACTGCCCCAAGAGCGGCACAGCCGGCTGAGACCAGTCGTCTACTCCTCCAGGATACTCACGGATTTGGAGAAGGGATACTCCAACTGTGAGCGGCACCTCCTAGCCACTCACTGGGCTGTGAAAAGATCACTGATCTTCACAGGGGGATCCTCTATCACATCTTTACCCACTATACGCCCACCCAAATGCTCCTGGACCAGAGAATTAAGGACAGGACAGTGAGCAGTGCCCCCATTGCTCGCTGGACCCTGCTCCTCTCTCAAATGGATCTAAGGGTAAAGGGTCTCTGCGAGCCAAGACTCCCAGCCAATATGATTTATCCAGGGACAACCCACCGGTGTTCCAAAGAAGGAGTATGGGAAATTAACATAGGCTTTTGGGCTGGGTTACACCCTACAGGCCGAGAGATCTATGGGGACGATTCAAGCACGATATCTGCGGGTGAACGACTCACAGGCTGCGGAGTTTATGACCCCGAGGCAGGCATTGCCCTGACGATTAAACTCCCCAGTACTATGAGCACCCAGCACGCTGAACTGTCTGCAGTGGTGTATGTAGTCACACACCCCAAAGAATTCCCTACCCCATACACGATTTGCTCGGATAGTATGTTCACATGCAATTCGTGTATGGAGTACGAGGCTATTTAGTCCCGGCGCGGATACACATCCGCAGACGGGAGACCCCTGGCAATTAAGCCCCTGCTGGAAAAGATCATGAAAGCCGTAGGGGAGGAAGGGAATATCTACATACATAAGGTGAAGGCACATTCCACTACTGAATCCCGTAGCGAGGGAAACCAGCAGGCTGACATGTTAGCCAAGGAGGGGGCTCGCACGGGCAAGCTCTGGGATCCGTACAACCCATGGACCCATCGCAGCAGTCAGGGGCAGGATAGGGACGGCAGGGAAGGCAGAGATAGCTTTGCCCCTGGACCTAAAAATGATCCAGACCCAAGACCCGCCCTCAAACCTGTCCTGAACACACTAGCCAAAGGCGAAAGGATAGACAGCCAGTACGGCACCGCAGCAATTGCCATTAAAGAAGGCATGCTGTTCAGCGGGTGGCAATGGGTAGTACCGCAACAACACCGGAGAGAATTACTCTAGCTGGCCCACGAGGGTCCAGGAGCAGGACACCCCGGACCTGAGACCACTTGGTAATGAGTGGAACAGGCAGGGTGGTGGCCAGGACTCAGGGAAGATATCCGTGAGTTCTGTGCTAGCTGTCTGGTGCGCGCAGCCAACAACCCCGACCCCCAGAAAAGAAAGGTGTCTATGGGACATATCAGGAGGGTAGAGGGACCCTGGCAGTCAATCCAAATCGATTACATCGGGCCCCTACCCACTGCCCAGAGAGGCTGCAAGTACAGCCTTGTCTTGGTGCATGTATTCACCAAATGGGTGGAAGCCTTCCCATGCCGAACAGCCACTGCCCTGGGAACAGCTAGGACCCTGGTCAGAGAAGTGTTCTCTCGATGGGGACTACCACAACACGTGGAGTCCGACCAAGGGAGTCACTTCACCGGGCAGGTGATGCAGGAGACCCTTAAGGTACTCGGCATCAAAGGGAAATGGCATGTTGCCCACAAGCCGCAGTCATCCGGGCCTGTGGAGCGTTTAAACCGCACTATCAAAGAAAGGCCGCGCAGAGACAGGGGACTCACCCAAAGGGTGGGTAGAGGTCCTACCTCTGGTTCTCATGGAGATCCGGGCCAGCCAGTCAAAGAGAACGGGATACTCCCCATACGAGCTCATGACCGGCAGAGCCATGAGAACCCCTACCCATGTGTTAGCCCCGGTACTCACGGAAGGTCAGCTTAGGGAAGCGAACTGGGACAGCTTTGTCAGGAATCTGTTTGAACACCTTAAACAGATTCACTGGCAGGCTGCTAACAACATGGGAAAACAGCATCGGAGCAACCGACTGCTGCTAGCACCACGAATGGGAGATAGGAGACCAGGTTATGGTGAGAAACTACGCGAGAGTAGGGGTTTTTGAGGCACTGTACATGGGACCGTACCACTTTGTCGACAAGGCAAGTTCTATGGTCTATGCCATTAAACTGCCCTGCCGAATAAAGTGGTTCCACATAAACCAGTGCAAACTTTTCAACCCAGGGGCAGCAGCTAAATGTAAGGGACAGCCCAAAACCTGTAAACCGCACTAAAGACAGGGACCCCCAGCCAACAACCCCCGACTGTGGAAATCTCACAGGGGACGTGGCAGACCCACAGAGTGTACCTGGAGGAGCAGTGGACTGTGTTACTGGAGGAGCTATCCCCCCCAATCATTTGGGACTTGGACGCACCTCCATCAGCCGGAGCCTTAAGAAGAACTCACCGCATGCCACAGCCAAAGACACCATGGTCACCAGCGCTCCAATTTAAATAGTTCAGCCCCGGTAGAGGGACCAGCCGCAAAAGGGCACCGAAGGTCAGAGACCAGCCCGCGAGCAGGGACACCCAGCCGTTAGTCTCGAGCAACAAGGGACCTCCCAGAAGAGATAGCGGTGGAACAGCCACCAAGTGAGAGTCCCCAGCCCGTAGCCCTCAGCCAGGCAGAACCCCCAGGGGAAGAATCGAACCAGGCAGCCACCCCCAAAGGAGCGGTGTGCTGCAGCTCTGGAAGGGACGTTCCCTCGATAGTGTGGGACTCAAACCCACGTCCGGTCAGGGTACGTAGGATTAGATGGTGCAGACCGACCTATTACCTACCTCGCTGGACACCCAGCGGCAGAAGAAGAAAAAGGGAAGGCAGGAATTATCCTGGCCACCCGAAGACGGGTGGCAGATGTACATATATAGCGATGTGAATTTAAGGATGTTTAGCAATATGAATTTAAGTATGTTTAGTGAATAAGTTTAGAATAGTGTAAGATTTATCTGTGTAATGATAAGTGTATATGTATTCGTTAACTGGGGTAAGGAAAAGAATCTACCTGTGCAGCTATTAAAAGAAGCATAGGCCGAGTAATCCCCGGGAGTAAGAAGAATCTACCGGTATGGCTGTTAAGGAAGCACCGGTGAGATAACGAGCAGAACGACTGTGAGATAAAGTTAAAAGCAATCAGTCCACAAGGAACTGAATAAGACAGCCAGTCAATTAAAGCCGATGAGCCCAATTTAGAACTCGGTCACCTTTGTCAAGCCAGAGAGCTTTCTCAGGGCTAGACAATCTATTTTATGTGGCCCGACAGGAAAGAGAGCAGTATGGAAAGTATCCTGTTCCTGCTCACCCTGATAAGGATGAGCAGCGGCGACCGAGGAGACATGGAAGAATCCCTCATTTACGGGTGTTCAGGAGGGAGAGCACCGATCGTAACCGCCGGGGGTGGCCCCCAAGACGTAGAAGAACTCGTCGTTTACGCCCACGAGGGAAGATGGGCAGGGTGGCTGGGATCCAATTCTACCCGCTACTCCAGCCAGGAAGGTTTTACCTATGGGGAGGCCTCACTTCCATGCCCCATGTGATATATTCACAGAGCGCAGCACATACAGCTTCCTAACATGGCAGGCAGTTCTCTCGGAAGTCTCCAGAAATCTGTCTGGTTCTGTTTATTATTAACTCTGCAATTGCAGTACACAATACATCCACATCCACAGTTTGGAGCTACAAACATTACAAGATTACAGACATTACACTTCTCCCTCCTGAATGAAGAAGCCATCATAACAAACATCATACATAACTTTCATGTTTACACATAACACAGGATATAAACTTATATTTTCCATATTTACAAATTTAACTTTACCACTTGTTTTCTGTTTCGAAGAGGATACCTTCGCTCTCGAACAGAACCTTCCAAATGTGGTGTTGAATTCACACTCATTCGAGGCTCATCCTGAGGAACGTTTTCCTCCACGGAATTTCCCTGATTTTCATTTGAACTCACTCTAACTTCAGGCTCTTTGTTTTCCTGACTCGGACTCAGACTTTCATTCTGATTCTCTCCTGGATTTGTTTCCAGTACATTGGATTTA
This sequence comes from Pristiophorus japonicus, assembly GCF_044704955.1. Taxonomy (NCBI): domain Eukaryota; kingdom Metazoa; phylum Chordata; class Chondrichthyes; family Pristiophoridae; genus Pristiophorus; species Pristiophorus japonicus. Next base: position 35,557,537 of record NC_091977.1, read on the forward strand.
GGATTTGCTAATGTTATATCAAAACTATCTGATGAGTCAGAAATAATTGAATCATTCCCACCTTCAACTCCTTCCATGTCTGTAGGTAAAATATGATCAATATGAACAAACCTAACCTGTCCTTTATCAAACATCTTTACCAAATATGTGCAAGGACCACATATCTTCACCACTCTTCCTGGTAACCACTTTAACCATTTATGGTGATGGTTCTTCACTCTCACCTTCTGGTTTAATTTCACACTTCTCTCTTTTACTCTACCTCTATCATGATTCTCTTTCTGTCTTAATTGTGTCTCTTCTATGGACTGTGCCAAATTTGGCTTTAACAACGAGAATCTGGTTTGAGGCTGTCATTTGAGAAACAACTCTGCTGGTGTTCTACCAGTAGTTGTATGAGGAGTATTTCGAAAGGTAATCAAAAAATTAGCCAATTTGTGATCCAATGCCAACTGTCGTTTCCTTGGATTTGGATCTAACATTTGTTTTATGAGGGCACGTTTTACAATTTGTACAGTGCGCTCTGTTGCACCATTCAAAGCAGGGTGATATGGTGCCACCTTGGTATGTTTCACACCACTTTTGCTCGTGAATTGTGCAAATTCTTCTGAACGAAATTGTGGTCTGTTATCCAAAACAATTTTTTCAGGGAGGCCAAATGAAGAAAATAATTTTCTTAAAATGTCCAATATTTTACTTGTTGTTATTTTTCACATTGGAAACACCTCAACCCACTTCGAATGGCTATCAATCACAATGAACAATTGTTGTCCTTCCAACTCAGCAAAATCAATATGTAGCCTTTGCCACACCCCGGGAGGCGATTTCCATGGCTGTAGTGGTACTGGTGGTGGTTGCTTGCTTACCGATTGACATGTCGTGCACTGACTCATGATGTACTCTATATCTTTATCAAGACCTGGCCACCATAAATAACTGTGTGCAAAACACTTGGTCAAGCACATTCCCAGGTGCTGGTCATGGACGTCTCTGAATAATTTGGACCTGAATTTATTTGGTATAACCACTCTTGCACCCCACATGATACAATCTTTATCGACTGATAATTCATTCCTACAAATGAAGAATGGATGTGTATCTTTGTCTATTCCCTGGTTTGGCCATTAATTTGCAATATACTCACACACCTTTGACATCACTGGGTCACGTTTGGTTGCTCTACCAATCTCTTCAGCTGTGACTGGCAGTTCATCAATGTATGAAAAATAAACCACTTCTTCCCTATCGGGTGTAACTTGTGATGGAGAAGGCAATCTAGACATTGCATCAACATTACTGTGATCAGCTGATCGTCTGTATTCAATATCATAGGTATATGCTGACAAAATCAAAGCCCATCTCTGCATTCATGCTGCAGCTAATGTTGGAACTGGGTACTTTGGATGGAGGATTGCTGTTTGGGGCTTATGATCCGTAATGATAGTAAACTTACAACCATACAAATATTTGTGAAACTTCTTGACTCCAAAAATTAATGCCAAAGCTTCCCTTTCAATTTGCGCATAATTACTCTCACTGGCACTGAGCGTGCATGAAGCAAAAGCAATTGGTTTCTCCTCCCCACTACTTAATACATGAGAGATTACTGCCCCAACTCCATATGGAGAGGCATCACATGCTAGCTTAATCTCCTTAGATATGTCATAGTGAACTAACATGGTGCTCTCTATCAATTTGCTTTTACACTCCTTGAATGCTGTATCACATTCTTTTGACCACTTCCAATGGACCTGTTTTTTCAAAAGTTCATTCAGTGGATGTAATACTGTAACCAAATTTGGTAGGAACTTCCCATAATAGTTCAAAAGACCCAAGAATGAACAAAGTTCAGTGACATTCCTGGGAGTGGGTGCATTTCTAATTGCATCCAATTTTTCCATGGTTGGATTTAAACCCTCTTTGTCTACTCTGTACCCTAAGTACTCCACTGAGTTTTTAAATAACTCACACTTACGAGCAGACACTTGTAATCTGTGCTTCTCTTGCTGTTTGAGGACTTCATTCAATATGTTATTATGAATTTGCCTATTTGGTGCTGAAATTAGTATGTCATCCAAATAACATACTACCCCTTCAATACCTTGCAAAATCTGGTTCATCACCCCATGGAATATGGCAGGGGTGGAAGACACTCCAAACGGTAGCCTATTAAATTGATATAGGCCTAGATGAGTATTTATAGTCAAACATGACTTGGACTCCTCATCTAGTTCAAGCTGTAAGTAGGCATTCGTAAGATCCAGTTTTGAGAAGATCTGACCACTTGTCAGTGTTGTGAACAAATCTTCTATATTCGGCAAGGTATTGGGGACATTACCCTCTAGAACCTGGTTTACAGTTACTTTATAATCACCACACAATCTTATCTTACCATCGGACTTAGGTACAACAACAATGTGTGTAGCCCAATTACATCCATCTATCTTACAAATAATGTTCTCAATCTCTAGTCTTTTGAGCTCTCACTCAACTTTCTCCTTGTGTATATGGTACGGAACATGGCTTGTAGTAAACCGATCTAGCGTCCTTCTGTACCCTGACACTCACCTTGAAGCCTTGGATCGGCCTGCCCGTTTCGCAGAACACCTTCGGATACTGCTTGATAACCTCATCCGTTGATGAAAATCTCGCTTCCACACAGAAAATCTTACTCCAATCCAGCTTCAGTGAGCTCAACCAATTTCTTCCTCATAAGGCAGACTTGTCTCCTTTCACTACTATTAGAGGCAAGTTCTGAAATTGATCTTTATATTTCACCAGTACGGTGATATGACCTACCACAGGAATTTTCTCGCCCGTGTAGCCTCGCAGCTCTATCTTGGATTTCTCCAGTTGAAAATCACGCAATTTGTCAAGGTACAGTGACTCTGGTACGACACTCACGGATGCACCCGTGTCAATTTCCATTGGTATCTTGAATTCCGCAACATCTATGTGGATTTTGATGATTTCCGAATTGCTGTCCGTGAACCTCGTGCTCCTGATGACGTGTAACTCGAACATCTCCTCGTCCTGTTGTTGTTCTTCCATTCTATGTAGTCTCTTGGGATTTCTACTCATAGCTTTGAACACTGGACTCATAGCTTGAAAAACTGGTTTACCCTTTAGTCGGCATGCCTTCCCAAGATGCCCAGTCTTCCTGCCGAAGAAATACTCTTCCTTCACGGATGGACAACTTTGAGCAATGTGTTGTCCCAGGCACCTATAGCACGACTTCGACGCTCTGTTAGAATTTCCAGTTTCTGAGACTTTGGGCCCTCACCGTCTTTTACCCTGAACCTGCAGGTGATTTACCTCGGTTGACTGATGACCGTAATTATTATTTAATTCTTGGGAATATTGTTCGGCCATGCCCATTGACCTTGCTGTCTGACAAGCAATCTCAAAAATCAAGTCATCCATCGTCAATAACTTCCTTCTGATCGCATCATTTTTCACCCCACAAACAAAACGATCCCGTAATGCTCGGTTTTGAAAGTTTCCAAAATGACAGTGCATTGATAGCTTTTTTAATGCTTCGATGTAATCACTGATACTTTCATCGGCTTTTTGATTCCGAATCCCGAAACGATAGCTTTCAGCAATTTCTAACGGTTTGGGGTTATAGTGCTGCTCCAGCTTTGTTAAAATCTCTTTAAGCGTTGTGTCCTTTGGCTAGTCAGGCACAATCAGATTTACAAGAGTGTCATATAATGCCGGACCTGCCTCCAATAAGAAGATCACTCTCTTACGTCTCAACACAGCCTGGTTCTGGACTGCATTTTCTGGAACTTCGATTATGTTATTTACAGTAAAATTCATTTCTAGCCGATCTACATACACATTAAAATGTTCCCAGTCATATCTATATTCACCCAAATATCCCAATACACCTGCCATTTTAATCTCTAGCTGTTCACACCATGTGCTGTATTTTATCTCGGATTTTTTTAGCTTTTTTCAAAGACAGAAACTTCCAAAATCTCTCTGTCGGCTGGCTGAATCCTTCACCAACAAAAATTAAGCTTTAAATCATCGATAAATCCCATCTCAGTCGCCAAATGTGATATAATCACAGAGCACAGCACACACAGCTTCCTAACATGGCAGGCAGCTCGCTCGGAAATCTCCAGAAATCTGTCTGGTTCTGTTTATTATTAACTCTGCAATTGCAGTACACAATACGTCCACATCCATAGTGTGGAGCTACAAACATTACAAGCTCCCAGACATTACACCCCCGGATCATCGCTGCCCGAGTCAGTGTTACAGAGGGAAAGCGTGTGTTTGACTTGCAAAGGGAACATTCCCCTGCGACGATGATGGTGGCTCAGAAAACTTAGCAAGGACGCATGGGACCAAGAATTGGACTGGGGAAGACTCGGTAATGATAGAAAGGTGTCCTACCACCACCAAGGGACCTGGGAACGTATTAGTATTGGTACCGACCGAAAAGGTGTTACATCAGGGGGTACATTATGCAGTAGCTTCAGTAATATTAAACCTTGCCGAGGTACACCTACCTGCATGGTGTCCAAAGGACACAGAGCTGCTATACCAGGCCCCACTGAGAGACAAGTTCAAGAAATTTTATGAGTTAGACTTTGGAAATGTGGACAAAGCAGACCTATACACCCTAAAAGCTAGGGACACCATGGGCTCAGGGAAACCTAGAAGGGGAATCATAAACGACGTTTTCACTACCTACAATACAACACCCTCTGTAATAAATAACCTCGATGATACAGAACTGCAAACACAGATAAACAGTTTAAAGACCCAATTGAGAAAAATCCTGAAACAGGAGAACACCGTAGTAGGATCAGAACTACACGAGGACCAGACTATGACTGTCCATTTAAAAGAAATAGTGGCTGAACTGGAAAAACATACACAGACAGTGAATGCACTTATACGGGAGGATAGAAACGCTTCTGACCAGGCTGCACAGAACAAGGTGTGTGTACTATATGGGGCATGGTTGTTGGGCAAGGGCTGCAACAACCTGGAGGATTTAAGACAAGGTATAATCACCTCCTGGATCAGGAACAAGCACCTCGCAGCCCTCCACCCGTACAGCAATTCACTAAGCCCGTGCCAGCTCTGCCTCGCCTCTGAAACCTACCCTGTCACAGAAGACTGTGGGAAATCTAACCATACCATTATGGGAATAGTATTAAGGACGCCGGTCATGGGTGGGACAGCCCGACATGGAAAACAATGGAGCTATTCAGGGAGGTGCACACATTCGTTTCGCAGCGGTCCCACCCTATGTCATAAAGTGGGAGCACGCTGTAACAGGTAAACATAGAAACATAGAAACATAGAAAATAGTTGCAGGAGTAGGCCATTTGGCCCTTCGAGCCTGCACCGCCATTCAATAAGATCATGGCTGATCATTCCCTCAGTACTCCTTTCCTGCTTTCTCTCCATACCCCTTGATCTCTTTAGCTGTAAGGGCCATAACTAATTCCCTCTTGAATATATCCAATGAACTGGCATCAACAACTCTCTGCGGTAGGGAATTCCATAGGTTAACAACTCTCTGAGTGAAAAAGTTTCTAATCATCTCAGTCCTACATGGCCTAACCCTTATCCTAAAACTATGTCCCCTGGTTCTGGACTTCCCCAACATCGGGAACATTCTTCCCGCATCTAACCTGTCCAGTCCCGTCAGAATCTTATACGTTTCTTTGAGATCCCCTCTCATCCTTCTAAACTCCAGTGAATAAAGGCCCAGTTGATCCAGTCTCTCCTCATATGACATGCCAGCCATCCCTGGAATCAGTCTGGTGAACCTTCGCTGCACTTCCTCAATAGCAAGAATGTCCTTCCTCAGATTAGGAGCCAAAAACTGAACACAATATTCCAGGTGAGGCCTCACTAAGGCCCTGTACAACTGCAGTAAGATCTCCCTGCTCCTATACTCAAATCCCTTAGCTATGAAGGTCAATATACCATTTGCCTTCTTCACCGCTTGCTGTACCTGTATGCCAACTTTCAATGACTGATGTACCATGACACCCAGGTCTCGTTACACTGCCCCTTTTCCTAATCTGCCGCCATTCAGATAATATTCTGCCTTCGTGTTTTTGCCCCCAAAATGGATAACCTCACATTTATCCACATTATACTGCATCTACCATGCATTTGCCCATGCAACTAACCTGTCCAAGTCACCCTGCAGCCTCTTAGCGCCCTCCTCACAGCTCACACCGCCACCCAGTTTAGTGTTATCCGCAAACTTGGAGATACTACACTCAATTCCTTCATCTAAATCGTTAATGTATATTGTAAAGAGCTGGGGTCCCAGCACTGAGCCCTGAGGCACTCCACTAGTCACTGCCTGCCATTCTGAAAAGGACCCGTTTATCCCGACTCTCTGCTTCCTGTCTGCCAACCAGTTCTCTATCCACGTCAATACATTACCTCCAATACCACGCGCTTTGATTTTGCACAACGATCTCTTGTGTGGGACATTGTCAAAAGCCTTTTGAAAGTCCAAATAGACCACATCCACTGGTTCTCCCTTGTCCACTCTGCTAGTTACATCCTCAAAAAAATTCCAGATGATTCGTCAAGCATGATTTCATAAATCCATGCTGACTTGGTCTGATCCTGTCACTGCTTTCCAAATGCACTGCTATTTCATCCTTAATGATTGATTCCAACATTTTTCCCACGACTGATGTCAGGCTAACTGGTCGAACATTACCAGTTTTCTCTCTCCCTACTTTATAAAAAAGTGCTGTTGCACTCCAGTCCATAGGAACTGATCCAGAGTCAATAGACTGTTGGAAAATGATCACCAATGCATCCACTATTTCAACGGCCACTTCCTTAAGTACTCTGGGATGCAGACTCTCAGGCCCCGGGGATTTATTGGCCTTCAATCCCATCAATTTCCCGAACACAATTTCCCACCTAATAAGGATATCCTTCAGTTCCTCCTTCTCACTAGACCCACTAAACCAGAGTACATTCGGAAGGTTATTTGTGTCTTCCTTCGTGAAGACAGAACCAAAATATTTGTTCAATTGGTCTGCCATTTCTTTGTTCCGCATTATAAATTCACCTGAATCCGACTGCAAGGGACCTATGTTTGTCTACACTAATATTTTTCTCTTCACATATTTATAGAAGCTTTTGCAGTCAATTTTTATGTTCCCTGCAAGCTTCCTCGTGTATTCTATTCTCCCCCTCTTAATTAAACCCTTTGTCCTCCTCTGTTGAATTCTAAATTTCTCCCAGTCCTCAGGTTTGTTGATTTTTCTAGCCAATTTATTTGTCTCTTCCTTGGATTTAACACTATCCTTAATTTCCCTTATCAGCCACGGTTGAGCCACCTTCCCCATTTTATTTTTACTCCAGACAGGGATGTACAATTGCTGAAGTTCATCCATGTGATCTTTCAATGTTTGCCATTGCTTATCCACCGTCAACCCTTTAAGTATCCTTTGCCAGTCTTTTCTAGCCAATTCACGCCTCACACCGTCGAAGTTACCATTCCTTAAGTTCAGGACCCTAGTTTCCGAATTAACTGTGTCACTCTCCATCTTATTAAAACATTCTACTATATTATGGTCACTTTTCCCCAAGGGGCCTCGCATAACAAGATTGCTAATTAGTCCCTTCTCATTACACATCACCCAGTTTAGGATGGCCAGCTCTCGAGTTGGTTCCTCGACATATTGGTCTCGAAAACCATCCCTAATACACTCCAGGAAATCCTCCTCTACCGCATTGCTACCAGTTTGGTTAGCCCAGTCAATATGTAAATTAAAGTCGCCCATGATAACTGCTGTACCTTTATTGCTCACATCCCTTAGTTCTTGTTTGATGCTGTCCCCAACCTCACTACTACTGTTTGGTGGTCTGTACACAACTCCCACTAGCGTTTTCTGCCCTTTGGAATTCTGCAGCTCCACCCATACCGATTCCACATCATCCAGGCTAATGTCCCTCCTTACTATTGCATTAATTTCCTCTTTAACCAGCAACGCCACCTCGCGTCCTTTTCCTCTCTGCCTATCCTTCCTAAATGTTGAATACCCCTGGATGTTGAGTTCCCAGCCTTGGTCACCCTGGAGCCATGTCTCCGTGATGCCACTTACATCATATCCGTTAACTGCTATCTGCGCAGTTAATTTGTCCACCTTATTCTGAATACTTTTCGCATTGTGGAACAGAGCCTTCAGGCTTGTCTTTTGAACACACTTTGCCCCTTTAGAATTTTTCTGTAATGTGGTCCTATTTGTTTTTCGCCTTGGGTTTCTCTGCCCTCCACTTTTACTATTCCCCTTTCATCTGTCTCCCTGCATAGGTTCCCATCCCCCTGCCATGTTAGTTTAGCTCCTCTCCAACAGCACTTGCAAACACCCCCCCTAGGACATTGGTTCCGGTCCTGCCCAGGTGCAGACCGTCCAGTTTGTACTGGTCCCATCTCCCCCAGAACCGTTTCCAATGTCCCAGGAATTTGAATCCCTCCCTCTTGCACCACTCCTCAAGCCACATGTTCCTCTAAGCTATCCTGCGATTCCTACTCTGACTAGCCCGTGGCACTGGTAGCAATCCTGAGATTACTACCTTTGAGGTCCTACTTTTTAATTTAGCTGCTAGCTCCCTAAATTCGTCTCGTATGACCTCATCCCGTTTTTTACCTAGATCATTGGTACCTATATGCACCACGACAACTGGCTGTTCACCCTCCCTTTTCAGAATGTCCTGCACCCGCTCCGAGACATCCTTGACCCTTGCACCAGGGAGGCAACATACCATCCTGGAGTCTCGGTTGCGGCCGCAGAAACACCTATCTATTCCCCTTACAATCGAATCTCCTATCACTATAGCTCTCCCACTCTTTTTTCTGCCTCCTGTGCAGCAGAGCCACCCACGGTGCCATGAACTTGGCTGCTGCTGCTCCCCACTGATGAGTCATCCCCCTCAAAATTACCCAAAGCGGTGTATCTGTTTTGCAGAGGGATGACTGTAGGGGACTCCTGCACTACCTTCCTTGCACTGCTCTTCCTGTTAGTCACCCATTCCCTAGCTAGCTGTGTACCCTTTACCTGCGGTAAGACCAACTCGCTAAACGTGCTATTCACGTCATTCTCAGCATCGTGGATGCTCCAGAGTGAATCCACCCGCAGCTCCAGTGCCGCAATGCAGATACACTACCCACATACGTAGTCGTCAGGGACACCGGAAGCGTCCCTGACTTCACACAGAGTATAGGAGGAGCATAACACGTGTCTGAGCTGTCCTGCCATGACTTAACCCTTAGATAAACTTAATTTGGCAACAACAATTCTAAAGGTTACTTACTGATAGAGAAAAGAAAAAAGAAAAGCTACTCACCAATCACCAGGCAATCACTTACCCCCTTGGCTATGACGTCACCTTTCGATTTCCTTCTACTTCTTTTTTGCCTTCTCTCCCTGCTGCAGCTGCACAGGTACGCCTCTCGCCGAACTCACCATGCTGGGCCTTTTTATAGGCCTCTCCACGCTGCCTCATCGATGCTGCTCAATCTCCTATTGCCTCTCCGGGTGCCGGAGCCGGGGTGCACACGTAATACTGTGTCCCCAGTACTTAAGTGCCCATTCAAAGTCACAGTATGGGTTTAAAGCTGCTGGCGCACAGCCTATTAACTGCACCATGGAGGTAATGGCACAAGACTATGTCCCTCCACAGGTAACATACATAGGGGGTGGGACATATTGTGCCACCACCAGTGCACCCCACTACCAGCATGGACACTTCTGGTGTCCGGTAAGTGACAGCAGTTTTTGCTTCAAACCTGAGGCATCAGTTCAAGTGGCCCAGGAACGGATTGTCCCCATTCCTGAACCCTCCACTGTCCACCTACTGTGAAGGAAAACATTACAAACCTGCAGGATTATGTTGTACATTTTGGCTATGCAATTTCCCCTCTACCCGAACATCTTACCGCTCTGCTAAAAGCAGTAATTATCTCACAAAAACACTTCTATACTCTTGAACAAAAAACCATTGAGATAGGGAAAAAGATTCTTGAGATCACCATTCTGCCTTGGTGGGACCTTTTCAGAAATATAGAGGTCCCAGTCTGGATCCGAATCGCTTCCCACACTGTAGTTATTTGTCAACTCGCGATTATACTTTACTTATGGTGTCTCACTTGCCGAGTGTAACGCAGAGGCTGTCAGGTCAGGCACCAAAGGGTGCTATACGCTCCTTGGCTGAACTTAGGAATCGCGCAGGGAGAGGTGACACCATACTATCATGTTTAATTTGTGTTTGATTTATCTGCTGTAAACCGCAACATTGCGAGTGTTGTAAGAGTGTTACTTAAATGGTTTGACTATGTACCTTTATTTTCATGTTACTTGAGAATGTGTTTTGACTATGTGCTTTACTTAAAGTTGTGTATGACTGTGTACTGTTATTTCACTGTGAAAACTGAGTAAAAGAGGGGCATCATACCCCCTCTATGCTATAACCGAATTGTAATAACTGTATTCGCCTGTATATTGCATTGCATTTCAACGGGGGACGCAGGGTAATGTTGAGCTAGTATAAATGCAGGAAAGGTTGACACTCGGGAGCAGGAACATTGCTACCTTGTTTAACACTCAAGGAGTGTAGAGTTTCAACAGGGGGGATTGCAAAGAGCAAAATCCACAAAAAACCCCTCTGTGTTTCGGCTCATTCGAAAGGAAATTTAATTTAGGACTATCTACCGAAAAGTTTGGAACTCTAAAGTGCTTATGGAAGAAACTACGAACTTTAATAGAATTATGAACTTCAACAAGACAAATTCAAGCCTGTGGGCGGACCTCAGGAACAAAAGAGCTGTCTGGGTGTGAGGACTGAGTTAACCTATCTGGAAGAATGAGTATTTGAAAATCTTTCTCCACAAGAGACATTACCATCACAAAATCACCCAGAGGTAGCTCCCCTTCAACATGGGTCTGGACAAACGATTTCAGCATATACATCATAAAGAGGCCCAATCCAGCCTGTATGCAAAAGACTAAGCACAAAAGGATATTGCAATTACCAAACTAATATTTCCATCAGGAAACAGTTTACGAACATCAACCCACCCAAGACATATCAACTTTAACTAGCCCGACAAAATATTACAAAGAAGAACCAAGCCTACCAAAATTATACAAAGGATTGTGAACAGATTGGGTGGCAAGATTAGAACACTGAAATCGTATAACTGGCCACTGTTTTCAACAGAGGGAGAGAGGTGCTTGCTACTACCTCATCAAGACAAGGAGAGAAACCAACGCGGCAGTTGTAAACTAACTTCTCCAGCCTCGAAGTTTTGAAGTCCTGAAGGAAGGAAGAACATCACCATCTATCATTAACTATCAAAAGGACCAGTAGCCATAAATCCCTGCCTGCCCTGGAGTCTAACCTAGCTAGAGTTAGGTATTGGGAGGTGGGAGGCATAATTTTACTGCAACCCCTTTTGAATGTGTAGTGTATGGTACTTTATTAGAGTGATTATAAGTCTGACCTTGTACCTTTCCTTGTATTACTCTTTATTAGAGTGATTGTAAGTTTGGCCTTGTATTTTCTTACTAGAGTAATAAGCCTGTATTACCTTGACTATAATAAAACCAAAGTCCTTTGCATCAAACCAGTGTCCTCTGCACTTTTGTCACAGCCCCCCAAATAAATCCAAAGTACAGAACCCAAGGGAGAGGGAGCGATTCGAAACCGCTCAAGTTGGTCAGAAGGGAACCTGACCCCCTCATAGAGAACACGCCCCTGCCCCCTTACACCTCTTTCCCTGGGATTCATAGGACACAGTGTAGCCCTCACGACCTTGCTACTGGCCCGTGCTGCTCCTTCGCTGGGCCACTCCTGGGCCCCAAACTTGCCGACGCTCCAGGCCTCCGTCTCCGACCTCTGCTCCCGACCTCTGCTCCTCACTGGTCCCGGTCTCCGCTCCCGACCTCTGGTCCCAACCTCTACTCCCGACCTCCGCTCTCGATCTCCGCTCCCAACCTCTGCTCCCAACCTCCGTCTCTGACCTTCGCTCCCGACCTCCGCTCCTGACCTCCGCTCCCAACCTCTGTATGCGACTTCCGCTCCTGACCCCCGTTCTTCTCTGGTCCCGACCTCCGGTCCCAACCTCCGCTCCCAACGTCCGCTCCCGACGTCTGCTCCCAACCTCCATCTCCGACCTCTGCTCCTGATCTCTGCTCCCGACTTCTGCTCCCGACCTCCACTCCCCACCTCCACTCCTCTCCGGTCCCGACCTCCGCTCCTCTCTGCTCCTGATCTCCGCTTCCGACCTCCACTCCCGATCTCCACTCCCGACCTGCATTCCTTTCTGGTCCTGACCTCCGCTCCCGACCTCCGCTCCCAACCTCCGTCTCCGACCTCCGCTCCTCTCTGGTCCCGACCTCCGCTCCCGATCTCCGCTCCCAACCTCCATCTGCGACCTCCGCTCCCGACCTCCGCTCCCGGCCTCTGCTCCCGACCTCCACTCCCGACTTCTGCTCCCGATCTCCGCTCCACACCTCCACTCCTCTCTGCTCCTGACCTCCGCTCATGACCTCCACTCCCGTTCTCCGCTCCCGACCTGCGTTCCTTTCTGGTCCCGACCTCCGCTGCCGACCTCCGCTCCCGACTTCCGCTGCCGACCTCTGCTCCCGACTTCCGCTCCTGACCTCCGCTCCTCTTCGGTCCCGGCCTCTACTCCCAACCTCTGCTCCCAACCTCCGCTCCCGACCTCCGCTTCTCTCCGGTTCCGACCTCCACTCCCGGCTTCCACTCCCAACCTCCGTTCTTCTACACTCCCGATCTCTGCTCCTGGGTCCCGACCCCACCGCTGGGTTCGACCTCACTCCAAGATGTGCCACCAATCAGCTACCTGGACTCCTGTGACGTCGATTTTTTCACCCTCTTCGCTTTTGTCGCCCTATGGTGACGGTTCACACTTCTCCCTGCAGTGGCTAGCTCCTGGTGCTCCTGCTGTTTCTACCCAGGTCGGATTGGGTCAGCACCGCCAGGTTGGTAGCTGCATTGGAACAGCTTGCCTTGAAGCACGGCTAGTAATGGAGCTATGTTGTCCTCTTTAATGCATTAGGAATTGAGCCAATTTTCTTTTTAGTGTTTTACCCAAGTCCAGGTCAATTGCACAAGCTGACAATCCAATCATCAACTGTTAAACTGAGTCCCCGTCTGCCCGCTCAGGTGTACCTTAATGTTTTTGTTTGGGCTCAATTTTAATTACTAATTTTAGGCATAACTCACTTAAGTTTTAAAATTCCCGATCTTTTGCGCTGATTCGGACAAATTCGTCCGGATTGTGTTGACATTGCTAGCGGAAACTCTACCCCTGTGGCTCTAAGAGCAAGAATGAAGCAGGAGTGTTTTATCATTACTACGTTTACTTTGAGGTTTACTGCGAGGGCCCAGGGGCAGTATGGGACAGCCCACACTGCGATATGTGTGCGCACTAGGTCCATGCAGCAAAGCTGGTCTCTGGTCGTCTTGGTTAATCCTTGCCACTGGACCAAGACCGAGCTCTGTCAAGCCTGTGTGGTGGCTGGTTTAAAAAAATCCATGCACATATATCTTCCACCCTTCAACATGTAGTTCGGGACTTGGAATATCAGGTTCTTCATTGAAAGACCTGTGAACTCATCCCTTTTTAGTGTGGAAGCAGGACATCCTCATTTCGAGGGACTGCCTATGATGATGATGACATTAAAGATCCCAGGGCACTATTTTGAAGAAGAGCAGGGAATTATGCCTGGTGTCCTGGGCCAATATTTATCCCTCAACCAACATCACTAAAACATATTATCTGGTCGTTATTGCATTGCTGTTTGTGGAATCTTGCTGTGTGCAAATTGGCTGCTGTGTTTCCCTACATTAGAACAGTGGCTACACTTCAAAATAGTTAAGTTTAAAGCAGTTTGGGACATCCTGAGGTGGTGAAAAGCACTGCATAAATGAAAGCTCGTTCATTCTTATCAATTGCTTTTTAGACCTTGCTGGTGTTTTGCCTAATTAACCATGGCACGTCAAAAAAAATCTGTTGGTTGTATGGTGAGGACGCATTAAACTGATAGATAGCTGGAAATACTTTCTTTCTTCTGGCTTCTTAGCTTTGAATTATTAATGTAGAAATTGGCTCAAACAGGAGGCAGAGAATGATCACTGCGCTGGAACAGGTAAGCCCGAGGCACATTTGATATTGGGTCTCAGGTCTCATTTAAATTAGACCAGCGAGCTGTGGGCTCCTGCTGTGCAACCCTAGGCTTATCCCCAAAGCAGACAGCTATTTCTGGGCCATTGCGATGTCAGCAGCTGCCCTCACGTAGGTCCTTGTAGGCAAGGGCGAGGCGATTGGGAGAGAATAAAAGAAAGAGAGAAAGAAAGAAAGACTTACATTCATATAGCACATGTCAGGACCACCAGACATCTCAAAGCGCTTTCCAGCCAATTAAGTACTTTTTGAAGTATAATCCCTGTTGTAATGTGGGGAATGTGGATACAGAGGAAAGTTTTCCATTTTTGTGGAAGAACATAAATAGAGGCCATCAATGTAAGATAGTCAGCAAGAAATCCAATAAGGAATTCAGAAGAAACATCTTTACCCAGAGAGTGGTGAGAATTTGGAACTCGCTATCATAGGGAGTGGTTGAAGCGAATAGCATATAAGGGGAGAAATATAGAAACATAGAAACATTCGGCCCGTTGAGCCCGCACCACCATTCAATAAGATCATGGCTGATCATTAACCATAGCACGTCAAAAAGAATCTGTTGGTTGTATGGTGCTTTAGGATGTCATGAGGATGTATGAAACTGATATATAACTGAAAATACTTTCTTTCTTTTGGCTTCTTAGCTTAGAATCATTAATGTAGAAATTGGCTCAAAGAGGAGGCAGTGAATGATCCCTACACTGGACAAGCAAATGAGGGAGAAGGGAATAGAAGGTTATGCTGATAGCTATAGATGAGGAAAGACGGGAGGAGGCTCAAGTGGGGCATAAATGCCGGCATGGACTGGTTGCCAAATGGCATGTTGCTGTGCTGTATATCCTATGTAAAAACAAAATTTCCTATGTAAAAAAATGTGGCAGCCAATTAGCACATAGAAAACTCCCACAAACAGCAATGTGATAATGACCAGGTAAGCTGTTTTTGTTATGTTGATTGAGGGAGAAATATTAGCTGGGATAATTCCCCTGCTCTTCTTCGAACAAGTGCCATAGGATCTTTTACGTCCACCTGAGAGAGTAGATGAGGCCTCGGTTTAATATCTAATCTGAAAGATGGCACCTCCTACAGTGCAGCACTCCCTCAGCCCTGCACTGGAGTATCAGCCTAGATTTATGTGCTCAAGTCCCTGGAGTGGGACATGAACCCACAACCTTCTGACTCAGAGGCGAGTGTGCTACCTACCCATTGAGCCACAGTGGAGAGGGCCAAGCAGAGGCCATCAATGGTCTTCAGGACTGCTGTGGGATCAGGAGGAACACTCCTGTTCATTTTGGCTCCATATTCAGGTTTGAATTTTTTTCAGAAACTTATCTTTTTGGTGTAATCCTTCAGCAGTCCCTTTGAGAAACGTGGTTAGGCTGCATGTAGACTTGGTTATCCTGAACACTGCAGGCCTGGTGTTGGGCTGCTTTCAGGGCAGCCTAATTTCAGCATGTGGGTCTAAAACAGACATTAGGCACCCAAATTAACATATGCAAGGGGGAAAACGCCTGTTGTAGGCAGCCGCCAGGGATGCCTGAAACATTGCCTGACCCACTATGGGGGAAATCAGGCACAACAAGGTCCAATTTTAGGCCATTGTCCTATCTTGGTTTCGCATTAAATTTGTTTGCATTCACAGTGTCCGTTTTAAAAATGCTGATCATGCTGTATCCCTTTAATGTTCCGACCTCAAAAATCTAAAGCCTGAAATTATCTTGCTCTGTTCTTTTGACTTCCTCTGTGATGCCAAAATTACAATATTCAGCTCCCACTGTGCAATCTCGCTCAACTGGAGCATGGATTGGACAAGCAGGCGTGGAGGTCAGTGCTCCTGATCCTTCAGCCATTAAAGCCAGCTTCGGCTCTCATACCTTTCTGGAAACATTTGGTGCGTCATCTCATGAACGCTTCACAGAACGTCAGTGCTCCTTTCTTGGATTAATAGCTCAGCTCATATACTGTAACAATTCATTTCGCACTGTGCCTGCTGAACGACCCTGTGATGACATTTAAAATATTTGGTCAACTATCACGCTCAGAACTTGTTCTTGACTCAATCTTATCTGACAACAAAAACATTTTGGAATCATATTTGCTATTTTTAGTGCCAGCACATTTTACATTTACATTGTGCAGTGTTAAATCTTAGCTCTTTATTCTAAGCAAATTTATTTCAACTGAGAATTAGACTGGCTATCTAAATTATCCGCCATTGCGGTTTTTGCCATAGTAACAATGAACTTAATCCCAATTCATAAGGGACAATTTAATAGATTTAATACTAAGCTCTCGATCAGCTAACTGAAAAACTCAGCCCTAATGTTGAATATTTGATTACAGTATCAAATATTGTATTCTCTCCCGAGTATCGCTTTCACTACTTTAAATCCTAGTTATAATATGCCAGTAATCCTACAGTTCATCTAGTTGCCAGGTTTCTTCTATCAGTAACAAGATATCCCATCCTCTTTGCTTTCACTATTTTCAGTGAGCATACCATCAAGACTGGAGTGGCCTGAGGGCCAATTTTAACTCAAGGCCTGAGCCATGTTGAAGCTTTGGCCATATTTATATATGCCTGTGAGCTGTGGATACCGAGCAGCCCTTCTCCAGCTTGCCCGGTTCTGGGAGGTCAGGAAATCAGATGCCTTCCATGATGATCCGGAGCCAACAGTCGGAGCTTGGGAGATGAATGCATAGAAACATAGAAACATAGAAAATAGGTGCAGGAGTAGCCCTTCGAGCCTGCAACACCATTCGATAAGATCATGGCTTATCATTCCCTCAGTACCCCTTTTCTGCTTTCTCTCCATACCTCTTGATCCCCTTAGCCATAAGGGCCATATCTAACTCCCTCTTGAATATATCCAATGAACTGGCATCAACAACTCTATGCGGCAGGGAATTCCACAGGTTAACAACTCTCTGAGTGAAGAAGTTTCTCCTCATCTCAGTCCTAAATGGCCTACCCCTTATCCTAAGACTGTGTCCCCTGGTTCTGGACTTCCCCAACATCGGGAACATTCTTCCCGCGTCTAACCTGTCCAGTCCCGTCAGAATCTTATACGTTTCTATGAGATCCCCTCTCATCCTTCTAAACTCCAATGTATAAAGGCCCAGTTGATCCAGTCTCTCCTCATATGTCAGTCTGGCCATCCCAGGAAACAGTCTGGTGAACCTTCGCTGCACTATCCCAATAGCAAGAACGTCCTTCCTGAGATTAGGAGACCAAAACTGAACACAATATTCCAGGTGAGGCCTCACCAAGGCCCTGTACAACTGCAGTAAGGCCTCCCTGCTCATATACTCAAATCCCCTAGCTATGAAGGCCCACATACCATTTGCCTTCTTTACCGCCTGCTGTACCTATATGCCAACTTTCAATTACTGATGAAGCATGACACCCAGGTCTCGTTGCACCTCCCCTTTTCCTATTCTGCCAGCATTCAGATAATATTCTGTCTTCGCGTTTTTGCCCCCAAAGTGGATAACCTCACATTTATCCACATTATACTGCAAGTGCCATGCATTTGCCCACTTACCTAACCTGTCCAAGTCACCCTGCAGCCTCTTAGCATCCCCCTCACAGCTCACACCACCACCCAGTTTAGTGTCATCTGCCAGCTTGGAGATATTACACTCAATTTCTTCATCCAAATCATTGATGTATATTGTAAAGAGCTGGGGTCCCAGCACTGAGCCCTGCGGCACTCCACGAGTCACTGCCTGCCATTCTGAAAAGGACCCGTTTATCCCGACTCTCTGCTTCCTGTCTGCCAACCAGTTCTCTATTCACGTCAGTATATTACCCCTAATAACATGTGCTTTGATTTTGCACACCAATCTCTTGTGTGGGACCTTTTCAAAAGCCTTTTGAAAGTCCAAATACACAACATCCACTGGTTCTGCCTTGTCCACTCTACTAGTTACACCCTCAAAAAATTCCAGAAGATTTGTCAAGCATGATTTCCCTTTCATAAATCCATGTTGACTTGGACCGATCCTGTCACTGCTTTCCAAATGTGCTGCTATTTCATCCTTAATAATTGATTCCAACATTTTCCCCACCACTGATGTCAGGCTAACATTTTCCCCACCACTGAAGTCAGGCTAACATTTTCTCCACCTCTGATGTCTCGGATGGGACAGCAGCATTCCGTGGCACATGCCCCATCCATTTGAACATCTATGCATATCTCAGGACCACAATTTGCATATTATAAGTGGCCCCCTGCCAAGGATAGGCAGTCACTTTAGATGGCAATGGCCGGAGCAGCAGCATAAACAAGACAATAATGACTCAATGCATCTTTCAGGCTGCTACTGTCCCATTTAAAATCGGCCTTGCAAGGAGCTCATGGACTTCTTTGTCACTAAGATTGAAACAATCTGTTCAGCTGCCTCTGCCGCTTCTCTCCATTACCCTAGACTACCAAGCCAAACTTCCCCCAGAGTTCCCCTCGACCCTCACTCTTCCCCGATTTCCTTCAGTCCAGCATTGTTGGGCATGCCTTCAACTGCCTAAGCTTTTGAATTCCCTACCTAAACCTCTCCGCCTCTCCAGCTCTCTTTCCTCCTTTAAGATGCTCCTTAACATCTACCTCTTTAACCAAGCTTTTGGTCATCCGTCCTAATATCTCCTTATGTGGCTCCATGACTTGGGACGTTTTACTACATTAAAGGCACCATATAAATGCAAGATGTTGTTGTTGTTCGATATTTTATCCTATTTTCCCAATAAGCTAGTTCATGTGTATTTTGCTGTATAAATTCAGCATCATCCTCCCACTTTTTAGGTGTAGATGATTAGCAGCTAGTACTAATGGATCAAATTATGTCATTAGTGAACTTCATTGCTTTTCACGTTGGCATTGTTAAAGCATTATTGAAAAGAATAATATGAATCATCATTATTATCTTAAGCCACACTTCAGCACAATCAAGTATCAGTAATGACAACCTGCATGACCATCACAGCCACATTGAGTTGTTTTCGTGCTCCTCTCCAATATTATCAGCAGCTATGAAGGCTGCAAAAAAATGTTTTAAAGTTATTTTCTGAGCCATTTATTTAGAGAATTTAAACTGATGCCCAGTTGTAATATTATTGAATAATAGATCCAGTATATATATATTATGGGTACAGTAGCAATGTACGTATATTACTGGTCTAGTAATCCAGAGGCCTGGACTAATAATCCAGAGACATGAGTTCAAATCCCACGATGGCAGCTGGAGAGTTTAAATTCAATTAATTAAACAAATTTTGAATTAAAAAGCTAGTATCAGTAAATCAGACCATGAAACTACCGGATTGTTGTAAAAACCCAACTGGCTCACGAAGAGTGTCAACTGTGGTTTTGTGGGTAGCGCACTTGCCTGTGAGTCAGAAGGTTGTGGGTTTAAGTCCCACTCCATAGACTTGAACACATAAATCTAGGCATACACTCCAGTGGAGTGCTGAGGGAGTGCTGCACTGTCGGAGGTGCCGTCGTTCAGATGAGACGATAAACCGAGGCACTGTTGGCTTTTTCAGGTGGACATAAAAGATCCCACGGCACTATTTCGAAGAAGAGCAGGTGAGTTATCCCTGGGGTCCTGGCCAATATTTATCCCTCAATCAACATAACAAAAACAGATTATCTGGTCATTACCACATTGCTGTTTGTGGGAGCTCGCTGTGTGCAAATTAGCTGCTGCGTTTCCCACATTATAACAGTGACTACACTCCAAATGTACTTCATTGGCTGCAAAGCACTTTGAGACATCAGGTGGTTGTGAAAGGCGCTATATAATTGCAGATCTTTCTTTCTTTTTTTCTTTAATGTCCTTTAGAGAAGGAAATCTGCCGTCCTTAGTCGGTCTGGCCTATATGTGACTCCAGACCCACAGCAATGTGGTTGTCTCTTAACCTCCCTCTGAAATGGCCGAGCAAGACAATTAGTGGTATCAAACCGCTACGACAAAATCAGCACGGCGGATGTACCTTCACCACACGGTCTGCAATGGTTCAAGAAGGTCGCTCACCACCACCTTCTCAAGGGCAATTAGGGAAAGGCAATAAATGCTGGCCATGCCAGCGACACCCTCATCCCGTAAACGAATAAAAAAAAATTGATGTGCTTCCAGTGCCATTGATTTAGAGAGTTTAAACGATAATACTATTGAATAATAGATCCGATATATATATATATATATAATAAATCAATAGCACAACTCAAAGGTAGCTGCTCAACTGCATATTTATTTCGAAAAGTCATTGTTTACTGAGGAGAATAAAATATCTTTGAACTTTAAAGGTGATACTTTACAATAGTTGACAACTGTAATCGAAACCAGGAGTAGGCAACTGTAGCCATGTGATCTAACACACAATTATTGACCATTAGTCAAGCTTGTATTACCGAATACATTGTTTTATAGCTTATAGCTTATTATTCTGAAGGCCCAAAGCAAACTTTTATTGCCCTCAAACAGATGTTCATGTTACTTAAATATAAACATGCCCACATTATTGAAATAAAATGTATTTATTGCACTTTTAACTCTTCACTCGCTAAAACTAAACTGCATTACCACACATTGTGGATGCATTGTTTATAATTTACCAAAACTCCCTAGATTCTGGGGAGGTCCCCGCAGGTTGGAAAACTGCAAATGTAACGCCCCTATTCAAAAAAGGAGGCAGACAAAAAGCAGGAAATGATAGACCAGTTAGCCTAACATCTGTGGTTGGGAAAATGTTGGAGTCCATTATTAAAGAAGCAGTAACAGGACATTTGGAAAAGCAAAATTTGGTCAAGCAAATTCAGAGTGCATTTATGAAAGGGAAGTCATGTTTGACAAATTTGCTGGAATTCTTTGAGGATGTAATGAACAGGGTGAATAAAGGGGAACCAGTGGATGTGGTATATTTGGACTTCCAGAAGGCATTTGACAAGGCGCCACACAAAATGTTACTGCACAAGATAAAAGTTCATGGGGTTGGGGTTAATATATTAGCATGGATAGAAGATTGGCTTAAAAACAGAAACCAGAGAGTCGGGATAAATGGTTTATTCTCTGGTTGGCAATCAGTAACAAGTGGGATGCCGTAGGGATTAGTGTTGGGACGTCAACTATTTACAATCTATATTAACGACTTGGAAGAAGGGACTGAGTGTAACATAGCCAAGTTTGCTGACGATACAAAGATGGGAGGAAGGGCAATGTGTGAGGAGGACATAAAGAGGCTGCAGGAGGACATAGACAGGCTAAGTGAGTGGGCAAGAATTTTGCTGATGGAATATGTTGGAAAGTGTGAGGCCATGCACTTTGGCAGAAAAAAATCAAAGAGCAAGTTATTTTTTAAATGGAGATAGATTGCAAAGTGCTGCACTACAGAAGGACCTGGGGGTACTTGTGCATGAAGCACAAAAGGATAGTATGCAGGTGCAGCAAGTGATCAGGAAGGCCAATGGAATCTTGGCCTTTATTGCAAAGGGGATGGAGTATAAAAGCAGGGATGTCTTGTTACAGTTGTACAGGGTATTGGTGACACCTGGAATACTGCGTGCAGTTTTGGTTTCCATATTTACGAAAGGATATACTTGCTTTGGAGGCAGTTCAGAGAAGGTTCACTTGGTTGATCCCAGGGATGAGGGAGTTGACTTATGAGGAAAGGTTGAGTAGGTTGGGCCTCTACTTATTGGAATTCAGAAGAATGAGAGGTGATCTTATCGAAACGTATAAGATTATGAGGGGACTTGACAAGGTGGATGCAGCGAGGATGTTTCCACTGGTGGGGGAGACTGGAACTAGAGGGCATGATCTTAGAATAAGGGGCTGCCAATTTAGAACTGAGATAAGGAGAAATTTCTTCTCTCAGAGAGTTGTGAATCTGTGGAATTCACTGCCTCAGAGAGCTGTGGAAGCTGGGACATTGAATAAATTTAAGACCGAAATAGACAGCTTCTTGAGTGATGGGGGGATGAGGGGTTATGGGGAATGGGCCGGGAACTGGAGTTGAGTCCATGATCAGATCAGCCACGATCTTATTGAATGGCGGAGCAGGCTCGAGGGGCCTTATGGCCGACTCCTGCTCCCATTTCTTATGTTCTGATGTTCTTATGTTCAATCACTATGCACTTGGCATGCGAGTATTATTAAATCTTAAACTGCCAGCATGTTTGCAGAATCTCCTAGCTCTTGGGAACAACCTGTTTTGTTTATTTTGAACTCACAGTTTGCAGGGAATTTTAACCTAATAAACAGTGTGGGTTGGGGGCATACGGATAGTTAAAATTTTAAAAATCTGACCTGAATTCACCTCTAACCAACCAACCCAGTTTTAACAGCGGCAGGATGGGCGCGAGCGACCAATCTGCTGCCAGGAGGCGGGACATCTATTTAAATATTACAATGAGGCTGGACACCTCTGCTTCAACCTCCATTTTGAAGTTAACTTTAGCTGGTCTGTTTTTTTTAACACCTCATGAAACTCACCAGCCAATGCAAGGTGACGACCCGGGATCCAGGATCCCTGCCGAACCCACCTCCCGCAATCAGATACCAACCACGCACACCCCCCCCCACCCCCATAAGGTGAGAGTAAAAAGGGCAACCATGCTGATAGAATAGATGGCAGGTGGAGTAGAGATAACAGAAGCGATCTGTCAATGGTGGGAGAGGCAATGCATGGAGACTTGTGTAAGGACGTGCATCATTCTGAATCAATACTGGAAATGCAGTTTAGAGAAGCTAGTGGTTAGGGGAACATTTCTCAATCAGCTGGGAGCTTTGACTTGACATTTGAAGCTGTCAACTCATCAGCTGATTCAATGGCCAATGACCTTCTGCCTCAGCTTCACAGATGTAGTCTCGGCACAGCAGGAAACTGGTGGGTGACCTGTCACATTCAAAGGACTGGATTTTCAGTATGTTGCCATCTCTGTTCATGCCCCGGAGGGGTGTAAATGGCAGCGGAACCAATTTCCGGGCGGGTGGCAAGCTTCCAGCGCTCCGCCGGGAAATTTGTGGCCAGTTTTGTGGGGGTGCTCAGCTACATTGCCTGGGAGCATCGAAATGTGCAACGCCACCGTTTTCGACAGCGCTTTGATTTTAGTTTGAAGCTGACCCTGTAACGTCCCGTAGCGTGCCGTAATGAGACCGCCTGGAAAACGAGGTGGTCAGAGCTGTCCCGGCGGTGGTGAGTGAAGGAATTACTGAATGAAGTAAGTTTGATTGTTTTGTTGATTTTTATTTTTGCAATTTATCTCAATGTGGGGTGCTCAAGGTATTGGGGATGTTTTTGGCGATTTTCTATTCCAGGGTAGCCTCTCTTAGGACGCTCTGAGGCCGGGATCTTTAGCAATGGATTTTCAGTTGCTCAGCCGGTCTTGCACTCGAAAAGAGGTGTGTAGCGCCTCCCTTAGCACTCCGCCCCACACTCAGGGCCCAGCTGCAGACGCGAACCATTTCCCGGCACAAACTTTACCGCCCCGCCGCCATTACTGCCCAAAAAATCCTCCATCCGAAAATCCAGTCCAAAAAGTGGGAAAAAAAGCATTGTTAAGTGGTTGTAAGTAAGCCACTAATCATTTGAATTGGGTC
This sequence comes from Pristiophorus japonicus, assembly GCF_044704955.1. NCBI lineage: Eukaryota > Metazoa > Chordata > Chondrichthyes > Pristiophoridae > Pristiophorus > Pristiophorus japonicus. The sequence continues at coordinate 35,581,352 of NC_091977.1, forward strand.
ACCGGCGGCTGCCCGCCAGAGCTGCTCAGTGCTGGCAAACCTGACATGGGGAAATACAGGTGTGTGCATTTCGACAGCAGGTTCCTGACCGCAGCCGCCGATCCTCACCGGGCACGCTCCCCACACCCCCTCGCCCCATGGTCCCCGGCCCACATTGGACTCCCCCCACTCCTCCCCCGCCCCCATCACTGCTGCCGATCCCTCCCTCCTCCCTGCGGCCTCGTGTCTCAGGCCTACACGCCCACAGCCAGCCAGACTCTCAATCCGGCTGGCTGCTGGTGGGAAACGCAGGCTTCCCATTCAAATCAGGCCCAGCTTTGGAACCCCCAACCTGCATGCCCCATTAAAATCCAGCCCATTGTGACCATTTTTACAGGACCAAAGGCCTCAGTTTTGTCCCAGCCCTTTTTTGGCGCACTTACCGGAGTTGTGCCTGTTGTGTATTTGTAAAGCATGCACTCTCATATTCCGCCACCAGTGAGCACATCCCCTGGAGTCCGAAGGGATCCCAGCATCCCTTGGGAGCACTGTATATAAGCCGGCCCCTAAGGCCTGTTCCTCACTCTGGAGTGCCTTATTAAAGACTGAGGTCACTGTTACTTTAACCTCCCTGTATGCAGGCTCATCTGTGATAGGAATACAATAACTGGTGACGCGTATACGAATCCAACGCAAAGATGCAGCAAACTGTGGGCATCCTGGAGAAGTTCTTGGAGGGTGAGGACTGGGAAGCCTATGACGAACGGCTAGACCAGTACTTTGTAGCCAACGAGCTGGACGGAGAAGGAAGCGCTGCAAAAAGGAGAGCGGTCCTCCTCACGGTCTGCAGAGCACCGACCTACAGTCTCATGAAACCCACAGATAAGTCGTATGAGGAGCAGTGTACACCGGTTCGGGAGCATCTTAACCTGAGGGAGAGCGTGCTAATGGCAAGGTTTCAGTTCCACATGTGCCAGCTATCTGAAGGTCAGGAAGTGGCGAGCTATGTCGCCGAGCTAAGGCGACTTGCAGGACAATGTGAGTTTGATGGCTACCTGGAGCAAATGCTCAGAGACTTTTTTTACTGGGCATTGGCCACGAGACCATCCTACGAAAACTTTTGACTGCAGAGACACCGAACCTCAGTAAGGCCATTGCGATAGCACAGGTGTTTATGTCCATCAGTGATAACACCAAACAAATCTCTCAGCACACAAGTGCTAGCAATGTTCATAAATTAACTGGAACTGTGTTTGTGAGCAGAAATGTACAGGGCAGAAACCACGCGTCTGCAACAGCCAGCAGGCCTCAAGTGACCCAGATGACTCAGAATCTGCAACAAAGGATGAATGCAAGGCAATTTACACCTTGATGACATTGTGGAGGCTTCCATTCAGCCTATTCATACCGCTTCAAAGGGTATGTTTGCAAGAGCTGTGGAATAATGGGGCACCTCCAACGAGCTTGGCCCATGGTGGATCAAAGCAATTTTGAGCCTCAGAGAGAGGAGGCAGATGCTGACGTACACGGGGTGCACACATTTGCGATGAAATGTCCACCAATAATGCTAAATGTAAAATTGAATGACTTACCCGTAGCCATGGAACTGGACACTGGCGCTAGCCAATCCATTATGAATAAAAAGCTGTTTGAAAGACTGTGGTGCAACAAGTCACTCAGACCAGCCCTGAGCCCCATCCACACGAAACTGAGAACGTACACCAAAGAGCTTATCACTGTCCTGGGCAGCGCCATGGTCAAGGTCACCTACGAGGGCACGATGCACGAACTGCCACTCTGGATTGTCCCGGGCGATGGCCCCACACTGCTTGGAAGGAGCTGGCTGGGCAAAATCCGCTGGAACTGGGATGACATCCGAGCGTTATCACATGTCGATGAGGTCTCATGTACCCGGGTTCGTAACAAATTTCCTTCCCTTTTTGAGCCAGGCATTGGAAACTTTTCCGGGGAGAAGGTATGGATCCACTTGGTCCCAGAGGCACGACCCATTAACCACAAGGCGCGAGCGGTACCTCACATGATGAGTGAGCGAGTGGAAATCGAGCTGGACAGGCTGCAATGCGAGGGCATCATCTCCCCAGTGGAATTCAGCGAGTGGGCCAGCCAAGATCCTCTGCTGTCTCGAGTAAAAAACTGTGTACTGCATGGGAGCTGGGCCAGAATCCCCGTTGAAATGCAACAGCTAATCAAGCCGTTCCAGCGGCAAAAGGATGAGCTGTCCATTCAGACAGACTGTCTGTTGTGGGGTAACCGCGTAGTGCTACCCAAAAAGGGTAGGCAGACGTTCATCTCGGATCTCCACAGCACATACCCGGGTATAGTAATGATGAAAGCAATAGCCAGATCCCATGTATGGTGGCCCGGTATCGACTCTGACTTCGAGTCCTGTGTGTGCAGCGTGTGTGCTCAGTTGAGCAACGCACCCAGAAAGGCACCACTAAGTTTGTGGTCCTGGCCCTCCAAACCATGGTCGAGGATCCACCTCGACTATGCGGGCCCGTTTCTCGGTAAAATGTTCCTGGTGGTGGTGGATGCTTTTTCAAAATGGATTGAATGTGAAATAATATCGGGAAGCACCGCCACCGCCACCATTGAAAGCCTGAGGGCCATGTTTGCCACCCACAGCCTGCCTGACATACTGGTCAGTGACAACGGGCCATGTTTCACCAGTGCCGAATTTAAAGAATTCATGACCCGCAATGGGATCAAACATGTCACCTCGGCCCCCTTTAAACCAGCCTTCAATGGGCAGGCAGAGCGGGTAGTACAAACAATCAAACAGAGCCTCAAACGAGTCACAGAAGGCTCACTCCAAACCCGCCTGTCCCGAGTACTGCTCAGCTACTGCACGAGACCCCACTCGCTCACAGGGGTACCCCGGCTGAGCTACTCATGAAAAGGACACTTAAAACCAGACTCTCGCTGGTTCACCCCAACCTGCATGATCAGGTAGATAGCAGGCGGCAGCAACAAAATGTAAACGATGGTCGCGCCACTGTGTCACGGGAAATTGATCTGAATGACCCTATGTATATGCTAAACTATGGACATGGTCCCAAGTGGATCGCAAGCACGGTGATAGCTAAAGAAGGGAATAGGGTGTTTGTCGTCAAACTAGACAATGGACAAATTTGCAGAAAGCACCTGGACCAAGCGAGGCTGCGGTTCACAGACTGCCCTGAACAACCCACAGCAGACACCACCTTTTTCGAGCCCACAACACACACCCAAAGGATCAACGACACCACGCCGGACCAGGAAATCGAACCCATCATGCCCAACAGCCCAGCAAGGCCAGGCTCACCCAGCAGCCCTGCAGGGCCAACAACACACCAGCCCAGTGAGGGCACAGCCAACACACCAGAACAGACATTTGTATTGTGGCAGTCTGCCAGGGAAAGATAGGCCTCACCTTGTAAATAGTTTTCACTTTGACTTTGAGGGGGAGTGATGTGTATCTGTAAAGCATGCACTCCCATGTTCCGCCACCAGGGAGTGCATCCCCTGAAGTCCCAAGGGATCCCAGCATCCCTTGGGTGCACTGTATATAAGCCAGCCCCTAAGGCCTGTCCCTCACTCTGTAGTGTCTCAATAAAGACTGAAGTCACTGTTACTTTAACCTCCCTGTGTGCAGTCTCATCTGTGTTCAGAACACAATAGCGCCGCTTTTCTCCGCTCCGAAGTGCGCCAAAAAAGTTTCCGGCCTCTTCCCTGTAGTCGCGCTGTGTGGCCAGTCAAGTAGCGGATGGAGTCAGCATTCTGTGCCAAAAACTGTGCCGGGACGTCAGCACATGCGCAGTGGAGTGTCCGCGCATGCGCAGTAGCTCCTTGCCCCCAGCCTCTCCGTGTCTTGCTGCAACTGCTCTGTGTGACCTGATGCCGGCCACTCGAATCGCTCCCAACCCGAGCCCAGGCCATGTGGCCTCCCTGTGTGAGAACTGATAACGCTCCTGCCTGGATGATTTCTATCAGTTCCGCTGCCCGCATGCCCTGAGCCCTGGCAAAGTGGCCTCCCGGTGCGATTGATCTCTTAGAAATCGCACCGGGAGGCCACTCGGCCAGGGCTAGGGGTGGGTGGGCAGGGGAACTGCTAGAAATCATCCAGGCAGGAACACTATCAGTTCTCCTGCCCGCCCCTAGCCCTGGCCAAGTGGCCTCCAGCACCGGCTGGCCCACTGTCTACCCGGGCCAAGTTTGAAGATGAAGGTAGGACTTACTTCAATTTTTTATTTCTTATTGAATTCTTATTACTTTTTGTTTGCAAGGTTTGGTGGTTTGTATGGTTTAGTGGTTTAGGTGCAGGCAGGTCCTCTCCGCTTCCCGCCGCTATCCCAGGCCGAATGACCTCCGATGTACTAACCTGCGCCGATTTCTTTAACTCTCCACAAGGGTTTTCTGAAGTGGCCACATACACTGGCCTAAATAGATTTGGAGTAACTATTAGCTGGCCAAAGTTGCCTAAATGGGCAGAACTGCTGTAGGTGGCTAGTAACGCCCCCTTTTGAGAAAAAAAGCAAAACTAAAAAAATCGTCATTAACTCAGTTACACAGATTGGGGAATTGATTGGGGAAAACGGGGATTTTTACATTGCGCCAGAAAAACCAAGTTACTCCCAAAAAAATGGAGCAACTCCTGACCAAAATTGAGCCCAAAGTTACTCAAATATTAGAAATAGCTGGTTGCTATGATAACAGTAATAAATCAAAACACACAATTTAAATAAAACATTAAAAAAAACACTTTACCGGCTTCAAAGCGCTAGTACCGTTTGGAATGGATATCTGGGTAGGATAATGGAATTTTTTGAGTCATTTAAAAAGTAGTTGTATTCTGCGATGAAGGACCTGTATATATTTCTAAATGGATGATCTAAGAGAAGCTAGGTGAATGGGCTCTTCTCATCCATTGTTCAGTGACCTAGCGATCACTTTTTTTGTCCTCCTGTTTTCTCCTCTTCCCGATTCTCCCTCTCTGTCCTTTTTAACTTAACTTCCATTTAACCATCTGTACGGAAGCAGTGATCACATTTTATGTGAAGTACTTTGTGAGGTGTTTAGGTGACATGATAAGGCATTATATAAACTCTGTTCTACTTATTCGAAGATTTTGCTCGCTTTAAAGATTTTAATTTACCTTTGTTTACAGGAACAAAGTCACTCAAATATGAGAAATAGCTATTTATTATAATAACAATAATAAATCAGAACACATAATTTAACAACAATAACCTGTTTTGATATAGCACGTTTAACATAATAAAACATCCCAAGTTGCTTCACAGGAGCTCCTATGTATGTAAGGTTGTATATACCTTGTACTGCCACCACAGGGCTCATCCCCTGGAAGTCCCAAGGGATCCCACTAATCCCTTGGGAGCACCTGTCCTTCAGGAGGCCTCACAGGCTGGAGGGGCACTCTGGAGACTTGCAATAAAAGACTAAGGTCACACTTTACTTTGAGCTCACAGTATCCAGTCAGACTCTTTATTCATATACAACTGGAGCCTTACAAAACAACATTTGAAACCAAGCCACATAAGGAGAAATTAGAGCAGGTGACCAAAAGCTCGGGTGAAGATTTTATGAAGCGTCTTGGAGAAAGAGAGGTAGAGAGGCGGAAAGGTTTAGGGAGGGAATTCTAGAAATTAGGGCCTAGGCAACTGAAGGCGTTAAAGCGAGGCCCTGTCTGCTCTCTCAGGTGGACGTAAAAGATCTCAAGGCATTATTTCAAAGAAGAGCAGGGAGTTATCCCCGATGTCCTGGCCAATAATTATGCCTCAATCAACATTACAAAAACAATTTATCTAAACATTCTCATATTGCTGTTTGTGGGAATTGCTTGTGCACAAATTGGCTGCTGTGTTTCCCACATTATAACAGTGACTACATTGTACATTCATTGGCTGTAAAGTGCTTTGAGACATCCAGCGGTCACGAAAGGCACTATATAAATGCAAGTATTTCTTTCTTTAATTAATTTTAAACATATAATGAATTTTTAGTATTTCAATGCTGTAAAAATGTATTTTTTGGGTGATTCTTATGAAGCTTATGGGGATTCCGTAGTAAATAGAATCCACATAAGCATAATGGGAATCCCCTTTTTGATTGGTGGGGCTGGCCCACATGATCCCTGCGGTGCTTGTGAACCACCTGCACCCCTTGGATACATGGACTTCTACGCAGGCCTAAGAGTAGAGGCCCAGGAACATGTGTCTCCATGGATCCAGGTCCATCGAGTAGGTGCGTACTGTTATTGCGGTTCAGAGACGCGAAGCTTCCGAACGCAAATTCAGGCCCCATATACTTAATTTTCTAAAAACCAAAGGCTAATGAGACGTCAAGGGCTGATGATTGACAAGTCTGTAGCATAACCCTGTCAATCTGCGATGGGCTTCTCAGTATCAAACTTAGGAACAACTGTTGTCGGCAGTCCCTCAAAATCGAGGAAGACTTGTTTTCACTCGAAAAGTGAATTCTCAGGTGACTGTACAGTCCAATACGGGAATTACAGTCTGTCACAGGTGGGACAGACAGTCGTTGAAGGAAAGGGTGGGTGGGAAGTCTGCTGCCTGCGGTTGCTTTCTGCAAGCTCTCGGCGACAAGACTCGAGGTGCTCAGCGCCCTCCCAGATGCTCTTCCTCCACTTAGGTGAAGATACCTATTAGGCGGCCAACAGCTAGACTCGTGAACTCATCTGCAGTGCTCAAAGGGTCAATTTTGCGCTATTACAGAAACATTGGAAGCAGTTGGCAGAGATCTCCTGCTGTTAGTAAAATGTACGGGCCACACTGTAGAGCTCTGTGTTTCCAGATCGGATAAAATATATATGTTGCTTTGAGGCCTGCATGAACATGACAACACTTTACATAAACGATTGAAAAGAACAATACTAATTAGAACTTCTTCCCTTGAACATCACAATTCATTCAAAGAGTTTTTTTCACAGTGAATTAATAAATAGAATGAATTAATCAACCTTCCCTGTCCCATATGCTTGCTAATTTGTTGAGTGACAGTCTCGGAATGTTGCATTATGTAAAAGAAATAGCAGGAAGCAAAACAGTCAGCGAAGAGAATGTATTTTAAAGTGACACACTATAGCTACAATATTAATTCACCAGAATTTTACCCTTAATGATGTTGTCATAATTACCTCCTCCTTCATGCAGGTGGACCTATTTATCACAATTATAACAATTAATAGCTCCGCTGCTGCCTGTTTTTCAGAAGAGGGAGTCAAAAGTAATGCATATGCTAAAATATCTGCAAGTAAAGGAGTAAAGGAGCATGTTTTACCCTTGAAAAACTTGGTAGCATGGTTGAAAGCATAAATATGCAACATGAATATAAACAAATTCCTGACAATGTCCTGATATATGAAATTTGTTGCTGAGCTACACTTTTGCTCCCTGCATTATTATTCACAACAGAATAGTCAGAATTGTTCAGTTTATGCCATCCTACATTCAACCTTTTCATACGCTGCATATACAGGATTGACCGATATTTCTGTAAATACAAAAGATGTATGTTTAGACTGCACTTTATCAAGCCCTTAAGCACGCTACATATTTGAAAACTTGTCAACCATTTTTCACGTTGCAAGATCCCAGAAAAAATAAAGGAAAATAAAAGACTTGCATTTATATAGCGCCTTTCACGCCCTTAGGTTGTCCTAAAGCACTTTACAGCCAATGAAGTACATTTGAAGTGTTATCATCATAGGCAGTCTCTCGGAATCGAGGAAGACTTGCTTCCACTCCTGAAGTGAGTTCTTTAGTGGCTGAACAGTCCAATACAAGAGCCACAGACTTTGTCACAGATGGGACAGATCGTCGTTGAGGGAAGGGGTGGGTGGGACTGGTTTGCCGCACGCCCTTTCCGCTGCCTGCGCGAGATTTCTGCATGCTCTTGGCGTTGAGACTCGAGGTGCTCAGCGCCCTCTCGGATGCACTTCCTCCACTTAGGGTGGTCTTTCCCAGGGACTCCCAGGTGTCAGTGGGGATGTCGCACTTTATCAGGGAGGCTTTGAGGGTGGTCCTTGTAGCGTTTCCGCTGCCCACCTTTGACTCATTTGCCGTGAAGGAGTTCCGAGTAGAGTATTTGGTTTGGGAGTCTCGTGTCTGGCATGTGAACTATGTAGCCTGCCCAGCAGAGCTGATCGAGTTTGGTCAGTGCTTCAATGCTGGGGATGTTAGCCTGGAAGAGGATGCTGATGTTGGTGCGCCTGTACTCCCCGGGGATTTGTAGCATCTTGCGGAGACATCGTTGGTGATATTTCCCCAGCAACTTGAGGTGTCTGCTGTACATGGTCCATGTCTCTAAGCCATACAGGAGGGCGGGTATTACTATGGCCCTGTAGACCATGAGCTTGGTGGCAGTTTTGTGGGCCTGGTCTTCAAACACTCTTTTCCTCAGGCGGCCGAAATCTGCACTGGCGCACTGGAAGCAGTGTTGGATCTCGTCGTCGATGACTGCTCTTGTTGTTAGGAGGCTCCCGAGATAATGGGAAGTGGTCCACGGTATCCAGGGCCGCACCGTGGATCTTGATGACTGGGGGGCAGTGGTGTGCGGTGAGGACAGGCTGGTGGAGGACCTTTGTCTTACGGATGTTTAGCGTAAGGCCCATGCTTTCGAACGCCTCAGTAAATACGTTGACTATGTCCTGGAGTTCAGCCTCTGTATGTGCGCAGATGCAGGCACCATCCGTGTACTGTAGCTCGACGACAGAAGTTGGGGTGATCTTGGACCTGGCCTGGAGGCGGCCTAGGTTAAACAGCTTCCCACTGGTTCTGCAGTTTAGTTCCACTCCAGTGGGGAGCTTGTTGACTGTGAGGTGGAGCATGGCAGCGAGAAAGATTGAGAAGAGGGTTGGGGCGATGACGCAGCCCTGTTTGACTCTGGTCCGGACGTGGATTGGGTCTGTGATGGATGCATTGGTAAGGATCGCAGCCTGCATGTCGTCGTGGAGCAGGCGGGGGATGGTGACGAACTTTTGGGGGCATCCGAAATGGAGGAGGAAGTTCCATAGACCCTCGCGGTTGACAGTGTCAAAGGCCATTGTAAGGTCGAAGAAGGCCATGGGTAAGGGCTAGTGCTCTTCCCTGCATTTTTCCTGTAGCTGTCACGCTGCAAAAATCATGTCCTTTGTGCCCCGTAGGGGACGAAATCCACACTGCGACTCCGGGAGGAGCTCCTCGGCCACGGGAAGAAGGTGGTTGAGGAGGACTCTAGTAACGACGTTCCCAGTGGCTGATAGCACGGAGATTCCTCTGTAGTTGCCGCAATCATACTGTTATGTATTTAACCCTTTGTAACTTGTATTATACTACCACCAGAGGGTCTACCTATTGGAGTCCCAAGGGTTCCCAGCATTCCTTGGGAGCACGGTATATAAGCAGGCCACCTACGAGGTACCTGCACTCTGGAATCTTATTAAAGGGGCTAAGGTCACACTTGCGCATTGTACACAGTACTCAGTTTCATCCTTTATTATGAGCGTACCAATTGGCGACGAGGTCACGAACAACCACGTGAAAATGCAAAGAACAGTTGGTATCCTGCAGAAGTTCTCAGAAGGGGACGATTGGGAGGTCTTTGTGGAGAGACTCGACCAATACTTCATGGCCAACGAGCTGGAAGGGGATGAGAACGCTATCAAATGAAGCGCGATCCTCCTAACTGTCTGTGGGGCAACAACCTATGACCTCATGAAGAACCTCCTACCTCCAGCAAAACCAACAGAGAAATCCTATGAAGAATTGTGTACGCTGGTCCGGGAGCAGCTAAATCCTAAGGAAAGCGTTTTGATGGCGAGTTATCGGTTCTATACATGTCAACGATCGGAGGGCCAGGAAATGGTGAGCTATGTCGCCGAACTAAGGCACCTCGCAGGACATTGTGAGTTTGAGGGATTCCTAGAACAAATGCTGAGAGACTTTTTTGTACTGGGCATTGGCCATTAGGCAATCCTTCGCAAACTGCTGACTGTAGAAACTCCGAATCTAAGTAAAGCCATAACGATTGCCCAGGCATTTATGTCCAGCGGCGACAACACCAAACACATTTCGCAGAGAAAATAAGTTTCGGCCAGTACTGTGCATAAAGTAACGTCAGTTTCGAGCAGAAATGTATATGGCAGAATGTACACGTGGGCTGCTGATCCCAACCTCAGATGATCCAGAGTCCACCATCAATCGTTAATGCAAGGCAGTTAACACCCTGTTGGCGTTGTGGAGGTGATCATCGGCCCCATCAATGCCGCTTCAAGCAGTATGCGTGCAACGATTGCAGAACAACAAATGTGCAGGCGAGCTGCAAACCCTGCAAACCACCACATTGCAGAGGAAGATCGATCCACTGTGGATCATGCTGAGTTGGAGACTGGTACCGAGACTCAGAAGTGTACGGGGTATACACATTCACCACGAAATGTCCACCAATAATGTTGAAAGTTGAACTGAATGTTATTCCAGTAGCTATGGAACTGGACACGGGTGTAAGTCAGTCCATAATGAGTAAAAAGGCCTTCGACAGGCTGAGGGGCAAAAAGGCACACAGGCCCAAGCTCAGGCCTATTCACACCAAACTAAGAACTTACACCAAGGAACTTATCCCTGTAATTGGCAGTGCAGAAGTCAAAGTCTCCTATGATGGAGCAGTACACGAACTCCCGCTGTGTATTGTGCCAGGGGATGACCCCACATTGTTTGGCAGAAGCTGGCTGGGAATAATCCGCTGGAACTGGGACGACATCCGAGTGCTTTCGTCCGTCGACGACGCCTCATGTGCCCAGGTTCTGAGCAAGTTCCTTCATTGTTCGAGCTAGCTTCTCAGGGGTGAAAGTGCAGATCCATTTGGTTCCCGGTACACGACCCATCCACCACAAGGCACAGGCGGTACTGTATATGATGTGTGAGAAAGTGGAAATTGAGCTGGACAGTCTGCAGCGAGAAGGCATCATCGCGCCGGTGGAATTCAACAAGTGGGCTAGTCCTTAAAGAGGACGGCACATTTAGAATTTGTGGGGACTATCAAGTAACGATTAACCGTTTTTCGCTACAGGACCAGTACCCCTACCCAAGGCAGACGACCTATTCGTGACCTGGCTGGTGGGATGATGTTCACCAAGCTGGACCTGACCTTGGCCTACATGTTGCAGGAGCTGGAGGAGTTTTCTAAAGGTCTCACCTGCATCAACACGCACAAAGGTCTGTTCATCCATAACCGGTGCCCGTTTGGGATTCGGTCAGCCGCGGCAATCTTCCAATGGAACATGGAGAGACAGTTAAAATCGGTTCCTCGCACCATGGTTTTCCAGGACGACATGCTGGTTACAGGTCGGGACACCATTGAGCACTTGAAGAATCTGGAAGAGGTTCCTAGTCCGTTGGATCGTGTGGGGCTCAGGTTGAAAAGCTCAAAATGATTTTCCTTGCGCAGGAGGTTGAGTACTTGGGAAGAAGAATCGTGGCAGACGGCATCTGACCCACCGACACCAAGACAGAGGCCATCAAGAATGCGCCAAGACCACAGAACGTGACAGAGCTGCGGTCGTTCCTGGGACACCTTAACTATTTCGGTAATGTCATACCTGGGTTGAGCACCCTGCTAGAACCCCTACATGCGCGACTGCACAAGGGAGACGACTGGGTATTGTAAGCGGCTTTGACCCTAGCCCGAATGCTAGACGGACGGTTCGAATCGTCCCCGCCTTACGAAAGTTCTAGACCCGGGAATTATTATTCAGAGTGTAAATGAAATAAGTCACGGACAGGAATGCTTCGGTGAAAAATCGTACTTATATTTATTTGGTCCAACATACACTGGCTAAAACATGCACTACTAAATAAAATCACTTGTCTTTGTGTAGAATAAAATCCAGGTTACAAACAACATACATACAGTACAGAAATGAGACCTAGTAACATGCAGTAATTCCCTGGTGGATTATAACCCTACTCCAACCAACAAATTATCCTCCCCAGAATAGCCCTGAAAAGCTTCACTTCTGAGAAAACCCTGAGCCTTTACCCAGCTTGCCTGGGATATCTGCTTACTGGCTTGGGACACTCTCGATCATGTTCACCACCACACCAGCTGGTTTCCTTTCTTTAGCTCAGTTGTGGGAAGTTACTGCCTGGTCTTCAGTCTCGGTAGCATCTTCTGCAGTACTGCGGTTTCCTCCTGGTACATCGATCTTGATGTAGCGAGCGCGAGAGGGAGAGAGGGCACTCTCTAGATATAAGCTGCAAGCTCCAAGCTTCATTCCCATCTTCAACTACAAGCTTCAAGCTAAAAATAAAGTGCAAAATACCCTGACTTTATCGGAGTTTTGCAATCCCTATCTTTCCTGCCAATCTTTAAAACCCCTTTGTTTCGAAGCACGGATACTTAGTCAGTGATGGGCCATCCAACCCATATGTATTGGGCTGATGGCCCTTAATTCTGGGCATCTCTGAGTCTTTGTGTTGGGAAAGACCTGGCTCCACTCTGGCTGGCCAGGCTAGTGGCTTTATTCTTTCTGTTTTTCCTTCTGAGATGGAGGTGAGAGGTGCTTTTGCATATTAGAGTGGCTTTTTCAAAGGCCTCCCCGCCTTCCTGGCCAACAGCTCTTTTGTCAATATTCGTGGCCCCTTCCTTTATGCTGTGACTGTTGGGCAAACCAGTTCTGGATGACTGACAGTTCTTTTGTCACAGCTAACTGTATTGCGGCCCCTGGAGTTTTAACAAAACAGTTTTTTTTCTCACTTCTCTGCACAGGGTGATCCCATCACAAGGAAAATATCCTCAGAAAAACCCATAAAGTCCATGAAATATTCTCGACTGAGTCCATTCTTTAAACAGAAACATTGCGGTCTCTTCACTCCCCCATTTGATGCTTTTTCTTTCCATAAAGCATCACTCGATGAGAGAGCAATGGCCAAAGTCTCCCACAAATGAAGCTGTTCTCCTGATTTTACGTTTTAAAAACCCCAGAACTGTACCCCTTACTGCGTGTCACAGTTCTCTTCGACAGAATCAAGACATCAGTAAAAAGGGCTTCTTAACACATGGTCGGGTTCCACTCCACGTGATGTTACAAAAAAAATACAGCGCACATCACACCATACGGCGTTGACAGGTGTAACACATTACACAAATAACAACAGCGCACATCGCGCAATACAGAGTGTGAAACTCGAACCAGAATATACAATACACTTGCATACAGAACTTTGGTACATTATAAGTTTTAGCAGGGAGAAAACATAATCAACATAAATCAATTACACCTCTCCGGATCGATCTAACATCCCTTGCCACTGCGTTCAAGCATCTGGCTCCGTCGCCTGCAGCTGGTGTAAAACACTAGAGCGGCGGGTGGATTCACCCTGGAGCATTCACGATGTTGAGAATGACGTGAATAGCACGTTTAGTGAGTTGGTCTTACAGACAGATAGAGAATGGATGACCAACAGGAAGAGCAGTGCAAGGAAGTTAGTGCAGGGGTCCCCTGCAGTCATTCCCCTGCAGAACAGATACACCGCTTTGGGGATGACTCACCAGGGGAGGGCAGCAGCAACCAAGTTCATGGCACCGTGGCTGGCTCTGCTGCACAGGAGGGCAGGAAAAAGAGTGGGAGAGCTATAGTGATAGGGGATTCAATTGTAAGGGGAATAGATAGACGTTTCTGCGGCCGCAACCGTGACTCCAGGATGGTATGTTGCCTCCCTGGTGCAAGGGTCAAGGATGTCTCGGAGCAGGTGCAGGGCATTCTGAAAAGGGAAGGTGAACAGCCAGTTGTCGTGGTGCATATAAGTACCAACAATATAGGTAAAAAACGGCATGAGGTCCTACAAGACGAATTTAGGGAGCTAGGAACTAAATTAAAAGGTAGGACCTCAAAAGTAGTAATCTCAAGATTGCTACCAGTGCCACGTGCTAGTCAGAATAGGAATCACAGGATAGCTCAGATGAATACGTGGCTTGAGGCGTGGTGCAGCAGGGAGGGATTCAAATTCCTGGGACATTGGAACCGGTTCTGGGGGAGGTGGGACCAGAACAAACCAGACAGTCTGCACCTGGGCAGGACCAGAACCAATGTCCTAGGGGGAGTGTTTGCTAGTGCTGTTGGGGAGGAGTTTAACAAATATGGCAGGGGAATGGGAATCTATGCAGGGAGACAGAGAGAAGTAGAATGGGAGCAGAAGCAAAAGATAGAAAGAAGAAAAGTAAAAGTGGAGGGCAGAGAAACCGAAGGCAAAAAGCAAAAAGGGCCACATTACAGCAAAATTCTAAAGGGGCAAAGTGTGTTAAAAAGACAAGCCTGAAGACTGTTCCTCAATGCAAAGAGTATTCGGAATAAGGTGGACGAATTAACTGCGCAGATAGCAGTTAACGGGTATGATATAATTGACACCATGGAGACATGGCTCCAGGGTGACCAAGGCTGGGAACTCAACATCCAGGGGCATTCAACATTTAGGAAGGATAGACAGATAGGAAAAGGAGGCGGGGTGGCATTGCTGGTGAAAGAGGAAATTAATGCAATAATAAGAAACTAAATTAGCTTGGATGATGTGGAATCGGTACGGGTGGAGCTGCGGAATACCAAGGGTAGAAAACGCTAGTGGGAGCTGTGTACAGACCACCAAACAGTAATAGTAAGGTTGGGGGCAGCATCAAACAAAAATAATGGATGCATGCAATAAAGGTACAGCAGTTATCATGGGTGAATTTAATTTACATATTGATTAGGCTAACCAAACTGGTAGCAGTGTGGTGGAGGAGGATTTCCTGGAGTGTATTAGGGATGGTTTTCTAGACCAATATGCCGAGGAACCAACCAGGGAGCTAGCAATCCGAGACTGGGTGATGTGTAATGAGAAAGGACTAATTAGCAATCTTGTTGTGTGAGACCCCTTGGGGAAGAGTGACCATAACATGGTAGAATTCTTTATTAGGATGGAGAGTGACACAGTTAATTCAGAAACTAGGGTCCTGAATTTAAGGAAAGGTAACTTCGATGCTTTGAGGCATGAATTGGCTAAAGTAGACTGGCAACTGCTACTTAAAGGGTTGACAGTGAATAAGCAATGGCAAACATTAAAAGATCACATGTCCTCGGGGGAGTGTTTGCGAGTGCTGTTGGGGAGGAGTTAAACTAACTAATATGGCAGGGGGATGGGAACCAATGCAGGGAGATAGAGGGAAACAAAAAGGAGGCAAAAACAAAAGACAGAAAGGAGATGAGGAAAAGTGGAGGGCAGAGAAACCCAAGGCAAAGAACAAAAAGGGCCATTGTACAGCAAAATTCTAAAAGGACAGAGGGTGTTAAAAAAACAAGCCTAAAGGCTTTGTGTCTTAATGCAAGGAGTATCCGCAATAAGGTGGATGAATTAACTGTGCAAATAGATGTTAACAAATATGATGTGATTGGGATTACGGAGACGTGGCTCCAGGATGAGCAGGGCTGGGAACTCAACATCCAGGGGTATTCAACATTCAGGAAGGATAGAATAAAAGGAAAAGAAGGTGGGGTAGCATTGCTGGTTAAGGAGGAGATTAAGGCAATAGTTAGGAAGGACATTAGCTTGGATGATGTGGAATCTATATGGGTAGAGCTGCAGAACACCAAAGGGCAAAAAACGTTAGTGGGAGTTGTGTACAGACCTCCAAACAGTAGTAGTGATGTTGGGGAGGGCATCAAACAGGAAATTAGGGGTGCATGCAATAAAGGTGCAGCAGTTATAATGGGTGACTTTAATATGCACATAGATTGGGCTACCCAAACTGGAAGCAATACGGTGGAGGAGGATTTCCTGGAGTGCATAAGGGATGGTTTTTTAGACCAATATGTCGAGGAACCAAATAGGGGGGAGGCCATCTTAGACTGGGTGTTATGTAATGAGAGAGAATTAATTAGCAATCTCGTTGTGCGAGGCCCCTTGGGGAAGAGTGACCATAATATGGTGGAATTCTGCATTGGGATGGAGAATGAAACAGTTAATTCAGAGACCATGGTCCAGAACTTAAAGAAGGCTAACTTTGAAGGTATGAGGCGTGAATTGGCTGGGATGGATTGGCGAATGATACTTAAGGGGTTGACTGTGGATGGGCAATGGCAGACATTTAGAGACCGCATGGATGAACTACAACAATTGTACATTCCTGTCTGGCATAGAAATAAAAAAGGGAAGGTGGCTCAACCGTGGCTATCAAGGGAAATCAGGGATAGTATTAAAGCCAAGGAAGTGGCATACAAATTGGCCAGAAATAGCAGCGAACCTGGGGACTGGGAGAAATTTAGAACTCAGCAGAGGAGGACAAAGGGTTTGATTAGGGCAGGGAAAATGGAGTATGAGAAGAAGCTTGCAGGGAACATTAAGACGGATTGCAAAAGTTTCTATAGATATGTAAAGAGAAAAAGATTAGTAAAGACAAACGTAGGTCCCCTGCAGTCAGAATCAGGGGAAGTCATAACGGGGAACAAAGAAATGGCGGACCAATTGAACAAGTACTTTGGTTCGGTATTCACGAAGGAGGACACGAACAACCTTCCGGTTATAAAAGGGGTCGGGGGGTCTAGTAAGGAGGAGGAACTGAAGGAAATCCTTATTAGCCGGGAAATTGTGTTGGGGAAATTGATGGGATTGAAGGCCGATAAATCCCCAGGGCCTGATGGACTGCATCCCAGAGTACTTAAGGAGGTGGCCTTGGAAATAGTGGATGCGTTGACAGTCATTTTCCAACATTCCATTGACTCTGGATCAGTTCCTATGGAGTGGAGGGTAGCCAATGTAACCCCACTTTTTAAAAAAGGAGGGAGAGAGAAAACAGGGAATTATAGACCGGTCAGCCTGACATCGGTAGTGGGTAAAATGATGGAGTCAATTATCAAGGATGAAATAGCAGCACATTTGGAAAGCAGTGACAGGATCGGTCCAAATCAGCACGGATTTATCAAGGAGTAATCATGCTTGACAAATCTTCTGGAATTTTTTGAGGATGTTTCCAGTAGAGTGGATAAGGGAGAACCAGTGGATGTGGTGTATTTGGACTTTCAAAAGGCTTTTGACAAGGTCCCACACAAGAGATTGGTGAGCAAATTCAAAGTACATGGTATTGGGGGTAATATACTGACGTGGCTAGCGAACTGGTTGGCCCACAGGAAGCAGAG
Source organism: Pristiophorus japonicus (assembly GCF_044704955.1). Classification (NCBI taxonomy): domain Eukaryota; kingdom Metazoa; phylum Chordata; class Chondrichthyes; family Pristiophoridae; genus Pristiophorus; species Pristiophorus japonicus. Next base: position 35,598,516 of record NC_091977.1, read on the forward strand.
AGTTGGGATAACCGGGTTCTTTTCAGAATGGCAGGCAGTGAGTAGTGGAGTGCCGCAGGGCTCAGTGTTGGGACCCCAGCTCTTTACAATATATATCAATTATTTGGATGAAGGAATTGAGTGTAATAGCTCCAAGTTTTCAGATGACACTAAACTGGGTGGCGTTGTGAGCTGTGAGGGGGGCGCTAAGAGGCTGCAGGGTGACTTAGACAGGTTAGGTGAGTGGGCAAATGCATGGCAGATGCAGTATAATGTGGATAAATGTGAGGTTATCCACATTGGGAACAAAAACGCGAAGACAGAATATTATATGAATGGTGGCAGATTAGGAAAAGGGGAGGGGCAACGAGACCTGGGTGTCATGGTTCATCAGTCATTGAAAGTTGGCATACATGTGCAGCAGGTGATAAAGAAGGCAAATGGTATGTTGGTTTTCATAGCTAGGAGATTTGAGTATAGGAGCACGGAGGTCTTACTGCAGTTGTACAGGGCCTTGGTGAGGCCTCACCTGGAATATTGTGTTCAATTTTGGTCTCCTAATCTGAGGAAGGATTGCTATTGAGGGAATGCAGCGAAGGTTCACCAGACTGATTCCCGGGATGGCCGGACTGACATATGAGGAGAGACTGGATCAACTGGGCCTTTATACATTGGAGTTTGGAAAGATGAAAGGGTATCTCATAGAAACATAATAGATTCTGACGGGACGTGACAGGTTAGATGTGGGTAGATTGTTCTCGATGTTGGGGAAGTCCAGAACCAGGGGACACAGTCTTAGGATAAGGGGTAGGCCATTTAGGACTGAGATGAGGAGAAACTTCTTCACTCAGAGAGTTGCTAACCTGTGGAATTCCCTGCCGCAGAGAGTTGTTGATGCCAGTTCAATGGATATATTCAAGAAGGAGTTACATATTGCCCTTATGGCTAAAGGGATCAAGGGGTATGGAGATAAAGCAGGAAAGGGGTTCTAAGGGAATGATCAGCCGTGATCTTATCGAAGAGCCGAATGGCCTACTCCTACAGCTATTTTCTATATTTCTTTGTTTCTAAGTAGCCTAAAAGCAACAATTGTATGATAACTAATGCATGGGAACAGACACGGATCCAGAGAGGAATCTCTACACTCAGACCGATGTCCCACCACGGTGGCGAGACAATCCTCTTGATCTCCTCCCCCAGTTCTACTGTCTTATGCTCTAAATTATAAAAATGTTTCTGGGAGAGCTCGACAGCTTTTATTAACTCAGTGAGGTGTTCCGGCAGAAAAGGGATCGGGTACCGGAAATGCTCCACATAGTCACGAAGATGTGTGAAGGTGTTGTTCACAATGACATGAATGGTCAAAGGTTCCAGGATGGGAGTAATTCACTCTTGTGCCACTTGAACCTCAGCAATTTCCACATTTCCCATTATTAAATCCCTCTTTTCATCTTCTAAGGGGCCAACATTTACTGTCGTCACTCTTTTCCGTTTTATATATCTGTAAAAGCTTTTACTATCCGTTTTTTTGTTTTGCGCAAGTTTACCTTCGTAATCCATCTTTCCTTTCTTTATTGCTTTCTTAGTCATTCTTTGCTGTCGTTTAAAATTTTACCAATCTTCTATTTTCCCACTAACCTTGGCCACCTTATACACATTGGTTTTTAATTTGATACTCTCCTTTATTTCCTTGGTTATCCACGGTTGGTTATCCCTTCTCTTACCGCACTTCTTTTTCACTGGAATATATTTTTGTTGAGCACTACGAAAGAGCTCCTTAAAAGTCCTCCACTGTTCCTCAATTGCACCACCATTTAGTCTGTGTTTCCAGCATACTTTAGCCAACTCTGCCCTCATCCCACTGTAGTCCCCTTTGTTTAAGCATAGTACGCTCGTTTGAGACACTACTTCCTCACCCTCAATCTGTATTACAAATTCAACCGTATTGTGATCACTCATTCCGAGAGGATCTTTTACTAGGAGATCGTTTATTATTCCTGTCTCATTACACAGGACTAGATCTAACATAGCTTGCTCCCTTGTAGGTTCTGTAACATAAGAAACAATCCCGTATGCATTCTATGAATTCCTCCTCCAGGCTACTCCGTGCGATTTGTTTTGACCAATCGATATGTAGGTTAAAATCCCCATGATTACTGCCGTTCCTTTTTTACATGCCTCCATTATTCCCTTGATTATTGCCCCCCCCCACCGTGAAGTTATTATTTGGGGGCCTATAAACTACGCCCACCAGTGACTTTTTCCCCTTACTATCTTTAATCTCCACCCACAGTGATTCAACATTTTGTTCATTAGAGCCAATATCGTCTCTCACAATTGCCCTGATATCATCCTTTATTAACAGAGCTACCCCACCTCCATTCCCTTCTTGTCTATCTTTCCGAATCGTCAGATACCCCTGTATGTTTAATTCCCAGTCTTGGCCACCCTGCAACCACGTTTCTGTAATGGCCACCAAATCATACCCATTTGTAACGATTTGTGCCGTCAACTCATTTACTTTATTTCGAATGCTGAGTGCGTTTAGGTAGAGTGTTTTAATACTAGTTTTTAAACCATGATTTTTAGTTTTGACCCCTCCTGCAGCCCCTTTATATTTAGTGGCCCTTTTTGTTTTTTGCATTGGGTTTCTCTGCCCTCCACTTTTACTCATCTCCTTTCTGTCTTTGCTTTTGTCTTCCTCTGTCTCCCTGCATTGGTTCCCATTCCCCTGCCATATTAGTTTAACTCCTCCCCAACAGCACTAGCAAACACTCCCCCTCGGACATTGGCTGAGACCTTAAACAATTATTTTGCTTCGGTCTTCACAGTGGAAGACACAAAAACCATGCCAAAAATTGCTGGTCACAGGAATGTGGGAAGGGTGGACCTTGAGACAATCACTATCACGAGGTGGGTAGTGCTGGATAGGCTAATGGGACTCAAGGTAGACAAGTCCCCTGGTCCTGATGAAATGCATCCCAGGGTATTAAAAGAGATGGCGGAAGTTATAGCAGATGCATTCGTTATAATCTACCAAAATTCTCTGGACTCTGGGGAGGTACCAGCGGATTGGAAAGCAGCTAATGTAACGCCTCTGTTTAAAAAAGGGGGCAGACAAAAAGCAGGTAACTATAGGCCGGTTAGTTTAACATCTGTAATGGGGAAAATGCTTGAAACTATCATTAGGGAAGAAATAGCGGGACATCTAGATAGGAATAGTGCAATCAAGCAGACGCAGCATGGATTCATGAAGGGGTAATCATGTTTAACTAATTTACTGGAATTCTTTGAGGATATAACGAGCATGGTGGATAGAAGTGTACCGATGGATGTGGTGTATTTAGATTTTCAAAAGGCATTCGATAAGGTGCCACACAAAATGTTACTGCAGAAGATAAAGATACGCGGAGTCAGAGGAAATGTATTAGCATGGATAGAGAATTGGCTGGCTAACCGAAAGCAGAGAGTCTGGATAAATGGATTATTTTCGGGTTGGAAATCGGTAGTTAGTGGTGTGCCACAGGAATCGGTGCTGGGACTACAACTGTTTACAATATAGATAGATGACCTGGAAGAAGGGACAGAGTGTAGTGTAACAAAATTTGCAGATGACACAAAGATTAGTGGGAAAGCGGGTTGTGTAGAGGACACAGAGAGGCTGCAAAGAGATTTAGATAGGTTAAGCGAATGGGCTAAGGTTTGGCAGATGGAATACAATGTCAGAAAGTGTGAGGTCATCCACCTTGGGAAAAAAAACAGTAAAAGGGAATATTATTTGAATGGGGAGAAATTACAACATGCTGTGATGCAGAGGGACCTGGGGGTCCTTGTGCATGAATCCCAAAAAGTTAGTTTGCAGGTGCAGCAGGTAATCAGGAAGGCGAATGGAATGTTGGCCTTCATTGCGAGAGGGATGGAGTACAAAAGCAGGAAGGTCCTTCTGCAACTGTATAGGGTATTGGTGAGGCCGCACCTGGAGTACTGCGTGCAGTTTTGGTCACCTTACTTAAGGAAGAATATACTAGCTTTGGAGGGGGTACAGAGACGATTCACTAGGCTGATTCCAGAGATGAGGGGGTTACCTTATGATGATAGATTGAGTAGACTGGGTCTTTACTCGTTGGAGTTCAGAAGGATGAGGAGTGATCTTGCAGAAACATTTAAAATAATGAAAGGGATAGACAAGATAGAGGCAGAGGGGAGACTAGAACTAGGGGGCACAGCCTCAAAATACGGGGGAGCCAATTTAAAACAGAGTTGAGAAGGAATTTCTTCTCCCAGAGTGTTGTGAATCTTGGAATTCTCTGCCCAAGGAAGCAGTTGAGGCTAGCTCATTGAATGTATTCAAATCACAGATAGATAGATTTTTAACCAATAAGGGAATTAAGGGTTACGGGGAGCGGGCGGGTAAGTGGAGCTGAGTCCACGGCCAGATCAGCCATGATCTTTTTAAATGGCAGAGCAGGCTCGAGGGGCTAGATGGCCTACTCCTGTTCCTAATTCTTATGTTCTTCTGTTCTTCTGTTCTTGGGTTTGAAACAAAAGCTGCTGTCACTCACCGGACACCACATGTCCTGGCTGTACCAGTAGCGGAGCGCACTTGTGGTGACACAGCATGACACACTCCCCATGTATGCTACCTGTGGAGGCACGTGATCTGGTGCCATCACTTCCATGGTGCAATTGATAGGTTCCGTGCCTGCAGAAGCAAAGCCACATTCTGATCGGGCAAAAGCAGTCAAGTTCTGGGGACACAGTATTACGTGTGCGCCCCGGCTCTTGCATCCGGAGAGCATGCTCCCACTGTATGACATATGGCGGGACCACTTTAAAACGAACATGCACTCCTCCACGAATTACTCCGATATTCTCAACCCTGTATACCGGTGCTGGCTGTGGTGACCCGCCCAATACCGGCATCCTTAATACAATTCCCGTCACTGTATGGTTGGACCGCCCGCAATCTACAGGGACAAGGTAGGCTTCAGCGACTAAACGAAGCTGGCATGGGTTCAATGAATTGCTATACGGGTACAGCGCTGCGAGATGCTTGTTGCTTAACCATGAAGGGACGCGATTTTGCCTCAGGTCCTCCAGGTTACTGCGGCCCTCGTCCAGCAATCCATGCACCATAAAACACACACACCTCATTCCGTGCAGCCTGCTCCGAGACATTCCTGTCCTCCCGTATTAAATCATTAACAGTTTTAGTTTGCCTCTCCAGCTCCGCAATGACCTCCTTTAAATGAACGGTTATTGCCTGGTCCTCATGAAGCTCTGAACCCACCACTGTGTTCTCTTCCCCTAGAATCTTACGCAGTTGGATCTTTAACCCAGTCTTCTGCATGTGGAGTTGTACATCATCCATGCTATTAACAATATCCGTTCCTTCACTGAACACTGTGGCTACATCGTTTCAGGTCCCTCTTCCCTGCCTCCCGGACCCCACACTATTCCCAATATTCAGATCATAAAGCTGTTCTTTATCTATATTTCCATAGTCCAGTTCATAAAATTCCTGAAACATCACTTTTAACAGAGCTTCATAAAGCTTCTCCGTCTTCTTCGGGCACCACACAGGCAGGTGGACTTCAGTCAGGTTCAGGATCACCGATGCCACGGAGCAGTGCACGTTCTGAAACCAAACTTTGTCAGTGGGGATTAACACCAACCCATTCCCTAGACTCCTGTTGGTGGTGGAACACCTATCTACAGCCGTCTGTATCGTCGGGGCTCTGGGCGGGGGCTTCCTGGTGTATGAGATGAGCTCTGTGGCGTTGATCATGTTCGGGGGATTTGGGATCATACAGACATTGGGACTCAAACCCATGCAGACAAGACATTGGGCCTCAAACCCACACAGATGCTGGGCCTCAAACCCCTGCAGACACTGCGCCTCGAACCCATGCAGACAAGACATACAAGACATGTCATGGATCCATTGTTTCTCCTTCCACCACTTTTCTCAACACAATCTCGTATCTTTGGCTCGAGTCGCTCCTATTAAGACAAAAAATGAAAGAAAAATCTTTTGCTCTGTTGGGGCCGCCACCTCACAGGTCCTTCTCCAGTTATTCACGTATTTTTCATCTTCAAATAAATTTAGCTAAGTCAGATTTTAATCACAAAACCCAATGTCCAGCCTTTGTGATCTAAATTACTGGAGTTCACACAGCACTGCCCCATCCAGGTTCGAAATGAGCTGCACCTTGAGGTCATTTCCATATAAATCAATTACACCTCTCCGGTAATTGCCTGCTTGAAAGAAAAAGAAAAGAACATCCATTGTGGCTTTTCTGACCGCCCAGTGAGTTAATTCATCCTCTTACTGTTACTGAGCGAAAACATCCACTTAAAATATAACTTAAAATATAACTTCAAAATTTTACAAATGCTCGAAATAATTATTTCACTCTTGACAAGGTGTTGTTTTCTGCTTGTACAGAGTGTTACCTTTTTTTTTAAAGTTCAACAAACACGCATACTAATAATACATGGTACTACGTGTACCAATAGCTTACACATTACAATGGTTCTCTCCTTCATGCATAATAGCAGCACACAGCCTTTTCTCCACTGGTCACATTCTTGAATTGGTCGGAAAATTTTTATTTTAAAATACCAAATATATGTGATTGCCTCATGTCCGGAACTAGAGGTTTTTTCCACACAATTTAAACCAACCAAAATTTCACCATGGCCATAATGAAAGTTTGGTTTTCCCAGGTTAATTAACCTCAATTCCAAATTAATTCAAACTAATTTCAAACTAACCAGTGCCAGTTGAAAAAAAAACTATACACACACACACACACTTAAAGGCAAATTACAAACCATCCACATGCTTTGAATTTTACCAGTCACACTGCAACATCAGAGGTTTTAAGTCCAGCATTCTTCCACCCATGCCCATAACCTGCTGCAATGCAGCCACTAAAATCTGTACTGGATCGTCGGCTGCCATCCTGTGGCTCTGTTTTGCCTCAGCACCCTCGTAACCTGGCTTCCCTCCTTTCGGGAGCCTACAATCCCTGCTCCAGTGTCCCAAATTCCCTCAGTTATAACACTCTTGGCATTGACCCGCATTACCTCCCTCTTGTCTCCTTTCTTTCTTTTGCCTAACCTCCCCTTTAACCGTGCACCTTCCCTTTTAGTTTGTCATCCTCACCCCTACCAGTCTTAAAAGAGAGAGTTAACTGCCGGATCACACTCTCTTCTCTGGTCTGGGGGTGCCTGGAATCGAACCACCCCTTTGCTTTAGCCTTGCACCTGGGCAGGCTGTTCGCCACCAGGGTCCTCAGCCGATGAGCCCTAGGCTCCCCCTGCAGTTGCGTCAGATAGGGCACCCCCGCACAGGCACTCCGGTAGACGGACCACAGCCTGTCTGCAAAAGCCTGCGGTGCCTCACCAACTAATTGCAGTGCCCTTTCCACTCGGGAGAAGGGACTTTCATCATTGAGGCCAATTGCCTCGAGGATGTTATCCCCTCTACCGTACCCTGGCCCCTTTTGCTACCTGCTGAGAGCGACTGGTGCAACCTATTACCCAGGGAAAACAAAAAGTAATTTGGCTGACTCAGCTTCGTTACAATTATTGATCCCCCCTGCCACCTGCTCCACATCCGTAAAATGGACAGATGGGTCGCCTTTGCTGGTCAGTTTGGTCAGGCTAGAGACCATTGCCTGCAGCTGGGAGGTCGTATACGTGACCACAAAGTCACTTTGCAGTGGCCCTTGCTCTTGACCGCCTACGGGTCAGGGACCATGGGTCCTTGTCCCAGCACTTCGGGCGGTGGTCGAGCATCTTCCTCTGCCTCACAGTTCTCCTTATCTTTCCGCTGCTCTTCCTCATCCACCCGGGCCATTCCCGGAGCTACCAAGCAGACCATCCCTTTGGCCTTAGATAGAGCATTGGTTAAATTCCAGATCTGCTCCTGGCAAGAACCATAATTACCCGTATTAAAACCTCTAGTGCTGGCGACTCTGTATGACACCTGAATATCATTCAACTGCTCTTCCAGCGCCTTTACCTCACTCGACAAACGAGCGTTCATCTCCCAAACCGCCCTCTCATTCCCCTTTGCCTCAGTTACCTGGCATTGCAGGAACTCCTTATGGTTACGGAAGGTTTCCTCCTGGCGAATTCTTACCCTCTTCTCATCCCTTAGCTGTGTGCATAACCTGCTCCTTACTATAGCCCTTGCGTCTGACTGTGCCTCGGACTCCCTGAGCTCTGCCTCTAACTTACCAACCTGCTCATCTAGCAGTTGAACTTGTCTTTGTCGACAGACGAGCCATATCGTCTTTTCAGTGCTGCACCTATGCTCCTTGCCTTTTGTCCATTCTGCCGCTGCGTCCACTGGATGCTCAGCACGCAACAAGCCTAGCACCCACTTCTTAGTGATGTTAACCTTCTTAAATACATATGAAGAAATCCCTTCCTCCATTTGGAATCTTTCACCAGAAGCGCTGTCCATGAATGATATACACTCCTTTACCTGGGTCCTGCCGCGGGCACCAAAAGATGTAAGCGGTTTTGACCCGAGCCCAATTGCTAGACGGTTCGAATCACCCCTGCCTTACGGAAGTTCTAGACCCGGGAATTATTATTCAGAGTGTAAATGAAATGAATCTCGGACAGGAATGCTTCGGTGAAAAATCGTACTTATATTTATTTGGTCTAACATACACTGGCTAAAACATGCACTACTAAACGAAAATCACTGTCTCTGTGGAGAATAAAATCCAGGTTACAAACAACATACATACAGTACAGAAATGAGACCTAGTAACATGCAGTAATTCCCTGGTGGATTCTAACTCTACTCCTACCAATGAATAGCCCTGAAAAGCTTCACTTCTGAGAAAACCCTGAGCCCTTACCCAGCTTGCCTGGGATATCTGCTTACTGGCTTGGGACAGCCTCGATCATGCTCACCACCACACCAGCCAGTTTCCTTTCTTTAGCTCAGCTGTGGGAAGTTACTGCCTGGTCTTCAGCCTTGGTAGCTTCTTCTGCGGTACTGTGGTTTCCTCCTGGTACATCGATCTTGGTGTAGCGAGAGCAAGAGGGAGAGAGGGCACTCTCTAGATACAAGCTGCAAGCTCCAAGCTTCACTCCCACCTTCCAACTACAAGCTTCAAGCTAAAAATAATGTGCAAAAGACCCTGTCTTTATGGGAGTTTTGCAATTCCTATCTTTCCTGCCAATCTTGAAAACCCCTTTGTTTCTAAGCATGGACACTTAGTCAGTGATGGGCCATCCAACTTATATGTATTGGGCTGATGGCCCTTAATTCTGGGCATCTCTGAGTCCTTTTGTTGGGAAAGACCAGGCTTCATTTTTTCCGTTTTTCCTTCTGAGATGGAGGTGAGAAGTGCTTTTGTATATTAGAGTGGCTTTTTCAATGCTCCCCCCCCCTCCCCCTTCCTGGCCAACAGCTCTTTTGTCAATATTCGTGGCCCCTTCCTTTAGCTGTGACTGGTGGGCAAACCCGTTTGGATGACTGACAGTTCTTTTGTCACAGCTAACTGTATTGCGGCCCCTGGAGTTTTAACAAAACAGTTTTTTTTCTCACTTCTCTGCACAGGTTGATCCCATCACAGGGAAAATACCCTCAGAAAACCCATAAAGTCCATGAAATATTCTCGACTGAGTCCATTCTTTAAACAGAAACTTTGCGATCTCTTCAGTATGGGGTATTCACAAGAGGCTGCCTTTAAGAAAGCCAGAAATCTGTTGTGTTCAAACAAACTGCTTGTCCTGTATAACCCTTGTAAAAGATTAGTGCTAGCTTGCGATGCGTCATCATACAGGGTCGGGTGTGTGTTACAACAGGCTAACGAATCAGGGATCTTGCAACCGGTCACTTATGCGTCCAGGAGTTTGTCCAAGGCCGAAAGGGCCTACAGCATGATTGAAAAAGAGTCTCTGGCGAGCGTTTACAGGGTAAAAAAAATGCACCAGTACTTAATTGGCCTCAATTTTGAGCTTGAAACTGACCACAAACCACTCATATCGCTGATCTCTGACAGCAATGGGATTAACACCAATGCCTCTGCCCGCATCAAAGATGGGCACTCATGCTGTCGGCATGCAACTATGTAATCCAACACAGACCGGGCACAGAGAACTGCGCAGATGCTCTCAGTCAGCTGCCATTGCCCATCACCAGAGTGGAAATGGCACAGCCAGTGGACTTGCTCATGGTCATGGAGGCATTCGAGAATGAAAAGTCCCCCGCTATGGCCCGCCAGATTAGGACCTGGACCAGCCAGGATCCTTTGTGTCCTCCATGGGAGCTGTTCCAGTGTCCCAGCGGAGATGCAGGAGGCGATTAAGCTGATCCACAGGTGTAAAGGCGAAATGTCCCTGCAGGCGGACTGTCTGTTGTGGGGCAATCGCGTTGTCCTGCCCAAGAAAGGCAGAGATACGTTTATTTGTGAACTGCACAGCACCCACCCAGGCATTGTAATGGTGAAAGTCATAGCCAGATCCCATGTGTGGTGACCTGGCATCGACTCAGATTTAGAGTCATGTGTGCACCAGTGCAACACTTGCTCTCAGCTGAACAATGCACCCAGAGAGGCACCGCTAAGTTTGTGGTCGTGGCCCTCCAAACCATGGTCAAGAATCCACGTGGACTATGCGGGCTCATTTCTAGCAAAATGTTTTTGGCTGTCGTGGACGCTTACTCAAAATGGATTGAATGTGCGAAAATATCTGTAAGCATGTCCACGGCCACTATTGAAAGCCTACGAGCCATATTTGCCATGCACGGCTTACCGGATGTCCTAGTCAGTGAAAATGGGCCGTGCTTCACCAGTGCTGAATTCAAGGAATTCATGACCCGCAATGGGATTAAACACGTCACATCTGCCCCATTCAAGCCTGCATCCAATGGCCAGGCAGAACGGGCAGTTCAGACCATCAAGCAAAGTTGGAAACGTGTGTCGGAAGGCTCCCTGCAGACCCGGCTGTCCCGAGTGCTGCTCAGCTACCGCACCAGACCCCACTCACTCACCGTGGTTCCCCCAGCTGAGCTGCTCATGGAAAGGGCGCTAAAACAATGCTCTGTCTTGTCCACCTTGATCTCCATGATCACGTGGAGGGCAAGCAGCATCAACAAAGTGTGTACCATGACCGCGCAAATTTGCCACGCGATATTGAGATCAATGATCCTGTGTTTGTGCTCAATTATGGAGATGGTCCCAAATGGCTTGCTGGTACGGTCACAGCCAAAGAGGGGAGTAGGATGTTTCAGGTCAAATTGGCCAATGGACAAACGTACAGAAAACATTTTGACCAAATCAAATTGCGGTTCACCAATAGCTATGAACAACCCGAAGAAGACACCACCAACTTTGATCCTCCAACACACACACAAGTGGCAACTGACATCATGGTTAACCACGATGCCAACCTCACCATCCCCAGCAGCCCGGCAAGGCCAGCTGCCAACAGTCCAGTGAAGAACTGACCAACTCACCCACACTCGCTTTTGTATCGGGACGATCGACAAGGGAGCGCAAAGCCCCAGATCGTGTCAGCTTGTAAATAAGTGTACTGTTGACTTCACGGGGGAGTGATGTTATGTATTTAACCCTTGTAACTTGTATTACACTTCCACCAGAGGGCCTACCTGTTAGAGTCCTAAGGGATCCCAACATCCCTTGGGAACATGGTATATAAGCAGGCCACCCACAAGGTACCGGCACTCTGGAATCCTTTTAAAGGAGCTAAGGTCACACTTGCTCATTGTACACAGTACTCAGTTTCATCCTTTATTATGAGCGTACCAGACTTGTTCCCATTTTTAAAGATGGTCACCATTACTGCATCTCTGAGATCCCCCGGCATGCTCTCCTCCCTCCAGATGAGAGAGATGAGGTCATGTATTCACGCCAGCAGTGCCTCTCCTCCATACTTCAATGCCTCAGCAGGGATTCCGTCCGCACCCGTAGCCTTGTTGTTTTTAAGCTGTCTTGAAGTGTCGTCACTGTTGCAATGTAGGAAATGGCAGCCAAATTGTACACAGCAAAGCCCCACAAACGCATGTGATCATTTCCAAATAAGCTGTTTTATTGATGTTGATTGAGGGATAAATACAGGACAACGGGGAGAACTCCTCTGCTCTCCCTCGAAATAGTGCTATGGGATCATTTACATCCACCTGAGTTGGTTTAAAGTCTCATCTGAAAGATGGCACCTCTGACAGAGCTCTGTCTCAGTACTGTACTTAACGTGTCAGTCGAGATTATGTTTTCAAGTCTCTGGATTGGACTTGAACCCAGAACTTTCTGACTCAGAGTCGAGAGTGCTACCACTGAATTATGGCTGACATCATAATGTAATGAATGACAGGTGTTTGGTGGTATTGATTAAGGAGCGAATGTGGCTCGGGTTTCGGGAGAACGCCCTTCTCCGCTTCTTGTCAGCCGTGCCTCAGTTTGTAACACCGTCCCCTCTGAATCAGCAAGGTTGTGGGTTCAACTTCCACTCCACGGACTTCAGCACAATAATTGAAGCGATCGCAAAGTCTCTGTTTAAAGAATGGACTCAGTCGAGAATATTTCGCGGACTTTATGTTTTTTTTTCTCTGAGGGTACTTTCCCTGTGATGGGGTCACCTTGTGCAGGTATCTGAAAAGGCTGGTTTGTTAAAACTCCAGAGACCGCATGGCAGTTGGCTGTGACAAAGAACTGTCAGTCATCCAGAATGTCCTTGTTCGCCCTAGCAAAAGGAAAGGGGCTCAGATATCTGAGGCATGCATAAACTATTGGAAAACCACGCTAATATGCAAAGGCACTTCTCAACTCCATCTCAGAAGAGAAGCAGAATAATGGACCCACTAGCCTGGCCAGACCAAGAGAGGCCAGTTCTTCTCTACACAAAAGCCAAGGGATGTCCCGGACCCAGGGCCATCAGTCCAATACACATGGGTCTGATGGCCGATCACCAACTAAGCACCGGTATATTTAGAAGCAAAAAGATTTCAAAGATTGGCGGGAAAAATAAGGGCAGCAGGGCTCCTTTAAAGATAGACTCTTTTCCGCCAGTCTCTAGCGTTCTGGAGCGTTCTCCAGCGTTTGAGCGTTCCCCCTCTCTGCCTCGCTCCACCAAGACCGACGTGACAAGAAGAAGGACCAGCTGAGCGATCGAGACCAACTGGTGAGCGTGGTCGCGAGTGTCCCAAGCCGGTAACCAGAAAACCAAGCGAGCTGTGTGGGATGTAAAGGGCCCAGAGTTTTCTTGGAAGTGAAACTGTTTTGGACTGTTCTGGGGAGGGAGCTTCATGCGACTGGATAATTCGCTGATAGGGGGGAGTTAGACTCCACCATAACAACAAGGAAATGACTGCATGTCACCGGTCCTCAGAGTTGCACTGTATGTTGTTTTACCCTGGATCTTATTCTCCACAGAGACAGTGATTTTGTTTAGTGGTGGATGTTTTAGCCAGTGTATGTTAGACCAAATAAATAAGTACAATTTTTCACTGAAACATTCCTATCCGTGACTTACTGCATTTACACTCTGAATAATAAGTCCCGGGTATAGAATTCTCTTAAGGCAGGGGCGATTCGAACCATCCATCTAAGCCATTGGGCTAGGATCAAAACCGCTTACATAATCTAGGCTGACACTCCAGAACAGTACTGAAGGAGCGCTGCATGGCCGGAAGTGCCGTCTTTCGGATAAGACGTTAAACTGAGACCCCGTCTGCTCTTTGAGGTGGGCCTAAAAGATCCCATGGGACTATTTCAAAGATGAGCAGGGGAGTTATCCCTGGAGTCATGGCCAAATTTATCCTTCAATCAACATCACTAAAACAGATTATCTGGTCATTATCACACTGCTGTTTGTGGGGGCTTGCTGTGTGCAAATTGGCTGCTGCATTTCCTACATTACAACAGTAACTATACTTCAAAAAATACGTCATTGGCTGTAAAGCACTTTGGGATATCCTGTGGTTGTGAAAGGCGCTATATGAATGCAAGTCTTTCCTTCTTCATGTAGTGCCACGTGGTCTTCAACAGCCATTTGATTAGCACTTCTCACAATATAGTACTGTAACACCTTCTTAGATTGTGACCACACTCGACCAGCTCCGTTGGGTGGGCCACATTGTTCGCATGCCTGACACAAGACTCCCAAAGCAAGCGCTCTACTCGGAACTCCTACACGGCAGTCGAGCTCCAAGTGGGCAGAGGAAACATTTCAAGGATACCCTCAAAGCCTCCTTGATAAAATGCAACATCCCCACCGACACCTGGGAGTCCCTGGCCAAAGATTGCTCTAAGTGGAGGAAGTGCATCCGGGAGGGCGCTGAGCACCTCAAGACTTGTCACTGAGAGCATGCCAAAAACAAGCGCAGGCAGCGGAAGGAGCGTGCGGCAAACCAGTCCCACCCACCCTTTCCTTAACGACTGTCTATCCCACCTGTGACAGAGACTGTAATTCCCGTACTGGACTGTTCAGTCACCTAAGAACTCATTTTTAGAGTCGGAGCAAATCTTCCTCGATTTCGAGGGACTGCCTGTGATGATGATGATTGTGAGCTCACACTCTTGGTACGGGGAATGAACCCACAACCTCCTAATCCAGTGGCAAGAATGCTATCAACTGAGTCAAGCTCATACAAGATTTAGGCATGATAAAAGCTTTATGTGATGCAGTTCTTGTCATTGTTTGTGCAATGCATCTGATGCCTCACGCTGTCAGTATATTTGTAGCATAAACAAAATGAATATATGTTGGCACTACATCAGTTATATTATGTCTACTGCAGTGTAGTATAAAATACTTACTTTGTTTTTTGTCAGATTGTATATAACCAGTTTTAACCAGCATAAGAACAAAAATCTGTTATAACCTGAGAAATATCATTTGCAACCTCCAAGGATTTTGAATTTTCTGCGGGGGCTAATTTATTGATAACAGCTTTCCTTAGGGTGTATTCAGATCTGTTCTTTGTGAATCTGTGTGTGTCTTTGACATTAATTGGGGACGCAAATTGATGGGATTGTCATACATATTTCTTCAAGAACAGGAGAGAATGATTCTGCGAAATGGAAGCATAAAGGCAATATGCAAATAGCTAACTTCTTTTATATTTGAGAATTCCTGTGCAATTAATATGTGCACCAGGGGGAAAAATAATGTATTGTGTAGAATGAATTTGGATCTCAAGCAAATGTGTTTAATTATTTAAATTTCCTGGCACAGTAAGCTTATTTTTTCAGTTTGAGCCAATATAATTCCACTTGTTTTTTGATGTGAATAGGGCTTCTCTAACACCACCTTTGGTAAACCTTAAAATGCTCCCAATTTCTTCAAAACATTTGTTCATCTTCAGTTAGGGGACTTCAGTTTTATGGAGAGATGAGAGAAGCAGGGATTTTTCTCCTTCGAGCAAAGAATGTTAAGGGGAGATTTAATAGTGCTGTTCAAAATGAAGATGGGTTTTGATAGAGTAGATAGGTAGAAACTGTCGGCACTGTCAGGATGGTCGGTAACCAGAGGAAATTTAAGATAGTAGGCAAAAAAATCAGGGGCGAGATGAGATGTTTTTTTTTATATAGAGAGTTGTTATGATCTGCAATGCTCTGCCTGAAATGGTGGAGGAAGCAGATTCAACAGTAGCTTTCAAAAGGGAATTGGATAAATATTTGAAAGTGAAAGTTGCTCAACAATGGGGAAAGAACAGGTTTATTGGGACTAATTGGATAGCTCTTTCAACAGCCAGCACAGGCACAATGGGCCGAATTGCATCCTTCTGTGCTGTACGAGTCTATTGGCTCAGAATATTGAGATGATGAATCAGTTTGGTGGAGATAAGGAATAATAAGGGGAAAAAGTCGCTAGTGGACGTAGTCTATAGGCCCCCGAACAGTAGCTACATTGTTGGACGGAGTATAAATCAAGAAATAATAGAGGCTTGTAATAAAGGAACGGCAATAATCATGGGCGATATTAACCTTCATCAAGTGTGGTCAGCTCCGCTGGACAGGCCACATTGTTCGCATGCAAGACACGAGACTCCCAAAAGCAAGCACTCTACTCGGAACTCCTTCACGGTAACTGAGCCAAAGTTGGCCAGCAAAACGTTAAAAGGGCACCCTCAAAGCCTCCCTGATAAAGTGCAACACCCCCACTGACACCTGGGCGTTCCTGGCCAAAGACCGCCCTAAGTGGAGGAAGTGTATCGGGGAGGGTGCTGAGCTCCTCGAGTCTCGTCGCCGAGAGCATGCAGAAATCAAGCGCAGGCTGCAGAAAGAATGTGCGACAAACCAGCCCCACCCAGCCCTTCCCTCAACGACTATCTGTCCCACCTGTGACAGAGACTGTGGTTCTCATATTGGAATGTACAGCCACCTAAAAACTCATGTTAAGAGTGGAAGCAAGTCTTCCTCAATTCTGAGGGATTGCCTATGATGATGATGATGATGATATCCTTCATATTGATTGGACAAAGCAAATTGGCCAGGGTAGCCTTGAGGTAGAGATCATAGAGTGCACCCGGGATAGTTTCCTTGAATAGTACATTGTGGACACAACCAGGGAGCAGGCTATCTTAGATCTGGTTGTGTGTAATGAGACAGGATTAATAAATTATCTCGCAGTAAAGGATCCTCTACAAATGAGTGACCATAACATGGTTGAATTTCAAATTCAGTTGGAGGAAGGGAGGGAAAGTTGGATCTCAAACCATTGTCCTAAGCTTAAATAAATGAGACTAGAAAGGTATGAGGGCAGAGTTGGCGAAAGTGGACTGGGAAAATAGGTTAAGGTATGGGACAGTTGATGAGCAGTGGCAGACACTTAAGAAGATATTTCATAACTCACAACAAAAATATATCCCAATGAGAAGGAAAGACTGTAAGAGAAGGGATAACCATCCGTGTCGAACTCAGGAAATAAGGGATGATATCAAATTGTAAACAAGGGCATACAATGTGACCAAGACTAGTGGGAGACCAGAGGATTGGGAAACTTTTAAAAACCAGCAAAGAACGACTAAAAAAAATGATAAAAAGAGGGAAGATAGATTGTGAAAGTAAACTAGCACAAACTATAAAAAGAGATAGTAAGAGTTTCTACAGGTACATAAAAAGGAAAAGAGTGGTTAAAGTAAATGTTGATCTTCGAGAGGATGAGACTGGGGAATTAATAATGCAGAATAGGGAAATGGAAGAGACATTGAACAAATATTTTGTATCGGTCTTCAGGGTAGAAGACACTAAAAACAACCCAATAGTAGATAATCAAGGGACTATAGGAAGGGAGGAACTTAATACAATCACTATCACTAATGAAGTAGTAATTGGTAAAATAATGGGACTAAAGGCGGACAAGTCCCCTGGACCTAATGGCATAAATCCTAGGGTCTTAAAAGAAGTGGCTGCAGAGATAGTGGATGCATTGGATTTGGGGGCAGTCCCAGCAGATTGGAAAATTGCAAATGTAATGCCGCTATTTAAAAAAGGAGGCAGACAAAAGCAGGAAACTATAGACCTGTTTGCCTAACATCTCTTGTTGAGAAATTGCTGGAGTCCATTATTAAGGAAGCAGTAGTGGGACATTTGGAAAAGAATAGTTCAATCAAGCAGAGTCAGTATGGTTTAATGAAAGGGAAATCATATTTGACACATTTGCTGGAGTTTTTGAGGATATAATGTTCAGGGTGGATCAGGGGGAACCAGTGGATGTGGTGAATTTGGATTTCCAGAAGGCAATCAATAAGGTGTCACATAAAAGGTTACTGCACAAGATAAATGTTTACGGGGTTGGCATGGATAGAGGATTGGCTAACTAACAGAAAACAGAGAGTTGGGATAAATGGGTCATTTTCCGGTTAGCAAATAGTAACTAGTGGGGTGCCGCAGGGATCGGTGCTGGGGCCTCAACTATTTATAATCTATATTAATGACTTGGATGAAGGGACTGAGTGTAATGTAGCCAAGTTTGCTGATGATACAAAGATGGGTGGGAATGCAAATTGTGAGGAGGACACAAAAAATCTGCAAAGGGATATAGGCAGGCTAAGTGAGTGGGCAAAAATTTGGCAGATGGAGTATAACGTGGGAAAATGTGAGGTTATCCACTTCGGCAGAAAAAAATAGAAAAGCAAATTATAATTTAAATGGAGAAAAATTGCAAAGTGCTGCAGTACAGAGAGTCCTGGAGATCCTTGTGCATGAAACTCAAAAAGTTAGTATGCAGGTAGTGCAGGTAATCTGATAGGCAAATGGAATAGAAACATAGAAATCTACAGCGCAGGAAGAGGCCATTTCGTCCCATCATGTCCATGCAGGCCGACATCCGGCTCAACCAGTCCACCACACACAACTGCAATAGCCCATGTATCGCAACATTTTAGACTCCACCCCACCCAGAGCCATGCGGGAGGGGCAAAAAAACACATGAAAACCCAGCCAATTGGGGACAAAAGATCTGGGAAAATTCCTCTCCAACCCATCCAGGTGATCAAAACTCGTCCAGGAGATCACTCTGGCCGCATTCGATTCCCCAAATACTTACCATCGTATCTGCGCCAGCTAACAAGAGGTTATCCAGTCTAATCCCACTTACCAGCTCTAGGTCCGTAACCCTGCAGGTTACGGCACTTCAAGTGCCTATCCAAGTATCTATAAAATGTGGTGAGGGTTGCTACCTCTACCATCTTTCCAGGCAGTGAGTTCCAGACCCCAACAACTCTCTGCATGAAGAAGCTTCCCCTCAAATCACCTCTAAACATTCCACCAACCACGTTAAAACAATGATCCCTCGTAATTGACCCCTCCACCAAGGGAAATAGGCCCTTGCTATCCACTATATCCATGCCCCTCAAAATTTTATACACCTCAATGGGGTCTCCTCTCAGCTTCCTCTAAGATTCTCCATTCCAGGCAACATCCTTGTAAATCTCCTCTGCACCATCTCCAGTGCAATCACGTCCTTCCTATAATATGATGACCAGAACTGCACGCAGTATTCCAGCTGTGGCCTAACCAGAGTATTATACAATTTAAGCATAAACTCCCTGCTCTTGAATTCTATGCCTCTGCCAATAAAGGCAAGCATTCCATAAGCCTTCTTAACCACCTTATCCACCTGGCCTGCTACTTCAGGGATCTGTGGACAATCATTCAAAGGCCCCTTTGTTCATCTACACTTCTGAGTAGCCTACCATTTAATGTGCATACCCTTTCCTTATTAGCCCTCCCTCATACTTCTCTGAATTAAATTCCATTTGCCACTGTTCTGCCCACCTGACCAGGAGATTGATATCCTCCTGCATTCCATGACTTTCCTCTTCATTATTAACCACACAGCCAATTTCAGTTTTATCTGCATTCATTTTAATCATGCCCTCTATATTCAAATCTAGTTAATTGATGTATACCACAAAAAGCAAGGGACCCAGCATTGAGCTCTGCAGAACCCCACTAGAAACATCCTTCCAGTCACAAAAACATCCATCAACCATTACACTTTGCTTCTTACCTCTAAGCCAATTTTGAATCCAACTTGCCACTTTGTCCTGGATCCCATGGGCTTTTACCTTTGTGACCAATCTGCCATGTGAGAATTTATCAAAAGCTTTGCTAAAATCCAAATAAACTACATCGTACGCACTACCCGCATCGATCCTCCTGGTTACCTCCTCAAAAAATTCAAATCAGGTTAGTCAAACACAATCCTCCTTTAACAAATCTGTGCTGACTGTCCCTAATTAATCCTTGCCTTTCTAAATGTAGATTTATCCTGTCCTTCAGGAATTTTGTCAATACTTTTCCCACCATTGAGGTTAGGCTGACAGGCCTGTAATTACTCGGCCTATCCCTTTCTGCCTTCTTATGCAATTTGCAGTCCCCTGTCCTCCAGCAACATTCCTAAATCATAAGAACATAAGAACATAAGAATTAGGAACAGGAGTAGGCCATCTAGCCCCTCGAGCCTGCTCCGCCATTCAAAAAGATCATGGCTGATCCGGCCATGGACTCAGCTCCACTTACCCTCCCGCTCCCCGTAACCCTTAATTCTCTTATTGGTTAAAAATCTATCTATCTGTGACTTGAATACATTCAATGAGCTAGCCTCAACTGCTTCCTTGGGCAGAGAATTCCACAGATTCACAACCCTCTGGGAGAAGAAATTCCTTCTCAACTCGGTTTTAAATTGGCTCCCCCTATTTTGAGGCTGTGCCCCCTAGTTCTAGTCTCCCCTACCAGTGGAAACAACCTCTCTGCCTCTATCTTGTCTATCCCTTTCATTATTTTAAATGTTTCTGCAAGATCACCCCTCATCCTTCTGAACTCCAACGAGTAAAGACCCAGTCTACTCAATCTATCATCATAAGGTAACCCCCTCATCTCTGGAATCAGCCTAGTGAATAGTCTCTGTACCCCCTCCAAAGCTAGTATATCCTTCCTTAAGTAAGGTGACCAAAGCTGCACGCAGTACTCCAGGTGCGGCCTTATCAATACCCTATACAGTTGCAGCAGGACCTCCCTGCTTTTGTACTCCATCCCTCTCGCAATGAATGCCAACATTCCATTCACCTTCCTGATTACCTGCTGCACCTGCAAACTAACTTTTTGGGATTCATGCACAAGGACCCCCAGGTCCCTCTGCACCGCAGCATGTTGTAATTTCTCCCCATTCAAATAATATTCCCTTATTTTTTTTTCCAAGGTGGATGACCTCACACTTTCCGACATTGTATTCCATCTGCCAAACCTTAGCCCATTCGCTTAACCTATCTAAATCTCTTTGCAGCCTCTCTGTGTCCTCTACACAACCCGCTTTCCCACTAATCTTTGTGTCATCTGCAAATTTTGTTACACTACACTCTGTCCCCTCTTCCAGGTCAAAGTGGACTGGAAAATGATGTTCAAGGCCTCTGCTATTTCCTCTTTTGCTTCGCTCAACAGCCTGGGATGCATTTCATCCGGGTCTGGGGACTTATTGACTTTCAAAGCTGCTAAACCCCATAATACTTGCTCTCTCACTACATTTATTTCATCCAGAATTTTACACTCCTCCTCGATAGCAATATCTGCATTGCCCTTTTCCTTTGTGAAAACAGATGCAAAGTATTCATTAAGAGCCATACCAATATCTTCTCCCTCAACACAGAGATTATCCTCATGATCCTAATAGTCCGTACCCCTTTCTTTAGTTATTCTCTTACTCTTAATGGGCCCAAGTTTCGGCTGTCGCACAGAATGGCGCACTTCCGAGAGGCCCGCCTATTTTGTAGAATTAAAAGCGCGCCTAAAATTACTTTGCTATTCTCGGTGTTCATAGGAACATAGAAACATAGAAAATAGGTGCAGGAGTAGGCCATTCGGCCCTTCTAGCCTGCACCGCCTTTCAATGAGTTCATGGCTGAACATTCAACTTCAGTACCCCCTTCCTGCTTTCTCGCCATACCCCTTGATCCCCCGAGTAGTAAGGATTTCATCTAACTCCCTTTTGAATATATTTAGTGAATTGGCCTCAACAACTTTCTGTGGTAGAGAATTCCAAAGGTTCACCACTCTCTGGATGAAGAAGTTTCTCCTCATCTCGGTCCTAAATGGCTTACCCCTTATCCTTAGACTGTGATCCCTGGTTCTGGACTTCCCCAACATTGGGAACATTCTTCCTGCATCTAACCTGTCAAAACCCATCAGAATTTTAAACGTTTCTATGAGGTCCCCTCTCATTCTTCTGACCTCCAGTGAATACAAGCCCAGTTGATCCAGTCTTTCTTGATAGGTCAGTCCCACCATCCCAGGAATCAGTCTGGTGAACCTTCGCTGCACTCCCTCAATGGCAAGAATGTCCTTCCTCAAGTTAGAAGACCAAAACTGTACACAATACTCCAGGTGTGGCCTCACCAAGACCCTGTACAACTGTAGCAACACCTCCCTGCCCCTGTACTCAAATCCCCTCGCTATGAAGGCCAACATGCCATTTGCTTTCTTAACCGTCTGCTGTACCTGCATGCCAACCTTCAATGACTGATGTACCATGACACCCAGGTCTCGTTGCACCTCCCCTTTTCCTAATCTGTCACCATTCAGATAATAGTCTGTCTCTCTGTTTTTACCACCAAAGTGGATAACCTCACATTTATCCACATTATACTTCATCTTGCCATGCATTTGCCCACTCACCTAACCTATCCAAGTCGCTCTGCAGCCTCATAGCATCCTCCTCGCAGCTCACACTGCCACCCAACTTAGTGTCATCCGCAAATTTGGAGATACTACATTTAATCCCCTCGTCTAAATCATTAATGTACAGTGTAAACAGCTGGGGCCCCAGCACAGAACCTTGCGGTACCCCACTAGTCACTGCCTGCCATTCTGAAAAGTACCCATTTACTCCTACTCTTTGCTTCCTGTCTGACAACCAGTTCTCAATCCATGTCAGCACACTACCCCCAATCCCATGTGCTTTAACGTTCTAAATTCTTGCTTTACAATTTCAGCTTTACTTCCTTTCCTACTGAATTTGTTGTCAGGTTCCCATCCCCCTGCCAAGCTAGTTTAAACTCTCCCCAACATCACTAGCAAATCTCCCCGCGCAGATATTGGTTCCGGCGCTGTTGAGGTGCAACCCGTCCGGTTTGTACAGCTCCCAACTCCCGCAGAAGCAGTCCCAATGCCTCAGGAATTTAAAGCCTTTCCTCCGACATCAACTCTCCAGCCACGCGTTCATCCTCTCTATCCTTCTATTCTTTTACTCATTTGCACGTGCTTTGTGATCTTATCCTTTAATTTTTTTCATAACTGCCTAAATTTTGCCTGCAGGACCTCATCTCTCTTTTTATCTACCTCATTGATCCCGATATGGACCACTAACTCGAGCTGTTTACTCTCCCCCCCCCCCCGAAAATGCCCTGCGTCTGCTCTGTGACACCCTTGACCAGGGAGGCACCATACCAACCTGGAGTCACGTCTACGGCCACAGAAACGCCATTCTAATCCTCTAGGATCCCTTAACACTACAGCTCTTTTATTTTTTGTCTCTCCCCCTGTGCAGCTGAGCCACTCATGGTGCCTTGGACTTGACTCTGGCTGCACTCCCCAGAGGCACCATCGCCCTCACCGCTTCTCAGTAGAGAATACAGGTTGGAAAGAGAGATGGACTCAGAGAGATTCCTGCACTACCTGCCTCGTGTTCTTACTCTGTCTGGTGTTCACCCGCTTCTCCTCTACTTGGAAGCTTTTAAGCTGCGGGGTGACCACCTCCTGAAATGTGCAAACCACATAACTCTCAGCCTCGCGGATGAACCGTCGTGACTCCAGTCGCCGCTCAAGCTCCGAAACGTGGAGCCCGAGTAATTGAAACTGGAGACACCACCTGCACACATGGTTGTCTAGGCCACATGAAGCATGCAGGACTTCCCACATGCCACAGGACATACACTCTAAAGGAATGAATTACCCTGCCACTCCTCTAATTAAACTTATCTGATTATAAAAGAGAAAGAGAGATACTTACCAATCAAATAGCCAATCACTTAACATTGGCCTTTAATGCAAGCGGGATAGAGTATAAAAGCAGAGAAGGCCTGCTACCACTCTATAAGGTATTGGTGAGGTCACACCTAGAGTACTGTATACAGTTTTGGTCTCCATATTTAAGGTAGGATATACTTGCATTAGAGACTGTTCAGAAAAGGTTCACTCGGTTGATTCCAAAGATGAGGGGTTGACTTATGAAGATAGGTTGAGTAGGTTGGGCCTATATTCATTGGAGTTGAAAAGAATGAGAGGTGATTTTATCGAAACATATGAGATAATGAGGGGGCTCGACAAGGTGGATGCAGAGAGGATATACTCATAGGGGAAACTAAAACTAGGGGGCATAATCTCAGAATAAGGGGCTGCCCATTTAAAACGGAGATAAGGAGGAATTCCTTGCCCCAGAAAGCTGTGGAGGCTGGGTCATTGACTACATTTCAGGTGGAGATGGACAGATTTTTGAGCGATAAAGGAATAAAAGTTATGGGGAGCGGGCAGGGAAATGGAGCTGAGTCCATGATCAGATCAGCCATGATATTAATGAATGGCGGAGCAGGCTCCAGGGGCCAGATGGCCTACTCCTGCTCCTATTTCTTCAGTTCTTATGTTCTTATGATATGATCTTTTTGAAACAAGAGAATAAATATTTTGTATCAGTCTTTACGGGAGAGGACATGAACAATATTCCGACAGTAGATAGTCAAGGGGCTATAGCGGGGGAGGAACTTAACACAATCACAATCACTAAGGAGGTGGTACTCAGTAAGATAATGGGGCTAAAGGCAGATAAATCTCTTGGACCTGATGGATTGCAATCTAAGGTCTTAAGAGAAGTAATGGCAGGGATTGTGAATGCATTGGTTGTAATTTACCAAAATTCCCTGGATTCTGGGGAGGTCCCAGGAGATTGGAAAGCTGCACATGTAACACCCCTATTTAAAAAAGGAGGCAGACCAAAATCAGGAAACTATAGATCAGTTAGCCTAACATCTGTGGTTGGGAAAATGTTGGAGTCCATTATTAAAGAAGCAGTAGCAGGACATTTGGAAAAGCAAAATTCGGTCAGGCAGAGTCAGCATAGATTTATGAAGTGAAAGTCATGTTTGATAAATTTACTGGAATTCTTTGCGAATGTAACGAACAGGTTGGATAAAGGGGAACCAGTGGATGTGGTGTATTTGGACTTCCAGAAGGCAGTTGATAAGGTGCCACATAAAAGGTTACTGACAAGATAAAAGTTCATGGGGTTGGGGGTAATATATGGATAGAGGATTGGCTAAATAACAGAGAACAGAGAGTCAGGATAAATGGTTCATTCTCTGGTTAGTAACCAGTAACTAGTGGGGTGCTGTAGGGATCAGTGCTAGGACCCCAACTATTTACAAACTATAGTAACGATTGGAAGAAGGGACTGAGTGTAATGTAGCCAAGTTTGCTGCTGATACAAAGATGGGAGGAAAAGCAATGTGTGAGAAGGACACAAAAAATCTGCAAAAGGACATAGACAGGCTGAGTGAGTGGGCAAAAATTTGGCAGAAAAAAAATCAAAGAGCAGGTTATTATTTAAATGGACAAAGATTGCAAAGTGCCACAGTACAGTGGGACCTGGGGGTACTTGTGCATGAAACACAAAAGGATAGTATGCAGGTACAGCAAGTGATCAGGAAGGCCAATGAAATCTTGACCTTTATTGCAAAGGGGATGGAGTATAAAAGCAGGGAAGTCTTGCTACAGCTATATAAGGTATTGGTGAGGCCACACCTGGAATACTGCGTGCAGTTTTGGTTTCCATATTTACGAAAGGATGTACTTGCTTTGGAGGCAGTTCAGAGAAGGTTCACTAGGTTGATTCTGGGGATGAGGGGGTTGACTTATGAGGAAAGGTTGATTACGTTGGGCTTCTACTCATTGGAATGCAGAAGAATGAGAGGTGATCTTATCGAAACGTATAAGATTATGAGGGTGCTTGACAAGGTGGATGCAGAGAGGATGTTTCCACTAATGAGAGAGACTAGAACTAGAAGGCATGATCTTAGAATAAGAGGCCACCCATTTAAAACAGAGATGAGGAGGAATTTCTTCTCTCAGAGAGTTGTAAATCTGTGGAATTCGCTGCCTCAGAGAGCTGTGGAAGCTGGGACGTTGAATAAATTTAAGACAGAAATAGACAGTTTCTTAAACAATAAGGGGATAAAGGGTTATGGGGAGCGGGCGGGGAAGTGGAGCTGAGTCCATGATCAGATCAACCATGATCTTATTGAATGGTGGAGCAGGCTCGAGGGGCCGTGTAGCCTACTCCTGTTCCTATTTCTTATGTTCTTATGTAAGAAGGAGGAATTGTAAATGTATCAATTAACTAACGTATTTCAGGTTTTGAACAATACTTCATTAGCTCCTTCCTCTTATTATAACCTATTTTGTGTAGCCGAACAGAAATAATTCTCCATCTTTGTCTTTGGTATGTTGCTTTCATAGTGGTCGAAATTGATCACTCACTGCCTGTTTCTGCCGACTGCCGCCCACTGCCGCCGATATTGCTCTTCTTGATCTGCCCAGTGCCACTTTCGAGGTGGCCTGGAGCAGGTGGGAGAGGAGAGCCGCCGGGAACCGCCCACTGACGTCAGCAGATGGCTGAGTGGCTCAACTGAGCTCCCGCCCACCGAGCTCACAGATTCCTGCGGGCGGGAGTCGGCGGGACTCAAGGGCAGAGCGGGGCTGGACCGCTGTGTGGAGGCTGGTCTGTCCCCGATGGTAAGTAGGAAGAACCTGAAAAAGAGGTAAGTGAACATTTTAAATATTTTTTCAACATCGAATGACCTGCATGGGGTAGTTTTTTTATTTTTTATTGGTGATTTTTTTTTCCAAGCTCTTCGACCCTCCGTGTGCCCGACTCCATCCTCGGCGGCACTTGGGCAGCAAGCGCCTCTGCTGCCGAGAATGAGACCTCCCGCCCGCTGCTGCCCAGATTGGCGGCATATGTCGTCCATTTGCCACCCATCAACCTTCGAGGGACCTCGGCCATGAATATCCTGCCCAAAGTACCGTCCGGTACCTTGGCGGCCATCGGCGGCACTTTGGGTGGCACTTGGGCGGGCAGAGCCCTTGATGAAAATCGGCCCCATAGACTTATCAGATAATTCTATCTGATATTCCTTGCAAGTAGCTTTGGTGGCACTGAAGTGTCAGATCTTCCTCAACCCCACCCGTTTATTGCAGAGAATTACATAGAAGCTCAGAAATCGGCGTTTATATTTACATGAGCCGCTTCCCACCCCTTTTTATCTAACACTATCAGCATATCCTTCTATTCCTTTCTTCCTGATGTGCTTATCTGACATCTCCTTAAATGACATCGCCTCAACTACTCTTTCTGGTAGCGAGTTCCACACTCTTTGGGTAAAGTAGTTTCTGCTGAATTCTCTATTGGATTTATTGGTGTCTACTTTATAGTTATGGCCACTAGTTTTGGTCTCCTTGCAAGGGGAAACATCTTCTCTATGTCTACCCTATCAAACCCCTTCATAATTTAAAAAATCTCTACTAGCCTTCTCATTTCTTAGAAAAGAACCCCAGCCTGTTCAACCTTTCCTGATAAGTATAATCTCTCAGTTCTGGTATCATCTGTGCAAATCTAAATTACAATATCATGACAAAAACATTGGGAGTTTAATTTAGTCTGTGTGCTATCTGTAGTGTCATGTATCTCACATGACTGTATACAACTGTATCTTACCATGCTTACATGACTGTAACTAGATATGACCTGTAACCACAAGCATACTTTACCACCAGGGGTGCAATTGCAGGAGACATTGCATACCTGTTCCACAAAGGTATATAAAGGCAGGTCTCAGGCAAGTGTGGCACTCGAGAGCTGGGAGAGCTGTGAAATAAAGGTGCAGGTCCAGAGTGACCTTGACTTCAGCATGTGCCTCATGTAAGTCTGTACTGCCGGGTCAGGAAGTTCAAGTGGTGACAAGTTACGGGATCACAGAATCCACAGAATGGCTACCAACGGCTCAGATGAGAAATACAATGCTGGAGACAATTGGGAGGACTTTATAGAAAGGCTCCAGCAAAGCTTTGTAACCAAACACTGGTTGGGCGACGATAAGGCAGACAAGAGAAGAGCCCATCTCTTGACCAGCTGTGGCTCGAAAACATGCCTTAATGAAGGATCTGCTGGCACCTGAGAAACCAGCAAGCAAGTCGTTTGAGGAATTGAGCACACTGGTAAGAGACCACCTGAAGCCAGCGAGCAGCCTACACATGGCCAGACACAGGTTCTACAATTACAGACGCTGTGTGGGCCAGAGCATACACGACTTCGTGGCGGAACTTCGGAGGCTGGCTAGTTTATGTGAGTTCTCCGATGAACTAAGGAGAGAAGTACTGAGAGACTTTTTTATTGAAGGAATAGGCCACGCAGGCATATTCCGAAAGCTTATAGAGACCAAGAACTTGACCCTAGAGGCAGCAGCACTGGTCGCACATACATTCTTGGCAAGTGAAGAAAAAACGAGGTTGCTCTATATTGCGGGTCCGACAACTAACGAAACATCGGAACAAGGGGTTCACAGCATGAAACAAGCCGCTACCCCCACACACAGACAAAGGCAGGAGAGCAGGCCTTCAACAGCAGGCAGTGGCACCAGAAGCCATCAAGGGCCACATGAACGGCCGTTCATACCTCATCAACCCACAATGCGAGCAATCAACTACACACTGAGAGAAGCTCAAGAGAGATCAGCCAGACGCAACTCATCCTTTGGAAACAATGGAAGCGGTCTGTGCTGGTGATGTGGGGGAAGGCACTCATCAAGGGGGTGTCAATTTCAGCATGCTGTTTGCAGAACCTGCAACTATACAGGGCATCTGGCTCGCATGTGCAGAAAAACAGCAGCTCGGCTGGTATACGAATCGGAAACGTCGGAAAGCAGACCAGAAGACGGTGGGGACAGTGCCCGGGACGCCGAGGTACAGCGGGTCAACACGATAAATGTCCACTGTTCTTACAACAAGACGCCTCCAATAATGATGAGGGTCCTACTCAACGGGATACCCGTCAACATGGAACTGGACATGGGAGCTGGTCAATCTTTCATCAGCGTCCAACAATTTGAAAAGCTGTGGCCGCACAAAAGCAGTAGACCAAAACTTACAAGGATCGACACCAAACGAAGGACCTATACCAAAGAAATCATCCCAGTCCTTGGCAGCGCCATGCTCTCAGTCACACACAAAGGGACGGTGAACCGACTTCCTCTGTGGATTGTCCGCGGAGATCTCCCAGCAATGTTGGGGAGAAGCTGGCTGGCAAAACTAAATTGGAAATGGGATGATGTTCACGCCATGTCATCAGAGGAACGGACCTCCTGCTCAACAATTCTAAGTCGTTTTGAACATCTCTTTCAGCCAGGTGTGGGCACCTTTAAAGGGGCCAAAGTTAAAATCTACATCACACAGGATGTCAGATCGGTCCATCACAAGGCTAGAGCTGTGCCTTATGTGATGAAGGAAAAGATTGAACATGGCTTCTGCGGGAAGAGATTATCTCACCCATGGAATTTAGCGACTGGGCAAGTCCCATTGTCCCCGTCATGAAGCCTGATGGATCTGTACGAATCTGTGGGGATTACAAGTCAGCATAAACAGAGTCTCCCTACAGGACCAATACCCCCTACCCAGAGCGGAGGACCTATTTGCCACACTGGCTGGAGGAAAACTTTTCTCGAAACTAGATCTCACATCTGCGTATATGACGCAAGAACTGACCGAAGAGTCTAAGCTCCTCACCACCATCAACACACATCGAGGCCTTTTTATGTACAATCAATGCCCATTCAGCATCAGGTCGGCAGCTGCTATATTCCAGCGCACCATGGAGAGTCTACTCAAGTCCATCCTGGGGACAGTTGTGTTTAAAGATGACATACTCAACACGGGCAGGGACACCGACTCCCATCTCCGCAATTTGGAGGAAGTACTAAGTCGATTGGATCGAGTAGGCCGAAGAGTTACGAAATCCAAGTGTCTGTTTCTTGCGCCTGAGGTTGAATTTTTGGGCAGAAGGATTGCCGCTGATGGAATCCGCCCAACAGAATCCAAAACCGAAGCAATTCGTCTGGCACCCAGGCCCCGGAATGTCTCGGAACTGCACGCCTTTCTCGGGCTACTCAATTACTTTGGGAACTTTATGCAGAACTTGAACATGCTGCTGGAGCCTCTCCACGTGCTATTCAGAAAGGGGTGTGATTGGTTTTGGAGGTACGCCCAAGAACGTGCCTTCAATAAGGCACGCAACCTTCTATGTCCCAACAGTGTTTTAGCCTTTTTTGACCCAGGTAAAAAGCTAGTTCTTACATGTGATGCGTCAGCGTACGGGGTTGGGTGTGTTTTGCAGCATGTCAATGATGCGCGTAAATTACAACCCATTGCTTATACCTCCAGGTCACTTTCGCGGGCGGTGCGCGGGTACGGTATGGTTGAGAAGGAGGCGCTCGCGTGCGTGTACGGTGTCAACAAGATGCACCAATAACTTTTCGGGGCCAAGTTCGCATTAGAAACCGACCACAAACCCCTCATGTCCCTGCTATCCGAGTGCAAGGCAATAAACGCCAATGCCTCGGCGCGCATTCAGCGGTGGGCACTCATGCTGGCGTCTTACGACTACACGATAAGGCACAGACCAGGCACAGACAACTGTGCCGACGCGCTTAGCAGGCTACCCCTGGCGACCACGGAAGGGTCCGACGAACAGGACTGTGAGATGGTCATGGCAATCAATGCCTTTGAATCCACAGGTTCGCCCATGACGGCTCGCCAAATCAGAGCCTGGATGACCAGCGACCCCATGTTATCCTTAGTCAAAAGATGTGCTTTAACTGGTGACTGGGCAGAGGCTCGCGGTGCCTGCCCCGAGGAGATCAAACCTTTCCATAGGCGCATGAATGAACTATCCTTACAGGCAGACTGCCTGATGTGGGGCAGCCAAGTCGTTATGCCCTTGTGAGGTAGAGAGGCATTTGTCCGGGAGCTCCACCGCGAGCACCCGGGGATCGTCCTTATGAAGGCCATAGCCAGATCCCACGTCTGGTGGCCTGGCATTGACGCGGACATGGAGCTCTGCGTCCGTCGGTGCTCCATTTGTGCCCAACTCAGTAATTCCCCCAGGGTGATGTCATGTATCTCACACGACTGTATACAACTGTATCTTACCATGCTATACATGACTGTAACTAGATATGACCTGTAACCACTAGGAGTGCACTTGCAGGAGACACTGCATACCTGTTGCATACAGATATATAAAGGCAGGTCTCAGGCAAGTGTGGCACTCGAGAGCTATGAAATAAAGGTGCAGGTCCAGAGTGACCTTGACTTCAGCATGTGCCTCGTGTAAGTCTGGACTGCAGGGTCAGGACTTTACACGTAGTATGCTATTTGTGTTCATACTAAATTCTTGATTTGCTATAAAATGCAATTGTTTACGATTTAGTTTTACAATAGAGCACAAAGGAAATTAAAGCCCTTAAAAATCTCTTAAAATGAAGGAGAGAAGCACGATCTTGATTTTGTATTTTGAAAGTGTGGATTTGCATGACAAAGGGACACACTAAATTTAAAAAACGTACTTTTTTCCTTACTTTATTTTGAATTTATTCTCATTTTACCTCCTCACTGACCCTGCTGGAAGTATCAGACTAGATTGATGACAGTCTTAATAGAATGGGAGATTAAATATACATCATCCCACTCAGAGTCAGAGTTTTTAAATATAATGTGTGACTGCATCATGACCCAGTGTGTCAGGAAAGGCACAAGAGGCAGCAATACTTTAAATAACCTAGACACTGTACAGAAAATGGAATTGGTAGCCGCTCGGGGAGACAGTAACTAATGGTGATTAAATTTAATACGATCTGTGCTTCAGAAATACAAAGTAGAGGATCACCCTTTTACTTCTTATGTGCTTATAAAAGCCCTTACTATTGCCTTTATGTTGCCTTGCTTTTTTTCTCCATAGTCCCTCTTAGCCTTTCTAAGCCTCTTTTTGTTTGCCTTTTGTACTTTTTATATTCCTCAGAGTTTTCTTCTGTATAATCTCCCTTATACTTATAATATGCATCTTTTTAAAACTTCACTTTTTCTCTAATGAGCCAGACCTTGCTGGAAAATTAAGGACGCACACCATTATTAATGCAGAAATAATGCACAAAATGTAGGCGATGAAGAGATACGCTGTGAGTTGCGAATCTCCAGAACTTGCTGGTCAATTTATGCCAGTTCACCATTTTTTTTCACAGAAATAGCATCTTGCCCTTAGCCTCCCCATTATTTTTAAGAATGTGCTAGATTTGCACGTTAATGTAGGGAGATTTGCAGTTAAATTTGTCACAGAATGTTAGGACTGGAATTTAACCGCATAAGTACCTTTTTTAACAATATGATAATTGTTAATACAATATTAATCAAACTCTCTGCCCAGAAAGGGAACATCGTAAACTGTTCAATCTCATTCCTGCTTGTAGTCAATCGATGTTAAAGATTTTTTTATATTTCACTTTTAAATTTGAACATTGTTTTCTACTTTTCCATTTTGTCTCTTTTCTCTCTCTATTACTCTTTCTCTTAATCCAATCTTTCGTTCCCTCTCTTCATTTATTTTTCAGTACATGATTTGACTCTAATTTGCCCTCCTTCTCTGTCTTTCCTCTGTTTCTTCCTCAATCCCTAAATCTCATTGGTTAAAGAGATAGACTGTTGGTCCTGCGCTCACTGAGGTCCTAGGTGCTCCTTGCCCTCACCGTGCTGTTATCAGCTTGCACTTACAGCAAGTTATGGACCATTATTTTTTCGAGCTGATGGGTGCAGAAAAATATCAAACAGTGCACATCGCACGATGCCCTGCTCCAGCAAGGTTCCCCCCAATATCTCAATTATCCATAGGGCCTCCACCTTTAATCCTGATCTTCTGGTCAGAATGTATTTAACTTATGCGTTATCCATCTTTTATTTAAGTATCAACCACTGCTGGCATGCTATTTGATCGGCCATATTTTCCAACTAGTTATTCTGGGATAGATCTCCTTTTATGCAAATCAAATTAGCTTATTTCTGGTATGACACATTCATCTTTTACCTTTAGTTGATTTTGACTAAAACTAATCTGGCTATGATCACTATTCCGCAAGATTTATCTAGAACCAGATTTTTAATGTATTTATTAATTCTCAGGATGTGGACATCACTGGCATGGCCAGCATTTATTACCCATCCCTAATTGCCCTTGAGAAGGTGGTGGTGAGCTGCTTTCTTGAACCGCTGCTGTCCGTGAGGTGAAGGGAGGGAGGGAGTTCCAGGATTTTGACCCAGCGATGATGAGGGAAAGGTGATATATTTCCAACTCAGGATGTTATATGACTTGGAGGGAAACTAGGAGGTGGTGGTGTTCCCATGCACATGCTATCCTTATCTAGATAGTAGAGGTTATGGGTTTGTGAGGTATTGTCAAAGAAAGCTGCTCTCAAAGATCTAACACTCCATCCGTTCCTTTTTCGAATTGGAAAAAAAAAGGTTAAAGAATCAGACCGGAAATATTCTAAAAACTTTTCCCGAGAAACCTTAGTGCTATCCCAATCTATCTTGAATTAGTCCCATTATTATAATTGCAAACCAAATTGTCTACCAATTTGATCACTTTTGTCCCTAGTAGTTAGTGTTTCATCACACACTTCTCAAGATTCCTTCTTATTTCTTATTTCAACTGGGTTAGTCTGAACACTACCTTCAAAATAAACTTCCCTTTCTATCGATTTAACTGTGTCCTTCCCTTTTCCTTCTATACTTCTCTTTCTCCTTCTATACTTCTCTTGAAAATTTTACAGCCAGGAATATTTATTTCCCAGTCTCACCCTGACTAGTCAAGTTTTCATGAAGTCTACAAGACCAATTCCTCCAAACTAGTTTGTGTCTCTGACTTTTTCGAATGCTTTGCATGTTTGCACATAAAGGCTGAACCCTATTCGCTTTTATCGGTATTTCGGATGAGGCATTAAACCGAGGCCCTATCTGCCCTCACAGGTGGATGTAAAAGATCCCATGTCACTATTTTGAAAAAGAGCAAGAGTGTTATCCCCGGTGTCCTAGCCAATATTTATCCCTCAATCCATATCACTAAAACAGATTATCCAAATTCATTGCTGTTTATTGAAGCTTGCTGTGCACAAATTGGCTGTTGCATTTTCTATATTACAACAGTGACTACACATTAAAAGTACTTCATCGGCTGTAAAGCACTTTGGGATGTCCTGTGATCACAAAAGGTGCTACATAAATGCCAGTTTTTCTTTTTTCTTTTTTTTTTCTTCTTTTTCTATCTGTCACTATTCCTTCTCCTTATCCTCTCTTTTATCTTAAGGTGCATCCCTCTATAAGTCCTCACCTTAGTATGTGAGACCTCTTCACATTCCCCTTTGTCTCACCAGGTGAATTCCTCTTCTATTGCTCACTTTCCCCTCTCCTAGAATTATCCTGAATGCTCTAAGACTCTTCCACCATGCTTTCTATACCACCATTCCAGCCACGTGAGGGCAGCCATGAAAATCAATGGGAGTTAACACCATGCCATGAGTGCTGTGATGCATCCACCCGTGATCATTGTGTTGACCTTGTCAAAGTTGCAGGGTCAATGGTAGGTCTATTGTCGTCAGCGGGCTGGAATGCCCCCTCCTTTGGAGCCAAGGGCTGTCAAATTCGGAAGGAACCTTAAATTGCCTTGGGCAATTCTTCAGGTGCAGAGGTCACAATCATGGCCTTGACTGCCTGGTTGACTGCACAACTGGGCATATCTATGCTGACCATACACTGGCTCCATAAGAAAGGCAGTTCAGTGTCCCCACTCCCTCCTTATTTCAATGACCTCGTACAAGGGAGGCAGATACTCTTACCCACATAATAACATCCAGGAAATCTGCCTCATCTGTCCTTTCAGGTGGACGTAAAAGATCCCACGGCACTATTTTGAAGAAGAGCAGGGGAGTTATCCTTGGTTTCCTGGCCAATATTTATCCCTCAATCAACATTAAAAAAAAACAGGTTCTATGGTCATTTTCACATTGCTGTTTGTGAGAGTTTGCTCTCTGCAAATTGGCTGCTGCATTTCCTACATTACAACAGTGGCTACACTTCGAAAGTACTTTATTGGCTGTAAAGTGCTTTGAGACGTCTGATGGTCATGAAAAGCGCTATATATATGCAAGTCTTTCTTTCTAGTCCAGTTCCCGGTACAACAAGGTCCTAGTCTAGCTTCTAGTCGTGCAGCAGACTCCTACCAAAGATATGGTGAGAGCTTGCTCGAACAAGTGCAGGTTTTGGGGCTGGTGCGTCTATTGGGAAATATTCCATTTAGTTGGCACTGGAGAATCTCGAGCCTCTCCTTTTTCTCAAATATACTTTTATTCATTATGTTCCCTTGTGTAGGATGTGCGACCTCATGCTTGATGCATATATCCAGTTCTTTGCAGATCAAGAAGAACAATTACATTACTTCAATCAAACCACATGATATCAACAACTGCCAGGCTTTCCATCTACACTGCCCTGGATTAGGCCTTCGGCTGAGATCCATCTGCAATGGGTCAGTGTGCTAACATTTATTCTGTGTAGTGATATATAACGGAATTTCTATTGCCTTTTGCAATTCCAGTGTAAGATTTCTTGCATGATGAGCTGCATTGGGACTTTTAAACCTGTGTCACCATCAAGCAAACTGGATTATATCAAAGTCTATTTCAACAGGGTTTCTGCAAAGTCTCCAAATTAAATATTTGATGCTGAAAGCACAAAGCACAGCTGCAATAGCCTGCTCTGAACCTTCTTTCTCCTCAAGGCCACTCATATGTTTTATATTAAATATATGTGTGTACACACTGATGTTTATTAGTGTCTCATTAACTATAGATCTGCAGGAAATTTTTCTGCTCACAAAATGGACCCAAATTTCCCCAGGGGTTGTTCTGCTTTTTTTTTGGAGCAACTTGATTTTTTGGAGTGTCTTAAAAATCCCCATTCTTCACATTTAATTTGCGCCAGTGTAAGTGAGTTAGTTAGGATTTTTTTTAAGTTAATTTTTTTTCCCAAAAGGGGGCGTTACCAGCTACCGACGCCTGTTTTGGCCATTTAAGCCAATTTGGACAGCTAATAGTTGTTTCAAACTAACTTAGGCCAGCGTATGTGGCCACTTGTGGCTGCACAGAAAACCTTTGCGGAGAGATAAGAAATTAGCGCAGGTAGCCAGAGATGGGGGGAGAAGGGAAGCACAGAGGATCTTGCTAAGCATTAAACACCGTCACAACAACATTAAAGAAGCATAATAAATAATAAATAAAAATAAATAAATAAAAAATAAAAAATAAAACTTAAGTTACCTCGTGTATGCAACTGTGCACACTCTGCTAAGCGATTCACTATGGCTGCTGGTGCTTCTAAATAACAGGATTCCATGAACTCCGTGGGAACCTGTCTGACAGACATGCAACTCCTGCAACTGTCTCTGGAGGCTTTTGGTTCTTTGCTTTGCACAGGCACTCCCTGCCCAATCGCCATTTATTCCCGTGTAAGTGAGTATTAGCAGGCTGTTCAGCCGCGATGAGGCATCACAGCTGTGCCTGATCCCATCCTTGCTTGATGTTCACACGTATGCGATTCCAACAGGTGTCACTGGATTGTAATCGGGGGCAGGAACACAGCGACTCTGAGGCCACATTTACACACCCTTCGGGCAGTGGTGCTGAGATCCCTCCGGCCAGGGATGGGGACGGTGAGCATCGGGTCATCCCTTCGGCCAGAGATAGGGGCCGCGACGTGATGGGAGGGCGAGGAGTTACTGCGCATGTGCGCAGTATCCACTGTGCATGCACGCAGCTGCTGGCACTGTTTTTGGCGCAGGGCCGTAGCTCTGCCCCCCACACATGATGAGAAATGCAACACTAGGACCCTGGACACAAAGCAGAGCGACCAGAATTCTTGGTCAGTTTTTTGGCGTCGTTTTGAGTGCACAAAGTCATCGCATCTCGGGAGAGTGCATCGGAAAAAGGGGTTGGGGAAATTTTGTCCCATTATCCTGTTAGGTTGACAACAGCAGGGCTGTATGCTTTTACATGTTAATTGCATATCATACTGCACTGAATAATGGGCTGAAATCACAGTGTAATAACAATACTTTTAACTGGCTTTTTAAAATTCCTTTGCCTGTTAGTTTAACAAATCTTTTAACCCAATTATTTTGAATGGATTGACAGCCTAAATAAAATAGCAGATAACAACAATTTATTGTGTATTTAACATAGTAAAACATCCCAAGGCTCTTCACAGGAGTATTATGAGACAAAAACATTGACACCGAGCCACATAAGGAGAAATTAGGGCAGGTGACGAATACCTTGTTCAAAGAGGTAGGTTTTAAGGAGCGTCTTAAAGGAGGAGAGAGAGTCGGAGAGGTTTAGGCAGGAAATTTCAGAGGTTAGGGCATAGGCAACAGAATGTACGGCCACCAATGGTTGAGTGATGAAAATCAGGGATGCTCAAGGAGGCAGAATTAGAGGAGCGCTAATATCACAGGGTGTTGTGGGGCTGGAGGAGATTAGAGATAGGGAGGAGCGAGGCCATGGAGGGATTTGAAAACAAGGATGAGAATTTTGACATCGAGGCATTGCTTAACCAGTAGCCAATGTAGGTCAGCGAGCACAGGGTGATGGGTGAACGTGACTTGCAGTTAGGACACGGGCAGCTGAGTTTTGGATTGCCTCAAATTTACATCGGGAAGATTGGGGGAGGCCAGCCAGGAGTGCGTTGGAATAATCAAATCAAAGACCAAGCGTCGGCGGCAGTCGGGAGCAGCGTCGAGGAGGTGCACGGTGAGGCCTATAAAAGGCACAGCAGGGAGTCCGGGGCCCAGTGTCGGCGGCAGTCGGGAGCAACGTCGAGGAGGTGCATGGAGAGGCCTATAAAAAGCACAGCAGGGAGTCCGGGGCCCAGCGTCAGTGGCAGTCGGGAGCAGCGTCGAGGAGGTCCGTTCGTGAGGCCTATAAAAGGCACAGCAGGGAGTCCAGGGCCCAGCGTCGGCGGCAGTCGGGAGCAGCGTCGACGAGGTCCGTTGGTGAGGCTTTTAAAAGGCACAGCAGGGAGTCCGGGGCCCAGTGTCGACGGCAGTCGGGAGCAGCGTCGAGGAGATCCGTTGATGAGGCCTATAAAAGGCACAGCAGGGAGTCTGGGGCCCAGCGTCGAGGAGGTCCGTTGGTGAGGCCTATAAAAGGCACAGCAGGGAGTCCGGGGCCCAGTGTCAGTGGCAGTCAGGAGCAGCGTCGAGGAGGTCCGTTGGTGAGGCCTATAAAAGGCACAGCAGGGAGTCCGGGGCCCAGCGTCGAGGAGGTGCATTGGTGAGGCCTATAAAAGGCGAGCGGGTGCAGCTACAGGGAGAAGGCAAAAAAGAAGTAGAAAGAAACAGAAAGGTGACGTCACAGCCAAGAGGGTAAGTGATTGGCTGGTGATTGGTGAGTAGTTTTTCTTTTTTCTCTTCAATAACAGTGAGTAAACTTTAGCATTGTTGTTGCTTATCTAAGGGTTAAGTCATGCCAGGAGAGCTCGGTCACGTGTTACGCTCCTCCTGTACCATGTGGGAACTCAGGGACGAATCCTGTGTCCCTGACGGCTACATGTGCGGGAAGTGTATCCGCCTCTAGCTCCTGACGGACCGCGTTGCGGAGTTGGAGCTGAGGGTGGATTCACTCTGGAGCATCCATGATGCTGAGAATGACGTGAGTAGCACATGAAGCGAGTTGGTCGTACTGCAGGGAAAGGGTCCACAGCCAGATAGGGAATGGAAGACCAGCAGGAAGAGTAGTGCAAGGAAGGTAGTGCAGGGGTCCCCTGTGGTCATCCCCCTGCAAAACAGATACACTGCTTTGGGTACTGTTGAGGGGGATGACTCATCAGGGGAGGACAGCAGCAGCCAAGTTCATGGCACCGTGGCTGGCTCTGTTGCACAGGACGGCAGGAAAAAGAGTGGGAGAGCGATAGTGATAGGGGATTCAATTGTAAGGGGAATAGATAGGCATTTCTGCGGCCGCAACCGAGACTCCAGGATGGTATGTTGCCTCCCTGGTGCAAGGGTCAAGGATGTCTCGGAACGGGTGCAGGGCATTCTAAAAATGGAGGGAGAACAGCCAGTTGTCATGGTGCACATTGGTACCAACGACATAGGTAAAAAAAGGGATGAGGTCCTACGAAACGAATTTAAGGAGCGAGGAGCTAAATTAAAAAGTAGGACCTCAAAAGTAGTAATCTCGGGATTGCTACCAGTGCCACGTGCTAGTCAGAGTAGGAATCGCAGGATAGCGCAGATGAATACGTGGCTTGAGCAGTGGTGCAGCAGGGAGGGATTCAAATTCCTGGGGCATTGGAACCGGTTCTGGGGGAGGTGGGACCAGTACAAACCGGACTGTCTGCACCTGGGCAGGACCGGAACCAATGTCCTAGGGGGAGTGTTTGCTAGTGCTGTTGGGGAGGAGTTAAACTAATATGGCAGGGGGATGGGAACCAATGCAGGGAGACAGAGGGAAACAAAAAGGAGACAAAAGCAAAAGACAGAAAGGAGATAAGGAAAAGTGGAGGGCAGAGAAACCCAAGGCAAAGAACAAAAAGGGCCAATGTATAGCAAAATTCTAAAAGGACAAAGGGTGTTAAAAAAACAAGCCTGAAGGCTTTGTGTCTTAATGCAAGGAGTATCCGTAATAAGGTGGATGAATTAACTGTGCAAATAGATGTTAACAAATATGATGCG
Organism: Pristiophorus japonicus; assembly: GCF_044704955.1. Taxonomy (NCBI): domain Eukaryota; kingdom Metazoa; phylum Chordata; class Chondrichthyes; family Pristiophoridae; genus Pristiophorus; species Pristiophorus japonicus. The sequence continues at coordinate 35,637,861 of NC_091977.1, forward strand.
ATTGGGATTACAGAGACGTGGCTCCAGGATACTCAGGGCTGGGAACTCAACATCCAGGGGTATTCAACATTCAGCAAGGATAGAATAAAAGGAAAAGGAGGTGGGGTAGCATTGCTGGTTAAGGAGGAGATTAATGCAATAGTTAGGAAGGACATTAGCTTGGATGATGTGGAATCTATATGGGTAGAGCTGCAGAACACCAAAGGGCAAAAAACTTTAGTGGGAGTTGTGTACAGACCTCCAAACAGTAGTAGTGATGTTGGGGAGGGCATCAAACAGGAAATTAGGGGTGCATGCAATAAAGGTGCAGCATTTATAATGGGTGACTTTAATATGCACATAGATTGGGCTAACCAAACTGGAAGAAACACGGTGGAGGAGGATTTCCTGGAGTGCATAAGGGATGATTTCTCAACCAATATGTTGAGGAACCAACTAGGGGGGAGGCCATCTTAAACTGGGTGTTGTGTAATGAGAGAGGATTAATTAGCGATCTCGTTGTGCGAGGCCCCTTGGGGAAGAGTGACCATAATATGGTGGAATTCTGCATTAGGATGGAGAATGAAACAGTTAATTCAGAAACCATGGTCCAGAACTTAAAGAAGGCTAACTTTGAAGGTATGAGGCGTGAATTGGCTGGGATAGATTGGCGAATGATACTTAAGGGGTTGACTGTGGATGGGCAATGGCAGACATTTAGAGACCGCATGGATGAACTACAACAATTGTACATTCCTGTCTGGCGTAAAAATAAAAAAGGGAAGGTGGCTCAACCGTGGCTATCAAGGGAAATCAGGGATAGTATTAAAGCCAAGGAAGTGGCATACAAATTGGCCAGAAATAGCAGCGAACCCGGGGACTGGGAGAAATTTAGAACTCAGCAGAGAAGGACAAAGGGTTTGATTAGGTCAGGGAAAATGTAATACGAGAAGAAACTTGCAGGGAACATTAAGACGGATTGCAAAAGTTTCTATAGATATGTAAAGAGAAAAAGGTTAGTAAAGACAAATGTAGGTCCCCTGCAGTCAGAATCGGGGGAAGTCATAACAGGGAACAAAGAATTGAACAAGTACTTTGGTTCGGTATTCACTAAGGAGGACACAAACAACCTTCCGGATATAAAAGGGGTCAGAGGGTCTAGTAAGGAGGAGGAACTGAGGGAAATCCTTATTAGTCGGGAAATTGTGTTGGGGAAATTGATGGGATTGAAGGTCGATAAATCCCCAGGGCCTGATGGACAGCATACCTGAGTACTTAAGGAGGTGGCCTTGGAAATAGCGGATGCATTGACAGTCATTTTCCAACATTCCATTGACTCCCTGGTACAAGGGTCAAGGATGTCTCAGAGCGGGTGCAGGACATTCTAAAAAGGGAGGGAGAACAGCCAGTTGTCGTGGTGCACATTGGTACCAACGACATCGGTAAAAAAAGGGATGAGGTCCTACGAAACCAATTTAAGGAGCTAGGAGCTAAATTAAAAAGTAGGACCTCAAAAGTAGTAATCTCAGTTCCTATGGAGTGGAGGGTAGCCAATGTAACCCCACTTTTTAAAAAAGGAGGGAGAGAGAAAACAGGGAATTATAGACCGGTCAGCCTGACATCGGTCGTGGGTAAAATGATGGAATCAATTATTAAGGATGTCATAGCCGTGCATTTGGAAAGAGGTGACATGATAGGTCCAAGTCAGCATGGATTTGTGAAAGGGAAATCATGCTTGACAAATCTTCTGGAATTTTTTGAGGATGTTTCCAGGCGAGTGGACAAGGGAGAACCAGTTGATGTGGTATATTTGGACTTTCAGAAGGCTTTCGACAAGGTCCCACACAAGAGATTAATGTGCAAAGTTAAAGCACATGGGATTGGGGGTAGTATGCTGACATGGATTGAGAACTGGTTGTCAGACAGGAAGCAAAGAGTAAATGGGTACTTTTCAGAATGGCAGGCAGTGACTAGTGGGGTACCGCAAGGTTCTGTGCTGGGGCCCCAGCTGTTTACACTGTACATTAATGATTTAGATGACGGGATTAAATGTAGTATCTCCAAATTTGCGGATGACACTAAGTTGGGTGGCAGTGTGAGCTGCAAGGCGGAAGCTATGAGGCTGCAGAGCGACTTGGATAGGTTAGGTGAGTGGGCAAATGCATGGCAGATGAAGTATAATGCGGATAAATGTGAGGTTATCCACTTTGGTGGTAAAAACAGAGAGACAGACTATTATCTGAATGGTGACAGATTAGGAAAAGGGGAGGTGCAAAGAGACCTGGGTGTCATGGTACATCAGTCATTGAAGGTTGGCATGCAGGTACAGCAGGCGGTTAAGAAAGCAAATGGCATGTTGGCCTTCTTAGCGAGGGGATTTGAGTACAGGGGCAGGGAGGTGTTGCTACAGTTGTACAGGGCCTTGGTGAGGCCACACCTGGAGTATTGTGTACAGTTTTGGTCTCCTAACCTGAGGAAGGACATTCTTGCTATCGAGGGAGTGCAGCGAAGGTTCACCAGACTGATTCCCGGGATGGCGGGACTGACCTATCAAGAAAGACTGGATCAACTGGGCTTGTATTCATTGGAGTTCAGAAGAATGAGAGGGGACCTCATAGAAACATTTAAAATTCTGACGGGGTTAGACAGGTTAGATGCAGGAAGAATCCCAATTTTGGGGAAGTCCACAACCGGGGACACAGTCTAAGGATAAGGGGTAAGCCATTTAGTACCGAGATGAGGAGAAACTTCTTCACCCAGAGAGTGGTGAACCTGTGGAATTCTGTACCACAGAAAGTTGTTGAGGCCAATTCACTAAATATATTCAAAAAGGATTTAGATGAAGTCCTTACTACTAGGGGGATCAAGGGGTATGCCGAGAAAGCAGGAATGGGGTACTGAAGTTGCATGTTCAGCCATGAACTCATTGAATGGCGGTGCAGGCTAGAAGGGCCGAATGGCCTACTCCTGCACCTATTTTCTATGTTTCTATGTTTCTCAGGAATTTCAATAACAAATTGCATTTATATAATGCTTTAACGTAGTAAAACATTCCAAATTGCTTCAGTGGCACGTAATCAGACAAAAATTCTGACTGAGCCAAAGAAGGAATCATTGTGACACTTGACCAAAGAGGCAGGTTTTGAGGAGCATCTTAATGGAGGAGAGAGAGGTAACATGATGGAGAGGATTAGGGAGAGAATTCCACAGCTCACTGCCCAGACACCTAAAGGCACGGCCGCCAATGGTGGGCCGAAGGAAGTCCAGGAATGCACGATAGGCCTAAATTGGACAGCGCAGATATCTCAGAGTGTTGCTGGGTTGGAGTAGGTTACAGAGATAGGGAGGGGCAAAGCCATGGCTATGTTTGAACAAAAGGATGAGAATTTTAAATTTGAGGACAGAAATAGTGGGCTCGGGTCCCAAACAGCAGCCAAAATGCACATACGAATAAACACAGGGAATCTCAGATTATATATGAAATGTTAATATATTCATTAAAAATACTCATATTGTAGTGTATGTAGGCACCTTTAGTAATGACTCCACAAGGCAGGGTATGATACTTAAACTATATCGATCTGTAGTCTTTTATTTGCAGCTCCTCGAGTGAGGACACCAAGCACTGAGCTCCTTTATATACTGGGTCCAGTGTGCAGGTAACCCTTAGGTCTCCAGCAGCAGCACCCTCTGGTGTACAGGTAAGGTGTGTACAGTGTAAGGGTACATTCAGTGTTGCATAACAGTGTTACAGACATCACACAGTAAACAGGCGTGCATATACAACAATACTCCCCCCTGAGCATTTTTCATATCCTTATTGTCATGACCAGGGGAGGTGATCAGTGGTGGGCTATGGGAGGTTGTGGTGAGGGTTGTGGTGGTTACCAGGTGTGACCCCTGTGCTTGAGGCTGGCCTCATACGTTTCCCCCCCCCCTCACACACAGACCAAGTGGGTGTCACTGTTGTGGGATCCCTCAGGGGGGTAGCCATGGCAGTAGCAGGTAGGGTGCATACACTGTGATGTGGGTAGTTGTGGGGTAGTGGGCAGGGCCAAAGGATTGGGTGGGCTCCTTGTCCACCAATTGGGATGAGGGTCAGGTCATCCCAGGGTTTGCCAGGGAAGCTGGAGGGTATTGGTCTCTTGCTCCTGGTGTTGGCCCTGGTGGCCAGGGGCTGTAGGGCTGGTCTGGTGCAGGTTGCCATTGGAGGTGGCTGGGCTGCCCATTGACAACTGTCCCTGTAGTGGGTCTACTCCCACTGGGTGTGTGTGTGTCCTGCAAGGGGCATCACATTAATTCCACAGGTCCAGGCTAAATGGTTAGGTAGTCTGCTGGACCTGGGGGTCTCCCACAGGGGGATTCCATTGGCATCACATGGTCCCTGTAGGACCCAATGCCCTTTGGCAGTGTCCTACCAGTATACATGACACCTTGGCTCTGATCACACCTAGATGAGCCTGCATTGTACATTCTAACATTTGCATCACTTTTGGGTGTCCTGACTTCAACAGGCATGATTATATTAGGCATTTCACATTCTCTATCATTATTGTTAGGCATAATAAATTTGTTTTTAACCTTACTGACACCTGCATTCATCTCATTAGTCACATTAGTTAAACCAGCATCACAATTCATTGTTACATTGCACACATTTTCATACTTGCACCCTTTAATTGCATCTTTAGCTTTAAAGTCCTTGTACTCAAATAGTTGAAACTGTCCCTTTAAATTTCTTTGGTTACCGGTCTTCTTTAAGGGAGCCTTCCCATCTGATTGGCCGCTCGGTGCCACGTGACGCTCCTCCAGTGCTGCCCCTCGTGGTATGGCCGTGACCTTTTTGATTTTAGGTCCTGCTCCTTGTGGTGCGCCAGCCATCTTCTGGCTCTCCTGCAGGTAGGCTGTGATGGTTGTTTCTTCCTCAGGTTTGACCCTGGACGTCGGGAGTCCCTTTCTTTCATCGATGTTCCTTTTTCGGAGTGCTGCCTCGGCCTGGAAAGTGGAGCTTGGATTCTTGGTCCTGGAGATTTCACCGTGGTGCTGTGGAGTCGTCGCCGCGCCATCGAGCTGGACGGTGAAACCTCCGGATGCTGCGATGGATCCATGTTCGAGGTCGATTGCCGGAGCCCGGAGGCCTGGGAGCAGCTTCGTTTGGACAGGATGCCATTGTAGTCAATTGGCAGGATTCATCCAAAGTTCTTCAAAGGTCGCTTGGCTCATCGCAGACAGGCTCGCCCCTGTGTCGCTCTCCATAGAAACTGGGACCCCATCGGTGTCTACTTTCATCGCCCATGGGGAACTTTCGGTGGAGCACCAATGAGTTCCATACTCTTCTTCCAGGGGTTGAGCAACTTCACTTTCATCTGTGTCGGAGCCCTGGTAATGAGCCAACTCATCAGAGACGTGTTGAGTACAGCTTTTTCTGCACATTCTTTGAAGGGCCTTTTCTCTTTACATGCATTGTCTTTGCAGTGATACTTGTGGGCCCTGTGGTTTCCCCCACAGTGCCAGCACGGGGCCATCCGGTTTGCCCCATGTGGTGGACTCAGGGTTGCAGGACTCAGGGCAGCGTTTCTGCCCTTAGAAATATCCATGCGGTGCACTGCTCTCGCCGGTTTAGAGTCCCTTCGTGCTTCATTTAGGTGGTTGCCAAAATCGCATGGTGCAGCCAGTCTCCTTAAGTGTTCCAATCTTTCTATAAGAGCGTCCCAATCTTCCCCATCGGTAAATTGCTGCAAGATGCTAAGAATCGACATGCTGAGCGTGTGGTTCGTGACCTCATATTCTTGTCGCCAGTTGTAGTGTATGTAGGCACCTTTAGTAATGACTCCACAAAACAGGGTATATTACTTAAACTGTGTAGACCTGTAGTCCTTTATTTGCAGCTCTCGAGGGAGGACAACAAGCTGTAGGCTCCTTTTTATACTGGGTTACCAGTGCAGGTATATTTTAGGTCTCCAGCAGCAGCACCCTCTTGTGTACAGGTAAGATGTGTACAATGTAAGGATACATTCAGTGTTGCATAACAGTGTTACAGACATCACACAGTAAACAGTATACAACACATATATTGTAAGTTTAGCATTGATGCGATGTGCCCTCCTACCAATGTTAAACTTGCAGTGTAATTCTGAATTCAGGATCCATCTGATTCTGAGACAATGAAAAGTAAGATGCCTTGGAGGAGGAAGCGCAGATCGAGTGTGGTGTGAAATCTGGCTTATAAAGCACATAGGGTCTTTTCAACATTTTTTAAGCCTACATGACTTGAATTTATATATTCAGACAGCACTTTCTAAACATTTGGGGCTGGATTTTCGGTTGTCTATAGCCTCAGTTAGTGGTCAGAGGGGGTGTTAGTGTGAGTGTTCGAGCTTATCGACCAGACGTGCAGCTTTTAGTGCCCCGGCAGAAAATTCATTAGAGGCTCAATCCATTAGCGCCTGGCTGCTGATGATCACTCCGATTATGATGTATTCCTAGTGCAACGCGCACACTTGCGCCCCGGTCGGTAAATGCGGTGCGTGTGCCTCATTGAGCGCCTGCCAATAATAACGTCTGGAAAACGGTCGGTCCAGGCTTGCAGAGTCGTTAACTTGTGGCTACTTAAAGGGATGAGCAAGCGCTTCCCTCGGAGGTCACAGTCAGTGCAACGTTTGCACAGAGCACGGTGTGCGAGTCTCCGAATTTAGAGCGGCAGACAAACATAACAACAGAGTTTGAAAACAAGTGATTTTGAAAACTTTAATACCTGGGTGCATTACTATTCCGTGCCTTTAAGACTCCGCTTTTCCCGGGATCTGATACAAAGTTCTGCGCATGCTCAATGGGTCCGCAAAATGTCCCGACCAAACTTTTGTTATTACCCCTCCCCCCCGCCCCCCACCCAACTCTGGTGTGCAACAGCTGATTTTTCGCCCCTGTCAGCTCTTTGACCCATTCTGATAAATTTCTGGGTGGGAGGCGCAAACTTTTTGAAGGCGTTAAAAGTATCGCTCTGCCTGGGTTAACGCTCCCCCTTGAAATTTCGAACTATTGGGAGTAAGTTCTGTAGATGCCTCTCCCAGGCAGGCTAATTTGAGATCCAGCCAGACAGGAATCAAGCCATGTAACTGTAGGATGGGTGTACCAGCATTTCTGGAGGTGGAGGCGATGAGTGGTTGCTGATAGGGTTGGGGAACACTCCATCGGAATACTGCGCAGGTGGGCTGGTCGGTACCTTTTGGGGTAGAAATTCAGGTCTACCCGAAACAGGTCACACCTACCACTGTTGAAGTGCTTTTTCTGCCGCTGTGGATGAGGTGCCCTCCTGTGCGGAATTCAGCTCGTCAGTAATTTTTTGGGGAGCGGGCCGGAAGTCATTCATAATGGGGGCAGAAGTGTGGCGGTGAGCCCTTGAGAGGGGCAGAAGTGGAGGTGGGGTGGACACTCCACCACTGTCAGTTATCAGTCTGGCGCTGATGACATCATGACGCGTGTGCGTCACCACGGCTCTCCCCTTCACTTAAAGGGGTGAGCCTTGTCCATTTATAAACTTCGGTCCACTGCGCCTCCAGGGAGGGTTTTGGCTGGGCCAGCGGCTCGGCACCCAAGAGGGGGGTGGCAGCCGAACTCGGGGCATAATTGTCAGCCTGAGCTGGCAGTCCGCCGATTTTTAAAAAAAATGGTGGCCGTGCAGGGTCCTCCTTCCCCTTGAATGAGTGCCGCACACACGGGATGAGGATTTTTGCAAGTGAATTTAGATGGAGGTGCGGGAGATCGGTGATGCGGGCTTTGATGACGCAATTAGGAGGAGTTGGCAGCAGCGGGGCGGAAGTGGGAACCATCGGGAAAAACTACCGAGGAGAATTTCGCTAGCAACGGCCATTCGACTCTGCCACGTGGCCGCTGCATTTCAAAGGTAAGAGGCCTGTGCCACTGAAGCCTGCTCTATTTTTTCCACTTTTTCATGTTTTCCATTCTACTTGCCTATCCCCCTTCAGCTCACCTCACACTCTCAGCACCTCGTATATATCTTTTATTTCTTTGTTTACTCTCATTTTGTCCCCTTACATTTCCTTCGCATGGCAATTCTACCCCTTGACCACTTCCTAATCTCACCTCAGCACTTTGCAGATCATTCTGCGTCTTTTCCTGTGTGTGTAGCCATTATAGTTTTACCTCTTCCGCCTTTCCCTCGTTCTGTTTCTGCTTAAATGCTGTCCATCTGTAATATCTTTCAGCTCTGAGTAAGAGCTTACACCTGAAACGTCAACTGATTTGTGCTTTCTCGACAGATGCTGCCTGACCCGCTGAGTGTCTCTAACGTTTTCTGCTAACGCAAACTGCCTGCCTGGAACCAACACTGTTGCTACCAGTCTCTGACAGCTGCTATGTAAATGCGGCCCAAGACTGCACTGGCTCCGTAAGAATAATTCCATGATTCCACACTCCCAGCATGGGAGCTATGCTCGCAAGGAGTGTGTATTTGTAAGTGCTTTCCCTTAGGCGTTTTCGATGCACCCCCACATTACACTAGTTCTAGATCTGGGACTGGTTACTGTACTGAACAGATGAATGAGTCACGAACAAATACCTCGGTCTCAACCAGCAATGCTTTATTAAAGCTAAAACACACACCTGCACCCAATAAAAACTCACACACCCTGATGTGTAAATGTGAAGTACCCCAATGTCTAAAACACTTCCCCTGTAAACCCCTAAAAATTTGGTTGGGATAATATACGATACCCCCTCACACCGTGACTGTGATCTTAAAAGTTGTGTGTGCAGAAATGCTCAATGATATCACTGGTTTACTCACTGCTTCTTCCGATGAAAAGGTGTCTCTTCTGGTTTCTTCTCTCCGTCACAATACGGGAGGGTGGATTCTTGTAGGGGCGAAGCTGCGAGGCAAGAGAGAAAGAGATGGCCACATGGCATGCTTTGATATCCCAAGTTTGTTTGCCTTGTCAGGCTGAATAAAGTTTGTTTCGAGACTTATTGTGGGCGTGTCTTTTGCTTTTATCCAATAAAGCTCTTTGTTTTCGAGGCTTCCTGTGTTTGAGTCCAGTGATGGGTTTTCACTTCCAGGCAGTCTGGGCTTAATGGCTCTCTGTTGTTCTGGTAACTCATCCAGGTAATCACTGATTGACGAGGCCACCTTGCCTAACAATGGACTCCAAGAGCTCACCTCCTGCCTTATGTTGGCCATTGTCATTCCAGACTCCCTGTACATCATTCTAAGTCCAACATGGAGTCGCACCTGGGCCCCGCCCACAAACAGCTTCCAGTTTTCTTTCTGCGGTGAGAAAAATTAAACGCAATGTCCAGACAATGTCCATTAAATCCTTGGGGATTCGATGCTTCCAGTTATTGAAGAGTTAGCACCACAGTGTTTTAGCCCTACCCTATACTGGGGCTAAAAGGGTTCAATTATGATGACAGGTTGCATAGACTAGGCTTGTGTAGAAAATTAAGATCTAAGGGCCCAAGTTTCGGGCCGCGCCTAAAACGGCACAGCCCAAACCTGGAGGCCTGTTTTTCGCGCCACAAAGTGCGCCTAAAAAAATATTTACCTATTCTCCAGCTCCCTGCAGGCCCTCTGGAGCTGGGCGCGATGCAGCACAAACTGTAGAGGGCAGAGCCAGGTCCCTGCGCTGAAAACAGTGCCGGGACCTCTGCACATGAGCGCTACAGTGGGCGCGCATGTGCAGTAGCTCCAGGCGCCCAAAACTGTGGGAGGAGCCCGAAGCACGCAGCCCCTAGCCCTGGCTGAATGGCCTCACTGGGGCTGCGTGAATAAGGCTCCTCCCACCCGACTGGACCCGACTCAACCTCTGCTTCCCCCTGCCCCCCCCCCATGACCCGAACCGACCTCCATGCCCCCCTCCCCCGTGACTCTCTCTCTTTGCCACCCCCCCCCCCACGACTCTCCCACCCCCCCCCCGACCTCAGCGACTCCCCCCCCCAGACCTCCGTGACTCTTTCCCCCCCACCCCCCCGGACCTCCGCGACTCTCCCCCCCCCCCCAGACCTCCGCGACCCCCCCCCCGAGACCCGACGCCACCTACATGTAAATCCAGCCCGAAGTCTTGGGCCCGGCCGTTCAGCCTCCTTCTCTCCCTTCTCTCCCTTCCTTCCCTCCCTCCCTCTCTTCCCTCCCTCCATCCTCTCTCCCTTCTCCCCCTGCCTCCCCCATTCCCCTCCTCCCTCCTCTCCCCCCTCCCCCACCCTTACTCCTCCCTCTCCCCCCTCCCCCCTCCCCCTCCCCCTCTCCCCCCTCAACTCCCCCTCATCCTCTCCCTCCCTCCTCCCCCTCCCCTCCCTCCCCTCCCTCCCCCCCCCACCTCTGCCCCTACTCCTCCTCCACCTCCAACCCCCTCCTCCTCCTCCCCCCACCCCCCTCCTCCTCCCCGTCCCTCCTCCTCCCCCCACCCCCCTCCACCTCGCCCCTATCCTCCTCCACCTCCACCCCCCTCCTCCTCCCCTCCCCCTACAACCCCCATCCACCTCCCCCTCCACCCCCCTTCACCTCCTCCCTCCCCCTCCACCCCCACTCCTCCCCCCACCCCCCTCCTCCTCCCCCTCCACCCCACCCCTCCCCCTAACCCCCTTCTCCCCCTCCCCCTTCTCCCTCTCCCCTCGCTTTCAGAAACACACACACAGACAGACAGAGAGATAGAGACACTGACAGAGACACACTGGGTGGAGCATCCCAGCACGCTGTTGGAGGACTCCCGGTGCTGCAGTCGGTAAGTAGAAAATGTTTTATTTATTCATTTTTTTAAAAACATTTTATTTTTTATTAATTTTTTTTGATTGATTTATTGGTTGATTTATTGATGTATTTATCATTTATTATTGATGATGGCTCTTTATTTGTAAAACTGAAGTGTTTAATGTTTGTAAACTTCCCTTTAAACCTCCCCCCCCCCCCCCGCTTTCCCTACGCCTGATTTGTAACCTACGCCTGATTTTCTAAAGTGTAGACAAGGTTTTTTCGAATGTACAAAAATCTTCACTTACTCCATTCTAAGTTAGTTTGGAGTAAGTTTTCACTGCCTAAACTTTGAAAACAGGCGTAAGTGGCCGGACACGCCCCCTTTTGAAAAACAAATTCTGTTCCAAAGTGAAACTGTTCTAACTGACTAGAACTGGAGCAAACTAAATGCCGAGAATTCAAATTTCTAAGATACTCCATTCTAAACCAGTTGCTCTAAAAAATCAGGAGCAACTCAGGCCGAAACTTGGCCTCTAATTGAGGTGTTTAAGATCATTAAAGGATTTGATAGGGTCACCAGGAGGAAACTAGTTTCTCTGGTGGGCGAATCCAGAACAAGTGGGTTAACCTTAAAATTAGAACTATGCTGTTCAAGGGTGATAGCAGGAAGCAATTCTTCACACAAAGGGTAGTGGAAATCTGGAATTCTCGCCCCTAAAACGCTGTTGAGGCGGGGGTCAATTGAAAACTTTAAAACTGCGATTAATAGATTTTTGTTAGGAAAGGGTATTAGGAGTTACAGAACTAAGGCGGGTAGATAGAGTTAAGCTACAGATCAGCCATGATCTAATTGAATGGCGGAACAGGCTCGAGGGGCAGAATGGCCTACTCCTGTTCAGATGTTCTTTCCTCCACCCCATGCTCTCTGCAAGTGCAGCTACTCCATTGGAAGCATTAGATTATGGGATCAGCCCTTCTTTGAGCTCTTAGTTTGTGTATTAATGTAACAAGTCTTCCATCATTATATTCCTGTGTCATTTTGTAATCCAATAAAATATTCTTGGCCACTATCTGATCTTGTGTGGGTGGGCTGACCATGTCATACCATGTGGAGCGTTGTCCATCTCTAATTATGGAAATTAAAGCTAAACACTTCCACTTGAATCCTCTCGCTTATCCCAGTGATTGGTGGTGTCCATGACACAGTAACGAGATGAGACAGCTTAAACACAAAACTCAAAGCAGATCAATTAGCATCCTCTTAAGCCATTTGAAGCAACTTTTTATCAAAGCTTTCAACTCTGGATACAGACAATACTTGTGATCAGCTTGTGTTCTATTCGTCAAAAAAAAAATGTTATTTCCATTTTATGACCAAACAAGTTCAGTATGACCCAATTCCGCGACTGCAGCTTTCCTTCGACTGGTGACATAAATCTATCTTCACCTTCGGTAATATTGGCAAACTGACCTTTACTGATTACTCTTCACAAAGCAGCTGAGCGACTCCTGTTGTGCACCAGAACACTTTAGGAGGACAACTTTTCTGGTTTACAAGATCCCCTTTTTGTTTTATATGGGCTGTGTACAATATGTCTCCCTAACATTACAAATGCCCTCTGATTCCACAATAGTACAGCAGCTTTGTCACAGCTGAGGTTTCTGACAGCTTTAACAAATTAGCAGCACCAGTACGCGGGAATTAGAATTAACCTCTACTCACACAGTAATCAGTGTGTGCTTTGCAACAGATTCTAAATTTAGTGCAGAACAATAAGTGAATAACAATTAGGGCCAACGTGATTTGATTTGATTTACTTCGCTACGAAAAGTATTTCTTCCAGTTCATTTTCAGATGTGCAGTCCCCATGTAATGAAAAGATTTTGAGCTGATATTAATGCTTTTAGTAACTAATAAACAAATAAAAGGTATTGGACATACAAGGGTGTTAGTACAGGATGCGGAACCTGATGCTCCGTCCATAAAAGCAATTTTTATATCAAAAGGGGCTAAAACAAATCCTTCTTACTGTCACCTTCATTTCTGCTGCTTCTTGAATATTTATATCATCGAGGACTTGTATCTTTGCCATTTTCTGCCACTAATTTTAGAGTTTCTTGGCAGGGAGCAATATTTTTAAACGAACATTCCTATTATATCTTTAGTTTTCTCCAATTTTCTCCTCTCTTCTTCCAAAGATGTCAACTCGCTAACAGAAAACTGCAGCAGTGGTTGCCTTGCTGTGTATCGGACAAGGGACCAGTGCGGACAGTAACTGCGAGCAGCTTATCTGACTATGGATGATATCACATGTAAGCCCAATCTTGTTTTCTTGTAATCCTTTTACTCTATTGGGTCAACCAGTGTTGGCTACGTTAGTTATACAAACTAACTGACGATTGGCCTCTTTATGACATTGGCTGCAAAAATGTTGATCAATGGTCCTACTATGAATGCCTGAAAACGCATTGGCAGATGCTTGTACTATTGGCATTAGATGCCTGAGGCCTACCTTGCATCTGATGATCCAGCATGCCAATATAGGCGACCACATGTGATAATACAATACTGAAGACCTGTGCAAAATTATTGCTGAGGCTCATTAACGCCTCACATTTCATTTAACTTTGCAACTGACTCTAAAAGGGAAGCCCTAATAAAAAAAAGACCCACCCCCCATCCCACCCCCCGCATCAATCCTCTCTTTCCCAACCTCTTTCACCTTTCCCTCACCAACCCTCACTCAAGAAAAAGTGTGAGCAACAATGGTCTCTGGTGCCCAAAATTCCAAGCCTCATCCCCTGGCCCTCCAAGTTCATCACGAGTTATGCACTTGAAAGTTACTGAAATGAGCTGATCTCAAGTTGATGGGCGAGGTGGGTTCATGTGTGCACCGGAAACATGTTACCAATCATCAACAGCAGCAAGCACTTGCATTTCTCTCACACCTTGAAGTAGGAGAAAGAACACCACCATAGGTCGGGAGTAGAAGAGCTGGAGCTGGAGTGCCGGGCCCCTGGAATATCGTGGGCCACCCCGGCCTGCGAGAGAACACCACCGCAAGTCGGGAGTGTAAGATCTGGAGCACGCTACTGCAGCTTCCAGCGCGATCTGACACAAATGTGCGGCGGCTTCGAGGTGGGCGACTGGGTGACGTCATCAGGACCCAGGTCGCCATTTGGAGCGTGGGCAGGAACATCGGTTGGGCCCTGATAAAGCAGAGGAGCGGGAAGGTCGTGGTGGACTTGCAATGAGTGATCGGGGTGGAGGAGCAATGAGAGATCGTGGCTGAGATTAGATGGGGGATCGTGGCTGAGATTAGATGGCTGATCGTGACGGAGGTTTGGCGAATGTTTGGTGCGGAGGTGTGGCGAGAGATCGTGGCAGAGGTACTGCGAGTGTTTTTGTGCCGGAGGAGCGGTGAGAGATCGCGGTGGAGATGCGGCGAATGTTTGTGGCAGAGCAGCGGCGATAGATCATGGCGGAGGTGTGGCAAATGAGGGTACGGGGTCCAGAAGAGCTGAGGGCCCAGGGGCAGCACGGGCCTGCCCACACTGTGATATGTGTGCGCACTAGGTCCATGCAGCAGAGCAGGTCTTCGGTCGTCCTGGTTAATCCCTTGCTACTGGATAAAGGCCGAGCTCTGTCAAGCTCATGTAGTGGCTGATGTGCAATGGTCACCACATGTTAAAAAATCCACGCACAGGCATTTTCCATCCCCTCAATTGGAGTTCAGGAGTGGAACATCAGGTCCTTCATTGAAACATCTGTAAACTAATGTGGTAGCAAGTCATCCTCGTTCGAGGGACCGCCTATGATGAAAGTAGTAAACCGACGCAAGGCACTTCACAGGAGCATTATCAAATGGAATTTGACACCAAGCCACATAAGGAGATATTAGGACAGGTCAGAGGTATGTTTTAAGGAGTGTCTTAAAGGAGGAAAGAGAGGCAGAGAGGCAAAGAGGTTTAGGGAGGAAATTCCACATCTCGGATTCAATTCCATCGAGTCAGTAATAGTGGCTCCTTTCGAAACTGTTTTAGAAACATAGAAACATAGAAAATAGGTGCAAGAGTAGGCCATTTGGCCCTTTGAGCCTGCACCGCCATTCAATAAGATCATGGCTGATCATTTCCTCCGTACCCCTTTCCTGCTTTTTCTCCATACCCCTTGATCTCCTTAGTCGTAAGGGCCATATCTAACTCCCTCTTGAATATATCCAATGAACCGGCATCAACAAATCTCTGCGGCACGGAATTCCACAGGTTAACAACTCTCTGAGTGAAGAAGTTTCTCCTCATCTCAGTCATAAATGGCTTACCCTTTATCCTAAGACTGTGTCCCCTAGTTCTGGACTTCCCCATCATCGGGAACATTCTTCCCGCGTCTAACCTGTCCAGTCCCGTCAGAATCTTGTACGTTTCTATGAGATCCCTCTCAACCTTCTAAACTCCAGTGTATAAAGGCCCAATTGATCCAGTCTCTCCTCATATGTCAGTCCCGCTCTCCCGGGAATTAGTCTGGTGAACCTTTGTTGCACTCCCTCATTAGCAAGAACGTCCTTCCTCAGATTAGGAGACCAAAACTGAACACAATATTCCAGGTGAGGCCTCACCAAGGCCCTGTACAACTGCAGTAAGACCTCCCTGCTCCGATACTCAAATCCCGTAGCTATGAAGGCCAACATACCATTTGCCTCCTTCACCACCTGCTGTACCTGCATGCCAACTTTCAATGACTGATGAACCATGACACCCAGGTCTCATTGCACCTCCCCCTTTTCTAATCTGCCGCCATTCAGATAATATTCTGTTTTCGTGTTTTTGCCCTCAAAGTGGATAGCCTCACATTTATTCACATTATACTGCATCTGCCATGCATTTTCCCACTCACCTAACCTGTCCAAATCATCCTGCAGCCTTTTAGCGTCCTCCTCACAGCTCACACCACCACCCAGTTTAGTGTCATCTGCAAACTTGGCGATATTACACTCAATTCCTTCATCTAAATCAATAATGTATATTGTAAAGAGCTGGGGTCCCAGCACTGAACCCTGTGGCACTTCACTAGTCACTGCCTGCCATTCTGAAAAGGACCCGTTTATCCCGACTGTCTGCTTCCTGTCTGCTAACCAGTTCTCTATCCACGTCAGTATATTACCCCCAATACCATGTGCTTTGATTTTGCACACCAATCTCTTGTGTGGGACCTTGTCAAAAGCCTTTTGAAAGTCCAAATACACCATGTCCACTGGTTCTCCCTTGTCCACTCTACTAGTTGCATCCTCAAAAAATTCTAGATTTGTCAAGTATGATTTCCATTTCATAAATCCATGCTGACTTGGATTGATCCTGTCACTGCTTTCCAAATGTGCCGCCATTTCATCTTTAATAATTAAATCAACTTATTGAAACTCGATGAACCTACTTACAATAAGCTGACTTTGGTTTTATTGGTTTTGTATCAGTAATTCTTGAAATTTCTCACCATCCAGAATATCACAAATAACCTCTGACCCTGGGAAATTTGGTCATTATTTGGTAAATAGTTTCTATAATTTGTTGATAACACATAAACGCCAAGAGCTGTAGTTCGTTTACTAATCATAGAATCAGAAAGTGAAGAAGTAGGCCATTTGACCCATTTTGCCTGTTCTGGCTCATTGAAAGAATTATCCAAATGAGTCCTATTCCCACGCTCTTTCCCCATAGCCCTGCAAATTATCCTTTTCAAGTATATATGAAATTCCCCTTTGAAAGTTACTGTTGAATCTGCTTTCACCACCCTCTCAGGCAGCGTATTCCAGATCACAACAACTCGCTGCGCTAAAAAAAATCTCCTCATCTCCTCTCTGGTTCTTTTTTCAACTATCTTAAATCTGTGTCCTCTGGTTACTGATCATCCGGCCAGTGGAAACAGTTTCTCCTTATTTTCTCGATCAAAACCTGTCATAATCGGAACACATTTATTAAATCTTCCCTTAAACTTCTCTGTTCTAAGGGAAATAATCCCAGCTTTTCAAGTCTCTCCACACAACCAAAGTCCCTCATCCTTCATCTTAATGGCCAGTTTGTCAGGAACATTTTGTTAATTTTTCATTAAATTCCCTGATATTTATGGCACAACACAATGGACCTCCTATTATGATGATTCACAAAAAAAATTGTAAAAGCCACTGGACATTCAATGAAATGTTTCGAATTTATTTTTCTTAGATTCTGGGTTGTATTGTCATCTGGATGTCGAGTTGCGGGTAAAATTTACTATCCACATAACTCTGATATTTAACTTCAAGCTCGGAGCCGAGTGGGATTCAAGGCTTCTATTCTGGGGAACTAGAAGAATTTGGGCTGCAAGCAGTTTTGGGGAAAAAAAACCCTGGTCTTATCTGCACTTACTAAGAACTTGATGAAGTAATCTAAAAAGATTGACCAGAAACTTAAAAGCTCATTGTGCGAGACTAAATATAGGACTGGATAATCAAAGCTGTCACCTATCGATTGAGCTGGTTGTTCAAACAAGAAAACAACTTGACAGCAAATATGCTTCTAAACAATGGATTCATGCAAATTAAGCTAAAATGACATTGATAAGCCCCCTTACTCCATTAACTGACCAACTGTTTATTTTTCATCATTGGCAAACGATTTTATCAATAGTACTTTGTGCTGTTTACAGCCTGCAGCATAAGCTTTCTTATACTATATACCTTATGCCTTTGCCTCACTATTTTCCTCTCTTAAAATGTTGCTACCATCTTGTAGGTTGATCATGAGTGACTGCCATCAGTCACTGGAACAATAGCAAAGGTTAATGCAGCTCTGCTCGCTTGAGCCTTTTTTTAGAATAAATCTTGCCGACTGGTTGGCAGTCTCAGTGGGCATCCAATTCCATCTGTTGTGACTCCTATATTTTATGGGACTCCTGTGGGAATATATATGTGAGAAAGAACCGCTAATCGATCGGGTTTTCAGTGCTGAGGGAAACTATAACAAATTTATCTACCATTTTCCTCATAGTGCTGAGTACTTGGCTAGTATTGAATATTGCAAACTCAGGCAGTTGCACATCAGTATTCAGAGCAAGTTCAGATATTGATCGATGGTGTAATTGTTTATGAATACCTTTGGGGAAGATAAAATAATTAAAATTCAGAAACCTAATAGGATTTTTCTTTATGATCTGAGAGAAATCTTTACATTAAATAGACTTCACCCCCTCCCTACCCCTTTAAATTCCAATTAAAAGCTAGCTAGTTCAAGAAAGAAAGACTTGTATTTATGTAGCACCTTTCACGGCCACAGGATGTCCCAAAGCGCTTTACAGCCAATGAAGTATATTTGAAGTGTAGTCACTGTTGTAACATAAGGAATGCGGCAGCCAATCTGCACACAGCAAACTCCCACAAACTGTTGATTGAAGTATAAATGCCGGCTGGAATACCAGCTCTTCTTCAAATAGTAGAGTGGGATCCATCGGAGAGGGTAGATGATGCCTTGGGTTAATGTCTCATCTGAAAGACGGTAACTTTGACAGAGCAACAATCCATCTGTACTATACTGAACTGCCAGGCTAGATTACATGCACAAATCTTGAGAGTGGTACTTGATCTCAGGATTGCTACCAGTGCCACGTGCTAGACAGAGTAGGAATTGCAGGATAGCTAAGATAAATAAGTGGCTTAAGGAGTGGTGCAGGAGGAGGGATTCAAATTCTAGGGACATTGGAATCGGTTCTGGGGGAGCTGGGACCAGTACAAACCGGACGGTCTGCACCTGGGCAGGACCGGAACAAATATCCAAGGGGGAGTGTTTGCTAGTGCTGTTGGGGAGGGGTTAAACTAATATGGCAGGGGGATGGGAACCTATGCAGCGAGAAAGAGGGAAGTAAAATGGGGGCAGAAGCAAAAGATAGAAAGAAGAAAAGCAAAAGTGGAGGGCAGAGAAGTCCAAGGCAAAAATCAAAAAAAGCCACATTGCAGCAAAATTCTAAAGGGAAAAAGTGCATTAAAAAGACAAGCCTGAAGGCTCTGTGCCTCAATGCGAGGAATATTCGTAATAAGGTGGACGAATTAACTGCGCAGGCAGCTATTAATGAATATGATATAATTGAGATTACGGAGACATGGCTCCAGGGTGACCAAGGCTTGGAACTCAAGATCCAGAGGTATTAAACATTCAGGAAGGATAGACAGAAAGGAAAAGGAGGCGGGGTAGCATTGCTGGTTAAAGAGGATATTAACGCAATAATAAGAAAGGACATCAGCTTGGATGATGTGGAATCGGTATGGGTGGAGCTGCGGAATACCAAGGGGCAGAAAACGCTACAGGCCACCAAACAGTAGTATTGAGGTTGGGGACAGCATCAAACAAGAAATTAGGGATGCGTGCAATAAAGGTACAGCAGTTATCATGGGTGACTTTAATCTACATATAGATTGGGCTAACCAAACTGGTAGCAAGATGGTGGAGGAGGATTTCCTGGAGTGTATTAGGAATGGTTTTCGAGACCAATATGTCGAGGAACCAATGAGAGGTCTGGCCATCCTAGACTGGATGATGTGTAATGAGAAAGGACCAATTAGCAATCTTGTTGTGCGAGGCCCCTTGGGGAAGAGTGACCATTAAATGGTAGAATTCTTTATTAAGATGGAGAGTATCACAGTTAATTCAGAAACTAGGTTCCTGAACTTAAGGAAAGGTAACTTCGATGGTATGAGACGTGAATTGGCTAGAATAAACTGGCAAATTATACTTCAACAGTTGACAGTGAATAGGCAATGGCAAACATTTAAAGATCACATGTGATACGTCCTTACTATAAAGTATAAATGCACACGAGGCCCATGCTTGAGAGAAGGTCAGTCTGTGACCTGTCCTTTATTCCTTAGCACTCAAGTGATGAAAGTGGGTGGAGCTTCCCCTTTTTACCTGAAGGTCCAGGTTAGGAGTGTCTCCCACAATTTCACCACCTAGTGGTCATTGTTCTCACAGTGTACAACTTGGGTCAGATTATTCATGGGTTACAATGCTGGTTGAATACATGACAAAATGGATGAACTTCAACAGTCTACATCCCTGTCTGGAGTAAAAATAAAACGGGGAAGGTGGCTCAACCGTGGCTAACAAGGGAAATTAGGCATAGTGTTAAATCCAAGGAAGAGGCCTATAAATTGGCCAGAAAAAGCAGCAAACCTAAGGACTGGGAGAAATTTAGAATTCAGCAGAGGAGGACAAAGGGTTTAATTAGGAGGGGGAAAATAGATTATGAGAGGAAGCTTGCTGGGAACATAAAAAATGACTGCAAAAGCTTCTATAGATATGTGAAGAGAAAAAGATTAGTGAAGACAAATGTAGGTCCCTTGTAGTCAGAATCAGGTGAATTTATAAAGGGGAACAAAGAACCAATTGAACAAATACTTTGGTTCTGTCTTCACGAAGAAAGACACAAATAACTTTCCGAAAATACGAGGGTCTAGCGAGAAGGAGGAACTGAAGGAAATCCTTATTAGTCAGGAAATTGTGTTCGGGAAATTGATGCGATTGAAGGCCGATAAATCCCCAGGCCTGATAGTCTGCATCCCAGAGTACTTAAGGAAGTGGCCCTAGAAATAGTATATGCATTGGTGATCATTTTCCAACAGTCTATCGACTCTGGATCAATTTCTATGGACTGGAGGGTAGTTAATGTAACACTAATTAAAAAAAAAAGGAGGGAGAGAGAAAACGGGTAATTATAGACTGGTTTGCCTGACATCAGAAGTGGGGAAAATGTTGGAATCAAATATTAAAGATGAAATAGCAGTGCATTTGGAAAGCAGTGTCAGGATCGGTCCAAGTCAGCATGGATTTATGAAAGGGAAATCATGCTTGACAAATCTTCTGGAATTTTTTGAGGATGTAACTCATAGAGTGGACAAGGGAGAACCAGTGGATGTGGTGTATTTGGACTGTCAAAAGGCTTTTGACTAGGTCCCACACAAGAGATTGTTGTGCAAAATTAAAGCACATGATATTGCGCGTAATGTATTGACATGGATAGAGAACTGGTTGGCAAACAGGAAGCAGAGAGTCGGGATATACGGGTCCTTTTCAGAATGGCAGGCGGTGACTAGTGGAGTGCCGCAGAGCTCAGTGCTGGGACCCCAGCTCTTTACAACATACATCAATGATTTAGATGAAGGAATTGAGTGTAATATCTCCAAGTTTGCAGATGACATTAAGCTGCATGGTGGTGTGAGCTGTGAGGAGGATGCGAAGAGGCTGCAGGGAGACTTGGACAGGTTAGGTGAATGGGCAAATGCACGGCAGATGCAGTATGATGTGGATACATGTGAGGTTATCCACTTTGGTGGCAAAAACATGAAGGCAGAATATTATCTGAATGGCGGCAGATTAGGAAAAGGGGAGGTGCAATGAGACCTGGGTGTCATGGTACATCAGTCATTGAGAGTTGGCATGCAGGTACAGCAGGTGGTGAAGAAGCAAATGGTATGTTGGCCTTCGTAGCTAGGGGATTTGTGTATCGGAGCAGTGAGATCTTACTGCAGTTGTACAGGGCCTTGGTGAGGCCTCACCTGGAATATTGTGTTCAGTTTTGGTCTCCTGATCTGAGGAAGGATGTTCTTGCTATTGAGGGAGTGCAGTGAAGGTTCTCCAGACTGATTCCCGGGATGGCAGGACTGACATATGAGGAGTAACTGGATCGACTGGGCCTGTATTCACTGGAGTTTAGAAGAATAAGAGGGGATCTCATAGAAACATATAAAATTCTGACAGAACTGGACAGGTTAGATGCTGGAAGAATGTTCCCGATGTTGGGGAAGTCCAGAACCAAGGGTCACAGTCTAAGGATAAGGGTTAAGCCATTTAGAGATGAGGAGAAACTTCTTCACTCAGAGAGTTGTTAACCAGTGTATTTCTCTACCGCAGAGAGTTGTTGATGCCAGTTCGTTAGATATATTCAAGAGGGAGTTAGAAATAGACTTTACAGCTAAAGGGATCAAGGAGTATGGAGAGAAAGCAGGAAAGGGGTATTGAGGTGAATGATCAGCCATGATCTTATTGAATGGTGGCACAGGCTCAAAGGGTCGAATGGCCTACTCCTGGACCTATTTTCTATGTTTCTATGGTTCTATTTTCAATCCATCACTTTGTAACTCAACTACCATAAGCCAAGGCTGGCACTTAAGTTAATTAATAAGGTCGATTTTTCTTCAGTTTCAAATACCATGAGGGCATGGTAGCTTAAAAGATGACGTGCAAATCTCAGCGGCGAAATAGGTCTTATTCTAGACTGGGAAGATACTGGGTTGATGTAATAATTTTAGCTGTTAAAACTGCAGTGTGCCACACTTTGGCACATTGTTTCATAAACCCTGGGAATCATCACATCCTGAGTACCTAGTGGTGTTCACAGAGTTCAAGAGTAAAGGAAAAGAAAACAATGCATTTATATAGAGCCTTTAACAACCACCAGACGTCTCAAAGCACTTTACAGCCAATTAAGAACTTTATGGAGTGCAGTCACTGTTGTAATGTAGGAAACACAGCAGCCAATTTGCACACAGCAAGCTCCCACAAACAGCAATATGATAATGACCAGACAATCTGATTTTTGTTATGTTGATTGAGGGATAAATATTGACCAGGACATCGGGGATGACTCCCCTGCTCTTCTTCAAAATAGCGCATGGGACATTTCATGTTCACTTGAGAGAGCAGACAGGGCCTCAGTTTAATATCTCATTCAAAAGACAGCTCCTCCATCAGCACTGTAGCATCAGCCTAGATTTTTTTGTGTTTAATTCCCTGGAGTGGGACTTGAACCCACAATCATTCTACCATCAAAAGCAAGTGTGCTACGCACTGAGCCACAGCTGACACAACCAAATCAAACAAACTATGGGCAGTGGTGGGTGTTATAGAAACATAGAAACATAGAAAATAGTTGCAGGAGTAGGCCATTCGCCCCTTCGAGCCTGCACCACCATTCAATAAGATCATGGCTGATCATTCATCTCAGCACCCCTTTCCCGCTTTCTCTCCATACCCCTTGATTCCTTTAGCCGTAAGGGCCATATCTAACTCCCTCTTGAATATATCCAATGAACTGGCAACAACAACTCTCTGCGGCAGGGAATTCCATAGGTTAACAACTCTCTGAATGAAGAAGTTTCTCCTCATCTCAGTCCTAAATGGCTTACACCTTATCCTTAGATTATTTCCCCTGATCCTGTACTTCCCGAACATCGGGAATATTCTTCCTGCATCTAACCTGTCCAGTCCCATCAGAATTTTATATGTTTCTATGAGATCACCTCTCATCCTTCTAAACTCCAGTGAATACAGACCCAGTTGATCCAGTCTCTCCTCATATGTCAGTCCTGCCATCCCGGGAATCAGTCTGGTGAACTTTCGCTGCACACCCTCAATAGCAAGAATGCCCTTTCTAAGGTTAGGAGACCTTTATACATTGGAGTTTCGAAGGATGAGAGGGGATCTCATAGAAACGTACAAGATTCTGACAGGACGGGACAGGTTAGATGCGGGTAGATTGTTCCTGATGTTGGGGAAGTCCAGAATCAGGGGACACAGTCTTAGGATAAGGGGTAGGCCATTTAGGACTGAGATGATGAGAAACTTCTTCACTCAGAGTGTTGTTAACCTGTGGAATTCCCTGCTGCAGAGAGTTGTTGATGCCAGTTCATTGGATATATTCAAGAGGGAGTTAGATATGGCCCTTACGACTAAAGAGATCAAGGGGTATGGAGAGAAATCAGGAAAGGAGTACTGAGCGAATGATCAGCCATGATCTTATCGAATGGTGGTGCAGGTTCAAGGGGCCGAATGGCCTACTCCTGCACCTATTTTCTATGTTTCCATGTTTCTATGTAAAACTGGACACAATATTCCAGGTAAGGCCTCACTAAGGCCCTGTACCACTGCAGTAAGACCTCCCTGCTCCTGTACTCAAAGCCCCTAGCTATGAAGGCCAACATATCATTTGCCTTCTTCACCGCCTGCTGTACCTGCGTGGCAACTTTCAATGACTGACATACCATGACACCGTTGCACCTCCCCTTTTCCTAATCTGCTGCCATTCAGATAATATTCTGCCTTCGTGTTTTTGCCACCATAGTGGATAACCTCACATTTATCCATAGCATAATGCATCTGCCATGCATTTGCCCACTCACCTAACCTGCCCAAGTCACCCTGCAGCCTCTTAGCGTCCCCCTCACAGTTCACACCGCCACCCAGCTTAGTGTCATCTGCAAACTTGGAGATATTACACTCAATTCCTCATCCAAATCATTAATGTATATTGTTAATATCTGGGGTCCCAGCAGTGAGCCCTGCGGCACCCCACTAGTCACTGCCTGCCATCCATGTATCCCGACTCTCTGCTTCCTGTCTGCCAACCAGTTCTCTATCCACATCAGTACACTACCCCCAGTACCATGTGCTTTAATTTTGCACACCAATCTCTTGTGTGGGAACTTGTCAAAAGCTTTTTGAAAATCCAAATACACCACGTCCACTGGTTCTCCCTTGTCCACTCAACCAGTTACATCCTGTAAAATTCTAGAAGATTTGTCAAGCAGGATTTCCCTTTCATAAATCGATGCTGACTTTGACCGATACTGTCACTGCTTTCCAAATGTGCTGCTATTTCAACTTTAATAACTGATTCCAACATTTTCCCCACTACCGATGTCAGACTAACCGGTCTATAATTACCCGTTTTCTCTCTTCCTTTTTCTTGAACAGTGGTGTTACATTAGCTGCCCTCCAGTCCATAGGAATTGATCCAGAGTCGATAGACTGTTGGAAAATGATCACCAATGCATCCACTATTTCTAGGGCTACTTCCTTAAGTAATCTGGGATGCAGACCATCACGCCCCAGGGATTTATTGGCCTTCAATCCCATCAATTTCCCTAACACAATTTCCCGCCTAATAGAGATTTCCTTCAGTTCCTCCTTATCACTAGACCCTCAGTCCCCTCGTATTTCCGGAAGGTTATTTGTGTCTTCCTTCCTGAAGACAGAACCAAAGTATTTGTTCAACTGGTCCGCCATTTCTTTATTCCCCATTATAAATTCACCTGAATCTGACTGCAAGGGATCTACGTTTGTTTTCACTAATCTTTTTCTCTTCACATATCTCTGGAAGCTTTTGCAGTCAGTTTTTATGTTCCCAGCAAGCATCCTCTCATACTCTATTTTCCTGCTCCTAATTAAACCCTTTGTCCTCCTCTGCTGTATTCTAAAATTCTCCCAGTCCTCAGGTTTGCTGCTTTTTCTGGCCAATTTTTATGCCTCTTTCTTGGATTTAAAACTATTCTTAATTTCCCTTGTTAGCCAGTTCAGAATAACTCCACAAGACTGCATTGTCAACTCAAACTGTTGTGACCGTGGTCTCTTTATTGTGACTCCAGAGTGAGGAAGCAGCATGGTAGATTACCTTTAATATCTGCTTGCCCAGGTTGCACAGGTGACCCTTAGGTCTCCCACAAGTGTGCCCCCTGGTGGCAAGTCTTACATATTGGTGAGGTTTACATACACATCACTCCCCACAAAGTCTTATGTACAAGTTACTTACAAGTTGAGGTGATCTGGCGCTCTGTGTTCCCGGGTCGATCGGCTGATTTGAAGTCCTAGCATGGGTTAGTTGGTCGGATCATTGCTGCACGGCCGCACGGCTGGTCTGATCGGACTGTCGGGCATAGTGGGTTCATCCTCGTGGTTGACAGCGAGGTAGATTGTGTTAGTGGGTCACTGGGGGGCAGTTCATTTCACAGTGGTTCCTAGTTATCAATAGTTCGCAGTTTGGTCTGGTCCAAATGCTTTCTGCATTTGCCCATTACTTGGTTTCACAACAAACACTCCATTTTCATCACAAACACTTCATTCCCCTCTTTGGCTAATACAGTACTAGCAGACCATCTCGGGCTATGAACATAGTCTACATCATTTATTCTGATGTCGCGTGGAGGACCATGCGATCATGGTACATTATCTGCTGATAGGATACGGAAGGCTTGGTTCTGAGTGATTCTGTCCGGTGACTGCGTAGCACCCGGGATAGCCGGGTCCGTAGGGAGTCTACCGTGACATGTGTGGTCCAATAAGCCCTCAAATCTATCACCAAGTCATGGTCTACAGGGCTGTAATAATTCCCGCCTTCCTATATAGATCAGAGACATGGATGACTTACAAAAGACACATCAAGTCGCTGGAGATATATCACCAACGATGTCTCGGCAAGATCTTGCAAACCCCCTGTGAGGACAGAAGCACCAACATCAGTGTCCACACCCAGGCTAACATCCCCAGCATTGAAACACTGACCACGCAAGATCAGCTTCGTTGGGCAGGCCACTTAGTTCGCATGCCAAACACGAGACTCCCTAAGCAACTGCTATATGTGGAGCTCCTTCATGGCAAACGAGCCAAAGGTGGGCAGCGGAAACGTTACAAGGACACGCTCAAAGCCTCCCTGGTGAAGTGCGACATCACCACTGACGCCTGGGAGACCCTGGCCGAAGACCGCCCTCGGTGGAGAAAGTGCATCCGGGACGGCGTTGAGCTCTTCGAATCTCAACGCTGCAAGCATGAAGAGATCAGCCGCAGGCAGCGGAAGGAACGTGTGGTAAATCAGTGCCACCCCCTCCTTCCCCCGATGAATATCTGTCCCACGTGTGACAGGGTCTGTGGCTGTTGTGTTGGACTGTTCAGCCACCAAAGAACTCACTTTAGGAGTGGAAGCAAGTCTTCCTCGATTTCGAAGGACTGCCTATGATGATGATGGTGCTTGGCTTTATGGTTTGGGCTGCCCGCTCCGGACTATTGTCGCTGACCCTAAGGTCTGGCAAGCCAAGAATGGCAAATATGGCCTTGAGACTTTCAGTCGTGGCGGGAGACTGTGTGGTCCCGGCAGATCGTGGACCATGGTATGAAGGCCCCAGACCATTGACTGTGTGTTGCCTCCCTGCCTTTCTTTGCAACGTTGCAGGGATGCCCCATATGGGGCAATCTGATGGGATAGCATTTTGTCTTTGCGACGGATAAGCTGCAACATCCCGTCTAGCGGTTCGCCGTTAGCAGGTGGTAACGTGGGATCCTGGTTGGTCCAGGTCCTAAACTGGGCAACCGTTACGGTTGACCTCTCACTTTCAAGCACTTCCTTAACAACGAGCAGGTCTGCGGGTTATGCCGTTTCCACTCTGGTGGTGGGCAACGGTAGCCAACTGAGGGCATCAACGCCGTTCTCAGTGCCTGGCCCGTGGTGGATCATGTTATGGTGCACATACAGTGTTAGACATATTCGAAACAACGATAATGATAATGCTCTCCAAAAACTGTGAGATTGGCAGCTTGTCTGACTTGAGCAAATACTGGGACATTCTTTGATACGTCTCTTTTGTCCTGTGTATGCAGGCTACTGCCTTGGTTAACTTGTTGGATACATGTTCAGCCATTTGGGGCTCACCCACTACTTTGGCTTGCTGTACAACACACCCGACTCCGTGTGATAACACATCACTTGCTACAAGTACGTTTTCCGATACATATACGACCAATTGGTGTTCACCCGCTACTTTGGCTTGTTGTAAGGTACCCCCGACCCCATATGATAATACATCATTCGCCGCGAAAGAGCGCTCACATGGGTTACACAGCGCAAACAACTTATTGGAACGTAGTGTGTTCCTGGCCTTCCCAACGGCCGCCCCTTTACCTTTGCCCCAAGCCCAGTCATCTTCCTTGCTGGGCAACACAAGCCTCTGTTTCATTGCAGCGACATCCCGTGGTCTGGACGCTCTCTCGTCCCGTGATCTGGATGCACTTTCGTCCCGTGTTCTGGACACACTCTCACCCCATGGTCTGGATGCTCTTTTGTTCCGTGGTCTGGACGCACTCTCATCCGTGTCTGTGATGCCGACTGCCACGATCTTCCACCCCAGGGATTTTGCCTCTGGCGTCAGGAAGACGCATTCAGATCGTTTCGGCTGGAGTCCTACTCTGCTTGGTCGATGTGGAGCCTCTTCCATCATCACGAAGAGGTCGTCGGCTTTGGGTGGTGGGTACTGCGCCTGTACCGCTGCTCGGTTAATCTTCAGCTCCTTGTGGTCCTGATGAGCGGCCTGTGCTTTGGGATCTGTAAAGGGATCTGCACTTCGATGCCTAGTTCAGCTGAAAGTGGGGGCTTGCTCAGCCTTTGAGCAAGGGAGACGTCGTTCACCGGAGAATGTACACAGAGGTCTTCCCAGTTCCATCGAATCTTCCACATCCTTTTACAAAGCAGCATTGGCCCATCACCTGAAACAATCCACAGTGGAAAATCATGCACCGTTCCCTCATGGGATACTCTTATATCCGTATTACCAATAACTGGTATCAGTTCCTTGGTGCAGGTGCGCAGCTTTGCCTGAATCGGGATCAGCTTGGGACCTTGTGCTCTTTCACCTCACAGCCTCTCGAATGCCTTCTGGCTCATTATTGATTGACTCACCCCCTTGTCCAATTGCATGGAGACTGGAGTGCCGTTGAATTTAACTTTTAACATTATCAGAGGGCTTTTGGTGGTGAAGGTGTGTATCCCATATACTTCCTCTTCATCCTCAGGTTGAGTTGACTCTCCTGCTTGTTCAGCGTGATCCTCACTGGATCAGTCGTCCTCTCCTGACTCTGCCATGTGGCAAGTCAGAGGTCGTTTGCACATTTGCTGGAGGTACCCCATTGTTTCACAGCTTGAATCAACAATGATGGGCTCTATGACTGCCCCCGCAATGCCAATATGGTATTAATGGATACGCATTCACGCCCCACGGCAGACTCTGAGTCACCCTAGGTCTGGCCTCTGCTGTCGTGTAGGCCCTGCCATGTACAGTTCTGCTGAAAGCATTATTTTATGCACAGTACTTGCCAGTAAGCTTCGATGCTGTGAAGATATCTGTTTTGTGTTGTCGCTCGTGGATATGAAAGCCTGGGCTATCGTGGTGGCCTTGCTCAGATCTAGAGATTTGGCAGACAGCAGTTTGCAAAGAATTACCTCGTGGCCGATTCCAAGCACGAAAAAGTCCTGCAACATTTCCCCCAAAGATCTGGCAAATTCACACTGTCCCACAAGGCATCTTAGGTCGGCGACAAAACTCACCACGTTCTGGCCCTCGGAGCGATGGTGCGTGTAAAAGCGATACATGGCCATTCAGATGCACTCCTTCGGCTTGAGGTGTTCCCGAACCAGCATGCATAGCTCTGTGTAAGTCTTGTCCGTTGGCTTGTCCGGTGCCAGCAGATTTTTGAGGAGACCATATATCGAAGATCCACATACGGTGAGGAGAATCGCCCTGCGCTTGACCACCGTCTCAGCCTTGTCCAGTTCATTGCCCACGAAGTACTGGTTGAGATGCTCAACGAAGGCTTCCCAATCATCACCCTCAACAAATCTCTCAAGAATACCAAAGGCAGCCATTACCATGTGAAAGTTTGTGATCCGTTACTCGCCGCCAATTGTTATGTTCAGAATAAATCCACAAGACTGCATTGTAAGCTCAAACTGTTGTGACCTTGTTCTCTTTAATGTGACTCCAGAGTGTGAAAGCAGCATGGTACATTACCTTTTATACCTGCTTGCCCAGGATGCACAGGTGACCCTTAGGTCTCTCACAGGTGTGCCCCCTGGTGGCAAGTCTTACATATTGGTGAGATTTATATACATACATAACAGTGGGAAAAAGAGAGGAAAAATCTAAGGGACACTTTGGAACACGCTATATAAACTCTACTTGAAGATTTTCTTGGAGCTGACCCTAAATGCATTCATTCGGATTTAAGTAGAAGACTGTACAAGGTAGAAAACAACTAAATAATTCTCAAAGATTTCTCGCATTGGATTATTATTCAAGAGCAACAACAAAACTAACTTATATACAACTGGCCAAGAATCTATTTCCCCTTACAAATAATTCTGCAGCCTTTCGATGCATAACCTGGGTTTTGATCTGTTCCCTGGAAAATATAAAAAGGCATATATTAGGTGGTGCTGGAGTTAAAAAGCACAGATACATCTGAAATGAATCCTGAAGTTTGATAGAAGTATAGAAAAAACTTGGAGACATTGCACTCGAGTATAGTGAACTATGGACAAATATCACATTTATCTCAACTAAATTCATTCCTCAATCACTCTAGTTTATTTAGTTGTTGGTAATTTTTGTATTTAAACTCCGAAAGACAAGTGACAGAACTTCTATTGATAACACTATCTGGTCGTCCCACTCCAGAGATTTGAGCATTGATGCAAAAGAACCCATGGCACTATTTTGAAGAAGAGCAGAGGAGATATTCTCAGTGTCCAGTGACCAATATTTATCCCTGAATCAACATCATTAATACAGATTATCCAAACATTATCACATTGATGTTTATGGGAGTTTGCTGTGCATAAATTGTCTACATTAAACTTGAAAAGTACTTCATTGGCTGTAAAGCACTTTGGGAAGTCCTGAGGTTGTGAAAGGTGCTATATAAATGCAAATTATTTAGTCAGTTCCATAGATAGGAGAATAGAAATTCCACAGACCTTTTAGAGGGAACAGAAGCGTGGTGTGGTAGGAAACAGCTTATTTAAATAGTCAGAAACATAGAAACATAGAAAATAGATGCAGGAGTAGGACATTTGGCCCTTTGAGCCTGTGCCACCATTCAATTAGATCGTGGCTGATCATGCAATGTCAGTACCCCATTCCTGTTTTCTCTCTATACCCCTTGATCCCTTTAGCCATAAGGGCCATATCTAACTCCCCTTTGAATATAACTAACGAACTGGCCTCAACAACTTTCTGTGGTAGAGAATTCCACAGGTTCACCACTCTCTGGGTGAAGAAGTTTCTCCTCATCTCGGTCCTAAATGGCTTACCCCTTATCCTTAGACTGTGACCCCTGGTTCTGGACTTCCCCAATATCGGGAACATTCTTCCTGCATCTAACTTGTCCAATCCCTTTATACGTTTCTATGAGATTTCCTCTCATTCTTCTAAATTCCAGTGAATAAAAGCCTAGTCAATCCAATCTTTCTTCATATGTCAGTCCTGCCATCCCAGGAATCAGTCTGGTGAACCTTCCATCAATAGTAAGAATGTCCTTCCTCAGTTTAGGAGACCAAAACTGTACACAATATTCAAGGTGTGGCCTCACCAAGGCCCTGTACAACTGCAGCAAGACCTTCCTGTTCCGATACTCAAATCCTCTCACTATGAAGGCTAACATGCCATTTGCCTTCTTTACCGCCTGCTGTACCTGCATGCCAACTTTCAATGACTGATGTACCATGACATCAAGGTCTCGTTACACGTCCCCTTTTCTTAATCTGTCACCATTCAGATAATATTCTACCTCCCTGTTTTTGCCACCAAAGTGGATAACCTCACATATATCCACATTATACTTCATCTGCTATGCATTTACCCACTCACCTAACCTGTCCAGGTCACACTGCAGCCTCTTAGCATCCTCCTCACAGCTTACACTGGCACCCAGCTTAGTGTCATCTGCAAAATTGAAGATAATACATTCAATTCCTTCATCTAAATCATTAATATATATTGTAAATAGCTGGAGGCCCAGCACTGAACCTTGCAGTACACCACTAGTCACTACCTGCCATTCTGAAAAGGATCTGTTTATTCCTACTCTTTGCTTCCTGTCTGCCAACCAGTTCTCTATCCACGTCAATACATTACTCTCAATACCATATGCTTTAATTTTGCACACTAATCTCTTGTGTGGGACTTTGTCAAACGCCTTTTGAAAGTCCAAATACACTACATCCACTGGTTCTCCCGTGTCCACTCTACTAGTTACATCCTCAAAAAATTCTAGAAGATTTGTCAAGCATGATTTCCCTTTCATATATCCGTGCTGACTTGGACCGATCCTGTCACTGCTTTCCAAATGCGCTGCTATTACATCTTTAATAAATGATTCCAACATTTTCCCCACAACCAATGTCAGGCTAACCGGTCTATAATTCCCTGTTTTTTCTCGCCCTCATTTTCTAAAAAGTAGGATTACATTAGTTACCCTCCAATCCATCGGAACTGAACCAGAGTCTATGGAATGTTGGAAAATAACCACCCAATAATGTACTCGTTCTAGGGCCACTTTCTTAAGTACTCTGGGATGCAGACTGTCAGGCCCTGGGGATTTATCGACCTTCAATCCCATCAATTTCTCTAACACAATTTCCTGACTAATAAGGATTTCCTTCATTTCCTCATTCTCGCTGGACCCTCGGTCTCCTAGTTTTCGGAAGGTTATTTGTGCCTTCCTTAGTGAAGACAGAACCAAAGTTTTTGTTCAATTGGTCTGCCATTTCTTTGTTCCCCATTATAAATTCACCTGATTCTGACTGCAAGGGACTTACATTTGTCTTCACCAATTGTTTTCTCTTATTTTCAGGGTGGGCAGCCACACCAGTGGCAGCACAACAGGGAGTCCACCACAATGAGGAGGCAGAACTTGGAGCCAAAGAGTGGCCATGCAACGTTTTACATTCCCTTCAGGTAACATAGGGCAAACTATGTTTTCTGCTTTGAGGAGGCCCTTCTGAAGTGCCAGAAATGCAATCTGGTTCTGCTCTTCACAGAATTAGGTTCCAGTGCATCTGCCAGGGTGCTTTGGGTGGAAGAAAGCCCAAGAAGGACCCAAAGACACCCCCAAACTGGTTTTTGACCATAATGGGGGCCAGCAGAAGAAGCACCCATTCCCTCGCCCAGTGTCCAAATTTTCGGAGAACTTTCAAAGGACAGAAATGAGCGTGAGCCAGTTTCTGCCTCAACTTGCAACCTTCTTGCTAAAATTTGGCCAAAGTTGCTGCCACTTCCAGAGTATCCTGGATAGGAACTTCAGCTTCACACAGGTGAGACTCCACTCTCTCTCTCTCTGTCCACTTTTTGCTCTCTCTCCCCTCTCGTTCTCTCTTTCACTCTCCCCCAGTCTCTCTCAGTCTTCCCCAGTCTCTCTCTCTCTCCCCCTCCAGTCTCTCTCCCTTCAATCTCTCTCTCCCCCTAACCTCTCTTTCTCGCCCCCAGTCTCTCTCTCTCTCTCTTCCCTACTCTCCCTTTCTCTCTCTCCCAATCTCTCTCTCTCCCCCAGTATCTCTATCCCCCAGTCTTTCTCACTCTTCCCAGTCTCTCTCTCCCCAGTCTTTCTCTCCCCCAACCTTTCTTTCTCTACCACAATCTCTCTCTCTCTCCCCTACTCTCTCTTTCTCTCTCTCCCAGTCTCTCTCTCTCCCCCAGTCTCTCTCATTCTCCCCCAGTCTCGCTCACTCTCCCCCAGTCTCTCTCTCTCCCTCCAGTCTCTCTCTCTCCCTCCAGCCTCTCTCTCTCTCTCTCCAGTCTCTCTCTCCCCCAGTCTCTCACTCTCTCTCTCCCCCGCAGTCCCTCTCTCTCTCTCTCTCTCTCTCCTCCAGTCTTTCCCACTCTCCCCCATTCTCTCTTACTCTCTCTCTCCCCACTCTCTCTCTCTCTCCCACCTCTGATTTCCTCTCTCCCACGGAAGGCCATGAAAATGTTTGTGTGGATAATCACAGTGATATTTTATGCAAAAGTCCTGGCGATAACCCAATAGCCCTTGAACTAGCCCCAGCTCCAGTGGCAATGAGCTCCATGTGGATCATGGTCTGGCCCCACTTCCGGGTTCCTTGTCTGTCGCACTGCACATGTGTGACCAGATCGAGCGCGCATGCGCAAAAAGTGGGTGGAGTCCAAGTTGCGCATGCATAGAAGTACACAAAAAAGTTGTTGCAAATAATCAATCTGAAAAAATTACATAATAGTATTCATTCCATGCCATTCTAAAGCCTTGCGGCCACTCTCCTGCAGGTCTTACTGCAATTGTACAGGGCCTTGGTGAGGCCTCACCTGAATATTGTGTTCAGTTTTGGTCTCCTAATCTGAGGAAGGACGTTCTTGCTATTGAGGGAATGCAGCGAAGGTTCACCAGACTGATTCCCGGGGTGGCTGAACTGACATATGAGGAGAGACTGGATCGACTGGGCCTGTATTCACTGGAGTTTAGAAGGATGAGAGGGGATCTCATTGAAACATATAAAATTCTGACGGGACTGGACAGGTTAGATGCAGGAAGAATGTTCGCAATGTTGGGGAAGTCCAGAGCCAGGGGAGACAGTCTAAGGATAAGGGGTAAGCCATTTAGGACTGAGATGAGGAGAAACTTCTTCACTCAGAGAGTTGTTAACCTGTGGAATTCCCTACCGCCGAGAGTTATTGATGCCAGTTCATTGGATATATTCAAGAGGGAGTTAGATATGACCCTTACGGCTAAAGGGATCAAGGTGGTATGGAGAGAAAGCAGGAAAGGGATACTGAGGTGAATGATCAGCCATGATCTTATTGAATGATGGTGCAGACTCGAAGTGCCGAATGGCCCACTCCTGCACCTATTTTCTATGTTTCGCTCCACCCATCAGATCGAATAGCAACCTTTAGCACAGCGAGCTGATTCCATTGGTCCTGTGTTTAAAGCCTGCATGAATGGTATATTTTAACTTCACAGGTTTAACTCACCCATACATCAAAAGGTCTCTTGATCAATACAGTTTGTGGAAAAAAGTATCCTAATTGATAGGAATTCTGAAGATGAACTGATACCAATTAGTATTCTGCTGAATCATTATTCAAAAACTGATGATTCACTTGCGAGTCCTTAGAGAAAGTGATGAATCTAATCAGAAGCTCATCGTAAACGGGTTGTTTATCCATCAATTGTCTCAGGTGGGCGCCTATTTTAAAGTGAACTGTTGGACAGTAAATTTGGCCATAAATCAGTGACCTCTGTCGTTCCTTAGAGGAGTAAATGGATTGGGATGACAAATATCTCCTCCTGCAAATTCAATGATTTTATATTGTCTACGGCCCATCTTTTTAATTAGGTGAAAAGAAAACCCGATTTTCCGATTAGTAATATAGTGTAGATTTTAATGACCTTTTTATCAAAGTCTCATGCCCTGAGATTGGATCACAGTGTGCCTATTTTACAGGCATAAAACGGGGCCCTTATGGTTTAACGTGGCGGGTGGAGGGCACCCTCTCATTCCGTGCCGGAACTGCCTGCCAGATTGGTAAAGGCTCCTCAGGAGACATTGAGGATGCGTGCCTGAAACAGGCATTAGGCCCTGTACGTAGCAGTCCTAAAGCCAGTTTGAGGCCTACTTTGCAAAATGTGATTGTGATTGACCACAGCATGCACCGTGCCCGCCATAGTCATTCCTTCAGGTCCTTAAAGGGACTGCTGGAGACTGCCTACGCAAGTTATTTAGAAATAACTAAGTAACTCTACAATTCCCCCATTTACTGCTGCTCTCTCCAAATTCCCCCATTTGCTGCTGCTCTCTCCCAATTCCCCTATTTACTGGTGTGCTCTCCCAATTCCCTCATTTACTGGTGCCCGCATAGAAATTTACAGCATGGAAGGAGGCCATTTTGGCTCATTGTGTCTCCGCCAGCTGACCAAGAGCTCTCCAGCCTAATCTCACTTTCCAGTTCTTGGTCCATAGCTCTATAGGTTACGGCACTTTAAGTGCACATTCAAGTATCTTTTAAACGGGGGAGGGTTCCTGCCTCTACCACCCTTTCTAGCAGTGAGTTCCAGACCCCCATCACCCTCTGGGTGAAGAAATTTCCCTTCATATCTGCTCTAAACCTCTCTCCAATTATTTTAAATCTATGCCTCCTGGTTGGTGATCCCTCTGCCAAGGGAAACAGGTCCTTCAAAGGCCCCGCATAATTTTATACACCTCAATCAGGTCTCCCCTCAGCCTCCTCTGTTCCAAAGAAAACAGACCCCAGCATCTCCAAAATTCATAGCCAAAATTCTCCAGTCCAGGCAACATTATTGTAAATGTCCTCTGCAACCTTTCCAGTGCAATCACATCTTTCCTGCAATGTGGTGACCAGAACTGCACACAGTACTGCAGCTGCGGCCTAATCAATGTTTTATACAGTTCAAACATAACCTCCTTGCTCTTGTATTCCATGCCTCGACTAATAAAGGCAAGTCTAAAGGGGCTAGAAATTCATATGGAATGCTCCCCTGGCGCAGGTCGGAACAAGGGCGCTAAAGGGTTTGCAGGCCTGAGTGTCGGTATCCGCTCCGCTCGGTAAATTCAGTGTGCCGGTAGCAGCAGCACTGAAGAGTATCAACAACAGCATAGATCCAGTGTGCAATGCTCCCGGTATCGGCATGGATGCAAAATTTGGTGTGCACAGCACCCGTAGCACCCCCTGGTGACCCCGCCAGAGAAAGCTGGCGTGCAGAGCTGCCCAGGGGTGCTAAGGGAAGGAATGACTGCATGAGGTAAGTGTGATTAATATATATTTTTTGCGATTTAACTTTATTTGGGGTGAGTAATGTATAGGGAATGTCTTTTGTGTTTTTTGTTCCGATTCGTTTTTTGCAGGGAGGTCTCTCTTAAGGCGCTACGAAGCTAGCTCTTTAGCACAAGATATTCAATTGTTTACCTGGCCTAGCACCCTGAGAGAGGTGGAACGCTTCCCTTAGCGCTCCATTCCACTGCCAGGGTGCAAACATTGCATTTTTTGGCTGCCGTCGCAAACCATTTTCCTACTAAATTTAGCGACTGCCCGACTTTATCGCCAGCCCAAGTAGCATTTAGTCATTGGTTGCCTAGAAAATGTTATAAGATATTTATGCAGATTCTGTTCACTCCTCCTTTAAGATGCTCCTTAAAACATACCTCGTTGACCAAGCTTTTGGTCACCTGTCCTAATATCTCCTTCTTTGATGCAGTGTCAATTTTGGTCTGATTGAATCACCTTGGGATGTTTTACTAAGTTAAAGGCTCTATATAAATGCAAATTGTTATTGTTTAGTTTGGTGATAGCACTCCAATCTTTGAGTCAGAAATAGGGGTTTCAAGCCCCATGCCAAGATTTCAATATGTAAACTCTGTTGACACTCCAGTTAATTGTTGCAGGATGCTGTCCTTCAGAGGAGATGTTAAAACAAGTCTGCCCAGACTGTAAAGATCCCGTGGCAATGTAAGAAGATGAGGGAGTTCTCCTGTTGTCTTGGCTAATAGCTGTAGCTCAAACAATATAATTAAGCAACAATTTAACAATCCTTCCTGTACTGCTGTTCAGGAAATGGTGCCATCATGTAATTTCCATAACAGGCCCTGCACACCAAGACTAATTCAACGTGTGAAGCACTCATGATCGGGAGATAATTGAAGACAAGGTATTACTTCTTCCTTCTCATGTAACAGCACCTCACATTTATATAGCCCTTGTTGTGTAGATAAATGTTTTGAAGGGACAGCTGGAGGTGAAAGAAATTAAAGGGCGAAGGAGAACGATGGTACATCAAAGAGATAGATGTTAGGTGTCCGCATGTGTTAGTTACATGCTCCGAGGGGGTTGTGTAAGAAAACTATGAGTAGTGCCCCTTTCCTTTGTAATATTGAAAAAAATATATCTTAATCTTTGGGATCCTGACTAGAAACATAGAAACATAGAAACATAGAAAATAAGTGCAGGAGTAGGCCATTCGGCCCTTCGAGCCTGCATCACCATTCAATATGATCATGGCTGATCATGCAACTTCAGTTCCCCATTCCTGCTTTCTCTCCATACCCTTTGATCCCTTTAGCCGTAAGGGTCACATCTAACTCTCTTTTGAATATATCTAACGAACTGGCCTCAACAACTTTCTGTGGTAGATAATTCCACAGGTGCACAATTCTCTGAATGAAGAAGTTTTTCCTCATCTCGGTCCTAAATAGCTTACTCCTTATCCTGAGATTGTGACCCCTGGTTCTGGACTTTCCCAATATTGGTAACATTCTTCCTGCATTTAACCTGTCCAATCCCGTCAGAATTTTATATGTTTCTATAAGATCTCCTCTCATTCTTCTAAAATCCAGTGAATATAAGCCTATTTCATCCAGTCTCTCCTTATATGTCAGTCCTGCCATCCCAGAAATCAGTCTGGTGAACCTTCGCTGCACTCCCTCAATGGCAAAAATGTCCTTCCTCAGATTAGGAGACCAAAACTGTACACAATATTCAAGGTGTGACCTCACCAAGGCCCTGTACAACTGCAGCAAGACCTCCCTGCTCCTATACTCAATTCCTCTCGCTATGAAGGCCAACTTGCCTTCTTCACCGCCTGCAATACCTGCATGCCTACTTTCAATGACTGATGTACCATGACACCCAGGTTTCGTTGCACTTCCCCTTTTCCTAATCTGTCACCATTCAGATAATATTCTGCCTTCCTGTTTTTGCCTCCAAAGTGGATAACCTCACATTTATCTGCATTATACTGCATCTGCCATGCATTTACCCACTCACCAAGTCACACTGTAGCCTCTTAGCATCCTCCTCACAGCTCACACTGCCACCCAGCTTAGTATCATCTGCAAATTTGGAGATATTACATTCAATTCCTTTGTCTAAATCATTAATGTATATTGTAAATAGCTGGGTTCCCAGCACTGAACCTCGCGGTACCCCACTAGTCACTGCAATCTATTCTGAAAAGGACCCGTTTATCTCAACTATTTGCTTCCTGTCTGCCAACCAGTTCTCTATCTACGTCAATGCATTACCCCCAATACCATGTGCTTTAATCTCTTGTGTGGGACCTTGTCAAAAGCCTTTTGAAAGTCCAAATAAACCACATTCACTGGTTCTCCTTTGTCCACTCTACATCCTCAAAAAATTCTCGAAGATTTGTCAAGCATGATTTCCCTTCCATTTAACCATCCTGTCACTGCTTTCCAAATGCGCTGCTATTACATCTTTAATAATTGATTCCAACATTTTCCCCACTACCGATGTCATGCCAACCGGTCTATAATTCCCTGTTTCTTTCTCCCTCCTTTTTAAAAAGTGGGTTTACATTAGCTACCCTCCAATCCATAGGAACTGATCCAAAGTCTATAGAATGTTGGAAAATGACTACCAATTAATCCACTATTTCTGGGGCCATTTCCTTAAGTACTCTGGAATGCAGACTATCAGGCCCTGGGAATTTATCAGCCTTCAATGCCATCAATTTTCATAACACAATTTCCTGACTAATAAGGATTTCCTTCAGTTCCTCTTTCTCAATAGACCCTCGGTCCCCTAGTATTTCTGGAAGGTTATTTATGTCTTCCTTAGTGAAGACAGAACCAAAGTATTTGTTCAATTGGTCTACCATTGCTTTGTTCCCCATTATAAATTCACCAGATTCTGACTGCAAGGGACCGACTTTTGTCTTCACTGATCTTTTTCTCTTCACATATCTATAGAAGCTTTTGCAGTCAGTTTTTGTGTTCCCGGCAAGCTTCCTCTCATAATCTATTTTCCCCCTCCTAGTTAAACCCTTTGTCCTCCTCTGCTGACTTCTAAATTTCTCCCAGTCCTCAGATTTGCTGCTTTTTCTGGCCAATTTATTTGCCTCTTCCTTGGATTTAACACTATCCCTAATTTCCCTTGTTAGCCACTGTTGAGCATCCTTCCCCGTTTTATTTTCATTGGACTACTTCCTTTGTCCTCAACACCCCCACCACCCCAGCCCCCCGCATCCCAATTTGCTCCCCATTTCTACCAGAAAAGAAAAAGAAAGACTTGCATTTATATAGCGTCTTTCACGACCAACAGATATCTCAAGGCGCTTTACAGCCAATTAAATACTTTTTTTGAAGTGTAGTCACTGTTGTAATTTGGGAAACGCGACAGCCAATTGGCGCACAGCAAACTCCCAGAAACAGAAATGTGATAATGACCAGATAATCTGTTTTTGTTATGTTGATTGAAGGATAAATATTGGCCAGGACACCAGGAATAATTCCCCTGCTCTTCCTCAAAATAGTGCCATGGGATCTTTTATGTCCACCTGAGAGAGCAGGCAGGGCCCCAGATTAAATTCTCATCAGAAAGACAGTGTAACATTCTCTCAGCACTGCACTAGAGTGTCAGCCTAGATTTATGTGGTTAAGTTCCTGGAGTGGGACTTGAATCCACAATCTTCTGACTCAGAAGCAAGAGTGCTACCCACTGAACCACAGCTGACACAGGAAAGGGACTTGGTACATCTCTTCTCACTGGGCATACCGGCATTCAAAAATACCCCAGCCTTCTTTGAGGCTTTCATGGGCACTCTCAATTCAGGGAGTTCCCATCCCAGTATCAACATTTGCCTCGTAAGCGGCAGGTGGAACTTTTAGCTTCCTTAGCGCCTCCCGTTATCGACACCAGGGGGTAATAATGGGGCATAAACTGCTGAACGACTCCCGCTAAATTGGCTGAGAGGTTTGCGATGGTGCTACCACATTGTGCCACAGTCTCCTGCGCCCGGAGGTCGTGACGCCATTGTCTTGCGCATCGCCCCGGTAGCGGCCTGAACCCAAACTTCGGTTCCGCCCCCTGCAGCATCGCCGAGTGACAACACTGACAGCTGCAGGAGGTGTTTTTCGGGAGGCCGGACACTTCGGGGGCGAAGGTTAAAGGGGATGTTGGTGCAGTAGGTAGATAAATTGTTAAAATGCATCATTCCAGTGCTTTCGATTTCTCTTCGGCCATGATCGATCAGCCGGGCACACTGCTGGAATGCATGGTGCTGATCGAGCCGGATTGTGGCTGTTGTCGGGGACCAGCTAACAGGTCCCAATGTAGAGCCTGCAGCGATGGCCCTCCCCTTTAAAGGAGGGAAGGAGCCTCGGATCTCGGCAGCGCTGCATGGGCCATTGTGCAATGCTGCACCGCTATCGTCCTGCCTGCATCCTTTAGTGCTCCAGGAAGGAAGTGGAGCACTTGCTTTTGCACTCCACTTCCTTCCTGGAATGCTAACACCGAATTTAGGGAAAGCTGAGAATCATTAGTGCCTGACGCTAACTTTTCCAGCTTTCAAAAGCCCCAAATGGGGTGCTTCCGATTTTCTCCCCTATGCCCTTTACACGGACTTGATAGATCCACGTCCTGGCCTATTTCCAACCCGTCAGTTCCTATGTCACTGGAATTGTGGCAGGCGTGTGCCGGAAGGACAAAGGAATTTCACACCATGTTTGCTTAAATGGACTACATTTGCAATACAGTCATGATGTCACTTAATATGTATTTATAATTTTAGTTGCACATCCACCGGACATGTATATTGGATATAAACATAGAAACATAGAAATCTACAGCGTAGAAGGAAGCCATTTCGGCCCATCGTGTCCGTGCTGGCCGACAATGAGCCACACGACCCTCGGTAAGCAGCCCTGAAGGTTACCTATAAACCTATGAACATTAATGATTTAGACGAGGGGATTAAATGTAGTATCTCCAAATTTGCGGATGACACTAAGTTGGGTGGCAGTGTGAGCTGCGAGGAGGATGCTCGGAGGCTGCAGAGTGAATTGGATAGGTTAGATGAGTGGGCAAATGCATGGCATGGCAGATGATGTATAATGTGGATAAATGTGAGGTTATCCACTTTGGTGGTAAAAACAGAGAGACAGACTATTATCTGAATGGTGACAGATTAGGAAAAGGAGAGGTGCAACGAGACCTGGGTGTCATGGTACATCAGTCATTGAAGGTTGGCATGCAGGTACAGCAGGCAGTTAAGAAAGCAAATGGCATGTTGGCCTTCATAGCGAGGGGATTTGAGTACAGGGGCAGGGAGGTGTTGCTACAGTTGTACAGGGCCTTGGTGAGGCCACACCTGGAGTATTGTGTACAGTTTTGGTCTCCTAACTTGAGGAAGGACATTCTTGCTATTGAGGGAGTGCAGTGAAGTTTCACC
This sequence comes from Pristiophorus japonicus, assembly GCF_044704955.1. NCBI lineage: Eukaryota > Metazoa > Chordata > Chondrichthyes > Pristiophoridae > Pristiophorus > Pristiophorus japonicus. Next base: position 35,679,379 of record NC_091977.1, read on the forward strand.
AGACTGATTCCCGGGATGGCGAGACTGACATATCAAGAAAGATTGGATCAACTGGGCTTGTATTCACTGGAGTTCAGAAGAATGAGAGGGGATCTCATAGAAACATTTAAAATTCTGATGGGTTTAGACAGGTTAGATGCAGGAAGAATGTTCCCAATGTTGGGGAAGTCCAGAACCAGGGGTCACAGTCTAAGGATAAGGGGTAAGCCATTTGGACCGAGATGAGGAGAAACTTCTTCACCCAGAGAGTGGTGAACCTGTGGAATTCTCTACCACAGAAAGTTGTTGAGGCCAATTCACTAAATATATTCAAAAAAGAGTGAGATGTAGTCCTTACTACTAGGGGGATCAAGGGGTATGGCGAGAAAGCTGGAATGAGGTACTGAAGTTGCATGTTCAACCATGAATTCATTGAATGGCAGTGCAGGCTCGAAGGGCCGAATGGCCTACTCCTGCACCTATTTTCTATGTTTCTATGTTTCTAACAACGAACAATGGTGGAAAGATAAAGAGCATCTGGCCCAACCAGTCCGCCCCACACAACAGTTTACACTCCACCCCAACCGAAGCCATGCAACCTCCTGTGAGAAGCTAGAATTCAAATAAAAACCCAGGCCAATTGGGGAAAAAAATCTAGGAAAATTCTTCTCCGACCCATCCAGGCAATCAAAACTAGTCCAGGAGATCACTCTGGCCATATTCAATTACTATCGTATCTGCACCAGCCAACAAGAGGTTATCCAGTCTAATCCACTTCACGTGCCCATCCAAGCACCTTTTAAATGTGGTGAGGGTTTCTGCCTCTACCACCCTTTCAGGCCGTGAGTTCCAGACCCTCTGCATGAAGAAGCTTCCCCTCAAATCACCTCTAAACGTTTCATCAACCACTTTAAAACTATGCTCCCTGATAATTGACCCCTCCACCAAAGGTAATAGGCCCTTGCTATCCACTAAATCCAGGCCCCTCAAAATTTTATATACCTCAAAGAGGTCTCCTCTGAGCCTTCTCTGTTCCAAAGAGAACAAACCCGTCCTACCCAATTTGTCCTCATAGCTAAGGTTCTCCATTTCAGACAGCATCCTAGTAAATCTCCTCTGCAATCACGTCCTTCCTATAACATGGTGACCAGAACTGCATGCAGTATTCTAGCTGTGGCCTAACCAGAGTATTATACAAGTTTAGCATAACCTCCCTGCTCTTGTATTCTAAGCCTCGGCCAATAAAGGCAAGCATTCCGTATGCCTTCTTAACGACCTTATCCACCTGGCCTGCTACTTTCAGGGATCTGTGGTCAAGCACTCCAAGGTCCCTTTGTTAAACTACCTTGAATCTGACTGAATTATGGTCACTGGCACCCAAGTGCTCTACCCCTTCCACCTGCCCAGCTTCATTCCCCAAAACTAAATCCAGAACAGCCCCCTCCTATGTTGGGCTTGTTACATATTGACTAAAAAAGTTCTCTTGAATGCATTTTAAGAATTCCGCACCCTCTATACCCTTCACACTATATTTTTCCCAATCAATATTAGAATAGTTGGAATCCGCTACTATTACTGTCCTATGGTTTTTGGATTTCACAGAAATTTGCCTACATATTTGCTCTTCTACCTCCCTCCCACTGTTTTGGGGTCTATAATACAAGCCCAGCAGTGTGATTGCCTCTTTTTTATTCTTCAGTTTGACCAATATGGCCTTATTTGATGATCCCTCTAATATATCATCCCTCCTCACAGCTGCAATGGTTTATTTAATCATTACCGTGATCCCCCCACCCCTTTTAACCCCCTTCTCTATCTTGTCTAAAATCCTGTAACCAGGAATATTGAGCTGCCAAACCTGCCCCTCTTTCAGCCATGTCGCTGTAATAGCTATATCGCCATACTCCAAAGTGTCTACCTGTTACTCAGCTCATCAGCCTTATTCGCTGTACTCCTTGCATTGAAGTATATACCATTTAGCACAGGAAGAGCTCGTTGATTACTACTTACTAACCCTTGTTTCCTCTGTGTTACAGATTCACCTTCTACATTCTTGCTTTTGAATTTTAGCTTTACTTCCTTCCCTATTGAATTTGTTCTCAGGCTCCCATCCCCCTGCCAAGCTAGTTTAAACTCTCACCAACAGCACTAGCAAATCTCCCCGCGAGGATATTGATCCCAGCGCTGTCGGGGTGCAACCCGTCCGGTTTGTGCAGCTCCCATCTCACCCAGAAGTGGTCCCAATGCTTCAGGAATTTAAAGTGCTCCCTCCTACACCAACTCTCCAGCTATGTATTCATCCTCTCTATCCTTCTATTTTGTACTGATTAGCACGTGGCACCGTTAGCAACCCGGAGATTACTACCTTTGAGGTTCTACCCTTTAATTTTTCTTCTAACTCTCTAAATTCTGCCTGCAGGATCTCATCCCTCTTTCTACCTATGTCATTCATCACAGTATGGGCCACAACCTCTAGTTTTTTACCCTCTCCTCGCAGAATGCCCTGCGTTCACTCTGTGACATCCTTGACCCTGGCACCAGGGAGGCACCATAGCATCTTGGAGTCACGTCAACGGCCACAGAAACACTTGTCTATTCCCCTAATTATTGAATCCCTAACCACTACAGCTCTTTTATTCTTTGTTGTTCCCCCTGTGCAGCTGAACCATCCATGATGCCTTGGACTTGGCTCTGGCTGCACTCTCCAGAGGTACCATTGCCCTCACCGGTGTGCAAAAGAGAATATCGTTTGGAAATCGAGATGGAATCACGGAGGGACTCTTGCACTATCTGCCTGGTGTTCTTCCTCCGTCTGGTGTTCACCCACTTCCCCTCTACCAGCATGCTTTTAAGCTGCGGGGTGACCACCTTCTGAAACGTGCTAACCACGTAGCTCTCAGCCTCTCGGTTGCACCGTATTGACTCCAGTCGCCGCTCTAGCTCTGAAATGCTGAGCTCGAGTAGTTGAAGCTGGAGACATCTCCTGCACACATGGTTGTCTCGGCCACACAAAGCATCCAGGACTTCCCATATGCCACAGAACATGCACTCCACAGTACTGAGCTGCCCTGCCATCCCTCTAACCTGATTATGAAAGAGAAAGAGAAAGAGAGATACTTACCAATCAAACAGCCAATCACTTACCTGCTGTGAGCTCCTTGCCAGAAGGGAACTCCTCGTCATAATCCCGGCCTCCTACTCCTCGGACTCCTGACCTCCCGAACTCACAGACCTCTGGGCCTCCCGACCTCTTAGACCTCTGGGCCTCCTACTCCTCGGACCCCTGACCTCCCGAATTCTTGGACCTCCACGCCTCTTACTCCTCGGATTCCTGTCCTCCCGAACTCCGGATCTCCCGAACTCCTGAACTCCGGACCTCCCATGCTCTTGGACCTGTCTGAGAACAGAAGGCACATATTTTTAGGTCTGAATACCGTTTGCTTTAAAACACAACTCTTAAATGTGACCTTTTCACAAAACCTCTCAGTGACAGAATATTCCTGGAATATGACACCATTATAATGTAGACTTTTACTATAGCCATAATATGATTATGTGCATATGTCTAAAAGCAGGAGCAGAAAATGAAGATTGAAGTAAAAAACAAACTTTAGAGGGGCGAAATTGGATAATGCCACATTTGGGGCACTCAAGCCCGACAAGAGAGGCTGCAAAATTGTGGTAAATTGGACACTTTTGCCTCAGAAATGAAGAGAGGCCGTATCTGTGGCACTAATGGCTAGAGTTGACTGAGAGCTGCAAGCAAGGTTTACTTTTATAAGCTCTTACTTGTTATTTCTTGCTAGTTTACTCTCATAATCTATTTCCTCTATCTTTATTATTTATTTAGTTCTCTTTTGTTGGTTTCTAAAATTTTCCCAATATTCTAGCCTACCACTAATCTTTGCAACATTGCGCAAAACTCGTCAGTTATACAGGGAAAAAGTTAGGAAGCAGAAGACTCTATAGGTAAAAATCACAGCTATTGGTCCATCAGTCACTCTGCCTATCTGTAATGGCCGGCAGAAAATAGTTTCCAAAATGGCCCCATTAAATAGCACGGCTCCATCCCGTTCCCGACTGCAACTTGACAGCTGAAGCTGTCGTTGTCATCGCCAGGTGCTAAAGTAGGTTGCGCGGAGCAATTTAACTTCCGGGGTGGTAAGAGGGTGATGCGCAGGGTAATGATGTCATTATTGCTGCACTCAGCCCCGCGGGGCGCTCCCGGCAGGAGCGGGCCTATTGCCTCCACAAAACCGCCGCCCAATTCCACAGGCGGCGATTTTTGCGCCGCACCCAGATGAAATCCAGAAGTGCTAACAGCCGTTGATAAAAGGCTCCCCCTCGGTGTATTTTAGAAGTTCTAACATATATATGTGTATATACTAGCTTTCTATAACACAGTACTATTATATTAAACTGATCTATGGAACAGGATTCATTAGCTTATGAAAATTCCACAGAATCTTACAGCACTGAAGGAGGCCATTCGGTCCATCATGCCTGTGCCAGCTCTTGGAAAGAGCCATCCAATTAGGCCCTCTCCCCCTCTCTTTCCCCTTAGCCTTCCAATTTTTCCCTCATAACATTCAAAATTACTATTTATCATTGCAGTACACTACAAGTGCTCACAGCCTGCCTATTTTTTGAAGTTAATTACCTTTAGAGGATATCTCTGTGTCTGAATAATCACCTTTGAAGGTAAATGGAGGTGAATACTCCCTTGCTGGTTGGGTTCTGGGTCACAGGATACATTTGGAAGATGTAATAAATCAGATTAATTTGTTACATGCATAGAATGTACGGTTAAGTTATTGGCTCCAAATATATTTAGTAAACAATGTGACTCGTTCTCCAACTAATCCTTTGGTTGCTGTATGCAAGGCAAATTAACTCTTTAGTGTTGAAAACTTTTCATTATAAGGTGATGTGCTCCAAATTTATAGACTCTTCCATCAAGTTAGGGGGAGAAATATGGGGCGTTAACTTTTTAAATTTTGAAAATTTAGCACCAGGCGCAAAGGATTCTGAGCTTCTTCTAAATTGGGCTTTATCATCCTAGGAAGGAAGGGGGGTTGGGGCACCAAATCAAGCGCTAATGACCTCAATGGGGCGCTATCACCAGAGCGCGACCGAATTTCCCGGGAATTGCATTCAGCAATCACCCTTCAATCTTTCACACTAGCTCATTCCAGCTCTTAAACGGGAGATTTTATCAATTTGCAGCTGTTCATTTTCATCATTCTTGCAATTGAAGTCAACTTGAGACCAACTGAGAGACCTCATGGCAATGGGTGCTCCTAATCTAGATTGAAGGGAGAGAGCTCGTCGGTTTAATGATGCTGCATTAGAGGCATTGGTGGGGGGTAGTGGAACAAAGGAGGGAAGCGCTGTTCCTGGCAAGTGGATGGAGGCCATTGCCTCAGGTCTTCAGGGCAATGTGGAGGTGTCGGCAAATAGTGGCGTGGAACGCAATCCTACACAGCATCGTAAGAAGTTCAACGACCTCAGTTGGGTGGTCAAGCTGAGTACATGCATCAACAGGCCCTACATACCTGCATCTGAACCTCTGCCTGAGCACACTGCATGAAGATCCACTCCCCCACCACTCTCCCACCAAATATCTGCAACTGCTCAAACTCACATACTCATCTCATGCCTTGCCTACATTCAGAGCTATTCAATGACAACAGGCACATCACCCAGACACATAGCTGGACGCTGACTCCCACATACATTCCTTTCTTGTGAATGCCAAGATCGCACACAATAGGAGGGAGCAGCAGAGGACAGGCGGGATTGAACCTCAGCTCCAGCAGCTCTCAGACCTCGAGGAGCAAGTGCTGTGGCTCATTGGGCAACAGGTATTGGCCGAAGTGGCCATCGGCGACATCGACCCCACTGGGGGCAACAAAGGTATCTTCACCTTCTCTCCTTTTCTCATCCCACTTCCCGCTCACATCAGAAAGCTTTCCCACTTTCCAGCTCCTGATACTGTCTGCATTCCCTGCTATATTGCTGCCCCCCCCGCCCTCACCTTAATGTGAATCTTGTGCCTTTATGCTTTCAGATAATCAGCCGGCAAATGACCAGCCTGTCCCTGAGCCACCCCCCATGAGAGTGATGAAGGAGAAGAGGAGGAGAACCCAAGCATTGTGTCACTGCATCTCTCACCTGCAGGCATCATGTCAAGAGGCTGTCACTGCATGTTAGTTAGACGCAGGCTTAGTAGTGGGGACTGCACTGGTGATGCACCGAGGAGGAGCAATCTGCAGCAAGGCCAGGGAGAAAGTTAGCTCGGGCGCTAGCTCCCAGGAGGGAGAGTTCGTGAGCAAGTTCTGCTGCACAGGACTTAGATGAGGACCTCGATGAGAGATGTTCAAAACAAGGGTGATGGCCATGCACTCCGAGATGATAGGTACAATGGCAAGGGTGCCGCTATGGTAAGGAGTGTGGAGGGGTCCGCCTCCAGCATTGCACACAGCTCTGTGCACAACATGGAACTCATCATTTCCAGTCTGAAGATGATGGTGGACTCCCAGAGAGACCATAGGGGCCCAGACCTCATGGCGCGGTGTTGTAGCAGGTCACCAATCTGAGCAACCAGCAGATTGGTGGAGATGCTGAGGTTCTGCCCCGGGGGAGTGGCAGTGGGTCAGTGGAGCAGGAACCTGCTGTCTCTCTCAGGATGACAGCATTACTGATCTTACCACTGTCACTCCACCAAATTGCACTTCTTGCTGTCTGTCAACGAGCCAACGCAGATTGCTGCTGCCCATCCTGAGGTGGTGAAGTCTGCAGCAGGGCCTTCCAGGCCCAGAGCTGGTTGAGGGTGACCTGCAAAGCCATCTGTAGTCTCTGGCCCTGACACTCAGCAGCCTTCCACCAGCATCCACTGGGGAGGCACTACGCAGGAGCAGTAGAATAGGTAAAGGCAGTGTTAAGAGGGGATATAATGTTTTGCACAAGGGTGAATAGTCAATTAATTAGTGTATACATATGTGGTTAATGTATTATGATATTATGTATGCCACTGGTGTGTGTGTTGGGGGATCAAAGAAGTTAGGGTCCAAAGTGGGTTGCTCAGGATAGTCCGTGAATCTGAGTTTGATTTGGTCCAAGTGTTTCCGGTGAAAGAGTCCATTTGAAAGTTTGACCCGCAAAACCCTGCTCCCCTTTTTGGCCATGACAGTGCCAGGAAGCCACTTGGAATATTGTCCATAATTCAATACAAATACAGGATCATTGATTTCAATCTCGCGAGACACATTTGCGCTATCATGGTATGTACTTTGTTGAAGCCGCCTGCTCTCTACCTGTTCATGTAGATCAGGGTGAACTAACGAGATCCTTGTCTAAAGTGCTCTTTTCAAGAGCAGTTCAGCAGATGGGATCCCAGTGAGTGAGTGGGGTCTCGTGTGGCAGCTAAGCCGGACTCGGGATAGGTGAGTCTGCAGTGAGCCTTCAGTTACCCTCCTCAAGCCCTGCTTGATGGTTTGCACTGCTCTCTCTGCCTGACCACTGGACACTGGTTTAAACGGGGCAGATGTGACATCTTTGATCCCGTTGTGGGTCATGAATTCTTTGAACTCAGCACTGGTAAAACATGGCCCATTGTCGTTCACCAGGATATCAGGTAGGCTGTGTGTGGCAAACCTGGCCCGCATGCTTTCAGTAGTGGCAGCGGACGTGCTAGTCGACATTATATCTCATTCAATCATAGAAACATAGAAACGTAGAAAATAGGTGCAGGAGTAGGCTATTCGGCCCTTCGAGCCTGCATTCAATAAGATCATGGCTGATCATTCCCTAAGTATCCCTTTCCTGCTTTCTCTCCATACCCCTTGATTACCTTAGCCGTAAGGGCCATATCTCACTCCCTCTTGAATATATCCAATCAACTGGCATCAACAACTCTCTGCGGCAGGGAATTCCACAGGTTACCAACTCTCTGCGTGAAGAAGTTGCTCATCATCTCAGTCCTAAATGGCCTACCCCTTATCCTAAGACTGTGTCCCCTGGTTCTGGACTTCCCCAAAATCGGGAGCATTCTTCCCGCATCTAACTTGTCCAGGCCCGTCAGAATCTTGTATGTTTCTGAGAGATCCCCTCTCATCCTTCTAAACTCCAATGTATAAAGGCCCAGTTGATCCATATGTCAGTCCTGCCATCGCGGGAATCAGTCTGGTGAACCTTCGCTGCACTCCCTCAATAGCAAGAACGTCCTTCCTCAGATTAGGAAACCAAAACAGAACACAATATTCCAGGTGAGGCCTCACCAAGGCCCTGTATAACTGCAGTAAGACCTACCTGCTCTTATACTCAAATCCTCTAGCTATGAAGGCCAACATACCATTTACCTTCTTCACCGCCTGCTGTAACTGTATGCCAACTTTCAATGACTGATGAACCATGACACCCAGGTCTCGTTGCACCTCCCCTTTTCCTAATCTGCCTCCATTCAGATAATATTCTGTCTTCGTGTTTTTGCCTCCAAAGTGGGGAATCTCACATTTATCCACATTATACTGCATCTGCCATGCATTTGCCCACTCACCTAACCTGTCCAAGTCACCCTGCAGCCTCCAAGCGTCCTTCTCACAGCTCACACCACCACCCAGTTTAGTGTCATCTGCAAACTTGGAGATATTACACTTAATTCCTTCATCTAAATCATTGATGTATATTGTAAAGAGCTGGGGTCCCAGCACTGAGCCCTGCGGCACTCCACTAGTCACTGCCTGCCATTCTGGAAAGGACCCGTTTATCCCAACTCTCTGCTTCCTATCTGCCAACCAGTTCTCTATCCACGTCGGTACATTACCCCCAATACCATGTGCTTTAATTTTGCACAGCAATCTCTGGTGTGGGATCTTGTCAAAAGCTTTTTGAAAGTCCAAATACACCACATCCACTGGTTCTCCCTTGTCTACTCTACTAGTTACATCCTCAAAAAATTCCAGAAGATTTGACAAGATGATTTCCCTTTCATAAATCCATGCTGACTTGGACCATTCCTGTCACTGCTTTCCAAATGCTCTGCTATTTCATCCTTAATAATTTATTCCAACATTTTCCCCAGTACTGATGTCAGGCTAACCAGTCTATAATTACCTGCTTTCTCTCTCCCTCCCTTTTTAAAAAGTGGTGTTACATTAGCTACCCTCCAGTCCATAGGAACTGATCCAGAGTCGATAGACTGTTGGAAAATGATCACTATTTGGAGTACGCATTTACAATGACAAGGAACGTTTTACCCAAGAATGGACCTGCATAGTCGACATGCACCCTAGACCACGGTTTGGAGGGCCAAGACCATAAACTTAGCGCCGCCTATCTGGGTACATTGCTTAACTGCGAGCATGTCTTACATCTGTGAACGCAGAACTCTAAGTCCGCATCGATACCGGGCCACCACACATGGGATTTGGCTATCGCTTTCATCATTACAATGCCTGGGTGGGTACTGTCGAGACCACTGATGAAGGTGTCTCTGCCCTTCTTGGGAACTACTACTCGATTGCCCCACAGAAGGCAGTCTTCCTGTATAGACATCTCATCTTTGCGCCGCTGGAACGGCTTTATCTCTTCCTGCATTTCTACAGCGACACTGGACCAGCTCCCGTGAAGTACACAATTTTTGACGAGGGATAATAAGGGGTCCTGGCTTGTCCAGGTTTTGATCTGCCGGGCAGTGATGGGTGATTGCTCATTCTCAAATGCTTCAATAACCATGGCGAAATCTGCGGGCTGCGCCATTTCCACCCCCGTGGTGGGCAATAGCAGTCTACTGAGAGCATCGGCGCAGTTTTCTGTGCCTGGCCTGTGGCGGATAGCGTAGTTGTACGCAGACAATGTGAGCGCCCATCTCTGGATGCGGGCCGATGCATTGGTATTTATCCCTTTACTCTCGGAAAATAGGGATATGAGTAGCTTATAGTCAGTTTCCAATTCCAACCCAAACAGATATTGATGCATTTTCTTCACCCCATAGACACATGCTAACACTTCTTTTTCAATCATGCTGTAGGCTCTCTCAGCCTTAGACAGACAGCTGGATGCGTAAGCTTGTTGCAATACACCCCCGACGACATATGACGACGCATCTCATGCTAGTACCAAATGCTTACGTGGATCATACAACACAAGCAATTTGTTTGAGCATAAAAATGTTCTAGTTTTTACAAAGGCATTTTCTTGGCTTTTGCCCCATGCCCATTCCGTCCCTTTTCACAGTAAGATATGCAGTGGTTCTAACAGTCTGCTGAGACCCGGTAAGAAGTTACCAATGTAGTTCAGGAGTCCTAGAAATGACCGCAGCTCTGTCACGTACTATGGCCTCGCGCATTCTCGATTGCCTCCGTCTTCAATTTGGGGGACCTGATGCCGTCCACTGCAATCCTCCTTCCCAAGAACTCCACTTCAGGCACTTTGAGCGTTTTAACCTGAGCCCCATGCGGTTGAGTCAACTAAGAACCTCCTCCAGTTTCTGCAGCTGCTCGACTGTGTCCAGATCCTGTGACCAAGCTGTTGTACTGGAAGGCCACGGTGTGCGTGACCGACTTCAGTAAGCTTTCCATGTTTCTCTGGATTATCGCCGCCACTGATCGAATTCCAAACGGGCATCTGTTGTAAATAAAAAGACCTTTGTGCGTGTTGATGCAGGTGAGCCCCTTCGATGATTCCTCCAGTTCCTGCGTCATGTAGGCTGAAGTCAGATCCAGCTTTGTGAAAGTCTTTCCTCCTGCCAGCGTTGAAAAGAGGTCGTCGGCCTTTGGTAGTGTGTATTGGTCCTGCAGGGAGAAATGATTGATAATTACTTTGTAATCGCCACAGATTCTGACGGTGCCATCTCCTTTGAGGACTGGTATGATAGGACTGGCCCTCTCATTGAACTCGATTGGGGAAATGGTGCCCTCTCTTTGCAACCAGCCTAGCTCGATCTCTACCCTTTCTCCCATCATGTACGATACTGCTCTCGCCTTGTGATGGATGGATCGTGCCCCCGGAATTAGGTGGATCTGCACTTTTACTCCTTGGAATTTCCTGATGCCTGGTTCGAACAGCGAAGGAAATTTGTTTAAGACGTGGGCACACGACGTGTCGTCAGCGGGCGATAGCGCTTGGACGGTGTCCCGTTCCAGCATACCTTTCCCAGCTAGCTCCTGCTGAGCAGCGTGGGACCATCACCCAGTACCACCCAGAGTGGTAGCTTGTGTACGACTCCATCTTCTGAGCCCTTTACGGTAGCACTGCCGATTACGGGAATCAGTCTTTTGTGCAAGTTCTTAGTTTCGTGTGAACTGGAGTTAAGACTGGCCTTGAGGCCTTGCTGCACCACAATCTTTCGAAAGTCTTTTTGCCCATGATGGACTGGCTCGCCCCCGTGTCCAGCTCCATTGACACCTGGAGTCCATTTAGTTCAACATTCAGCATTATCGGGGACACTTTGTGGTGAATGTGTGCACCCCATGCATCTCTGCCTCCTCGGTCTGAGGCTCTGGTTCGTCGTGATCCTCCAAGGATCTGTCCTTCTCTGCAACATGGTGTTTTGCAGGATTAACAGGATTTGCAGCTTGCCTGCCTACTCGTTGGAGGTGTCCCATTGCTCCACAGCCCTTGCAACCATACCCATTGAATCGGCAACAAGGTGTTAATGGCCTTGCATTCATCACCCTTGAGATATCTGCGGACGTGAGGATGTATGATCTGCCCTGTATGGGCACATGGGATTGGGGGTAGTGTGCTGACATGGATTGAGAACTGGTTGTCAGACAGGAGGCAAAGAGTAGGAGTAAATGGGGACTTTTCAGAATGCCAGGCAGTGACTAGTGGAGTACCGCAAGGTTCTGTGCTGGGTCCCCAGCTGTTTACACTGTACATTAATGATTTAGACGAGGGGATTAAATGTAGTATCTCCAAATTTGCGGATGACACTAAGTTGGGTGGCAGTGTGAGCTGCGAGGAGGATGCTATGAGGCTGCAGAGCGACTTGGATAGGTTAGGTGAGTGGGCAAATGCATGGCAGATGAAATATAATGTGGATAAATGTGAGGTTATCCACTTTGGTGGTAAAAACAGAGAGACAGACTATTATCTGAATGGTGACAGATTAGGAAAAGGGGAGGTGCAAAGAGACCTGGGTGTCATGGTACATCAGTCATTGAAGGTTGGCATGCAGGTACAGCAGGCGATTAAGAAAGCAAATGGCATGTTGGCCTTCATAGCGAGGGGATTTGAGTACAGGGGCAGGGAGGTGTTGCTACAGTTGTACAGGGCCTTGGTGAGGCCACACCTGGAGTATTGTGTACAGTTTTGGTCTCCTAACCTGAGGAAGGACATTCTTGCTGCCCCGGGCCCTCGGCTCATCTGGGCCCCGTACCCCCATTTGTCGCACTTCCGCCATGATCTCTCGCCGCTGCTCTGCCACAAACCTTCGCCGCACCTCCGCCACGATCTCTCACCGCTCCTCCACCATGATCTCTCACCGCACCTCCGCCACGATCACTCGCCAAATCTCAGCCACAATCCCTCACCGCTCCACCGTCCCGATCATCCGTTACATTTCTGCTTCGATCTCTTGCCACTCATCCACCCCGACCTTCCCGCTCCTCTGCTGTACCTGGGCCCCGCCGATATTCCTGCCCACACATCAAGTGGTGACCTGGGTTTTGATGACGTCGCCCACCTTGAACCATCGCACACTTGGAGCAGCTCGCGCTGGAAGTTGCAGTGGCATGCTCCAGCTCTTATACTCCCACCTGGGGTGGTGTCCTCTCACAGGTCAGGGTGGCCCACGATGTTGCAGGGGCCTGCGCTCTAGTTCCGATACTCCCGACCATTGTGCAGAGTGCTGGTGACTGTATCCACATCGCTTTGTGGGTACCACATAACAATCCTGAGATATTCTGTAACCAAAAAGACTGCCAGTCATTGAATGTGCAGTTGGTGTGCAACCACACACAGCGAATTCTCACAGTCAATGCCCGCTATCCTGGCAGCATCCCTGATCCTACCCCAGCTTTCTTCCAGCCACCATATGAAGTTTGCGGCTGGCTGCTTGGAGACAAGGGCTATCCGCTCTCCACCTGGCTCATGAATCCCCTCCACAACCCTAACACTCCTGCTCAGCACTCATATAATGAGAGCCATGCTGCCACTAGGAAAATTATTGAGCAGACCATCAGTGTTATATATGTATACTTGTATATACTCTGTACAGCCACGAAAGGGCTCATCCCCTGGAGTCCCAAGGGATCCCATGATCCCTTGGGAGCACAGGTATTTAAGGAGGCCTTACAGATTGGAGACGCAATCTGGAGACCTGCAATAAAAGACTAAGGTCACACTTTACTTTAAGCTCAAAGTGTTCAGTCTGACTCCATACATAACAACTGGCGACGAGATACAGATAGTGAACCCAAAGATGCAGAGAACAGTGGGCATCCTGGTGAAATTTTCAGAGGGAGAGGATTGGGAAACTTTTGTGGAGCGACTCAACCAATACTTTGTAGCCAGTGAGCTAGATGGGGAAGAGAACGCTGCCAAACGAAGGGCTATCCTCCTCACCGTCTGTGAGACACTAACATATGGCCTCATGAAAAATCTACAGATAGCGGTTTCGGGGTTCGTTGGATTCTGTAGGTTCTGCTTGCCGTACCCCGAACGTCAGAGAGGACTCCTACTGCGCAATCTTCAGTTGGGTTGAGTCCGCTGAAGCGGTAGGGCGCGTTTTGGATTTGTGGGGTAAGTACCCGTTTTCTTTCATTAGAAATAGTTTTCAAAGTCCTTTTAGGTAACGTTTTCACTTTTCACCTATTAGTAGTCAGGCCTAGATTGTAGAGTGGAAACTTTCGATTCTTCGATTTCTTCCTTGTGAAGTTTTGTTTCGAGGTTGGTCGATCGCGGTGGTTTCGGTGGTACCACGTTGGCTGTGGTCGGTTGCTGCCACGATGGTGATGTTCTTCCTTCCTTTTCGATTTCAGGACATCGAGGCTGGAGAATTTAGTTTACAACTGTCGCGTTGGTTTCTCTCCCTTCTTGATGGCATAGGCGTAGTATGGCATACCCTTTGTTAAAACACGGGCCAGTTATATTGTAGGAGCTGTCCTAATCTTCACGCCAAATCAGAGCAAAATTCTTTGTTTAATTTTGGCGGGCTCGACATTTCTTTGTAATATTTTGGCGGACTCGTTAAAAGTTAATATGTCTTGGATGGGTTGATCTTCTAAATCTGTTTCTTGATGGAAATATTAGCTTGGTAATCGCAATGTTCTTTGTGCTTGGTTTTTGCATTCAGGCTGGAGTGGGCCTTTTGTTTTTTTGCAAAGGCTGAAAATGGCTTTCCAGGTTCAGGTTGATGGCTGGCCATCTCTGAGTTGATTGTTGCAATATTAATGTATCTTGTGGAGAAGGGTTTTCAAGTATCCATTTTCCAGACAATTTATTTTAGTCTCCATGCCCCAGACAGTTTCAATAATCAAACTGGCATCTTTAGTTCTTTAAACCTGTCCACAGACTTAATTTGTCTTGTAGAATCACAAATTCAATTAAAGTTCATCGTTTCTTCCATGAGCATTTTAGGACTTCAAACTTTCTGGTAGATAGTTCCAAATTAAATCCCCTTTCCAATGAGTCCAAACACTGGGGGGAGGGGTTTCCACGAATTTTGCCCTTCTCTTACACTAGTGGGCAAGTACCCCAAGTTCATGCCATTGCATTTATGTTGCGCCGAATCCATTGGAAAAAACGGCAGCAGCGCATCCTGTGTCGGAGCGGCGAATGTCTGACAGCAACTTCTCGCATGTGCGGATGCCTGAAGTTGCTATCCAATTTACCCAGTAAAAACGATGAGCACTGAAGCCTCAGCATTATTATTACTGCAACATCTGGCCATTATCAGCTAGCTTCAGCCCTCCTTATTTCTGGAGGCTGAGTTGTTCTATAGAACATTGCTTTCACTTCATCATCATCATAGGCAGTGCCTCGAATCGAGGATGACTTGCTTCCATGTCAAAAAGTTCACAGGTGTTTCAATGAAGGACCTAAAATTCCAGGTCCGAACTAACTATTGAAGGGTGGAAGATGCCTGTGCGTAGATTTTTTTAACATGTGGTGACCGTCGCAGCCACCACACGGGCTTGACAGAGCTAGGTCTTGGTCCAGTTGCAAGGATTAACCAAGATGACTGGAGACCAGCTCTGCTGCACGGACCCCTGCTGTTGGCACATGAGCGAATTCACATTGGGGAGAGGCCATTCACCTGCTCCATGTGTGAGAAGGGATTCACTCGTTCATCCTATCTGCTGGTACACGAGCGAATTCACACTGGGGAGAGGCCGTTCACCTGCTCCATGTGTGAGAAGGGATTCACTCGTTCATCCTATCTGCTGGTACATGAGCGAATTCACACTGGGGAGAGGCCATTCACCTGCTCCGTGTGTGAGAAGGGATTCACTCATTCATCCTATCTGCTGGTACACGAGCGAATTCACACTGGGGAGAGGCCGTTCAACTGTCCTGTGTGTAGTTTCTTTGTGTGCCTTACCCACAGTCTACCAAAGAGAGCACCATCGGAGCAGGCAAGGGAGCGGAAGCTGCTTTCACTTACAGTTTTACTGAAAAACTTGAAATATGTCTGATTTTGTCTATTCAATAATTATTTACAGTTAGATTTCACACAAGCAATGTACAAAATTTCATACTAGTACATGTTAATATGACATACCTTTGTTGTTGTAACTGATTAACATTAGGGTTAACACTTCCATTAAAATAGTGGGCATAAAAATATTAATTTCAGCTAATATCATGAATACTAATTCATAGGTTCTAGCTTTTTTAAGTGTTCTACTTAATTTTTGTGGTGCGCTGGGGAGAGAAGGAGAAGTTGCCCTATATGTTGACTTTAACTTCTCACTGGTTTCCCTATTGTCTTGATAACCTGCAACAACAACATTTTTTGACAACAGGTTGTCATGCCTAAGACTTGTGCTCCAGCACTAGCCCTGCCTCTAGCCAAGCTGTTCCCGTACAGCTACAACACTGGCATCTACCCGACAATGTGAAAACTATCCAGGTATGTCCTGTCCACAAAAAACAGGACAAATCAAATCTGTCCAATCACCAACCTGCTCACCGATGCTCACTTTGAGTTATGCCAGGACTACTTGGCTCTAGACCTCATTATTGCCTTCATCCAAAAGAGCTGAACTCCAGAGGTGAAGTGAGAGTGACTGCCCTTGACATCAAGGCAGCATTTGATTGAGTGTGGCATTAAGGAACCCTAGCAAAATTGAAGTCAATGGGAATCAGCGGGAAAACTCTACACTAGCTGGAGTCACACCTAGCACAAAGGAAGATGGTTGTGGTTGTTGGAGGTCAATCATCTCAGTCCCAGAACATCACTACATGAGTTCCCCAGACCAGTGTCCGAGGCCCAACTATCTTCAGCTGCGTCATGAGTGACCTTCCCTCCATCAGAAGGTCAGAAGTGTGAATGTTTGCTGATGATTGCAGTGTTCAGTTCCATTCACAACTCCTCAGATAATGAAGCAGTCCATGCCTGCTTGCAGCAAAACAGAACGAAATCCAGGTTTAGGTGCCAAACAATGACTATCTCCAACAAGAAAGAGTTCAATCATGCTCCATGACATTCAGTGATATTACCATCCCCGAATCCCTGACCACCAACCACTGACCAGAAACTTAAATGGATCAGTCGCATAAATACTGTGGCCACAGAGTAAAATATCCCAAGGCATTTCACAGGCGCATTATCGGACAAATATTTGACAAAAAACCACATAAAGAGATATTAGGACAAGTGGCCAAAAGCATAATTAAAGAGGTAGGGTTTAAATAGCATCTTAAAGAAGGAGACTGAGGTGGAGAGGCGGAGAGGTTTAGCGAGAAAATTCCGGACATTAGGACCTAGGCAGCTGATGGTACGGCCGCCAATGTTGGAGCGAAGAAAATCGAGGATGCACAAAAGTCCCTTCCTGTGCAGGAATTACAAGCTGGTCTCGGTATTGGCGACACTCCATTCAATTACTTCCTCAGGTCCACTGAAAAGTCATGCAAGTACGCTACACAAGCATAGGACTAGGTGATATACAAGGAGGTTTCTCATTGTGCAGAGGATTGTCGAGACTTGAAACAAGTTACTGGCTGATGTGGTGCACATGGATTCATTGCAACAGTTCTAAATGGAGCTGGTTCTTGTTTGTGGTTGGGGGTAATAAAGGTCGGTGGCACTTTGGACATGTACCTCATGATCACTGTGATCTCCTGGAACTCTAATCTGACCTTCGATCCTGAATCATTGTTCTGGTTATGATTGCTCCAGCAATTCCTTGTTGTTTCACTTCCCCCCCTATAGTTATGTTGTAATATTGAAAATACATTTATTAGTGCAGGTATATATTGACTCATTGAACCTATCTTTAGAGAGATTTAGTCTAATTTTAGTTAATTACAGTTAAATTACTTTTACTGCAATTAAATTTAGTTAGTTGATTTTTCAGATTGTCAAGTCTTACTCCTCCTAAGAACCTAGGGATATATTTTAGGAACCAATACTCCCGGAACAGAGATTTGTACGAGAAGGAGGGCAGATCAGGAATTCTGACGTGGAGATGAATTAATTTACCCAATTAAAGTTATGGATGTAAAATGGTTTAAGGCTCAATGACCTCCCAGTGCACCCTCATATCATGTAAAGCTCTGTGCCAGGGATGCTAATTTGTAAAATCTACCCTGGAAATCGTATCTCATCTCTTACTCCTAAATTCTCTACTAGCCAAAGTAATGTGGACCAAAGAAGCACGGCAAAGGCAATACCAGAATCCAATTTTTACAATACAGCTTGTCATTCTTCTTCTTCAAGATCATGACTAAAGCAGATCCACTGGAACAGTTAATGCTTGAGCTCGCGTTCGATGCTTATGCCAGAAACAGAGGTGGCACTTCAATTCGACCTCAACATTAATGGGCCAATTTTACCAATGCATATTTCTGGTCGGCATCAGTCACTAACCTGATGCCAGCAATGTGCCCCCCAATTTTGTTATCTATCCTAGCCAGAACAGAGTTTCTTCCGATGAGCTCCATGGCATTCTCCTCATAGGGTGTGAGCTGTTTTAAGACCGGGATGTCCTCGCCACTGGCCTGGCTGTCACGGTTCTCATGCACCAATTTCTCCTGTAACAAGATTGAATCAATTACAGGAAGGCTAAAAATTCAAGCTGGATCAAAGTAACAAAAACATAATTTGTATTTTTTTGGCCCCCTACAACGAGGACAGATCATTTAGGAAGTGAGTCCTGTCCCACCCCTCACCCACCCTCACCACAAGCCCTGTCCATCATAGAATCATAGAATCATAAAAATTTACAGTATAGAAGGAGGCCATTTTGGCACATCATGTCCGCGCCGGCCGACCAAGAGCTATCCAGCCTAATCCCACTTTCCAGCTCTTGGTCTGTAGCCCTGTAGGATACGGCACTTTAAGTGCACATCCAAGTATTTATTAAATCCAGTGAGGCTTTCTGCCTCTACCACCCTTTCAGGCAGTGAGTTCCAGACCCCCACTACCCTCTGGGTGAAAATATTTCCCCTCATATCTCCTCAATACCTCCCCCCAATTATTTTAAATCTATGCCCCCTGGTTGTTGACCCCTCTGCCAAGGGAAATGGGTCCTTCCTAGCCACTCTATCCAGACCCCTCATAATTGTATACACCTCAATTAGGTCTCCTCTCATCCTCCTCTGTTCCAAATAAAACAGACCCAGGATCTCCTATCTTTCCTCAAGGCCAAAATTCTCCAGTCCAGGCAACATTCTTGTAAATCTCCTCTGCACCCTTTCACATCACATTCTGCAGTGTTTTATACAGTTCAAGCATAACCTCCTTGCTCTTATATTCCATGCCTCGACTAATAAAGGCAAGTATTCCATATAGCGTCTTACCAACCTTATCTACCTGGCCTGCTACCTTCAGGAATATGTGAACCTGCACTCCAAGGATTCTTTGTGCCTCTATACTTTTCAGTGTCATACCATTTATTGTATATTCCCTTGCCTTCAAATCTCCCCATCAAAGTTACCAGCTTTCCTGGCCAGGTGGGCTCCTGAGATGCACATGTGGGCTTGGGCACCTGTGAGTAATATTTTAAGGAGGTGACCTTCCCGGTGGGGTTGGGAACAGAGGTTCCCAGCTGTTCCACCCCAACACTCATTTAAGGTCCTTGGACCTGAGGGCTTTTGGGCTCTTGACATTACACTGTCTTCCATTGCCAATCCCACCATTATCATCTGAAACATAGAAACATAGAAATCTACACCGCAGAAGGAGGCCATTTCGGCCCATCGTGTCCGCACCGGCCGACAAAGAGCCACATGGCCCTCAGTCAGCAGTCCTGAAGGTTACATGTAAACCTATGAACAATGAACAATGGTGGAAAGGTAAAGAGCACCCAGCCCAACCAATCCGCCTCTCACAACTGCGACACCTCTTGCACTGAAACATTCTACAATCCACCCCAACCAGAGCCATGTGATCTCCTGGATGAAGCAAAAACCAGAAAAAAACCCAGGCCAATTGGGCGGGAAAAAAAACTGGTTAAATTCCTGTCCGACCCATCCAGGCGATCAAAACTTGTCCAGGAAATCAGCCTGCCCGTATTCGATTCCCTGCAGTACTTACCTTCGTATCTGCGCCGGCCAACAAGAGGTTATCCAGTCTAATCCCACTTACCAGCTCTAGGTCTGTAACCCTGCAGGTTGCAGCACTTTAAGTGCCCTTCCAAGCACCTTTTAAATGTGGTGCGGGTTTCTGCATCCTGACAAAGAGCCACGCGGCCCTCGGTCAGCAGCCCTGAAGGTTACATATAAACCTATGAACAATGAACAATGGAGGAAAGATAAAGAGCATCTGGCCCAACCAGTCCGCCTCACACAACTGTGACGCCCCTTGCACCAGAACATTCTACACTCCACCCCAACCGGAGGCATGTGATCCGTCGACTTGCCTTTCCCTGGCAACTGCTGCTTCACCTGCTGAGCGATCGCATCTAAGATTACCAGCAACTGCAGTGCTTTTCTTTTTTAATCCATCATTATAACCATTGTCTGTGTATTTTACAGATTATATTGACTGTGCGATCGTTGATGTAAAAAGCGAGGTCTCCCTCTGCACCCGTATATTGATGTGTTCTCTACCCTCCTGTGAAAAGAGAACATTGCAGCCCCAGATTCAAAACAAAGAGCTCTGGAACTCTTCACATTCACCAGGAGGCTGTTTTTCATTACGCGATAGTCAGAAAAGTTGAAGCAATATCTATCATTTTCGCAGATCAAACGTTTCATCCAAATCACACTGTTCAAGAATGATTCTCTGAGGGACAATAGTTGCCCATTCAATTGGAAAATAATTATATTTACGGTCTTAATAGCCTCAGGATTTTCCGAGTGGTGTTTCAGCATTTGACAACTATCCTACATTATTTGAAGCTTTATTCATTACTTTACTCAACAGTATCGGCCTTGAATTAGGGTCTGAGAATGCTGTCTAGTTCCATATATGCTCATTATGCCTTCTCAAAAGAGTTCTAGGTTCTGAATGTTCATATTAAGGTATCAGTATGTTCATATTGATCTTGACTATTCTCAGTCAGTATATATGAGTAAGAAGAGTTCTTCCTTACAGTCTCCAGATGGAAATCAAAGCAGTCTGTGTTTTATTAGTGGTCCTGCTTTCTGTCTTTTCTTGATTACCTTTTATTGCAGAAATCCGTTGCATTTTTCTCGCGAAAAGAGAAAGCTGAGGGGTGACCTAAGAGGTTTTTAAAATTATGAATGGGTTTTCTTAGGGTAGACATGGAGAAGATGTTTCGACTTGTGCGGGAGTCCGAAGCTAGGGAATCATAACAATAAGGTAATCACCAATAAATCCAATAAGGAATTCAGGAGAAACGTCTTTGCCCAGAGACTGATGAGAATGTGGAACTCGCTGCCACATGCAACAGCTGAGGCGAATAGATTAGAAACATTTAAGAGGAAGCTAGATAAACACATGAGGGAAAAAGGAAGAGAAGGGTATGCTGATAGGTTTAGATGAAGAAGGGTGGGAGGATGTTCATGTGAAGCATAAACACCAGCGTGGACCAGTTAGTGTCCTGTTTCTGTGCTGCAAATTCTATGTAATATTCTATATAAGAAAATTCTCTGTTGCAGAAGAAGAAGAAGCAATAGTGTATACTCCAAAGTTACCTTAGGCCCAAAATTCATCCTATTACCGCCAATTTACCATCCGTTTACCGTCCAGAAATCAAGATTTCATCAAAAAAAAATCATTTACCGCCCAGACACCGCCCACAATATTGCGGGCGGAAAATTCATCAGACATTTACCGCCGGCGGTATTCGATACTGCCCACCCATCGTTTAAGGCTCAAATACTGCCTAAAATGGTAATTTCATCAATAAGATCCATTTACCCCAGAACCTAAATACTGCCCTGAAAAAGCAGGTCTTACCTGATCTTTCCCGATCTTAAGCGAATGGCATGAACGCCATTTTGGAAATGGGTGCATTTGATGAAAGGCTGTTTAAGATTAGTATTTAGTGTCCTAAGAAACTGGAATTTCTTTTTCTGTTTTGTTTTCTTTATCCAGTTTAAAGTTTATCATTCAAGGCCCTTTCACTCAACTTGATGATTAATCCACTCCCTCCACACCCCCCACTCCCCCGTCACCATGTTGAATTTACAAAATGATTCCACACTGATCATTTTCCCTTCAAGTTATTTTTACTTTGTTGCTGCAGTCATTTTGCTGACTGTTGGGCTCTTGTTTTTCACCCCAATGTTGAACATGGAAAACAGGCACTAATCTAATCGTTGGATGTCCTCAGAATAGAGACCGTTAGCTAGAAAAAAATCATGGCAAAAACGTCCACAGAAAAAAACAGAAAAAAACAATTGTGCATGTGCAGAAGTCCGTTCTTTTTGCGATCGAGAAAAATGTTCATCTCGATCGACTACAATGCCCGTCGCCACTGCCCATTACATACTGCTCCCGCTACCGCCCCCAAAAAGTAACCAAATTAGCAGTCCTCAATCTTAGCGGTATGTGGGCGGTAAAAAACCTCGTACCGCCAGAACACCGCCGAGAAACGGGCGCTGGCAGTACTTCATCAATTTCAGGCCCAAGCTTAGCTCAAATACAACAACACAATTCCACTGGGAGATAATAGTGCCTGCATAATAATTGTTACATCATTATTTCTTCTCCATTCACCTCTATCTGGCAATAGATATCTTTAATACATGTTGAGGGTACCCCGTTGTGACCCTCCCATATTTAGCTACCTGTTGTCAGAATTGCTTCATCTCAGTCACGACCTTCTTTATACGCTGAAAATTTTCCTCTCCCCGTTTCATTTACTATTGGGCACATGTTTTGAGATCCTTTCTCAAAAACACATTAAGAATACTTGTGCCTCAAATGGAAAAGGACATAGGCAGCGAAATTGCCTCTCGCCCCGATTAGGGGCGGTATCCTTCAGCACACAAGATGGAGTGCCGGGCTGCACGATGGTGGCCCAGACCATGCTAGGGCCGCCATCATCGAGCCGACCTAGCCTTGCGGCCCGTGTGACAATTTCCCCCTGTGGGGCTTTAAGGGGTCACCGCGGGGCGGTGAGGGGTCTCCGTGCATGGCGATCACGCCATCAGCGGTTGCGCGGCGGCCCTGGGCGTCTAACGTGGGGTGCGCCACTGCCAAGGCAATGTCTCCCAAACCTCTGGGGCAATTTCCTGGCAGGCGGTAGCACCCTCCTCCACTGGGAGAAAACTGCTTTGCACCCCGGAGGCACTACCTGAGCTATAAAAAGGAGCAATATAGCCGCCATGGAATCTACCTAGATGCAGTCAATGCCAAGAATACAACTGAAGAACAGACGCCTGCTATTTCTGCACCACCATCTTTTGCCATGATGTCAGCAGAATCTCAGGAGAAACGCCATTTATGCCAATTTCTCTGGGGTTTCTGCTAAAATTACAGATATAGAACTCTGCAGAAACCCCCATCAGAAGACCAGAGTGGGTAAAGGTTATTAGGCCCATCAAGTAAGGTCCAATCAGAGATGATATATGATTTATTCTATCATGGATTTCCACTCCATCTATAAAACCTAACTTGAAGGAACACTAAAGATAAATGGAGTATATTATTTGCTTTATGCACTTGATACTTTCCTGAAGGTTTGGGAAATTCCAGATGTAAGCTTTGTGCCGACTCAGTGCCTGAATCGTTCAAACGTAATTAAAGTAGCAACTATTTGTTTTTCTGCACGATTTTTTGAAATGTATTTCTTCCTCAAACTGGTGTTGACTTGATTTTCTCCACTCCCTGCTCCTACAATTTAATCACTAGCCCTTCATGAGAACAACATTTAACAATATGCAAACTTCACAAGCAGACTCTCTCCACTGTTTGCAGATGTGGATGAAGGAAAATAATACATTTTAATCCATGATAAATCCTTCCCCACTGGTTCGGCAGTTCAGGCTACAGCAGGCAACACTAACCCATTAGTGAAGTGTGAAGTCACTCCATCTGCCGCAGTATCATCTCTCCTACCAGTGGGAATGAATCCAACAGTAATTAGAACTTCAGTGATTTAATGCCTGCATTTTTCATTAAATTATAACTCCGGTTTGCACATAGAGAATAAGCAGATTATTACAAAATCCAATGCATAATTGCATTCACATATTTCCTTATATTAATAGTACCATTTTTGCTCAAAGTATATGAAAATAACATGCATATTTGTAACCATAATGGTTTTATTGAAGTAGTATGTAGCAGGATGTCAGTCTTCTTCATGTCCCTTGGTTTCTTCAAATGTTCCTTTCTTTAATATATTTCAGTTTTTTTTTCTTGTTGGTCCTATCGTTCGCTTACGTTTTTCTGTTTCTTCAATATGGAGTCTGGAGAGCAGAAAGAGCATGGGTGTGAGTCTTGGAGAGGAGGCAGTCAGCTAGAAACATAGAAATATAGAAAATAGGTGCAGGAGCAGGCCATTCAGCCCTTCGAGCCTGCACAGCCATTCAATATGATCATGGCTGATCATGCAGCCTCAGTACCCCACCCCTGCCTTCTCTCCATACCCCCTGATCCCTTAAGGCGTAAGGGCCACATCTAATTCCCTTTAGAATATGTCCAATGAACTGGACTCAACAACTTTCTGTGGCAGAGAATTCCACACGTTCACAACTCTCTGCATGAAAAAGTTTCTCCTCATCTCGGTCTTTTATGGCTTACCCCTTATTTTTAGACTGTAGCCTGGTTCTGGACTTCCCCAACATCGGGAACATTCTTCTTGCATCTAAACTGTCCAACCCCGTCAGAATTTTATAAGTTTCTATGAGATCCCCTCTCATTCTTCTAAATTCCAGTGAGTATAAGCCTAGCCGATCCAGTCTTTCCGCATGTGTCAGTCCTGCCATCCTGGGAATCAGTCTGGTGAACCTTCGCTGCACTCCCTCAATAGCAAGCACGTCCTTCCTCAGAGTAGGAGAGCAAAACTGCACACAAGGTGTGGTCTCACCAAGGCCCTGTACAACTGCAGCAAGACCTGCCTGCTCCTATACTCAAATCCTCTGGCTATGAAGGCCAACATGCCATTTTCTTTCTTTACTGCCTGCTGTACCTGCATGCCTACTTTCAATGACTGATGTATCATGACACCAAGGTCTCATTTTAACTCCCCTTTTATTAATCTGTCAACATTCAGATAATAATCTGCCTTCCTATTTTTGCCACCAAAGTGGATAACCTCACATTTATCCACATTATACTGCATCTGTTATGCATTTGCCCAGTCACCTAACCTGTCCAAGTCCCCCTGCAGCCTCTTAGCATCCTCCTCGTAGCTCGCACTGCTACCCAGCTTAGTGTCATCTGCAAACTTGGAGATATTACATTAATAAGACAGATACGATCCGAGCTGCAATTTTTGTAGCATCAGAGAGAAGATTTTTTTATTCGTTCCGAGATTGCCCATCCCTAATTTCCCTTGAGAAGGTGGTGGTGAGCTGCCTTCTTGAACTGCTGCGGTCCGTGTGGTGAAAGTACTCGCACAGTGCTGTCAGGGAGAGAGTTCCAGGATTTTGACCCAACGACGATGAAGGAATGGTGATATATTTCAGGATGGTGTGTAACTTGGAGGGGAACATGCAGGTTGTGGTGTTCCCGTGCGCTTGCTGCCCTTTTCCTTCTAAGTGGTAGAGGTCACATGTTTGGGAGGTGCTGCTAAAGAAACTGTGATGGTTGCTGCAGTGCATCTTGTAGATGGTACGCACTGCACCACGGTGTGCCGGTGGCGGAGGGAGTGAATGTTGAAGGTGGTGGACGGGGTGCCAATCAATTGGGCTGCTTTGTCCTGGATGGTGTCGAGCTTCTTGAACGTTGTTGGAGCTGCACTCATCCAGACAACTGGAGAGTTTTCCAGCACACTCCTGACTTGTGCCTGTACATGGTGGAAAGGCTTTGAGGAGTCAGGAGGTGAGACACTCACCACAGAATACCCAGCCTCTGATCCGCTCTTGTTGCTACAGTGTTCATATGGTTGGTCCAGTTTTTTGTCAATGGTTACTGCCCAGGATGCTGATGGTCGGGTATTTGGCGATGGTAATGCTGTTGAATATCAAGGGGAGGGTGTTAAACTTTCGCTTGTTGGAGATAGTCGTTGCCTGGCACATGCTTGCACCCAAACCCGCAACCTCTACCACCTAGAAGGACAAGGACTGCAGGCACATGGGAACACCACCACCTGCATGTTCCCCTCCAAGTCACACACGATCCTGACTTGGAAATATATCTCCATTCCTTTATCGTCGCTGGGTCAAAATCCTGGAACTCCCTCCCTGACAGCACTGTGGGAGCACCTTCACCACATGGACTGCAGCAGTTCAAGGAGGCGGCTCACCACCATCTCCTCAAGGACAACTAGGGATGGGGTCAGTGGCAGAGATTTTTGGAAGTTTATCCTGGCACTTACACTGTGGATTTTCAACCCATTTACTGAGTAGCAAATCATCTGTAAAGGTGAGACAACAGTCACTGGATAACACATTGAAACATAAGCACATTAGAAATAAGAGCAGGAGTAGGCCATTTGGCACTTTGAGCATGCTCTGCCATTCAATAAGATCATGGCCGATCTTCTATCTCTTCCACTACAAGGCCTTGGACAATGTGTACCATTTTCCATACCTCGGGAGCCTACTGTCAACAAGGGCAGATGTCAATGATGAAGTCCAACACCGCCTTCAGTGTGTCAGTGCAGCCTTCGGTCACCTGAGGAAGTGAGTGTTTGAAGAACAGGACTTCAAACCCGGCACCAAGCTCATGGTCTACAGAGCAAGAGTGATACCTGACCTCCTATATGCTTCAGAGACATGGACTATGTACAGCAGGCACCTCAAAGTACTGGAGAAGTACCACAGACGCTGCCTCTGCAAGATCCTGCAAATCCATTGGCAGGATATGCGCACCAACGTCAGTGTTCTCGCTCAGGCCAACATCCCCAGCATTGAAGCATTGACCACACTCGATCAGCTCCAGTGGACAGGCCACATTGTCCGAATGCCCGATACGAGACTCCCAAAACAAGCGCTTTACTCGGAGCTCCGTCATGACAAACGAGCCCCAGGTAGGCAGAGGAAATACTTCAAGGACACCCTCAAAGCCTCCTTGAAAAAGTGCAATATCCCCATCGACACCTGGGAATCCCTGGCCCAAGACTGCTCAAAATGGAGGAGAAGCATCTGGGAAGGCACCGAGAACCTCGAGTCTCTTCTCTAGGAGCAAGCTGAAGCCAAACGCAAACAACGGAAGGAGCGCACAACAACCCAAGCACCCCACCCACCCGTCCCTCCAACCACCGTCTGACCCTCCGTGACAGAGACGTTAGGTCCTGCATTGGACTCATCAGTCACCTGAGAACCCATTTTAGTGTGGAAGTAAGTCATCCTCGATTCTGAGGGACTACCTAAGAGAAGCGAGGCTGATCTTCTACCTCAACTCCACTTTTTCGTGCTATCACCTTAACCTTTGATTCACTTAATATCCCCCAAAAAATCTATCGATCTCTGTCTTGCATATACTCAATGACAGAGCATCCACAGTTCTCTGGGGTAGAGAATTCCAAAGATTCACCACCCTTTGAGTGAAGAAATTTCTTCTGATCTCAGTCTTAAATGGCCGACCCCCTTATTCTGAGACTGTGACTCCTGGTTCTAGACTCCCCAGCCAGAGGAAACATCCTCCTAGCACCTACCCAGTCAAGCGCTGTAAAAATGTTATGTTTCAATGAGAACACATCTTAATCTTCTAAATTCTAGGGAAGATAGGTCTCGTGTCCTCATTCTTTCCTCAAAAAGCCAATCCAGCCATCCCAGGAATCAGTTTGGTTAACTTTTGTTGCACGCCCTCCAAGGCAAGTATATCCTTCCTTAGGTAAGATGATCAAGGGGAAGAAGTTGGGTATATTTGCGCCTCACATTAGTGCACCCGGAGGGCGCGAACGGGGTGCAAATGCCATTGCGACTGGGCGGAGTGCTGACATCGATTCCCGCCACATTGTGCGAGAGTTCAGCAGCGGCACTACCGCTTTGTGCCATGATTTTCTGCACCCGGAGATCGTGTTGTCATCGCCCTGTGAGCGTCCCGGACCCAAAATTCACTTCCGCTCCCTGCAGCAGCGCCGGGCGAAAACACCGGCATCTGCAGGAGGCGTCGATTGGGTGGCCGGCCGCTACTGGGGCGATGATTAAAGGCGAGGTGGCCGAGGTAAGTTAAAAAAAAACTTACCTTTGTTGTGCCGTTTTCTTCGCGGGTATCTGCCCGCGGTCGTTCAGCCCAGCACTCAGCTTAGGTGACTTTTAAATTGCAGAGCCTTCAACGATGGCCCTTCCTTTAAGGGAGGGAAGGGCCCTTTGTATGCGGCAGCACAGCAGGGCACCGCCCTGCCTGCGTCACTTTGCGCTCCAAGAAGGAAGTGGAATGCCTGATTTAACGATCCCATTCCTTCCTGGAGTGCTATAGCCAATTTTTTGAAAGCTGGGAAGCATTAGCGCTTGGCTCGAAGTTTCTCAGCTTTCTAAAGTTACCGACCCCCAAACGGAGCGATAATGAATTTAACCTCCCCCCCCAAGATTGTTCACAGTACTCCATGTCCTGTAAATTGCAGTATAACTTCTTTAGTCTTATAGGCCAATCCTTTTGTAAGATGCTTTATAAATGTAAGTATTTCTTATCGAAACGTGTAAGATTATGAGGGGGCTTGACAAGGTGGATGCAGAGAGGATGTTTCCACTGATGGGGGAGACTAGAACTAGAGGGCACGATCTTAGAATAAGGGGCCGGCCATTTAAAACTGAGATGAAGAGAAATTTCTTCTCTCAGAGGGTTGGAATTCGCTGCCTCAGAGAGCTGTGGAAGCTGGGACATTGAATAAATTTAAGACAGAAATAGACAGTTGCTTAAACGATAAGGGGATAAGGGGTTATGGGGAGCCGGTGGGGAAGTGGACCTGAGTCCATGATTGGATCAGCCATGATCTTATTGAAGATCATGGAGCATGCTCGAGGGGCTGAATGGCCCACTCCTTTTCCTATTTCTTATGTTCTTATGTTCCTTTTACTTTCTTTACAACAGAGATTTTATGGTAAAATGATTAAACCTGTGCAGTCATCAAACCACGATAAACGTTTTGAATATGAAAGCTAGATGAGATTAAATAAACTGAAATTATAATTGGCTACCAATAGACCAAAGAAGTAAAAATTCTTGTGAAATGCAGAACTGTCTGAGTGAATTGGAGTAAAAAGTATATGAAGGAGAAGGTCTGTGAGCAAGTACTAACATCTGAAGCTCTTGTATTCAGACTGTAAATAATTGCTACATATTTCTGTATCTGTGTACTTCATTAGATCTGAAAAAGAGTTTTTGAATGAGGGTTATGCTCACTTTAACACTTACAAATCTCAAATACTGAACACGAGAATCAATTCAATTTCTGTACTCAGATTTAAACTGAAATAACCCAAAATGCATGATCTGAATCTAAAGTCCAATAAAAAAGCTTACTGACACACGTTAGATGATGTCTAGACCAACAGGAAAATAGATATCTTCTAGATGACCAAATCAAGGGATGCCTAATTTTTGAATGCCTTGAACACATAACTAATGTCAACCTCCCTGCCTGTGTATGTTATTGGGTACATTTCCTCTATGCAGTGATCTGCTCCAGGCATTAAGGTGGATGAATTAACTGCACAGATAACTGTTAATGGATATGATGTAATTGGGATGACAGAGACATGGCTCCAGGGTGACCAAGGCTTGGAACTCAACACCCAAGGATATTCAATATTCAGGAAGGATAGACAGAAAGGAAAAGGAAGTGGGGTAGCGTTACTGGTTAAAGAGGAGATTAACGCAATAGTAAGGAAGGACATTAGCTTGGATGATGTGGAATCTTTCTAGGTAGAGCTGCGAAACACAAAAGGGCAGAAAACATCAGTGGAAGTTGTGTACAGACCACCAAACAGTAGTAGTTAGGTTGGGGATGGCATCAAACAGGAATGAAATGCGAATGAAAGAACGGGAAGCTCAACACAAAAGAAGAAACCTGCTCTCTCCACACACCATGCTCCCTCAAAACAATTCCAAGCCCTGAAATTCCACTAGGGTTTCACTGGTCTCCGACTACAACTCCATTGGGAGCCTGACAGAGCATCCAGGGAAATGGCATAAATGAGCCATTATTTACACAGTTTTGCGAGTCTTCTGTTGTATTATGGCGAAGGATCAACAGAGCCCCCCGGCACCCCCACCCACGCAATTCCATGGCTTCATTTATCAGCTTCCACGACGGTCTGGGCCGACTCCATTTATTTTTTGCAAGACAACTGTTTTTTGCTCGGAGGTGTTGGATTGCTCACGATACAAGCAATCAGTTTCATCTTGCGATGGACATTAATCCCTGACTGTGCAACAGAGAAAATGTGAGCACCACTCGTCGATTAATCTGTCACTTTTTTTTGCCGTCTACAGCGTCGCAGTATGCTGTGCACACTCTGTCATCTTCAAATACTCTACACTGCAAAACAAAAAGTTAGACCGTGTTTAAAAGTTGAACTGATTGGAGAACCACCCTGATGGTTTGGCTAGTTTATTCAGTGAATTATTGTCAAATTTTTATCTCAAAACATTCCCGTGAAGCACCTTGAGTCTCACTGCAAGGAGCATTCAGAATAAGGTGGATGAATTAACTGCACAGATAACTGTTAATGGATATGATGTAATTGGGATGACAGAGACATGGCTCCAGGCTGACCAAGGCTGGGAACTCAACACCCAGGGATATTCAATATTCAGGAAGGATAGACAGAAAGGAAAAGGAAGTGGGGTAGCGTTACGGGTTAAAGAGGAGATTAACGCAATAGTAAGGAAGGACATTAGCTTGGATGATGTGGAATCTATATAATTAGAGCTGCGAAACACCAAAGGGCAGAAAACATTAGTGAGAGTTGTGTACAGACCACCAAACAGTAGTAGTGAGGTTGGGGATGGCATCAAACAGGAAATTAGGGATGCGTGCAACAAAGGTACACCAGTTATCATGGGTGATTTTAATCTGCATATAGATTGGGCTAACCAAACTGGAAGCAATACGGTGGAGGAGGATTTCCTGGAGTGTATAAGGGATGGTTTTCTCGATCAATATGTCGAGGAACCAAACAGAGAGCAGGCCATCCTAGACTGGGTCTTGCGTATTGAGAGAGGATTAATTAGCAATCTTGTCTTGCGAGGCCACTTGGGGAAGAGTGACCATAATATGGTAGAATTCTTCATTAAGATGGAGAGGGACACAGTTAATTCAGAGACTAGGGTCCTGAAATAAAGAAAGGTAACTTCGATGGTATGAACATAAGAACATAAGAACATAAGAATTAGGAGCAGGAGTAGGCCATCTAGCCCTTCGAGCCTGCTCCGCTCTTCAACAAGATCATGGCTGATCTGGCCGTGGATTCAGCTCCACTTACCCGCCCGCTCCCCATAACCCTTAATTCCCTTATTGGTTAAAAATCTATCTATCTGTGATTTGAATACATTCAATGAGCTAGCCTCAACTGCTTCCTTGGGCAGAGAGTTCCACAGATTCACAAACCTCTGGGAGAAGAAATTCCTTCTCAACTCAGTTTTAAATTAGCTCCTCTGTATTTTGAGGCTGTGCCCCCTAGTTAAAAAAGGAGGGAGAGAGAAAATGGGTAATTATAGACCAGTTAGCCTGACATCAGTAGTGGGGAAAATGTTGGAATCAATCATTAAGGATGAAATAGCAGCACATTTGGAAAGCAGTGATAGGATTGGTCTAAGTCAGCATGGATTTATGAAGGGGAAATCATGCTTGACAAATCTTCTGGAATTTTTTGAGGATGTAACTAGTAGAATGGACAAGGAAGAAACAGTGGATGTGGTGTATTTGGACTTTCAAAAGGTTTTTGACAAGGTCCCACACAAGAGATTGGTGTGCAAAATCAAAGCACATGGTATTGGGGGTAATGTACTGACGTGGATAGGGAACTCGTTGGCAGACAGGAAGCAGAGAGTCGGGATTAACGGGTCCTTTTCAGAATGGCAGGCAGTGACTAGTGGAGTGCCGCAGGGCTCAGTGCTGGGACCCCAGCTCTTTACAATATATATTAATGATT
Organism: Pristiophorus japonicus; assembly: GCF_044704955.1. Classification (NCBI taxonomy): domain Eukaryota; kingdom Metazoa; phylum Chordata; class Chondrichthyes; family Pristiophoridae; genus Pristiophorus; species Pristiophorus japonicus. Next base: position 35,711,149 of record NC_091977.1, read on the forward strand.
TGGATGATGGAATTGAGTGTAATATCTCCAAGTTTGCAGATGACACTAAACTGGGTGGCGGTGTGAGCTGTGAGGAGGATGCTAAGAGGCTGCAGGATGATTTGGACAGGTTAGGTGAGTGGGTAAATACATGGCAGATGCAGTATAATGTGGATAAATGTGAGATTATCCACTTTGGGAGCAAAAACACAAAGGCAGAATATTATTTGAATGGGGGCAGATTAGGAAAAGGGGAGGTGCAATGAGACCTGGGTGTCATGGTACTTCAGTCATTGAAGGTTGGCATGCAGGTACAGCAAGCGGTGAAGATGGCAAATGGTATGTTGGCCTTGATAACAAGGGGATTTGAGTATAGGAGCAGGGAAGTCTTACTGTAGTTGTACATAGCCTTGGTGAGGCCCCACCTGCAATATTGTGTTCAGTTTTGGTCTCCTAATCTGAGGAAGGACGTCCTTGCTATTGAGGGAGTGCAGCGAAGGTTCACCAGACTGATTCCTGGGATGGCAGGACTGACATACGAGGAGAGACTGGATCGACTGGGCCTGTATTCACTGGAGTTTAGAAGGATGAGAGGGGATCTCATAGAAACATATAAAATTCTGACGGGACTGGACAGGTTAGATGCAGGAAGAATGTTCCCGATGTTGGGGAAGTTCAGAACCAGGGGACATCATCTTAGGATAAGGGGTAAGCCATTTAGGACGGAGATGAGGAGGAACTTCTTCACTCAGAGAGTTGTTAACCTATGGAATTCCTTACCACAGAGAGTTGTTGATGCCAGTTCATTGTATATATTCAAGAGGGAGTTAGGTATGGCCCTTGCGGCTAAAGGAATCAAGGGGTATGGAGAGAAATCAGGAACGGGGTACTGAAGGAATGATCAGCCATGATCTTGTTGAATGGTGGTGCAGGCTCGAAGGGCCGGATGGCCTACTCCTGCACCTATTTTCTATGTTTCTATGTTTCTATGTAGTTCTAGTCTCCCTGACCAATGGAAACAACCTCTTTGCCTCTATCTTGTCTATCCCTTTCATTAATTTAAATGTTTCTATAAGATCACCCCTCATCCTTCTGAACTCCAATGAGTAAAGACCCAGTCTACTCAATCTATCATCATAAGGTAACCCCCTCATCTTCGGAATCAGCCTCGTGAATCGTCTCTGTACCCCCTCCAAAGCTAGTATATTCTTCCTTAAGTAAGGTGACCAAAACTGCACACAGTACTCCAGGTGCGGCCTCACCAATACCCTATACAGTTGCAGCAGGACCTCCCTGCTTTTGTACTCCATCCCTCTCGCAATGAAGGCCAACATTCCATTCGCCTTCCTGATTACCTGCTGCACCTGCAAACTAACTTTTTGGGATTCATGCACAAGGATCCCCAGGTCCCTCTGCACCGCAGCATGTTGTAATTTCTCCCCATTCAAATAATATTCCCTTTTACTGTTTTTTTTTCCAAGGTGGATGACCTCACATTTTCCGACATTGTATTCCATCTGCGAAACCTTAGCCCATTCGCTTAACCTATCTAAATCTCTTTGCAGCCTCTCTGTGTCCTCTGCACAACCCGCTTTCCCACTAATCTTTGTGTCATCTGCAAATGTTGTTACACTACACTCTGTCCCCTCTTCCAGGTCATCAATGTATATTGTAAACAGTTGTGGTCCCAGCAACGATCCCTGGGGCACACCACTAACCACCGATTTCCAACCCGAAAAGGACCCATTTATCCCGACTCTCTGCTTTCTGTTAGCCAGCCAATTCTCTATCCATGCTAATACATTTCCTCTGACTCCGCGTACCTTTATCTTCTGCAGTAACCTTTTGTGTGGCACCTTATCGAATGCCTTTTGGAAATCTAATACACCACATCCATCGGTACACCTCTATCCACCATGCTTGTTGCATCCTCAAAGAATTCAAGTAAATTAGTTAAACATGATTTCCCCTTCATGAATCCATGTTGCATCTGCTTGATTGCATTATTCCTATCTAGATATCCTGCTATTTCATCCTTAATGATAGCTTCAAGCATTTTCCCCACTACAGATGTTAAACTAACTGGCCTATAGTTACCTGCCTTTTGCCTGCCCCCTTTTTTAAACAGAGGCGTTACATTAGCTGCTCTCCAATCCGCTGGTACCTCCCCAGAGTCCAGAGAATTTTGGTAGATTATAACAAATGCATCCGCGATAACTTCCGCCATCTCTTTTAATACCCTAGGATGCATTTCATCAGGACCAGGGGACTTGTCTACCTTGAATCCCATTAGCCTGTCCAGCACTACCCTCCTAGTGATAGTGATTATCTCAAGGTCTTCCCTTCCCACATTCCCGTGACCAGCAATTTTTGGCATGGTTTTTGTGTCTTCCACTGTGAAGACCGAAGCAAAATAATTGTTTCAGGTCTCGGCCATTTCCACATTTCCCATTATCAAATCCCCCTTCTCATCTTCTAAGGGACCAACATTTACTTTAGTCACTCTTTTCCATTTTATATATCAGTAAAAGCTTTTACTTTGTGAATTGGCTAGAATAGACTGGCAAGTGATACTTAAAGAGTTGACTTTGATAGGCAATGGCAGACATTTAAGGATCACATGGATGAACTACAATAATTGCACATCCCTGTGTGGTCTAAAAATAAAACGGGAATGGTGGCTCAACCGTGGCTAACAAGGGTAATTAGGGATAGTGTTAAATGCAAGGAAGAAGCATATAAATTGGCCAGAAAAAGCAGCAAACCTGAGGACCGGGAGAAATTTAGAATTCAGCAGAGGAGGACAAGGGGTTTAATTAGGAGGGGGAAAATAGAGTATGAGAGTAAGCTTGCAGGGAACATTATAACTGACTGCAAAAGCTTCGATAGATATGTGAAGAGAAAAATATTCGTGAAGACTAATACAGGTCCCTTGCAGTCAGAATCAGGTGAATTCATAATGGGGAACAAGGAAATAGCAGACGAATTGAACAAATATTTTGGTTCTGTCTTCACTAAGGAAGACACAAATATTCTCCTGAAAATACTGGGGGACCGAGGGTCTAGCGTGAAATAGGAACTGGGGGAACTGAGGAAAATCCTTATTAGTCAGGAAATGGTGTTCGGGAAATTGATGGGTTTGATGGCCGATAAATCCCTAGGGCCTGATCGTCTGCATCTCAGAGTACTTAAGGAAGTGACCCAAGAAATAGTAGATGCATTGGTGGTCATTTTACAACATTCCATGGACTCTGGATCAGTTCCTATGAATTGGAGGGTAGCTAATGTAATGCCACTTTTTAAAAAAGGAAGGAGATAGAAAACAGACAATTATAGACCGGTTAGCCTGACATCGGTAGTGGGGAAAATGCTGGAAACAATTATTAAAGATTGAGTGGGAATAAACGGGTCTTTTTCAGAATGGCAGGCAGTGACTAGTGGAGGTCCGCAGGGCTCAGTGCTGGGACCCCAGCTATTTACAATATATACTAATGATTTAGACGAAGGAATTGAATGTAATATCTCCAAGTTTTCAGATGACACTAAGCTGGGTGGCATTGTGAGCTGTGAGGAGCATGCTAAGAGGCTGCAAGGTGACTTGGACAGGTGTGGTGAGTGGGCAAATGCATGGCAGATGCAGTATAATGTGGATAAGTGTGAAGTTATCCACTTTGGTGGCAAAAACAGGAAGGCAGATTATTATCTGAATGGTGACAGATTAGTAAAAGGGAAGGTGCAATGAAACCTGGGTGTCATGGTACATCATTCATTGAAAGAAGGCATGCAGGTACAGCAAGCAGTGAAGAAAGCAAAAGGCATGTTTGCCTTCATAGCCAGAGGATTTGAGTATAGGAGCAGGGAGGTCTTGCTGCAGTTGTACAGGGCCTTGGTGAAACAACTCCTTGACTATTGTGTGCAGTTTTGGTCTCCTAATCTGAGGAAGGACATTCTTGCTATTGAGGGAGTGCAGCGAAGGTTCACCAGACTGATTCCTGGGATGGCAGGACTGACATATGAAGAAAGACTGGATCGACTAGCCTTATATTCCCTGGAATTTAGAAAAATGAGAGGGGATCTAATAGAAACATATAAAATTCTGACGGGATTGGACAGGTTAGATGCAGGATGAATGTTCCCGATGTTGGGGAAGTCCAGAACCAGGGGTCACAGTCTAAGGATAAGGGGTAAGCCATTTAGGACGGAGATGAGGAGAACCTTTTTCTCCCAGAGAATTGTGAACCTATGGAATTCTCTACCACAGAAAGTTGAGTTCAGTTCGTTGGATATATTCAAAAGGAATTTATATGTGGCCCTTACGGCTGAAGGGATCAAGGGAATGGAGAGAAGGCAGGAGTGTGTACTGAAGTTGCATGATCAGCCATGATCATATTGAATGATGGTGCATGCTCGAAGGGCAGAATGGTCTGCTCCTGCACCTATTTTCTATGTTTCTATGTTTCTATGTTTCACTACATTAAAGACACAATATAAATACAAAAGATGCAAAAGGGGCTGCTGATTGGCTACCATCGTTTTTCACTCGCGGTTGTTGTTGAATAGCTGATCGCCATAGACCAGGTTTCATGTTTGCTCTGTCATCTGTGCTAAATTATAACTGTTGCACTCTGACTAAACACTCAACTGAGACCATCTAACTCAACATTATACATACCCAATCTGTATCCACTGGAGTACATTTTAATATTTATCCAGAAATCCGACAGGCTAGCTTTTGATTCTATTAGATAGGGCACTGAAATTCCACGTGGATTCCACTAATCTCTTGCTGGAACTTTGGCAGGAAGCCAGTGGCATCGCCGTGGAATTTTGGAGTCTTCTTTGCCTTTATTATTTGGAAAACAGCTGTCGCAATATTATGGAATCACGATGCATATATTAGGATTTATACCCTTTATCACTTAGCTTTTAAATGCTATGGCCCCATATTTACTCGGCTGTTCCGGCAGACCCCCCGCCCGACCACTGGCGAGCATCTGATGAAATGCCTGGAACAGCTGCAGGCCCCACTAGTAACTGGACACACCAGGCCCTCTGCTCAATGACCAATGGCCTTGGTTGGCGCTGGAGCCTGCGCCCACCCAAACAAACCCCCTGTTACGGCTAGGGAAGTGGCAGTAGCGGGGTTCCATGGTGTGTGCAATCCCGGCACAACTGCCACGATTCTTCTTCGTCTGATGTTTGGAGCCTATTGTAACTATTTCAGCCCAGAAATGACACTCCCTGGGGTTGACCCGGACATGGAGATGCAAAAAGGGCTGCTGATTGGCTACCACCATTTTTCACTAGCGCTACAAAATCAAAATCGATCCCTGTGATATTTTCCTATGAACAATTATCGCATTCTTGTCAACTTAAGAACATAAGAGATAGGAGCGGGAGTAGGTCATTTGGCCCCTCGAGCCTGCTCCGGCACTCAGTGTGAAAATGGCTGATTGTTTACCAAGTCAGCATGGATTAATGAAAGGGAAATCATGCTTGACGAATCTTCTGGAATTTTTTGAGGATGTAACCAGCAGAGTGGACAAGGGAGAACCAGTGGATGTGGTGTATTTGGACTTTCAAAAGGCTTTTGACAAGGTCCCACACAAGAGATTGGTGTGCAAAATCAAAGCACATGGTATTGGGGGTAATATACCGACGTGGATAGGGAACTGGTTGGCAGACAGGAAGCAGAGAGTCGGGATAAACAGGTCCTTTTCAGAATGGCAGGCAGTGACGAGTGGAGTGCCGCAGGGCTCAGTGCTGGGACCCCAGCTCTTTACAATGTAATTAATGATTTAGATGAAGGAATAGAGTGTAATATCTCCAAGTTTGCAGATGACACTAAACTGGGTGGTGGTGTGAGCTGTGAGGAGGACACTAAGAGGCTGCAGGGTGATTTGGTCAGTTTAGGTGAGTGGGCAAATACATGGCAGATGCAGTATAATGTGGATAAATGTGAGGTTATCCATTTTGGGGGCAAAAACACGAAGGCAGTATATTATCTGAATGGCGGCAGACTAGGAAAAGGGGAGGTGCAACGAGACCTGGGTGTCATGGTTCATCAATCACTGAAAGTGGGCACGCAGGTACAGCAGGTGGTGAAGAAGGCAAATGGTGTGTTGGCCTTCATAGCTAGGGGATTTGAATATAGAAGCAGGGAGGTCTTAATGATTCTGTACAGGGCCTTAGTGAGGCCGCACCTGGAATATTGTGTTCAGTTTTGATCTCCTAGTCTGAGGAAGGACGTTCTTGCTATTGAGGGAGTGCACTGAAGGTTCACCAGACTGATTCCAGCGATGGCTGGGCTGTCACATGAGGAGAGACTGGATCAACTTGGCCTTTATTCACTGGAGTTTAGAAGGATGAGAGGGGATCTCATCGAAACATATCAGATTCTGACGGGACTGGACAGGATAGATGCAGGAAGAATGTTCCCGATATTGGGGATGTCCAGAACCAGGGGACATAGTCTTAGGATAAGGGGTCGGCCATTTAGGACTGAGATGAGGAGAAACTTCTTCTCTCAGAGAGTTGTAACCTGTGGAATTCCCTACCATAGAGAGTTGTTAATGCCAGTTCACTGGATATATTCAAGAGGGTGTTAGATATGGCCCTTATGGTTAAGCGGATCAAGGGGTATGGAGAGAAAGCAGGAAAGGGGTACTGAAGGAATGATCTGCCATGATCTTATTGAATGGCGGTGCAGGCTTGAAGGGCTGAATGGCCTACTCCTGCACCTAATTTCTATGTTTCTATGTTTCTAACTGCACTTGCCTGCACTATATCCCTTGATTCTCTTAATATCCAAAAATCTATCGATCTCTGTCTTGAATAAATTCAAAACTCAGCTTCCACAGCCCTCTGGGGTAGAGAATTCCAAAGATTCAAAACCCTCTGAGTGAAGAAATTTCTTCTCATTTCACTCCTAAGTAGCCGACTCCTTATTCTGAGACTGGTTCGAGACTCCCCAGCCAGAGGAAACATCCATCCTGCATCTACCCTGTCAAGCCCTATAAAAATTTTGCATGTTTCAATGAAATCACCTCTCATTCTTCTAAGCTCTGGAGAATATAAGCCTAGTCTACTCAATCTCTCCTCATAGGACAATTCCCCCCAGCCTAGGAATTATTCTGGTGAACCTTTGTTGCACTCTCTCTATAGCAAGTATTTCTTTCCTTAAGGAGACCAAAACTGTACACAATACAGGTGTCGTGTCACTAGGACCCTATGTAATTGCAGTATGATGTCTTTACTCTTATACTCAAATTTTCTTATAATAAAGGCCAACATACCACTTGTGTAGTGTATGTAGGCACCTTTAGTAATGACTCCACGAGGCAGGGTATGATACTTAAACTGTGTAGACCTGTAGTCCTTTATTTGCAGCTCCTGAGTGCCGACAACAAGTTTTGAGTTCCCTTTTATACTGGGTTACCTGCCGTGTGCAGGCAGCCCCTAGGTCTCTAGCAGTAGCACCCTCTGGTGTACTGGTAAGGTGTGTGCAGTATAAGGGTACATTCAATGTGGTATAACAGTAAACAGGCATGCATACACAACAATACTCCCCCCTGAGCATTTTTCATATCCTTATTGGCATGACCAGGGGAGGTGATCAGGGGTGGGCTATGGGAGGTTGTGGTGAGGGTTGTGTGGTTGCCAGGTGTGACCCCTGTGCTTGAGGCTGGCCTCGTACATTTCCCCTCCCTCACACACAAACCAAGTGGGTGCCATTGTTGTGGGATCCCTCGGGGAGGTAGCCACGGTAGCAGTGGGTGGTGTGTATACATTGTGATGTGGGTAGTTGTGGGGTGGTGGGCTGGGCCACAAGACTGGGTGGGCTCCTTGTCCACCAATTGGGATGAGGGTCAGGTCATCCCAGGGTTCGCCAGGGAAGCTGGAGGGTATTGGCCTCACGGTCCTGGTGTTGGCCCTGGTGGCCAGGGGTTGTAGGGCTGGTCTGGTGCAGGTTGCCATTGGTGGTGGCTGGGCTGCCCATTGACCACTGTCCCTGTAGTGGGTCTGCTCCCACTGCCTGTGTGTGCATCCTACAAGGGGCATCACATTCGTTCCAAAGGTCCAGGCTACATGGTCAGGTAGCCAGCTGGACCTGGGAGTCTCCCACAGGGGGATTCCATTGGCATCAGCATGGTCCCTGTAGGACCCAATGTCCTTTGGCAGTGTCCTACCAGTATACATGACACCTTAGCTCTGATTACACATAGTCAAGCCTGCATTATACATTCTAGCATTTGCATCACTTTTGGGTGTCCTGGTTTCAACAGTCATGGTTACATTAGGCATTTCACAATCTCTATCATTACTGTTAAGCAAAATAAACATGTTCTTAACCTTACATTCAACTCATTAGTCACAGTTAAACCAGCATCACAATTCATTGTTACATTGCATACATTTTCATACTTGCACCCTTTAATCGCATCTTTAGCTTTAAAATCCGTGTACTCAAATAGTTGAAACTTCCCCTTTAAATTTCTTTGGTTACCGGTCTCCGTTAAGGGAGCCTTTAAATCTAATTCGCCGCTCGGTGTCATGTGATGCTCCTCCATGCTCACTGGTGGCATGGCGGTGGCCATTTTGATTACAAGTGTTTCTCTTTGTGCTGCTGGTGCTGCAGCCATTTCCTAGCTTTCCCGCAGGAGGGCTGTGGTGGTCTTTTCTTCCACAGGGCCACTTCACCTGATGTGGACCCGGTTCATCCAATTCCTGCCCAGCAGCGTGGGACCGTCGCCGGCTACAATCCACAGGGCGAGTTTGTTCAACACGCCGCCCTGGGAGACCTGGACGTCTACTCTGCCAACGATTTGGAGTTTTCCTTTAGTATAGGTGAACAGCTTTGCCTGGACAGGAGACAGTTTTGGTCGAGTGGCACAATTCATCCAAATATTTTCAAAGGTCATTTGGCTCATCACAGACTGGCTCGCCCCTGTGTCAACCTCCATGGAGACTGGGACCCCGTCGATGTCCACTTCCATCATCCATGGAGAACTTCCGGTGCAGCAGGTAATGATTCCATACTCTTCTTCCAGGGTGTGAGCAGCTTCATCTTCATCTGTGTCGGAGCCCCGGTCATCAGCCAACTCATCAGAGACGCAGTGAATACAGCCTTTTCTGCAAATTCTCTGAAGGTGCCCTTTCTCTTTGCAGCCTTTGCATACATAGTCTTTGTAGTGGCACTGGTGGGCCCTGTGGTTTCCTCCACAGCACCAGCACGGGGCTATCCGGTTAGCCCATGTGGCGTACTCAGGGTTGCGGGACTCGGGGCAGTATTTCTGCCTTTAGAAGTATCCATGCGGTGCACTGCACTCGCCGGTTTTGAGTCCTGAGTCAGTATTCGGCTGGAGTCGCTGGCCGAAACCATGTAGGCCTGGCTCACTTGAATTGCTTTCTGCAGGGTGACCGTGATGTCAGCTGATAGCAATTTGTGTAGGAGGTCTTTGTGGCCGATTCCGATGACAAATATGTCCCTTAGTGCTTCATTAAGGTGGTCGCCAAAATCACATGGTGCAGCTAGTTTTCTTAAGTGTGTAGCATACTTGGCAATTTCTTGGCCCTCAGTGAGGATGCTTTCTTTCGCTTTTAGTTGTTCCTGTATGATTGTTACAAGTTGTTCATAGCTCTTGGTAGTTGTCTTCTCCGGGGCTAGTAAGTTCCCGACGAGACCGTAGATGGTGGGCCCACAACTGCTAAGCAGGATGGTCCCACGTTTGTTCGGTAGTGTAGCCGGTGTGTCCCGTCCAGGTTGTTGGCTATAAAGAAGTCATCCAATCTTTCCACAAAAGCGTCCCAATCTTCCCCCTCTGTAAATTGCTGAAGGTTTCTGAGGTTAGACATGTTGAGCGTGTAGTTCGTGACCTCATATTCCCGTCGCCAGTTGTAGCGTATGTAGGCACCTTTACTAATGACTCCATGAGGCAGGGTATGGTACTTAAACTGTGTAGACCTGTAGTCCTTTATTTGCAGCTCCTGAGTGCCGACAACAAGCTGTGAGTTCCCTTTTATACTGGGTTACCTGCCGTGTGCAGGCAACCCCTAGGTCTCCAGCAGCAGCACCCTCTGGTGTACCTGTAAGGTGTGTGCAGTATAAGGGTATATTCAATGTGGCATAACAGTGTTACAGACATCACACAGTAAACAGGCATGCATACACAATAACTTGTTTTCTTAATTGTTTGCTGTATCTTCATGTTAACTTTCAGTGATTTGTGTACAAGGACACCCAGGTCCCTCCGAACACCAACAATTCCCAATCTTTCACCATTTGAAAAATACTCTGCTTTTCTTGTTTTTTAACTTCACATTTCTCCACATTATATTCCATTTGCCATGTTTTTTCCCACTCACTTAGCCTGACCCCTTGAAGCCTCTTTGCATCCTCCTCACAACTTACATTCCCACTTAGCTTTGTATCATCAGCAAATGTGAATATATTACATTTGGTTCCCTCATCCAAATCATTGATATATTCCTCGGTGTATTATTTTAATGTTGGCATTGCCTTATTTATTCTGGAAAAAAACACACTAAAGTTAAGTTGGGCAAGTGACATAACAAAGCTCTGCTCTGCTAAAGAATTTGGACAAGTGTTAGATACAAATATTTCTATGTACAACAATTTGGCATACAAGCTCCCTCAGTGGTTAAGCTGAGAAGTTTCTTGTCTCATGTGCAATTGAGTCATTTCAGACCAGGTAGTTGCACGTTTGAAATAAAACCAGAAAATGCTGGAAATACTCAGCAGGTCAGGCAGCATCTGTGGAGAGAGAGAAACAGAGCTAACGTTTCAGGTCGATGACCTTTTGTCAGAACTGGAAAAAGTTAGAGATGTAACAACAACAACTTTTATTTATATAAAGTCTTTAACATAGTAAAATGTCCTAAAGTGCTTCACAATACAAAGTAGATAAAATTTGACACCGAGCCACTTAAGAAGAAATTACGGCAGATGTCCAAAAGCTTGGTTAAAGAGGTAGGTTTAAAGGAGCGTCTTTAAAAAGGAAAGAGAGGTAGCGAGGCAGAGAGGCTTAGGGAGGGAGTTCCAGAGCTTAGGCCCCAAACAGCTGAAGGCACGGCCACTGATGTTTGAGCAGTTATAATGAGGTAAAAACAGAAAATGCTGGAAATCTCAACAGGTCAGGCAGCATCTGTGGAGAGAAAAACAGAGTTAGCGTTTCAGGTCGATGACCATCAGAGTTATAATGAGAGATGCTCAAGACGGCAGAATTTGAGGATCTTGTGGGATTGTGAGGCTGAAATAAATTACAGATGTAGGGAGGGGCAAGGCCAAGATGGGATTGTAAAGAAGGATGAGAATTTTGAAATCGAGGCATTGTTTAGCTGGAAGCCAATATAGATGATCATGACTTGGTGCGAGTTAGGACATGGGCTGCCGAGTTTTAGATAACTTCAAGTTTACATAGTGTAGGATGTGGGAGGCCAGCCAGGAGTGAGTTGAGTAGTCAAGTCTAGAGGTGGATTGGATCTATAATGGATCTGTTGGTAAGAATCATGGCCTGCATGTCGTCGTGGAGCAGGCGGAGTATAATCAAGATTAAAATGTAGGAAACACGGCAGCCAACTTGCGCACAAACAGCAACGGGATAATGATCAGATAATCTGTTTTTTTGTTACATTGATTGAGGGAGAAATATTGGGCAGGACACCGGGGATAACTCCCCTGCTCTTCTTCGAAATAGTGCCATGGGATCTTTTACTTCCACTTGAGGGAGCAGACGGGTCCTCGGTTTAACGTCTCATCCGAAAGATGGCACTTCTGAGAGTGGAGTGCTCCCTCAGCACTGCACTGGAGTGTCAGCTTAGATTTTTTTGTGCTCAATTCCCTGCAATGGGATTTGTACCCACAACCTTCTGACTCGGAGGCGAGAGTGCTTGAATTGTGTCCGTTGTAGCAGTATCAATTCCAGGCAGTATGAGTGCAGATAGAATAGAGCTCCACCCCTGTCGTTATTCATTACCTTGCCTCACTCCACTTCGCTTGTGACCAAGTGTGCCTAATACGACACCTAATTTGAGGCTTAGTCCTATTTTAGGCCCATGCTCCTCTTACTGTTGATCAGGAGAGTTCAAAAGTGGAATGATAAAATCACAGGGCGACTCATCTGGTGGGTTATTGGATGTAGCATTTCCACTTGCTGAGGAAATGGAGGGGAAAGAACTAATAAGGGCGCTAGGATGGTTCAAGACAGGGTTTCTGCTCTCATACATCATCTCATTGTTCCAAGTCAATAAAATGTAAATAAGGATCCTATGATGTCACGGCTGCCTGAATTTCTGCCTTTCTATTTGCCTCAAGGCAGGTCTGAAGCACACCCATTAACACAGTGTGCAGGGTTTAATGCAGTAGTTGCTCCTGCAGCATTTTGGTTAAGAACATTACAAGGGTGGAATCTTAAAAGTTATGGCAAGGACTTTTGTGGAATTTTTCTTACAGCTGGTAAAGAAATATTGCCGTATTCAGAGAGAAGCACCTGCAAAATTTGGAAACATCACTTGGGGAAAGCGTAACATCTGCCATGCACAACTGGGGGCACCTTTTTGAAATCCCACTCTAACGAGCTTATTTGGAGAACATAAGAACATAAGAACATAAGAATTAGGAACAGGAGTAGGCCATCTAGCCCCTCGAGCCTGCTCCGCCACTCAACAAGATCATGGCTGATCTGGCCGTGGACTCAGCTCCACTTACCCGCCCGCTCCCCGTAACCCTTAATTCCCTTATTGGTTAAAAATCTATCTACCTGTGATTTGAATACATTCAATGAGCTAGCCTCAACTGCTTCCCTGGGCAGAGAATTCCAGAGATTCACAACCCTCTGGGAGAAGAAATTCCTTCTCAACTCGGTTTTAAATTGTCTCCCCCATATTTTGAGGCTGTGCCCCCTAGTTCTAGTCTCCCTGACCAGTGGAAACAACCTCTCTGCCTCTATCTTGTCTATCCCTTTCATTATTTTAAATGTTTCTATAAGATCACCCCTCATCCTTCTGAACTCCAAGGAGTAAAGACCCAGTCTACTTAATCTATCATCATAAGGTAACCCCCTCATTTCCGGAATCAGCCTAGTGAATCGTCTCTGTACCCCCTCCAAAGCTAGTATATCCTTCCTTAAGTAAGGTAACCAAAACTGCACGCAGTACTCCAGGTGCGGCCTCTCCAATACCCTATACAGTTGCAGCAGGACCTCCCTGCTTTTGTACTCCATCCCTCTCGCAATGAAGGCCAACATTCCATTCGCCTTCCTAATTACCTGCTGCACCTGCAAACTAACTTTTTGGGATTCATGCACAAGGACCCCCAGGACCCTCTGCACCGCAGCATGTTGTAATTTCTCCCCATTCAAATAATATTCCCTTTTATTGTTTTTTTTCCCCAAGGTGGATGACCTCACACTTTCCGACATTGTATTCCATCTGCCAAACTTTAGCCCATTTGCTTAACCTATCTAAATCTCTTTGCAGCCTCTCTGTGTCCTCTGCACAACCCGCTTTCCCATTAATCTTTGTGCCATCTGCAAATTTTGTTACACTACACTCTGTCCCCTCTTCCAGGTCATCTATGTATATTGTAAACAGTTGTGGTCCCAGCACCGATCCCTGTGGCACACCACTAACCACCGATTTCCAACCCGAAAAGGACCCATTTATCCCGACTCTCTGCTTTCTGTTAACCAGCCAATTCTCGATCCATGCTAATACGTTTCCTCTGACTCCGCGTACCTTTATCTTCTGCAGTAACCTTTTGTGTGGCACCTTATCGAATGCCTTTTTGGAAATCAGGAGCAGTAGCAGCAGGAGGAGTGGGAGGGAAAGGAAGATAAATACATTTTTGATGCCAGGTAGGTTGGGCAACGTAAGAGGGGGAGGAGGGAACCTATTCAATGCTACTGGTATTCAAGAATTTATGGAACTCTGAGGACATTTTATCCACCTTAATGAGGATCAGTGCTGGGAAAGACTTTGGGCTCGACGGGTCTGTGGTGGGCGATGTCGGTGACGGGTCCAGACCCCACTGCTGCCTCCATCCCGACCTCTGAAATTAATTGACCATGATAGGGCTTGTTGAGCCCGCCCAGAGCATTTCCTGGCCAATTAGAGGACGTGGGTCTGCTAGCGTCATTTGATGACCATGGCCAACTTTCTGTTGACATTTGTGCTGTCAGTGTTCTGCAGCATTGAGGTGCTGCAAACACTGACAAGTAATGCACAGAGGTGCAGGGTTACACAAACTCTCCCACTTGCTCATCAATGATCAGTTTCAATTATCTCAGTAGATCACAAAACGTAAGTACAAAGCCACACTCAACCTCATGCTGCTGTGCCTCTCAACACAGCCTCATCACTCTGCCTTCCCTATCCAACTCCTGCACTTCCTGACTCACACTAACTTACACTGCACCTCCACCCATCTCTCTATCTACATTATCACATCCCCATCTCACTAGCCACCCCTCACACTCTAGTGCAATCATATCAACTAACAACACACAAGGATAGGCACTTGGGTGTTTTAGCCAATATTTTATGTAAAGTTTCTGATAATGTATTGTCAAACATTGAAACTTTTATTTTCAACACTTTACGTTCTTGGACAGATCTGTGTGCACCTTTGGAAATAGCTCAGTGAGTGGCAGTGAATGGTGCGACATAACCATACACCCCGCAATGGTGGTGAGTGTGAAAGGAATGGCTTGGGCATTGTAGGGATGCTTTGTGGTGTTGATGTGGGGTGGTGCCAACCTGGTGCATCATGTGGCAGCCAGAGTGTACTGCAATAAGTGAAGTAAATCTGACCATAGTGAGACCATCCCTGGCCTCCTGGGCAGCAATGTGCTCAAGTGCTGATGCACTGTGATCTGTGCAGCATCAGTTGATTGCAGAGAAGGCTGGTGTTGTTGTTGGTGCTGCTGGAGTGCTTGGTGCTGCTGGTGTTAGGGCTGATCGTTGTGGGATTCTGAGGAGCAAGGTGAGAGTGTTTCTCGGGCACCCATGCTGATGGAATAGATGGCAGGTGAAATAACGATGACAGAAGTGATCTGTCAATGGTGGGAGAGATAATGAGGTCAGACTGGATATAGATTTGTGTAAAGACTCGCAACATTCTGAATCTGGAGTGGAAATACTGTTTAGAGAAGCTAGTCGTGAAGGGAACATTTCTCAATCAGCTGGGAGATTTGACTTGACATTTAAACATGTCTACTCATCAGCTGATTCAATGGCCAATGACCTCCTGCCTCAGCTTCACAGATGAGCTCCAGGCAAGCAGGAAACCAGTGGGCAACCAGTGGTCAAATGCAAAAAGATGGGAAAAAAAACATTGGTAAGTGGTTGTAAACAAGCCACCAATGATTTTAATTGCCTCCCCACCTCTGCATGTCGGGACTGCACAGCGCTGACAGAGCCGACATTTGGTAAAAGTACATAGTGGCGGGTTCAGAGCTGGGGAAAAGACCCATTTTCACACCCAACCCACCACCGATTGCGTCCACTGACCCCCTGAAAAATCCAGCCCTTTGTTTAATCACAGAGGTTGCAAAGGATGCTAGAGGATGACCTTGTGCCTCAATCTACAGCAAGAACAGACCTCCCTGCAAAAGGCACCTTTGCTTTGATCTTCAGGGTAATTTCAGGCTAGCACAGGTGACAGCTTGAACATCTGTTAGTCATCGGTGCAGCAGTGCATACAGCAGGCCCTGTGAGTCAATACCTAAATAAAGTTTTCTATAGAGGCTAATGAGATCTTGACATAGATTGGCTATTGCAATATCTTCTTAAGCTGGGACATTGACATTGAATAAATTTAAGACAGAAATAGACATTTTATTAAACAATAAGGGAATAATGGAGTGCGGGCAGGGAAGTGAACCTGAGTCCATGATCGAATCAGCCATGACCTTATTAAATGGCGGAGCATGCTCGAGGGGCTGTATGGCTTTCTCCTGCACCTATTTCTTATGTTCTTATGTTCTTAATCCCCTCACTGAGATTATTTTTTATGTGATCACTCATCCCTGCAGTGTTATAACAGAAATTAATTCTGACAGGTTGAACTTTTGTCTGTGGAAGACAGGGCAAAATCTGTCTAAATGTTTGTGTGATTACCTTATTCTCATTTTACAGTCTGGTATAAACATTTCTGTAAAGAGACAACAGTGCAATTTGGATCTACAATTTGAATAGTTTGGACATACTTAAAATGTAAAAAAAAATTCAGCAAAAACAAAGAGGGAACCTGCATTGATATAACACCTTTAACATCCTTGGAAGCCAATGAATTATAGTCGCTATTGCTATGTGAGCAAATGTGGCAGTCAGTTTACACACAGCATATCATCTGAAAGACGGCACCTTCGACAATGCAGCACTCCCTCAGTATTGCACTGAAGTGTCAGCCTACGTTATGTGCTAAAATCCAGTAATGGGGCTTTAAATCATGACCTTATGACTTGACAAAATATTCAATTATTTCGTAAGTCACCTTCACAAATAGGGTGTGCTATTCTTTTATGGTACATAGAAACAGGAGTAGGCCATTCAGCCCCTTGAGCCTGCTGCGTTATTCAGTTAGATCATGGCTGGCCTGTGCCCCGACTCCATTTACCCGCCTTAGTCCATATTGCTTGCTACTTTTACCGAACAAAAATCTCAGTCTTGACTGCTCCAATTGTTCCAGCAGCCACAGCCTTTTGGGGGAGAGAACTACAGCTTTCTATATGCTTTCTGTGAAAATGGTGATGTAAGCAGCAGGATGCAACCAGTAGGGATTTGCACTGAGGGCTCAGGCAAAAGCAGTTATATAACTTTCGGCCTTTCTGTTTTATTTTGGAAGCAGTAATGGAAGCAGAATTGAGATGAGATGTATCTGCACTTTCACAATAATTTTTCTTCCACAAGCTGTGCAGTATATGTTTTACTAGCCAGCGTTCTTCTTGGCAAATGCTGGCAGCGGATTACAGGAATTTAACCTGGAATGATTATCAGGAAATAAGGCCGCTCCAGAAATTGGATGGGTTTAAGTGTATCATTAGCATAACGTAATAATACTGTTTTATTTATGAGCCTCACAAACGTCTGACATGATAATTGCTATGATTAACATAAACCATGGTTGAAACTTTGTTGAATGTCAGTTTGACAAATAAGCTATTTTACTGTTTGAGAAAATTTGGTGTATGGCCTATATTCAATGCAACAATAATCTGTAAGTTTTTCTGGTCCTGGTTCTGCATTAAAATAAATAGTGTAATGACTCCATTAACTAACAACCAAATACATTTTCTAAGATCAAGTTAATGTGTTTGTTGCTTATATAAAGCACATTTTGCAAGTCTTTTGTATTGACCCATTGTATTTAGTTCCAAAAGTTTCCGAAATATAAAGCTACTAAAGTTTGTATGCAACTGAGCATTTTCATCCCAGGTCCACTTAAATAGCTGGGCTCTGCCAGGGAGCTTCTGCACGTAGGGTGCTGAGGCTCACTCCGTACTCGGTGCACAGTGTGTGTCATCGTCATTATCACAACTAAGGAGACTTGAGCACATAATCTATGCTGGCAATGCATTTGGGGAGGGCTAACAAGGCGAGGGAATACAAAATAAATGGTAGGACACTGAGAAGTGTAGAGGAACAGAGAGACCTTGGAGTGCATGTCCAGAGATCCCTGAAGGTAGCAGGGCAGGTAGATAAGGTGGTTAAGACACTTTCCTTTAGTAACTGTGGCATAGAATAGAAAAGCGGGGAGGTTAGGCTTGAATCGTATAAAACACCTGAGTAACTATTTGTATTAAGAGACAAATAGTCTCTGACTCCGTCCCCCAAACACAATTTACATTAACCCTTTTCTGCGCATGAGCCCATCTGCAGCGCCAATCCATCCTCCGACCGGTCGACCACGTTGCCTCCACTGTGTCGAGCCTCCGAGCAGCCCCGAGCTCTGAACAGCCACTGCAGCTCCGAGACCTGGGCAGTGCCGAGCCTCGGATCCATCTGGCCCCAAGAGGGCCCGCAGGCGGCTGAGAGGGCCAGCGTGGAGAGAAGCCCCGGGCAGCCGAGAGCAGGGCTGGAGAAGTGGCAGGTGGCCAAGAGGGGACTGGAAGAGTGGGAGAGACTGGGTCGGGGTTGGGGGGGGGAGGGGTTGGGGGAAGAGAGAGAGCGATTGGGGGTGGGAGATAGAGACTGGGGGGGGGGGAAGAGAGAGACTGGGGGGGGGAGAGAGAGAGAGTGGGAAGAGAGAGAGAGATTGGGGGGGAGAGAGAAAGACTGGGGGGGAGGAGAGAGAGAGACTGGGGGGAGGGAGAGACTGGGGGGCAGAGAGAGAGAGAGAGACGGGGGGAGGGAAAGAGAGTGATAGAGACTGGGGGAGAAGGAGAGAGAGAGACGGGGTGCGGGGGTTGGGTGAGAAAGTGAGGGAAAGAGACTGGGAAGTAGGAGAGAGAGGGAGCCTGGGGAGTGAGGGAGATCGGAGGGGAGAGATGGAACTCAGGAAAGGCAGATCACGTTCTTACAACCCACTACAAGGGATATCGTTGGAGTAGATGAAATCCAGAAGTCACAACTGTCACTATTCACTTCATACCCAATAAACCTGTTAACAATCCGTACACAATGCCCCATCTATGGTGATGGTGGGGTAAGGCACTTTGGCTGGGGGAGGAATGCACTTTCGCTGGGGTAAGGCATTTCAGCTAGGGGAGGGATATGTCCTTTCTGACGTCAAAATGGATCATGTTGCAATGTGCAAAGTTAGGCTGGGAGGATCCATTCACACATTCCAGAGAAACTTCAGGGTGTGGCTTATCCTCCAAGGGAACCCATCAGCAATAAGTCATGTGATAATGGAGAGCCAATCAGAGAAATGGCTGCAATTCAGTTAGTACCAATAAATGCATCCTAATTTTATACACCTCAATTAAGTCTCCCCTAAGCTTCTTCTGTTCCAAAGAAAACAACCCCAGCCTATCCAATCTTACCTCATAACTAAAATTCTCCAATCCTGGCAAACTTCTCGTAAATCTCCTGTGTACTCTTTCGAGTACAATCACATCCTTCCTGAAATGCAGTGACCAGAACTGTACGGAGTACTCTAGCTGTGGCCTAACTGGTGTTTTATATACTAGTACAAATAGTTACTCCGATAAAATTATGAGGGACCTAGATAGAGTGGATAGGAAGGACCTATTTCCCTTAGCAGAGAGTTCAATAACTAGGGGGCATAGATTTAAAATAATTGATAGAAGGATTAGAGGGGAGTTGAGGAGAACTTTTTTTCACCCAGAGGCTGTTGGGGGTCTGGAACTCACTGCCTGAAAGGGTGGTAGAGGCAGAAGCCCTCATAGCATTTAAAAAGAACTCAAATATGCACTTGAAGTGCCATATCCTACAAGACTACAGACTCAGAGCTGGAAAGAGGGATTAGGCTGGATAGCTCTTTTTTAGCGAGCACAGACATGATGAGCCAAATGGCCTCCTTTTGTGCTATAGATTTTTATGATTTTATTAACCCAGGCTGACACTCCAGTTATTACTGACGGATCGCTGCACTGTCAGAGGTGATGTCTTTCAGGTGAGATGTCTCAGGTGGACAAAAAAGATCCCGTGGCACTTTTTCAAAGAAGGTCAGGGGAGTTTCCCCAATGTCCTGGTCAATATTTATCTCTCAAGCGACATCACTAAAAACAGATTATCTGGTCATTATGTCATTGCTGTTTGTGGGATCTTGCTATGCTAAAATTGACTGCCCTGTTTGCTACATCGGTGTGACTGCTGTCAACGAGCCGGAAGCTGTGCCAAAGACCGGAACCTGCGCAGAACCGTTCTGCGCATAAATCTGCGGTTGTTTAAGTATTAACGTATAATAATATCGTCATATCACATAAACCTGTGGAGCTCGGGGTTGGTTTAATAATAAAGAACAATATCACGGGTTGGTTTTAGTAATTATGTATAATAACTACGTGGGGGAGGTTTGCGGAGATTTATTTGTTTGGAGCATGAAAGGAAAAGAGATTTTTTTTTAAATAAAAATCGACATTTGCTGAGCTGTGCTAGCCCAGATTTTCTTCTCCTGACACGGCTCTGTTCACCAGAAATGCATTAAACTCATCATTAATCTTCATCCTTACAAGCAATCATTCACTGTTCACTTCGCACTCTGGAGCCTTTAACTTCGATTTCATTTTTTCTCAAACTGAGCCAAACTTTCTCCAGACGACATGGTGTCCACATTATTTTCTAAAGTTTCATCCCAATTAAAAAGTGAACCACACCTATACAAAAGAAGCGATTCCAATATGCCAACAACAACAACTCGTATTCATATAGCACCATTGACATCGTGAAACATCCCGAGGCGCTTCACAGGGTATACTGACTGCTGTAAGAATGTAGCTTGAGGCAAGCAATAACTCTAATTTCGGCAGCAAGCGTCAAGCACGACACCAAGAAATATGGCCAAAGATCAGGGCTTCAGAATACAAATCCTTTATTATGCGCGGTGAACTGTAGGAATACAAAACAAGAAACACCACTAGATTTCTTGCAGTACACCATCAATAATCCAATAGTCCAAGAACAAGCAGCAATAAAGAGATATTACTTATTAACTATAGTTCAAGAGGGGTCACATTAACAGAGGTCTAATTCCTAACGAGCAATAAGTTAAACTAAAATGTTTGACTGTCTCCATGCTTCTGGTTTCTTCTTTAGCTCCCTCCCGAATCCAAAAGGGTGGCACACTGTGGTGGGAAACAGTAAAAACACAATATAGTGTCTCTAAGGTGTCCCACAGTGTCTCCGAGACCAGCACACAGGAATATTATGAGATAAAACAATTTGGCACCAAGCTGCATAAGTAGAAATTAGCGCAAGTGACCAAAAGCTTGGTCAAAGAGGTATGTTTTAAGGAGCGTCTTAAAGGAGGAAAGAGAGGTAGAAAGGCAAAGAGGTTTAGGCAGGGAGATCCAGAGCTTGGGGCCTAGGCAACAGAAGGCACAGCCACCAATGGTTGAGCAATTATAATCAGGGATGTTCAAGAGGGCAGAATTAGAGGAGCGCTGATACCTCGGTCTCGGTGGGTTTGAGGCTGTAAGAGATTAGATAGGGAGGGGTGAGGCCATGGAGGGATTTAAAAATAAGGATGAGAATTTTGAAATCGAGGTGTTGCTTAACCAGAAGCCAATGTAGGTCAGCAAGCACAGGGGTGATGGGTGAGTGGGACTTGGTGCGAGTTAGAACTGTGACTGTAACTGTAGAATATGACTGTGACAGCCTGTTTGCAGAGCAACCAAGTGTTACTGCAAACGGCTTCACAGCATAGTTCAACCCAACACGTTTTTTAAAAAGCAGAACCATCCGACCGAATGCGCAACCAATTCATTTTGTTGGCAGAAGTCGCATCCTTCCTACATTACAACAGTGACTTCAAAATTACACCTGAAGATCAATTCAATGGTACTTTATTAGCTCTAAAGTGCTTTGGGATGTCCTTAGGTCATAAAAGGCACTATATATTCCTCTCTCTCTCCCTGCACGTGGTTCTCGGACTAAAAGCCTGCACATGTGTTGTGCACTAGACTCAATGGGCCCAAATTTGGCCAGGAGTTGCTCCGTTTTTTTTTGGAGCAACTTGATTTTTTTGGAGTATCTTAACATTTACTTTGCACCAGTGTAAATGTGTTAGTTAGGATTTTTTTTAGTTTCGTTTTTTTTTCAAAATGGGGCGTTACCAGTCAACTACGCCTGTTTTGGCCATTTAAGTTTGGACAGCTAATAGTTACTCCAAACTAACTTAGGCCAGCGTATGTGGCCAATTGTGGCCGCACAGCAAAAGCCTGCGAAGAGTTAAGAAATCAGCACAGGTCAGTAGGTATAAAGCACCAAGACTTACAAAGCACAAAAATAAGTATTCAATAACAAATAAAAAATACAAGGAAGCTGAGAGGACCTGCACCTAACACCAAGACTTACCAAGCATTAAACAAAGCACAAAAAGTAATAAGAAATTAATTAACAAATAAAAAATAGAAGGAACCCTGCACCTAAAGCACCAAAACCAAAGTAATAAGCAATCAATCAATAACAAATAAAAAGGTTGGTGAATCGGCAAGGCCCCGAGGTCGGCGAGTGGGCGGGACCCTGAGGTCGGTGAGTTGGGACCCTGAGGTCAGTGAGCTTTCACTCGTTGTTCCGCTGGCTCCGAGCAGCCTCAATCCCGGGGGATGCCGCTTTGCTCCGTTCCCCACCGGCCGACACTCTGAGCACTGCATTATTGGTGAGGAGTAATCACCTGGAGAAGTCCTTGTGGATTTATCTGTCAGCAGTTCTTTCCCACTGTGTAGATCGGCTCCTGGTGATATACCCTCAGCCTCCTATTGACGACAACTCAACTTGCATGCATGTGCAGTTGAAACTCAGAGAAAGCTCAGAATCTCTTTAGTGAACTTAAACTGGGGTCTCAAGAGATCTCGTGCAACCCAGAAAGCAAAGTGAAAAATGGACTACATAATCAATCAATAAATAAATAAATAAAAAATATAAGTCCTACCTTCAGCGGGCCGCCGATGAAGGAGCCCATTCGACCAGGGATAGGGGCGGTGCGCTTCGGGCCCCTCCCACACAGCCTGCAGAGCACACACAGAGATTTTGGGGGCAAGGAGCTACTGCACATGCGTGCACACTGTAGCACGCATGTGCAGAGGTCCCGGCACTGTTTTCAATGCCGGGACCTGGCTCTGCCCCCGAATCCAGAGGCCACACTGCGCCACCATCAAGGAGAGGCTAGGGAGTGACCAAACTCGGCCCGAAGATTTTTGATGCCCTAATCGGTGTACGAAAGCGGCGCACCTCTGGTGCGTGCGCCAGAAATCTCAACTGGCCAAATTTGGGCCCATTAACTCACAAGAAATATATATAAATTAGATCAAGGCCCATTTAATGCAGTTAAAACATTAGAACAGAGCTCCAGATGCAACTGTGCCAAATTGCCATGATTTCATTCAATTTGCACTAATCCATGGTGTCATTATTTAAAGGCCAGAAGCACTAGATGGGTGACTGTTGTGGAATCAGGGAAATCCATTGTAGTCATGGCTATTTAAGCTATGAAGGCATTCACTGAGACACCCAAAGGAAGATTTATAAAATGAGGCACATAATGCTACCAGGGACTTGATGGAGCATGAGATAAAAGAAAAAAGAAAAGAAAGACTTGAATTTATATAGCGCCTTTCACGACCACCGGACATCTCAAAGCACGTTACAGCCAAGAAGTACTTTTATAGTGCAGTCACTGTTGTAATGTAGGAAACGCGCCAGCCAATTTGTGCACAGCAAGCTCCCACAATTAGAGCTGGGCTATGATGTCTTCTATAGTTTTATAAACCATCAATTTTCACTGTCAAGATTCAAACAATACTGGCTACCTGGGTAAGGAATAGGAGGCATACCACTACGGGTGAGATACTGGACATTAACTTCCAAAATGGAATTGTACCTGAGTGAGGAAAACAATGGAGGGAGATTACTAAAAAGACAAATTGGGAAGAAAATGCTGAATTACTTACTTGAATAAAATTCTTATGTAGAAAGGCTCCTCTGCATTTCAATTTTTTTGAGTAATATATAAATGCTGTGATTGTTGGGATCAATCCCTCAGAAAGGTCTGACAATATAACAGTGTTGTAGGAGGTAGGCACCTTTAGAATATACCAGAACACTAGGCATTAGGCACCTGCTAGATATATCTAAACACATATAAGTTTAAAGTGGCCACACATAAAATGGCTGCCCAGGCATGATGGGAAATCAGGTAGTCAAGCTGTGAACTGTTGAATGTTCAATGACCGAGCAATAACCCTGTGAGGCCCACTATAGGAATGCCTTGGATGCGGGAAGAAAGAGATAAGAGGAAAACCATCCCCTGTGAACAAGGCCATAAACTAATTAATTCCCCAGGAAGAAAGATAAGAGCGAAACCATCTCCTGTAAACAAGGTTATAAACCAATTATTTCTCCCAGATGAAAGAACTAGGGACCAAACTGACAATAATCGAACATATGGTTCCCGAGACACTAGGGGAATTCTATTGGGTTAAAAGAACCTATACGTAATCTATAATCGTTGTGATTGGCTTGTGTCCAGCCGTGATGGGCTGTGTAGCTGTAGTAAACTGTTTGTAACTGTTGTGAAATATATAAAGGTGCATGTAACCCTTTGTTCTGTGGCGAGAAACCTGGACACAGTCCTGAGATTTTCCTCCCTGCTAAGCGTAATAAAGGCCGCGACGGCGTTGGAACCGACTCTGAGTGTTGAGTGATTCTTCTGAGAAAACACTAACGCTAACAACAGAACAACAGCAGACCCTCCACCACTCGAGCCCTCGCAAAGGTCTTTTACTTTGGTTTAAATATGGTAGGATGACAAACAATTTGAAGGCACTGTCACCATTAAGCTAACGGAAAGCCTGCGAAAGAAAGAGTGAAAAGAAAATAAATAACAGGAGAAGTTAATAACATGGCCATTAATGGGAAGGGTCATCACTTTAGTCCGCCGTCAGCACTCTCACAGCCTTAAATTCCCAGTAAAGCAGCAGATGCTTCTCGATTTATTGGCGGGCTGGGAATACAGGGGAAAAGAAATATCCTGTAAGTAGCAGGTGGCAAGGAGAAAGATATCCTGCAGGTAGGGTACTTGACAATCTCGTGCCCTTACCTTCCTTTTCCATCTATTATCGAAATGGCCTACCAGAACAGTTTAGAAGGAAGGCTTTAATTACTGTTCCTTTGACACAAGACTGTAAATTTTTGGAGGCGATTGTGCTGCCAACCAGAGTACAGTAAAAGTTAAAAAACATTTTACAGTTTCGTCCCTGTCATCTAGTTTTACTGGCTAAAATTAAATTTCTTTTTAAGCACTTAAAATAAAGGATCAAGATTTTTTCGACTCCGTAGGTTGATTAAAGAGACAGTATCGCCTAGAAATTATTGCTGGTGATAATAGCAGACAAATGTTTAACATATTTATCTGACCTTGCTTTGTCTTTCATGAAGGCATTAACCCATTTTAAATAAGCAGACACTTCTCGACTCAACACTCCTGCTAGGCATGAATCTATATTTTCCTTGGATCAAAGGATACAGATCATTTAATTTCACAAAGTTTTTATAACACCGAAAAAATTAATAGTTGAATGAAATCCACAATATCTATATGTAGTAGAATTAAAATTGTGATTAACTCTCATTAACTTGTCCAATAACAAAAAGATTACATTTTAATCATATGGAAGATTCATTGCCCTTATAGCACTGCATCAAACAGCTGGTTACTGGATGCAGGATACGTTGAAGAAAATGCTTGGAATTATTTATTTGCAGTTTTTAAAATGTATTAGTCTGTTTTCTTCAGCAGTGGCTCAGTGGTAGTGCTCTTGCCTCTGATTCAGAAGGTTGTGGATTCAAGGGTAAGTCAGAGGTTATCAGTGGGTATTCTGCGGCGAGTGTCTCACCTCCTGACTCCCCAAAGTCTTTCCACCATCTACAAGGCACAAGTCAGGAGTGTGATGGAATACTCTCCGTTTGCCTGGATGAGTGCAGCTCCAACAACACTCAAGAAGCTCGATACCATCCAGGACAAAGCAGCCCGCTTGATCAATAGGCCATTCACCACCTTCAACATTCACTCCCTCCACCACCAGTGCACCGTGGCTGCAGTGTGTACCATTTACAAGATGTCCTGTTGCAACTCACCAAGGGTTCTTCGACAGCACCTCCCAAACCTGCGACCTCTACCACCTAGAAGGTCAAGCGCAGCAGGCACATGGGAGCACCAGCACCTGCAAGTTCCCCTCCAAGTTACACACCATCCTGACTTGGAAATATATCGCCGTTCTTCATTGTCCCCTGAGTGAATAAAAAATAAGTTTCACTCCAGAGACTTGATCAGAAGATCTAGGTTGAGACTTCAGTGCTGTAATGAGGGAGTGCTGTACTGTCGGAGGAGCCGTCTTTCGGATGAGACATTAAACCAATCGGCCCTCTCAGCTGAACAAATGGAGCTGTTGCTATTTAGATCTCCTGGGGCTGCATTAACTTGTTGGAATGTTGGAGCAGCTTTGGGTGAAATTATGATCCTGGCATTACATGATCTTTCAGTAGTGTTATCTTCTTAATAAGCTTCACTCTGATCACGCAACTCAAGCAGTAGCAAAGTTAACCGATAACAGCTGTGAAAAAATATGAAAAAAAAACTTTTTAAACTTACATGTGTCAAACCAATGTTTCTTTTATCACGTCTTTGTTTAACAGAACTAAATGAAATGTCAATGTAAATAACAAAGCAAAGTCGAGCTAATGGGCTCAATTTTCCCCAACCCCTTTTCTCGGCGCACTTACCCTAGATGCGCCGACTTTGTGCGCTGGAAATGGCGTGGAAAAAAATGTGCCCCCATCCTGGCTGCTCTGCCGAGTGTCCCGGGTCCTGGCATGGCATATATAGTGCAGTGAGGGGCGGAGCTACAGCCCTGCACTGAAAACAGTGCCGGCAGCTGCCCGCATGCGCAGCGGTGTCGGGTCTGATGTGCGCGCATGCTCAGTAGCGTCGAAACTTGGCACTCGGCCGTTTTTAAAGATAATCGCAGCTGGTTTTGTTTTCGTGCCAGAAGGAGAGCTGTGAACTGAATTAACTGCTGAATACAAGCAGCAGTGTCCTGCCTGTGTAAAGGGCAGAATCTCTCTTTCTCCCCCCGCGCCCCCCCCCCGACCACCGATGCCACTCTGCGTCTGCATCCATCCCCCTGTTCATTTGCAGCCGCCCCTAGTCCTGGATGACTGGACTCCCGGTGCGCATCTTGCTGCCCCTATCCCAGGCCGAATGGTCTCTGCACAGTCCAGCCCGCTGCTGTCCCGGGCCAAATTTAAAGATTACGGTACGATTTACTTGATTTGTATTCGTACTTTAATTGTTTCAGCTTTTCCTTGCATGTTTAGTTTCAGGTCCTCTCCGGTTACCTTCCCTCCCCATCCCGGGCTGAACATCGGCCGCTGTATTAATGTGCGCCGATTTCTTAACTGCCCGCAAGGTTTTTCCGAGCTGGCCACATACGGTGACCTAAGTCGATTTGGAGTAAGTTTTAACTGGCCAAAGTGGCATAAATGGCCAAAACCGGCGTAAGTGTCTGGGAATGCCCCCTTTTGAAAAAAAAAATCAACGAAAAAAAAATCATACCTAACTGATTTACTCTGGAGCAACTTTATTGGGGAAAGTGGTGTTTTTTAACTTACGCCAGAAAAAACAACTTACTCCAAAAAAATTGGAGCAAGTCATGGCCAAAATTGAGCCCATAAAGCTGAAAATTCACGACTATAACAATCGATTTAGAGTTAAAAGTTTTTTTTGGAGCTAATTAAATTTAAGGCCATTTTGTTAGTTTCACCAGTGGTGTAACACCGTCCTTAAAAAATAAAGGTCGATTTCTTTGAGAACTGTTTTTATGATGTCACTCGCCGTCAAAACCAATGATAACCCCGTTTTTGAGGGTTTCGCCAATAAGGACATTTTTAAAGACAAGTGCTAAATACCGATTTGAAAAAGCGTGCCTTATATGGTCGAGTCGGATCGAAATCGGCGTTAACAGTGCCATCTTAGAAAACGGGGCAACTTTGGAGGCAGTTTATAATGTTTTTAGGGACATTTAAAGAGATTATAAGGGCATTTAAGACATTTTAGGACATTTAAAGAATGGGGGCTATTCTATCTTTGCCATATGTGGTGAGTGCTTATGTTATCCTGGATTATCATAGAAGAAGGCTTATTTGACAGCATTGTCAGTGTAATCAAAGAGGTTGCAGAGTTATGGAGAGATGGCATTACCCCCATGGAGTTTACAGGGAGGTGCGCTCATAGTTGCACCTGACTGAGGCACAGTGCCTTAGAAGGCTGCGCTTTCGAAAAGAGATGTTCAGAGATATGCCAGCTCATAAAGGCAGACATAGGGCTAGACTTTCGGCACATCATTGCCCATTTAGCGCCCATATAAGCACTGAGATCAAGATTATAGTCCATATTTGATGAAAAATGGAAACTAGCGCCCGATTATCACCCTTTTATCGCCAGCATAACTTTGCAGCATACAGGAATGAGCTGCATCGCCCGGCCTATTTTTTAAAAAAAAATGATGTCATCCTCATGCAAGGCCCAGAATACTGGTTATAATGGAAACTAGCGCCCGATTATCGTGCAGATTATCGGCGAGCGCTACTTTTGGCATTTCTCCCATAATTTGCCCAAATGATCGCTCGCCCAAAAAGACTCAAGAAAAGCTGCAATCACCTGACCTTAACTCGGCAGTACAGATGCCATTTTGTAACTCGGAGGATCTTTAATAAAAGGCTGCTTGAAGTGGTTGGGAGGAGAAGTAATTTGTGAGTGATTTTAAAGGCGTTTGTGAATCTTGCCAATCATCTAATCACATTGTATTTGTTGAGGACAATTTAAGAAGACAGATTAGAGCATTTATAGTGATTTATAATGATGAGGCCTGTAAATTCTCAACCAGTATTGATGACTAATCACATGCTGCAGAAAATGGATGGGCGAAGGTCATTGAAGAGCATTCTGGGCCCAATCAAAGAGGTGGCAGACTGCTGAGGAGGAGGAGAAGTTACACCCAACGCATTTACAGGGATAAACGATCATACCTGATCTTGTCCGATGACACGTGTGTTAGAAGGCTGCGATTCTGAAAGGAGGTCATCAGTGAGATATGCCAGCTAATTAAGGGAGATCTGCAGCCTACCAGCACTATCAGGACCACACTGCCCGTTGAGTTTAAGGTTACTGCGGCACTTTCCTTCTACGGATCGGGCTCCTATCAGGCTTCAGCTGGCGACATTTGTGGTATCTCTCAGCACGCCACACATTGCTGCATTCGACAGGTGACTGAAGCCCTTTACGCATGCCAGATGCACTTTATAAACTTCCCTATGATCAGGGAGGCACAGAGTGAGAGGGCTTTGGGGTTCTCGAGAATAGCAAACTTTCTCTTCAAACGTGACAAGAGCATGGCATAAGCTAATTGCCTAGATACTATTATGGGAACACAACAGATATTGTAATCCACAATTAGTCACCTCACATGCTATTTATCATTAACGTGAATGTTATATACTAGTACGGTTTGTATCCAATGGATGCATGGTTATAACATCTACGTTCAGAGAAAATATTTAATAAGATCGTGTTTAGGAACTAATGCATGACACCAACCCTCTCGTGTACAATCTCCAGGAAAGGCCCCATCCACGGGTCATGCCATTCAGTACCTGAGGGGAGGGAGGCTCTTTATTGGAATTGATGGAGGTCCCCGACGGGGAGGAATCAGGACCGCTGGTGAGTTGGTGAGCTCGGCAATGACAGGATCATAAAGGGAGGGGGCACTGTGTCCCTGTGCTGTGCTCGGAGACCTCTGTGTGGCCGGTGCTAATGTCCCAAAGTGTCCCAGGGCATACAGTGAACCAGGGCAGCTCTGCCCTAGTCCAGGCTGGGTCACTGTGTGACTGACAGCAGCCAGAGAGACTCGCACAGTCTGGGCAAAGCTGACCTGATCCCTCAGTGCTCAGTTGTACCCCCATCCACCAACCTAACCAAAAAGGAGACGATGCCCAAGTTAAAGAGTTGCTCACAGCACACAAGCAGCAATATCATTTAATAATTCTCCTTCTAAACTAAAGTGGTAGAAATGCCGAGTGTTTGCGGGCTGTCTGTTTCCAGTCATTCCTTCGGCTCCAATTTTCGATCAAAGCGTTTAAATAATAATTAATACTGTCGATTAAGTTTAAGGCATCTCAGTAACAAAGTAAAAGGGCGAAGGTTCCGACCCCAGTCCAAATCTTAACTTGGAAGCTATCCAACATTACACAGCTTAATTACAATCCAGCAGATTTACATTCTAATTAATGAGTCAGTGCATCATTACAATTATTAATTTAATACTTACTCTTGCCGATGAAACAAGGCTGTTCCAGCGCTTGCGGCACTGGTCCGCCTCTCACCTATCGTGGGCCACAGATGACACAACAGCGGCGATATCCGCCCATATTCTCCAGTATATCCGGGGGGGAGGTTTCCCACGCCGACCTCAGGTTAATTGGCCCCAACGAGTCTCCACCTTGTGGACTAAGGCCTCGTTTGCCTCTTCAGAGAATGGTCTTGCCCTCCTTCTCCCTACAACCTGCTCAACACTCTCTCCCGACTGCTCGTGCTCCATCGCCATCTTATCTGCTTCTCAACTCCTTAAAAAAATGCCTCAACACAAACCTTCCTTCTCTTTCTCCCACCCTTTGCCTTCTGAGCATGCGCAGATGCCCCTGACCTCCCGAATCGCGGGAAAAATTCTTTGCCTGGAAAAAAATGCGCATGCACAGAACGGCTTTGGACGCCAGCCTTGCATGACTGAATACATTGCTATTGCCCATTTCACATCGCTAAGGCTATCGCCCAAATTAAAAAGGTGAAACTAGCGGTTTTTAAAATGCCCGATATTCCAGCGATCCTGAAAAATAAAAAAAGCACTAAGGCATGAATTATCGCTCATTATTTGGGCGATAGTGATCATAGTGGAAAGTTTAGCCCTTATACAGCATACACGTGGGAGGAGGACTGCACTGCCCGTCAAGGTCAAGGTGACTGCAGCACTTGCCTTCTATGCATCTGTCTCCTTTCAGGCCTCAGCTGGGGGCATATGCTGCACATTGCAGTTCATTACACATAGCAACATTCGCCAATAACCGCTACACTGTTTGTACGCAGGGACGACTTCATTAACTTCCCAGTGACCAGTGAGACACAGGATGTGAGGGCTGTAGGCTTTGCCTGAATTGCTGCCTTCCACAAGGGTGCCATTGACTGTATGCACATTGCCCTGCGAGCACCTTTAGAGGATCCAAAGGTTTACCGAAACCGAAAGCGATTCCACTCGCTGAACATACAGATCATCTCCGACATACTCAGTGTATCATGGCAGGAGGTGCAAAATATGCAGGGAGCATCCATGATGCTTTCATCTTGCGGAGGAGCAGTGTCTCACAGATGTGTGAGCAGCAGCCAGAAGGACAGACCTGGATGTCGGGGGACAAAGGTTACTGGCTCGCCACCTGGCTCATGACCCCCTCTACAAAACACAGACAGAGGGCGAACGTCGCTACAATATCTGCCATATAGCCACACATAACATCATCGAGAAGACAATTGGAGTGCCAAAGCAGCGCTTCCGATGCCTGGACTCCCCATAGCAGATTGGTGAGTTCACTGTGATGTGCTGCATGCTGCACAACTTAGCCATCATGAGGGAACAAGATTTGCCACTGGGGATTGCAGAACCACCTCAGGAGAGAGGGGAGGAGGAGGAGGATGAGGAACCCATGGCACCACTACAACCCACAGGACAGCGTGGAGGAGGCCTTGTAGATGTTACGCCATTGCAAGAGCCTTACGTCAGCAGCTGATACTTCAGCACTTTGCATGAAGGCTGAATGGTACGTTTGATCATTGTATCCCACCATGTTGACTATTTCCACTTGTTATTCTGTGAATGAGACACGACATAAGTTTGGTCTAGTTTAAAAAATAATTTGCAATTTATTAAAACATTCGTACACTTGTAATTAACTTTAATAAAAACATTTATATTAAATTTTAAACTTTTAAATGAACATCACTCAAATAACAATCAAAGAAGAACAAAAGAACAGCAAAACAACAACAACAACAGCAAACAAACTTCAGCTTAGCCCTACTCCCGGTGAGCCCAAGCTTCTTATTAGTGTCTCGGGTACGGCGCTCCGCTTGTTGGGGGACAGACCCAGGAGACGGCAATCCGGAAAGCCCAGGTTTGGCCTCTTTGGCCTGTGGATTAATCTGCGAGATTGGAGTTGGAGTGGCATCACTTGATACCGTCAATTGCTGCTGGGCAATGACTGCCTGGGTGTGTTCCTGCGCTGCAGCGATTAGCTCCGACATGCCTGCAGATAGTGCTGCTATTTCTCCCTTGATCCCACTCATGGCTTCAAGGGGCAATTTTGTAAGGTGAACGCTTTCCCCACTCATTCCCATAAGCTCTACCACCTCCCGTGGTGCTTGCATTTCAGGAGAGCGCTGTTCAGTTCTCCTCCATACAAACAGGCCTGCTGCTGCCCTGGGTGTGTTTTCCTGCAACCAACTGGGACCCATGACCTTGTAGAGTGGACAAATCAGAAATGTCCCCTTTCGCGTACAGCTGTTGAAAACGCTTGGTACATCCGAGCCCTGCACCTCTTCCAATTGCAATAGCACCATCTGATCATCCTCCTCCTCCCCCCCCCCCCACCTCATGAAAAATATTGTCGGCCTCCTGCTCCTCCTCATTCTCCTCCTCGTCCTACTCCTGATCGGCCTGTGGAACTTGTTCGGTATGGCCGAGGTCGTCGGGGTCATCCACTTCTGCTTGTGGCAAGGTGGCGGGGTCTTCTCCTTCATTATTGGTTGTCTGAGCAACATCTGCAAAATATAACAGAACAGATGAATAGTTAGCAGCAGGGGAGGGGACAGGGTGACATGAGTAGGCTCACATAGCGCAGGTTCATTTGAAGGACCACGACGACTGATAGTACATCGCATAAACCGAAGCGTAGCCCACTTGTGCCAACCCAGACTGAATTTTGCAGGACTTACCCTCTCTCTGCAACCTGGGCCCAGCATCTGCAGGGGTGGTCGATCTCTGGGACCCAACAATAATACCTGCGATTCTACTTTCCAAGGCTGTTAGTGGGTGCAGTTTTTGGCCGCGCTCAGTTGTTGTTAGACATCTTCTTCTGCAAAGATGGCAATAGAATTTTTTAAGAGAGGGGCCTTCTGCTGTTGTGGCACACACAGATAGTCACATTTACAATTCAAGTAATTGTAGTGCATAAATAAAAACATTACTTACTCTAACTGCTCAGCAAAGGTACTGACACTTCTTCCGGCCCTGCTGGCCAGTCCTCTTGATGGACCCCACTGAGGAAACCTGCTCTGCAATGCATTGCCAAGCTTGAGCTATTGCTGCTGGTTTAAGTTTAACAGGACCATTCTTGCCAATCTGGTGCCATCCTCTCTCCACTGTGTCTACCAGTACCTCATTGGTGTCTTGTTTAAACTTCCTGGTCCTTTTCCTTTCCGAATCAGACTCCATTTTTCGTTTTGCAGCTCGTGTGTGGAAGTACTCACCAATCTCCTGAAATTTACAATGGTCTTTAAAAATGGTTGATCCAGACCAGGAAGTGTACTGCGCATGCGTGGGCACACCTGACACATGAAAAACGGACGTTTGTTTTTGCACACGTGCAGATCGGCCGTTACTTTTAACGCAAAGAAATTTAGCTCCATCCTTAAAAATGGTGGTATTTTAGTGTCATCTGTATTTTAACGCTACACCAAAATTTTAATAACTTTTGATGAAACTTAGGCCTTATTTTTTTTGCCGCTATTTCAGCATTAAAATATTGGCCATTATTCGCAAATAGCAACAAAAAAAGGTGCTATTAAATGTGGAGTTTCTAGTCCTAAAGTGCTGTATACATCGAAATTGTCAGATAGAATGAATTTAGTAATGTTGAGTTAAGAGAAGTAGACTGTGTGCAAACGATGGCCCGTAATTTGCATCAACAGTGAAGCAAAGGCATTCACTGCTGGCCCCGAAGTAAGCTTCCCACAAAGATCTTGTGAACTCTTTGGGGAGAAGTTTGGCTTTTCCGATGTCTAATTGAGATCAGTGAATGTTAATGGGGAATCCCTAGTGCGAGCTGCTATGACGTCAACAATTTTCAGAGGTAAGAGAGTTGGAGGCGTGGAGGGGGGGGAAGTGAAAGTTGGAGAAAAATGTGAACCCCGACCCCAACCCATCTCCAACCCGCCCACTTTCACCTTTCACTTAGGGGGGACGGTGGAGGGGGGGGGTGGTTGCAGGGTGGAGCTGTCAACCTCCTGCCAGGAGGCGGGTTGGCAATTTAATTATGATAACGAAGCCTGAAACCTCTACGTTAACCTGCTTTGCCGGCTTTACGGCAGGTGGCCGCTGATCCCGGGGCTCAGGCTCTCTGGTGGCTCCAGCGTGGCGGCCTCAGCCTCGGGAAGCAATCCTTGTGGGCCGGGAGGAGGAGTGCTTCCTCCCGGCCCCCCCAAGACCCCCATCATCAGCCTGCCCCTCCCTGGGTTCAGGCTTGGATCACCCCTGGGGAATACCAAAGGGCAGAAAACGCTAGTGGGAGTTGTGTACAGACCACCAAACAGTAGTAGTGAGGTTGGGGACAGCATCAAACAAGAAATAAAGGATGTGTGCAATAAAGGTACAGCAGTTGTCATGGGCGACTTTAATCTACATATTGATTGGGCTAACCAAACTGATAGCAATTCGGTGGAGGAGGATATCCTGGAGTGTATTAGGGATGGTTTTCTAGACCAATATGATGAGGAACCAACTAGAGAGCTGGTCATCCTAGACTGGATCATGTGTAATGAGAAGGGATTAATTAGCAATCTTGTTGTGCTAGGCCCCTTGGGGAAGAGTGACCATAATATGGTAGAATTCTTTATTAAGATGGAGAGTGACACAGTTAATTCAGAAACTAGGGTCCTGAATTTAAGGAAAGGTAACTTCAACGGTATGAGGCGTGAATTGACTAGAATAGACTGGCAAAGGATACTTAAAGAGTTGATGGTGGATAAGCATTGGCAAATACCTAAAGATCATATGGATGAACTTCAGCAATTACACATCCCTGTCTGGAGTAAAAATAAAACAGGGAAGGTGGCTCAACCATGGCTAACAAGGGAAATTAAGGATAGTGGTAAAACCAAGGAAGAGGCATATAAATTGGCGAGAAAAAGCAACAAACCTGAGGACTGGGAGAAATTTAGAATTTAACAGAGGAGGACCAAGGGTTTAATTAAGAGAGGGAAAATAGAGTACGAGAGGAAGCTTACAGGGAACATAAAAACTGACTGCAAAAGCTTCTACAAATATGTGAAGAGAAAAAGATTAGTGAAGACAAACGTAGGTCCCTTGCAGTCAGATTCAGGTGAATTTATAATGGGGAACAAAGAAATGGCAGACGAATTGAACAAATACTTCGGTTCTGTCTTCACAATGGAAGACACAAATAACCTTCCGAATGTACTAGGGGACAGGAGGAACTGAAGGATATCCTTATAAAGCGGGAAATTGTGTTAGGGAAATTGATGGGATTGAAGGCCGATAAATCCCCGGGGCCTGATAGTCTGCATCCCAGAGTACTTAAGAAAGGGGCCCTAGAAATAGTGGATGCAATGGTGATCATTTTCCAACAGTCTATTGATTCTGAATCAGTTCCTATGGACTGGAGGGTAGCTAATGTAACACAATTTTAAAAAAAAGAAGGGAGAGAGAAAACAGGTAATTATACACCGGTTAGCCTGACATCAGTAGTGGGGAAAATGTTGGAATCAATCATTAAAGATGAAATAGCAGTGCATTTGGAAAGCAGTGACAGGATCGGTCCAAGTCAGCATGGATTTATGAAAGGGAAATCATGCTTGACAAATCTTCTGGAATTTTTTGAGGATGTAACTAGCAGAGTGGACAAGGGAGAACCAGTGGATGTGGTGTATTTGGACTTTCAAAAGGCATTTGACAAGGTCCCACACAAGAGATTGTTGTGCAAAATCATAGCACATGGTATTGAGGGTAATGAACTGATGTGGATAGAGCACTGGTTGGCAGACAGGAAGCCGGGAGTCGGGATAAACGGGTTCTTTTCAGAATGGCAGGCAGTGACTCGTGGAGTACTGCAGGGCTCAGTGCTGGGATCCCAGCTCTTTACAGTATACATTAATGATTTAGATGAAGGAATTGAGTGTAATATCTCCAAGTTTGCAGCTGGCACTAAACTGGGTGGCGGTGTGAGCTGTGAAGAGGACGCTAAGAGGCTGCAGGGTGATTTGGACAGGTTAGGTGAGTGGGCAAATGCATTGCAGATGCAGTATAATGTGGATAAATGTGAGGTTATCCATTTTGGGGCACAAACACGAAGGCAGAATATTATCTGAATGGGGCAGATTGGGAAACGAGACCTGGGTGTCATGGTTCATCAGTCATTGAAAGTTGGCATGCAGGTACAGCAGACAGTGAAGAAGGCAAATGGTATGTTGGCCTTCATAGCTAGTGGATTTGAGTATAGGAACAGGAAGGTCTTACTGCAGTTGTACAGGGCCTTGGTGAGGCCTCGCCTGGAATATTGTGTTCAGTTTTGGTCTCCTAATTTGAGGAAGGATGTTCTTGCTATTGAGGGAGTGCAGCGAAGGTTCACCAGACTGATTCCAGGGATGGCTGGACTGACATATGAGGAGAGACTGGATCAACTGGGCCTTTATTCACTGGAGTTTAGAAGGATGAGAGGGGATCTCATAGAAACGTATAAGATTCTGACGGGACTGGACAGATTAGATGCGGGAAGAATGTTCCCGACGTTGGGGAAGTCCAGAACCAGGGGACACAGTCTAAGGATAAGGGGTAGGCCATTTAAGACTGCGATGAGGAGAAACTTCTTCACTCAGAGAGTTGTTAGCCTGTGGAATTCCCTACCGCAGAGAGTTGTTGATGCCAGTTCATTTGTTTTTTAAAGAGGGAGTTAGATATGGCCCTTACGGCTAAAGAGATCAAGGAATATGGAGAGAAAGCAGGAAAGGGGTACTGAGGTGAATGATCAGCCATGATCTTATTGAATGGCGGTGCAGGCTCGAAGGGCCGAATGGCCTACTCCTGCACCTATTTTCTATGTTTCTATGTTTCTATGGATCGCGATTCGGCCCCGGGGTCGGGGATCGAACACCTAGGGGACCGCGACTGATCGGACTCTCCCCCCGCCCCCCTCCCCGCTGCCGCCGCCGCCAATTGGATCCCTCCCCCAGGCTTAGACTCCCCCTACGCCCCTCACCCCCACACCGTGCGGGAGGGACTCGGCAAAATCCAGCCCAACTTGTCTAAACAGCCAATCACAATGCAGAATTCTTCCAGAATGCCAGGAAATGAATAAGCTCCTTTCATTCTAACTTTTTCAAACTGTTATAGAGAGCAAAACAAAGATTGGGGCTCTCACATAGGGAAATGTAAACCTGAAATAAAGAGGAGACACTTTAAAAAAATATATATATATTTTTTAAGTTTCATAAAAATGTTAATTATATTAAAATGGTGAAATTTGACACTCCACAAAAGTAGAATTCATTTTTCAGGGCCGTTATGTTTGTTTAATAGTCAAATACACTACCAAAATTTCCTACATTCTTCAGTTTCAAAGGGGTAATAGCTGTGAACGCTGTTCGTTGCTGTTATCAGCCATGATCATATTGAATGGTGGTGCAGGCTCGAAAGGCCGAATGGCCTACTCCTGCACCTATTTTCTATGTTTCTATTACCCACCGCAAGTTCCGGGCCATTACTTCATTCCTGGCTGCATACCGTGTTCAGCACCAGGAGTGTTCATGGGAATGCATGCAACTGTGTTGGTGTTGCACGCCTCCCATCTCACACAGAGACGGGCTCCTACCAGGGTTTAGTGTTAAAAGAGGCCAGCAGGGTCGTCTCTGAGAACAACCCCCTTCGCGTGCCACTTTAACATATATTATAAGCCAGCTTTAACAAATTGTGCTGACAAAATAAGTCACATAGTTGTAGTCTGTTTTTGCCTTTTTGAGGAGATTATATAATGTATATGGGTGCTCCTTTGTCAGACTTGATGGGCCTGGTGGTGTTTCCTCACATCTTTTTTCATACGTTTATTTGCTGAATGCTTATGCTAATCAACATGCAAAATAGGGATATTAATACTCAGGGGACTAAAAAATGGAAAACAAACTTGAATGAAATATTCTCTAGTCAATAATAATCAAGTTGTGTTACAGAAATCAAGCTATTTTATTTTCTGCAAATTATTTGGATAATGTTTGCACATGTTTTAGGAATTCATGGATAGATAACCTCAATATTGTTTAAACGATTCATCAAAAGAAATTAAGGGCTTAATAGACCTTAAATGATTTCTCAGAGCAGTATGCTGAATTTTTTAACTGCATGCAAAATGGTGAACTTGTTGTAATTGGAAAGAAAAGTGAAAACAAACTGTCTTTATCCTCAGACGTTTTCTCAATGATTTTTCCTGAACTGATCGTAAGTGGCCATCACCCAGCAAGGCATTCTTCTATTGAGGTAGATAAGAACATAGACCATGAAGTTACTCTGTGGGTTAACAGCTTAATGCATTAATCTGCAATCCCTCTCTCCACTACTTTATCAGAGGCGTCAACCTGTTTGTCTTACATAATCTTTTCAAGGCTATAGAGTTTGTTGAGATAAGGAGTCGTGGAACATCACAACAATTTTCACAGATGTCATGATTTTCGGAGAGGATAGATACCTGTTCAGAATTATAGAATGATAGCTGAATTATCTAGGCCATGTTCAAAGAGTCATAGAGTCATTACTGCACAGAAGGAGGCCATTCGGCCCATCAAGTCCATGCGGGCTTTCTGTAGAGCAATCCAGTCAGTCCCATCCCCCTGCTCTATCTCTGTAACCCTGCAACTTTATTTCCCTCAAGTGCCTCTCCAATTTCCTTTTGAAATCATTGATCGTCTCTGCTTCCACCACCCTCGTCGGCAGCGAGTTCCAGATCATTACCACTCGCTGCGTCAAAAAGTACTTCCTCACATCCCCCCTGTATCTCCTGCCCAATACTTTAAATCTGTGTCCACTAGTCCTTGTACCATCAGCTAATGGGAACAGCCTTTCTCTGTCTACCTTATCCAAACCCATCATACTCTTGTACACCTCTATCAAATCTCCCCTTAACCTCCTTTGCTCCAAGGACAACAACCGCAACTTCTCCAGTCTAACTCCTGATTATAAAACTCTGATAATCAGTGCACTGCCGTCTCTTAAAAGCTCTGCAATACTTTGACGTGCCACCCAGTGTGGTATTTGCTGCACCTTTTCATTATCTCACAGTTGATTAGATTCCTCAAAGTTGGCTGAGCAATTTGAGTAGAACAGTCACGGATATTTCTACCTAGAAGGCTAAGGTCAGATATATTCTAAAATTTGTGCTTCCATGTTTTAATGTCACTGACAGTATTTTATCTATAATAAATACGTGCCTTAAACCTGTCTTTGTGTGCTTTTCAACAACAATGGTACACCCTTATTATCATTACTTATACTACACAGCAACTTGTGATCCTGCAAGACAGCTCAGACATGAAAAGGAAATGTTGGCTACCTGTAATTTAAACTTTGTTTCAGTAAATTCTGCGTCGGGCTGCACTGGTTTGCCGGTCTTGCTTTTGTAATTTGTCTCCCAAAGGTAATTATAAAATCAATATGTCTCCTACTCTCCGCAAAAAGATTAATTCGTAGGTGAGATGTTACTGAAGCCCTTTTACATCTAAATTAAAACCTTAAAAGAAGAAATGATCCTGTCACTTTACGCAGTGGCCCAGTGCTTTCCAAATGAAGATATATACTTCACTCACCCTGAAAATGAGTCTTTCATTGCATGCTAGCACATGTTTCTCAGGCAAAGAAAGAATGATACTCCCAAATTGATATTGCGGGTAGTGGAACAAATATGCAATGTATGTAAGATGAAATATGATCCTTTTTCTTTTCTGTAATCTCGGTAAGCAACAAACAAGCTAAATAAATCTGATGAATTGCTGCTAGCTGACATGCTAATGCTCCTGTGACCCCAACCCTGCAGTAGCTATTTCTGCAGATTGCATTCTTTATCCTAATAGGCTCACTTATCATCTCTTGCTGCCAGGAAATTTATTTTAGTAGAACTTGGTTTGGGGGGGGGGGGGGGGGAGGGGAGGGAGGGGGGGCGATGAAATTTCAAATCACACAATCTCAAAATCCATCATCTTTTATCTCAGCAGAAATAGGGAGGGGGAACAATTCTGATCTCTCACAAACCTGTTAATATAAACTGTGCTGCAAAGGCATGCATGAATGAGAAAGGAAAGATCTCTTTCGATAACATTAGCAGCCCTCCTCTGGCATTGCTCGTGGCAGGTCAGAGATTATGCTGCTTTATAAGGACAGAAATGCTGCTGCACAAGGTATTATTCTGCTGCTAAGTTAGAAGATTATCCTTTTCCAACTGCGATGTCAACCGTGGCTCAGTCGGCAGCACACTTGCCTCTGATTCTGAAGGCTGTGGGTTCAAATTCTACCCCAGTGACGTGAGCACATATTCTACGCTGGCACTGAGGGAGTGCTGCACTGTTGAGGATGCCGTCTTTTAGAAGAGATGTAAACGGAGGCCCCGCCTGCCCTCAGATGGATGTGAAAGATCCAATGGCACGATTTTGAAGAACAGGGATGTTCTTCCTGGTGTTGTGGCCAATATTTATCCTTCAACCAACATCAATGAAAAACAGACTATCTGGTCAGTAAGAGCAAGAGGATAACTAGAGAAAAAGCGGGGCCTATTAGAGACCATAAAGGAAATTTGTGTGTAGAGGCAGAAGATGTGTGTAGGATTCTTATGTAATATTTGCATCCATTTTCACTAAAGAGAGGGGCGATGCAGAGTTTGCAATGAGGGAAGAGGAGTGTGAACTATTAGACAAAGTAAATATAGTGAGAGAGGAGGTATTAATCCTATGGATTGGAAGGTAGCTAATGTAACCACACTTTTTAAAAAAGGAGGGAGAGTGAAAACAGGGAATTATAGACTGGTCAGCCTGACATCGATGGTGGGGAAAATGCTGGAATCAATTATTAAAGATGTAATAGCAGCACATTTGGAATGTAGTGACAGGATCGGTCCAAGTTAGCATAGATTTATGAAAGGGAAATCATGCTTGACAAATCTTCTAGAATTTTTTGAGGATGTACCTAATAGAGTGGATAAGGGAGAACCAGTGGATATGGTGTATTTGGACTTTCAAAAGGCTTTTGGCAAAGTCCCACACAAGAGACTGGTGTGCAAAATTAAGGCACATGGTATTGGGGGTAATGTATTGACATGGATAGAGAACTGGTTGGCAGACAGGAAGCAAAAAGTGGGAATAAATGGGTCCTTTTCATAAAGGCAGCAGTGTCAAGTGGGGTACCGCAAGTTTCAGTGCTGGGACCCCAGCTATTTACAATATATATTCATGATTTAGATGAAGGAATTGAATGTAATATCTCCAAGTTTGCAGATGACACTAAGCTGGGTGGCATTGTGAGCTGTGAGGAGCATGCTAAGAGGCTACAGGGTGACTTGGACAGGTTAGGTGAGTGGGCAAATGCATGGCAGATGCAGTATAATGTGGATAAGTGTGAAGTTATCCACTTTGGTGGAAAAAACAGGAAGGCAAATTATTATCTGAATGGAGACAGATTAGTAAAAGGGAAGGTGCAATGAAACCTGGGTGTCATGGTACATCATTCATTGAAAGAAGGCATGCAGGTACAGCAGGCAGTGAAGAAAGCAAAAGGCATGTTTACCTTCATAGCCAGAGGATTTGAGTATAGGAGCAGGGAGATCTTGGTGAGACAACACCTTGAGTATTGTTTGCAGTTTTGGTCTCCTGATCTAAGGAAGGACATTCTTGCCATTGAGCGAGTACAGCGAAGGTTCACCAGACTGATTCCCAGGATGGCAGAACTGACATATAAAGAAAGACTGGAATGACTAGACTTATATTCCCTGGAATTTAGAAGAATGAGATGGGATCTAATAGAAACATATAAAATTCTGACGGGATTGGACAGGTTAGATGCAGGAAGAATGTTCCAGATGTTGGGGAAGTCCAGAACCAGGGGTCACAGTCTAAGGATAAGAGGTAAGCCATTTAGGATGGAGATGAGGAGAACCATTTTCTCCCAGAGAATTGTGAACCTATGGAATTCTCTACCACAGAAAGTTGTTGAGTCCAGTTCGTTGGATATATTCAAAAGGGAGTTATATGTGGCCCTGAAGGCTAAGTGGATCAAGGTAATGGAGAGAAGGCAGGAGTGTGTACTGAAGTTGCATGATCAGCCTTGATCATATTGAATGGTGGTGCAGGCTCGAAGGGCTGAATAGGTTCATGTACCTATTTTCTATGTTTCTATTAAGGGGCTTAGCAGCTTTGAAAGTGCGCAACCTAGATGAAATGTATCCCAGGCTAAGAGAAGCAAAAGAGAAAAAGTAGAGGTTCTGACCATCATTTTCCAATCCTTTCTGGCTACAGGTGTGGTGCCTGAGGACTGAAGAACTGCTAATGTTGTACCTTTGTTTAAAAAGGGAAAAAGGGATAGAATGATTAATTTCACGCCAGTCAGCTTAACTTCGGTGGTGGGAAAATTATTGAAATAAATCCTGAGGGACAGGATAAATCTTCATTTGCAAAGATATGGATTAACCAAGGACAGTCAGCATGGATTTGGCAAGGGAAAGTCATGTCTGATTAACTTGCTTGAATTTTTTGAGGCAGTAACCAGGAGGGTCGATGAGGGCAGTGCGCATGATGTAGTGTATATGGATTTTAGCAAAGCTTTTGATAAGGTCCCGCATGGCAGACTGGTTACAAAAGTAATACCCCATGGGATCCAGGGAAAAGTATCAAGTTGGATCCAAAATTGGCTCGAAGGCAGGAAGCAAAGGGTAATGGTAAATGGGTGTTTTTGTGACGGGAAGGCTGTATCCAATGGAGTTTTATAGGGCTCGTGCTCCATCCCTTGCTTTTTGTGGTACATATAATTGACTTGGACTTAAATGTTGGGCTTAAAATGGACCCAGAAGGCGGGAGCAGCAGCGGAGGTCGGAACGGATCAGGTCGGGAGAAGCTAGCTGGTGCAGGGGCAGAAGGTAAACAAAGAAGCAAAAAGAAATTGAAGTGTGATGTCACAGCCAAGCGGGTAAACGATTGGCTGGTGGATTGGTGAGTATTTAATTTTTTTTTTCTTTTTCTTTTCTTATCAGTAAGAAACTTTTAGCGTTGTTACCAATTAGGTTAATTTAAGGGTTAAGTCATGGCAGGCGAGCCAAGACCCATGTCATGCTCCTCCTGTGCTATGTGGGAAGTCAGGGACTCTTCCAGTGTCCCTGAAAACTACATGTTCAGGAAGTGTATCCAGCTGCAGCTCCTGACAGACCGCATTGCGGCACTGGAGCTACGGATGGATTCACTGTGGAGCATCTGCGATGCTGAGGATGTCGTGAATAGGATGTTTAGTGAGTTGGTCACACTGCAGGTAAAGGTTACACAGCCAGATAGGGAATGGGTGACCATCAGGCAGAGCAGTGGAAGGCAGGTAGTGCAGGGGTCCCCTGCGGTTATCTCTCTCCAAAACAGATACACCACATTGGGTATTGTTCGGGAAGATGGCTCATCAGGGGAAGGCAGCAGCAGCCAAGTCCATGGCAGCAGGGGTGGCTCTGCTGCACAGGAGGGCAGGAAAAAGAGTTGGAGAGCTACAGTGATAGGGAATTCTAATTTAAGGGGAATAAATAGGCATTTCTGCAGCCACAAACGAGACTCCAGGATGGTATGTTGCATTCCTGGTGCAAAGGTCAAGGATGTCTTGTAGCGGCTGCAGTGCATTCTGGAGGGGGAGGGTGAACAGCCAGCTTTCGAAGTACATAGAGGTACCAACAATATAGGTAAAAAATGGGATGAGGTCCTACAAGCTGAATTTAGGGAGCTAGGAGTTAAATTAAAAAGTAGGACCTCAAAGGTAGTAATCTTAGGATTGCTACCAGTGCCACATGCTAGTCGGAGTAGATATTGCAGGATAGCTCAGATGGTGGCTTGAGGAATGGTGCAAGGGGGAGGGATTCAAATTCCTGGGACATTGGAACCGGATCTGGGGGAGGTGGGATCAGTACAAACCGAGTGGTCTGCACCTGGGCAGGATTGGAACCGATGTTCTAGGCGGAGTGTTTGCTGGTGCTATTGGGGAGGGTTTAAACTAAAATGGCAGGGGGATGGGAATCTACACAGGGAGACAGAGGGAAGTAAAAAGGGGGCAGAAACAAAAGGTAGGAAGGAGAAAAGCAAGAATTGTAGACAGAGAACTCAAGGGCAAAAATCAAAAAGGGCCACATTACAACATAATTCTAAAAGGATAAAGAGTGTTAAACAAACAAGCCTGAAGG
The DNA here is from genome assembly GCF_044704955.1 of Pristiophorus japonicus. Classification (NCBI taxonomy): domain Eukaryota; kingdom Metazoa; phylum Chordata; class Chondrichthyes; family Pristiophoridae; genus Pristiophorus; species Pristiophorus japonicus. The sequence goes on from NC_091977.1 coordinate 35,755,336, forward strand.
CTCTGAGTCTCAATGCGAGGAGCATCCATAATAAGGTGGATAAATTGACTGCGCAGATAGCTGTTAACAGATAAGATGTAATTGGGATTACGGAGATATGGATCCAAGGTAACCATGGCTGGGAACTCAATATCCAGGGGAATTCAATATTCAGGAAAGACAGACAGGAAGAAAAAGGAGATGGAGTAGAGTTACTGGTTAAAGAGGAGATTAACGCAATTAGAAGGAAGGACATTAGCGTGAATGATGTGACTCCATATGGGTAAAGCTGTGAAACACCAAAGGCAGAAAACGTTAGTGGGAGTTGTGTACAGACCACCAAACAGTAGTAGGGAGGTTGGGGATGGCATCAAACAGGAAATTAGGGATGCGTGCAATTAGGGTACAGCAGTCATCAGGGTTGACTTGAATCTACATATTGATTTGGGTAAACAAACTGGTAGCAATACTGTGGAGGAGGATTTCCTGGAGTGTATAAAGGATGTTTTTTTAGATCAATATGTCGAGGAACCAACCAAAGATCAGGCCATCCTTGACTGGGTCATGTGTAACGAGAGAGGATTAATTAGCAATCTGGTCATGTGGGGCCCCTTGGGAAGAGTGACCATAATATGGTAGAATTCTTCATTAAAATGGAGAGTGACACAGTTAATTCAGAGACGAGGGTCTTGAATTTAAAGAAAGGAAACTTTGACCATATGAGACATGAATTGGCTAGGCTAGACTGGAGAATGATATTTAAAGGGTTGACAGTGGATAGGCAATGGCAGACATTTAAAGATCACAAGGATGAACTACAACAATTGTACATCCCTGTGTGGCATAAGACTAAAAAAGAGAAGGTAGCTCAACCGTGGCTAACAAGGGAAATTAGGGAAAGTGTTAAATCCAAGGAAGAGGCCCATAAATTGGCCAGAAAAGCAGCAAACCTGAGGACTGGGGGAAATTTAGAATTCAGCAGAGGAGGACCAAGGGTTTAATTAGGAAGGGGAAAATAGAATATGAGAATAAGCTTGCAGGGAACATAAAAACTAACTGCAAAAGCTTCTATAGATATGTGAAGAGAAAAAGGTTAGTGAAGGCTAATGTAAGTCCCTTGCAGTGAGAATCAGGTGCATTCATTTCGGGGAACAAGGAAATGGCAGACCAATTGAACAAATAGTTTGGTTCTGTCTTCACACAGGAAGACACAAATAACATCCCGAAAATACTAGGGGATTGAGGGTCTAGCGAGAAGGGGAAACTGAGGGAAATCCTTATTAGTCAAGAAATGGTTTTAAGGAAATTGAAGGGACTAAAGGCCGATAAATCCCCAGGGCCTGATAGTCTGCATCCCAGAGTACTTAAGAAAGTGGCTCTAGAACTAGTAGATGCATTGGTGGTCATTTTCCAACATTCCATGGATTCTGGTTCAGTTCCTATGGATTGGAGGATAGCTAATGTAATCCCACTTTTTCGAAAAGGAGGGAGAGAGAAAACCGGGAATTATAGACCAGTTAGCCTGACATCAGTGGTGGGAAAATGCTGGAATCAATTATTAAAGATGAAATAGCAGTGCATTTGGAAAGCAGTGACAGGATTGGACCAAGTCAGCATGGATTTATGAAGGGGAAATCATGCTTGACAAATCTTCTAGAATCTTTTGAGGATGTAATTAGTAGAGTGGACAATTGAGAACCAGTGGATGTGGTGTATTTGGACTTTCAAAAGGTTTTTGACAAGGTCCCACACAAGAGATTTGTGTGCAAAATTAAAGCACATCGTATTGGGGGTAATGTACTGACATAGATAGAGAACTGGTTGGCAAACAGGAAGCAGAGAGTCGGGATAAACGGGTCCTTTTCAGAATAGCAGGCAGTGACTAGTCGGGTGCCGCGGGGTTCAGTGCTGGGACTGCAGCTATTTAAAATATACATTCATGATTTAGACGAAGGGATTGAATGTAATATCTACAAGTTTGCAGATGACACTAAGCTGGGTGGCAGTACGAACTGTGAGGAGGATGCTAGTCGGCTGCAGGGGAACTTGGACAAGTTAGATGAATGGGCAAATGCATGGCATGCTGGCCTTCATAGCGAGAGGATTTGAGTATAGGAGCAGGGAGGTCTTACTGTAGTTGTACATAGCCTCGGTGAGATCACACCTTGAGTATTATGTGCAGTTTTGGTCCCCTAATCTGAGAAAGGATGTCTTGCTATTGAGGAAGTGCAGCAAAGTTTCACCAGATTGATTCCTGGGATGGCAGGACTGGCATATAAAGAAAGACTGGATCGACTAGGCTTATATTCACTGAAATTTAGAAGAATGAGAGGGGATCTAATAGAAACATATAAAATTCTGATGGGATTGGACAGGTTAGATGCAGGAAGAATGTTACCGATGTTGGGGAAGTCCAGAACCAGGGGTTACAGTCTAAGGATAAGGGGTAAGCCATTTAAGTCCGAGATGAGGAGAAACTTCTTCACTCAGATAATTGTGAACCTGTGGAATTATGTACCACAGAAAGTTGTTGAGGCCAGTTTGTTAGATATATTCAAAAGGGAGTTAGATGTGGCCCTTACAGCTAAAGGGATCAAGGGGTATGGAGAGAAAGCAGGAATGGGGCACTGAAGTTGCATGATCAGCCATGATCATATTGAATGGTAGTGCAGGCTCGAAGGGCCGAATGGCCTACTCCTGCACCTATTTTCTATGTTTCTATATATGATTAAGAAGTTTGCAGATGACACGAAAATAGGCTGTGTGGTTGATAATGAACAAGAAAGCTGAGACTGCAGGATGATATCAATGTACTGGTCACGTGGGAAGAACAATGGCAAATGGAATTCAATCTGGATAAGTGTGAGGTAATGCATTTGGGAAGGTCTAACAAGGCAAGGGAATATATATTAAATGGTACGACACTGAGAAGTGTAGTAGAAAAAAGGGACCTTGGAGTGTAGGTCCACAGATCCCTGAAGGAACAGGCCAGGTAGATACGGTGGTTAAGAAGGCATACGGAATACTTGTCTTTAGTCTTCGAGGCATTGAATACAAGAGCAAGGAGATTATGTTTGAAACACTGGTTAAGCCGCAGCTGAAGTACTGTGTGCAGTTCTGATCACGACATTACAGGAAAGATGTGATTGCACTGGAAAGGGTGCAGAAGAGATTTACAAGAAAGTTGCCTGGACTGGAGAATTTAGGCGATGAGGAAAGATTGGAGATGCTGCGTCTCTTTACTTTGAAACAGAGGAGGCTAAGGGGAGACCGGATTGAGGTTTATAAAATTATGAGGGGCCTGGATAGAGTGAATAAGAAGGACCTGTTTCCCTTGGAAAACAGATCAACAACCAGGGGGCATAGATTTAAAGCAATTGGTAGGAGGTTTAGAGTAGAAATGAGGAGTAATTTCTTGAGCCAGATGGTGGTGGGGGTTTGGAACTCACTACGTGAATGGATAGTAGAGGCAGAAACCTTCACCACATTTAAAAGGTACTTGGATGTGCACTTGAAGTGCCGTCATGTACAGGGCTATGGACCAAGAGCTGGAAAGTGGGATTAGGCTGGATAGCTCTTGGTCGGCCGGCACGGACACGATGGGCCGAAATGGCCTCCTTCCATGCTGTAAGTTTCTATGGCCCCAAGTTTCCACATGATTTGCTCCTGATTTTTAGGAGCAACTGGTATAGAACGGAGTATCTTAGAAATCGGAATTCTCATCATTTAGTTTGCTCCAGTTCTAGTCAGTTAGAACAGTTTCACTTTGGAACAGAATTTATTTTTCAAAAGGGGGCGTGTCCGGCCACTTACGCCTGATTTCAAAGTTTCCTGAGTGAAAACTTACTCCAAACTAACTTAGAATGGAGTAAGTGAAGATTTTTGTACGCTCGAATAAACCTTGTCTACACATTAAAAAATCAGGCGCAGGTTACAAATTAGGCGTCGGGAATGAGGTGGGGGGGTGGGGGGGGAGGGAAGTCATTAAATTCTACAATAAATCCTTAGTTATACTTATACAAATATTATACAAATAAACCCAACCTGAATAAAAATTTATAAGCGAAGAAAAGATTAAATAAACCATGTTCCTACCTGTGTGAAAGGCAGCGGTTTGCCGTCGGGACCGAAGGCTGAACGGGCCGGGCCTGAGACTTCAGGCAGGGCCCGTCCCCAGCACCAGATTTACAGGTAGGTGGCGTTGGGTCGGGTCGGGGGGGTGGTGGGAGGGAGGTCGGGTGGGTTCGGTTCAGGTCGTGGGGAGGGAAAGGGAGGTCAGGTCAGGGGGAGGGAGGTCAGGTCGGATCCAGTCCGGGGTGGGGGGAGCGGGTGTCGGGTCCGGTCCGGGGGCGGGGGCGGGTGTTGGGTCCAGTCCGGGGGCGGGGGGGGGGGAGCGGGTGTCGGGTCCGGTCCGGGGGCGGGGGGCGGGAGTCGGGTCGGGAAGAAGCAGGAGCTGGCCGTGGGAGGAGCCTTATTCACACAGCCCCAGTGAGGCCATTCGGCCAGGGCGAGGGGCTGCGTGCTTCGGGCCCCTCCCACACAGTTTCGTGCGCCTGGAGCTACTGCACTTGCGTGCCCACTGTAGCGCGGCTGTGCAGAGGTCCCAGCACTGTTTTTGGCGCAGGGACCTGGCTCTGCCCCCTACAGCTCGTGCTGCGCTGCGCCGAGGGCCAGAGGACCTGCAGGGAGGTGGAGAATACGGAGGTTTTTTTTAGGCGCACTTTGTGGCGCGAAAAACGGGCGTCCAGGTCTGGACTGCGCCATTCTAGGCACGGCTCGGAACTTGGGCCCTATGATTCTATGATTCTATCACATTGCTGTTTGTGGAACCTTGCTGTGTGCAAATTGTCTGCCATGTTTCCTATATTACAACAGTGACGACACTTCAAAATGTACTACATTGGCTGAGAAGTGCTTTGGAACGTTCTGATGACATGAAAGGAACTATACAAAATGCAAGTTTCTCTTTCTTTCATAAGATGTAATTGTTTTTATTACAGACATCCAGAGGTTTATTACGGCCTAGTTTCTCTTTGGTGCATCCTGTGGGCAATCTTAGACAGTCCCTCGGACTTGCTTCCACACTACAGATGAGTTCTCAGGTGACTGACGAGTCCGATGTGGGACCTACAGTCTCTGTCACAGATGGGGCAGATGATGGTTGAAGGAAAGGGTGGGTGGGGTGCCTGGGTTTCAGCAAACTCATTCTACTGATGACGCTTGGCTTCAGCTTGCTCTCGGTGAAGAGACTCAAGGTGTTCAGTGCCTTCCCGGATGCTTTTCCTCCACTTTGGGCATTCTTGGTGTTGATGGGGATGTTGCACTTTTTCATGGGGACTTCAAAGGTGTTCCTCGGCCTACCTGGGGCTCACTTGCCATGTCAGAGCTCAAGTAGAATGCTAATTTTGGGAGTCTCGTGTCAGGCATGTGGATGATGAGTCCCGTCCAGCGTAGCTGATCGAACGTGGTCAATGCTTCAATGCTGGTGATGTTGGCCTGAGCGAGAACACTGACGTTGGTGCGCCTATCCTGCCAATGGATTTGCAGGATCTAGTGGAGGCAACGTTAGTGGTACTCCTCCAGTGTTTTGAGGTGCCTGCTGTACATAGTCCATATCTCTGAGCCACATAGGAGGGCGGGTATCACTACTGTTCTGTAGACCTTGAGCTTGGTGTCAGGTTTGAGGTCCTGGTCTTCAAACATTCTCTTTCTCAGGTGACCGAAGGCTGCACTGGCACACTGAAGGCGGTGTTGAACCTTGATAATGTATCTCTGTAGGTTATCAGTTGATTATAAATTCATGAATACTTCCCAAGGTCAGAAAAAAACCAATTGGAAATATCTACTTTTGAGGATTGTCTTACCCCTGTAACAAAATAGGAAACTTTGAAGTGTGGTGTCTGACGGATGATGAACCCAAAACTTGAAAGTACCAGTAAATCTCCTGTGGTATTGTTCACTTGAGTGGTAGATATTATTTAGTGACTGAGCTCATATTAGTTTCGAGAATATGAAATGTGAGTGAATCAAGTGAAAGTGTTATAAGAATAAAAGTGTTCAGTAATGATAAAATTGATTCTGTATATATATATAAATGTTAAAAATGTAGATTATACAAAAACACAAGTTTGAACAGACAAAATAGATACCTTCCCCAAGTCCATGTCTCCTGGCTGGGCAGTGCTCAACTTACAAAAGAAGCATGGCTTTGAAACTCACTAAACTGGAAAAGATTTGAATTGGAAAGCCATTAACCTAATCAAGGAATGGCACTGGTCCTCCAGACAGAAACATGTATGATGAGAAGCCAATCAAGAACGGCCCTGGAACCAATCCTGAGGTTTTCTGAGAAACTATGGCCATAAGAGGTATATAAACTCAAGCCAACGATTGCTCTCTCTCTTCTCCTTAGCACAAGGCAAAAAGCAGGACCTCCCTTTACAGACAAAGAAGCAGGCCGCATGTTTTACTAGAGGGAAGTAAAGTATACCTTTTTTATTGTAACATTATTGTATCTGTTGTAAGTAAGTAGATCTGTAGGATAGCTGAGGACTGCTGTTTCTGTGATAGGTGTGCAAGTGTGTATATTTAATAAATTATTCTGTCATGTATTTAACTGTCATTGTAACCCATGTAACCCATCGGAGAGACGTGAGTCCGGGGTCGGCGAGAGGCCTACAAAAGGCCGCGAGAGGCGGCGGGAGGTGCGTGGAGAGACGTGAGTCCGGGTTCGGCGAGAGGCCTACAAAAGGCCGCGAGAGGCGTCGGGAGGTGTGTGGAGAGACGTGAGTCCGGGGTCGGCGAGAGGCCTACAAAAGGGGTACTTGTGCAGCTACAGGGAGAGGGCAAAAAAAAAGTAGAAAGAAACAGAAAGGTGACATCACAGCCAAGGGGGTAAGTGATTGGCTGTTGATTGGTGAGTAGCTTTTCTTTTTTCTCTTCTATAACAGTGAGTAAACTTTAGCCTTGTTGTTGCCAATTTAAGTTAATCTAAGGGTTAAGTCATGACAGGAGAGCTCGGTCACGTGTTATGCTCCTCCTGTACCATGCGGGAACTCAGGGACACTTCCGGTGTCCCTCACAACTATGTGTGCGGGGAGTGTATCCGCCTCCAGCTCCTGACAGACCGCGTTGCGGAGTTGGAGCTGAGGGTGGATTTATTCTGGAGCATCAACGATGCTGAGAATGACGTGAGTAGCACGTGTAGCGAGTTGATCTTACCGCAGGTGAAGGGTCCACAGCCAGCTAGGGAATGGAAGACCAGCAGGAAGAGCAGTGCAAGGAAGGTAGTGCAGGGGTCCCCTGCGTTCATCCCCCTGCAAAACAGATACACCACTTTGGGTACTGTTGAGGAGTATGACTCATCAGGGGAGGGCAGCAGCAGCCGTCGTGAAAACAAATTAGAGTTAAAAAAATATAAATTGGAAAACTTGGAACTCCGGCAAGAGGTAGCTGATGCTAAGGGGGCAATAAGGGAAGCAATTAAGAAGCCACATAGAGAGGAGAGCAGCAGGCCCTGGTATCCGCAGTAACACGGGGAGCCATAACAGAGACAGCAGAAGGGGACGAGGGGGAGACAGATTGGGAAGAGGAAGGAAGTCAGCATAATCCCCAGGAGTGTGGTGTAAAATGGGATATCTTGGATACACGAGGGCCAATCATAGCCGTAGTAACCACTTCTTTCAGACATAATGCACATGGTCACATCACCAGTAACCATACTGACTCATGGCCCATATCCAGCGCTGAAGTCACGGCGGGTAGCCACGAGTTGGGGCCCATTAATGATGGGGACAACCCAATGGGAGTTAACAGGATGTAGGCAAATTTCAGGAGAAGTCACCTCGAGTTAGAGGAAAATGACTTAACACGAGTCCTCCTCTTGGCCCTGTTTCACTTCCCTCAAAGATAATCTGCCAGAAGCAGGTTATCCAACCTGCCACAGCGGCCGACGTACTCATGACCGAGATCCTAAACCATTTAGGGATCCAAAACTTAAACTTGGTGGCTCTGCTTAATCAGACCAAGCAGCGCCCAGAAGTGACCGCTCGAGCCTTCAGTAATCGCCTGTATGATATCTATCAAGGTACCCAGAACCAGGCACCCGCAAATGCTACAGTAAAAAAGAATCAGGAACAATTTAAATCAATGTTCCTGAACCAACTCCACTCTTTAGTTAAAACCATCCTGGGCATAGCCATGAGGCCCACCAATCAGTGGGACATATATAGATATCAGCGCTCAAATAGCCTGCGAGGTGATAAAAGACCAATTAAAAGTGCAGTCACCATCCACCGCAAATAAGCCAGTGTCAACGGTGGAGGGATCTAGGTGTTACCCCTTTAAGCGACAGTGCTTTAATTGTAAGAAGGTAAGCCACCTAGCAAAAGACTGCAGCAGACCGAGACCAGCACCGAACCATGATGCAGTGCATAGATACCTACCGAGGGACGAATCCAAGCCCTTTGGACAGATCAACGATTGAATCAATTGATAACTCTCATAACAACCCAAATTGCCACTGGGGGGATGCAAAATCATTTACCGGTGCACGCCTATGCACACTCATTAGAGAGACCCCTTCAAGAATCCACCCTATGATGGGTTCTGGCCCCCAAAGATTGGTCGGAAGTGGGGTTCCGACGTGATGGTAGCGGAAGACCAGTAGTCCTTGTCAGGGGGCAGGCAGCAGATTATGCTTATCGATACTGGCTCAGCTGTTATAATTATCCACACCTCATACCCTGAATGCCATGCGGCAGTGGGCAAGGGTTGTATGACCCTTAAAGGGTTTAACGGTGATACAAGCACCACGTATACAGGGAAGGCCACTGAACTTCAATTGGGAGGCCTCACCTGTAAGGTCCCATCGCCGATGCTGATGACCACCCCCGATGGAAGGGGAATTGTAGGGACTGATGTGTTGGATCAGCATGGCGCAGTAATAGATTACAATTGGGACTGTATTTGAATGGGATTGAAAGATAATGCGAGAGTGATAGAAATTTCAGATGCTCACTCGGTTTTTGCTATTAAAAAGCCATCTGAGTTTGACCCTCTGGGAAGCGAAAATGAAGCTGTGGCAAAACTAATTCAGGAACACCTAGCGGTGTTCGCCACATGCAAGCATGACTGTGGAAAAACATAAGCGAAGAGTCAATTGAGGGACCCTCCACTCATTCACTAAACAGTACCCCATCCTGAGGGAGAGTCGCCCATATATCCGAGACACCATAAAATCCCTCGTCGAGCAGGGTGTTATTAGGACAGGCACTTTCACGACCAATTCACCCACATGGCCGGTTAAAAAGCCTGATAGCAGCTGGTGATTACAGAAAGTTAAATTGTGTAACACCAGCCTGCTCACCGGTAGTAAGAGAAACTCCCACCATATTATCTCAAATTCCTGCTGGTTCCAAGTACTTCTCGACCCTCGATTATCCCTGTTAAAAAATTTGCGTTCACATTTGAGGACCAGAGCTACACCTGGACATGCCTGCCTCAGGGGTTCCATAATGCCCTGACGATTTTCCACAAAAGAATGGCTGCAATTTTAAAAGACTTTTTCAATCCTACCTGCTTGCTACAGCACATAGATGACCTACTGCTGGCAACCGACAGCATGGAGGAGCATCTGACCCTTTTGCACGAACTGTTGACATTGTTGGCTCAGGCGGGACTAAAGGTGAATCCCCATAAGGCTCAATTAGTAAAAGAACAGGTCACCTTTCTAGGAGTGTCCATTTCTTCAGAGGGATCATCCCCCGACTCTCACAAGGTGGAGATAATACAGTGACTGTCATTACCCACTTCCAAAGCAGCCCTACGATCAATCTTCGGTTTGGTGGGGTACCAAAGGAGCTTTATCCCACGCTTTGCAGAGTGCGCAAAGCTCCTGTATGATTTGATAAAACTGCAGGGTGATGACATACACCCGGCATGGACCCAGTCCGTGGCTAAATTAAACACTGCAGTGATACAGGCTGCATGTCTGATCCCTCCTGATCCACTGCCCTTTCATTTAGAGGTCGAGGTGACAGAACAAAACTTCACTGCAGTTCTGTGCCAAACGTGAGCTGATCGACCACAGCCAATTGCATATGCGTCTCGAATCCTGCAGGGGGCAGAAAAGACGTATATTACGTGCAAGCGCCACCTACTGGCCATCTTCTGGGTTATAGGCGATAATCCTGCACAGCAGACACACACCTCTGAAACTACTGATGAAACCTGGAGATTCGCTAGTTTCCTCGCAGCGCCTCAGCAAATGGACATTGGAATTTATGGGAAGAGACATTGATACAATTTCCAAACCCATCACATTGTGGCCACAATTTCTGATCTATGAGGGGGACCCGCATGAATGTCCGTTACCCCTGATTAACTTTGAGACTCATCCTGTGCAGAAAGAGCCCATACAGGGTGCCCCAGATGTCTACATCGATGGGTCCTCATAGCACTTTGAGGGATCCCTGCACACCGGGTATTCTGTGGTATTGCCAGAATGAACCATCCAGTGAAGATGCAATAGACAGTCTTCACAATATGCAGAAATCGCCACATTTCTAACCGCTGTGAAGGAAATCTCAGATAGACCCGTGAATATTTGGTCCGATAGTGCCTATACTATACACATCATGCTCTCCCTGCCCCTATACCACAAAAATGACTATTGTACGATAAGTGGTAAGGACCTGGTCCATGGGCCCTGGATACGCCTGCTCTGGTCATACCTTAAACAACGATCCCAGCCCTGCTTCATAGGAAAGGTAGCAGCCCATTGAAAAGGGGGTCCACATAGTGAGGGAAATTCCAGAGCAGACAGAGCAGCCAAGGACACTGTGATTGATGGGGAGATAGAGGATATAGTAGTTGAGCCCTGCAATGCCGTTAGCAAGGCCTCCCCAACAGATCAGCTAGATTTAAAATCGCTGCAGCAGCAATACTGGTCATATATTGTTGTAAACACCTGGCACGAGGAAGGCAGACATCTTCCTCAACCAACAGCCTGGGCTCCCAATACCGTACTAGCCACTGCCCCTGACTCAGATGAGCAGTTGCTGATGTTCAAAAGAAAGTGAAACGCCTGCCCAGTGGTGTGTGTTCCACCAGAGGTGGGTCAGGAACTGCCCTTCCTCTTTCACTCCCACCCCACAGCAGGCCACTATTCAGCACTGGTAACCTTCTACAAAGTAGCATCCACAGCTTGGTGGCCTTCCATGAGGGAAACAATCCACAAATACATGGCACGATGCCTACCATGCCTGCAACGCAATCCTCCCGCATGCACTAAGCGAGCCTTGCTTCACAGCGCACCCCCACCTCCAGATAGACTTCATTGGGCCACTTCCACAGGCACAAGGCAATTTTCAGCATGTCCTAGTGGTGGTGGATGGATCGAAGCATTCCTCTGCCGCACCAACACCGCAATCACAGCAGCCAAAACACTATTGAATCATGTGTTTTGTAGGTGGGGAGTACCAGTACAAGTGGACAGCGATCAAGGTTCACACTTTACTGGTAAAATTTTTACCCACTTGCAGGAAATGTTGGGGATAAAACACAAATTACATGTTGCTCACCACCCCCAGTTGCCCGGAGGGGTCAAAAGGGGGAACAGGACCCTCAAGTTAATGTTAAAAAAGTTGTCAGCAGACCATCCCACTCAATGGGCTAACATGCTGCCAATGTGCTTAATGGCAATGAGGTCCACACCTCATAGAACAACAGAGGTCTCCCTATATCAGGCCATGACTGGGAGGCTCCTGAGAACACCAGGCCAGCTAACACAAACAGGGATGAGTCCTCTGACAAAGAAATCATGTAATTCCAAGTGGCTGGAACAAGTATTAGATCACACCGATCAGATGAATCGATTTGTGGCCACTAAATTGGGGATATCAAAAAGCCAAATTAAAAGTTACTTTGACTAGAAAGTACGTCCCTTTGTATACCAGGTGGGAGACTCAGTAATAATTCCAAATTATAGGAAAAAGAAGCTGCCTTTGAGCCCGGGTGGTAGGGACCACCACATAAGATTATAGACCGATTGAATCCCGCAGTTTATTTGATTCAGTTACCGGGGGAAAAGGGTGTTAAGTACAAGAAAGGGTTTCACATTATTCAGTTAATGACTGCTAAAGAGTAAATACTACACTGATCTTGTTTCCCACAGACCATGATACGGATCCTGATGATTGCCAGAACAATACTGGCCAAGACCGAAGCCGAGGGAAGATGGAGAAGCGGGAGTTGTAGCTCCCGAACATCATCAATGTGCTTTGCGAAGCGATGATGCACTGAACATACGGGAAGGGGAGAGTCTCCGCTGGAGATGTTATTGTATGATAGTAAATCTCCTACGTGTCACCTACACCTTACGAGGTGGGGACCGAGACAGGCCATCCACTTTTCTCTCTCTCTAAGTTTAAAACCCATTATACAGTGGTCATCCACCTCACAGAAACATAAACAGCAGAGCTATCAGAACCCCCTCAATGTTTATGATATGTGAGCCCTGAGGAGATAAACAATATGAAGGGTCAATAAGGATAATCCCCCCTCCAGGTGGAGGTCTGTAAGAATAAAAGTGTTAAGTAATGATAAAATTGATTCTCTATATATAAATGTTAAAAGTGTAGATTATGTGAAAAGACAAGTTTGAAGAGACAAAATGGATACCTTCCCCAAGTTCATGTCTCCTGGCTGGGCAGAGCTCAAGTTAGAAAGGAAGCATGGCTTTGAAACTCAGCCAACTAGAAAATATGTTAACTGGAAAGCCATTCACCGAATCAAGGAATGGCACCGGCTCTCCATGTATGAGGAGAAGTCAATCAGGAATGGCCCTGAAACGAAGACCCAATTCTGAGGCTTTCTGAGAAACTATGGCCTTAAGAGGTATAAAAACTTAAGCCAAAGATTGCTCTCTCTCTTCTCCTTAGTACATGTAACATCATTGTAGCTGCTGCAACTAAGTAGATTGTGGGATAGCTGAGGACTGCTGTTTCTCTGATAGATGTGCATGTGTGTGTGTTTAATAAACTATTCCAAATTGTTTTAAAAGAATCGGTCTTGCTGTCAATTTAATGCCAGAGATTTAGAAATCTTGCAGTGTGAGACAGATAGAGGTGGGGCACCCGAAAGTACAAAGACATACCATTTTTAATGCATTTGATATGTCCTTACTATACAGTATAAATGCACACGAGGCCCATACTTGAGAGAAGGTCACTCTGTGACCAGTTACCTTTATTACCAAGACCTCAAGTGATGAAGGTGGGTGGGGCTTCTCCTTTTATACCTGAAAGTCCAGGTTAGGAGTGTCTCCCACAAGTTCACCACCTCGTGGTCAATGTTCTCAAGGTGTACAACTTAGGTCAGCTTAAACATGGGTTACTATGACAGTTGAATACATGACATCACCTCCGCACCAAAGTCTTATTTGGATCACAGGTTAAGTCTCTCTGGTGGTTTACGCTCCCTTGTAGAGCGCCTGAGTTGGGGCTACGGTTGTTGGGCGCTGGCCTGAGTGTCTGCTGTTTGCGGTGCCTCAGGCCTGTCCGGACTATCCACAGTGACTGGGCTCTCCTCCACTTGGTTCCGGTGTTCGGTCACCTGTGGTGGAGTAAACTCTACGTCGTGTTCTTCCTCTGCTTCTTCTATGGGGTTGCTGAACCTCCTTTTAGTTTGATCCACGTGTTTGTGGCAGATTTGTCCATTGGTAAGTTTAACTACCAAAACCCTATTCCCCTCTTTGACAATCACAGTGCCTGCAAGCTATTTGGGCTCTGCAGTGTAATTAAGGACAAAAACAGGGTAATTGACATCAATACATCGTGCCCTCGCATTCCTGTCATGGTAGTCACATTGTGGCTGACGCCTGCTCTCAACAATTTCTTTCATAGTAGGGTGTATAAGGGATAACCTGGTTTTGAGCGTCCTTTTCATTAGCAGCTCTGCCGGTGGAACCCCTGTGAGTGAGTGTGGTCGGGATCTATTGGCCAACAGGAGGTGTGATAAGCGGCTTTCTGGGAACCTCCTTGAATTCTGAGCATCCCCTGTTTGATTATCTGCACTGCTCGTTCCGCTGGCCATTTGAGGCCGGCTTGAACGGTGTCGTTCTGATTCCATTGCCTGCCATGAAGTCCTGGAATTCGGTGCTTGTGAAGCACGGGCCATTGTCGCTGACCAAGACATCCGGTAGACTATGGGCGGCGAACATTGCCCGTAGACTTTCTACCGTGGCAGAGGATGTGCTTGAATTTAAAATGGCACACTCAATCCATTTGGAGTAGGCGTCGACTACAACCAAAAACATTTTTCCCATGAAAGGATCTGCGTAGTCCACATGGATGTGTGACCATGGCTTGGCAGGCCAGGACCAGGAGCTAAGGGGGGCTTCTCTGGGTGCATTGCCCAGCTGAGCACACGTGTTGCACCTGCGAACACAAAGTTCCAGATCTGCATCTATCCCTGGCCACCAAACGTGTGACCTGGCAATTGCCTTCATCATGACAAAGCCTGGGTGCTCATTGTGGAGTTCTCTGATGAACACCTCTCTGCCTATCTGGGACATGCCTACTTGGTTTCCCCACAGTCGGCAATTGGCCTGAATCGAGAGTTCATTCTTGCACCGATGAAACGGTTTAAATTCCTCAGAGCATGCCCCCGTAAGTGGTTGCCCAGTCCCCATTCAGGACACATTTCTTAACTAAAGACAGCAGCGGGTCTTTATTTGTCCAGACTTTAATCTGACGGGCTGCCACAGATGAGCCTTCACTTTCGAAAGGTTCAACAGTCATGACCATCTCAGCAGCATGCTCAGTTGCCACCTCAGTGGGTGGCTAGTGGGAGCCAGCTGAGTGCATCGGCGCAGTTTTCAGTGCCCGATCTGTGCCGAATTGTGTAGTCATAGGCGGCTAACGTGAGTGCCCACCTCTGTATGCGGGCCAATGCATTCACATTTATGGCCTTGTTGTTGGCCAAAAGGGACATTAGGGGTTTGTGATCTGTCTCCAGCTCAAACTTCCTGCCAAATAGGTACTGGTGCATTTTTTTTACTGCATATACACATGTAAGCGCTTCCTTTTCTAACATCCCGTAGCCCCTTTCTGCCTGGGAAAGACTTCTGGAGGCATAAGCTACCGGCTGTAATTGACCATTGGCATTCACATGCTGCAACACACACCCGACACCATAGGACGACGCATCGTACGTTAAAACAAGTTTCTTACACAGGTCATATAATGTTAACAGTTTATTGGAGCATAACAAATTGCGTGCTCTACCAAAAGCCCTTTCCTGGCTGTCCCCCCAGACCCAATCGCGACCTTTGCATAGGAGCACATGTAGTGGCTCTAACAGCGTGCTCAATTTGGGAAGAAAGTTGCCAAAATAGTTCAGGAGCCCCAGGAACGAATGCAGCTCCGTCGTGTTCCGGGGTCTGGGTGCTCACTGGATCGCTTCCATTTTGGACGCAGTAGGTGTGATCCCGTCTGCTGCTATCCACCTCCCCAGGAATTCTACCTCTGGAGCTAAGAAGACGCACTTCGCCTTTTTTAGTCGCATCCCTACCCGGTCCAGTCTGCGTAGCACCTCCTCCAGGTTGTGGAGGTGTTCTTCAGTATCACCACCCTTGATGAGGATATCGTCTTGAAGAACCACCGTCCTTGGAACTGACTTGAGGAGGCTTTCCATATTTCACTGAAAGATCGCGGCGGCGGAACAAAAACCGAACGGATATCTGTTGTACTCAAACAACCCCTTGTGTGTCGTGATGGTGGTCAGCTTCTTCGACTCACTCGCCAGCTCCTGGGTCATGTAAGCTGAGATCAGGTCCAATTTTGAAAAAAGTTTGCCACCAGATAGCGTTTCAAAGAGGTCCTCTGCTCTCGGTAGCGGGTACTGGTCTTGGAGTGACACCCGATTGATGGTGGCCTTGTAATCGCCACATATCCTGACCGATCCATCCGCCTTGAGCACCGGCACAATCGGGCTCGCCCAGTCACTGAATTCGACTGGTGAGATGATGCCTTCCCTCAGCAGGCGGTCGAATTCGCATTCTATCTTTTCCCGCATCACGTACGGCACCGCTCTGGCCTTGTGGTGTACTGGCCTGGCGTCCGGGTTTATGTGAATCACTACCTTGGCCCACATGAAAGTGCCGATGTCGGGTTGAAAAAATGAGTCAAATTTGTCCAGGACCTGTGAGCATGATACTCGCTCCACAGAAGAAATTGCATTGACATCATTCCATTTCCAGTTCATGACAGCAAGCCAATTCCTCCCCAGTAGTGCGGGACCGTCCCCCGGGACAATACAGAGTGGCAATCTATTCTCGGAATCTTTGTGGGTCACAACTACCGTGGCGCTGCCCAGCATCGGAATGATCTCCTTTGTATATATCCGTAGCTGTGCGGCAATCAGCAATAATTTTGGCCACCACAACTTTCAAACTGTTTGATACTCATCAGGGACTGGCTGCCCACTGTGTCTAGCTGCATTAATACTGGGATGCCATTGATGAGAACTTTCATCATTATCGGTGGCGTCCTGGTATATGAACTCTATATGTGCTCCACATGAACTCGCTGAACTTCAGCTTCCAGCGATTGCTCCCAGTATTTATTTTGCCTCGTAGGGCTTACATCGGGCCTGTCCTCCTCGTACATCAACCTGGCTGCAGGCTTCCTGCACATACGCGCCAAGTGACCGCTGACGTTGCAGTTTCTGCAGGTATATTGCTGATACCTGCAAGCTCTGGCTGGGTGTTTGCCTCCACACCTCCAGCATGAGCTGGAGGCCCTGTTGTTGAAAACAAAAGTCCATCACCAGTCGATCGTCTCTGACTGTCTCTGTAACTGTCCTCAAGCGTACCATTAACAGGTGTTGATGGCCCCATTACTGGCCGCATTGTCCATTGCGATGGCATGAATCGCCATTCAGCTAGCCATTGTCTCTGTTGAATTCTCCCTTTAGGTTCGACTACCTGCTGGGGCATGTCCGATTGCCCTTGTCTGCCTAGAGAACTGTGTGCCGCGTTAACAATGTTGACTCCCTGGTCATTTGCCGCATTTGAGCAGAGATTTTTGTCATACATCATTCTGGTCTCTTCCTGCCCTGAGATAAATGTCTGGGCTATCAGAGCCGCCGCTTCCAAGGTCAGGTCTTTGGTCTCAAATCAGTTTCTTGAAAACCCCAGCGTGCCGATGCCCTCAATAAAAAAGTCTCGCAGCATCTTCGCTCTGCATGCATCTGGAAACTTCATAGGCTCGCCAGTCGGCAGAGATCTGTCACGAAATCTGGAACGCTTTGCCTTTCTCGCCGCCGGTGTGTGTAAAGTGGTGTCTCGCCATGTGCATGCTGCTCGCCGGTTTAAGGTGTTCCCCGACCAACTTACTGAGCTCTTCGAAAGTCTTGTCCGCCGGCTTCTCTGGCGCGAGAACGTCCTTCATCAGGGAGTATGTTCTGGATCCACAAACCATCAGGAGATGAGCCCTGCGTTTGTCGGCCGAATCCTGTCCCAACCATTCCTTAGAAACATAAAAACATAGAAAATAGGTGCAGGAGTAGGCCATTCGGCCCTTCGCGCCTGCACCGCCATTCAATGACTTCATGGCTGAACATGCAATTTCAGTACCCCGTTCCTGCTTTCTCGCCATACCCCTTGATACCCCTAGTAGTAAGGACTACATCTAACTCCTTTTTGAATATATTTAGTGAATTGGCCTCAACAAGTTTTTGTGGTAGAGAATTCCACAGGTTCACACTCTCTGGTTGAAGAAGTTTCACCTCATCTCGGTCCTAAATGGCGAAATGACTGTGACCCCTGGTTCTGGACTTCCCCAACATTGGGAACATTCTTCCTGCATCTAACCTGTCTAAACCCATCAGAATTTTAAACATTTCTATGAGATCCCCTCTCATTCTTCTGAACTCCAGTGAATACAAGCCGAGTTGATCCAGTCTTTCTTGATATGTCAGTCCCGCCATCCTGGGAATCAGTCTGGTGAACCTTCGCTGCACTCCCTCAATAGCAAGAATGTCCTTCCTCAAGTTAGGAGACCAAAACTGTACACAATACTCCAGGTGTGGCCTCACCAAGGCCCTGTACAACTGTAGTAACACCTCCCTGCCCCTGTACTCAAATCCCCTCGCTATGAAGGCCAACATGCCATTTGCTTTCTTAACCGCCTGCTGTACCTGCATGCCAACCTTCAATGACTGATGTACCATGACACCCAGGTCTCGTTGCACCTCCCCTTTTCCTAATCTGTCACCATTCAGATAATAGTCTGTCTCTCTGTTTTTACAACCAAAGTGGATAACCTCACATTTATCCACATTATCCTTCATCTGCCATGCATTTGCCCACTCACCTAATCTATCCAAGTCACTCTGCAGCCTCATAGCATCCTCCTCGCAGCTCACACTGCCATCCAAATTAGTGTCATCCGCAAATTTGGAGATACTACAATTAATCCCCTCGTCTAAATCATTAATGTACAATGTAAACAGCTGGGCCCCAGCACAGAACCTTGCGGTACCCCACTAGTCACTGCCTGCCATTCTGAAAAGTACCCATTTACTCCTACTCTTTGCTTCCTGTCTGACAATCAGTTCTCAATCCATGTCAGCACACTACCCCCAATCCCATGTGCTTTAACTTTGCACATTAATCTCTTGTGTGGGACCTTGTCGAAAGCCTTCTGAAAGTCCAAAAACATCACATCAACTGGTTCCCTCTTGTCCACTCTACTAGAAACATCCTCAAAAAATTCCAGATAATTTGTCAAGCATGATTTCCCTTTCACAAATCCATGCTAACTTGGACCTATCATGTCACCTCTTTCCAAATGCGCTGCTATGACATCCTTAATAATTGATTCCATCATTTTACCCACTACCAATGTCAGGCTGACCGGTCTATAATTTTCTGTTTTCTCTCCCTCCTTTCTTAAAAAGTGGGGTTACATTGGCTACCCTCCACTCCATAGGAACTGATCCACAGTCTATGGAATGTTGGAAAATGACTGTCAATGCATCCGCTATTTCTTGGGCTACCTCTTTAAGTACTCTGGGATGCAGACCATCAGGCCCTGGGGATTTATCGGCCTTCAGTCCCATCAATTTCCCCAACACAATTTCCCGACTAATAAGGATTTCCCTCAGTTCCTCCTTCTTACTCGACCCTCTGACCCCTTTTATAATCCGGAAGGTTTTTTGTGTCGTCCTTAGTCAATACCGAACCAAAGTACTTGTTCAATTGGTCTGCCATTTCTTTGTTCCCAGTTATGGCTTCCCCTGATTCTGACTGCAGGGGACCTACATTTGTCTTTACTAACCTTTTTCTCTTTACATATCTATAGAAGCTTTTGCAGTCCATTTTAATGTTCCCTGCAAGCTTCCTCTCGTACTCTATTTCCCCTGCCCTAATCAAACCCTTTGTCCTCCTCTGCTGAGTTCTAAATTTCTCCCAGTCCCCGGGTTCTCTGCTATTTCTGGCCAATTTGTATGACACTTCCTTGGCTTTAATACTATCCCTGATTTCCCTTGATAGCCACGGTTGAGCCACCTTCCCTTTTTTATTTTTACGCCAGACAGTGATGTACGATTGTTGTAGTTCATCCATGCGGTCTCTAAATGTCTGCCATTGCCCATCCACTGTCAACCCCTTAAGTATCATTCGCCAATCTATCCTAGCCAATTCACGCCTCATACCTTCAAAGTTACCCTTCTTTAAGTTCTGGACCATGGTCTCTGAATTAACTGTTTCATTCTCCATCCTAATGTAGAATTCCACCATATTATGGTCACTCTTCCCCAAGGGGCATCGCACAATGAGATTGCTAATTAATCCTCTCTCAACACCCAGTCTAAGATGGCCTCCCCCCTAGTTGGTTTCTCAATATATTGATCTCGAAAACCATCCCTTATGCACTCCAGGAAATCCTCCTCCACCGTATTGTTTCCAGTTTGGTTAGCCCAATCAAAATGCATATTAAAGTCACCCATGATAACTGCTGCATCTTTATTGCATGCACCCCTAATTTCCTGTTTGATGCCCTCCCCAACATCACGACTACTGTTTGGAGGTCTGTACACAACTCCCACTAGCGTTTTCTGCCCTTTGGTATTCCGTAGCTCCACCCATACCGATTCCACATCATCTAAGCTAATGTCTTTTCTTACAATTGCATTAATTTCCTCTTTAACCAGCAACACCACACCACCTCCTTTTCCTTTCTGTCTATCCTTCCTAAATGTTGAATACCCTTGGATGTTGAGTTCCCAGCCTTGGTCACCCTGGAGCCATGTCTCCGTGATGCCAACCACATCGTATCTGTTAACTGCTATCTGCACAATTAATTCATCCAGCTTATTCCGAATACTCCTCGCATTGAGGCACAGAGCCTTCAGGCTTGTCTTTTTAACACACTTTGACCCTTTAAAATTTTGCTGCAAAGTGGCCCTTTTTGTTTTTTTGCCTTGAGTTTCTCTGCCCTCCACTTTTACTCATCTCCTTTCTGTCTTTTGCTTCTGTCTCCATTTTGTTTACCTCTGTCTTCCTGCATTGGTTCCCATTCCCCTGCCATATTAGTTTAACTTCACCCCAACAGCACCAGCAAACACTCCTCCAAGTACATTGGTTCCGGTCCTGCCGAGGTGCAGACCGTCCGGTTTGTACTGGTCCCAGCTCCCCCAGAACCGGTTCCAATGCCCCAGGAATTTGAATCCCTCCCTGCTGCACCACTGCTCAAGCCACGTATTCATCTGAGCTATCCTGCGATTCCTATTCTGAGTAGCACGTGGCACTGGTAGCAATCCCGAGATTACTACTTTTGAGGTCTACTTTTTAATTTAGGTTAAATTCGTCTCGTAGGACCTCATCCCGTTTTTTACCGATATCGTTGGTACCAATGTGCACCACGACAACTGGCTGTTCAGAATGTCCTGCACCAGCTCCGAGACATCCTTGACCCTTGCACCAGGTAGGCAACATACCATCCTGGAGTCTCGGTTGCGGCCGCAGAAACGCCTATCTATTCCCCTTCCATTTGAATCCCCTATCACTATCGCTCTCCCACTCTTTTTCCTGCCCTCCTGTGCAGCAGAGCCAGCCACAGTGCCATGAACTTGACTGCTGCTGCCCTCCCCTGATGAGTCACCCCCCTCAACAGTATTCAAAGCGGTGTATCTATTTTGCAGGGGGATGACCGCAGAGGACCCCTGCACTACCTTCCGTGCACTGCTCTTCCTGTTGGTCTTCCATTCCCTATCTGGCTGTGGACCCTTTACCTGCGGTAAGACCAACTCGCTACATGTGCTAATCACGTCATTCTCAGCATCGTGGATGCTCCAGAGTGAATCCACCTTCAGCTCCAATTCTGCAACTTTGCTGTCGTCTCTCAATAAAGTAATCCCAATCATCACCAACAAGTACCTTTCTTCTGTGCTGCTAGTGGCCATGCTCGCATGGTTTAAATCCCAGTTTCTCGTCGCCAATGATATGTCCTTACTATACAGTATAAATGCACACGAGGCCCATACTTGAGAGAAGGTCACTCTGTGACCAGTTACCTTTATTACCAAGCCTCAAGTGATGAAGGTGAGTGGAGCTTCCCCTTTTTTACCTGAAAGTCCAGGTTAGGAGTGTCTTTAACAAGTTCACCCCCTTGTGGTCAATGTTCTCAAAGTGTACAACTTAGATCAGCTTATACATGGGTTACAATGATAGTTGAATACATGACATTATGACATTATTGTATTCAGGATTAGTGGATACCTACATTGAAAGCTTTGGGGTAATAACTATGTTTAGAGTAAAACCTCTCCTTTTCAGATATGCTCAGTTGATGGGGTTTAGCATGACTCTGACGTATATCTCTTCAGCTGGCTCTAGGTCATTTTCCAGTAATGCTAAATTTAACAGTACCTATGAAAGATATTGATGCACTTCATCAAATGATAGTATCATCAGTGATCAGATAAAATACCCTTCAAGCAGTAATGCACATTAATTTGGTTATTTGATCTCCATGGCTTACATTAACAATAAAATTGTTTAATCTTTATGAAAGCAGGAGCTTCAATCATCCTGCAGTGCAATGTTCTTTTACTTGGATAAGAAGAAAATATGGAAAGAGAAAAGGCCATCGGGGTTATTCTTCTACAAATCATCGACAATAATGTTCATTTCAAACTCTACTCAACTTATTTAATCTGTGAAGAGGGAGGTGAAGAGTTTATGGTAAGGTTTCCAGGAAGGTGAAGTGATATATAAAAATATTGTCCAAACTTCAAAGTTATCAAGCAAACATCCAGCATAACAACATGGGAATTGGATGATTGTTGTTAAGTCTTACATGCGTACTAATAGCAATTAACTCTCGAATCTGATTTAGGCAAAGTATCTGTGGAGATAGAAGTAGAGTTAACGTTTCAGGTTCTCGACCTTTTGGCAGAACCTGCTGAGTATTTCCAGAATATTCTGTTTTTATTTCAGATTTCCAGCATCTATAACATTTTGCTTTGATAAGGAAGTTGTAACCCTTTATGCTGAAACCAAGAGGTGCAGTGCTTGGAGCATGTATAATAATGCTGCAACGGTTGTCCACATGATTCCCATTGCTATAGGCACACGTACATGGAGCTTTGATTACTGGTCTCTGACTTGCATTTAACATTTCTAATAATTAGCTCGTTTCAGTCATTAGAAATGAAAAGCAGTGCAATGGATGACTGACGGTTTCTTAAACTTCGCAACTTAAATTTTTATATAACCCTCTATGCTGGCTGGTGTCCATCACTGGGGGGCTGCCCTTCTCAAATAGTATCCTAAGCACTGCTGTGATCACTGATTGGCAGCGCCACATTACAGGTCTTGCTTTGGAGCAGTGAGAAAAACCATATCACTAAAAATACAGTATCGGCAGTGTAGATTAACTTCCCTTCCCTGAGGATCGGACGGTTTATCATGGCGGCATTAATACTCCCCGCGATTAGAAGTGGCGCATAGAGGGCTAAATAAAAATTTAATTGCGACATCCCCACTGACTCTTGGTAATCCCTGGCCCAAGACCGCTCAAAGTAGAGGAGAAGCATCCGAAAAGGCACTGAACACTTTGAGTCTCTTCGTCGGGAGCACGCGGAAGCCAAGTACAAACAGCAGAAGAAGTGTATGACAAGCCAAGCACCCCACCCTTCCGTCCCTCCAAGAACCAGCTGCTCCACCTGTGACAGAGTCTGTTGTTCCCCACCGTCAATTTCACTACCTCGCATGCATATCGCCCAGAATATTGCCCGCTCAAAAAGACGCCCACAAAAAGTGGAACTAACCGGGATGAACGCCAGCGGCGTGGCTGGCATTTGTCAAATCCCACTCTTACGTGAGGAGCTGATATCGGAAAGATTTGCCTAAAAGCGCTGATGTGAGTGACAACGCTGACACACTGCTGTGTGTGTGCAGCTCAGACATCAATGGTGCCTATTACCTTGGTGCCTGTTAAAGTTTACGTTGATTGATGTTAAGTTGTATTGAACCCTCTCATGGTAAGGAATCACCAGCGTGTAATGGTCCAGCATCGGACTCATCAGTCACCTTAGACCTCATATTAGTGTGGAAGCAAGTCATCCTCGACTCCGGGGAACTGACTAAGAAGAAGAAAAAGAGAAAGATGCATCAGAAATACTAAATGAATAAAGTTTGCATTTGATATGAAACTTGCTAAAGTAGCAGATAGTGATGAGTATAGTTGTAGACTTCAGGATGATATAGACATGATGTTTAAATGGGCAAAAGCATGGCAAATGGAGTTCAATGCAGAGAGGTGTGAAGTGATGCACTTTGTGAGGGCGAATATGGAAAGACAATATACTATAAATGGCATGATTTTGAAATGTGTAGATGAGCAGAGAGACCTTGGTGTCCATACACACAAATCCTTAAAGGTGGCAGGGCAAGTTGATAGGGTGGTGACAAAACATATGGGGCTAGAACCTCCACTTTTTTTGCATGCTCAATGCCCACTTAATATCCATTTTACCACCGAAATGATGTATAACACCCAGATATCGCCCATTTTGGCACAAAATGGAAACTGATGGGCTTTTTTAGGAGACTTATCGCCGAGCGTTATTTTCCCAAAGGGCATAATGCCGAGAAAAAATATTAAATTCCGCCCACATTTTGGGGGCAGAATCAGCAGAATCGGCAATTTCAACACCCATATTATCTCCCAGCATTCCTTTACTCAAAGAATTAATGCCGAGATTCAATATTAACGCTCGGCAACCATTTTTTGTCGTAAAGAGCAAACTAGCGGCCATGGAGATCGCCCACCGTCAATTTCACTACCTTGCATACATATCGCCCAGAATATTGCCAGCTCAAAAAGACGCCCACAAAAAGTGGAACTAACCGGGACGAATGCCAGCGGTGTGGCTGGCATTTGTCAAATCCCACTCTTACGTGAGGAGCTGATATCGGAAAGATTTACCTAAAAGCGCTGATGTGAGTGACAACGCTGACACACTGCTGTGTGTGTGCAGCTCGGACATCAATGGTGCCTATCACCTTGGTGCCAGTTAAAGTTTACGTTGGTTGATGTTAAGTTGTATTGAGCCCTCTCATGGTAAAGAATCACCAGTATGTAATGGTCCAGCTATCTGAGACAATGCGCAACAAGGTTATGTTCACTTACAAAAGTTTAAGACCAACATTGGGCTGAAATCATAAGTATCACAACCAATAACACCCAACTCCCGCCCACACCCAACTTTTTCCACCATTGACATAAATTTCAAAATCTCCAGCAACACAGAATACAAAGGCAAAGCAGAAGTGTGGTCCCCAGCCCCCATACATTGCAACAAATTGCATACATCCAAATGGAGATATAACACAGCCATCACCTGCGCACATACACCTCACTTTCCTTCCCCCCTCTCCTTCACCACTTCCCCTCCTCGCTCCTCGCCACCTGGCCGGGTGCCTCATTGGAGGGGATGAAGGCAGATGCGGTGGTTGCACAGATACGGCAGCGGGATATGCTGAGGGGGCAACATTCTCTAATGCAGAAGCAGATCTTGGTCCTTGCTCTCATCTGTTGTTCGCAGTGGTGGGGCGGAAACTAGGGCTGGAGTGCCACGCTCGGGGACCAATGGGAGGCCTGTGGCAGCAGTGTTCCTGGCGAACGCATCCAGGGACTCCGCCATGCTCGGAATGTACTCTGTCATGGTGGCCAGGTGTCGGGATATGCCTCCCAATGCCTCGATGAACTGGTCACCAATGTCTACAGTCCTCCTGAACAACTGTACCATCTCTCCGCTGTCATGTCGCACTCGTGGAACAGACCTGCTGCATCCACGAGGCCTCCGCGGGGTCGGTGCAGTCCTGGGGACAAATGGGGTGCCCTGTAGAGAGGTGCTTGGGGCCGGAACCTCCAGAGTGGAGGCGGGAATGACCGTAGGACCACTAGATGGCCTTGGGGTGGAATGGCTTCTGGAGTGTGGCGATGCAGGTTCTGCGAGTTCCGAGCTCTCATCCGTCGAGAACAGAACCAGCGGATTGACGGGCGACAATCGGAGCTCCTCAGCACCAGATGTAGTAAGATCGTCCAACGACTCCTGCCCCGTGCCCCCACTTTCTGGCCTCTGTGGTCTTGCCTGGGGCCGCGCTGTTGGCTGAGCTGCAAGACACAAATGAGTTTATTAGAGGAGAAGAGGGTGCTAGGCTGACAAGATGAGTCCAGCGCTGCACACAGCATATGCATGACAAAAGCACCACCGCTCTCAAAATCATCGCAGACATTACATTTCATGACCATCACCACATTGTGCATTGCAATGATTTTACTGAGGCCAGCAATTTTTTATGACACTTTTAGAAATCATCTATCCTATATGATTGTTCGGATATGAATTGGTGTGGCATCTATTGAATTTAGATCACGAAATGGTGTATGCTTTACTCAAGTGGCATCACTTCAGGGTCTGTAGATGTGTCCGTGGCAGTCCAGGGGTGCTTCCCCATGAGTGCGAGCACTCGCTCCTCAATCTCAGTGATGTCGCTGGGGACTGGTGGCCCTCCCACCCGTTCGCCTCTGCTCGGACCTCATCGTCGATGGCTTCTTCTGTAAAAGGTACAGGACAACATGGCATGAGATCATTGCGTGATATCATTGCTAGGTAATGTCACAGAGACTGATACAATACATAACCGACAGATGTAATCATGATTATTATGATTATTATCATTCTTTACCTAAAGACGTACACCGTGACCGCAGGCTTTGAGTGAAAAATTCCTGGTAAAAGT
This sequence comes from Pristiophorus japonicus, assembly GCF_044704955.1. Taxonomy (NCBI): domain Eukaryota; kingdom Metazoa; phylum Chordata; class Chondrichthyes; family Pristiophoridae; genus Pristiophorus; species Pristiophorus japonicus. Next base: position 35,781,632 of record NC_091977.1, read on the forward strand.
GCAAGACCTCACATCTGCTGTTAGTCACTTAAGATTGTTACAAATCAAATTATATAAATACATAAGTACATGTAAATCAATGTAATACTTACTCTTGCGGATCCCACAAGGTCGTTCCATCGTTTGCGGCATTGGTTGCCCTCACACACCTCGTTGGTCACCGACGAGACCACCTCTGCTATCTTGGTCCATATCATCTGGTAGGCCTTTGGGATGGGCTTCCCACGCCCTCCCTGTGTCAAATCACCGCAGTGTGACTCAACCTCCGGCAGGAGGGAGGAATTTGTCTCGTCCGAGAATCTTCTGGCTCTTTTTGCGGACTCCAATGTGCTCCTCTCTCACCTCACTGCTCTCTCCAGCGTCAGTCTCCACAGCGTGCTGTGATGCCTCCTCCTCTCTCTCTTCATTATAGGGCAAATTCTGTCAAATATGTGGCTGGTAACAGCTACTTTTTGTTTGCCTACTTGCTGTGAAGCTCTAAAGTCTCCCTCCTTTCTCCCAAAGCAGCCAAAGCACACCCAGCCACGCCTTCAGTCCCTCTCAGCTCCCTCTCTCTCTCTGTCTCCTCTTCTGTGCATGTCATGGTGACCCTTGACCTCCAGAATCGCGGGAATTGAGCATTGCCATGCCGTTGCTAAGGACGGCTGCATTTTACGGCAGAAGTTCAGAAAAATTTAACGTTAACGCCCATTTGATATCGCTTGTGGTAACGTCCATTTTCAAAAATGTAAACTAGGTGTTTTGAGAATGGGCGAGAAGCCGGCGATCTGTAAACCCTTTTTTACCGTCCACGCCGGAAATAATGCCCATTTTTGGGCGATAACCACAAAAGTGGGGGTTCTAACCCATGGATTATTTGGGTTTATAAATAGAGGTATAGAATATGAAAATAAAGAGATCATGCTAGAACTTTATAATGCACTCAGATAGACTATTGTGGGCAATTCTGGGCACCACACATTAGCTTAAGAACAACAAGGCTACGGGAGCGGATGGAATCCCTGCTGAGGCATTGAAAAATGGCGGAGAGGAATTGCTGGCGCGACTGCATGTCCTCATCTCTCTCATCTGGAGGGTGGAGAGCATGCCGGGAGATCTCAGAAATGCAGTGATCGTGACCATCTTTAAAAAAAGGGACAAATCCGACTGCGGCAAATTCAGAGAAATCTCCCTGTTATCAGCCACTAGGAGTTAGAGTTCTCCTCAACCGTCTTCTCCCTGTGGCTGAGGAGCTCCTCCCGGATTCAGTGCGGATTTCATCCCCTACGGGGCACAACGGACATGATCTTTACAGCGCAACAGCTGCAGGAAAAATGCAGGAAACAGCACCAGCCCTTATACATGGCCTTCTTCAACCTTACAAAGGCCTTTGACACTGTCAACCACGAGGGTCTATGGAGCGTCCGCCTCCGTTTCGGATGCCCCCAAAAGGTCATCAGCATCTTCCGCCTGTTCCATGACGACATACAGGCCATGGACCTTAACAACGGATCCATCACAGACCCAATCCACGTCCGGACCGGAGTCAAGCTGGGCTCTGTCATCGCACCAACCCTCTTCTCAATCTTCCTCGATGCTATGCTCCACCTGACACTCAACAAGCTCCTCGCTGGAGTGGAACTAAACTACAGAACCAGTGGGAACCTGTTCAACCTTTGTCATCTCCAGGCCAGGTCCAAGACCATCCCAACCTCTGTCGTCGAGCTACACGGACGACGCCTGCGTCTGCGCACATACAGAGGCTGAACTCCAGGATATAGTCAACATATTCACTGAGGCATACGAAAGCATAGGCTTTACATTTAGCATCCGTAAGTCAAAGGTCCTCCACCAACCTGTCCCCACCGCACAGCACTGCCCCCTCAGTCATCAAGATCCACGGCGCAGCCCTGGACAATGTGGACCATTTCCCATACCTCGGGAGCCTGTTATCAACAAGAGCAGACATTGAGGATGAGATTCAACACCGCCTCCAGTGCGCCAGTGCAGCCTTCGGCCGCCTGAGGATAAGAGTGTTCGACGACCGGGCCCTCAAATCTGCCACCAAGCTCATAGTCTACAGGGCTGTAGTAATACCCGCCCTCCTGTATGACTCAAAGACCATGTACAGTAGACACCTCAAGTCGCTGGAGAAATACCACCAACGATGTCTCCGCAAGATCCTGCAAATCCCCCGGGAGGACAGACGCATCAATGTTAGTGTCCTCGTCCAGGCCAACATCCCCAGCATTGAAGCACTGACCACACTCGATCAGCTCCGCTGGGCAGGCCACATCGTTCGCATGCCAGACACGAGACTCCCAAAGCAAGCACTCTACTTGGAACTCCTTCACAGCAAACAAGCCAAAGGTGGGCAGAGGAAACGCTCAGAGCCTCCCTGATAAAGTGCGACATCCCCACTGACACCTGGGGGTCCGTGGCCAAAGACCGCCCTAAGTGGAGGAAGTGCATCCGGGAGGGCGCTGACTTCCTCGATTCTCATCACCGAGAGCATGCAGAAATCAAGTACAGGCAGCGGAAAGAGCGTGTGGCAAACCAGCCCCACCCACCCTTTCCCTCAACGATTGTCTGTCCCATTTGTGACAGGGACTGTGGTTCTCGTATTGGACTGTTCAGTCACCTAAGGACTCATTTTTAGAGTGGTAGCAAGTCTTCCTCGATTCCGAGGGACTGCCTATGATGATGTCAGGAAAGATTACATTAGAAAGGGTACAGAGGAGGTTTACCAAGATGCTACCAGGGATGAGGGAATTCAGTTATGAGGAAAGGTTAGAAAAGTTAGGACTGTTCTCCATGGAACAGAGCAGGTTAAGAGATGACCTAATCAAGGTTTTCAAGATGATGAGAGGTTTTGATAGAGTAGATGGAGATAAACTATTCCCTCCGGTGAGTGGATCAATAACCAGAGGTCATAGATTTAAAATCATTGGCAAAAGATCTGCATCTGGGGAGACGAGGAGAATTTTTTTTCACACAGTGAGCTGTCGGGATCTGGAATGCTCGACCTGGAAAGGTGGTGGAAGCTGTTTGCATAAATAATTTTAACTGGTAGTTGGACAGGTAATTGAGGATGAGGAACTTACAGGATTGCAGACAAAAAGCGGGGATGTGGGACAAAGCACAAATGCATTTTCAAATAGCCAGCACAGGTACGATGGGCCAAATGGCCTCCTTCTGTGCTGTAACATTCTATGCTTCAATGAATGTTAACTCTGTCAAGGCAGGGCTTCACTCAACAGAAGGCAGATTGGATAATCATGGGGCCAAGGTCGGAGTACCCAATTTGCAACTCTACTAGTTATCTTCAGTGAACAACAAAAAAAAATCAGGAAGGCTACAAATATTAACCATTGCATCCGTCAATTGAAGCTGCCCTCCAATCAAGCACTGGGACTGCTAACTTGCTAAAATTCAGCCCTAGCTTTATTAGCAGTCGCGTCCATTCATGTTTAAAGGATGACGACAGGCTGGTGCGGCAGTGCTGTAAGTTCTGTGCCAAGCTGACAGGAAGAAACAATAGCCAGTGGGATGCATTATTATTATGCACACAAGTGGACAGTTACCTCCCAAGCGTTGCTCAGTGAGGTTGCTAACAGGTCTAGGGAACCCACAACCCTCTGACTCAGAGGTGAGCACTTGTTTGAGAAACAAAAATTTGGAAGGATACGGGAAGAGGACAAGGAAATGGGACGAAGTGAATAGCTTTTACAGAGAGCTAGGGCAGGTGTGGTGGACTGACTGACCTCCTTCTGTGTTATAAATTCCATGATTCAACTTGCACTGAGATACCCCTTGAAGGAACTACTTTTGTGTTTTCTGAGTGCCTATTTGATGTTAAGTTGTGGATGAGTTAGAACTTTCTCCAATTGAACAATGGGGAAACTGAAACCATACCACTGAGTTCGCAACAATAGTTCCATCCCCCTGACTCAATCCTAATTCTGGCTGCTCACTTGACATATTTCTCAGCCTCCATCTCGTTATAGTACCGTTTCTTCATGTCAGTCTCCCAATGTGCCGCCACTGAAACTGTTTCAATCGCCTCAAGGTTCAACTTCTCACCGGCCTCCATAAACTCCAACTTGCCAAGGACTCTGCAATCCACATTTGTCCAACGCTAAGTCCCACTCACCCATCACCCCTGTCGTTGTTGATCTCCATTGATTCCCTGCCCCTCAATGCACCAAATCCAAAAATCGGCGTCTTCATTTACAAATCCGTCCATGACCTTGCTCTGTCCCACCTTCATAAACTGCTTACATTCTACTTACATTCTATGTCACAGCCCGGCTGGATGGTCAGCTGACCTCCTGTCCGTCTCCCCATTCTGGAGCTCCACACCGGGTGACAGAACTTTCATCTGCCTATGCTATCTACTGGAACTTTTCAACGGTTCATTTAGTCAGCTCTCCTGATTCTGCTAGCACCATTCAATCCATTTTGCTCTGACACAGAAGCACCGTGGGACATTATGCTAAAGGTATTGTACAAATGCAATTTCTTGTTAACCTAGAGATGCAGATAGCTAAACTTAATGGAAATGTTATATGGATGTTTGGCATACGGTGGGTATATGCAGACTGGGGGATGTTATAGCTGGAGATTAGGATGCTTCAAGGCCTGACAGAATGCATTTGTAGCTTTTGGGGAAGGGAGTTAGTTTTTGGAGGCAATTTTGTAGGGACTTTTGTGAATTTTCATGTTTGTAATCTGATACATTTTGTTTTTGGGGTATATAGTGGGTGGGTGAGGAACATTCATGACCTCAGATTTTGCTGGAAAGCGAGTGGGCAGAAAGGCATTGCATAATATCATTGGCGAACAGCAAAAGTAGAACATAGCCAATTAGAAAGGAGAAAATTAAAGAGACTTAAACACTTAAATATTCAGGAAGAAGAAATTTGATAGACACCACCTTTACAATACAGATGACAGAGGATGTAAACGACATTACCATGGATGACATTTTACTGCAAAGTTGATCACTAGATAGGCTTGGGGATGTAATAGGCCCTATTGCTCATGATATCACTCTTGCAGAACAACATAACATTTCCTATCACAGCATCTGCCTGTTTCTCAAATGAGTCCCAGGTGCTGACCATAACAGTCCTTTCTGGCAATCCCGTTCTAGTTAATCACCACTGTGTAAAGAACTAATTGCTCTACACAGAGAATCATTGTCTGGAATGGACACATTTGTCCTAACCTTATTGTTTATTGTCCTGAGCCTGTGCTCTCTTGCCCTGGTGCCACAGCATATCTGAAATGATTGTTCCATGCTCATATTCTATTTCACATTAAGTACCAAATGAAGTACTCCTTGAGGTAAGAGCCAGCTTATCTATTGCTTTCTCATAATTATTTCCTGACACCAAGGACCAAATGATTGCTCTCCTCCACACTGCCTGTAGGTCCTGGATGGGGCACTTGTGTCCCAGCCCCCTTACCAGAGCTCTGGACAGTTTCAGGGCCGCAGTGATACCCGCCGTCCTGTATGGCTCAGAGACTTGGACCATATACAGTAGATACCTCAAATTGCTGGAGAAATACCACCAATGATGTCTCCACAAGATACTGCAAATCCCCTGGGAGGACAGACACACTAACATCAGTGTTCTCGATCAAACCAACATCCCCAGTATTGAAGCACTGACCACACTCGACCAGCTCCATCGGGCAGGCCACATTGTTCGCACGCCCAACACAAGACTCCCAAAACAAGCGCTCTACTTGGAACTCCTACACGGCAAGTGAACCCCAGGTGGGCAGAGGAAATGTTTCAAGGACACCCTCAAAGCCTCCTTGATAAAATGCAACATCCTCACCAATACCTGGGAGTCCCTGGCCAAAGACCGCCCTAAGTGGAGGAAGAGCATCTGGGAGGGCACTGAACACCTCGAGTCTCGTCACCGAGAGCATGCAGAAAGCAAGCGGAAACAGCAGAAGGAGCGTGCGGCAAACCAGACTCCCCACCCACCCTTTCCTTCAACGACTGTCTGTCCCACCTGTGATCGAGACTGTAATTCCTGTATTGGACTGTTCAGTCACCTAAGAACACACTTTTAGAGTGGAAGCAAGTCTTCCTCGATTTCGAGAGACTGCCTCTGATGATGATGATAACCAGTTTCATTTTGACCTCTGGGGATTTGAGCTCAACCGATTTGGTTATCTTCCCATCTGGCACTGTTCAGACATGGTGAAAGGTAAATCAACTAATGGTCCTCGGTCTCTTTCAACTTCCCTATTGGAAAGATCTATCTCACCCATGGAGTAGATGCAGTTCCTCTGAGTTCATATACCCATACCTTCGTGTCATCTGCAAATGTGAAAAGCCTGTGTAACTAAGTAATTTCTATATATCAGGAGCAGCAGGGGGTCCCAGCACAGAAAATATTTTAAATCTCTAATAATCTAATTTAGGGCTTCAAATAACTGCATACAGTTTTGGTTTCCTTATTTAAGGAGGGATATAGAAACATAGAAATATACAGCGCGGAAAGATTCCATTTCAGCTCATCGTGTCCACACTGGCCGATAAAGAGTCACACGGCCCTCGGTCAGCAGCTCTGAAGATTACATATAAACCTATGAACAATGGTGTACAGGTAAGAGCATCTGGCCCATCAAGTCCGCCCCACACAACTGCGATATCCCATGTATCACGACATTTTACACTCGGGGTTATGCGATCACCTGAGAGAAGCAAAAAACAGATAAAAACCCAAGCCAACTGGGGAAAAAAATTTCTCTCCGACCCATCCAGACGATCGAAACTAGTTCAGGAGATCACTCTGGCCGTATTAGATTCCATGATGTACTTACCATGGTGTCTGTGCCAGCCAACAAGAGGTTATCCAGTCTAATCCCACTTTCCACCTCTAGGTTTGTAATCCTGCAGGTTACGGCACTTCAAGTGCCCATCCAAGGGTTTCTGCCTCTACCACCTTTCCAGGCAGCGAGTTCCAGACCTCCACAACCCTCTGCGTGAAGAAGCTTCCCATCAAATCCCCTCTAAACCTTCCACCAGCCACCTTAAACCTATGTCCCCTCGTAATTGACCCCTCCACCAAGGCTCTTGCTAGCCACTATATCCAGGCCTCTCAAAATGTTATACACTTCAATGAGGTCTCCCTTCAGACTCCTTTATTCCAAGGAAAACAAACCCAGCCAATCCAATCTGCCCTCATAGCTAAGATTCTCCATTTCAGGCAGCATCCTAGTAAATCTCCTCAGCACCCTCTCCAGTGCAATCGCATCCTTCCGATAAAAAGGTGACCACAACTACACGCAGTATTCCAGCTGTAGCCGAACCAGAGTATTATGCAATTTAAGCATAACCTCCCTGCCAATAAAGGCAAGCATTCCATATGCCTTCTTAGCCACCTTATGCAGCTGGCCTGCTAATTTCTGGGATCTTTGTTCATCTACACTTCTAAATGGCCTACCGTTTAATGTGTATACCGTTACATAAGAATATAAGAATTAGGAACAGGAGTAGGCCATCTAGCCCCTCGAGCCTGCTCCGCCATTCAAAAAGATCATGACTGATCTGGCCTTGGACTCAGCTCCACTTACCCGCCCGCTCCCCGTAACCCTTAATTCCCTCATTGGTTAAAAATCTATCTATCAGTGATTTGAAGACATTCAATGAGCTAGCCTCAACTGCTTCCTTGGGCAGAGAATTCAACAGATTCACAGCCCTCTGGGAGAAGAAATTCCTTCTCAACTCGGTTTTAAATTGGCTCCCCTGTATTTTGAGGCTGTGCCCCCTAGTTCTAGTCTCCGTGACCAGTGGAAACAACCTCTCTGCCTCTATCTTGTCTATCCCTTTCATTATTTTAAATGTTTCTATAAGATCACCCCTCATCCTTCTGAACTCCAACGAGTAAAGACCCAGTCTACTCAATCTACCATCATAAGGTAACCCCCTCATCTCTGGAATCAGCCCAGTGAATCGTCTCTGTACCCCTTCCAAAGCCAGTATATCCTTCCTTAAGTAAGGTGACCAAAACTGCATGCAGAACTCCAGGTGCGGCCTCACCAATACCCTGTACAGTTGCAGCAGGACCTCTCTGCTTTTGTACTCCATCCCTCTCGCAATGAAGGCCAACATTCCATTCACCTTCCTGATTACCTGCTGCACCTGCAAACTAACTTTTTGGGATTCATGCACAAGGACCCCCAGGTCCCTCTGCACCTCAGCATATTGTAATTTCTCCCCATTCAAATAATATTCCCTTTTACTGTTTTTTTTTCCAAGGTGGATGACCTCACATTTTCCGACATTGAATTCCATCGGCCAAACCTTAGCCCATTCGCTTAACCTATCTAAATCTCTTTGCAGCCTCTCTGTGTCCTCTACACAACCCGCTTTCCCACTAATCTTTGTGTCATCTGCAAATTTTGTTACACTACACTCTGTCCCCTCTTCCAGATCCATGTATATTGTAAACAGTTGTGGTCCCAGCACTGATCCCTGTGGCACACCACTAACCACCGATTTCCAACCCGAAAAGGACCCATTTATCCCGACTCGCTGCTTCCTGTTCGCCAGCTAATTCTCGATCCATGCTAATACATTTCCTCTGACTCCGCGTACCTTTATCTTCTGCAGTAACCTTTTGTGTGGCACCTTATCGAATGCCTTTTGGAAATCCAAATACACCACATCCATCGGTACACCTCTATCCACCATGCTCGATATATCTTCAAAGAATTCCAGTAAATTAGTTAAACATGATTTCCCTTTCATGAATCCATGCTGCATCTGCTTGATTGCACTATTCCTATCTAGATGTCCCGCTATTTCTTCCTTAATGATAGCTTCAAGCATTTTCCCCACTACAGATGTTAAACTAACCGGCCTATAGTTACCTGCCTTTTGTCTGACCCCTTTTTTAAACAGAGGCGTTACATTAGCTGCTTTCCAATCCGCTGGTACCTCCCCAGAGTCCAGAGAATTTTGGTAGATTATAACGAATGCATCTGGTATAACTTCCGCCATCTCTTTTAATACCCTGGGATGCATTTCATCAGGACCAGGGGACTTATCTACATTGAGTCCCATTAGCCTGTCCAGCACTACCCCCCTAGTGATAGTGATTGTCTCAAGGTCCTCCCTTCCCACATTCCCGTGACCAGAAATTTTTGGCATGGTTTTTGTGTCTTCCACTCTGAAGCAAAATAATTGTTTCAAATCTCAGCCATTTTCACATTTCCCATTATTAAATCCCCCTTCTCATCTTCGAAGGGACCAACATTGACTTTAGTCACTCTCTTCTGTTTTATATATCGATAAAAGCTTTGTTATCTGTTTATATGTTTTGCGCAAGTTTACTTTCGTAATCTATCTTTCCTTTCTTCATTGCTTTCTTAGTCATTCTTTGCTGACGTTTAAAATTTTCCCAATCTTCTAGTTTCCCACTAACCTTGGCCACCTTATATGCATTGGTTTTTAATTTGATACTCTCCTTTATTTCCTTGGTTATCCACGGCTGGTTATCCCTTCTCTTACCGCCCTTTTTCACTTGAATATATTTTTGTTGAGCATTATGAAAGAGCTCCTTAAATGTCCTCCACTGTTCCTCAATTGTGCCACCGTTTAGTCTGTGTTTCCAGTCTACTTTAGCTAACTCTGCTCTCATCCCACTGTAGTCCCCTTTGTTTAAGCATAGTATGCTCGTTTGAGACACTACTTCCTCACCCTCAATCTGTATTACAAATTCAACCATATTGAGATCACTCATTCCGAAAGGATCTTTTACGAGGAGATTGTTTATTATTCCTGTCTCATTACACAGGACCAGATCTAAGATAGCTTGCTCCCTTGTAGGTTCTGTAACATACTGTTCTAAGAAACAATCCCATATGCATTCTATGAATTCCTCCTCAAAGCTACCCCGTGCGATTTGATTTGACCAATCAATATGTTGGTTAAAATCCCCAATGATTACTGCCATTCCTTTTTCACATGCCTCTATTACTCCCTTGATTATTGTCCGCCCCACCGTGAAGTTATTATTTGGGGGCCTATAAACTATGCCCAGCAGTGACTTTTTCCCCTTACTATCTCTAATCTCCACCCACAATGATTCAACATTTTGTTCATTCGAGCCAATATCATCTCTCACTATTGCCCTGATATCATCCTTTATTAACAGAGCTACCCCACCTCCTTTCCCTTCTTGTCTATCCTGTGTGTTTAATTCCCAGTCTTGGTCACCCTGCAACCACGTTTCTGTAATGGCCACCAAAACATACCCATTTGCAAGGATTTGTGCCGTCAACTCATTTACTTTATTTTGAATGCTGCGTGCGTTTAGGTAGAGTGTTTTAATACTAGTTTTTAAACCATGATTTTTAGTTTTGACCCCTCCTGCAGTCCTTTATATTCATACATATGGTCCCTTCCTATCACATTGTGGTTTACACTTACCCCAGTGCTACTCTGCTCTGTTTCCTCCTGCCTTTTGCATTCTTCCTTGGGATCCTGTTCATCTGCGCTCTCACCCACTCTAACTCGCTCAGAGCCCTCTCCTGAGTTCCGAATACTCCTCAAATTGAGGCACCGAGCTTTCAGGCTTGCCTTTTTATTACACTTTGACCCTTTAGAATTTTGCTGTACATTGGCCCTTTTTGTTTTTTGCCTTGGGTTTCTCTGCCCTCCACTTTTACGCATCTCCTTTCTGTCTTTTGCTTCTGTCTCCATTTTGTTTCCCTCTGACTCCCTGCATTGGTTCCCATCCCCCTGCCATATTAGTTTAACTCCACCCCAACAGCACTAGCAAACACTCCCGCTAGGACATTGGTTCCGGTCCTGCCTAGGTGTAGACCGTCCGGTTTGTCCTGGTCTCACCTCCTCCAGAACCGGTTCCAATGCCACAAGAATTCGAATCCCTCCCTTCTGCACCACTGCTCAAGCCATGTATTCATCTGAGCTATCCTGCGATTCCTACTCTGACTAGCACGTGGCACTGGTAGCAATCCTGAGATTACTACTTTTGAGGTCCTACTTTTTAATTTAGCTCCTAGCTCCTTAAATTCGTCTCGTAGGACCTCATCCCTTTTTTTACCTATGTCGTTGGTACCAATGTGCACCACGACAACTGGCTGTTCACCCTCCCTTTTTAGAATGTCCTGCACCCGCTCCGAGACATCCTTGACCCTTGCACCAGGGAGGCAACATATCATCCTGGAGTCTCGGTTGCGGCCGCAGAAATGCCTATCTATTCCCCTTACAATTGAATCCCCTATCACTATCGCCCTCCCACTCTTTTTCCTGCCCTCCTGTGCAACAGAGCCAGGCACGGTGCCATGAACTTGGCTGCTGCTGCCGTCCCCTGGTGAGTCATCCCCTTCAACAGTACTCAAAGCGCTGTATCTGTTTTGCAGGGGGATGATCACAGGGGACCCCTGCACTACCTTCCTTGCACTGCTCTTCCTGCTGGTCTTCCATTCCCTATCTGGCTGTGGACCCTTCACCTGCGGTAAGACCAACTCACTAAACGTGCTACTCACATCATTCTCAGCATCGTGGATGCTCCAGAGTGAATCCGTCCTCAGCTCCAATTCCGCAACGCGGACTGTCAGGAGCTGGAGGCGGATACACTTCCTGCACACGTAGTCGTCAGGGACACCGGAAGTGTCCCTGAGTTCCCACTTGGTACAGGAGGAGCATATCACGTGACCGAGCTCTCCTGCCATGACTGAACCCTGAGATACACTTAATTTGGCGACAACAATGTTAACAGGTTACTTACTGATATAAAAAAGAAAAAGAAAAGCTACTCACCAATCACCAGCCAATCACTTACCCCTTTGGCTGTGACGTCACCTTTTGATTCTTTTCTGCTTCTTTTTTGCTTTTTCTCCCGGCTGGAGCTGCACAAGCTTGGCCTTTATAGGCCTCACCATGCATCTCGAGCTCCCGCCTCCGATCTGCCGCCGCCTCTCGCAGCCGCTGGGCCTTTATAGGCCTCTCCACGCACCTCGAGCTCCCTTTCCTTGTTAGCCCTCCTCAAATGGATTACCTCACACTTCTCCAGATTAAATTCCATTTATCACTGTTCTGCCCACCTGATCAGTTCATTGATATCTTCCTGCAGTCTGCAGCTTTCTTTTTCATTGTTAATCACACAGTCGATTTTAGTATCATCTGCAAACTTCTTAATCAATATTCAAGTCTAGATCATTGATGTATATCACAAAAAACAAGGGACCTAGTACTGAGCCCTGCAGAACCCCACTGGAAACATCCTTCCAGTAACAAAAACCCCCATCAACCATTACCCTCTGCTTCCTGCTTTTGAGCCAATTTTGGATCCAACTTACCACTTTGCCCTGGATCCCAGTTTTGTGACCAGTCTGCCAAGTGGAACTTTTTCAAAAGCCTTGCTGAAATCCATATACACTGCATCAAATGCATTACCCTTATCAACCCTCCTTGTTACCTCCTCAAAAAATTCAATCAAGTTAGTCAGACACGACCTTCCCTTGATTAATCCGTGTCTTTCCAACTGAAGATTTATCCAGACCCTCAGAATTTTTTCCAATAATTTCCCCACTACTGAGGTTCGGCTGACTGGCCTGTAATTACTCGACCTATCCCTTTCTCTCTTCTTAAACAAAGGTACCACTTGAGCAGTCCTCCAGTCCTCTGGCATCATACCTGAAGCCAGAGAGGATTAGAAAATGATGGTCAAAGCCTCTGCGAATTCCTCTTTTGATTGGCTTAACAGCCTGGGATACATTTCATCTGGGCCTGCATACTTATCCACTTTCAAAGCTGCTGAATCCCTTAATACCTCCTCTCTCACGATGTTTATTTCTTTGAATATTTCATACGCCTCCTCCCGGATAGCAGTGTCTGCATCGCCCCTCTTCTTTGTGAAAACAGACGCAAAGTATTCATTAAGATCCATACCCACATCTCCTGCCTTCACACACAGATTACCCTAATGGTCTCTAATAGGCCCTACCCTTTTTTTAGTTATCCTCTTGCTCTTAATATATGTATAAAACATCTTTTTGTTTTCCTTGATTTTACTTGCCAAGAATTTTTCATGCTCTTTCTTTGCTTTCCTAATATCCTTTTTAATTTCATCCCTGCACTTTCTATACTCCTCCAGAGATTCTGCAGTATTAATCCTCGGTATCTGTCATAAGCCTCCCTTTTTTTCTTTATCCTTCCCTGTGTGTCCCTCGACATCCAGGGGGCTCTCGATTTGTTAGTCCCATCCTTTTTCATTAAGGGCACATATTGTGTCTGAACCCTACAGATCGCCTCCTTGAATGCCTTCCACTGCTCTGACACTGATTTACCTTCAAGTAGCTGTTTCCAGTCCACTATGGCTAAATCACCACTCAGCTTAAAAAAGTTGGCTTTTCCCCAATTTAGAATTTTTATTCCTGGTCTATCCTTGTCCTTTTCCATAACTATCTTAAATCTAACTGAATTATGGTCATTAGCACCTAAATGCTTTCACACTGATACCCCTTCCACCTGCCCAGCTTCATTCCCTAAAACAAAATCCAGAACCATGCCTTTCCGTGTTGTGCTCGCTACATACTAGCTAAAAAAGTTCTCCTGAATGCATTCTAGGAGTTCTGCACTCTCTATACCCTTCACACTAATGTTGTCCCAGTTCATATTAGGATAGTTGAAATTCCCTACTATTACTGTCCGACAGTTTTTGCACTTCTCAGAAATTTGTCGACATATTTTCTATTCCATCTCCCTCTGACTGTTTGTGAGTCTATAGTACATGCCCAGCAGTGTGATTGCCCTTTTTTTGATTTTTCAGTTCGACCCCTACGGCCTTGTTTGATGATCCCTCTAACATATCATCCCACCTCACCGCTGTAATCGTTTCTTTAATCAATACTACAACACCCACCCCCCTCCCTTTTTACCCCTCTTGAACCCATCTGAAAATCCTGTAACCAGGAATGTTGAGCTGCCATACCTGCCCCTCTTTTAGCCATCTTTTGTAATAGCTATAACATCGTACTCCCAAGTGTCTACCTTGCTCTCAGCTCATCTGCCTTATTTGCTATACTCCTTGTATTGTATATCCCGTTTAATATAGGTAAACCTCCTTATTGACTACTATGTTTCCTCTGTCCTTTTAATTTACTTTCTACATTTATGTTTTCCAATTCCAATTTTTCTTCCCTCCCTACTGACTCTATTCTCAGGTTCCCATCCCTCTGCCAAGCTTGGTTAAACCCTCCCCAACAGCACTAGCAACCACCCCCACCATGTGGATATTGGTTCCAGTTCTGTTGAGGTGCAACCTGTCTAGCTTGTACAGGTCCTACCTCCCCCAGAAACGGTCCCAATGCCTCAGGATTCTAAAGCCCTCCCTCCTGCACCACTTTCTAGCCACGCATTCATCTGCTCTATCCTTCTATTTCTGTATTCACTAGCTCATGGCACTGAGAGTAATCCGGAGATTATTACCTTTGAGGTCCTGCTTTTTAGTCTGTCTCCGAGCTCCCTAAACTCTGCCTGCAGGACATCATCCCTCTTTCTTCCTATGTCATTGGTACCGATATGGACCACAACCTCTGGCTGTTCACCCTCTCCCCGCAGAATGAACTGCAGCCATTTGGTGACATCCTTGACCCTGGTACCAGGGAGGCAACATACTATCCTGAAACGCCTGTCTGCTCCCCTCACTATTGAATTCCCTACCATTTTTGCTCTTACGCTATTTTTTTCCCCCTCCCTGTGCAGCTCAGGCACCCGTGGTGCCATGGACTTAGCTCTGACTAGACTCCACAGTGGGACCATCGCTCCCACCATTACTCAGGATAGAATACCAGTTGGAGAGCGAGATACCCTCCGGGGTCTCCTGCATTACCTGCCTGGTCTTCTTCGGTCTGGTGGTCACCCACTTTCCCTCTGTCCGAGCTCTCTTAGGCTGCAGGGTGACCACCTCTCTAACCATGCTATCCACGTAGTTCTCAGCCACGCGGATGCACCACAGTGACTCCATTCACCGTTCAAGCTCCGTAAACTGTTGCACAAGTTGTTGCAGCTGGGTGCACTTACTGCATCTAATACTGGCCATGCTATGTGCCACCATACAGGCCATCTTCGCTGAGCTTTTGATTGATACACACGGCACCAACAGCAAAGGGCCAAAGTGACATTTTTCTCAAAAAAAGTAACCAACACGCAACCCCTAACAAAACTAAATGAGACAATAAACCATCAGAACCAAACGATACAATAAACTGTTCTGCTGCAAGTAAGTTAAAAGCAAGTGTATTATTAAAAAACAACTATTTACAGGCGTTCTCTTACTACAGCAAGGCATCTGCAGAAGGTGTACCAATCCTTAATGGGACTTGGCCTGAGATTTTCCCTCCCTCCCTTTTATCCCACTCCAACACCTGCTGCTCACACACAATGGGGCCTCAGTGCCTACAGCAAGGGCTGCTGTGTTAGGGGGACAGAGATTGCATACAGCGTATGAGGACGCCCTGGACCAGCCTGGACTGCTCCACCTCATCATTGGCAGGAGCAGTCACTGGTGGCTCAGGTGTGTACCATGTAGGGTGCATGGTTGGAGAGTCAGTGGTGGGAGTCGGAATTCTGTTATCCTGAGGAAGGACAGCACTTTCCATTTTCTGCGAGCCACTGAGACTCCGACGGGCCTGGGCCTCAACATCCGGAGCACAATATACTGGCCTGTTTCAGCACTGTCACTTCCCCGTTGGACAATGGGGAATGCAGAGACGATGGCACCAGTCATCGACCGCATCACATTACCAAGCTGCAGCGTAGCTTGTGCCTGTGATGTGCTCGAGGATGTGACGTGGTCAAGGACACATGCCACGCACTCTAGAATGCCACTGTCACTGCAGGAGGCCAACTGCCTCTGTGAGTGGAGTCCTGAGTTGCACCGACAATGCGTGACACTGCCTCCGCAACATTCACGGAAAGTTTGTCGATGCTCTCTGGGATCCGACCCACAGCAGCCATGAGCTCATGGTGCACGTCTGTGTTTTCCCTGGCCATTTCTACCAAGTCCAGTTCCATGTCTGTCTGTTGTTCCACGTCTGTCTGTCGTTCAGCAGACTTATTTTGCTGTCTCACCGGAGAGCTGGCCTCCGAGGCTCGCCTTTCACAGCACGTTGCTGTAGGGGACCAAGGCCAGTAACCTCTGACGACTCAAAGCCAGGGAAATTGGGCTCATCCCCAGATGTGCTTTGTAGCAACGGGCCAACCAGTGGGCTCTCCGGCTCAGGCATTGCAATCGCCTTGCACGCCTCATCATCTCCCCCATGGCCAGATGCCGATGGCTCCCTGGACGCCTGTCGTGATTGTGGCTGTTTTTCTGCAAGCAGAAAACAACAGACGTGTGTTTAGCAGCAGTGTAGGGGACAAGGTGATAGCAGGAAGATGGCATTGCACATGTACATGTGAAGCCCCACATCACTTCATAATACTTCTAATGAAGTCACATCAGTCACGCAATCCATTTACATACCCTCATTACCCGAAGGGGGCTCAGCCTCGCCCTTGATGGAGCTGGTGCTCCAATGAGGGCAGACACCCGTTCCTCCACATCTGTTAAATCGAGGAGCTGAGGTGGACCCTCGCCTGTCTGGCGCTGCTCATACCTGTTGATGAGAGCTTCGCCTGCATTGAGAAAAATCCGAGGGGTTCAGAAAGGGTACACCTCCTGTTGTGCCACATATGCCTATCATAGTTCAATAGCTGAGATTATGTGGTAGTACAAATGTCTTCACTTCAATTGTGTGGATGTTGCATGAACTTTGTCAGTGGTTGGTGGGAGGTGAGAGGGAGGTTGCATAGGGGCTGCAGGTGATCCTTATGAAACCCATATCAGCAGTGGGAGTGTATTGCGAGGAAGGTTCCCAATGATTAGGGAACAAGAGGATATGTGCATCCTTAATTAAGAGACAAAGTCAGCCTTCAGCTTTCTGATGCATTGTGAAAGCCACAAGGACTGCAAATTTTGAGAATGGGCAAATACATGAAAGACTTCACATAGTGTCTGACATTCATGTTGGAAGGATAGTAGGCATACATAAATGTGACAGGTACTCACCCTGACGATTCTGGTAAGATCATTGAACTTTTTCCAGCATTGGTTGCCAGTTCTGACAACCATGTCTGCCGCAGACACCTACTTGGAAATTTCACGCCATAACCTCTTGAAAATTGTTGGCAGCAGTCTCCCTCCTCTAACCAGATGGAGTGATGTCCACCTCCTCTCCACTGCATGGTCTAAGGTCTCAGCAGCCTCTGTGGAAAAATGCCGAGCACGCTGCCTGCCCTCCTACTGCTCCATCTCTGCAGAAGTACCAGAGCTTGGGCGTGTTATCTGCGCATGCGTGCAGGAAGCCAAAATAGCGTCTGTATCCGGGAAAACAAAAACGCAACTGCGCATGTGCCAAATGGCTGTCTCTTTTAATGGCATGATTTTCAGCTGGGGCGCACAAAGTCCGTTGTGTAATGCTTCATTTAACGTCCCCGATCATGGGTCTGAAGTTTCGCTACCATTCTGCGCCGCCTTTTTGGCCTACGCTGTTTTTTTTGGAGCAGCCTAAAATCTGCAAATTTCGCCAAAGTTTCTGCGCCATCCTAAACTACTTACGGCCGATTTTTTTTCGTTCCTTATTTTTTGGCATCACTGAGGGTGCCGACTGCTGGCTGCACCATTTCTGGCCATTTAAGCGAGTTTGGCCAACTAGGATTTTTTCAAAAATGGCGCAGTAAACCGTTCTGTAAAACCTTACATGCACTTAAGGAAATCGGCGCAGAGAAGACGCCATTGTTGTAGCGGAACTGAAGACACGGCACCGGGGGCGGCCTGGGATAGCAGCAGCACTGGCAGGGGGCGGGGGGGCCATTCGCCCTGGGATAGCAGCAGCACCGAGGCTCTACAAAAAACGGTAACCGAATGTGCGATTGTGTGTGGAATGAATTCCATTTTATTAGGCCTGTTTCATCTAAAATTAAATAAATAAATATTGCAGAGTATGATAGTTTGTCACTGCAATTTTCCAATAAACAGAAGTGAAGAGATCTTGGCAATGGTAATATGTACCTGCAAGTGTCTTGCTGCATCTTGTATGTTTCATTTTGCAGCCTCAGCCCTTCAGTGTGTCCCTCGTTACCCTGGCAACCTCAGTTTTTCAGCGCAGACCTGAAGCTCCACCCACAGAGCTTAAGGACAATCTGCGCCGTACCAAAATGAAAGGTTATGCCGGCAAAACTTGCAACTGTTTTGTCTTGGCGCAGTCGACCACTAAAAAAATTGGACGTACCTCTATAACTGCGCCAAAAATCGGCCATGTGGAAAACTGGCCCCATGGATCCTCATTTTTTGCAGCAATTTCCAGTCGAAGGCGCAAACTTTTTTCAGGCGGTCTCAGGTCCTGGAAATCAGGAAAGCTGAATATCCAGCCCATTGTCTTCAATCAGTTCCAGAATCTGTTATACTCTGGCTGATCTCATGGATTGAATATTGGAATGTCAAATGTTATAATACAAATAGAAAAACAAAGATATTTTACCGAGTAATTACCAAACCATTTAAATACCAATACTTAAATTAACGAAATTATTGAAGCAAAATGCTGCGGATGCTGGAAATCTGAAATAAAAACAGAAAATGCCAGAAATACTCACCAGGTCAGGCAGCATCTGTGGAGAGAGAAACAGAGTTAACGTGTCAGGTCGATGACCTTTCGTCACTTTTTCCACTCCTGATGAAAGGTCATCGAACTGAAACGTTAACTGTGTTTCTCTCTCCACAGATACTGCCTGACCTGCTGAGTGTTTGCAGCATTTTCTGTTTTTATGTCACATCCTCTCTACTGCTGATTGTCAATCGGTAACATGACAGTACTGTCTGTACACGTCATGTAGTAAAGGCAATCTGGCCATTAACAAAGCAAACACTGTGCTGAACTGTACAGGATGGTGGCAGGTTTGATTTATGATATGTGCTGAGTTAGCTGATCAAAGCTGGGGCTGCAATGGTTTAGGGTTCAGTGCCTCAAGAGTAGGGTGGTAAAAATGATCAGTCAAGTTTTCTGTACCTGATTATTAACCCCTGCTGCGATAAAAATGCACAGCTAGATTTTCCTTTTTTTGCTGTTATTATTGCCAGAATAGCTATTGGTGGGTTTTAGAAAGAATGTTAAGAGAGTGGGCTATTTACACCCAATTTTTCACTTTCTGCTCATTAGCATGACTCCGGGTTTAAGTTTGAAAGGATCTGAAAAGCAGACTAGTGATGAGAGAAGCAAACTGTATGTTGTAAGCGGGTGGTCTCTATGAGGGCTTCAGGTTCCCTTCTGATCAACTTGAGCGGTTCGAATTGCTCCCACTCCCTTGGGTTCTAGACTCTGGATTTATTTGGGAGATGTGACAAAGTGCAAAAGATACTGGTTTGATGCAAAAGAACTTTGATTTTATTACAGTCAAGAAATTACAAACTTATAATTACTCTAATAACAATGTCAGAACTTATTCAAACTTATTAAAGAACAATACCTTACACACTCAGAGGGGGTTACAATAACTTATAATGACTCTAATAGAGAAGAACACATTACATTCAAGGGGGTTACAGTAGAATTACACCTCCCACCTCCCAGCACCTAATTCTAGCTAGGTTGGACTCCAGGGCAGGCAGGGACCATGCTTATCAATTCTTTTGACAGTTAGCGGTAGATCGCGGTTTCGGGGTTCGCTGGATGCGGTAGGGTCTGCTTGCCATACCCCGAATGTCGTAGAAGACTTCTTGCTGCACAATCTTCAGTTGGGTTGAGTCCGCTGATGCGGTAAGGCGCGTTTTGGATCTATGGGGTAAGCACCCGGTTTTCTTTGTTAGAAATAGGTTTCTACAGTCTTTTAGGTAATGTTTTACCCGTTGGTAGGTCAGGATTAGATTGTAGAGTGGAAACTTTTCGATTCTTCGGTTTTCCCCCGTTGGAGTTTTGTTTCGAGTTTGGTCGATCGCGTTGGTTTTTCGTTGATACCACGTTGGTTGTGGTCGGTTGCTGCCGCGATGGTGATGTTTTTCCTTCCTTCAGGACTTCAGGACATCGAGGCTGGAGAAGTTAGTTTACAGCTGTCGCGTTGGTTTCTTTCCTTGTCTTGATGACACCAGCCTACTAGTCTATCAGTCATACCCTCTGTTGAAAGAGTGGGCCAGTTATACGGTTTGAGTGGTTCTAATCATGGCGCCAAATCTGTTCAGAGTTCTTTGTTTAAATTTGGCGAGCTTGGCTCTTCTTTGTAATATTTTGGCGGGCTCATTAAAAGTTGATATGTTTTAGGTGGTTTGATGTTCGAAAACTGTTTCCTGATGGAAATATTAGCTTGGTAATTGCAATGTCCTTTTGTACTTAGTTTTCGCATATAGGCTGGAAAGGGCCTCTTTGTGATGTATGTGCTGATCCATGTTGATGGGTAACTATCTCTGTGATTTTATAATGTTAATGTCTCTTGTGGAGAAGGATTCTCGAATAACCATTTCTCCAGACAGGTTACTTTAGTCCTCAACACCCAGACAATTCCAATAATCAAGTTGTCTCCTGTTAGTTCTTTAGGCCCGCCCACAGCCTTGAATTTGTCTTGTAAAAGATTCAAATTCTATTAAAGTTTGTAGTTGCTTCCATAAGCACTTTAGGGTTCCAAACTTTTCGGTAGATAGTCCCAAATTAAATTTCCTTTCGAATGAGCCCAAACACTGCCAGAATAGCTATTGGTGGGTTTTAGAAAGAATGTTAAGAAAGTGGGCTATTTTCACCCAATTTTTCATTTTCAGCCCATTAGCATGACTCCAGGTTTAAGTTTGAAAGGATCTGAAAAGCAGACTAGTGATGGGAGAAGCAAACTGTGTGTAAGCCAAAGGAATGGTGACAATTTAAGGGAGTGCTGTATTTTGGAGACAAAAACTATGAAAGGCTCTGAAGAGCCTCAAAAGACTTCTCTATCCATTAACAGTCTTTGCCAAGGCTGAAGGGGTGGTAGGCAAAGGGGTAAAAAAATTCGGAGTGTTTGTGCCTCCCGTTAGTGCCTCCGGGGGGCGCTAACCTGAGGCGCAAATTACTTTTTGCCTGGCCGTGGCAATCTTGCCATTTCACAGGAGTTTAGCGGTAGTTGTAACTGGTAGCTTCCCACTCCGCTGCGCCGGTGATGACGACGTCATTACTGTGCACACCCCAGAGCGAAAATTCGGTATCGCCCCCTGAAGCTGCATCGGGCAATGCCCGCGACAGTTTCAGGGTATGTCTACTGGGCTGTAGGTCGCTCGCGGGGCGAAAATTAAATAGAAGGTGGGGAATTGGGAAAAATATGGCCGACTTACCGGTCGCGGCCTTCTTCCTGCTCGATCGCGAGGTCTGTGCCGCGATCTTGCAGCCCGGCAGTCCATGGCACCCTGCTCCCTGGTGGTCCAGCAAAGGCCCTGTTTCCCACCCACAGATTCAGCAGCTCGGTCCTTCTCTTTAATAAAGGGGAGGTTGTCTAAGCGGCAGAGCTACGCGTCCCATTACATAGCGCTGCGCCCCTCGCAGAGTCCTTCCGCCCCACTCGTGCCTCACAGAGCAAGTGGAGAGCAATATTTTGCGCTCCACTTGCTCATGGGGGCGGTAACCCGAATATAGGTCGCAGGGCGGGACTTCCGCAGGAACCCCCGTCTCATGGCTGTTGCCGGCCCGACAAGGAATGGTACACTATTTCCTCCCCTGCAAGAAGAGACAGGCAAAAATGAAGGGAAAGAAAATCTAAAGTGCTTGTATGAATCTGCAGGCCAGCAACGGAACAGATTCACATCCCAGCCCCTGTTTGATGGCTGCTAAAGTCAAAGTGTTGCTGCAGAGGTGGTTGCAGAATGGGCTGCCCTTCAGTTCCCTGTGTCATTCCCCATAGGCCAGCACTGCAGCATGCCTAACGATTGTGTGCCAGTCCTATGCTGTAGGCACTGGCGGGTGACCTGGCGGCTGATGACACATCACTCTATCTCCCTCTCTACCAACCCAGACTCTGAGAAGATACTTCCCCATTGTCATTGCCAGGCAGATATGCCAGGGCCTGCAGGAATGGTTAGTAGCATCTTGTCAACTACAGGCCATCAGGCTACATTGGCTCCTGACCATACTGGCATGCCTCCGTTTGAGCTGTGCCACTGAAAGTGAGACATACTATGATTGCAGTGTTTCTGGAGAAGCATCTGATTAGTCAGGCATTGAAATATTTTAGCGATGTGTTCCTTTGCCATCTGGTCTGCTGCCTTAGCTTCCTTTGAGAAGGCAGATCTCCACCTGCATTAATTGTCTGCCAAAGCTAGATATGTTCACTCAACCTAAAGATGGATGGACACAGATCTCCTCTCGTGCAGTCTAATCTGCCTGGCATCTCTCCAAAGGTCCTTCCCTTGCTACAGATGTGTGAGATGGGGCCTTCCCACTGGAAATCCCAATGGTGCCAATAATTGTACTGGGGGAAATAAATAAATAATTTTCACAATTGATACAAAGGCTCATGAGAATCACAGTGCCAAAACAGAAAGCGAGTGAAGAAAAATGTTTAAGTCGTGGCTGTAATATACTAGTGGGATAGACTTTTGTGCATTGTAACATCTGATTTTGGGTGGCATGGCGGTGGTAGAGCAGGGAAAATAGGGTGGAGACGTCTCCGCCCTATAATACAACAGGAAATCTTCCTTCATTCTCAGCAGACTGCCTTGACCACCCCATCACATTTAAACGATGGTGAGAGCAGGGGCCACAGCTAGGCCTAAATAAACTAGTACGCTTCTCTGCTTTCCCACCACGGTTCTGCCTACACTAGGCAAGA
Source organism: Pristiophorus japonicus (assembly GCF_044704955.1). Classification (NCBI taxonomy): domain Eukaryota; kingdom Metazoa; phylum Chordata; class Chondrichthyes; family Pristiophoridae; genus Pristiophorus; species Pristiophorus japonicus. The sequence goes on from NC_091977.1 coordinate 35,804,487, forward strand.
TGTTTGGGGTGGGGGAGGGGGCGGTTTGGTGGATGCAGTACTGAACATGTAGCAGCTGGAAGTGCACCCTCACCTCTGAAGGAGAAAGAGGACCACTTCTTCCTCTCTTCTGTCCTGGTCAAGGCTGGAAAAAGAGGCATGGACTTATTCCAAACCATTTTTAAAGATTGATCTCCAAGTCTTCAGGAGGGCTTCTGTGCCCCATTAATTTCAACAAGTGTCCCATCGCTGCACCACTAGCTGGCAGCGGTGTGCTTCATCTGCAGAGTGAAGTCACTGCTGGGAGCCTCTGCCGCATGTATAAATACCCCCCTCCAACCCAGGAAAAATGGGACAGGATCACTGTAGAGTCAGGTGGTGGATGGAGGCCCCACCTCAACCCATATCTGATGTCGACACTGCGTTGGAGTAGAATCTTTACCTTAAAAGTGCTACGTTACTTCTATGACCTCTTTACCACCGCAAAGCAGCCCTGGATACCCATTTAAAATGGAAGTTCTTCAAATATACATCCTGCATGCCAGAACTGTGCAGGCTTGACATGCCCCCTCCCCCCAAAAATACATTAAAATAAACCACTCACCTATAGGAGTCAAAAGTTTTTACTGCTGCTGGTCTCACACACACATATCGGAAAAGGCATTGGAATGCAAACAACAAACACTTGCTTTTATAAAGCACCTTCAATGGAGTGAAACATCCCAAGATGCTTCACAGGAGTGCTACCAAAATAAAATTTGACACCGAACCACATAAGGAGATATTAGGACAGTTTTGTCAAAGAAGTAGGTTTTAAGGAGCGTCTTAAAGGAAGAGAGGTAGCGAAGCGGAGAGGTTTAGGGTGGGAATTCTAGAGTGTAGGGCCGAAGCAACTGAAGGCACGGCCACTGATGGTGGAGTGATGAAAATAGGGGATGTGCAAGAGACCAGAATTTGAGGAGTACAGATATCTCAGGTGGTTGTGGGACTGGAGGAAGATACAGTGATGGGGAGGGGGTGAGGCCATGGAGGGATTTGAAAACAGGAATGGGAATTTTAAAATCAAGGCGGAAGAGGTTTCTCAGACAAGTTGCAAATGACTTACATGCGATGTGAAGTTCAACGACTGTTATTAAGTAATGCAAACAAAGACTTTGCCTTACTTTCATCCCCCAGCACCACCTGAAAACCAAGCAGTACAGCTGAGGAAAATCCTGCTGCACGTTTCGATGTTTTGTGAGGACGGAATAATGCTGCTACTCACTCTTCTGTGCTCGTACATGAAGAACGGCCTCTGAAGTGAGGCACTGAATGATTGGCAATATCCGTGTAACAATTCCCCTGCAAAAGGTCAAGTGCTTCAGCAGGAAAGGGGAGCAAACTGAAAAAAAGATTGCCTTTACAGTGCCCACCGTTTCTAGTGGGCGTGTTATAGTGGAACTCCTTGCCTAAACCTCTCAGCCTCTCTATCTCTTTGTCCTCCTTAAAACCTACCTCTTTGACCAAACTTTTGGTCATCTGCAATTTCTACTTGTTGTCGGAAGGCAAAGGCACCTGCTGGATATATAAATATATATGTTTATATGTATGGTTAAAATGTTAGCCAAATATAAAATGGCTGCCAGGGGCTTAGCAAACCATGATGGGGGCTCGGTTAGCCAAGTTAGTTAAAGCTGCTGACTGAGCACTGACCCTGCAGAGCCTGATCTCAGGAATGTCTTGAATCAACAGCTTGAGACAAGATAGTATACAGAACACTGCGGTACCTAGTACGGAATGTCCTCAAGTCAGTGACCCCCATATAGGGTGCCTAGCAACCATAGAGATAAGGAGCTAGGCACCGGCAGAATCCATGAGCAACGAAGTTAAGGGGGGCCTGGAGAGCATCACACGGATAGGGATCAGCCCCCAACTGTCACAAAATGATCATGCAGCCCCCTGATGTATCAGGGTTAATTCTATTGGCCCATTTAAACCTATATGTAATCTATAATCATTATGATTGGATTGTGTCCAGCCGAAGTGGGCTGAGTAACTGTAATGAACTATTGTAAAACATATAAATATCGATGAATTTCTTTGTTCGGTGGAGTGGAGTGCCTGGAGTTGGACCAGAGGCTCTCTCCCCACCGGCGTAATAAAAGCCGTTTTGGCGTTGGAACCGACCCAGAGTGTCGAGTGATTCTTGCAGGAAAACATTCGCGCTAACAGTGGCGTCACGAACAGGATTTCCCGGAGTCGCTGGACGCCCTTGGAAAAACCCGGGTGAGTATAAAAAAATTTTAATTATAAAGGGTGTGAGAGTTGGAAACCAGTTGATCGACACGAGGAGATGGTCTAATATCTCAAACGCCTAGCCTGAGCCTGAATTAAGAGGACTTTTGTCCCACGTGACGGCCAGGAACTAAGTAGGCGTAGGGAACACACTTAGACCGTGGGATCGTGATACCGAGCGACATCTCCCGGACCCAGTAGTGTGATTTGAAAATATACCCTGGGGACCAGGCGGTGCACAGCGATCAACGGAAAGCAAACCTGTGAACAGGGTCGGATCGACAAACAAAACGGTGGTAGGTAGTCGTTAAGGAGGTGTAGCGCACTGTGGGAATTGCTTAAACGCGTTTTAAGAATTGTATAAGTTTGTGTAACAGCAGAACTTGTGACCTGACAGTAGCCAGGAGACGGTCTACTACAAGTTACGCTAGGTAGAAAGCGGACCTCTGAGAGTAGATTCCTAACGGTTCTAGTCCTACCCAGGAATGGCCAATAAAGCAAATAACCTCAAGTGGGGACCAGAAGGGTCCCTTACCCGCCACCTGGTGGAAAAACAAAAGAAACTAATTGAGAAGATGATTAAGTCAGGATGGGACCCCGAGAACCCACCAGCAAATCAGCAGGAATGGGGGGAGAAGGAAAAGAAAGATAAAAGTGAAAAGGCTGTGGTCTTGATACTGCGAGCCCACGTAAAATTAACAGAGGAAGTAAATCAATATGTAAGAAATAAAAAAAAAACCTGATAGTGATTATCTTATGTGAAGTATGGATCCAAGAATAGAGCCAGTTAAACAATAATCTTTGTTGAACAAAAAGAGACTTTTGTGAATGTCTGTCTAGGAATAAGATAAAGAACAGAGAAAAAAAAGAAGCCTGTGTGGGTGTATCGAGGCTGCAGGCTGGGGAAGTATGGTCCCATTTTTCCTTTGTGTAAAACCTTGACGCGAAAGCTTCTAGCTCAGTAAAGAGATTTTTACACATACTGCGTCAGAAGCTAAAGCTTAAAAAAAATGTAATTTATGAGATACTGTATCACAAAATTGAAGTTACAGAGCAAAAGATTAAAGTTTTTGATCAGCTTCTAAAACAGAAGTTAGGCAAAAAAAAACAGTATTACCATATTTGACATTTTGTAATTCAACAACAAATATAAATTCTAGAAAAGGGGAGCAGAAATTAGGATGGGAACAGTGAAGAATTAATTTTGTTGTGAAGGTTTCAAGTACCACTGGTTAAGAAAAGACACAACAAAATGCGATACATTTAAAACAAAAAGTTAAATCTGATCTCTTTAAAATAAAAAGAAATAAAACTAAAAGGTTTGAAAAAAGATGTAACGTACTAAATAAGTGCTGAAAAAAATGTGTTTGCGATGGAAAAAGACATAACTTACTAAATACTAGTTGATGTTTCTTGTGAAAAAGATATTGGTTTAATTGGGAAAAGGAAAAAAAAAATTGGAAGAGGTAAAAGACACTCTACATTGATAATGATTTTAAATTACGAGAACGTTTCACTGCAGTTTGAAAAGATTTCCAGAATAGACGGTGTTTATCAAGAAAAGTCCCGAACAGTCTAAACAAGCAGGAGGATTTTGAAAATAACCAAGGAGAAAAGATCGAAGCTATGCGAACTCAGCAGAGAGAGAAATAAAACACAAGATGTGCCCAGAAAACGGAACCGTTAAAAAAAAAAACGAAATGTTGGAATGTATACAGCTTGTGTGAAAATTGGATTTCAGTTTCTCATTTAAAAAAAATCTTTGGCAAGTACTTGAATTAGAAGTTTAGAAAATTTGGAGTTTAATCTAAAATGCTGTCGTTCCCGATGAGAAGATTTTTATTATGACCACTTTACTAATGATTTCTGCTGTTTAATGGATTCCTAATTTCTAAGCAAGTTTTGAAGGCACAAAGATTTGGATGATTACGCGAAGTCATGTAATGACATCAGGCCTTCTTACAAACCTGCAAAGGAGTTAACCCTTTCCATTGACAGCTGTTTTACACTGGACCTTACTAATTTGAATTTCTTACATAACATAAGAACATAAGAATTAGGAACAGGAGTAGGCCATCTAGCCCCTCGAGCCTGCTCCGCCATTCAATAAGATCATGGCTGATCTGGCCGTGGATTCAGCTCCACTTACCTGCCCTCTCCCCGTAACCCTTAATTCCCTTATTGGTTAAAAATCTATCTATCTGTGACTTGAATATATTCAATGAGCTAGCCTCAACTGCTTCCTTGGGCAGAGAATTCCACAGATTCACAACCCTCTGGGAGAAGAAATTCCTTCTCAACTCGGTTTTAAATTGGCTACCCCGTATTTTGAGTCTGTGCCCCCTAGTTCTAGTCTTCCCGACCAGTGAAAACAACCTCTCTGCCTCTATCTTGTCTATCCCTTCCATGATTTTAAATGTTTCTATAAGATCACCCCTCATCCTTCTGAACTCCAACGAGTAAAGACCCAGTCTACTCAATCTATCATCATAAGGTAACCCCCTCATCTCCGGAATCAGCCTAGTGAATCGTCTCTGTACCCCCTCCAAAGCCAGTATATCCTTCCTTAAGTAAGGCGACCAAAACTGCACACAGTACTCCAGGTGCGGCCTTACCAATACCCTATACAGTTGCAGCAGGACCTCCCTGCTTTTGTACTCCATCCCTCTCGCAATGAAGGCCAACATTCCTGCAAACTAACTTTTTGGGATTCATGTACAAGGACCCCCAGGTCCCTCTGCACCTCAGCATGTTGTAATTTCTCCCCATTCAAATAATATTCCCATTTACTGTTTTTTTTCCCAAGGTGGATGACCTCACACTTTCCGACATTGTATTCCATCTGCCAAACCTTAGCCCATTCGCTTAACCTATCCAAATCTCTTTGCAGCCTCTCTGTGTCCTCTACACAATCCGCTTTCCCACTAATCTTAGTGTCATCTGCAAATTTTGTTACACTACACTCTGTCCCCTCTTCCAGGTCATCTATGTATATTGTAAACAGTTGTGGTCCCAGCACCGATCCCTGTGGCACACCACAAACCATCGATTTCCAACCCGAAAAGAACCCATTTATCCCGACTCTCTGCTTTCTGTTCGCCAGCCAATTCTCTATCCATGCTAATGCATTTCCTCTGACTCCGTACCTCTATCTTCTGCAGTAACCTTTTGTGTGGCACCTTATTGAATGCCTTTTGGAAATCTAAATACACCACATCCATCGGTACACCTCTATCCACCATGCTCGTTATATCCTAAAAGAATTCGAGTAAATTAGTTAAACATGATTTCCCCTTCATGAATCCATGCTGCGTCTGCCTGATTGCACTATTCCTATCTAGATGTCCCGCTATTTCTTCCTTAATGATAGTTTCAAGCATTTTCCCCACTACAGATGTTAAACTAACCGGCCTATAGTTACCTGCCTTTTGTCTGCCCCCTTTTTTTAAACAGAGGCGTTACATTAGCTGCTTTCCAATCCGCTGGTACCTCCCCAGAGTCCAGAGAATTTTGGTAGATTATAACGAATGCATCTGCTATAACTTACGCCATCTCTTTTAATATCCTGGGATGCATTTAATCAGGACCAAGGGACTTGTCTACTTTGAGTCCCATTAGCCTGTCCAACATTACCTCCCTCGTGATAGTGATTGTCTCAAGGTCCTCCCTTCCCACATTCCCGTGACCAGCAATTTTTGTCATGGTTTTTGTGTCTTCCACTGTGAAGACCAAAGCAAAATAATTGTTTAAGGTCTCAGCCATTTCCACATTTCCCATTATTAAATCCCCCTTCTCATCTTCTAAGGGACCAACATTTACTTTAGTCACTCTTTTCCGTTTTATATATCGGTAAAAGCTTTTACTATCTGTTTTTATGTTTTGCGCAAGTTTACCTTCGAAATCTATCTTTCCTTTCTTTATTGCTTTTTTAGTCATTCTTTGCTGTTGTTTAAAATATTCCCAATCCTCTAGCTTCCCACTAACCTTGGCGACCTTATACGCATTGGTCTTTGATTTGATACTCTCCTTTATTTCCTTGGTTATCCACGGCTGGTTATCCCTTCTCTTACCGCCTTTCTTTTTCACTGGAATATATTTTTGTTGCGCACTATGAAAGAGCTCCTTAAAAGTCCTCCACTGTTCTTCAATTGTGCCACCGTTTAGTCTGTGTTTCCAGTCTACTTTAGCCAACTCTGCCCTCATCCCACTGTAGTCCCCTTTGTTTATGCATAGTACGCTCGTTTCTGACACAACTTCCTCACCCTCAATCTGTGTTGCAAATTCAACCATAGAAACATAGAAACAGAGAAAACAGGTGCAGGAGTCGGCCATTCAGCCCTTCTAGCCTGCACCGCCATTCAATGAGTTCATGGCTGAACCAGACTGTGCTCACTCATTCAGAGAGGATCTTTTACAAGGAGATCGTCTATTTTTCCTGTCTCGTTACACAGGACCAGATCTAAGATAGCTTGCTCCCTTGTAGGTTCTGTTACATACTGTTCTAAGAAACAATCCCGTATGCATTCTATGAATTCCTCCTCCAGGCTACCCCGTGCGATTTGAGTTGACCAATCGATATGTAGGTTAAAATCCCCCAAGACTACTGCCGTTCCTTTTTCACATGCCTCCATTATTCCCTTGAATATTGCCCGCCCCACCGTGAAGTTATTATTTGGGGGCCTATAAACTACGCCCACCAGTGACATTTTCCCCTTCGGTATTTCTAATCTCCACCCACAATGATTCAACATTTTGTTCATTAGAGCCAATATCGTCTCTCACAACTGCCCTGATATCATCCTTTATTAACAGAGCTACCACACCTCCTTTCCCTTCTTGTCTATCTTTCCGAATCGTCAGATACCCCTGTATGTTTAATTCCCAGTCTTGGCCCCCCCTGCAACCTCGTTTCTGTAATGGCCACCAAATCATACCCATTTGTAAGGATTTGTGCCGTCAACTCATTTACTTTATTTTGAATGCTGCGTGCGTTTAGGTAGAGTGTTTTAATACTAGTTTTTAAACCATGATTTTAAGTTTTGACCCCTCCTGCAGCCCCTTTATATTCAGTGGCCCTTGTTGTTTTTTGCCTTGGGTTTCTCTGCCCTCCATTTTTACTCTTCTGCTTTCTGTCTTTTGCTTCTGTCTCCATTTTGTTTCCCTCTGTCTCCCTGCATTGGTTCCCATCCCCCTGCCATATTAGTTTAACTCCTCCCCAACAGCATTAGCAAACACTCCCCCTAGGACATTGGTTCCGGTCCTGCCCAGGAGCAGACCGTCTGGTTTGTACTGGTCCCACCTCCCCTGGAACCTGTTCCAATGCCCCAGGAATTTGAATCCCTCCCTGCTGCACCACTGCTCAAGCCACGTATTCATCTGCGCTATCCTGCGATTCCTACTCTGACTAGCACATGGCACTGGTAGCAATCCCGAGATTACTGCTTTTGAGGTCCTACTTTTTAATTTAGCTCCTAGTTCCTTAAATTCGTCTCGTAGGACCTGATCCCTTTTTTTATCGATGTCGTTGGTACCAATGTGCACCACGACAACTGGCTGTTCTCCCTCCCTTACTAAAATAAAGACTCACCTGACAGACAGAGGAAATGGTGGGATAGTCTGAATAAAAATAAAACAGAACTAGCTGGTCAAGAATTAAAAGTTAAGATAAACCGGCTGGAAGAGATTTTTAAAAACGGGACCAGACGGATAGTGCAGTGTGCAGCCATAGCACCATCACCAATGGCAATCGAGCCAATGTACCCCACAGGGAGTAGGTGTCGTCCACAAACCGAACCTAACAGTAAAGCAGACTGGGATGTTTGGAGGAATAGTGGTGGCATTGGTGTTGATTGGAGTTTGGATAATATTTAGATGGGTCATCGTGCAGGCTCGAGCACAGCAGGCTCGAATACAAAACCGACGGCAGCCCAGACAGTGACATGAAGTTATAGAGATGGTACGACTATAAAGAATATGGATAACCTAATCCTTACCCCCGATTCCACAGAGTGACCGCGACACAAGTAGACCAGAACCTAACACCTGGTGACGACCAGGCTGTCTGTTTAAAATTGCAGATAAAACTCACCGAGATGGGACCACGATGACTGATTCAACTCATAATAAATATTGGGAACCTTAAGACCCACGGAAACACTGGATGAAAACAATGGATTTCAGCGCACTCAGGAAATAAACACCTACATGAACTATGGAGTCTTGTTCAATTTAACGGATGGAATGTGCATCCCAGCAACCAAGGACTGGAGCAAGGACAGGACTTATTTTAATGCATGGCTGCAAGTGAACCTGAATAAGGACAAAGTATGCGTGCAATGCTCCACGTGTACAAGGAGCAGTTGCATTGGGCGAAGGGAGGCCAGGGGGCTCGATAAATGTATTTGGGATAATTTGTGCGCCCCCTGCCCAACCACAACCGTTAGTCATCCACAAAAAGGGGGTGGGGCTGTGTGGATACTACGAGGAGGTAGAGGCTGCTGCAGTATCGTTGTATGTATGCTTCTCACCCCCTCCGACACCGCACCCCATAAGAATCACCACACAGCCTGAGGAATTGCCATGCCCCATAACTACTAAGGGACCAGAAAATGGGATTGTACTGTTCAACGAGGGTGAACTATTATATGATAATGTCAAACATGAAATTGTGCCTTTCCTGATCAATGTCTCAGGCATACGAATGCCGGAATATTGTACAGAGCAGGCAAGAAATATGTATAAAGTGTTGAGTAAAGTAGTAATGCAGCAGGCTGCCATATCATGGGTGCCAGTAGATTCCGAGGACAGGAGCCAGTTCATAGAACTAAGAGAGGAATAGTTAATGATGTCGCTACTGGCTTTAATACCGGAATCTCCGTGGTAAACTCACTAGACATACAAGGGCTAAATGAAAGTGTGGAACAGCTCAGAGGGGTGATGAAGGGACTATTAGAACGGATCGAGTGAAATCAGGAAGATCAGGCCGAACTCGGGAATGAGGGTGCCAAAATCCAATTGGACGGCATCACAGTCTTCGAAGCACACGCAAAAACCATTAATCGCCTCATTGACAGAGAGAAAGAGGATACTGGAAAATCTAGACAGGGGCAACTCTGTCACGCTTACGGCCTATGAATGGTGTGACAGATACGACACAACCTTGACCAGGTCCAAAGGGGGGAGGTACCCGATTGGATAGACAGCTTGCATGTAGCTCAGTTGGCCAGCCAGAAGGGGACGCTGGACAAATGTACTCTGAACGGACTGACCAGAGTGTGCCCAGCGATCCCCGATTGCCAAATGGGTAAGAATACTGGGATAGAGATAGTTCTTATGATCCCTATAGCCACCCCAGATTCGGGACCATTTCCACTGTACCAGCTGGAGAATATCGGGGTAATACGGGAAAACGCCTCTCTCCGTTACTATCTGACCACAACATCCGCCGACCACCGAAATGATACACTCACCGGGATTTCCCTATCAGCATGCAAGCAAAGGGGGGAGATTACCATGTGTCCTCACCTGGTGGGCCGAGGGGAATTAGACGAGTGTGGGTTTAACCAAACCGACGGGTGCGTACTAGAAATAGTGCCCACACACGCTCACTTCGCTAGGGCAGGCTACGGAGGGAAGGGAAAGTACTGCGTCTCTACCACAGAATGTTCATACCAGTACAATGACCTACAGTGCCTGATCCCACAGCCAAACTTTTGTTTTAGCCCACTACGACCCGTTACGATTGGGCAAGCCCACATCACCCAGGTTAAACGTCGACATACCGAAACCATTAACGTAACCGACCAACTCCATGATCACTTACAGGAGAATGACGAACCAGACCAGGTCCCCATCCCACATCTAGCTGAGGTGTTAAGGGAACTGAGGCTCAGAGTGGGACAATCCGTAAAGCTCTACCACCAATTGCAAACTAAAATCAAAGTACTGGAAGAGGATACTGACATAGTGTTACGAGACCTGAGTTGATGGAGGAAGGTTTGGGACTGGGGAATGAATGTGAACATCCACCCCTGGATTCGAATAATATCACACGTACTGGTCGGGGTACAACTGATACTAGCGGTATCATGGCTTGTCAATTGTGTAAGCAACACACACGACGAAGAAGAAACTGAGCTAAGTCCCGGGAGATTAGAAGGGCCTGTCTAACAGAAGGGCAGGAGGATTTGACCTTTATTAATTTGATATAAGCAACCGGAACTCCCGAAACCGCGTGACTGGCCAGCACGCTGGGGCAGGGAATACCGGGCGGTGCTCAAATACCCATTAAAAAGGAGTGGGTAGGCATACGTTAACAGAACAAAGTGTCGGTTAAAGGGAACTCCGAGTAGTCCCTTACCGAAAGGGGGGATTGTTGTAGGAAGGCAAAGGCACCTGCTGGATATATAAACATATATGTATGTATGTATGTATGTTTAAAATTTTAGCCAAATATAAAATGGCTGCCAGGGGGCTTAGCAAAGTATGATGGGAGCTCGGTTAGCCAAGTTAGCTATAGGTGCTGACTGAGCACTGACCCTGCAGAGCCTGGTCTCAGGAATGTCTTGAATCAACAGCTTGAGACAAGATAGTATATAGAACACTGTGGTACCTAGTACGGAATGTCCTCAAGTCAGTGACCCCTATATAGAGTGCCTAGCAACCATAGAGATAAGGAGCTAGGCACCGGCAGAATCCATGAGCAATGAAGTTAAGGGGGGCCTGGAGAGCATCACACGGATAGGAATCGGCCCCCAACTGTCACAAAATGATCATGCAGCCCCCTGATGTACCAGGGTTAATTCTATTGGCCCATTTAGACCTATATGTCATCTATAATCATTATGATTGGATTGTGACCAGCTGAAGTGGGCTGAGTAACTGTAATGAACTATTGTAAAACATATAAATATCAATTAATTTCTTTGTTCGGTGGAGTGGTGTGCCTGGCGTTGGAACCGACCCAGAGTGTCGAGTGATTCTTGCAGGAAAACATTCGCGCTAACACTACTCATGCGCATTGGTGTCAATTTTTTAATCTCATAATCTTTCTGTGCAGCACCTTGGGATGTTTCACTAAGTTAAAGGCGCTATTAAATACAAGTTGTTGTTGTTGTTCGTGTTGCCATGATTTGCCCGCGGACACGGTGGACATTAGAACCACAAAACGAAGTAACCAACATATTTAAAAAAAAAAGAATTCTCCACTTATCAACTACCTCCAGTAATTGTTAATAGTTTCATCCAGAATCTCATCCCGGAGGCAAAGTGTTCTTTAACCAGGTGCAAGCAGCTAGTTGAAAGTGCCAGAAGACCCAACTTTGCCTGAAATCAGCAGAGCTTTTTAAATCGGTAAGTGGAGGGTCGGTACTCATTGTAACTGCCGGAAATAGTTGGGGTGCTTAATACATTATAAGCAGCAATTTTGTAATTGACTCCAATCATGATGGTGAATGGTTAGCGCCATTGGCGTTACATAGCCATGATTTTATTAAATGGCGGAGCAGGATCGAGGGGCCAAATGGCCTACTCCTGCTCCTATTTCTTATGTTCTTATGTTCTTATAGACGTTTGTCGGTGATAAGCGTGGATTGTGTAAGTGGTGGGAACGGTATGGAGCAACTTAACTGGTTTCTCAAGAAAAATTCCAAATGCCACTTACTGTGAATTGCTCTGACGTGCAATGACTGTTATTAAGTAGGCAAACTGGCCACTAATTTGTATACAGCAAGATTCCAGATTGAAATGGATAACCAGTTCACCTGTTTTTTTGACTGAGTTTCGATTGGGTACTCAAATTACAAAACTAGTTTGAACTCACAACCTTCTCATTCAGAGGTGAGAGTCCTTCCAAACTGAGCCAGCCTGACAGGTAAAGCTTCCGACACTCATTGAAGTTAAATATTTGTTACAGCCTTTTTGTTTGAACTTATTTTTTTCAACTGCAATTTTCCATCACATAAGAATTGGGAGCAGGATTAGGTCATATGGTCCCTCATTCAATAAGATCATGGTTGATATTCGACCTCAACCCTTAGCAGAGGGGTCAATAACCAGGGGGCATAGATTTAAAGTAGTTGGTAGGAGGTTTAGAGGGGACCAGAGCGTGGTGGGGGTCTGGTACTCATGCCTGAAAGGGTGGTAGAGGTAGAAACCCTCACCACATTTAAAAAGTACTTGGATATGCACTTGAAATGCCGCAATGTATGAGACTACGGACCAAGAGCTGGAAAGTGGGATTAGGCTGGATAGCTCTTTGCCAGCCGGCACGGACATGATGGGCCAAATTGCCTTCTTCTGTGTGTACATTTTTATGATTCTATGGAACTCCATCATCCTGCACTATCCCCACATTCCTTGATTCCCCTAGATTCCAACAATCTAATTATCTCAGCCTTGAATATATTAAACATTATATGAACCTGTGTTAATTTAATATTTACCCATGTCAGCTTGGCTCAGTCGGTAGCACTCTTATTTTGGGTCAAAAGAGTGGGGATTTCAGTTTCACACAATGAATTGAGTGGTTAGGTTAGACTGGCACACTGAAGGAGTGCTGTAGTTTTGGAGATGCTGTTATTTGAATGTAATAATAATAATAATAATAATAAATAGAAAACTGCCTGTTCCACTGGATGTTAAAGATTCCATCGCAGATCCCGAGTAAATATCCTGGCCAACACCACCAATACCTCCTTCAACCTAAGGCAAGCAGAGTGACTGGTGATTCACCTCCTTGCTGTCTGTGGAATATTCCTAGTACAGATTGGCTGCTATTCTTGCCCGTGTAACAACTTGCTTTGAGATGTTTAAATATGATAAAAATGCTTTATGTATTATTTATTACAAATGTTCATGCCTTTCCTTTTCTACGCTTCTTTAAGTCATGTCACTTTTCTCTGACTTTCATCCAATCATCGACCGAGAGGTTCAGAGTAACACAGAGAAGATAGGAGAAATCTTTAATAAGGGTTTCTGTGAAATGGAATAATGAGCACTCAAGCTCATAAAGATCAGCATGAGTGCAGTGGGATTCTGGCTCAACATCTGCAACGGATAAATTAGCTGAGGCAAGAGTGTTCACAACACCGAATGCTTAAAAATTTATTTCACATGAGAATATCTAAGGCCGTTTTCATCAGACGGATGGAAGCAGCAGAAATGTATTTAAATGATGCCCTGAATTGTGCATCACTTAAAGTCTCCGAGGCTCAGTTGTAGCACTCTTGTCTCTCATGGGTTCAGGACCCACTCCAGAGACTTGAGCATGTAATTTAGGTTGACACTTTGGATGGGACGTGAAAGTGGTTTCCCTTAGGTGTTTTCAAAGCACCCTCACTTTACAATAGTTCTAGAGCTGGGAGTGATTACTATACTGAACAGATGAATGAGTCATGAACGAATACCTTGGTCTCAAGTGGCAATGCTTTTATTAAAGTGAAAGCACATGCCTGCATCCAGTAAAACGACACACACCCTGGTGTGTAAAACAAACAAATGCAGTACAACACACACTCTGGCCCATCTAAATGGGCCCCTAACGCAAAGTACCCACGTCTAAAAACCTCCCCTGAAAATCCCTAAGAATTTGGTCGGGAGAATGCACGATACCCCATCACACCGTGGCTGTGATCTTTAAAGATGTGCATGCACAGATGATGCTCACCGATTCGCTGGCTTACTCGTTGCTTCTTCTGATGAAAAGGTGTCTCTTCTGGTTTCTTCTCTCTGTCCCATACGGAGGGTTGGATTTTTGTAGAGGCGAAGCAGCGAGGCAAGAGAGAGAGCTGTGTTCACATGGCCTTCTTTTATACTCCCATACTGTCCGCCCCTTTCAGCCAGAATAAAGTTTCGAGGCTTCCTGTGGGTGTGTCTTCTTTCTGGCTCAATAAGGTTTCTTCCTTTGTTTCGAGGTTTCCTGTTTTTCCAATGATGGATTTTGCTTCCGAGCGGTCTGGGCTTAATGGCTTTCTATTGTTCTGGTATCTCATCCAGGTAATGACTCGATCACTGATCAGTTCACTTGATGAGTTCACATTGCTTAACAAATGGACTCTCCATTTGCTCATCACCTGCGATGAATTGCCTTATCTTGGCTATTATCTTCCCAGGCGCCCTGCCCATCATTCCAAGTCCAACATGGAAGAAGTACCTGGCCCTCTCCCACAAACGGCTTCCAGCTTTTTTCTGCAGTGAGAAATTAAAACGCAAGATCCAGATAACCAAAAAATCCTTGGGGATTAAAATGCAACGTCCAGATCCTTGGGCAGTTGATCCTTACAGATGTTAAACTAAGGCTTCATTTCTGTTTTCGCATGAATATAAAGGATCCCATAGCACTTTTTGAAGAAGAGCAGGGGAGTTCTCCCCTGAGGTATGGTGCCCAGAACTGAACGTAGTACTCCAAAGGCGGTCAAACCAGAGCTTTATACAACTGGAGCATAATCACCACCCCTTTGAATTCCAACCCCTTTGAGTTAAAGGCTAACATTCCATTCGCCTTTTTGATTACTTTTTGTACCTGACCACCAGTTTTTCGTGATTTCTGTAAATGGACTCCTAAATCTCTCTGCTCCTCCACTATTCCTGATCATCACGATTTAGAAAATACTCTGATCTATATTTCTTAGGTTCAAAGTAGATGACCTCACATTTCCCCACACTGAACTCCATCTACTACCACTCACTCAATCTATCAATACCCTCTATGGCACCTTTAATAGAGTAACACACCCTAAGGTACTTCAGAGGAGCGTTATAAAAAAAAATTTGACACCGAGCCACATAAGGAAAAATTAGGGCAGGTGGCCAAAAGCTTGGTCAAAGAGGTAGGTTTTAAGGAGCATCTTAAAGGGGGAAAGAAAAGTAGAGAAGCGGAGTGGTTTAGGGAGGGAATCTCCTGCCTTCCACACTATCACAGATCTTCATTTTGTTTTTTCCTTCACTCTCTACTTTTCCTGCCTCTGTACTAGCTTAAAATCTGTAACATCTCTAACATTTTCCTATTCTGACGAAAAATCCATCGACCTGAAACGTTGGACTGGATTTTACCAACCTCGGTAGGTCCGGGGCGGGCGATGTCTTTGGCGAGTCCCGACCCCGCGGCTGTCTCGATCCCGGCCTCCGACATGATTTTACGATGGTGGGGCTTGTAAAACCCGCCCTGCGAGGTTCTTGGCCAATTAAAAGGCAGCGGGTTTGATTACGTCATCTGATGACTCGACATCAGCCGGTTTCCTTAAAGGGACCATGTCCACATTCATTTTGACAGTGTTCGACAGCATTGAGCTGCTGCAAACACTGACAAGCACTGCACGAAGGTGCACGACTGCACACTGACTCTCCCATGACTCCCTCCAGATGCTTTTGGATGGAGTCACAGCATGCAGGATGTACTCTTTCCTTCTAATGGGTGGAAGAGACCACCCTAGGAGATCAACAGAGCCTGGTTGCACATTTCAGAGGAAGACACTCGCAGAGATTTTATCAGGAGGATCTGACTGCAATAGTGCAAAATTTCAATGATCTCAGTAGAGCACGAAACATAAAAACATAGAAACAAACAGTGCAGAAGAAGGTCATTTCGGCCCATTGTGTCCGCGCCGGCCGACAAAGAGCCACACGGCCCTTGGTCAGCAGCCGTGAAGGTTGGATATAAACCTATGAACAATGAACAATGGCGGAAAGGTAAAGGAGCATCCAGCCCAACGAGTGCACCCCACACAACTGCGACACCTCGCACCGCAACATTCTACACTCCACCCCAACCAGAGATATACGATCTACTGGAGAGGCAAAAAAACAGATAAAAACCCAGGACACTTGGGGAAAGAAAATCTGTGAACATTCTTCTCCGACCCATCCAGGCGATCAAAACTAGACCAGGAGATCACCCTGGCTATATTCGATTCCCTGCAGTATTTACCATTGTATCTGCGCCAGCCAACAAGAGGTTACCATCTCTAGGTCTGTATCCCTGCAAGTTATGGTACATCAAGAGCCCATCCAAGCACCTTTTAAATGTGATGAGGGTTTCTGCATCCACCTCACTTTGAGGCATTGAGTTCCAGATCCCCACATCGTCATAAGCAGTCCCTCAGAATCGAGGAAGACTTGCTTCCATTCCTAAAAAGTGAGTTCTTTGGTGGCTGAACATCCAGCACGAGAGCCACAGACCCTGTCACAGGTGGGACAGATATTCATCGGGGGAAGGGGGGGGGTGGGACTGATTTGCTGCACGCTCCTTCCGTTGCCTGCGCCTGACCTCTTCACACTTGCAGCGTTGAGATTTGAAGAGCTCAATGTTTTCGCTGCCCACCTTTGGCTCGTTTGCCAAGAAGGATAGAGCAATTGCTTAGCGAGTCTCGTGTCTGGCATGCAAACTAAGTGGCCTGCCCAGCAAAGCTGATCGAGTGTGGTTAGTGCTTCAATGCTGGAGATGTTAGCCTGGGCGAGGACACTGATGTTGGTGCGTCTGTCCTCCCAGGATCTTGCGGAGACATCGTTGGTGATATATCTCCAGCGACTTGATGTGTCTTCTGTAAGTCGCCCATGCCTCAGATCCATACAGGAGGGCAAATATTACTACAGCCCTGTAGACCATGAACTTGGTGGTAGGTTTGAGGGCTTGGTCATCGAACACTCTTTTCCTCAGGCGGCCAAAGGTTGCACTGGCACACTGGAAGCGATGTTGAATGTCCGCATCAATGTCTGCCTTTGTTGACAAGAGATCCTCTTTGTGAAGAAGCTTCCCATCAAATCCCCTCTGAACCTTCCACCAATCACCTTAAAACTATGCTCCCTTGTAATTGACTCCTCCACCAATGGAAATAGGCCCTTGCTATCCACTATATCCAGGCCCCTCAAAATGTTATGCACCTCAATGAGGTCTCCTCTCAGCCTCCCCTTTTCCAATGAGAACAAGCCCAGCCTATCCAATCTGTCCTCATAGCTAAGATTCTCCATTCCAGGCAGCATCTTTGTAAATCTCCTCTGCACCCTCTCTAGTGCAATCACGTCCTTCCTATAATACGGTGACCAGAGCTGCACGCTATATTCCAGCTGTGGCCTAAGCAGAGTATTATACAATTTAGGCATAACCTCCCTGCTCTTGTATTTTATGCCTCGGCCAATAAAGGCAAGCATTCCATATGCCTTCTTAACCACCTTATCCATCTGGCCTGCTACTTTCAGGGATCTGTGGATAAGATCTCCAAGGTCCCTTTGTTCATCTGCACTTCTAAGTGGCCTCCTGTTTAATGTATATACCCTTGCTTTATTAGCCCTCCCCAAATGCATTACCTCACACTTCTCTGAATTAAATTCCATTTGCCACTGTTCTGCCCACCTCACCAGTAGATAGATATCCTCCTGCAGTCCATGTTTTTCCTCTTCATTATCAACCACACAGCCAATTATAGTGTCATCTGCAGATCATGGTGCAATACTGCGGACTGAGGTGAGATATTTTCACCTTGCTGATGGAATAGATGGCAACTGACGTTGAGAAGAAAGAAGCGATCTGTCAGTGTTGAGAGAGGTTGCTCGAAGGAGGTGACACTGGATAGAGATTTCACTCCAAACATATCAAAACTCCATAAAGCTGAAAAGTGTATTCTAATTCCTGAAGCCTCCAGCTTTTAAGATTGGAAACTGAACTGTTGTGAAATGGTTGCTTTTATACAACTTTTGCAGCTCTCAAATATTCACAGCAATTGAGAAGCCAGCACACTGACCAGGTGTGATCCCGCGAGACGTGAACCTCGTGAAAAAGTTGGACCTCGCAAAATGCTGCTTAAATACCTTTAAACAGCTTCGTAAATATTTCATTTGGCTGACCCACCGTTTAGTGCTGGGTCTGAAAAGCACAGGCAGAGCCGACACTTGGAAAGTTAACGAGGAGGTGGGTTCAGAGTGGGATTCTGCCCGCTGTCAATCTTTCAGATTTTAACAACGGATCTGCCTCCAAACCCGCCCTCTGAGCGCCGGCACGTTTCTGGCCTTAACGCTGTATCTCGCTCCCCAGATGCTGCCTGACCTGCTGCGTATTCCCAGCATTTTCTGTTTTTATTGTCATCATTTCACCATTGACTGTACCCTCTGTATATTTCCAGCATTTCCCTGTTTTCCGTTTCTCTCATGAAACAGATTGTTTTTTTTAAGCGAATGGTTCATGAGTGATTCCTGCCCACATGCTACAACATTTCAAATGTTCCCTTTGGCATAACAAGCTACCAGACTAGCAATGGAATGAAAGCTTTTAGCATAAGTGAAGGAATATCTATGTGGAATGTTATGTCAAATGAGTGTCGTCAAATGCTTCCATTACATTGTGCATTCATTACAGTCACAAAAATATCCTGTGTTATCTTCTGTGGCATTCTGTCAGGAAGATAATGCCACTCTGAAAATGACAGTATTCTTTCGGCATTTTTGTTTGAATATTAGATAATTACAGGAAACAGCCAGATGGGTACAGTAGCATAGTGTTTATGTCACTGGACTGGTAATCCAGAAGTCTGACCTGATGAAATGAAGACTTGAATTCAAATCTCGCCATGACAGCTGGGGAATTTAAAATTTAATTACTACATAACCCTTAAATTAAAAAGCTATCAGTAAAGGTGACTGTGCAACTACTGAATTGTCATTAAAAACCCATCTAGTTCACTAATGTCCTTTAGGGAAGGAAATCTGCCATCCTTACCTGGTCTGGCCTATATGTGATACCAGACCCAGAGCAATGTCCGTTGAAATGACTGAGCAAGCCACTCAGTCACTGCAGTGGTTCAAGAAAGCAGCACGCCACCACCTTCTCAAGGGCAATTAGGGGTGGGCAATAAATGCTGGCCTTGCCAGCGACACCCACATACCATGAATGGATAAATCAGATGGGGGTGTTGAAATTCACCTCCAAGCAAAATGGCACGGACTTATCATTTCCAAAGCTTTCTGGTCGCTGCATTGGATGCAGCGGACTATCCGGAAAAATTCAGCTCCTCAAACATTTTTTTTAAGCGGGGAGGAAGTGGCCTCATCATGGGGGCGGAAGTGGGAGTGGAGTGGAGTGGCCATCACTAGCATAGCGGAAGTGGGGACGGGACGTAGTCTCCACCACTGTCAGTCATCAGTGCCACACCGATGACATCATTGTGCTGGCACGTCAACATGTCTCCCTCCTTCAGTTAAAGGGGAGGGACGCTGCGAGCTCTGCAAGTTAGGTCCACTGGGCCACCAGGGATGGTTACGGCTGGGCCAGCAGCCTGGTATTCAAGAGGGGGTGCCAGGCTGCCTGTTGGCGGCCTGGTCGAACCCGAGGGCATAATTGTTGGCCCGACCTGGCAGTCGGCTGACAGAAAAAATAAAACGCCGTTGCCGGCAGTGCCACCTCCCCTTTAAGGGTGGCCGTGCCCCCAACCAACAAGGCCGAACAACGAGTGCACTGATACAAAAAGCTGTCGGGGACAAGCGGCGGCCGGGAGACTTTTACAGGTGAATTTCCCTCCCGGGGCGGCTCTGTTGCGGTGTGCACTCTGGTGACATCTTTAAGATGCATCAGCAGGAGTGGGTCGGATCGTCACACTGCAGCAAAAAGCCCCGAGGTGAATTTAGTAAGCGTCGGCCAGACCGCCGCAAGTCACAGGCCATTCGGCACCGCCCCGTGGCCGCCACATTCAGGTTGCCAGAAACCTTATTGGGAGACTGAATTTCGGCCCCGGGGTCTTTAATATTTCAATGGTGGAGCCTATCACCTGGTTACACTTTTTCACTTTTTCAGCGGAAAGGATGCAGAGCAATGCATCAATACAATGACAGGTATTGACATTATATGAGTACATGCAGCATGCATCAAAACTAACCTACAAAGTCATTTTAATGTCAGATACATATTTGACTGTAGAGATTCAGCCAAGCTCATCGCTGCACTTACACACTATACAGTTATCCAGTGGTTTAGAACTGTAAATAAATCCATTGCTGGTTGGAAAACAGCTTTCATATGCTACCTGTGAAAAATCAGTAACCAAGGGGTATAATTTCCTCTGGTCACTATAGGTAGGGTAAATCATAAACACATTTGTGAAAGAGTATGTAATATCTTCAAGTTTGCAGATGACACTAAGCTGGGTGACAGTGTGAGCTGTGAGGAGGATGCTAAGAGGCTGCAGGATGACTTGGACAGGTTAGGTGCGTGGGCAAATGCATGACAGATGAAGTATAATGTAGATAAATGTGAGGTTATCCACTTTGGTGGCAAAAACAGAAAGGCAGAATATTATCTGAATGGTGACAGATTAGGGAAAGGGGAGGTGCAACGAGACCTGAGTGTCATGGTACATCAGTCATTGAAAGTTGGCATGCAGGTACAGCAGGCGGTGAAGAAGGCAAATTGCATGTTGGCCTTCATAGCGAGAGGATTTGAGTATAGGAGCAGGGAAGTCAATCTGCATTTGTACAGGGTCTTGCTGAGGTTACACCTTGAATATTCCATTCAGTTTTGGTCTCCTAATCTGAGGAAGGACATTCTTGCTATTGAGGGAGTGCAGCGAAGGTTCACCAGACTGATTCCCAGGATGGCAGGACCGATATATGAAGCAAGACTGAAACATAGAAACATAGAAAATAGGTGCAGGAGTAGGCCATTCGGCCCTTCTAGCCTGCACTGCCATTCAATGAGTTCATGGCTAAACATGCAACTTCAGTACCCCATTCTTGCTTTCTCACCATACCCCTTGATTCCCCTAGTAGTAAGGACTTCATCTAACTCCTTTTTGAATATATTTAGTGAATTGGCCTCAACAACTTTCTGTGGTAGAGAATTCCACAGGTTCACCACTCTCTGGGTGAAGTAATTCCTCCTCATCTCGGTCCTAAATGGCTTCCCCCTTATCCTTAGACTGTGACCCCTGGTTCTGGACTTCCCCAACATTGGGAACATTCTTCCTGCATCTAACCTGTCTAAACCCATCAGAATTTTAAACGTTTCTATGAGGTCCCCTCTCATTCTTCTGAACTCCAGTAAATACAAGCCCAGTTGATCCAGTCTTTCTTGATATGTCAGTCCCGCCATCCCGGGAATCAGTCTGGTGAACCTTTGCTGCACTCCCTCAATAGCAAGAATGTCCTTCCTCAGGTTAGGAGACCAAAACTGTACACAATACTCCAGGTGTGGCCTCACCAAGGTCCTGTACAATTGTAGCAACACCTCCCTGCCCCTGTACTCAAATCCCCTCGCTATGAAGGCCAACATGCCATTTGCTTTCTTAACCGCCTGCTGTACCTGCATGCCAACCTTCAATGACTGATGTACCATGACACCCAGGTCTCTTTGCACCTCCCCTTTTCCTAATCTGTCACCATTCAGATAATAGTCTGTCTCTCTGTTTTTACCACCAAAGTGGATAACCTCACATTTATCCACATTATCCTTCATCTGCCATGCATTTGCCCACTCACCTAACCTATCCAAGTCGCTCTGCAGCCTCATAGCATTCTCCTCGCAGCTCACACTGCCACCCAACTTAGTGTCATCCGCAAATTTGGAGATACTACATTTAATCCCCTCGTCTAAATCATTAATGTACAGTGTAAACAGCTGGGGCCCCAGCACAGAACCTTGCGGTACCCCACTAGTCACTGCCTGCCATTCTGAAAAGTCCCCATTTACTCCTACTCTTTGCTTCCTGTCTGACAACCAATTCTCAATCCATGTCAGCACACTACCCCCAATCCCATGTGCTTTAACTTTGCACATTAATCTCTTGTGTGGGACCTTGTCGAAAGCCTTCTGAAAGTCCAAATATACCACATCAACTGGTTCTCCCTTGTCCACTCTACTGGAAACATCCTCAAAAAATTCCAGAAGATTTGTCAAGCATGATTTCCCTTTCACAAATCCATGCTGACTTAGACCTATCATATTACCTCTTTCCAAATGCACTGCTATGACATCCTTAATAATTGATTCCATCATTTTACCCACTACCGATGTCAGGCTGACCGGTCTATAATTCCCTGTTTTCTCTCTCCCTCCTTTTTTAAAAAGTGGGGTTACATTGGCTACCCTCCACTCCATAGGAACTGATCCAGAGTCAATGGAATGTTGGAAAATGACTGTCAGTGCATCCACTAATTCCAAGGCCACGTCCTTAAGTACTCTGGGATGCAGTCCATCAGGCCCTGGGGATTTATCGCCCTTCAATCCCATCAATTTCCCCAACACAATTTCCCGACGAATAAAGATTTCCCTCAGTTCCTCCTCCTTACTAGAGCCTCTGACCCCTTTTATATCCGGAAGGTTGTTTGTGTCCTCCTTAGTGAATACTGAACCAAAGTACTTGTTCAATTGGTCTGCCATTTCTTTGTTCCCCGTTATGACTTCCCCTGATTCTGACTGCAGGGGACCTACGTTTGTCTTTACTTACCTTTTTCTCTTTACATACCTATAGAAACTTTTGCAATCTGCCTTAATGTTCCCTGCAAGCTTCTTCTCGTACTCCATTTTCCCTGCCCTAATCAAACCCTTTGTCCTCCTCTGCTGAGTTCTAAATTTCTCCCAGTCCCTGGGTTCGCTGCTATTTCTGGCCAATTTGTATGCCACTTCCTTGGCTTTAATGCTATCCCTGATTTCCCTTGATAGCCACGGTTGAGCCACCTTCCCTTTTTTATTTTTACGCCAGACAGGAATGTACAATTGTTGTAGTTCATCCATGCGGTCTCTAAATGTCTGCCATTGCCCATCCACAGTCAACTCTTTCAGTATCATTCGCCAATCTATCCTAGCCAATTCACACCTTATACCTTCAAAGTTACCCTTCTTTAAGTTCTGGACCATGGTCTCTGAATTAACTGTTTCATTCTCCATCCTAATGCAATATTCCACCATATTATGGTCACTCTTCCCCAAGGGGCCTCGCACAACGAGATTGCTAATTAATCCTCTCTCATTACACAACACCCAATCTAAGATGGCCTCCCCCCTAGTTGGTTCCTCGACATATTGGTCTAAAAAACCATCCCTTATGCACTCCAGGAAATCCTCCTCCACCGTATTGCTTCCAGTTTGGTTAACCCAATCTATGTGCATATTAAAGTCACCCATTATAACTGCTGCACCTTTATTTCACGCACCCCTAATTTCCTGTTTGATGCCCTCCCCAACATCACTACTACTGTTTGGAGGTCTGTACACAACTCCCACTAACGTTTTTTGCCCTTTGGTATTCTGCAGCTCTACCCATATAGATTCCACATCATCCAAGCTAATGTCCTTCCGAACTATTGCCTTAATTTGCTCCTTAACCAGCAATGCTACCCCACCTCCTTTTCCTTTTATTCTATCTTTCCTGAATGTTGAATACCCCTGGATGTTGAGTTCCTAGCCCTGATCATCCTGGAACCACGTCTCCGTAATCCCAATCGCATCATATTTGTTAACATCTATTTGCACAGTTAATTCATCCACCTTATTGTGGATACTCCTTGCATTAAGACACAAAGCCTTCAGGCTTGTTTTTTTAACACCCGTTGTCCTTTTAGAATTTTGCTGTACAGTGGCCCTTTTTGTTCTTTGCCTTGGGTTTCTCTGCCCTCCACTTTTCCTCATCTCCTTTCTGTCTTTTGCTTTTGCCTCCTTTTTGTTTCCCTCTGTCTCCCTGCATTGGTTCCCATCCCCCTGCCATATTAGTTTAAATCCTCCCCAACAGCACTAGCAAACACTCCCCCTAGGACATTGGTTCCGGTCCTGCCCAGGTGCAGACCGTCCAGTTTGTACTGGTCCCCACCTCCCCCAGAACCGGTCCCAATGCCCCAGGAATTTGAATCCCTCCCTGCTGCACCACTGCTCAAGCCACGTATTCATCTGCGCTATCCTGCGATTCCTACTCTGACTATCATGTGGCACTGGTAGCAATCCCAAGATTACTACTTTTGAGGTCCTACTTTTTAATTTAGCTCCTAGCTCCTTAAATTCGTTTCGTAGGACCTCATCCCTTTTTTTACCTATGTCGTTGGTACCAATGTGCACCACGACAACTGGCTGTTCTCCGTCCCTTTTTAGAATGTCCTGCACCCGCTCCGAGACATCCTTGACCCTTGCACCAGGGAGGCAACATACTATCCTGGAGTCTCGGTTGCGGCCGCAGAAACGCCTATCCATTCCCCTCACCATTGAATCCCCAATCAATATTGCTCTCCCACTCTTTTTCCTGCCCTCCTGTGCAGCAGAGCCAGCCATTGTGCCATGAACTTGGCTGCTGCTGTCCTCCCCTGATGAGTCATCCCCCTCAACAGTACCCAAAGCAGTGTATCTGTTTTGCAGGGGGATGACCACATGGGACTCCTGCACTACCTTCCTTGCATGCTCTTCCTGTTGGTCTTCCATTCCCTATCTGGCTGTGGACCCAACTCGCTGCACATGATACTCACGTCATTCTCAGCATCGTGGATGCTCCAGAGTGAATCCACCCTCAGCTTCAACTCCGCAACGCAGACCATCAGGAGCTTGAGGTGGATACACTTCCTGCAGATATAGTCGTCAGGGACACTGGTGTCGTCCCTGAGTTCCCACATGGTACAGGAGGAGCATAACACCCGACCGAGCTCTCCTGCCATGACTTAACCCTTAGATACACTTAAATTGGCAACAACAATGTTAAAAGTTACTCACTGATATAGAAGAGAAAAAAGAAAAACTACTCACCAATCACCAGCCAATCACTTACCCTCTTGGCTGTGATGTCACCTTTTGATTTCTTTCTACTTCTTTTTTGCCTTCTCCATGTACCTGCACAAGTACGCCTTTTATAGGCCTCTCCACGCACTTCCTCGACACTGCTCCCGCCTGCCGCTGACACTGGGCCCCGGACTCCCTGCTGTGCCTTTTATAGGCCTCTCCACGCACCTCCTCGACTGGATCGACTAGGCTTATATTCACTGGAATTTAGAAGAATGAGAGGGGATCTCATAGAAACATATAAAATTCTGATGGGATTGGACATGGTGACAGATTAGGAAAAGGGGAGGTGCAACGAGACCTGGGTGTCATGCAGGAAGAATGTTCCTGATATTGGGGAAGTCCAGAACCAGGGGTCACAGTCTAAGGATAAGGGGTAAGCCATTTAGGACCAAGATGAGGAGAAACTTCTTCACTCAGAGATTTGTGAACCTGTGGAATTCTCTACCACAGAAAGTTGTTGAGGCCAGTTCGTTAGAGATGTTCAAAAGGGAGTTAGATGTGACCCTTATGGCTAACGGGATCAAGGGGTATGGAGAGAAAGCAGGAATGGAGTACTGAACTTGCATGATCGACCATGATCATATTGAATGGTGTTGCAGGCTCGAATGGCCTACTCTTGAACCTCTCTTCTATGGGCCCAAGTTTCGAGCTGCGCCTAGAACGGCGCAGTCCCGACCTGGACGCCCATTTTTCACGCCACAAAGTGCGCCTAAAAAAACCCTCCGTAGTCTCCACCTCCCTGCAGGTCCTCTGGCCCTCGGCGCGGCGCAGCGCAGCAGGAGCTGTAGGGGGCGGAACCAAGTCCCTCCACTGAAAACAGTACCGGGACCTCTGCACATGCGCGTTACAGTGGGCCCACAAGTGCAGTAGCTCCAGGCGCCCGAAACTGTGTGGGAGGGGCCCGAAGCACGCAGCACCTTGCCCTGGCCGAATGGCCTCACTGGGGCTGCGTGAATAAGGCTCCTCCCATGGCCAGCTCCTGCTTCTTCCCGACCTGACCTCACTCCCCCTCCCTCCCTCCCTCTCCCTCCCTCTCCCTCCCTCCCCCCAACCCGAAATGAATCGACCTCCCTCTCACCACCTCCCCGACCCGACCCAACGCCACCTACCTGTAAATCTGGTGCTGGGGACGGGCCCTGCCCGAAATCTCGGGCCCGGCCCGTTCAGCCTCCCTCCCCCTTCTCCTTCCCCCCCACCCCCCCCCCAATCTCCTCCCCCCCCGCAATCTCCTTCCCGCCCCCAAATCACCTTTCCCCCACCCCCAATCTCCTTCCTCCCATCTCCTCCCCCCCAATCTCCTTTCCCCCCATCTCCTTTCCCCCATCTCCTTTCCCCCATCTCCTTTCTCCCCCTTCTACCCCTCCCCCCCTTCTCCCCCTCCCGCTTCTCCCCCATCCCTCCCCCTTCTCCCCATCCCTCTCCCTTCTCCCCCATCCCTCTCCCTTCTCCCCCATCCCTCCCCCTTCTCCCCCATCCCTCTCCCTTCTCCCCCCTCCCCCTTCTCCCCTTTCTCCCCATCCCTCCCCCTTCTCCCCCTTCCCTCCCCCTTCTCCCCCTTCCCTCTCCCTTCCCTCCCTCTGCTACCCCCCTCTCTCCCTCTACCCCCCTCCTCCCCCTCCCCTCGCTGTCAGAAACACAGACACTGACAGACAGAGAATGAGAGACACACAGACAGACAGAGAGATAGAGACACTGACAGAGACACACTGAGGGTGGCATCCCAGCACGCTGTTGGAGGGCTCCTGGTGCTGCAGTCGGTAAGTAGAAAATGTTTTATTTATTGATTTAAAAAAAATTATTTCTTATTAATTTTTTTTGATTGATTTATTGGTTGATTTATTGATGTATTTATCATTTATTATTGATGATGGCTCTTTATTTGTAAAACTGAAGTGTTTAATGTTTGTAAACTTCCCTTTAAACCCCCCAACCCCCCATTCGCTACGCCTGATTTGTAACCTACGCCTGATTTTCTAAAGTGTAGACAAGGTTTTTTCGAGCGTACAAAAATCTTCACTTACTCCATTCTAAGTTAGTTTGGAGTAAGTTTTCACTCGCGAAACTTTGAAATCAGGCGTAAGTGGCCGAACACGCCCCCTTTTGAAAAAAAATTCTGGTCCAAAGTGAAACTGTTCTAACTGACTAGAACTGGAGCAAACAAAATGTGGAGAATTCCGATTTCTAAGATACTCCATTCCACACCAGTTGCTCCTAAAAATCAGGAGCAAATCATGTGGAAACTTGGGGCCTATGTTTCTATGTTTCTATGTTTTTAAACTTTGTAGGAAAGAACCGAACCGGATTATCAATTTGCAATGTTGCTACACAAGTCTACAAAGGAATTCTTCTCCCAAGTACCATTCATTGGTAAAACATAAGAACACAAGAATGTGTTTATGATTTACCCTACCCATAGTGACCAGAAGAAATTATACCCCTTGGTTACTGGTTTTTCACTAGCAGCTGAGGGAAGAATAGATATTCCTTCACTTATGCTGAAGACTTCCATTCTATTAATACTCTGGTGGTTTGTTAAGCCAAAGGGATTACTTTAAATGAAGTCAGATGGGAGGAGGCTAGAGTGTAGGTATGAGGTACTTGCTCCCTGTATGGATGAGGAAAAGGACTGCAGGGAGGATGTGCAAACTGACCAGAGCACAGTGGTACAGGGGGCCATCCAAGTGGGAGGGAGAAGGAAGGAATGTGGTAGTGGTAAGGCACAGTATAGTCAGAGGGGTAGACACTGCTCTCTGCAGCCACGACAGGGAGTTCTGAAGGTTTTGTTGCCTGCCCAGTGCCAGGGTTAAGGTTATTTCCTCGTAGCTGGAGAAGAACTTGGAGTGGGAGCGGGAAGATCCAATTGTTGTGTTCCATGTAGGAACCAATGACATAGGTAGAACTATGAAAGGTTCTGCTGAGGGAGTTTGAGGAGCTAGTGTCTAAATTAATAAGCAGAACCTCAAGGGTAATAATCTCTGGATTACTACCTGAGCCATGTGCAAATTGGCATAGGGTCCAGCAGATCAGAGAGTTAAATGTGTGGCTCAAAGATTGGTGTGGGAGGAAGTGGTTTCAATTCATGGGGCACTGACACCAGTACTAGGGAAAAAGTGAGCTGTTCCGCGTTGGGACGGGCTCCACTTAAACCAGGATGGGATCAGCATCCTGGCAAATCAAATAACTAGGGCTGTAGATACGGCTTTAAACTAAAAAATGTGGTGGGGGGGAGTGGGTGCGGGGGGAGGAGTGGGGTGCGGTGTCAGGTGAGAGGAAATTTAAACATCTAAAGAGAAAGGAGAAAGGTCAATGCAATGGAGCAGTGTAGCGATTTGGATAAAAATAAGCATTGTGTGACAGAAAGGGACAGAGAGTTTAATGATGGGAAGTGCAGCAGAGAATAACGTCAAAGCAAGGAATAATTGTAAAAGAAAAATAATTAAAGGCTCTTTATCTGAAAGCACAGAGCATTCGTAACAAGATAGACAAAGTAATGGCACAAATAGAGATAAATGGGTTTGTTCTGATAATCATTTCAGAGACGTGGTTGAAAGTTGACCAAGGTTGGGAACTAAGTGTTCCAGGGTACATGATGTTTTGCAAAGAGAGGCAGATTGATAAAGATGCAGGGGTGAGTAGCCCTGATAATAAAGGATGACCGAAGAAAAGTAGAGAGAAAGAATCTTGGCTTGCAAGATTAGGAAGTGGAATCAATATGGGTGGAGATAAGGAATAACAAAGGGCAGAAAAATAGTGTAGGCCCCCAAACATTAGCTATACCTTTGGTAGAATATTAATCAAGAAATATTAGGAGCTTGTAACAAAGATAATGCAATAATCATGAGAGATTTAATCTTCATATTGACTGGACAAATCAAATTGGCAAAGGTAGTCTGGAGGACGAGTTCATGGAATGCATTCAGGACAGTTTCCTAAAACAATACAACATAGAACCAACCAGAGAACAGATTATTTTAAATCTTGCATTGTGTAATGAGGCAGGGTTAATTAGAAATCTTATAGTAAAGGATCCTCTGGGGCAGAGTGATTATAATGGGGCAAAAATTCCAGTGTATACGGACCTGGGAAGGCATCACAAAAGCCAGTTTTCATCGCACAATGCACATGCGCTGAAAATCGGCTTTTCCGATCTGTCAAGATGGAACTTCATAGATCCTCTGTATCTCAGCAGCCAAGACATTTGCATGGGCAGGATTGTGATATTTACCCCTATCTTACCCAGCAACTGGCCCGAAAACTCTTGCGCCTGATAAAAGCAGGTGCATAGCCGACTTTTAAAGTCATAAGTGTTTTAAAACACATTTAAAAAAAGGAAAAAAGAAAATTAAAAAAACACATTTTATTTTTAAAAACTGTGCCCACTATGTTAAATTTATTTTAAAGCATCATTAAAAATAAAAAAATTTTAATCAGAAAAATTTATTTTTTAATAATACATAAATAACTTTAATTTAAATTAATGTTAAATATGCAGTGAAATGTTTGTATTTTTTAATTCATATTTTGTGTGCTTGGGGGGGTTTCTCATTCATAATGAGGCTCGACCAATACTTCATGGCCAACGAGTTAGATGGGGAAGAGAGCGCTGCCAAATGTAGAGCGATCCTCCTCACCATCTGTGGGACACCAACATATGGCCTCATGAAGAATCTGCTCACTCCAGCGAAACCCACGGAGAAATCGTACGACGATTTGTGCACACTGGTCCGAGAGCATTTGAACCCGAAGGAAAGCGTTCTGATGGCGAGGTACTGATTCTACACCTGCAAAAGATCTGAAGGCCAGGAAGTGGCGAGTTATGTCGCCGAGCTGAGACGCCTTGCAGGACATTGCGAATTTGAAGGACATTTGGAGCACATGCTCAGAGACCTTTTCGGACTTGACATTGGCCACGAAACCATACTTCGCAAACTTTTGACTGTAGAGACCCCAACCTTGAGTAAGGTCACAGCGATAGCCCAGGTGTTCATTGTTACCAGTGACAATACCAAGCAAATCTCTCAGCACACAAGTGCTGCTACAAGTACTGTGAACAAAGTGATGTTGTTTTCGAATCATAACGTACAGCGCAGATCACACATACCTGCAGCTACACGTCCGCAGACGTCTCAGAGTCCACCATCAAGGGTGATGAATGCAAGGCCATTAACACCTTGTTGGTGCTGTGGGAGTGATCATCATTTCAATTTTTGATGATTCAAAGGAAACATTTGCAAAGTCTGTGGAACAATGAGACAACTCCAACGAGTGTGCAGGCGAGCTGCTAAGCCTGTTAAACCTGCAAACCACCACATTGCAGAGGAGGATAGATCCACGGAGGATCACTATGAACCAGAGCCTCAGATAGAATAGTCAGAGGTACATGGGGTGCACACATTCACCACGAATTGTCCCCCGATAATGTGGAACGTTGAACAAAATGGATTCACGGTGCCAATGGAGCTGGACACGGGCGCGAGCCAGTCCATCATGGGCAAAAAGACTTTCGAAAGTGCAACAAGGCCTCAAGACCAGTCTTAACTCCAGTTCGCACGAGACTAAGAACTTACACTAAAGAATGGATTCCTGTAATCGGCAGTGTTACCGTAAAGGTCTCCTACAATGGAGTGGTGCACAAGCTACCACTCTGGCTACTACCGAGTGATGGTCCCACGCTGCTCGGTAGAAGCTGGCTGGGAAAGATTCGTTGGAACTAGGATGACGTCCGAGCACTATCGCCCGCTGACGACACTTCATGTGCCCAGGTCTTAAACAAATCTCCTTCGCTGTTCGAACCAGGCATTGGGAAATTCCAAGGAGCAAAAGTGCAGATCCACTTAATTCCGGGGGCGCGACCCATCCATCACAAGGCAAGAACAGTACCATACATGATGAGAGAAAGGGTAGAGATTGAGCTAGACCGGCTGCAATGAGAGGGCATCATTTCACTGATTGAGTTCATCGAGTGGGCCAGTCCTATTGTCCCAGTCCTCAAGGGAGACGGCACTGTCAGAATCTGTGGCAATTACAAAGTAACTATCAATTGTTTCTCCCTGCAGAACCAATACCCACTATCAAAAGCCGACAACCTCTTTGCAACGCTGGTGGGAGGAGAGACGTTCCAGAAGCTGGATCTGACTTCAGCTTATATGACGCAGGAACTGAAGGATTCATCGAAGGCCCTCACCTGCATTAACACGCACAAAGGTCTTTTTGTTTATAACAGATGCCCATTTGGAATCCGATCAGCGGCGGCGATATTCCAGAGAAACATGAAAAGTTTACTGAAGTCGGTCCTGCATACCGTGGTCTTCCAGGACGACATCTTGGTCACAGGTCGGAACACAGTCGAGCACCTGCAGAACCTGGAGGAGGTTCATAGTCGATTCAACCGCATGGGGCTCAGGTTAAAATGCTTGAAGTGCATTTTCCTGACGCCTGAAGTGGAGTTCTTGGGAAGGAGGATTGCGGCGGACGGCATCAGGCCCACCAACGCGAAGACTGAGGCAATCGAGAATGCACCGAGGCCACAGAACGTGACAGAGCTGCGGTCGTTTCTGGGACTCTTGAACTACTTTGGTAACTTCTTACCGGGTCTCAGCACACTGTTAGAACCACTACATGTCTTACTATGAAAAGTGGGCAAATGGGTTTGGGGAAAAAGCCAAGAAAATGTCTTTGTAAAAGCGAGAAAATTGTTATGCTCAAACAAATTGCTTGTGTTGTATGATCCATGTAAGCGCTTGGTACTGGCATGTGATGCATGTTCATATGGCGTCGGGTGTGTATTGCAACAAGCTAATGATTTCAGGAAACTGCAACCGGTTGCTTATGCATTCAGGAGTCTGTCTAAAGCCGAGAGAGCCGACAGCATGATTGAAAAAGAAGTGTTAGCATGTGTCTATGGGGTAAAGAAAATGCATCAATATCTGTTTGGGCTAAAATTCGAATTGGAAACTGACCATAAGCCACTTATATTCCTGTTTTCCGAGAATAAAGGGATAAATACCAACGCATCGGTCCGCATCCAGAGATGGGTGTTCACGTTGTCCGCATACAATTAAGCCATCCGCCACAGGCCGGGCACAGAAAACTGCGCCAATACTCCCAGTCAGCTGCCATTGTGGAAATTGACTATGCAGGCCCGTTCTTGGGTAAAATGTTCCCTGTGGATGTAGACGCGCACTACAAATGGATTGAATGTGAGATAATGTCGGCCAGCACATCCGCTGCCACTACCGACAGCCTGCGGGCCATATTTGCCACACACGGCCTACCCGATGTCCTGGTTAGCGACAACGGCCATGTATTACCGGTGCTGAGTTCAAAGAATTCATGACCCTTAATGGGATCAAACATTTCACATCTGCCCCGTTTAAATTAGCATCCAATGGTCAGGCAGAGAGAGCAATGCAAACCATCAAGCAAGGCTTGAAGAGGGTAACTGAAGGCTCACTGCAGATTCACCCATCCCGAGTCCTGCTTAACTACCACACGAGACCACACTCACTCATTGGGATCCCATCTGCTGAACTGCTCATGAAAAGAACACTTAAGACAAGGTTCTCATCAATTCACCCTGATCTAAATGTACAGGTAGAGAGCAGGTGGCTTCAACAAAGTGCATACCATGATAGCGCAAATGTGTTACGCGAGATTGAAATTAATGATCCTGTATTTGTATTAAATTATGGACAAGGTCCCAAGTGGCTTCCCGGCACTGTCGTGGCCAAAGAGGGGAACGGGGTGTTTCGGGTCAAATTTTCAAATGGACTCATTCACCGGAAACACTTGGACCAAATCAAACTCAGATTTACGGACTAACCTGAGCAACCCACCTTGGACCCTACCTATTTTGATCCCCCAACACACACACCAGTGGCAACTGACACCACGGTGGTGACCACGAAGCAGAACCCATTATCCACAGCAGCCCTGCAGGACCCAACAACTAGGCAGCCCAGCAAGGCCAGCTGCACAGCAGCCTAGCGAGGGCCCAACAAATGATTCAACAACACCAGCTTTCACACCGAGGCGATCAACCAGGGCAAGAAAGGCCCCAGATCGACTCACATCGTAAATAGTTACACTATTGACTTTGAGGGGGGAATGTTGTTCTATATGTGGACTTGTATTTACTCTGTACAGCCACCAGAGGGCTCATCCCCCGGAGTCCCAAGGGATCCCATAATCCCTGGGGAGCACAGATATTTAAGGCGGCTTCATTGGTTGGAGATGCACTCTGGAGACCTGCAACAAAAGATTAAGGCCACACTTTACTTTGAGCTCACAGTGTTCCGTCTGACTCTTTCTCCATACATAACAAAGAGCATGCAGAAATCAAGCGCAGTCAGCAGAAAGAGCATGCGGGAAACCTGTCCCACCCACCCTTTCCCTCAACGACTATCTGTCCCAGCTGTAACAGGAACTGTGGTTCTTGTATTGGACTGTTCATCCACCTAAGGACTCATTTTTAATCGTGGAAGGAAGTCTTCCTCGATTCCAAGTGACTGCCTACGACTGCCTAGAGGATTGGCTAAGTAACAGAGAACAGAGATTCAGGATAAATGGTTCATTCTCTGGTTGGCAACCAGTAACTAGTGGGGTGCCGCAGGGATCAGTGCTGGACCCCAACTATTTACAATCTACATTAATAATTTGGAAGAAGCGACTGAGTGTAACGTAGCCAAGGTTGCTGATGATACAAAGATGGGAGGAAAAGCAATGTGTGAGGAGGACACAAAAAGTCTGCAGAAGGACTTAGACAGGCTAAGTGAGTGGACAAAAATTTGGCAGATGGAGTATAATGTTGGAAATTATGAGGTCATGCACTTTGGCAGAAAAAATCAAAGAGCAAGTTATTATTTAAATGGAGAAAAATTGCAAAGTGCCGCAGTACAGCGGGACCTGCTGGTTCTTGTGCATGAAACACAAAAGAATAGTATGCAGGTACAGCAAATGATCAGGAAGGCCAATGGTATCTTGTCCTTTATTGCAAAGGGAATGGAGTATAAAAGCAGGGAAGTCTTGCTACAGCTGGAATACTGCGTGCAGTTTTGGTTTCCATATTACGAAAGGATATACTTGCTTTGGAGACAGTTCAGAGAAGGTTCACTCGGTTGATTCCATGATGAGGGGGTTGACTTATGAGGAAAGGTTGAGTAGGTTGGGCCTCTACTCATTGGAATTCAGAAGAATGAGAGGTGATCTTATCGAAACATATAAGGTTATGAGGGGGCTTGACAAATTGGATGCAGAGACGATGTTTCTACTGATGGGTGAGTCTAGAACTAGAGGGCATGACAGAATAAGGGGCCACCCATTTAAAACAGAGATGAGGAGGAATTTCTTCTCTCAGAGGGTTGTAAATCTGTGGAATTCGCTGCCTCAGAGAGCTGTGGAAGCTGGGACATTGAATAAATTTAAGACAGAAATAGACAGTTTCTTAAACGATAAGGGGATAAGGGGTTATGGGAAGCGGGCAGGGAAGTGGAGCTGAGTCCATGATCAGATCAGCCATAATCTTATTGAAGGGTGGGGCAGGCTCGAGGGGCCGTATGGCCTACTCATGTTCCTATTTCTTATGTTCTTATGTTCTTATGATGATGAGATTATGCAAAAAGTTTACCTCAAATAAAGGGGAACCAAGGGTCTAATGAAGGTATATGAGGAACTTAATATAATTAATATAAGTAGAGAAAAAGTACTGGAGAAATTAAAGGAACTAAAAGCTGACAAATCCCCTGGATCTGATAATGTTCTGAAAGAGGAGGCTGCAGTGATAGTGGATGCATTGGTTTTGATCATTCAAAATTCTCGAGATTCTATAACAGTCTCAGCAGGTTGGAAGGTAGCTAATGTAACACTGCTACTCAAGAAGGAGGGAGAGAGAAAACAGGGAACTATAGGCCAGTTAGCCTGACATCAGTCGTCAGGAAAATGCTGGAATCCATTGTTAACAACACGTAGAAAATCATAACATGATTATGCAGAGTCAACATGGTTTGAAGAATGGGAAATCGTGTTTGATAAATTTATTAGAGTTTCTTGATGATATACCCAGCAGGTTAGCTAAAGGGGAAACAGTGGATGCAGTATATTTGGTTTTCCAAAAGGCTTTTTATAAGGTGCCACACAAAAGGTTATTACACAAGATAAGGGCTCATGGGATTGGAGGTAATGTATTAGCATTGATAGAGGATTGGTTAAAGCACAGAAAACAGAGATTACGGATAAATGGGTCTTTTTTAGGTTGGCAGGCTGTAACTTGTGGAGTGCCGCAAAGATCAGTGCTTGGGCCTCAGCTATGTCAACCTAGCTTTAAAATCTATATCAATGACCTAGAAGAGACCGAGTGTAATGTATCCAAGTTTGCTAATGATACAAAGCTAGGTGGGACAGTAAGCTGTGAGGAGTACACAAAGCGTCTGCAAAGGAATATAGATAGTTTCTCACCATGTGAGTGGGCAGTAAGATGGCAGATGGAGTATAGTGTATGGAACTGTGAGGTTATTCACTTTGGTAGGAAGAGTAGAAAAACAGAAACATTTTTGAATGGTGAGAAACTTTTAAATGTTGGTATTCAGAGAGACTTGGGTGTCCTTGTGCAAGAAACATAGAAAGCTACTAGGAGGATCAAGGGGTATGGCGAGAAAGCAGGAATGTGGTACTGAAGTTGCATGTTCAGTCATGAACTCATTGAATGGCAGTGCAGGCTCGAAGGGCCGAATGGCCTACTCCTTCACCTATTTTCTATGTTTCTATGTCTATGTTTCTAAAGCTAGTATGCAGGTACAGCAAGCAATAAAGAAGCCAAATAGCATGTTGTCCTTTACTGCAAGGAGGTTGGAGTATAAAAGTAAGGAAGTCGTGCGACAATTGTAGAGGGCCTTGGTGTGCTCCAAGGCAAGTATATCCTTCCTTTGATAAGTGCCTGTGTTAAGAGCCATAGAAAGATAGAAACATAGAAAGTAGATGCAGGAGTAGGCCATTCGGCCCTTTGAGCCTGCACCACCATTCAATAGGATCATGGCTGATCATGCAACTTCAGTACCCCATTCCTGCTTTCTCTCCATACCCCTTGATCCCTTTAGCTGTAAGGGCCACATCTAACTCTCTTTTGAATATATCTAACAAACTGGCCTCAACAACTTTCTGTGGTAGAGAATTCCACAGGTTCACAATTCTCTGAGTGAAGAAGTTTCTCCTCCTCTCGGTCCTAAATGGCTTACCCCTTATCTTTAGACTGTGACCCCTGATTCTGGACTTCCCCAACATTGGGAACTTTCTTCCTGCATCTAACCTGTCCAATCCCGTCAGAATGTTATATGTTTCTGTGAGATCCCCTCTCATTCTTCTAAATTCCAGTGAATATATGCCTAGTCGATCCAGTCTTTCTTCATATGTCAGTCCTGCCATCCCAGGAATCGGTCCATCTTGGAGTCTGTGTGTTTGTGATGTAGTAGAGAATATACCACATTCATCTCAGTCTTAAATGGCCTACGCTTTATCCTGAGACTGTGCTCCAAGATATACTTGCCTTGGAGGCGGTACAATGGAGGTTCACTGGATTGATTCCTGGGATGAGAGGGCTGACTTATGATGAGAGATTGAGTAGAATGGACCTATACTCTCTGGAGTATAGAAGAATGAGAGGTGATCTCATTGAATTATACAATATTCTGAAGGTGATTGACAGGGTAGGTGCTGATAGGTTGTTTCCCCTGGCTGGAGTGTATAGAACTAAGGCACACAGTCGTTAAGGGACACAAACTGACCGCATCGGAGGTCAAATGCACCACTTGGCTGCCCGCTGCATCAGCAGGCGGTTCCTGGTGGCTCTTCCCTCCCGCCCGCTCCAGGCCACCTCAAAAGTGACACTGGGTGGATGTACAAGAGCAATGTCAGCGGCAGCGGGTGGCAGTCTGCGGCAGTAGGTGGTGAGTTGATGAATTTTGTCCCCTATATCTTTATCTAGACCTGGCCACCGTAAATAACTGCATGCAAAGCTCTTGGTCAAGCACATTCCCAGGTGTTGGTCATGAAGATCTTCTAATAATTTGGACCTGAACTTATTTGGTATAACCACTCTTGTACCCCACATGATACAATCTTTAACCATGGACAATTCATACCTATGAATAAAGAATGGATGAATAGCTTTCTCTGATACCTGGTTTGGACAGCCATTTGCAATGTAATCGTATACCTTTGACGTAATTGGGTCATGTTTGGTTGCTCTACCAATCTCTTCAGCTGTGACTGGCAGTTCATCAATGTATGAAAAATAAAACACTTCTTCCCTATCGGGTGTAACTTGTGATGGGGCTGGCAACCTGGACATAGCATCCGCATTACTGTGATCAGCTGAGCATCTGTACTCAATGTCATATGTATATGCTGACAAAATCAAAGCCCATCTCTGCATTTGGGCTGTAGCTAAGAATGGAACTGGGAACTTTGGATCGAGGATTGCTGCCAGGGACTTTTGGTCTGTAATAATGGTAAACTTATGACCATATAAATATTTGTGGAACTTCTTGACCACAAAATTTAATTCCAAAGCTTCCCTTTTGATTTGCGCATAATTACACTCACTGGCACTCAGAGTGCATGAAGTAAATGCAATTGGTCTCTCCTCCCCACTACGTAGTACATGAGAGATCGCTGCCCCAACTCAATATAGCGAGGCGTAACATGCTAGCTTGATCTCCTTAGATACGTCATAGTGAACTAACATGGTGCTCTCTACCAACTGGCTTTTACACTCCTTGAATGCTGCATCACATTCTTCTGACCACTTCCAATGGACCTGTTTTTTCAACAGCTCATTCAGTGGATGTAACACTGTAGCCAAATTTGGTAGGAGCTTCCCATAATAGTTCAAAAGACCCAAAAATTATGGAAGTTCAGTGACATACTTGGGAGTAGGTGCATTTCTAATTGCATCTAGCTTTCCCTTGGTTGGATGTAAACCATCTTTGTCTATTCTGTGCCCTAAGTACTCCACTGAGTTTTGAAATAACTCACACTTATGAGCAATCATTTGTACTCTGTGCTTCTCTAGCCATTTGAGCACTTCATTCAATACGTTATTATAGATTTGTCTGTTTGGTGCTGAAATTATTATGTCATCTAAATAACATACTGCCCCTTCAGTGCCTTGCAAAATCTGGTTCATTACCCCTTGGAATATGGCGGGGGCGGAAGACACTTCAAATGGCAGCCTATTAAATTGTTATAGACCTTGATGAGTATTTATAGTCAATACTCATATTGACTATAAATATGACTTGGACTCCTCATCTAGTTCAAGCTGTAAGTAGGCATTTGTAAGATCCAACTTTGAGAAGGTCTGACCACCTGTCAGTGTTGTGAACAAATCTTCTACATTTGGCAATGTATTGGGGAGATTACCCTCTAGAACCTGATTTATGGTTACATTATAATCCTCACACAACCTTACCTGACCATCTGATTTAGGTAAAACAACAATGGGTGTAGCCCAATTAGATAGATCTATTTTAGAGATAATGTTCTCTCGTCTTTTGAGTTCTTGCTCAACTTTCACCTTGGGTGTGTATGGTATGGAACGTGGCTTGCAGTAAACCAATCTAGCATCCTTCTGTACTCTGACACTCGCCTTGAAGCCTTGGATCGGACTGCCCGTTTCGCAGAACACCTTCGGATACTTCTTAATAACATCATCCTTCGATGCAAATCTCGTTTCAACACAAAAAATCTCATTCCAATCTAGCTTCAGTGATCCCAACCAATTTCTACCTAGTAAGGCAGGCTTGTCTCCTGACACTACTAAGAAAGGCAAGGTCTGAAATTGCTCCTTTTATTTCACCGGTATGGTGATACATACTACTACAGGGATTTTCGCTCCTGAGTAGCCTCACAGCTCTATCTTTGACTTCTCCGGTGGAAAATCACTCAATATTATTGAGATATAGCAATTCCGGTACTACGCTGATGGATGCACCAGTGTCGATTTCCATGGGTATCCTGGTTCTTGCAACGTCTACTTGGATGATGATACTTTTCTAATTGCTGTTAGATACTATCGTGCTTCTGATGATGTGTATCTCTTTGTCCTGTTGTTGTTCTTTCATGCTATGTAGTCTCTGGGGATTTCTACTTATAGCCTTGAAAGTTGGTTTACTCTTCAGTCGGCATGCCTTCGCAAGATACCCAGTTTTCTTGCAGAAGAAACACTCTGCTTTCATATATGGACAACTTTGAGCAATGTGCTGTCCCAGGCACCGATAGCATGACTTCAATGTATTGTTACCTTGGCCAGTTGCTGAGGCCTTGGGGCCCAACTGCCTTTTTCTTTTAACCTGCAGGCAATTCACCTCAGTTGTCTGATGACTGGAAATG
Organism: Pristiophorus japonicus; assembly: GCF_044704955.1. NCBI lineage: Eukaryota > Metazoa > Chordata > Chondrichthyes > Pristiophoridae > Pristiophorus > Pristiophorus japonicus. The sequence continues at coordinate 35,843,857 of NC_091977.1, forward strand.
GTACAACGTTCTCAGGAATATTGGATTGCCATATCCATTGACATAACTGTCTGGCAAGCTAAATCAAAAGTCAAGTTCGGATTTGTCAACAACTTTTTCCTGATTGCTTCATTTTTCATCCCACATACAAAGCGGTCATGCAATCATCCTAAAAGTTTCTGAAATAACAGTGAATGAATAACTTTTTTAATGCTACAATATACTCACTGATAGTCTTGGCAGTTAACAGATCTCGTATTCTGAAACGATAAATTTCAGCAATTTCTAGGGACTCCGGACTGAAGGTTCTGTGCCTCAATGCGAGGAGTATTCGTAATAATATAAGAATATAAGAACATAAGAATTAGGAACAGGAGTAGATCATCTAGCCCCTCGAGCCTGCTCTGCCATTCAACAAGATCATGGCTGATCTGGCCGTGGACTCAGCTCCACTTACCCGCCCGCTCCCCGTAACCCTTAATTCCCTTATTGGTTAAAAATCTATCTATCTGTGATTTGAATACATTCAATGAGCTAGCCTCAACTGCTTCCTTGGGCAGAGAATTCCACAGATTCACAACCCTCTGGGAGAAGAAATTCCTTCTCAACTCTGTTTTAAATTGGCTCCCCCGTATTTTGAGGCTGTGCCCCCTAGTTCTAGTCTCCCCGACCAGTGGAAACAACCTCTCAGCCTCTATCTTGTCTGTCTCTTTCATTATTTTAAATGTTTCGATAAGATCACCCCTCATCCTTCTGAACTCCAATGAGTAAAGACCCAGTCTACTCAATCTATCATCATAAGGTAACCCTCTCGTCTCCGGAATCAGCCGAGTGAATCGTCTCTGTACCCCCTCCAAAGCTAGTATATCCTTCCTTAAGTAAGGTGACCAAAACTGCACGCAGTACTCCAGGTGCGGCTTCACCAATACCCTGTACAGTTGCAGCAGGACCTCCCTGCTTTTGTACTCCATCCCGCTCGCAATGAAGGCCAACATTCCATTTGCCTTCCTGATTACCTGCTGCACCTGCAAACTAACTTTTTGGGATTCTTGCACAAGGACCCCCAGGTCCCTCTGCGCTGGCAGCTATTAACGAATATGATATAATTGGGATCACGGAGATATGGCTCCAGGGTGACCAAGGCTGGGAACTCAATATCCAGGGGTGTTCAATATTCAGGAAGGATAGACAGAACGGAAAAGGAGGTGGGGTAGCATTGCTGGTTAAAGAGGAAATTAACGCAATAGTAAGGAAGCACAATAACTTGGATGATGTGGAATCTGTATGGGTAGAGCTGTGGAATACCAAAGGGCAGAAAATGCTAGTGGGAGTTGTGTACAGACCACCAAACAGTAGTATTGAGGTTGGGGACAGCATCAAACAAGAAATTAGGGATGCGTGCAATAAAGGTACAGCAGTTATCATGGGTGACTTTAATCTACATATAGATTGGACTAATCAAACTGGTAGCAACACGATGGAGGAGGATTTCCTGGAGTGTATTAGGGATGATTTTCTGGACCAATATTTCGAGGAACCAACTAGAGGGCTGGCCATCCTTGACTGGTTGATGTGTAATGAGAAAGGACTAATTAACAATCTTGTTGTCTGAGGCCCCTTGGGGAAGAGTGATCATAATATGGTAGAATTCTTTATTAAGATGGAGAGTGACACAGTTAATTCAGAGACTAGGGTTTTGAACTTAAGGAAAGGTAACTTCGATGGTATGAGACATGAATTGGCCAGAATAGACTGGTGAATGATACTTAAAGGTTTGACGGTGGATAGGCAATGGCAAACTTTTAAAGATCACATGGATGAACTTCAGCAATTGTACATCGCTGTCTGGAGTAAAAATAAAACGGGGAAGGTGGCTCAACTGTGGCTTACAAGGGAAATTAAGCATTGTGTTAAATCCAAGGAAGAGGCATAGACATTGGCCAGAAAAAGCAGCAAACATGAGAACTGGGGGAAATTTAGAATTCGGCAGAGGAGGACAAAGGGTTTAATTCGGAGGGGGAAAATAGAATATGAGAGGAAGCTTGCTGCGAACATAAAAACTGACTGCAAAAGCTTCTAGAGATATGTGAAGAGAAAAAGAGAATCAGGTGAATTTAGAATGGGGAAAAAGAAATGGCAGACCAATTGAACAAATACTTTGGTTCTGTCTTCACAAAGGAAGACAAAAATAACCTTCCGGAAATACTAGGTGACTGAGGGTCTCGCGAGAAAAAGGAACGAAAAGAAATCCTTATTAGACAGGAAATTGTGTTATGGAAATTGATGGAATTGAAGGCCACTAAATCCCTAGGGCAGAGAGTCTGCATCCCAGAGTACTTCAGGAAGTGGCCCCAGAAATAGTTGATGCATGGAAAAAAAATAGGTGCAGGAGTTGGCCATTCGGCCCTTCGAGCCTGCACCGCCATTGGTGATCATTTTCTAGCAGTCTATCGATTCTGGATCAGTTCCTATGGACTGGAGGGTAATTAATGTAACACCACTTTTTATGAAAGGAGGGAGAGAGAAAATGGGAAATTATAGACCAGTTAGCCTGACATCAGTAGTGGGGAAAATGTTGGTATCAATTATTAAAGATGAAATAGTAGCACATTTGGAAAGCAGTGACAGGATCGGTCCAAGTCAGCATGGATTTATGAAAGGGAAATCATGCTTGACAAATCTTCGAGAATTTTTTGAGGATGTAACTGGTAGAGTGGACAAGGGAGAACCAGTATTTGTGGTGTATTTGGACTTTCAAAAGGCTTTTGACAAGGTCCCACATGAGAGATTGGTGTGCAAAATTAAAGCACATGGTATTGGGGGTAATGTATTGATGTGGATAGTGAATTGGTTGGTAGACAGGAGGCAGAGAGTAGGAATAAATGGGTCCTTTTCAGAATGGCAGGCAGTGACTAGTGGGGTGCCGCAGGGCTCAGTGCTGGGGCCCCAGCTATTTAAAATATACATTAATGATTTAGAAGAAGGAATTGAGAGTAATATCTCCAAGATTGCAAATGACACTAAGTTGGATGGCAGTGTGAGCTGTGAGGAGGATGCTAAGAGGCTGCAGGGTGACTTGGACAGGTTAGATGAATGGGCAAATACATGGCAGATGCAGTATAATGTGGATAAATGTGAGGTTATCCACTTTGGTGGCAAAAACACAAAGGCAGAATATTATCTGAATGGAGGCAGATTAGGTAAAGGGGAGGTGCAACGAGATCTGGGTGTCATGGTACATCAGTCATTGAAGGTTGGAATGCAGGTGCAGCAGGCAGTGAAGAAGGCAAATGGCATGTTGGCCTTCATAGCTAGGGGATTTGAGTATTAGAGCAGGGAGGTCTTACTGCAGTTGTACAGGGCCTTGGTGAGGCCTCACCTGGAATATTGTGTTCAGTCTTGGTCTCCTAATCTGAAGGAGGACATCCTTGCTTTTGAGGGAGTGAGGCGAAGGTTCATCAGACTGATTCCCGGGATGGCAGGACTGACATATGAGGAGAGACTGGATTGACTGAGCCTGTATTCACTGGCGTTTAGAAGAATGAGAGGGGATCTCATGGAAACATATAAAATTCTGACAGGACTGGACAGTTTAGATGCAGGTAGAATGATCCCGCTGTTGGGGGAGTCCAGAACCAGGGGTCACAGTCTAAGGATAAGGGGTAAGCCCTTTCGGACCGAGATGAGGAGAAACTTCTTCACTCAGATAGGTGTTAACCTACGGAATTCTCGACCGTTGATGCCAGTTCGTTAGATATATTCAAGTGTAAGTTAGATATGGCCCTTATGGCTCAAGGTATCAAGGGGTATGGAGAGAAAGCAGGAAAGGGGTACTGAGTTGAATGATCAGCCATGATCTTATTGAATGGTGGTGCAGGCTCTAAGGGCTGAATGGCCTACTCCTGCACCTATTTTCTATGTTTCTATGTTCCTATATTTCTAAGTGCTGTTCTAACTTGCTGAGAATCTCCGTAAGTGATGTGTCCTTTAGTTTAATGGGAACAAGCACATTTTTCAGGATTTCCTACACTTCTGGGCCTACTTCAGTCAGAAAAATAGCCCGTTTTCTTTCTAACCACTCGATTACTGTTTTCACAATCGGGGACTTCGATGATACTATTTTTGGTGAAAAACTTTTCTAGCTGCTCCACATACGCTTCAAAAGTCTCTCGGCCGCATTGAAACGCACCCAAGCACCCTGTTATTTCCATAGGCACAGCCATTAGCAGTCTTCAGTGCAGCCAAATGTGCTTGTAATTTACCTTGGATTTTTAGTTGATCTGCAATACAAAGGACCTCTCTAGTTTCTCTGTTGTTTGGCTGGAATCATCCCCCAACAAAAGTTTCAGCTAGGGGATCCAGGAATCCGATCGTTCAACACCAATGTGGTATATTCTCTATGACATCACAAAGATACAGACTCCAAGATGGCTCTTAACACAAGATCTTATGTCTTTATTGCATTTACAGCATTGGCTGCATTACCACAGTAGTCCACTCGGTGGAGCAGTAGTCCACTCGATGGAACTGTATATTACAATGAGGAGGAATTTCTTCACTCAGAGGGTTGTGAATCTTTGGAATTCTCTTCTCCAGAGGGCTATGGATGCTGTGTCTCTGAATATATTCAAGGTTCAGATAGATAGATTTTTTGGAGTCTAGTGAAATCAAGGGATATGGAGATCAGGTGGGCAAGTGGAATTGAGGTCGATGATCAGCCATGATCTTATTGAATGGCGGAGCAGGCTCCAGGGGTGTAAAGCTTACTCCTACTCTTAATTCTTACATTCTTATGTTCTTAAAAACCCGGCATAGACCAGTTGGGCTGAAAAGCCTGTTCCTAAGCTGTAAAATTCTATGCCATTCCCTGTAATTGTAAAAGTCCAAGCTATTTGATTACATTAGACACATAAATTCAATGAAGCAGCATGATTATCCTGTGGCACTGAATATGCTGAAAGCTGCTAAAAGAAGATGCAAAAGAATCTTGATGTCTGGCTGCACATTTCACACTATCTTATGGCTTGCTGAAGACCATGTAAAAAGAGTAAAGGGGCTGCCCCTTTTTGCGATGCCTATTAGCACCTCCGGGGGCCGCTAATGGGGTGCAAGACACTTTTCGCCCAGGGGGAGGGCGGGGGGGGGGGGGGGCCGCTACTGGCACCCGGGAAATTGCCCGGGAGCTTGCAGAGGCTCTGTCACGGCAATGGCATGCCCCAGGCCGCTGTGCAACTCATGATGACTTAAGCACATTGCGTAGCAACCCCTTAGCACCACACACTGACCCTTTTCCACCTCGCGGGAGATATTGCCGTGCGTCCCGTGAGACTAGCACAAGCGCATGACAACACCATCTTGGCGGGTCATGAAGCTGGCCGACATCCGCTCGCGGGGCGGAAGTTAAAGGGGAGATCGCCAACACCCCGCTCCGCCATGTTGCTCGTTTTGCCTACTGTCGGGTCGGCTCTATTGGTTCCCCCCATTGTGCAGCCTGGCACTCCGTTTTGGGTGCTGTGCTGCAGCCCCGGTGGTCCAGTGGAGGTTATCAGAGACTTTGTACAGTGTGCAGCCGCCCTCCCCTTTAAGTGAAGGGGAGGGGCATTGAAGCGCATTAGCGCAACACGGAGTATCCGCGTAGTGCTCCCAATCACTCCCCGTTAGCACCGCTGGTCCCGCCCCTGCAGGAAGTGGAGCGCGTGAGATTCCATGAACGAAAGAAAAACATTTTGTCTCTCCCATTCAGTGTTTTTTTAAAATTCATTGAGTTGTGGGCGTCAATGGCAAGGCTAGCATTTATTGCCCATCACTAATTGCCCTTCAGAAGGTGATGTTGAGCCACCTTCTTGAACCGCTGCAGTCTGTGAGGTGAAGGTACTCCCACAGTGCTGATAGGGAGGGAGTTCCAGGATTTTGAGCCAGCGATGATGAAGGAAGGGTGATATATTTACAAGTCAGGATAGTGTGTGACTTGGAACAGAACTTGGAGGTGATGGTGTTCACATGCACCTGCTGCCCTTTTTGTTCTAGGTGGTAGAGGACACAGGTTTGGAAGGTTCTGACAAAGAAGCCTTGGCGAGTTGCTGCAGTGCATCTTGTAGATGATACGCAGTGTCTGGTGCAGCCTACCAAGAGATACTGCTACTTCAACAACAACACTAATGATATACTTTAACAAAAAGCTCTCTATTATAAGCAAATAGTGCTGTGAATGCATAAATTCGTACCGACAGTTGCTCTTGAATCTGTTCTTATTGGTTGTTAAGTCCCAGAAGAAGTTGCTCGGGACTCTAAAGATTAAATCAGAATTTTTGTGTTGTCTGGTGCAGGTTACAAAATGTTGGGACAAGTTTGTTATTTTTCTTTGAAAAAAGAGAAGTGGAGAAATAACAGTCGAGTTTCCTCTAACTTAGCACTTAAGAATGAGTACATTCCAGAGGAAAGAGGGCAATCGTTTCCCCATCCTGTTCTTGAATAGCACTGCATAGAAACATAGAAACATAGAAAATAGGTGCAGGAGTCGGCCATTCAGCCCTTTGAGCCTGTACCACCTCTCAATATGATCATGGCTGATCATGCAACTTCAGTACCCCACTCTTGCCCTCTCTCCATACCCCCGATTCCTTTAGCTGTAAGGGCCACATCGAACTCCCTTTTGAATACATCCAACGAACTGGACTCAACAACTTTTTGTGGTAATAATTCCATAGGTTCACAATTCTCTGGGTGAAAAACTTTCTCCTTATCTCGGACCTTACCTTACCTTTAGACTGTGACCCCTGGTTCTGGACATCCCCAACATCGGGAAGATTCTTCCTGCATCTAACCTGTCCAATCCCGTCAGAATTTTCTATGCTTCTATGAGATCCCCTCTCATTCTTCTAAATACCAGTGAATATAAGCCTAGTCGATCCAGTCTTTCTTCATATGTCAGTCCTGCCCTCCCGGGAATCAGTCTGGTGAACCTTCGCTGCACTCCCTCAATAGCAAGAATGTCCTTCCTCAGATTAGGAGACCTAAACTGTACACAATATTCCAGGTGTGATCTCACCAAGGCCCTGTACAACTGCAGCAAGATCTCCTTGCTCCTATACTCAAATCCTCTCGCTATGAAGGCCAACATGCCATTTGCTTTCTTAACTGCCTGCTGTACCTGCATGCCTACTTTCAATGACTGATGTACCATGACACCCAGGTCTCGTTGCACCTCCTCTTTTACAAATCTGTCACCATTCAGATAATAGTCTGCCTTCCAGTTTTTGCCACCAAAGTGGATTACCTCACACTTATCCACATTATACTGCATCTGCCATGGATTTGCCCACTCACCTAACCTGTCCAAGACACCCTGCAGCCTCTTAGCATCATTCTCACAGCTCACACTGCCACCCAGCTTAGAGTCATCTGCAAGTTTGGAGATATTACATTCAATTCCTTCATCTAAATCATTAATATATATTGTAAATAGCTGGGGTCCCTGCACTAAATCTTCCGGTACCCCATTAGTCACTGTCTGCCATTCTGAAAAGGAACCATTTATTCCTACACTTTGCTTCCTGTCTGCCAACCAGTTCTCTATCCACGTCAATACATTATCCCCAAACCCATCTGCCTTAATTATGCACACTAATCTCTTGTGTGGGACCTTGTCAAAAGCCTTTTGAAAGTCCAAATAACCACATCCACTTGTTCTCCCTTATCTACCCTACTAAATTCTAGAAGATTTGTCAAGCATGATTTCCCTTTCATAAATCCATGCTGACTTGGACCGATCCTGTCACTGCTTCCCAAATGTGCTGCTATTACATCTTTAATAAATTGATTCCAGCATTTTCCCCACTACTGATGTCAGGCTAACTGGTCTATAATTCCCTGTTTTCTCTCTCTCCTTTTATAAAAAGTGGTGTTACATTAGCTACCCTCCAGTCCATAGGAACTGATCCAGAATCCATGGAATGTTGGAAAATGACCACCAATGCATCTACTATTTCTAGGGCCACTTCCTTAAGTACTCTGGGATGCAGACTATCAGGCCCTGGGGATTTATCGGCCTTCAATCCCATCAATTTCACTAACACTATTTCCTGACCAATAAGGATTTCCTTCAGTTCAGTTCCCTCAGTTCCTCCTTCTCGCTAGACTCTCAGTCCCCTAGTATTTTCGGTAGGTTATTTGTGTCTTCCGTAGTGAAGACAGAACCAAAGTATTTGTTCAATTGGTCTGCCATTTCCTTGCTCCCCATTATGAATTCACGTGGTTCTGACTGCACGGGACATACATTAGTCTTCACTAATCTTTTTCTCTTCACATATCTATAGAAGCTTTTGCAGTCAGTTTTTATGTTCCCTGCAAGCTTACTCTCATACTCCATTGTCCCCCTCCTAATTAAACTATTAGTCCTCCTCTGCTGAATTCTAAATTTCTCCCAGTTCTCATGTTTGCTGCTTTTTCTGGCCAATTTATGGGCCTCGTCCTTGGATTTAACACTATTCATAATTTCCCTTTTTAGCCACTGTTGAGTCACCTTCCCTGCTTTATTTTTATGCCAGACAGGGATGTACAATTGTTGTAGTTCTTTAAATGTCTGCCGTTGCCTATCTACCATCAACCATTAAATATCATTCGCCAGTCTTTCCCAACCAATTCATGTCTCATACCATCGATGTTGCCTTTCTTTAAGTTCTGGACGCTAGTCTCTGAACTAACTGTGTCACTCTCCATCTTAATGAAGAATTCTACCATATTATGGTCACTCTTCCCCAAGGGGCCTCGCACGACAAGATTGCTAATTAATCCTCTAACTGCACAAGACCCAGTGTAGGATGACCAGCTCTCCATTTGATTCCTCGACATGTTGGTCTTGAAAACCATCGCTTATACACTCCAGGAAATCCTCCTCCACCGCATTGCTACCTGTTCGGTTAGCCCAATCAATATGTAGATTAAAGTCACCCAGGATAACTGCTGTACCTTTATTGCATGCATCCCTAATTTCCTGTTTGATGCCATCCCCAACCTCACTACTATTGTTTGGTGGTCTATACATAATTCCCATTATCGCTTTCTGCCCTTTGGTATTTCGCAGCACTACCCATACAGATTCCACATCATCCAAGCTAATGTCCTTCCTTACTATTGCATTAATCTCCTCTTTAACCAGTAATGCCACCCCACATCCTTTTCCTTTCTGTCTATACTTCCTGAATATTGAATACCCCTGGATGTTGAGTTCCCAGCCTTGATCACCCTGGAGCCATGTCTCCGTAATCCCAATTGCATCAAACCTGTTACCAGCTATCTGCGCAGTTAATTTGTCCACCTTATTATGAATGCTCCTCGCATTGAGACTCAGAGCCTTCAGACTTTTTTTTAGCATTCTTTGTCCTTTTAGAATTATGTTGTAATGTGGCCCTTTTTGATTTTTGCCCTTGATTGCTCTGCCCTCCACTATTACTTTTCTCCTTCCTACCTTCAGCTTGTGCCCCCCTTTTACTTCCCTCTGCCTCCCTGCATACATTCCCATCCACCTGCCATATGAGTTTAAACCCTCCCCAACAGCACTAGCAAACACTCCCCCTAGGGCATCGATTCCAGTCCTGCCCAGGTGCAGACCGTCCGGTTTGTACTGGTCCCACCTCCTCCAGAACTGGTTCCAATGTCCCAGGAATTTTAATCCCTCCCCCTTGCACCATTCCTCAAGCCACATATTCATCTGAGCTATCCTGCGATTCCTACTCTGACTAGCATGTGGCACTGGTAGCAATGCTGAGATTACTACCTTTGAGGTCCTACTTTTTAATTTAACTCCCAGCTCCCTAAATTCCTCTTGTGGGAACTCATCCTGTTTGTTTACCTATACTCTTGGTACCTATATGCACCACGACAGCATCCAAACTTCCTCTGTTGCTTTTCAGATAGCTCCATCTGAAGAATGTGCAGAAATGTAAATTATGTGCAAATAAATGCCATAGGGCTTTACACCCAGATTTCTTCAGTGGAGCTGCTGTGTGCCGAGCTGTGGTAAGCTGAGCTCCTGAGAACCTAGTGCTGCAGTTTATGCGCTATCACTCGTCAGGGTCAGGTTGGTGTGTATTTAAATTTTTGGACTAAAAGTATTTTTGCTGTTTGAAGACTTGTTGCAGAATGAATGCTGTTCGTCTTTTACACTTCGTGACAAAGGCTGTGTTAAATACATCGCCACCCTCCCCTCTTTGAGATATAAGAACATAAGAGCATAAGAAATAGGAACAGGAATGGGCCATACGGCCCCTCGAGCCTGCTCCTCCATTCAATAAGATCATGGCTAATCTGATCATGGACTCAGCAACACTTCCCCGCCCACTCCCCATAACCCCTTATCCCCATATCATTTAAGAAAATGTCTATTTCTGTCTTAAATTTATTCAATGTCCCAGCTTCCACAGCTCTCTGAGGCAGAGAATTCCACAAATTTACAACCCTCTGAGAGAAGAAATTTCTCCTCGTCTCTGTTTTAAATGGGTGGCCCCTTATTCGAAGATCATGCCCTCTAGTTCTAGTCTCCCCCATCAGTGGAACCATCCTCTCTGCATCCACCTTGTCAAGCCCCCTCATAATACGTTTCGATAAGATCACTGCTCATTCTTCTGAATTCCAATGAGTAGAAGCCCAACCTACTCAACCTTTCCTCATAAGTCAACCCCCTCATCCTTCGAATCAACCTAGTGAACCTTCTCTGAACTGCCCCCAAAGCAAGTATATCCTTTCGTAAATATGGAAACCAAAACTGAAGACATTTGGTTGGCTTTTTCTTGAGTATAAGAAATAGGAGCAGGAGTTGGCCCTACACACCGTCAAGCCTACTCTGCCATTCAGTAAGATCATGGCTGTTCTTCGACCTCAACTCCACCTTCCTTGGAGCTGAGGTAATTTATTTTCCTCATGGGCTTATCCACTTGAGGTGCTGCTTTTAATATCTTGTGAATTTGAACCCCCAAATCCCTTACTTATCCACATCACTTAACTTTCCCCCATTCAAAATATAATTATTACTTTATTTTACTAAAGGGCACTACCTCACATTTTTTGAAATTGAATTCCATCTGCTACTTTCACCCCACCCCGCCCCCACCCCCCATTCTATCATTTCATCACTATCCCCTGAACGTCAATGGAAAGGATCTGTGCGGTGTAAAATGGAATGTCTATTTGCTGTCGCCCGGTTAGTGTTAGCGCCCTAGATCACTTTCACCACAACCCCCACCCTCGCTCTCTGTACCAATGTAACAATAACAACCTTGCTTTAAGAAACACTCTGAAGTAGACCAGGTGCATTGAGCCATCATGTACCAACGTTATATGGATGAGGTATGGGCTCGAGGCAGAGTACTCATCCGAAGTCATAAAAAAAGAAAGAAAAGAGATTTTCGGTTCCTCTACACTCCGTCTTTCGCCCCAGAGCAATGGCAATGGCGGCGGTGAGGTGTTCTGGCCGGGCGGTCAGTCTTCAGTGTCCTGCAGCGATTTTCAGGTACGATTTTGCAGCGGCGTGGAGCAGTCCCTGGTTGCGACACCGCCGCGAGTTTTGACTCCCGCCCGACTCATATGCCCCAAATTGCGCCCCGCAGTTAACACGTGGGAAATAGGCAGTCCAACGATACCGACAGCGGTGAAAGAAAAAAAAGAAAGACTTGCATTTACATAGCACCTTTCGCCACCACCGAACGTCTCAAAGTACTTTACAGCCAACGAAGTACTTTTGGTGTGTAGTCACTGTTGTAATGTGGGAAATGCAGCAGCCAACTTACGCACAGCAAACTCCCACAAACAGCAACGTGATAATGACCAGATAATCTGTTTTTATTATGCTGATTGAGGGATATATTGGCCAGGACTCCGAGGATAACTCCCCTGCTCTTCTTCAAAATAGTGCCATGGGATCTTTTACATCCACCTGAGAGGGAAGACGGGGCATCGGTGTAATGTCTCATCCGAAAGACAGCAGCTCTGGCAACGCAGTGCTCCCTCAGCACCTAACTGGAGTGTCAGCCTAGGTTTTTGTGTCCAAATTTCAACGTGGGACTTAATTTTTTCCCACCTTTTAAATGAAGCCCTACGCATGCCTGTAATCAAACCTTGTTCAGTTTCCAAAGTCACTCGCTGGAAAATTGGATGTGCTACAGATCAACTATCTGAGGTCAGTTTGAGGCCCCATCAACCGTATCAACTGCCAGCCAGTCTGTGTGCTCACAAAGAGCCTCGGAAAGTCGGCTCGATACTCTGAATCTATACATGCAGCTTGTCAGCTGATGTTTCTGTTGGTATCTCACAACATGCAGCTATTTGTAGTGAATGGTTTATTTTCTTGTCTTGCTTTAATCTTTTCCAAGTTAGACCTCACTTTTATCTATTTACTTGGGTTACGATATAGGTCTAATTTTCAGTTTTGCCTCAAAAAAGCAACCACAAATGTGTATGTTGAAGGGATCTGCGTACTTTGCTGAACGTAAGATGAAGATAGCAGCAACAAACTACTTTCTTCATTCTCCAGTCCAACTTCAGCATGTAATTTGATCAGTTGACACCTTTCTGCTAAAAGATTAACCTAAAACACTGGTTAGGCTGCAGCTAGAGTACTGTGTGCAGTTCTGGTCACCACATTATAGGAAAGAAGTGATTGCACTGGAAAGGGTGCAGAGGAGATTTACAAGAATGTTGCCTGGACTGGAGAATTTTGGCTATGAGCAAAGATTGGAGATGTTGGGTCTGTTTTCTTTGGAACAGAGGAGACTAAGGGGAGATCTGATTGAGGTATATAAAATTATGAGGGGCCTGGATAGAATGGATAGCAAACATAGAAACATAGGGCCCAAGTTTCGAGCCGCGCCTAGAACGGCGCAGTCCCGACCTGGACGCCCGTTTTTCGCGCTACAAAGTGCGCCGAAAAAAACCCTCCAGATTCTCCACCTCCCTGCAGGTCTTCTGGCCCTCGGCGCAGCGCAGCAGGAGCTGTAGGGGGAGGAGCCAGGTCCCTGCGCTGAAAACAGTGCCGGGACCTCTGCACAGGCGCGCTACAGTGGGCGCCAAGTGCAGTAGCTCCAGGTGCCCGAAACTGTGTGGGAGGGGCCCGAAGCACACAAACCCTATCCCTGGCCCAATGGCCTCACTGGGGCTGCATGCATAAGGCTCCTCCCACGGCCAGCTCCTGCTTCCTCCCGACCCGACTCGACTCCCGCTTCCCGCCCCCCGCCTCCAGACCGGACCCGACACTGACCCGACTCCCGCTTCCCCCCCGCCACCTCCCCCGCCCCCGGACCAGACCCGACCCGCCTCCCACTTCCCCACCCCCCCCGCCTCCGGACCCGACCCGACTCCCACTTCCCGCCCTCCCCGCCCCCGTACCGGACCCGACCCGACTCCCGCTCCCCCGCCCCCCCCGCCGGACATGATCCAAACTGACCTCCCTCCCCCCGACCTGACCTCCCTCTCCCTCCCTCTCCCCGACCCGATCCGAACCGACCTCCCTCCCACCACCCCCCCGACCCGACCCAACGCCACCTACCTGTAAATCTGGTGCTGGGGACGGGCCCTGCCCGAAGTCTTGGGCCCGACCCGTTCAGCCTCCCTCCCCCTTCTCCTTCCCCTCCTCCCATGTCCTTCCCCCCCGCCCCTCATCTCCTTCCCCCATCATAGAAACATAGAAAATAAGTGCGAGTAGTCCATTCGGTCCTTCGAGCCTGCACCACCATTCAATAAGATCATGGCTGATCATTCACCTCAGTACACCTTTCTTGCTTTCTCTCTATACCCCTTGATCCCTTTAGCCATAAGGGCATATCTAACTCCCTCTTGTATATATCCAATGAACTGGCATCAACACACCTCTGCAGTAGGGAATTTCACAGGTTAACAACTCTCTGAGTGAAGAAGTTTCTCCTCATCTTGGTCCTAAATGGCTTATCCCTTATCCTGAGACTATGTCCCCTGGTTCTGGACTTCCCCAACATCGGGAACATTCTTCCTGCATCCAACCTGTCCAGTTCCGTCAGAATTTTATATGTTTCGATGAGATCCCCTCTCATCCTTCTAAACTCCAGTGAATACAGGCCCAGTCGATCCAGTTTCTCCTCATATGTCAGTCCTGCCATCCCGGGAATCAGTCTGGTGAACCTTCGCTGCACTCCCTCAATAGCAAAAATGTCCTTCCTCAGATTAGGACACCAAAACTGAACACAATATTCCAGGTGAGGCCTCATTAAGGCCCTGTACAACTGCAGTAAGGCCTCCCTGCTCCTCGACTCAAATCCCCTAGATATGAAGGCCAACATACAATTTGCCTTCTTCACCACTTGCTGTACCTGCATGCCAACTTTCAATGACAGATGTACCATGACACCCAGGTCTCGTTGCACCTCCCCTTTTCCTAATCTGCCGCCAGTCAGATAATATTCTGCCTTTGTGTTTTTTCCACCAAAGTGGATAACCTCACATTTATCCACATTATACTGCATCTGCGATGCGTTTGCCCACTCACCTAACCTGTCCAAGTCCCCCTGCAGCCTCTTAGCATCCTCCTCGCAGCTCACACCGCCACCCAGCTTAGTGTCATCTGCAAACTTGGAGCTATTACACTCAATTCCTTCATCTAAATCATTAATATATTTGTAAATAGCTGGGGTCCCAGCACTGAGCCCTGCGGCACCCCACTAGACACTGCCTGCCATTCTGAAAAGGACCGTTTATCCCGACTCTCTGATTCATGTCTGCCAACCAGTTCTCTGTCCAAGTCAGTACATTACCACCAATATCTTGTGCTTTAATTTTGCACACCAATCTCTTATGTGGGACCTTGTCAAAAGCCTTTTGAATGTCCAAATAGACCACATCCACTGGTTCTCCCTTGTCCACTTTACTAGTTACATCTTCAAAAAATTCTAGAAGATTTGTCAAGCATGATTTCCCTTTGATAAATCTTGGCTGACTTGGATCGATCCTGTCATTGCTTTCCAAATGCACTGCTTTTTCATCTTTAACAATTGATTCCAACATTTTCCCCACTACTGATGACAGGCTAACCAGTCTATACTTACCCATTTTCTCTCTCCCTCCTATCTTAAAAAGTGGTGTTACATTAGCTACCCTCCAGTCTATAGGAACTGATCCAGATTCGATAGACTGTTGGAAAATGATCACCAATGCATCCACTATTTCTAGGGCCACTTCCTTAAGTATTCTGGGATGCAGAGTATCAGGCCCTGGGGATTTATTGGTCTTCAGTCACATCAATTGCCCTAACACAATTTTCCTGACTAATAAGGATATCCTTCAGTTCCTCCTTCTCACTAGACCCTTGTTTCCCTAATATTTCTGGAAGGTTATTTGTTTCTTCCTTCATGAAGACAGAACCAAAGTATTTGTTTAACTGGTCCTCCATTTCTTTGTTTCCCATTATAAATTCAGCTGAATCTGACTGCAAGGGACCTACGTTTGTCTTCACTAATCTTTTTCTCTTCTCATATCTATAGAAGCTTTTGTAGTCAATTTGTATGTTCCCAGCAAGCTTCCTCTCATACTCTACTTTCCCCCTCCTAACCCTTAGTTCTCCTCTGCTGAATTATAAAATTCTCCCAGTCCAAAGGTTTGCTGCTTTTTCTGGCCAATTTATATGCCTCTTCCTTGGATTTAACACTATCCTTAATTTCCCTTGTTAGCCACGGTTGAGCCACCTTCCCCGTTTTATTTTTACTCCAAACAGGGATGTACTATTGTTGAAGTTCATCCATGTGATCTTTAAATGTTTGCCATTGCCTATCCACCATCCACCCTTTAAGTATCACTCGCCAGTCTATTCTCGTCAATTCACGTCTCATACCATCGAAGTTACCTTTCCTTAAGCTAAGGACCCTTGTCTCTGAATTAATTGTGTCACTCTCCACCTTAATAAATAATTCTAACATATTCTGCTCAATCTTCCCCAAGGGGCCACGCATAACAAGATTGCTAATTAGTCCTTTCTCATTACACATCACCCAGTCTAGGATGGCCAGCCCTTTAGTTGGTTCCTCGACATATTGGTCGAGAAAACCATCCCTAGTACACTCCAGGAAATACTCCTCCACCGCATTGCTACCAGTTTGGTTAGCCCAATCTATATGTAGATTAAAGTCACCTATGATAACTGCTGTACCTTTATTGCATGCATCCATAATCTCTTTATTATAGAGAAAGATTTTCTACTAGAGCAATGGCACCTGTAGCATAGATGTTAGAACAAAATATGTAATTGTAGTATTAAATGCGTGTGTAATATGTATAAAGATGGCTACTTGTGGTTTAGCAAAGCCCCAAAGGATTTCAGCCAGCAGAAAGTAATTGCATTCTTAGTTACTGATAACTGCTGTTTTCTCATGCAGGGATACACATGAGCTCTGCAGATGTTCTTAATCAACGGGCTAACTGGCCTCAGACAAGACGTCCTGGTTCATGTTAGAACAATACGACTCTATAACAGGACTAAGGTAAGGAGACTTCCCAAAGACAGCACCCAAACACAGTAAGATAATGGGGGCACAGACCATGTCACAAGACCCTGAATAACCCTTAGTAACACACGAGACAATCACGCAGTCACATAATGGTTAGAGACTACTTCTATTGGTCTATTTGAATCTATATGTCATCTATAATCAATATGATTGGATAGTGTCCAGCCGAAATGGGCTGATGTAACTGTAGTAAACTGTTGTAAAACATATAAAAATCCATGAAACCCTTTGTTCGACTGAGAGAGGTACCTGGACCCATCAGTTGCTTCATCTCCCCACCGGCTTAATAAACCGTTTTGATATATGGACCGACCCTGAGTGACGAGTGATTCTTGGAGGGTACATTCGCGCTAACAATGGCGTCACGAACAGGATATTGAAGAAGCCGTTGGGACACCCCTGGAGAATCCGGGTGAGTATTGGCAGTAGATCCCAGGGGGAAGGGACCATGTGGTGTCTGGAGGCCGCGCAATATCCAACCTGTAAGGAGGGTCGGGCCAACAGGCAAAACGGTGGTAGGTAGTCGTTAAGGGGGCGTAGAGCACTGCGAGAATTGCTTAAATGTGTTTTAGGAATTGCGCGAGTTTGTGTAACACCAGATTCGTAACCTGTCAGTGGACAGAAACAACCTCCTACAAGTCACACTGGTGCAGGCAGACCGCTGAGAGTGAGGTGGTCTACTACAAGTCACACTGGTGCAGGCAGACCGCTGAGAGTGAGTTGGTCTACTACAAGTCACACTGGTGCAGGCAGACCGCTGAGAGTGAGGTGGTCTACTACAAGTCACACTGGTGCAGGCAGACCGCTGAGAGTGAGTTGGTCTACTACAAGTCACACTGGTGCAGGCAGACCGCTGAGAGTGAGGTGGTCTACTACAAGTCACACTGGTGCAGGCAGACCGCTGAGAGTGAGGTGGTCTACTACAAGTCACACTGGTGCAGGCAGACCGCTGAGAGTGAGGTGGTCTACTACAACTCACACTGGTGCAGGCAGACCGCTGAGAGTGAGGTGGTCTACTACAAGTCACACTGGTGCAGGCAGACTGTTGAGAGTGAGGTGGTCTACTACAAGTCACACTGGTGCAGGCAGACCGCTGAGAGTGAGGTGGTCTCCTACAAGTCACACTGGTGCAGGCAGACCGCTGAGAGTGAGGTGGTCTACTACAAGTCACACTGGTGCAGGCAGACCGCTGAGAGTGAGGTGGTCTACTACAAGTCACACTGGTGCAGGCAGACCGCTGAGAGTGAGGTGGTCTACTACAAGTCACACTGGTGCAGGCAGACCGCTGAGAGTGAGGTGGTCTACTACAACTCACACTGGTGCAGGCAGACCGCTGAGAGTGAGGTGGTCTACTACAAGTCACACTGGTGCAGGCAGACCGTTGAGAGTGAGGTGGTCTACTACAAGTCACACTGGTGCAGGCAGACCGCTGAGAGTGAGGTGGTCTACTACAAGTCACACTGGTGCAGGCAGACCGCTGAGAGTGAGGTGGTCTACTACAAGTCACGCTGGTGCAGGCAGACCGCTGAGAGTGAGGTGGTCTACTACAAGTCACTCTGGTGCAGGCAGACCGCTGAGAGTGAGGTGGTCTACTACAAGTCACACTGGTGCAGGCAGACCGCTGAGAGTGAGGTGGTCTACTACAAGTCACACTGGTGCAGGCAGACCGCTGAGAGTGAGTTGGTCTACTACAAGTCACACTGGTGCAGGCAGACCGCTGAGAGTGAGGTGGTCTACTACAAGTCACACTGGTGCAGGCAGACCGCTGAGAGTGAGGTGGTCTACTACAAGTCACACTGGTGCAGGCAGACCGCTGAGAGTGAGGTGGTCTACTACAAGTCACACTGGTGCAGGCAGACCGCTGAGAGTGAGGTGGTCTACTACAAGTCACACTGGTGCAGGCAGACCGCTGAGAGTGAGGTGGTTTACTACAAGTCACTCTGGTGCAGGCAGACCGCTGAGAGTGAGGTGGTCTACTACAAGTCACACTGGTGCAGGCAGACCGCTGAGAGTGAGGTGGTCTACTACAAGTCACACTGGTGCAGGCAGACCGCTGAGAGTGAGGTGGTCTACTACAAGTCACACTGGTGCAGGCAGACCGCTGAGAGTGAGGTGGTCTACTACAAGTCACACTGGTGCAGGCAGACCGCTGAGAGTGAGGTGGTCTACTACAAGTCACACTGGTGCAGGCAGACCGCTGAGAGTGAGGTGGTCTACTACAACTCACACTGGTGCAGGCAGACCGCTGAGAGTGAGGTGGTCTACTACAAGTCACTCTGGTGCAGGCAGACCGTTGAGAGTGAGGTGGTCTACTACAAGTCACACTGGTGCAGGCAGACCGCTGAGAGTGAGGTGGTCTACTACAAGTCACACTGGTGCAGGCAGACCGCTGAGAGTGAGGTGGTCTACTACAAGTCACACTGGTGCAGGCAGACCGCTGAGAGTGAGGTGGTCTACTACAAGCCACACTGGTGCAGGCAGACCGCTGAGAGTGAGGTGGTCTACTACAAGTCACACTGGTGCAGGCAGACCGCTGAGAGTGAGGTGGTCTACTACAAGTCACACTGGTGCAGGCAGACCGCTGAGAGTGAGGTGGTCTACTACAAGTCACGCTCGTGCAGGCAGACCGCTGAGAGTGAGGTGGTCTACTACAAGTCACGCTGATGAAGGCGGACATCTGAGAGTTAGATCTCTAACTATACTAAGATCTAAACATGTCCAATATAACAACAGAACTCGAGTGGGGACCTTGAAGGGTCCCTTACCTGCCACCTGGCGGAGAAACAAAAGAAAGTAATAGAAAAGACCTGGGTTCTAATTCTTCGAGCCCACGTAAAATTAACAGAGAAAGTCAATGAATAATGTATTAATCTATCATCATTTATAAAAAAAACCCTGATAGTGATTATCTTAAGTGATGTATGGATCCAAAAAAATAGAGCCGGCCAAACAATAAGCTTTGTTGAATGAAGAGAGACTTTTGTGAATGTCTGTCATTGAGTGATAGTGCTTGTGTGATTTTTTGACTGCAGAATGAATTTTTCATGTGTCTGAAAGCCTGTTTGGAAAAAATGGTGGAGCTGTCTGTTTGTTTTAGCTCCACCCACTTTTTCAGACAGAGTGAATTTTTTTCAACCCTTTGTTGTCCTGCATGTAGGAAGTTTTAAGTTAGAAACGCAGATGTAGATTTATTCGGATAATAAGTTACGGAGCTAGGAAATGCCCAAAGGATATAGGTATGTTGAGCAAAAAATAAAAAATACATGATCCCGGTGGTTTAAAAAAAAAAGTATTTGTCATGCTCATTTACTTGTCGAAAGAAAACCCACAATCATTGAATACATTGGGTTGAAAGACATAAATTTAGTCTGGGCTTGAGATAAAGAATGCCTTTAAAAAAAAGCCTGCGTGGGTCTCTCGAGGTTGCAGGCTGGGGAAGTATGCTTCCATTTTCCTTTGTGTAAAACCTTTACGCGAAAGCTTCTAGCTCAGTAAACAAGAGTTTTAAAGAAAAGATTGGCATTACAAAATTTGAATTGGGATTTTGAGATATGAAGAGAAGGCACAGCAAAATACTGAGAGAGATTCAAACTAAAAAAATATTAAATTAAATCTGATCTCTTTAAAAAAAAGAGGAATAAAACTAAAAGGTTTGGAAACAATCTAGAAATACCTTCAGGGATCAGGTCAAACTCCTGGGCAAGTGGTGAGCTATCTGCGAAGGTGTAAAAGAGACTTTTGAAAAAAAAATGTTGAAACGGCAATCTTTAGCAGTTTAGAAAAAAGGACATTGTAACGGCCTTGAAACGGGAACATTTGAGATAACGAAAAGCAGCTCTCAAAGCCTACATGCTAGACTCCGTTCTAGTTATGGAAAAGATGAAAAAAAAAACGTAACGTACTAAATAGGTGCTGAAAAATAAAGTGTTTGCGATCGAAAAAGACATAACTTACTAAATACTTGTTGATATTGGCTGTGAAAAAGATATTGGTTTAATTGAAAACATTTTGGAAGAGGTAAAGGCACTCTCCATTGCTAATGATTTTAAATTACGAGAAAGTTTCACTGCAGTTTGAAAAGATTTCCAAAATAGACATTGTTTATCAAGAAAATTCCTGAACAGTCTAAACAAGCAGGAGGGTTTTGAAAATAACGAGGAGAAAAGATCTAAGCTATGCGAACTCAGCACAGAAAGAAAAAAACCTGGGATTTAGAAAATCTTACTGAATTTTAAAATTCTTATAGAAAATGGAACTAGCACGGAAGTTTAGATTTTGTGCTGAGAGAGAAATAAAACACGATTTGCACAGTGAACGGGACCGTAAAAGAAATACGAAATGTTGGAATGTATACAGCTTGTGTGAAAATTGGATTTCAGTAAACAAAATAGCTATTAAAAATGTGTGGTCTCGTTTTAAATCAATTAAAATAAAATCTTTGGCAAGTACTTGAATTAGAAGTTAAGAAAAAATTGGAGTTTAATCTAAAATGCTGTCTTTCCTGATGAGAAGACTTTTATTATGACGGCTTTACGAATGATTTCTGCTGTTTTAACGGATTCATAAGAACCTAAGAATTAGGAACAGGAGTAGGCCAT
Organism: Pristiophorus japonicus; assembly: GCF_044704955.1. Lineage (NCBI taxonomy): Eukaryota > Metazoa > Chordata > Chondrichthyes > Pristiophoridae > Pristiophorus > Pristiophorus japonicus. The sequence goes on from NC_091977.1 coordinate 35,864,954, forward strand.
TTAGCCCCTCGAGCCTGCTCCGCCATTCAACAAGATCATGGCTGATCTGGCCGTGGACTCAGCTCCACTTACCCACCCGCTCCCCATAACCCTTTATTGGTTAAAAATCTATCTATCTGTGATTTGAATACATTCAATGAGCTAGCATCAACTGCTTCCTTGGGCAGAGAATTCCACAGATTCACAACCCTCTGGGAGAAGAAATTCCTTCTCAACTCGGTTTTAAATTGGCTCCCCCGTATTTTGAGGCTGTGCCCCCTAGTTCTAGTCTCCCCGACCAGTGGAAACAACCTCTCTGCCTCTGTCTTTTCTATCCCTTTCATTATTTTAAACGTTTCTATAAGATCACCCCTTATCCTTCTGAACTCCAACGAGTAAGGACCCAGTCTACTCAATCTATCATCATAAGGTAACCCCCTCATCTCCGGAATCAGCCTAGTGAATCGTCTCTGTACCCCATCCAAAGCCAGTATATCCTTCCTTAAGTAAGGTGACCAAAACTTCATGCAGTATTCCAGGTGCGGCCTCACCAATACCCTATACAGTTGCAGCAGGACCTCCCTGCTTTTGTACTCCATCCCTCTCGCAATGAAGGCCAACATTCCATTCGCCTTCCTGATAACCTGCTGCACCTGCAAACTGACTTTTTGGGATTCATACACAAGAACCCCCAGGTCCCTCTGCACCGCAGCATGTTGTAGTTTCTCCCCATTCAAATAATGTTCCCTTTTACGTTTTTTTTTTCCCAAGGTGGATGACCTCACATTTTCCGATATTGTATTCCATCTGACAAACCTTAGCCCATTCGCTTAACCTATCTAAATCTCTTTGCAGCCTCTCTGTGTCCTCTACACAACCCGCTTTCCCATTAATCTTTGTGTCATCTGCAAATTTTGTTACACTACACTCCTAATTTCTAAGCAAGTTTTGAAGGTACAAAGACTTAAAAAAAATTTTTGGATGATTACCCGAAGTCACGTAATGACATCAGGCCTTCTTCCAAGCCTGTAAATGAGTTAACCCTTTCCATTGACAGCTGTTTTATATTGGACATTATTAATGTGGATTTCTTAATCGAATAAAGAAGACTCACCTGACAGATAAAGGAAATAGTGGGATAGTCAGGATAAAAATAAAATAGAACTTGCCTATGTAATAATACTTGCCTGATACAATAAAGAAATAGATACTCAAACAAAACAAACTAAAGAGTTAAAAGCTAAGATAAATAGGCTGGAAGAGATTAATAAAAAACGGGACCAGACGGATAGTGCAGTGCGCAGCCATAGCACCATCACCTATGGCAATAGAGCCAATGTACCCCACGGTGGGGAGTCCACAAACCCAACCTAACCCTTAGCTCTGATTTCACAGAGTGACCTCGACATGCATGGAGAAACGATGAGTAGACCAGAACCTAACACCTGGTGATGACCAGGATCTGTTTAAAATTTGCAGATAAGGCACTCATTGAGATGGGACTGCAGCGGCTACTTCGACTCTGGAGAATCATGATACTGGGAAACTTAAGGCCCACGCAAGCACTGGATAATACAGACGGACTACGAGAAATATAGCACATGCAGGAAAGACACACTTACCCGAACTATGGGATCTTGTTTAATATAACTGATGGAATAAGTATCCCAGCAGCCAAGGACTGGAGCGAGGACAGAACTTATTTTAACGCACAATGTTAAGCATGAAATTGTGCCTGTCCTGATCAATATTTCAGGCATACAAATGCCGGAGTATTGTACAGAACAGGCAAGGAAGATGTATAGTGTATTAAGTAAGGTTGTAATGCAGCAGGCTGCCGATGCCATTGGTGCCAGCAGGTTCCAAAAACAAGAGCAGGTGCATAGGCATAAGAGGGGAATAATTAATAATGCTGCTGCCGGCTTTAATACCGGGACCTCCATAGTAAACTCACTGGATATACAAGGGCTGAATGAAAAGGTGGAACAACTTAAAGAGGTAATGAGGGAACTGTTAGAGCGGGCAGAGCAGAATCAGAAAGACAAAGCTGACTTAGGAAGGGAAGGCATGGAATACAATTAGATGGAATTTCAGTAATCGAGACACATGCCGAAACAATTAATCGTCTAATTGACAGAGAAAAGGAAGATGCCGGAAAGCTCTGACAAGGGCAACTCTGTCACGCTTATGGTCTGTGGATGGTGGGACAGATACGACACAACCTCGATCAGATCCTTTGGGGAGGTACCAGACTGGATAGACAGCTCACGTCTGGCTCAGCTAGCCAAGCTGAAGGGGACACTGGATAACTGCCCTCTAAAGGGACTAACCAGAGTGTACCCAGCGATCCAAAACTGCCGAATGGGCACAGCTGCGGGAGTGGGGATTGTTTTGATGATCCCTATAGTCACACGAGACTCAGGTCCATTTCCCCTTTATCAACTGGAGAACATCGAGGTTGTACGGGACAATGCCTCCCTCCATTACTACTTAACCGCGGACTCTGCTATCTCTGGAGATAACATGCTATACGGCGTCTCCCTGACAGGGTGCAAGCAAAGGGGCAAGATCACGGTGTGCCCCCACCCGGTGGGACAAGGTGAATTAGATGAGTGCGGTTTTAATCGAACCGATGGATGCGTTTTGGAAATAGTACCTGCCCCTACAATTTTGCTCGGATCGGGTACGGAGACAAAGGGAGAAACTGTATCTCCACCATGGAACACTCATATCAGTATAACGGCTTGCAATGCCAGATCCTGCAACCAAACTTCTGCTTTACACCTCTACGACCCGTTACGATAGGGCAAGCCCGTATTGTCCAAGTTAGACGGTGAGGTACTGAAATTACTGATGCCACTGATCAGCTCCATGATCACTTGCAGGACTATGACGAGTCAGAACAGGCCCCTATTTCCCAGTTAGCGGAAGTACTAAGAGAACTAAGACTCTGAGTCGGACAGTCTGTTAAACTCTACCACCAACTATGGACAAAGATTGAGATACTGGAGAAAGACACCGACACAGAGCTGCAAGATGAGAGTTGGTGGTGAAGGGTTTGGAAACTGGGGGATGAATGTTAACATCCACCCTTGGATTCGAAATATATCACATATACTGGTCGGAATACAGCTAGTCCTAGCATTAGCATGGGGAGTCATGGCTTGCCGGTCCTGCAGATATTAAGCACAACAACGGAGTTTTAACACCAGAGCTCAGATAAGCAAGGAAGTTCACGTGACAGGCGAAAGGGGCGATTCGAACTATATTAATTTGATCAAAACAACTGGGACTCTTGAAATCGCGTGACTGGCCAGCACGTCGAAGCAGGGAGTACCGGGTGATACAAAAACATAACATAATATAAATTAGTGTCGGTTTCAGGGGGCTAGGACTAGCCCCTTTACCGAAAAGGGGGATTGTTATAGAGAAAGATTTTCCCCTAGAGCAACGGCACCTGTAGCATAGATGTTAGACCAAAATATGTAATTGTAGTATTAAATGCGTGTGTAATATGTATAAAGATGGCTACTTGTCGTTTAGCAAAGCCCCAAGGGATTTCACCCAGCAGAAAGTGACTGCATTCTTAGTTACTGATAACTGCTGTTTTCTCACGCAGGGATACACATGAGCTCTGCAGATGTTCTTAATCAACGGGCTAACAGGCCTCAGACAAGATGTTCTGGTTCATGTTAGAACAATACGACTCTATAACAGGACTAAGGTAAGGAGACTGCCCAAAGACAGCACCCAAGGACAGTAAGATAATGGGGGCCCAGACCATGTCACAAGACCCTGAATAACCCTTAGTAACACATGAGACTATCACGCAGTCACATAATGGTTAGAGACGACTTCTATTGGTCTATTTGAATCTATATGTCATCTATAATCAATATGATTGGATAGTGTCTGGCCGAAATGGGCTGATGTAACAGTAGTAAACTGTTGTAAAACATATAAAAATCCATGAAACCCTTTGTTCGGCAGAGAGTGGTACCTGGACCCACCAGTTGCTTCATCTTCCCGCTGGCGTAATAAACCGTTTTGATGTATGGACCGACCCTGATTCTTGGAGGGTACATTCGCACTAACACTCTTGTTTGATGATGTCCCCAACCTCACGATTACTGTTTGGTGGTCTGTACACAGCTCCCACTAGCGTTTTCTGCCCTTTGTTTTTCCGTAGCTCCACCCATACCGATTCCACATCATCCAAGCTAATGTCCTTTCTGACTGTTGCATTAATTTCCTCTTTAACCAGCAACGCCAGCCCACCCTCTTTTCCTTTCTGTCTGTCCTTCCTGAATGTTGAATACCCCTGGATGTTGAGTTCCCAGCCTTGGTCACCCTGGAGCCATGTCTCCGTGATGTCAATTACATCATACCCGTTAACAGCTATATGCGCAGTTAATTCGTCCAGCTTATTATGAATGCTCCTCGCATTGAAGCACAGAGCCTTCAGGCTTGACTTTTTAACACACTTTGCCCCTTTAGAATTTTGCTGTAACATCGCCCTTTTTGCTTTTTGCCTTGGGTTTCTCTGCCCTCCAAATTTACTTTTCTTCTTTCTATCTTTTGCTTCTGCCCCCATTCTACTTCCCTCTGTCTCCCTGCATAGGTTCCCATCCCCCTGCAATATTAGTTTAACCCCTCCCCAACAGCACGAGTAAACACTGCCCCTAGGACATTGGTTCCGGTCCTGCCCAGGTGCAGACCGTCCGGTTCCAATGCCCCAGGAATTTGAATCCCTCCCTTCTGCACCACTCCACAAGCCATGTATTCATCTGAGCTATCCTGCGATTCCTACTCTGACTAGCACGTGGCACTAGTAGCAATCTCGAAATTACTACTTTTGAGGTCCTACTTTTTAATTTAGCTCCTAGCTCCCTAAATTCGTCTTGTAGGACCTCATCCCATTTTTTACCTATATCGTTGGTACCTACATGCACCATGACAACTGGCTGTTCACTCTCCCCCTTCAAAATGTCCTGCAACCGCTCCGAGATATCCTTGACCCTTGCACCAGGGAGGCAACATACCATCCTGGAGTCTCGATTGTGGCCGCAGAAACGTCCATCTATTCCCCTTACAATAGAATCCCCTACCACTATAGCTCTCCCCGTCTTTTTCCTTTGGAGCTAAATTAAAAAGTCGGACCTCAAAAGTAGTAATCTCAGGATTGCTAACAGTGCCACGTGCTAGTCATAGTAGGAATCGCAGGATAGCTCTGATGAATACGTGGTTTGAGGAGTGGTGCAGAAGGGAGGGATTCAAATTCTTTGGACATTGGAACCAGTTTTGGGAAGGACCCGTTTTCCTTGGCAGAGGGATCAATAACCAGGGGGTATAGATTTAAAGTAATTGGGGGGAGGTTTACAGGAGATATGAAGGAAAATTTCTTCACCCAGAGGGTGGTGGGGGTCTGGAACACACTGCCTGAAAGGGTGGTAGAAGCAGAAACCCTCACCACATTTAAAAGATACTTGGATGTGCACTTAAAGTGCCGTAGCCCACAGGGCTACGGACCAAGAGCTGGAAAGTGGGATTAGGCTGGACAGCTCTTGGTCGGCCGGCGTGGACACGATGGGACGAAATACCCTCTTACCGTGCTGTAAATTTCTATGATTTTATGATTCTATGAAAACGTCCAGCTTCTCTGATGGCTCAGTTTCCCCAGTGTGGAACTAAGCCATGCTGTTCGAAAACGAGGACAGTCCCTGGTTTTTCTGATCTCAGAAGGCTGTTAGTGGAATCCAAGAGTGGGACAACGATTACACCAGTCACCAGCTCAACACCACCTTCTCAAGCGCAATTAGGGATGGGCAATAAATGCTGACCTTGCCAGCGACGCCCACATCCTATGAGTAAATAAATAAAATAAAAAAATTAGAGTCACTGAGACAAGGAAGCCTGTTGTGTGCAAATTGAAAAAGATAAGAACCTATGTGGGTACATTTCCTATCAGTTTTCTCACAGATATTAGGAATAAGATGACAGAAATAATTAGACATTGATGGTGCTTGGCATAAAGAGACTAAGAGAAAAGGAAAAATATAATCGCTGAAGCTTACCCTCAAGAAAAGTTTATTCCTCTATGTTTTGAATTGTTTTTACCTCATGAATAAGAAAACATTTATAATGATGCTGAAAACAGACCAACATTTACAATATAAAACAATTCCGTGGCTGCTTTCCTCTTGAATGAGACCAGTAGTATGAACTTCATAGGTTTTGTGTGAAATGGAAGAACGCACTCTATTTTCTGTTATTCCAGTTTTGTATAGTCACGGTCTAAGAAGCAGATGTACATAAGAGAGTATTGATAAATAAAACATTATCCTCAATTCCAAACTGCTGTAGAACAGACAATTACTCTGCTTTGGATAAAAGTTGGATAAAAGCTAGAAAGAATTTAAGGGCATTAATGTAGTAAAATGTCCCAAGGTGCTTCACACGAGTGTTACCAAACAAAATTTGACACTCGAGCCACATAAAGACATATTAGGACAGGTGACCAAAAGTTCAGTCAAAGGTTATTAGGAGTATCTTAAAGGAGAAGACAGAAGTAGAGTGGTGGAGAGGTTTCAGGAGGGCATTTCAGAGCTTAGGGCCAAGGCAGCTGAAGAGCGCTGGTGCGACCGCCAATGGTGGATCGATGAAAATCGGGGATGAAGAATGGCCATAAAGCTCTTGCTCATTATTGAAAAAAAGACAATGTGAATGCTAGAAATCTGAAAATGCTGAAGTACACTGCACAATCGGTCAGGATCTGAAAAAGAATGAGAGGTTAGATGGGGTAAAGTCAATGCTTCCTCCAGGAAGCTGTGCTTGAAGGGAGTGAAAGTTAAAGAATTTCAATTACAGTGTTGTAGCCCCATCTCCTACCCGCACTCCTTTTGAGTGTGGCTTTCTACTCTTCATTCCCAATTTTGATTCCAGGTGGATTTCCTGCTCAGGCCCGAGTTAAAATTACAGTCGGATCTCAATGATGACATTGGGCTGCAACGTGCCTATGTTAAGAAGGACCCTGTTGTCTCCAAGCGCCTGGCCTTCCTGCCTGCTCTGTAGATCAAGTTAAAATTGCAAATGTTGTGATCATTGCGGTTTTCGGACAGGTGAGAACCAGGGTGATTTTAACTGCCCACCTGCCTGGTTTCTGCTGAGCGAGTTGGGTTAAGATCGTCCTTTTAGCTGTAAAGCGTTATCAGAACAAGAATGGGGTGTGGCCAATGTCCATAAATACAACAACATATTAAGAGTTGAGGCAGACATCGGTGACATCAGGATGAGTGGGCCTAATGCTTGATAATTGAAAATAAAGGCCTGGATGTTAACCCCACTCCACCCCATGTGGGCAGGAGAGGATCGGTGGTGGGCTAAAGACTTAAATATGGGGAGCGCTTCCCCAACATGCTACCCAAGTGGCCACTGTCTTTTTTATGACAGTGGATATCATAGTGTCCGAGTGCACTGCCTTAGTGAGTTGAGACACCTCATTAGCATATTTAAATAGGGCTCCCACAGTGCAACTGAGAGACTGATTTAAAATTGACTGCTGCTCCATGGGTCTCCCAGGGATTGGGAAACTCGGCAGTGAAAGGAAGGTGGGAACTGCTGGCTCAATAGAGTAAGTTCCTTTTTCAGTATTGCTTTTGGGCCAGGAGGAGCAGGAGTGCTCCCCGCAGCCCTCAAGAAAGGCTCAACCAACCCTCCGATCGTGGGTTCAGTCCCCTCCTGATTGTGGGCTCTTTCCCCCCCGCCCAATCGTGGAGCCTCTTCCTCCGCCCAATCGTGGAGCCTCTTCCCCCGCCCAATCGTGGAGCCTCTTCCCCCGCCCAATCGTGGAGCCTCTTCCCCCGCCCAATCGTGGGTCTCTCCCCCCTCCCGATCGCAGCCTCCCTCCCCTTCCCGATCATGGCCTCCCACCCCCACTCCCAATCGTGGCCTCCCAACCACCTCCCGATCGTGGGCTCTCTCCTCTCCCGAATGAAGCCTCTCTCCCCCTCCCAATCGTGGGCTCTCTACCCACTCCCGATTGTGGGCTCTCTCCCCACTCCCGATGGAAACCTCCCTCCCCACTCCCGATTGTGGGCTCTCTCCCTCTTACTGATCATGGCCTCTCTCCCCACTCCCGATGGAAACCTCCCTCCCTACTCCCGATCGTAGGCTCTCAACCCCTCTCCCAATTGTGGCCTCCCTCCCCCTCCCGATCATCGGCTTTCTCCCACCTCCCGATCGTGGGCTCTCTCTCCTCATGAACGAAGCCTCTCTCCCCCCTCCCGATCATGGGCTCTCTCCCCCTCCCAATCATAGGCTCTCTCTCCTCCCGATTGTGGCCTCTCTTCCCCTCCCGATCATCGGCTTTCTCCCACCAACCGATCGTGGCCTCTCTCCACCTCCCGATCATAGGCTCTCTCCCACCTCCCGATCGTGGCCTCTCTCTCCCCTCCGGATCATGGGCTCGCTCCCCTCCCGATCGCAGGCTCTCTCTCCTCTCCTGAATGAAGCCTTTCTCCCCCGTCACGATTGTGGCCTCTCTCCCCCTCCCGATCATGGCTTCTCTCCCACCTCTCGATCGTGGGCTCTCTCCTCTCCCAATTGCAGGCTCTCTCTATCTCCCGAATGAAGCCTCTCTCCCCCCTCACGATCGTGGCCTCTCTCCCCCTCCTGATCATGGCTTCTCTCCCACCTCTCGATCGTGGGCTCTCTCCTCTCCCAATTGCAGGCTCTCTCTATCTCCCGAATGAAGCCTCTCTCCCCCCTCACGATCATGGGCTCTCTCTCTCCTCCTGATCATGGCCTCTCTCCCACCTCCCATTTGTGGTCTCTCTCCCCCCACCCCAATCACAGCTTTTCTTCCCCCTCTCGATTACAGCCTCTCTCCCACCACCCGATCATGGCCTCACCCCGCTCCCGATTGCCAGTGACCACCCCAGACTGCCTGTTTGTCAGGCTGCCGGGCGGGAAATGGCACATCCCCCGTCATGCCAAGTTTTTCGTCCCTTTTCGGCTTCCCCCCACAGCCTCTCAGCAAGTATCAGGGACAACAGTATCCCACAACTGTTATACCTGAGGAAAAGCCACACTCACAACACTTTCCTTTCTTTCAGAGGCAATCAGTCTGCTTTGCATTGCTCATGTTTTATGTTTTTATTCCTATAGTGTCATGTAAGTACTTTTGGGATCACTAGCCACTAGGTGGCGTCACTTTTGCACACATGTGTGTAGCCCAAGTATAAAAGGCCAACCTTTTTGTATATTAGTCACTTTGGGCCTTAATAAAAGAGTATTCAGTCTAACAGTTATTGCATATAGAACATTTGGCGACTAGGCAACAAAAACCTTCGCATGCAAAAATGAGCACAATTGGATTGTTGGAGCGATTTGTGGAAGGAGAAGATTGGGCAGATTTTGTGAGCCGTTTGAGCCAGTTTTTCGTGGCCAACAAAATGGAGGAGATCGACGACACAGATCGGCGCCGGGCTGTGTTCCTTACAGTTTGCGGTCCAAAAATTTATGGTCTGATAAAGAATCTACTCCTGTCTGTGTGTCCAGCAGAAAAGACATATGAAGAATTGTGTACAATGGTACAGGACCACCTTAAGCCAAATGAAGGCATCATCATCTCGAGATACAGATTTTATACGTATGTTCGCTCAGAGGGCCCGAATGTGGAGGAATTCGTTGCCGACCTGAGATGTCTAGCGGGACCGTGTAAGTTCGGAGCTGTGTTGGCAGACATGCTGCGGGACTTCTTTCTAATCGGCATCAACCACGACGTGAACCTGTGTAAACTACTGGCGGTGGAGACATTGGACTTGAAAAGGGCCATCACGATCGTTCAGTCAAGCATGACGACGGATAGAAGTCTAAAACAGATATCAGTGAAAAATCAAAACTCGGCAAGTACTGTAAATATGATTGATTCGGTGTTTGGCAGAGCGGCACATGGCATGGCCATACGTGAAACCTGTGGCTGCCCAAAGTCCACCAGCGGGAATGCATCCGATTTCTCCGTGTTGGCATTGTGGGGGAAATCACCGGAACCAGTAGTGCCGATTTAAGCAATATAGTTGCAAAGGCTGTCTGAGAGTGGGGCATCTCCAGCTCAAGTGTCAGCTGTGACACACCATGTGGAGGATGATGGTCAGACTAACGCGGATCCGGATATGCAACCCGAGATACCAGAGGAGGAAGTGTATGGACTGTACTCGTTCCTAACTAAGAGCAAACGGATAAGGATCAACGTGAAATTTAATGGGGTGCCAATATCGATGGAACTGGACACGGGGATGAGTCAGTCGATAATGAGCCAAAGGGCATTCGACAAGCTGTGGGATACAAAGGCTGTGAGGCTCAGGCTGAGTCCAGTCAATGCAAAGTTGTGCATGTACACCAAAGAACTCATAACCGTGATTGGCAGTGCCACAATTAAAGCGTCGTATGATGGTGCGATTTATGAGTTACCACTATGGATTATCCCAGGCAATGGCCCAACGCCATTTGGAAGGAACTGGCTTGAAAAAAATCAGATGCGATTGGAACGACATCAAGGCATTGTCATCGGAGAAAGATACATGTGCCCAAGTACTGAGCAAGTTCCCCTTGCTGTTTGAATATGTTGAGGAACCAACTAGGGGGAGGCCATCTTAGACTGGGTGTTGTGTAATGAGAGAGGATTAATTAGCAATCTCATTGTGCGAGGCCCCTTGGGGAAGAGTGACCATAATATGGTGGAATTCTGCATTAGGATGGAGAATGAAACAGTTAATTCAGAGACCATGGTCCAGAACTTAAAGAAGGCTAACTTTGAAGGTATGAGGCGTGAATTGGCTAGGATAGATTGGCGAATGATACTTAAGGGGTTGACTGTGGATGGGCAATGGCAGACATTTAGAGACCGCATGGATGAACTACAACAATTGTACATTCCTGTCTGGCATAAAAATAAAAAAGGGAAGGTGGCTCAACCGTAGCTATCAAGGGAAATCAGGGATAGTATTAAAGCCACGGAAGTGGCATACAAATTGGCCAGAAATAGCAGCGAACCTGGGGACTGGGAGAAATTTAGAACTCAGCAGAGGAGGACAAAGGGTTTGATTAGGGCAGGGAAAATGGAATACGAGAAGAAGCTTGAAGGGAACATTAAGGCGGATTGCAAAAGTTTCTATCGATATGTAAAGAGAAAAAGGTTAGTAAAGACAAACGTAGGTCCCCTGCAGTCAGAATCAGGGGAAGTCATAACGGGGAACAAAGAAATGGCAGACCAATTGAACAAGTACTTTGGTTCGGTATTCACTAAGGAGGACACAAACAACTTTCCGGATATAAAAGGGGTCAGAGGGTCTAGTAAGGAGAAGGAACTGAGGGAAATCCTTATTAGTCGGGAAATTGTGTTGGGGAAATTGATGGGATTGAAGGCCGATAAATCCCCAGGGCCTGATGGACTGCATCCCAGAGTACTTAAGGAGGTGGCCTTGGAAATAGCGGATGCATTGACAGTCATTTTTCAATATTCCATTGACTCTGAATCAGTTCCTATCGAGTGGAGGGTAGCCAATGTAACCCCACTTTTTAAAAAAGGAGGGAGAGAGAAAACAGGGAATTATAGACCGGTCAGCCTGACCTCAGTAGTGGGTAAAATGATGGAATCAATTATTAAGGATGTCATAGCAGCACATTTGGAAAGAGGTGACATGATAGGTCCAAGTCAGCATGGATTTGTGAAAGGGAAATCATGCTTGACAAATCTTCTGGAATTTTTTGAGAATGTTTCCAGTAAAGTAGACAAGGGAGAACCAGTTGATGTGGTATATTTGGACTTTCAGAAGGCTTTCGACAAGCTTCCACACAAGAGATTAATGTGCAAAGTTAAAGCACATGGGATTGGGGGTAGTGTGCTGACGTGGATTGAGAACTGGTTGTCAGACAGGAAGCAAAGAGTAGGAGTAAATGGGTACTTTTCAGAATGGCAGGCAGTGACTAGTGGGGTACCGCAAGGTTCTGTGCTGGGGCCCCAGCTGTTTACACTGTGCATTAATGATTTAGACGGGGGGATTAAATGTATTATCTCCAAATTTGCAGATGACACTAAGTTGGGTGGCAGTGTGAGCTGCGAGGAGGATGCTATGAGGCTGCAGAGTGACTTGGATAGGTTAGGTGAGTGGGCAAATGCATGGCAGATGAAGTATAATGTGGATAAATGTGAGGTTATCCACTTTGGTGGTAAAAACAGAGAGACAGACTATTATCTGAATGGTGACAGATTAGGAAAAGGGGAGGTGCAACGAGACCTGGGTGTCTTGGTACATCAGTCATTGAAGGTTGGCATGCAGGTACAGCAGGCGGTTAAGAAAGCAAATGTCATGTTGGCCTTCATACTGAGGGGATTTGAGTACAAGGGCAGGGAGGTGTTGCGACAGTTGTACAGGGCCTTGGTGAGGCCACACCTGGAGTATTGTGTACAGTTTTGGTCTCCTAACTTGAGGAAGGACATTCTTGCTATTGAGGGAGTGCAGCGAAGATTCACCAGACTGATTCCCGGGATGGTGGGACTGACCTATCAAGAAAGACTGGATCAACTGGGCTTGTATTCACTGGCGTTCAGAAGAATGAGAGGGGACCTCATAGAAACGTTTAAAATTCTGACGGGTTTAGACAGGTTAGATGCAGGAAGAATGTTCCCAATGTTGGGGAAGTCCAGAACCAGGGGTCACAGTCTAAGGATAAGGGGTAAGCCATTTAGGACCGAGATGAGGAGAAACTTCTTCACCCAGAGAGTGGTGAACCTGTGGAATTCTCTACCACAGAAAATAGTTGAGGCCAATTCACTTAATATATTCAAAATGGAGTTAGATGAAGTTCTTGCTACTAGGGGGATCAAGGGGTATGGCGAGAAAGCAGGAAGGGGGTACTGAAGTTGCATGTTCAGCCATGAACTCATTGAATGGCGGTGCAGGCTAGAAGAGCTGAATGGCCTACTCCTGCACCTATTTTCTATGTTTCTATGTTTCTATGAACCAGGCATCGGCAACTTCACGGGAGCCAAGGTGCAGATCCACGTGGACCCATCCATCATAAAGCTCGGGCAGTTGCGTATATGATGAGGGAGAAGGTCGAAATCGAACTGGACAGACTCTAGCGTGAAGGGATTATATCACCGGTTGGATTTAATGAATGAGTCATCCCCATTGTTCCTGTGCTGAAAATTGATGGCACAGTCAGAATCTGTGGACACTACAAGGCTACGATCAACAGGGTTTCGAAACAGGATCAGTACCCATTACCGAAGGCTGATGACTTGTTTGCAACGCTAGCCGGGGGAAGGCGTTCACCCAACTGGACTTGACGTCGGCCTACATGACACAGGAGCTGGTGGAGATGTCGAAGAGACTTACATGCATTAACACACATAAAGGACTGTTTATTTATCACATGTGCCCTTTTGGAATTCGCTTGGCTGCAGCAATATTTCAGAGGAACGTGGAGAGTCTACTGAAGTCCGTTCCCAGAACCGTTGTGTTCCAAGGTGACATCCTGATCACAAGTCGTGACTCCGAGGAACATCTGAACAACCTGGACGAGGTTCGACATCATCTGGACAAAGTGGGACTCTGACTGAAACACTCAAAGTGCGTCTTCATGTCACCAGAGGTCGAATTCCTGGGGAGGAAAATTGCTGCTGACGGCATCAGGCCCACGGATGCGCAAACCAAGGCCACCAAGAATGCACCCAAGCCGCAGAATGTGATGGAGCTGCATTCGTTCCTAGGTCGACTCAACTACTTTGGTAAATTTCTACCTAAATTGAGCACCTTATTAGAACCACTGCACATGCTGCTAAGAAAAGGCAACAACTGGATGTGGGGTGCATCGCAAGTCAGAGCTTTTGAGAAATCTGCTTTGCTCTAACAAGCTGCTGGTACATTATGACTCATGTAAACGTTTAGTATTGGCCTGTGATGGTTCGTCATATGGAATTGGTTGCGTACTCCAACAAGTTAATGAGTTGGGTAAACTTCAACCAGTTGCGTATGCTTCAAAAGGCTTGTCTGAAGCGGAAAGAGCCTACAGCATGGTAGAGAAAGAAGCACTAGCCTGTGTGTATGGGGTTAAAAAGATGCATCAGTACCTGTTAGGTCTTCGGTTTGAACTGGAGATAGACCACAAGCCGCTCATTTCACTTTTCTCTGAAAACAAAGGTATCAATACCAATGCTTCAGCCCGCATCCAGAGGTGGGCGCTGACATTATCCGCTTATGATTATGTCATTCGCCATAGACCTGGCACCGAGAATTGTGCTTTGAGCCGTCTGTCGTTGCCCACACCAGAGGTGGAAATGTCACAACCGGCAGACCTATTGTTAGTTATGGAGGCATTTGAGAGTGAAGGAACCCCTGTCACGGCTCAGCATGTTAAGACCTGGACCAGCCAGGACCCGATTTTATCGGTGGTGAAGAGTTGCATCCTCAAAGGTGATTGGTCTGCCATACCCAAGCAAATGTCCGAGGAGACCAAACCTTACATTCGTCGCAAAGACGAACTGTCTATTCAGTCGGATTGTATACTGTGGGGCAATTGTGTTGTTATGCCCAAGAAAGGGAGAGAGAAATTTGTATGTGAGCTACATAGCACACATCCCAGCATTGTAATGATGAAAGCCATCGCCAGGTCTCATGTATGGTGGCCAGGAATTGACTCTGAGCTGGAATCATGTGTACATCAGTGCAACACTTGCATGCAGCTCAGCAAAGCACCAGTGGAATCACCACTGAGTCTGTGTTCATGGCCATCCAAATCATGGTCCAGCATCCACATAGACTTTGCAGGTCCCTTCAGATGTTTTTAGTTGTGGTGGATGCATATTCGAAGTGGATAGACTATATAATTATGTCATCCAGCACATCCACAGCTACCATTGAGAATCTCAGTGTCATGTTCGCGACATATGGTCTGCCTGACATCGTTATTAGCGATAACGGATCATGCTTCACCAGTCAGGAGTTTCAAGAGTTCATGAAACTCAATAGTATCAAACATGTAAGGTCAGCACCATTCAAACCTGCATCCAATGCTCAAGCAGAACGTGCTGTCCAAATCATAAAGCAGAGTATGAAACGAGTAACCCAAGGGTCACCGCAGACCCGCCTGTCATGCATACTGCTTAGTTATAGGACAAGATCACACACGCTTACCAGGGTCTCGCCTGCTGAACTAATGATAAAGAGAGGTCTTTAAGACCAAGCTATTTCTTGTACACTCTGACTTGAATATCATGTTGAATATAGAAGACAAAGTCAGCAAGGATATCATGATCGCGCAGCTATGTTACGCGATATTTCTGTAAATGATCCTGTATATGTTCTGAATTATGGTCAGGGTCCCAAGTGGATCACTGGTACTGTCATGGCCAAGAGAGCAACAGAGTATTTATTGTTAAGTTCAAAAATGGGAAAACATGCAGGAAAATATGGATCAGACAAAGACAAACTGGAACAGTCAGAGGAAGAGATAATCGACGGAGGAACAGTCAGAGGAAGAGATAACCAACCTACCCCAGTCATCCGAGGACTCAGTGGTCATCAGGGAATCGGGACTTTCAATCACTGACATGTTCAATGAAAATGGACTTTCAATCCCTGACATGTCCATTGCTACTCCCACCAGGTCAGCCACCTAGCCACCAGTCACAACAGACTCTGAATACTCACCCAAGGCTGGAGTTGAACTGAGGCGGTCAACCCGGGAGTGTAAAACACCGGACCGTCTCAATTTGTTAATATCTCAGAGAGGGGTATTATCATGCATGTACTTTTGGGATCACTAGCCACTAGATGGCATCACTGTTGGAGGCCATTGGGCTGCACGCATGTGTGTGCAGACCAAGTATAAAAGGCCAGCCTATTTGTATATTAGTCACTTTGGGCTTTAATAAAGCAGAGCCAAGATCATACGTCTTGGAGTTAAACAGTACTCAGTCTAACAGTTATTGCATACACAACATATAGTATCCTTGTAGAATTGAGATTCCTTTGTGAAGAAATGCAAACCATAGTTAAAGAAAAATGTCAAGCTTTAAATGAAAGTAATATATGCCCGTACTTTAGCCAAGCTTTGTAAGATAACATGGAAAGTGATGCAATGGTCAGAGTTTTTTGCTGTTTCTCCAGTTAGCGTTTTGGTACAGCTGAGATTCTCTAAAAACTGTTCAGAAATTAATCTCTGTCCGTACTTATTTTTCACAGACAATGCTTGTCCTCGTGAAAAGCCGGGTCTGAGATATCTGTAACTGCCAGGGCCAAAGTTCTAGGAAGCTATTTGCCTCTAAGCCTCCAGATTTTGGCATGTGGTTGTTTTGAGTTTCTGTGCAGTGGCTCAGGCCCCTTGATATTTTAACAGACTGAGTTATTGCTCCGTTTCAAGGGTGAACTTGCCTTTTGCATGCTGCACCACATACATCAGTGTCCATGTAACCTAGTTTATTAGGAACACCAACCTGCACGTTAACATTTAATTCAGCAACTGTGGTTTATCTTCTTTGTTTTATTTCTGAGAAATAAACATAATTTAAAAAGGGCTTGGGTGGTATCAGCTAATCGGCAGTTGATCGAACCTTGTTCCACTTTCAGCTAAATCCCCTGTCTGCAATGAAGGAGAATAAAAGGCAATCTAGTATGTGGCAGGTTATATATATTATTTAGCCCTATTCTATGACATATATAGCACTTTGTTGCAATACCTCAAGAGAATCTTCGCACTTTAAATGCGACTTTAGTTAGGCGAAAGAGAATTATGACCACCGTGCTATAGGTGCACAGCTTTGGTTAAATGTTTTATGGAACTTCAGCATCAATCAATGTGGTATTGCTCTTGAAAAGCCGCACAAATCATTGCTTAATAATAGGAGATAGAAATACAAACAGCTAAATGATAAACAGAAGGGTCTGTAGGGCATGCTTCCAGTAGAGGCTTTTAATTACATTTTATGAGATCTTAAGGCAATTATGAAAGATAAACTTGCAGTTATATAGCACCTTTTGTGACCTCAGGATGTCCCAAAGCACTTTACAACCAATGAAGTACTTTTGAAGTGCGTCACTGTTGTAATGTTGCAATGTGTGTATAGCCATGTGATAATGACCAGATAATCTGTTTTCGTGATGTTGGTTGAGGGATAAATATTGGTCCGGGGAAAACTCTCCTGCTCTTCTTAAAAATAGTGCCATGGGATCTTTTATGGCCATCTGAGAGAGCAGACAGGGCCTCGGTTTAACCTTTAATCCAAAAGAAGGCACATTCAAAATGCAGCACTCTCTCAGTACGGCACTGGGAATGTCAGCTCAGATATTGTGCTCAGGTTTCTGGAGTGGGACTTGATCCCACAATCTTCTGAGCCAAAGACAACAGTGCTACCACTAAGCTACAGCTAACACCTGTGGCTGAGGAAGGTCATTCGGCCAATCTTAGTTCATCTATCCACAGACCCTATTGTCCCCCACTGCAGCTTTTAATTGGCTGTTAAATGATGCCAATATTTTTTCCGACACAACTTTATCTGGAAGTTGACTTCAAATGTTGAACTCCATTTTTGGGGGAACTGGTGCAAGCTGACCTTTTTACCAGTTTTAATCTGTGTCCCCTTGTTCTACTTTTATAATTTAACTCAAAATATATTCCAAATTGAACTTTTCCATTCCCTTAACTATCTTATACACCTCTATAAGATCAAGTAAGCAGAACCAGCTACTCTTATAACAACAACAAATAGAACTTGCATTTATATAGCACCTTTAACATGGTAAACTCTTTGATTAACTGAGGAAAGGAACTGACTCTCAACCCAGGAAGTGTTGTCAGATTTGCTTGTGAAACTAGAAGGCACCAGTCCAAATTGAAGATTCTTCCAGTGGGTGACAGCATCTTTCCATTAGTGGTCTGTTCCTCTCCACATTTAAAAACAGCCAGAGCAGATCAGAGATATCGGCCTGGATTTTGCACTCGGTGACTTACTTTCGAATCACGCCGCCAGCATACGACTGGAATACGCACGTAGCTGATGGGGTCCCTCCTTCGCGAACTTGCTGGCAGATGCTGCGGTAGCGGAGGGCAGAGCGGTGGCCCATGGATCCCAGGGGGAAGCGCCATGTGTGGGAAACGTACCTGGGATCACGTGGGCTAGAAACAGCCAACAGAAGCAACACGTGTTTGGGGAATTGACCTTTGAAGCTTTATATTTGGAGAATTGATATTTGAAACTTTCTCAGAAAAAGGAAATGAAAAACAGGAAAAGAATAAATAAATCCAAGGAAAAGAGGAGGCAGATTGGAAATCCCGTCAAAGGCAGAATTACGGCGTGCTCACAGACTACGCTGTCATACCCACTGCAAATTCTGCTCCAATAGTTCTTTCAAAAGAATGCCTTTCCTCTTTCTCGTTACAAGCTTCAATTAACAGGCTGCGGAAAGCTTGCCTGCAGTTGTGGTCCTTTAACAATGAAGACTACAGCCTGTTTTCTTAATTGTGACCATAGGTTCGTAGAGAATGGCATTTCAGAAAATGATATACTGTTTTAATGGCAAGTCGGATAACCTTTAAAACAACCTTCAGATGACTTTTTTGTGAATAGGGGGCTTGCTCCACATACTGTACCTGGGAACGCACTATTTGCAACCTCTTGAACTCTCTTTGATTGCCTGTATGCACATTTTTTCCTGGCTCTGCTTACTCTTTTCACACTGAACTTCTAACATGTGGCTGCACTGGTGAAATATTGTGCTCAGCCATTTGTAGTCATAACATCTGTGTGTATATGTTATGTGTAAAGTGCAAAGACTTATTACCTGTTGTGCTTTATAATCATATTCCTGCACTTCACCTCAGATCTTTTCCATTGAATGGGTGCACAGTGCTCATGCTCAGTGACACTGCAGAATGTCAGTGCACTTGTTGATGTAGTCTGATTTCTGAGATCAGACTAGGTCTATATTCCGTGAAGCAACGTTACAACTGAAAGCAAGTAACAAACTCTTTATTGTGTTACTTTTGTGCTCGTGAATGTGACGGAAGTTAGTGCTTGGTAATGGAATCCTTTCATTATTCGCAGTGAGCCACAGCTCTTTTTTGATCAGGAAAAGAAAAACTTGCATTTATATAGCGCCTTTCATGACCTCAGGATATCCCAGAGCGCTTTACAGCCAGTGAAGTACGTTTGAAGTGTAGCCACGGTTGTAACGTAAGAAACACGGCTGCCAGTTTTGTGCACTGAAAGATCCCACAAACAGCACTGTGATAATGACCAGCTAATCTGTTTTAGTGATGTCGATTGAAGGATAAATATTGGTCAGGACACCGGGGATAACTCCCCTGCTCTCTAAGCTTACTCTACTCCACTCCAACAATGTTCCTCAAAAAGCATACCAATATGGCATTCTCAGCCATTTCCCACACTACCCATTCAATGTCACCCCCCGTGTGAGATTGACAATCGCATTTTTATACAAATGTGGCATTTCATAAATGTAAGTTTTGTTCTGTCTAACATTTGAATATGCTCTAATCATCTTGCTACAAATTCTGATTCTATCGTAAAATAAATAAAATGGATATTCCAGTACAAAATACTTTATTGAAGGATTTCTTTCCAGTGATGACAGTTAATGTGTATTTGAATGTATTTGAATCAACAACCTTCTTCCATTATATTGTTATTATGTTGTGATTGAGCAATTGCAATGACAAAAATCATTCCAAAATGAATTATTTACCAAATACTTTCATTCATCAAAGCAATTCCAATAAATCCCTTGTCTACAGCAAAAAGCTGCTTGGCAGCTATTTAATTCATTGCTCAATGGCATCCTCATCATCATAGGCAGTTTCTCAAGTGAGGATGACTTGCTTCCACGCCAAAAAGGCATGAGTTCACAGGTGTTTCAATGACGGACCTAATATTCCAGATCCAGAACTACATGTTGAAGGGTGGAAGGTGCCTGTGCTTGGATATTTTTAACGTGCGGTGGCTGTTGCACTCCAGCTACCACACGGGCTTGACAGAGCTAGGTCTTGGTCCACTGGCAAGGATTACCCAAGACTAACTGGAGACCAGCTCTGCTGCACAGACCGAGCGCGCACACATATCGCAGTGTGGATTGGCCCATGCTGCCCCTGGGCCCTCGCCTCTTCTAGGCCCCAGATTCATGCTTCTCCTGAGCCCCGGTCACTTCCCTCTGCGGACTCTTGCCGCTCCTTTGCCCCTCCTGCTGTGCCTACGAGCACTGCAATCAGTGACCTGGCTTCGTGGCCATCGCCCTCCTACAGCAGCACGCGCTGCTCCCTGCAGTGGTATGGTGCCGCACGCTGCTCCCTCCAATGGCATCCACATAGTATGAGACTACCAATATCAACATTCCAAATGTCCTCTTTACTTTAGAATAAAATTCACCCTTCCCCTAAGTATCCTGTTAACTCTAACTGGGGCTATTTTTGCCTCAAACTTCAACAGTAAATCATGGTGCTGTTTTTTTGCTTTGTGGCTAAATATCAATGCAAATAATTAAAATACATCTTTAACCAAGGCTTATATTATAAGTGTTGTGTTCCTGACACAGGTGAGACTGCACACAGGGAGGTTAAAGTAACAGTGACCTCAGTCTTTATTAAGACACTCCAGAGTGAGGAACAGACCTTAGGGGCCGGCTTATATACAGTGCTCCCAAGGGATGCTGAGATTCCTTGGGGCTTCAGGGGATGCACGCCCTGGTGGTGGAACATGGGAGTGCATGCTTTTCAGATACACAACATCACTCCCCCACCAAAGTCAAAGTGAAAACTATTTACAAGATGAGGCAGTTGGGAGCCTTTCTTTCCCTGTTGGACCGGCTCGGTACAAATGTCTGTTCTGGTGTGTTGGCTGTGCCCTCGCTGGGCTGGCATGTTGTTGGCCCTGCAGGGCTGCTGGGTGAGCCTGACCTTGCTGGGCTGTTGGGCGTGATGGGTTCGATTTCCTGGTCTGGGGTGGTGTCGTCGATCCTTTGGGTGTGTGTTGCAGCCTCAAAAAAGGTGGTGTCTGCTGTGGGTTGTTCAGGGCAGTCTGTGAACCGCAGCCTTGTTTGGTCCAGGTGCTTTCTGCAAATTTGTCCATTGTCTAGTTTGACAACAAACACCCTACTCACTTCTTTAGCTATCACCGTGCCTGCGATCCACTTGGGACCATGTCCATAGTTTAGCACATACACAGGGTCATTCAGATCATTTTCCCCTGACACAGTGGCGCTAACACCGTTTACATTTTGTTGCTGCCGCCTGCTCTCTACCTGATCTTGCAGGTTGGGGTGAACCAGCGAGAGTCTGGTTTTAAGTGTCCTTTTCATGAGTAGCTCAGCTGGGGGCACCCCTGTGTGCGAGTGGGGGTCTCGTGCGGTAGCTGAACAGTACTCGGGGCTGGCGGGTTTGGAGTGAGACTTCTGTGACTCATTTAAGGCTCTGTTTAATTGTTTAACTGCCCACTCTGCCTGCCCATTGGAGGCTGGTTTAAACGGGGCTGGGGTGACATGTTTGATCCCATTACGGGTCATGAATTCTTTAAATTCGGCACTGGTGAAACATGGCCCGTTGTCACTGACCAGTATGTCAGGCAGGCCGTGTGTGGCATACATGTCCCTCAGGCTTTCAATGGTGGCGGTGGCGGTGCTTCCCGACATTAATCTATTTTGAAAAAGCATCCGCCACCACCAGGAACATTTTATCGAGAAACGGGCCCGAATAGTCAACATGAATCCTTGACCATGATTTGGAGGGCCAGGACCACAAACTTAGTGGTGCCTCTCTGGGCGCGTTGCTCACCTGAGCACACACACTGCATTGCCGTACACAGGACTCTAAGTCAGAGTCGATACCGGGCCACCACACGTGGGATCTGGCTATCGCTTTCATCATTACCATACCCGGGTGTGTGCTGTGGAGATCCGAGATGAACGTCTCCCTGCCCTTTTTGGGTAGCACTACGCAGTTACCCCACAACAGGCAGTGTGCCTGAAAGGACGGCTCGTCCTTTCGACGCTGGAATGGCTTGATTTGCTCTTACATTTCAACAAGGATACTGGCCCAGCTCCCATTCAACACACAGTTTCTTACTAGGGACAGCAGAGGATTATAGGTGGACATTTCGTCGAAAATGTGTGCACCCCGTGTACTTCAGCATCTGCCTCCTCTCTCTGAGGCTCGAAATTGCTTTGATCCACCATGGACCGATCTTCCTCTGCCACATGGTGGTTAGCAGGTTTTGCAGAGCTTGCAGCTTGTCTGCAAGCTCGTTGGAGATGCCATTGTTCCAAAGCTCTTGCAAACATATCCTTTGAAGTGGCATGATTAGGCTGAATGGAAGTCTCCACAACGCCAACAAGGTGTGAATTGCCTTGCATTCATCATTTGTTGAGGACTCTGAGTCACCTAAGGCCAACTGGTAGTTGCAGACTCGTGGTTTCTGCCCTGTACATTTCTGCTTGCAAACACAGTTCCAGTTAATTTATGAACATTGCTAGCACTTGTGTGCTGAGAGATTTCTTTGGTGTTATCACTGGTGGACATAAACGCCTGTGCTATCGCAATGGCCTTACTGAGGGTCGGTGTCTCTACAGTCAAAAGTTTTCGTAGGATGGTCTCATGGCCAATGCCCAGCAAAAAAAGTCTCTGAGCATTTGCTCCAGGTAGCCGTCAAACTCACATGGTTCTGCAAGTCGCCTTAGCTCGGCGACGTAGCTCGCCACTTCCTGACCTTCAGATCGCTGGCATGTGTAGAGCCGATACCTCGCCTTCAGCATGTTCTCCCTCGGGTTAAGATGCTCCCGAACCAGTGTAGACAGGTGCTCATACGACTTATCTGTGGGTTTCACTTGAGCCAGAAGATTCTTCATGAGGCTGTAGGTCGGTGCCCCGCAGACCGTGAGGAGGACCGCTCTTCTTTTTACAGCGTTTCCTTCTCCGTCCAGCTAGTTGGCTACAAATTACTGGTCGAGCCGTTCGACATAGACTTCCCAGTTCTGACCCTCCGAGAACGTCTCCAGGATGCCCACAGTTTGCTGCATCTTTGCGTTGGATTCGTATACTCGTCGCCAGTTGTTGTGTTCCTGACACAGATGAGACTGCACACAGGGAGGTTAAAGTAACAGTTACCTCAGTCTTTATTAAGACACTCCAGAGTGAGGAACAGGCCTTCGGGGCTGGCTTATATACAGTGCTCCCATGGGATGCTGGGATCCCTTGGGACTTCAGGGGATGCACGCCCTGGTGGCGGAACATGGGAGTGCATGCTTTAAAGCTACACAACAATAAGCACAGTCTGTATCTACATACATCAACTAATAATGTACTTGAACAAATATTTTAACTTTCCGTATTTGTATCAAGTTCTAGATCTTGATCTTAATACTTGCTTTCTAACTCAGTGCCGATTAAATTAGATTTAGCAGTGTAGTAGTCCCGTGTTTGTAATACTTAATTATCCCGCACTGTTATCTCTGTAACCCCCAAAGATTTAACCTTGGCCCCCTCCTATTTCCTATCTACAGGCTGCCTCCTGATGACATCATCCAAAAACACATCAGATTCCACATGTACGCGAGCAATCCCCAGCTCTACCTCACCACAACTTCTCTCAACCCCTCCGCTGCCTCTGATTTGTCACGCTGCTTGTCCGCCATCCAGTACTGGATGAGCACTAATTTCCTCCCATTAAACATTGGGAAAACCAAAGCCATTGTCTTCGGTCCCCGCCACACACTTTGTTCCCGAGCCACCAATTCCAACCCTTTCCTTGGCCACTCTCTCATGTTGAACCAGCAAAGTAGGCATGCTATATGACTCTGAGCTGAGCTTCTGACACCATATGCTCTCCCTCACCATGACTGCCTACTTCCACCTTTTTTAATATCACCTGTCTCCGCCGTTGCCTCAGCTCACCTGCGGCTGAAATCCTCAGCGATTTTTTTGTTACCTCCAGATTCAACTATTCCAATGTTCTTCTGGCCAGCCTTCCACCTTCACCCTCCATAATATTGAGCTCATCCAAAACAGTGCTGCCTGCATCCTAACTTGCGGCAAGTCCCCTTCTCCCATCACCCCATTCCTTGGATTTAAAATTCTTACCCTTGTGTTCAAATCCTTCCACAGCCTTGCCGCTTCCTATCTCTGTAATCTGTTGCAACCCGTCAACCCTCTGAGAACTCTGCGTTCATCCAAATCTGGCCTCCTGGGCATCCCTAACTTTCATCATCACTCCACCATTCCTTCATTGTCTAGACCCTAAGCTCTGGAATTTCCTCCCTAAACTTTTCCACCTCTCTCTCCTCCTGTAAGATGTTCCTTAAAACCTAGCTCCTTGATCAAGCTTGTGGTCCCCTGTTCTCCTTCTTTGGCTCCGTGTGAATTTTTGTCTGATTACACTCCTGTGAAGCAACATAGAAGGTTTTACAAAAATAAGGGCACTCTATAAATGCACATTGTTATTGCTGTAATCTTCATACGAGCATCATGGTGCCTAGTCACATCTGGAAAGAGATGAGAACCAGTTTGCAGAATAAAATAGGAAGATTCCATGCTGACAATTATATTCATTAGAACTTGTTTTAAATAAAATTAATAAACACAGATTTATACACATGGGATAAGTCAGATGATAACTAAATTCATGATGATCTATCTTTATGCTGTTGAGACATTCTGGGCTAGAAATTTGATTGAAGGGTTCCTAAGGCACTAATGTCGGTGAATGATAAATTTAATGCCAGAAAATGTTCAGCGACAGGAACAGCAAAATTCAGTTTTGCATGCTGAGAGTGGAGTGGAGCACTAAGGGAAGTGTTCCACACATAGAAACATAGAAAATAGGTGCAGGAGTAGGCCATTCGGCCCTTCGAGCCTGCACCGCCATTCAATAAGATCATGGCTGATCATTCCCTCAGTACCCCTTTCCTGCTTTCTCTCCATACCCCTTGATCCCTTTAGCCATAAGGGCCACATCTAACTCCCTCTTGAATATATCCAATGAACTGGCATCAACATCTCTCTGCGGTAGGTAATTCCACAGGTTAACAACTCTCTGAGTGAAGAAGTTTCTCCACATCTCAGTCCTAAATGGCTTACCCCTTATCCTTAGACTGTGTCCCCTGGTTCTGGACTTCCCCAACATCGGGAACATTCGTCCTGCATCGAACCTGTGCAGTCCCGTCAGAATTTTATATATTTCTATGAGATCCCCTCTCATCCTTCTAAACTCCAGTGAATACAGGCCCAGTCGATCCAGTCTCTCCTCATATGACAGTCCAGCCATCCCTGGAATCAGTCTGGTGAACCTTCGCTGCACTCCCTCAATAGCAAGAACGTCCTTCCTCAGATTAGAAGACCAAAACTGAACACAATATTGCAGGTGAGGCCTCACCAAGGCCCTGCACAACTGCAGTAAGACTTCCCTGCTCCTATACTCAAAATCCCTAGCTATGAAGGCAAACATACCATTTGCCTTCTTCACTGCCTACTGTACCTGCATGCCAACTTTCAATGACTGATGTATCATGACACCCAGTTCTCATTGCACCTCCCCTTTTCCTAATCTGCCGCCATTCAGATAATATTCTGCCTTCGTGTTTTTGCCCCCAAAGTGGATAACCTCACATTTATCCACATTATACTGCATCTGCCATACATTTGCCCACTCACCGAACCTGACCAAGTCACCCTGCAGCCTCTTAGCGTCCTCCTCACACTGCCACCCAGTTTAGTGTCATCTGCAAACTTGGAGATATTACACTCAATTCCTTCATCTAAATCATTAATGTATATTGTAAATAGCTTGGGTTCCAGCACTGAGCCCTGCGGCACCGCAGTGGTCACTGCCTACCATTCTGAAAAGGACCCGTTTATCCCAACTCTCTGCTTCCTGTCTGCCAACCAGTTCTCTAACTACGTCAGTACATTACTCCAAACACCATGTACTTTAATTTTGCACATCAATCTCTTATGTGGGACCTTCTCAAAAGCCTTTTGAAAGTCCAAATACACCACATCCACTGGTTTTCCCTGTCCACTCTACTGGTTACATCCTCAAAAAATTCCAGAAAATTTGTCAAGCATGATTTCCCTTTCATAAATCCATGTTGACTTGGACCGATCCTGTCACTGCTTTCCAAATGCGCTGTTATTTCATCTTTAATAATTGATGCCAACATTTTCCCCACTACTGATGTCAGACTAACCGGTCTATAATTACCCATTTTCTCTCTCCCACTTTTTTAAAAAGTGGTGTTACATTAACTACCCTCCAGTCCATAGGAATTGATCCAGGGTCGATAGACTGTTGGAAAATGATCACCAAGGCATCCACTATTTCTAGGGCTACTTCCTTAAATACTCTGGGATGCAGACTATCAGGCCCCAGGGATTTATCAGCCTTCAATCCCATCAATTTCCCTAACACAATGTCCCGCCTAATAAGGATATCCTTCAGTTCCTCCTTCTCACTAGACCCTTGGTCCCCTAGTACTTCCAGAAGGTTATTTGTGTCTTCCTTCGTGAAGACAGAAGCAAAGTATTTGTTCAACTGGTCTGCCATTTCTTTCCCCATTATAAATTCGCCTGAATCTGACTGCAAGGGACCTACGTTTGCCTTCACTAATCTTTTTCTCTTCACATATCTATAGAAGCTTTTGCAGTCAGTTTTTATGTTCCCGGCAAGCTTCCTCTCATACTCTATTTTCCCCCTCTTAATTAAACCCTTTGTCCTCCTCTGCTTAATTCTAAATTTCTCCCGGTCCTCAGGTTTGCTGCTTTTTCTGCTAATTTATATGCCTCTTGCTTGGATTTAACACTATCCTTAATTTCCCTTGTTAGCCACGGTTGAACCACCTTCCCCATTTTATTTTTACTCCAGACATGAATGTACAATTGTTGAAGTTCATCCATATGATCTTTAAATGTTTGCCATTGCCGATCCACCATCAACCCTCTAAGTATCATTCGCCAGTCTATTCTGGCCAATTCATGTCTCATACCATGGAAGTTACCTTTCCTTAAGTTCAGGACCCTAGTCTCTGAATTAACTGTGTCACTCCTAATAAGGAATTCAACCATATTATGGTCATTCTCCCCCAAGGGGCCTCGCACAACAAGATTGCTCATTAGTCCTTTCTCATTACACATCAACCAGTCTAGGATGGCCAGCCCTCTAGTTGGTTCCTCGACATATTGGTCCAGAAAAACATCCCGAATACACTCCAGGAAATCATCCTCCATTGTATTGCTACCAGTTTGGTTCATCAAATCTATATGTAGATTAAAGTCACCCATGATAACTGTTGTACCTTATTGCACGCATTCCTAATTTCTTATTTGATGCTGTCCCCAACCTCACGACTACTTTTTGGTGGTCTGTACACAACTCCCACTAGCGTTTTCTGCCCTTGGTATTCCGTAGCTCCACCCATACCGATTCCACATCATCCAAGCTAATGTGCTTCCTTACTATTGCGTTAATTTCCTCTTTAACCAGCAACGCTACCCCACCTCCTTTTCCTTTCTGTCTATTCTTCCTGAATGTTGAATACCCCTGGATGTTGAGTTCCGGCCTTGGTCACCCTAGAGTCATTTCTCCGTGATGCCAATTATATCATATTTATTAATTGCTGCCTGTGTAGTTAATTTGTCCACCTTATTTCGAATAGTCCTCCCATTGAGGCACAGAGCCTTCAGGCTTGTCTTTTTAACACACTTTGCCCTTTTAGAATTTTGTTGTAATGTGGTCCTTTTTGTTTTTTGCTTTGAGTTTCTCTGCTCTCCACTTTTACTTTTCTTCTTTCTATCTTTTGTTCTTCTTTCTATCTTTTGTTCACATCTCTTAGGGCGCTCGGTCAGGAGAACAACTGAATATCCCATGCTGTAGAGCCGGCTTTGCAGCGACTTAAGAGAGGCCACCCTGCAACAAAAAAATATCAGAACAAAAAACACAAAAGACATTCGCTATACATTATTCACCCCAAATAAAGTTAAATGACAAAAATAAATATCAATCACACTTACTTCATGCAGTCATTCCTTCCCTTAGCACCCCGGGACAGCTTTGCTTGCTAGCTACGAGGCCCAATGAGTATCGCGCAAACAACATTTTTGCATCTGTGTCGATACCGGGCGTGTTGCACACCAGCGCTACGCTCCTGGGCGATACTCCTCAGTGTCACCAGTACTGGCACACTGAATTTGCCAAGTGGAGCGAAGGTCGACTCTCGCAGTTCTGCAAACCCTTTAGTGCCTGTTGTGTTCATACTCTATTTGTTTGTCACAGAATACCAGACAGGCATTAGGACCCTGCGGGAGCTTTTTAACCGTTGCTGTAAACATTCTGGTTCATGCTGGTTTGAAGTTGAATTTCACACCCATTAACTAGAATATTTTAAACATGGCGAGTGACCTCAGAATTCCGAAGGTTCTACTCCTGTAGGTGGTGGTGGTGGCAACGCAATGTTACATGACAAACTTAAAGCAATGGGTTACCAGATATCGTGACTGCCCAAACAGTACCTTCAGTAAATTCTCAAATTTAACAGTGAAAAGGGTGGGACAGTAGAAGCCCATTTTTATCAGAAAAGTAAGCAACGGAATTTAATGTGGACCGCTTAAGATGGAAGAAATAATGGGGGCTAAATTCAGTCGCGCTAAATTTGGGGCGCAAAGTCTTAAGGCTTTGAACATTTAGTGCTAGCGAGATGGGCTGTAAAATTGTGGGAAATTGGGCATTTCCGCCTCAGAAATGAAGGAGGTGATATCTAAGGTGCTAATGGCCTCAGTGGGGCAATGCAGCGGCACAATTACCAGAGATGTACTCAATTTCAGTTGACTTTCATTCAGCGATAATCAGCCTCCTGCTCATTCCAGTTCTTAAAGTGGATGTCGCTTCAGGTAGTACCTGGTCATTTTCATAATTGCTGGATTTCATTGCGGGCTGGAAGGATGTTTTGAGAATTCTTCTCCAAATCCTCTTAGAAGGGCCACTCAGTTCAATGACCTGGCATTGGAGACATTGTTGGGGGCAGTGGAAAGATGAGAATATGCACTGTTCCCTCCATCTGGGAGAAGGCCAACACCACAGGTTTTTAGGGCCATGTGGGCAGCGGTGGCCGCGGAGATGTCGGCTAGCACTGTAGTCGACAGAAGCCCACACAGTGCAAAAGAAATTCAACGACCTCAGTTGGGTAGTCAAGGTAAGTACATGTTTGCACAACTCTTACATACCAGCCTCTGAGCCTCTGTCTGTGCACACTCTACAAATCAGAACTTAACCCAACAGGCAACCACCAAGCATCTGTACCTACTCCCAGTCACATCCTCATTTCACGCCTTGCCTACATTTACAGCTAATCTACCATGGCATGTATCTTCCACATACACAGATGGACCTTTACTCACACAGGTTCATCTGGAGGGGGGGAAGCTGAACTGCGCCAGCTGACTGACTTGGAGGATTGACTGCTGCGCCTCATTGGCCTGTAGGTGTTGGGCACCATGGCTAGCAGAGATGTCAAGTCCGCTGGGGGCAACAATGGTATCTTTATCTCCTCTTCTAATGCTCTTCCCTGATAAACCAGAAGGCCTTATCGCTTTCCACCTCCTTACACTGTCTGTAATCCTGGCCCTCTGCCCTCACCTTAACGTGACTCTTGTGCCATTTATGCTTTCAGATAACCATGCAGCAGATGAGCAGCCTGTCCCTGAGCCTCTCGAACTGAGTCACGAAGGAAAAGAGGGGGAGGAGGATAGAAACATAGAAACATAGAAAATAGGTGCAGGAGTAGGCCATTCGATCCTTCGAGCCTGCACCGCCATTCAATGAGTTCATGGCTGAACATGCAACTTCAGTACCCCATTCCTGCTTTCTCGCCATACCCCTTGATCTCCCGAGTAGTAAAGACTACACCTAACTCCTTTTTGAATATATTTAGCGAATTGGCCTCAACAACTTTCTGTGGTGGAGGGAGTGCAGCGAAGGTTCACCAGACTGATTCCCGGGATGGCGGGACTGACATATCAAGAAAGACTGGATCAAGTGGGCTTGTATTCAATGTAGTTCAGAAGAATGAGAGGGGATCTCATAGAAACGTTTAAAATTCTGATGGGTTTAGAGAGGTTAGATGCAGGAAGAATGTTCCCGATGTTGGGGAAGTCCAGCACCAGGGGACATAGTCTAAGGATAAGGGGTAAGCCATTTCGGACTGAGATGAGGAGAAACTTCTTCAGTCAGAGAGTTGTTAACCTGTGGAATTCCCTACCGCAGAGAGTCGTTGACGCCAGTTCATTGGACATATACAAGAGGGAGTTAGATATGGCACTTACGGCTAAAGGGATAAGGGGTATGGAGAGAAAGCAGGAAAGGGGTACTGAGGTGAATGATCAGCCATGATCTTATTGAATGGTGGTGCAGGCTCAAAGGGCCGAATGGCCTACTCCTGCACCTATTTTCTATGTTTCTATGTTTCTATGCACCTATCATGTCAGAGTGCATGGCCATCACCCTTGTGAATGCCTCCCCATTGAGGTCCTCATCTGAGTCCTGTGCAGCAGAATTCACATACGAACTCAGCCTCAGTGGAGATGGCTCCCGAGGTTCCCTTTCCCCTGGACGTGCTACAATGCAGAGACCTCGGTGCAATACTCAGTGCAGACCCCTGCCCTAAATTAACTTCTAAGGACTGCGTAGTGCCAGTATCTGAGCTGCTGTCTGTGGGTGATAGAAGCAATGATTCAGTGCATGGCCCCTCATCTTGACATCGGTAGTGAGTAAAATGATGGAATCAATTATTAAGGATATCATAGCAGCGCATTTGGAAAGAGGTGACATGATAGGTCCAAGTCAGCATGAATTTGTGAAAGGGAAATCATTCTTGACAAATCTTCTGGAATTTTTTTAGGATGTTTCCAGTAGAGTGGACAAGGGAGAACCAGTTGATGTGGTATATTTGGACTTTCAGAAGGCTTTCGACAAGGTCCCACACAAGAGATTAATGTGCAAAGTTAAAGCACATGGGATTGGGGGTCGTGTGCTGACATGGATTGAGAACTGGTTGGCAGACAGGAGGTAAAGAGTAGGAGTAAATGGGTACTTTTCAGAATGGCAGGCAGTGACTAGTGGGGTACCGCAAGGTTCTGTGCTGGGGCCCCAGATGTTTACATTGTACATTAATGATTTCGACGAGAGGATTAATTGTAGTTCCTCCAAATTTGCGGATGACACTAAGTTGGGTGGCAGTGTGAGCTGCAAGGAAGATGCTATGAGGCTGCAGAGTGACTTGGATAGGTTAGGTGAGTGGGCAAATGCATGGCAGATGAAGTATAATGTGGATAAATGTGAGGTTATCCACTTTGGTGGTAAAAACAGAGAGACAGACTATTATCTGAATGGTGACAGATTAGGAAAAGGGGAGGTGCATCGAGACCTGAGTGTCATGGTACATCAGTCATTGAAGGTTGGCATGCAGGTACAGCAGGCGGTTAAGAAAGCAAATGGCATGTTGGCCTTCATAGCGAGGGGATTTGAGTACAGGGGCAGGGAGGTGTTACTATAGTTGTGCAGGGCCTTGGTGATGCCACATCTAGAGTATTGTGTACAGTTTTGGTCTCCTAACTTGAGGAAAGACATTCTTGCTATTGAAGGAGTGCAGCGAAGGTTCACCAGACTGATTCCCGAGATGGCGGGACTGACATATCAAGAAAGACTGGATCAGTAGTGGTAAGAAACGTGGAAGAATCCACCTCTCGCATTGTACAGAACTCTGCGCACATCATGGAGCCCATCATTGCCAGTGTGCAGAAGATGGTGGACTCCCAGAGAGACCGTGCGGATCCAGACCTCATGACATGTGTGATGGGTGATGTGGCAGCTTCCATTGTGGCACAGGCAGAAGCAACACAGTGTTTTGGTGCTGTAATGGAGTTAATGGTTGCTCGTATGGAATCTCAGATTACTCTCATGCCATTTCAGCTGCAATCAACACAAACTTTGACTGCTGCCATCTTCACTGGGTCCACCACAGTCAACCGGGGATCTCACAGTGTCACAGCATCCCAGAAATCTGTGCTCCTACAAATTGGTGGTGATGCTGTGGTGCTGTCCCGGCGGGGGAGGGGGTGGCAGTGGGTCAGTGGAGCAGGAACCTGCTGTCCTCTCTCAGGTAACAGTAGTCCTGATCCCACCACTGCCACTCCGCCATTTCACTTGTCGCTGCCTGTCACCCAACAAGCCCAGACTGCCGTCACCCAGCCTGAGGTGGTGCAGTCTACAGACGAGCCTTCCAGGCCTTGGGCTAGTCCAGGGCATCCTGCAAGGCCATCTGTAGTGCCTGGCCTTGACACACAACAGCCTTCACCAGTCATGCTGCAGCCACAGTGGACACACTGCGGAGGAGTAGTAGAATAGGTCACGAAAGAGGGACTATAAGGAAATGCACAAGGCTGATGAATAAATACACATTTATAAATGTTATAGTTGTTTTACAAATGTTGATTGAAATGTTTAAGTTTTGCTGTTGTCTCTCATTTCAGTCTTGGGGCTTTGGCATGGAAGGGCAAATTGATGCAGTGATGAGGACGTCCACACGATCAGGAAGTGGCTGGAAATCAATGGCAATGAGCTCTGATGAGATAGTCACAGACCTCCCTTGCAGGATCGCGATGGAGTCGCTGCCTCCTCCAGTGCAGGTGATGCAGCTCCTGATCTTGCGTGTCCTCCTGTTGTTGCTCCTCCTCCTCCTGGTCCTCCTGGTCCGTCTCCTCCTCCTGAGGTGGTGCAGTTATGCCTGGTGGCAATGGCTGTGACCTCATGATGACCAGGTTCTGCAGCATGCAGCGGGTGATGACGAATAACTTGCTCAGGTGAGCACTGGAGAACTTCTCCCAAGCGGTCAAGGCAGCAGAACCATTGCTTCAGCACTCTGATGGTCTGTTCAATGACGTTCCTGGTGGCGACATGGTTCTCATTGTATGGGTGGTGGGCAGGAGTGGTGGGGTTGCGGAGGGGAGTTATGAGCCACGTGGAATGCAGATGGCCCTTGACTCTGAGCAGCCAGCCGCGAGCTTCATTTGGGGGCTGGAACAGAGCTGGCACACTGGTCTGGCACAGGATGAAGGCATCATAGCTGCTGCCAAGATAGTGGGCACTGACGGTGAGTATTCTCCATGTTTGGTCACACACCAACTGCATATTCATTGAGTGGTAGCCTTTGTGGTTATGGAAGATCTCAGGATTATTATGGGGTGCTCTCAAAGTGACGTGGGTGCAGTCAATGGCACCCTGCACCATGGGGAAGCTTGCTAACCTGGCAAAGCCACATGCACGCTTGTGCTGCTTCTCTCTGCTCATGAGGAAGGAGATGTAGTCCCTCCTCCTTCTGTACAGAGCATCTGTGACTTCGCAGATGGAGCAATGAATGGCAAACTGGGAGAGGTTGGAGGTGTCTCCTGTTGCTTCCGGGAAAGATTCATTGCCGTAGAAATTGAAGATGATGGTGACTTTCACTGCCACTGAGAGCCATCTTCACCCTGGAGGCTCGAGGTCTGGTTGCAGAAATGCAGACTTCACATGCTCTGCTCGTCAGCGAAAATGCTGTCAGAGAACTGCTGCCGGAATACCCGGGGAGAGTATGGCCTCCTGTTGCCAGCCCTGTGGCGCCTTCTTCCTCTGGCAACATTTTGCTGTGATTCTGCCTGTGTTGCTGCCTCTGGTTCTCCCTGTGCTGCTGATTCTGGTTCTGCCTGTGTTACATAGAAACATAAAAAATAGGTGCAGGAGTAGGCAATTCAGCCTTTCAAGCCTGCACCACCATTCAATATGATCATGGCTGATCATGTAATTTTAGTACCCCATTCCTGCTTTCTCTCCAAACCCCTTGATCCCTTTAGCTGTAAGAGCCACATCTAACTCCTTTTTGAATATATTTAGTGAATTGGCCTCAACAACTCTCTGCGGTAGAGAATTCCACAGGTTAACAACTCTCTGAGTGAAGAAATTTCTCCTCATCTCGGTCCGAAATGGCTTACCACTTATCCTTAGACTGTGACCCCTGGTTCTGGACTTCCCCAACATCGGGAACATTCTTCCTGCATCTAACCTGTCCAATCCTGTCAGAATTTTATATGTTTCTATGAGATCCCCCCTCATTCTTCTGAATTCCAGTGAATATAAGCCTAGCCAATCCAGTCTTTGTGTTGCTGCCTCTGGTTCTCCCTGTGCTGTTGCTTGTCTTTGCCATTCCCTATGCTTTTCCCTTTGCCTCTCCCTGCGCCTCTCCTGGTGTCTTGCTCCATGGACCTCTCCCTGTGGTGCTCCCTGTCTTTTTCTGTGCCTTTCTCTCTCCCTTTCTCTATGCCTTTCTTTCTGTAATTGGCGCCGCCTTTGTCTTCACCTCAGCATCCTCTGATGGTGATGTCGGAGCAGGAGGTCGATTGCTAGCACAGCTCTCATGGACCGACACAAATGTTGTAAGTTCAAAACTGCCGTGTTATACAGGGAGTTATACAGGAGGCAGAAGACTCCTTGAGGTAAAAATCACTGCTATCAATCCAGTAGCCACTCTGCCTATCTGATGTAAAAAAGTAATGGCCAACAGAAAATAGTGTTCATGGTGGCGCTTTTATATAGCATTCACTTCCCGACTGCAACTCGATAGCTGAAGCTGTAGTTGTTATCGCCAGGCACTAACATAGTTTGCTCGGGGCAATTTAACTTCCGTGGCTGTAAGGGAGTGATCTGTACAGCGATGACATCATCATCGCCGCGTGCAGCCCACCAGGGCCCAGTAACGCCTCCGCAAAACTCCCACCCAATTCCACGGGGACGAAAAGCATTTTGCACCCCGTCAGTACCTCCCTAACGGCCATCGATAAAAGGGGCAATTTCGCCCCCAATATATATATTTGACCTGCATGCTGAGAGATGTGTTATACCACAGCTCATTCCAATCAAAGTTAATGCTCAGATTTTATGCTCTTTGTAAAGAAAGAAAGAGTTGCATTTGTATAGCCCCTCGCAATCGGAGCCAGATAGCATCAGCAAATCCTGGTCTGCATATTCAACAAAGAACCACCTGTCCAGAAGCATGCCTACAAATTGCAATCGGTGGGTTTCTGACGAGTATGTCACCCAGGGCATTTTAACCGGTGTTGAGGCCATGAGATCGATTTTAGGATTCAGTGACCATCGAGCAAGCAGAGGGCTGAGCAATTTTCATGGTCAGGTCTCATCACCATTCTGCCAGAGAGCTGCTCACCTGTTTCAGGTTGTTCGCCAGTCGGAAGGACGAGAAATGCGATCGGGTAGTTTGAGAGGCAGAGAGAAGGCAAAATCTTGCAAGGGCAATGGAGGATCACGCATCACAAGGCAGAGTTCTATGGGGTCAGGAGGTGGATTAATGCTCCCTTGTACCACAAACGCAGCTTTGAACCTTAAACTTGACTTTTTTTGAGCAGCCTGCATCAGTGTCTTCAAGAACTGTTAATTAGGCACCTGAACGCCAAGTGCCAATGAGCGGTGCTTGCACAGTGCACACTTTGCCCATTGGTACTCACCTCAAAATTGCATTGGAGCCTGGTGACATCATCGGATCTCAATTTGCATGGACTAATGAGATTTCTGCCTGTTTCTCCAGGTATCTGGCCCACACGTATCAAGAGCCCATCGAAATGGGATTCTTAGTTTTATAAATTGGGGAAGAGAGTACAAAAGCAAAGTGTTAACGCAAAATCTATACAAGTTATTGAGTACATTACTCACAGTGAGACCATTGTCTGAAGTTGTGGGCTTTTCACTTTAGGAAAGATGTCAAGGCCATAGAGAGGATGCAGAAATGGTTCATGAAGATAATGCCAGGGCTGCGAGACTTTAGTTATGAGGAGGGACTAGAGAAGCTGGGGCTCTTTTTTCTTTTAGAACAAAGAAGATGACAGGGAGATCTAATACAGGCACTTGAAATTAGGAGAGATTTGGATAAGGTAACTCAGGAAAAATTATTTCTGAAGGTCGATGTGTCACGGCATGAATTGAAGACCATCACAAAAAGAACAGAGTGAGAAGAAAATTCTTTGCTTCTAGAAATCCAGCGGCAGCTTGGAAAATGTGAAGACATGAAAGTTGAGAATGCTGGGAACCTTGACTGCCACTGGCAATGCTGTCCCAATGGTTTAAAGTTATCAGCAGATCAGACTGAAGCAGATGATACATCATCATCATCATCATAGGTAGTCCCTCGGAATTGAGGAAGACTTGCTTCCACTCCTGAAGTGAGTCCTTAGGTGGCTGTACAGTCCAATATGAGAACCACAGTCTCTGTCACGGGTGGGACAGATAGTCGTTGAGAGAAGGGGTGGGTGGGATTGGTTTGCTGCACGCTCTTTCCACTGCCTGCGCTTGTTTTCTGCATGCTATCGGCGACGAGACTCGAGGTGCTCAGCGCCCTCCCGGATGCACTTCCTCCACTTAGGGCGGACTTTGCCAGGGACTCCCAGGTGTCGGTGGCGATGTTGCACTTTTCAGGGAGACTTTGTGAATGTCTTTGTAACGTTTCCGCTGCCCACCTTTGGCTCATTTGCCGTGAAGGCGTTCCGAGTAGAGCATTTGCTTGGGAGTCTCATGTCTGGCATGCGAACTATGTGGCCTGCCCAGCGGAGCTAATCAAGTGTGATCAGTGCTTCAATGCTGGGGATGTTGACCTGGTCAAGGACGCTAACTTTGGTGCGTCTGTCCTCCCAGGGGATTTGTAGGATCTTGCAGAGACATCGTTGGTGGTATTTCTCCAGCGACTTGGTGTCTACTGGTTCAACTTCATCACTGATTCCCATTGAACCTGATCATTTGAAGGAAGTTCTATTTGGATATTCTCCATTGGCTGTGCTTGGGTCTGTAAATCCGGTTCCACCGGAAATGGTTGGTATGAAGAGTCGGCTTTGAGCGTGGGCAAATCTCCCTCATGTTCTTTTGTTCATCTTCTTCCCCCTCCAGAGATACTTAAGGATGGAGGAGAACTTAATTCCAAACCCATTAAAAAAAATGTGATTGCTCCAACTGAAAACACTGCAAAAATAACTGACTTGCATTTATATAGCGCTTTTCACAACCTCAGGATGTCCCAAAGTTCTTTATGAAGTACTTTTGAAGTGTAATCACTATTGTAATGTAGGAAACGCAGCAGTCAATTTGCACACAGCAAACTCCCACCAACAGCAATGTGATAATGACCAGACAATCTGTTTTCAGTGATGTTAGTTGAGGGATAACTATTGAACATAAGAACATAAGAACATAAGAATTAGGAACAGGAGTAGGCCATCTAGCCCCTCGAGCCTGCTCCACCATTCAAAAAGATCATGGCTGATCTGGCCGTGGACTCAGCTCCACTTACCCGCCCGCTCCCCATAACCCTTAATTCCCTTATTGGTTAAAAATCTATATATCTGTGATTTGAATACATTCAATGAGCTAGCCTCAACTGCTTCCTTGGGCAGAGAATTCCACATATTCACAACCCTCTGGGAGAAGAAATTCCTTCTCAACTCTGTTTTAAATTGGCTCCCCCGTATTTTGAGGCTGTGCCCCCTAGTTCTAGTCTCTCCGACCAGTGGAAACAACCTCTCTGCCTCTATCTTGTCTATCCCTTTCATTATTTTAAATGTTTCTATAAGATCACCCCTCATCCTTCTGAACTCCAACGAGTAAAGACCCAGTCTACTCAATCTATCATCATAAGGTAACCCCCTCATCTCCGGAACCGGCCTAGTGAATCGTCTCTGTACCCTTTCCAAAACTAGCATATCCTTCCTTAAGTAAGGTGACCAAAACTGCACGCAGTACTCCAGGTGCGGCCTCACCAATACCTTGTACAGTTGCAGCAGGATCTCTCTGCTTTTGTACTCCATCCCTCTCGCAATGAAGGCCAACATTCCATTCGCCTTCCTGATTACCTGCTGCACCTGCAAACTAACTTTTTGGGATTCATGCACAAGGACCCCCAGGTCCCTCTGCACCGCACCAGGACATTGGAGCGAATTTACATGCTCTTAAAAGCAATTCACCTTTGACAAAGCACTTCCTGATAGGTCGGAATGTGATTGGCCTTTAGAGCCCATTGGATATAAATGGGATTTCATGTGTAGATTCTAAAGGACCCACATGCCCCTTAAAACCTACCTCTTTGACCAAGCTTTTGGTCACCTGCCCTAATATCTCCTTAGGTGGCTCGGTGTCAAATTTTGTTTGATAATTGCTCCTGTGAAGCGCCTTGGGATGTTTTACTTTGTCAAAGATGCTATATAATACAAGTTGTTGTTGCATAAAATTCACCATTAAAATGACGCTCTTGCACATCCATGGTAAACACTGACAGTCAACCAGGCAAAGGGAAATAATGCGGTGTGATCAATCAGCAGGGAGCTGACAAATTCCTTCTCCTAACCCCTGCCCGCCTGTATCTCATTGGCAACAATATTCCGTTGGTCAACAGTCCTGCCTTTAGATAATTATAAGCAGATTCTTACTTTCCATTACAAAAGCTGAAGTAAGAGCTTAAATGAGTTCTTTCATGTGCACATTGTTCAGCACTGCAGCAGCAAACCAGATGGTGTGGGGCAGTGCTTCAGCGACTACTTTCAGAGCTCACCAATATAGTGAATAAAGGTCAAAATGTCATATATTTCTATCTTATAACTTACCAAGCTTTAACTTGAGCATAATATGGGGTCTGAACATACTCACTGTTCAGCTGCACCTGACCATCTGTGTGTGTATCACTGTGTATCGTATTGATGGCTATCTTGCATACCAAAGAGAGAATTGGGAATTGGGTTAAGTATTAATAAACCTATATATAATTTTAATAGTTTTTAATCTTGAAAATCCCAAGGAATTCAATTTGAATACAATTCTTTGAATGCCTGATAAAATATAATTGCTGCAGTCAGGTCTCCTACTGTCGGTGTTAAGGGTAACACCAGTAGCAAATGTATCATATTGGCCAGCAATGTTGGGAGTGTAGTGTGCTGTTCAGTGTTGTCTGGTTACTGACCCTAACAAAATTAAGTAGAATTGCTACTTGGAGCTCGAATGTGTTCAATTTGTGTGGAAAAGCAATTAACCTGGAAAACTGGCATTTAAAAATGAAGCGCCTTACTTGCATTGCAAGTTTGATGTGTTAATCTCTCGCAGATAGAATCATCATCACAGGCAGTCCATCGTATCGAGGATGACTTGCTTCCACGCCAAAAGGGGATGAGTTCACCGGTGTTTCAATGAAGGACCCAATATTCCAGGTCCAAAACTACGTCTTGAAGGATGGAAGATGCCTGTGCGTGGATTTTTTTTAACGTGTGGTGGCTGTTGCACAGCAGTCACCACATGGGCTTGACAGAGCTATGTCTTGGTCCAGTGGCAAGGGTTAACCAAGACGACTGGAGACCATATCTGCTGCACCGACCTAGTGCACACACATATCGCACTGTGGGCTGGCCTGTGCTGCCCCTGGGCCCTCACCTCTTCTGGGTGCCGGACTCACGCCTCTCGCAGATAGAATAGGCATTATGGGGAGACTGCAGGGAGAAATCTGATGTATTTAGTGAAAGCTGAGTTGGTTGAAATGTTCTTTCCACATGCTAGGTTTGTATGCGTTATTAAGACTGCATACCATGCTTCACTAGAACTGGACTTGGCACAGGAGGGCCAGCAATATCAGGATTGCAAGCATGGTGAACTATCTAGTCCCTCACTCCCATACAGAACAAGTCTCCAGAGCCAGGCACAGCTACTTGGTAACTGGTAATTACGGTAAAAGTGCTTAAGAAGGCTGAGCTCTACAGCCGTCTCCTTCAGCGTGTAACATCTGTTCAGCCCTGCTACATCAAGTTGTCCTCAACATGTTCCTTCCAGGCAAACACTGGGAACAGACAACAAGGACCATGTCTTCATTATTTCAGTAGTGTGAGACAACAATACAGCTGTCATTGGAACTCCTTTCCGGGCTTAATCAGGTAGAATGCGGTCCCTTGTGCCCTGATGCTGCCTGACCCGTTGAGTATTTCCAGCATTTCCTGTTTTTATAACACAGCTCACATATTGGTTTTTGCAGTATCCAGAGGGTCGATGACGAACTTGTGTTGCTCTTTGACACAATGCTGTAGCCCATCCAATCCAAAAGGGATTGTTAGTGTCAGCTGTGGCTCAGTGAGCAGCACACTTGGCTCTGAGTCTGAAAGTTGTGTGTTCAAGTCCCACTCCAGGAACTTGAGCACACAAATCCAGGCTGACACTCCAATGCAATGCTGAGGGAGTGCTGCACTATTGGAGGTGCTGTCTTTGGGATGAAACGTTAAACCAAGGCTCTGTCTGCTGTCTCAGGTGGATGTAAAAGATCCCATGGCACTATATCGAAGAAGAGCAGGGGAATTATCCCTGGTGTCCTGGCCAATATTTATCCCTCAATCAACATAACAAAAACAGATTATCTGCTCATTATCACACACATTGCTGTTTGTGGGAGCTTGCTGCTTGCTATGTGCAAGTTGGCTGCAACATTTCTCACATTGCAACAGTGACGACACTCCAAAAGAACTTCATTGGCTGTAATGCGCTTTGAGACGTCTGGTGGTTGTGAAAGGCACGATATAAAAGCAAGTTTTTTTTCTCAGTCTTTTATGTTTAAGCCATATGGTAATTGTTATATATGTGGACTTGTATTTACTCTGTACAGCCACCAGAGGGCTCATCCACTGGAGTCCTAAGGGATCCCATAATCCCTTTAAGGAGGCTTCACAGGTTGGAGAGACACTCTGGAGATTTGCAATAAAAGCTAAGGTCACAATTTACTTTGAGCTCACAGTGTTCAGTCTGACTCTTTCTCCATACACAACAACTGGTGATGAGATACAGATAGCGAACCCAAAGATGCAGAGAACAGTGGGCATCCTGGAGAAATTTTTGGAGGGAGATGATTGGGAAACTTTTGTGGAGCGACTCAACCAATACTTTGTAGCCATCGAGCTAGATGTGGAAGAGAGCGCTGCCAAACAAAGGGAAATCTTCCTCACCGTCTGTGGGGCACCAACGTATGGCCTCATGAAGAATCTGCTCACTCCAGCGAAACTCACGGAGAAATCGTACGACGATTTGTGCACACTGGTTCTGATGGTGAGGTACTGGTTCTACACCTACAAAAGGTCTGAAGGCCAGGAAGTGGCGAGTTATGTCGCCGAGCTAAGACGCCTTGCAGGACATTGCGAATTTGAAGGACATTTGGAGCACATGCTCAGAGACTTTTTCGAACTTGGCATTGGCCACGAAACCATACTTCGCAAATCTTTGACAGTCGAGACCCCAACCTTGAGTAAGGCCATAGCGATAGCCCAAGTGTTCATTGCCACCAGTGACAATACGAAGCAAATCTCTAAGCACACAATTGCTGCTACAAGTACTGTGAACAAAGTGAAGTTATTTTCGAATCATAACGTACAGGGCAGGACACACATACCTGCAGCTGCACGTCTGCAGATGACTCAGAGTCTACTATCAAGGGTGAGAAATGCAAGGCGATTACCACCTTGTTGGCACTGTGGGGGTGTTCATTGTTTCCATTCATGCTGAAGCAAAAAGTACGTTTGCAAGGGCTGTGGAACAAAGGGACACCTCCAATGAGTGTGCAGACGAGCTGCGAAGCCTGTTAAATCTGCAAACCACCATGTTGCAGAGGAGGACAGATCCACGGAGGATCACTTCGAAAGAGAGCCTCAGATAGAGGATGCAGAGGTACATGGGGTCACACATTCACCACGCATTGTCCCCCAATAATGCTAAATGTTGAACTAAATGGACTCCCGGTGTCAATGGAGCTGGACACGGGCATGAGCCAGTCCATCATGGGCAAAAAGACTTTCGAAAGGATGTGGTGCAACAAGACCTCAAGGCCAATCTTAACTCCAGTTCGCATGAAACTAAGAACTTACACGAAAGAACTGATCCCTGTAATCGGCAGTGCTACCGTAAAGGTCTCCTACGATGAAGCGGTGCACAAGCTACCACTCTGGGTGATACCGGGCAATGGCCCCACGCTGCTCGGCAGGAACTGGCTGGGAAAGATGAGCTGGAACTGGAACGACGTCCTGCTGATGGCACTTCGTGTGCTCAGGTCTTAAACAAATTTTCTTCGCTGTTCAAACCAGGCATCGGGAAAATCCAAGGAGCAAAAGTGCAGATCCACCTAATTCCGGGGGCGCGACCCATCCATCAGAAGGCAAGAGCAGTACCGTACATGATGAGAGAAAGGGTAGAGATCGAGCGAGACCGGCCACAAAAAGAGGGCATCATTTCACCGATTGAGATCAGCAAGTGTGCCAGTCCTATTGTCCCAGTCCTCAAGGGAGACGACACCATCAGAATCTGTGGCGATTACAAAGTAACTTTCAATCGTTTCTCTCTGCAGGACCAGTACCCACTACCAAAGGCCGACGACCTCGTTGCAATGCTGACGGGAGGAAAGACGTTCACGAAGCTGGATCTGACTTCAGCCTACATGACGCAGGAACTGGAAGAATCATCGAATGCTCTCACCTGCATCAACATGCACAAAGGCCTTTTTTTTCATAACAGATGCCGTTTGGAATCTGATCAGTGGCGACAATATTCCAGAGAAACATGGAAAGTTTCCTGAAGTTGGTCCCGCACACCGTGGTCTTCAAGGACGACATCTTGGTCACAGGTCAGAACACAATCGAGCACCTGCAGAACCTGGAGGAGGTTCTTAGTTGATCCAACCACGTGGGGCTCAGGTTAAAATGCTCGAAGTGCGTTTTCCTGGCACCTGAAGTGGAGTTTCTGGGAAGCAGTATGGCGGCGGACGGCATCAGGCCCCCCAAGCGAAGATGGAGGCAATTGAGAACACACCACGGCCACAGAACGTGGTGGAGCTGCAGTCGTTTCTGGGACGCTTGAACTACTTTGGTAACTTCTTACTGGGTCTCAGCACACTGCTAGAAA
The DNA here is from genome assembly GCF_044704955.1 of Pristiophorus japonicus. Lineage (NCBI taxonomy): Eukaryota > Metazoa > Chordata > Chondrichthyes > Pristiophoridae > Pristiophorus > Pristiophorus japonicus. Next base: position 35,907,978 of record NC_091977.1, read on the forward strand.
CATTACATGTCTTACTACGAAAAGGAGGTGAATGGGTTTGGGGCAAAAGCCAAGAAAATGCCTTTGTAAAGACGAGAACATTGTTAAACACAAACAAATTGATTGTGTTGTATGATCCATGTCAGCATTTGGTACTAGCATGTGATGCATTGTCATATGGCGTCGGGTGTGTATTGCAACAAGCTAATGATTTTGGGAAACTGCAACCGGTTGCTTATGCATCCAGGAGCCTGTCTAAGGCTGAGAGAGCCTACAGCATGATTGAAAAAAAAGCATTAGCGTGTGTCTATGGGGTAAAGAAAATGCATCAATACCTGTTTGGGCTAAAATTCGAAATGGAATCTGACCATAAGCCACTTATATCCCTGTTTTCTGAGAGTAAAGGGATAAATACCAATGCATCGGCCCGCATCCAGAGATGGGTGCTCACGTTGTCCTCATACAACTATGCCATCCACCACAAGCGAGGCAGAGAAAACTGGACCGTTGCTCTCAGTACGCATACATTGCCCACCACGGGTTGGAAATGGCGCAGCCCACAGATCTAGCGATGGTTATGGAACATTGAGAACATAAGAATTAGGAACAGGAGTAGGCCATCTAGCCCCTCGATAGGTTAAGCGAATGGGCTAAGGTTTGGCAGATAGAATACAATGTCGGAAAATGTGAAGTCATCCACCTTGGAAAAAAAAACAGTAAAAGGGAATATTATTTGAATGGGGAGAAATTACAACATGCTGCGATGCAGAGGGACCTGGGGGTCCTTGTGCATGAAACACAAAAAGTTAGTTTGCAGGTGCAGCAGGTAATCAGGAAGGCGAATGGAATGTTGGCCTTCATTGCGAGAGGGATTGAGTACAAAAGCAGGGAGTTCCTGCTGCAACTGTACAGGGTATTGGTGAGGCCACACCTGGAGTACTGTGTGCAGTTTTGGTCACCATACTTAAGGAAGGATATACTAGCTTTGGAGGGGATACAGAGACGATTCACTAGGCTGATTCCAGAGATGAGGGGGTTACCTTATGATGGTAGATTGAGTAGACTGGGACTTTACTCATTGGAGTTCAGAAGGATGAGGGGTGATCCAATAGAAACATTTAAAATAATGAAAGAGATCGACAAGAGAGAGGCAGAGAGGTTGTTTCCACTGGTCGGGGAGACTAGAACTAGGGGGCACAGCCTCAAAATATGGGGGAGCCAATTTAAAACCGAGTTGAGAAGGAATTTCTTCTCCCAGAGGGTTGTGAATCTGTTGGATTCTCTGCCCAAGGAAGCAGTTGAGACTAGCTCATTGAATGTATTCAAATCACAGATCGATAGATTTTTAACCAACAAGGGAATTAAGGATTATGGGGAGCGGGCAGGTAAAAGGAGCTGAGTCCACGGCCAGATCAGCCATGATCTTGTTGAGTGGCGGAGCAGGCTCGAGGGGCTTGATGGCCTACTCCTGTTCCTAATTCTTATGTTCTTATGTTCTTATGAAACCAAGGGAAGGGAAGAGGGAAAACTGAGGGCGGCGGAACAATTTGCAGAGGAAAATCCAGAGTTGGGAAAAATAAAATCGGAAAATGCTGGAAATACACAGCAGGCCAGGCAGCATCTGCGGAGACAGAAACAGGGTTAACTTTTCAGGTCGGCGACCATTTGTCAGAAATTGAAAAAGTTAGAGATGTAACAACTTTTAAACAACTGCAGGCACAGGGAAAGCGGGGAGTGGAGGAAAGAACTAAAGGGAAGGTCCCTTATAGGGTGGAAGGCAGGAGTGATTAAAAGGAAAATGGGATGATGGTTTGAGGCAAAATGAGATGGTAATGGGACAAGTAAAGGAAGAAAACTTGGGTCTAGATGAGCTGTAAATAGGAATGGCAGAATCATCAATAGGTGTCATCCAAAAGAATGGGGTCAGAGGTTATCATCTGAAATTGTTAGGAGGAACTTTGGGTGAAAAATTCCATCGCGCCCTGTTTGGGGGTGGTAACATCCGGGAGGCGGGACATTTTGCACTGGAAGCAGAAGTCCCGCTCCATAGAAACATAGAAACTTAGAAAATAGGTGCAGGAGTAGGCCATTCGGCCCTTCGAGCCTGCACAACCATTCAATATGATCATGGCTGATCATGCATTTCAGTACCCCATTTCAGCTTTCCCTCCAGGCACCTTGATACCCTTTAGCCGTGAGGGCCATATCTAACTCCCTTTTGAATATATGTAACGAACTGGCCCCAACAACTTTCTGTGGTAGAGAATTCCACATGCCCACAACTCTCTGAGTGAAGAAATTTCTCCTCAACTCGGTCCTAAATAGCTTACCCCTTATCCTTCGACTGTGACCCCTGGTTCTGGACTTCCCCAACATCGGGACCATTCTTCCTGCATCTAACCTGTCCAATCCCGTCAGAATTTTATGTTTCTGTAAGATCCCCTCTCATTCTTCTAAATTCCATTGAATACAAGCCTAGTCGATCCAGTCTTTCTTCATATGTCAGTCCTGTCATCCCGGGAATCAATCTGGTGAACCTGCGCTGCACTCCCTCAATAGCAAGAATGTCCTTCCTCAGATTAGGAGACCAAAACTGTACACAATAGTCAAGCTCCAAGGTTCTGTATGAATATAGTAAGACCTCCCTGCTCCTATACTCGAATCCTCTCGCTATGAAGGCCAACATGTAATTTGCCTTCTTCACCGTCTGCTGCACCTGTATGCCAACCTTCAATGACCGATGTACCATGACACCCAGGTCTTGTTGCACCACCCCCTTTACCAATCTGTCACCATTCAGATAATAATCAGCCCTCCTGTTTTTACCACCAAAGTGGATAACCTCACACTTATCCACATTATACTGCATCTGCCATGTATTTGCCCACTCACCTAACCTGTCCAAGTCACCCTGCAGCCTCTTATCATCCTCCTCACAGCTCACACTATCACCCAGCTTCGTGTCATTTGCAAACTTGGAGATATTACACTCAATTCCTTCATCTTAATCATTAATGTAGATTGTAAATAGCTGGGGTCCCAGCACTGAACCTTGCAGTAACCCACTAGTCATTGCCTGCCATTCTGAAAAGGACCCATTTATTCCTACTCTCTGCTTCCTGTCTGCCAACCAGTTCTCTATCCAAATCAGTACATTACCCCCAACACCAAGTGCTTTAATTTTGCACAGTAATCTCTTATGTGGGACCTTGTCAAAAGCCTTTTGAAGTCTAAATACACCACAATCACTGGCTCCCCCTTGCCCACTCTACTTGTTACATCCTCAAAAAATTCTAGAAGATTTGTCAAGCATAATTTCTCTTTCATAAATCCATGCTGACTTGGACCGATCCTGTCACTGCTTTCCAAATGCGCTGCTATTACATCTTTAATAATTGATTCCAACATTGACCCCACCACCGATGTCAGGCTAACCGATCTATAATTCCCTGTTTTCTCTCTCCCTCCTTTTTTAAAATGTGGGGTTACATTAGCTACCCTCCAGTCCATAGGAACTGATCCAGTCTATAGAATGTTGGAAAATGATCACCAATGCATCCACTATGTCTAGTGCCACTTCCTTAAGTACTCTGGGATGCAGACTATCAGGCCCTGGGGATTTATCGGCCTTCAATCCCATCAATTTCCCTTATGCAATTTGCTGACTAATAAGGATTTCCTTTAGTTCCTCCTTCTTGCTTGACGCTCGTTCCCCTAATATTTCCGGAAGGTTATTTGTGTCTTCCTCAGTGAAGACAGAACCAAAGTATTTGTTCAATTGATCTGCCATTTCTTTGTTCCCCATTATGACTTCACCTGATTCTGACCCACATTTGTCTTCACTAATCTTTTTCTCTTCATGTATTTGTAGAAGCTTTTGCAGTCAGTTTTTATGTTCGCAGCAAGCTTACTCTCATATTCTATTTTCCCCCTCCTAATTAAACCCTTTGTCCTCCTCTGCTGAATTCTAAATTTGTCTCAGTCCTCAGATTTACTGCTTTTATTCGCCAATTTATATGCCTCTTCCTTGGATTTAACACTATCCCTAATTTCCCTTGTAAGCCACGGTTGAGCCACCTTCCCCGTTTTATTGTTATGCCAGACAGGGATGTACAATTGTTGAAGTTCATCCACGTGATCTGTAAATGTTTGCCATTGTATATCCACTGTCAACCCATTAAATATCATTCTCCAGTCTATCCTAGCCAATTCACGTCTCATACCATCAAAGTTGCCTTTCTTTAAGTTCAGGACTCCAGTCTCTGTATTAACTGTGTCACTCTCCACCTTAATGAAGAATTCTACCATATTATGTTCACTCTTCCCCAAGGGGCCTCACACAACAAGATTGCTAATTAATCCTCTCTCATTACACAAGTCCGCATGCTAATTTCAGGTTACCGCCCCCGAAAGGAAGTGGAGCACAAAATAACGCGCGCCACTTCCTTTCTGGGGCGCGAGCGATGTGGATGTGTCGGGAGCGTGGCGCAGAGTTACTTAGTGGGCCGCATATCTCTGCCACGTAGGAGGTACTCTACCTTTAATTAAAGGGAAGGGCCCAAGCTGCAAAGTCTGCACTATAAAAATGGTCCTAGCTGGACCACGGGGGAGCTGGGTGAATGATCACAACACGGACCTCGCCTTCAAAGCGCCAACGGAGTGCTCAGCAAAACTGGCGGATTTTTAATTTTGTAATGGCCCACATTTTCCCTTTAACTTGCACCCCTGTACATGTTCCCTGAAGCTGTCACTGTCATCGCCCGGTGCAGCTTCAGGGGACGATCCCCAATTTAGGGTGTGGGGTGCTAATATGGGCCCTGGGAGGCGCAAACGACCCGAATTTAGAAGCCTTTGATTCCATCTGTAACCAGTATTAACTCACTGAAATTACACCAATAACTCAGATTCTTCTCAAAACAAGCAGTAATATAATAACTCACAGATAGCCTATATGTAACTAGTAGTATTAGGTGAAGAAACATAGAAATATAGAAAAAAGGTGCAGGAGTAGGCCATTCGGCCCTTCGAGCCTGCACCACCATTCAATAAGATCATGGCTGATCATTCACCTCAGTGCCCCTTTCCTGCTTTCTCTCCATACCCCTTGATATTATGCCTTGATATCCAACCTGTAACTAGTAGTCATCCTATAAGCAGCTGATATTCACCCTGTAACTGCAGAATCCCCCTACTATATGAAGTGCGTTAAGGCTATATCTATCTCCCTATCTCCGTGAATTCAGTTTCAGACTCAAGATCAATGTGAAGGTGACTCCTTGGAAATGGGAGCCTTCGTCAGAGCCAACATGTAATTGGAATTCACACATCAAAAGTAGATGGCACAGACCGACCTGAGCTAAACCCAGAAATCACACACATGGTATCCAAGGCAAAGTGACAAGTTGGATCCAAAATCGACTTAGTGGCAGGAAGCAATGGGTAATATTTGACAGGTGTTTTTGTGACTGGAAGGCTGTTTCCAGTGGAGTTCTGCAGGGCTCAGTACTAGGTTCCTTACTTTTTGTGATATATACGAATGACTTAGATTTCAAAGTAGCGGGCATGATTAATAAGTGTTCAGATGATACAAACATTGGCTGGGTGGTTTATAATGAGGAATAAAGCTATAGACTGCCAGAAGATATCAATGGACTGGTTGATGGGCAGAAAGTGGAAAATGGAATTCAATCCGGAGAAGTTTGAGGTAATGCCTTTGAGGAGGGCTAACAAGGCAAGGGAATACACAATAAATGGTGGGATACTGAGAAGTGTAGAGGAACAGAGGGACCTTGGAGTGCATGTCCACAGATCCCTGAAGATAGTTGAGCTGATAGATGAGGTGGTTAAGAAGGCATATTGGACACTTTCCTTTATTAGTCGATGCATAGCATTTAAAAGCAGGGAAGTTATTCCTGAACTGTATAAAACATTTCTGGTCACCACACAACAAGAAACATGTGTTTGCACTAGAGAGGATACAGACAAGATTTACGAGGATGTTGCAAGAGCTGAAAAAATGTAGCTATAAGAAAAGATTGGATAGGCTGGGGTTGTTTTCTTTGGAACAGAGGAGGCTTAATTGATGTGTATAAAATTATATTGCGCCTAGATAGAGTGGATAGGAAAGACCTATTTCCCTTAGCAGAGAGGTGAAGAACCAGGGGCATAGATTTAAAGTAATTGGTAGAAGGATTAGAGGAGGTTGAGGAGAACTTGTTTCACCCAGTGTATGGTGGGGGCCTAGAACTCACTGCCTGAAAGGGTGGGAGAGGCAGAAACCCTCATCACCTTTAAAAAATACTTGGATATGTACTTGAAGTGCTGTAACTGAAAAGGCTGTGGACCAAGAGCTGAAAAGTGTATTTAGGCTGGCACAGACACGGTGAGCCGAATGGCCTCCTGCTGTGCAGTAAATTCCTAATGATTCTACAAAAAAAACCTCTTGTTTTATGAACTGGCCATTGTAATCAAAACTGCTCAAGGTTCGACTGATGAATACTTTAGTGATATGAGGCTGATGTAAATTAACAAACTGGATTGTTTTACAATTGTCAGATGAAAGAACTCCCACTCGAAAGGAAAGTAGAAAAAGTTAAAGAAAGAAGCTGGAGAGAACTGAGAGAGAAAAATAATGACTGAAAGAGGCAGAAGAGAGAGACAGAGAGAAACAGTAACAACAGAGACAGGTAAAGGAGAAACCAACTTACCTTGTGTAATATATGCACCTGTGAATATGATCACCGGTTTGTAGAGCTGCTGTGTCCAGTGGTTCGCTCGCAGCCTTCCGCGAAAGGTGGGCGCTGGAGGGACTGGAGTGCATCATCACCCCCGGCAACCAAATTTTAATTTGATTTTTTAAATGTTTTAAAGTTTAATTTGTTTTATTGCTGGGTTTTAGTGTTCCCCACCCTTTTAGCAAATGGGCACTTGTACAATTTGTGGTTTTAGTGCCCACAAAAAAAAAACACAAAAAAAAGAAGAAAAAAAGGGCACGAAAACTGTTTGGCATTTCTCCCCCCCCCCACCACCCCCCCCCCCCCGCCCCCCACCCTTTAATCAGGGGGCACTTGATTTAATGTTTTGTTCTCAACAAAAGAGTTGTAGAGCTGTTGTCCTCCGGTACGCTCGCGGCCCTCTGCGAAAGGTGGGCGCTGGAGGGACTGGAGTGCATCATCACCCCAGGCAACCAAATTTTAATTTGATGTCATATGTTTTAAAGTTTAATTGATTTATTGCCGGGTTATAGTGCTCCCCCCACCCCCTTTTAGCCAGGGGGCACTTGTATAATTTGTGTTTTTAGTGCCCTCAAAAAAAACCAAAAAAAAAGGGCACTTGAAAAGTGTTTGGAGTGTTCCCCCTCCCCCCCTCCTTTAATCAGGGGGCACTTGATTTCATTTTTATTTTTGTTTTCTACAAAAAGAGTTGTAGAGCTGTTGTCCGCCGGTACGCTCGCGGTCCTCTGCGAGAGGTGGGCACCGGAGGGACTGGAGTGCATCAACACTCCCGGCAATCAAATTTTAATTTGATTTTATATGTTTTAAAGTTTAATTTGTTTAAATTGCTGGTTTTAGTGCCCCCCACCCCACTCCCCTTTTAGCCAGGGGGCACTTGTACAATTTATATTTTAGTGGCCTCAAAAAAATAAACAAGGGGGCACTTGTCTGAAAATGTTTGGTGTGTCCCCCCCTTTAATCAGGGGGGCACTTGATTTATTGTTTTACAACCAAAATAGTTGTAGAGCTACTGCGTCCACCGGTATGCCCACGGCCTTCCGCGAGAGGCGGGCACCGGAGGGACTGGAGTACATCATCACTTGCGGCAATCAAATTTTAATTTAATCTTAATGTCTAAAGTTTAATTTGTTTAATCTGTCTGTTTTAGGGCCCCCGCCTTTTAGCCAGGAGGCAATTGTATAATTTTTGTTTTCGATGCCCTCAAAAAAAAGAACAAAAAACCAAAAAAAACACAAGGGGGCACTGCATTGAAATTTTTGGAGTGTGCCCCCCACCCCCCCCGCCCCCCCCCCCCCACCACGTTTTTAACCAGGGGGCACTTGATTAGTTGCAACAAAATTGGTGTAGAGTTGCTGTGGTGCAGTATGTTTTTAAATTGGTTCATGGACTCCCAGACTGTCTGCAATTTCTGCGGTCTGGAGGAGTCCGTGTTCCATGTATATGTACAGTGCGTGAGGTTGCAGCCCATCTTCCATTATTTGAAAGGGCTGCTCCTGAAGTTCTGGTTGCACTTCAGTCCCACGCTCCTGATCTTTGGGAACCCTGTGCGGAGGGGAGTGGGCAGGTCAGAAGGCCTCCTCGTAGGACTGCTCCTGGGCATGGTTAAGGGGCCCATCAACTGGACCAGGCAGCGGGCGGTCGAGGGGGTCATTCAGCCTGACTGCCTGCCTCTCTTCCGTGCTTATATCCGGGCCAGAGTGTCCCTCGAGATGGAGCACGCGGTGTCCACCGGTACGCTCGCGGCCTTCCACGAAAGGTGGGCGCCGGAGGGACTGGAGTGCATCGTCACCCCCGGCAACCAAATTTTAATTTGATTTTATATGTTTTAAAGTTTAATTTGTTTTAATTGCCGGGTTTTTAGTGTCCCCCCTCCCCTTTTATAGGGGGCACTTGTAGATTTACAGTTTTAGGGCCCAAAAGAAAACACAAAAAAACAAAAAAACACAAAAAAATATATAAAGAGGGTCGTGATAAGTGTTTGGAGTGTCCCCCAGATGGGGGGGGCACTTGAACTAATGTTTATTTCTGTTTCCAACCAAAAGAGCTGTAGAGCTGCTGTGTCCAGTGGTTCGCTCGCAGCCTTCCGCGAGAGGTGGGCGCTGGAGGGACTGGAGTGCATCATCACCCCCGGCAACCAAATTTTAATTTGATTTTTAAAAATGTTTTAAAGTTTAATTTGTTTTATTGCTGGGTTTTAGTGTTCCCCACCCTTTTAGCAAGTGGGCACTTGTATAATTTGTGGTTTTAGTGCCCACAAAAAAAAAACATTAAAGAAAAAGGAAAAAAAAGGCTCTTGAAAACTGTTTTAGAGTATGTGTGTCCCCCCCACCCCCCCACCTTTAATCAGGGAGCACTTGATTTAATGTTTTGTTCTCAACAAAAGAGTTGTAGAGCTGGTGTCCTCCGGTACGCTCGCAGCCTTCCGCGAAAGGTGGGCGCCGGAGGGACTGGAGTGCATCATCACTCCCGGCAATCAAATTCTGATTTGATTTATGTTCCTGGTTAAAAACTAATTGGTTTAATTGTCGGTGTTAGTGCCCCCCGTTAATAAGGGGGCACTTGATTTATGCTCCCACATAAAATCATTGTAAAGCTGTTGTTGCCTTTCAGTTCTGTACAGAGGGGATTCCTGTACGGGCTGCTCTTGCACACTCCCCACTTTGCCATCTTCGTCTGCCGTCCGGACACGCCATGGCGCACCATCTTGCAGTCCGGAGGAGGCGGCAGTCCCCAATGAAGTGCACTCTACACGGGAGTCCTCCCTCTATTTATTGGGGACTTGGCCTGGAGGGCGTGGCACGGAGCAGTCCCGTGCAATAAGTTTTTAAGTCGGCTCTTGGGCTCCCAGGCCGCGTGTAATTTCTGCGGTCTAGACGAGTCCGTGTTCCATGTGTATGTTGAGTGTGCGATGTTGCAACCCCATTTCCAGTATCTGAAGGGGCTGCTCCTCAAATTCTGGTTGCACTTCAGTCCCACACTCCTGATCTTTGAGCACCCTGTGTGGAGGGGAGTGGGCAGGTTGGAAGGCCTCCTCGTAGGACTGTTCCTGGACATGGCCGAGGAGGTCGTTCAGTCCGACTCTCTGCCTCTCTTCTGCGGTTACACCTGAGCCAGGGTGTCCCTGGAAATGGAGCATGCGCTGTCAACTGGTACGCTCTCGGCCTTCCGTGAGAGGTGCGCACTGGAGGGACTGGAGTGCATCATTTCAACACGGAACAGAATTTTAATTTGATTTGATTTGGAAAACGGTTCCCTTTAATTTTCAATGTTAATTTGTGATTTTTGGTGCCCTCAAAAAAAAAAGGGGCACTTGATTGAAAGTTCTTGCAAGATCATTGTAGAGCTGTTGCATGCAATAAGTTTTTAAATCGGTTCACGGACTCCCAGGCCGCCTGCAATTTCTGCGGTCTGGAGGAGTCCATGTTCCATGTATATGTACAGTTGTTCCATGTATATGAGGTTGCAGCCCCTGTTCCATTATTTGAAGGGGCTGCTCCTCAACTTCTGGTTACACTTTATTCCCACACTCCTGACCTTTGGGAACCCTGTGCGGAGGGGAGCGGGCAGGCCGGAAAGCCTCCTTGTAGGAATGCTCCTGGGCATGGCCAAGGTGGCCATCAATCGGACCAGGCAGCGGGCAGTCGAGGGGGTCGTTCAGCCGACTGCCTGCCTCTCTTAGAAACATAGAAACATAGAAAATAGGTGCAGGATTAGGCCACTTGGCCCTTCTAGCCTGCACCGCCATTCAATGAGTTCATGGCTGAACATGCAACTTCAGTACCCTCTTCCGCGGGTACATTCGAGCAGGGTTCCCTGGAGATGGAGTACGTGGTATCAATCGGTACACTCGCAGCCTTCCGCGAGAGGTGGGAACCAGGGGTACTGGAGTGCATCATTTCAACAGGGAACAGAATTTGAATTTGTTTTGATTTGGAAAAAGGTTCCCTTTAATTTTCAATTGTTAATTTGTGATTTTTGGTGTCCTCAAAATAAAAGGGGGCACTTGATTGAAAGTTACTTTAAAAATAGTTGTAGAGCTGCTGCATTGTGAGTGGCTTAGCCAGTCACGTGATGCTCACAAGATTCAATAAAACCCCAGTCAGTTGGGGCTAGGTCATCCACAATGAGGTATGCAGTTGTGAGCCTAGTGGATGAACTGGTAATGTATAGTGTGATTTTTAAACCTTTGTTAATAACCAACTAGTTCTTAATAGTAATGTGTTGCTGAGAATTCTTAAACAAACAACCCATCAGGCAAATACATTACACCATGTTTGATGCCACATAAGATCCACTCGTAAGTTTATTCTTCCCATATGAACATTAAATGACAGGAGCTTATCCATTTCACATTACCGAGTAGTAATGCAAAGCAATATATTCAGCAAAGTTTGCAACACTACAGCTCAGTTACATATCTACAGTTTCCATATTTCCATTTTTGATCATTATTTTATAACACCCTAGACGTTTCTTTTTTTGCCAATGTTTTTCTTCAAATTCACATCAAAGTGCAAGTATGAGCCCATGAAAGCATAGTCAATAAATACCTTGGGCAGCAGGATTGTTCATCTACATTTTGAAGAAGTTCCATTCATTGCCCCTACTTTCCTAGTATTAAACTTTCTTCCTTTTAAAATATGTTTTTTCAATGGCACAATCAGAATAAAAACATTTCTTTAAAAAGAACTATCACCATTCTGAAAAATAATGGGCCAGAATTTGCTGTCAAAATAATGGTCAGGATATCGGCTTCTTAAATGGTTTAGCCGACCAGCAGGAACTGCGAAAGGTAGCGAGCCCAACCAGCATCAACTGACTTGGGATGGAGAGAAGTAAAAAGAATCAAGATGTAATGTCACAGGAAAGCAGGGAAGTGATTGGTCGGTCAGTATTTATCTCTTTTTTAAGGGCATTGGTTTAAATTAAGAGCCACGATTAAAATCTAAACATTCAGAACTTCAAAACTTAACAAATTAAATAAAATATATTCGAGATGGCAGGCGAAGCGATGTGTCACTGCTGCATGTGGGAGCTGGTTGACCCCATTGAGGTCCACGGCGACCACATCTGCAGCAAGTGTCTGCAGCTCGAAGAATTTTGGCTCGGTGTTGATGAGCTGGAGTCCGAGCTGCAGACACTGCGACACGTCAGGGAGGGGAAGAGTTACCTGGACACTGTGTTCCAGGAGGCAATCACACCCCTTCGGTGAAATAATTCAAATTTGGTCCATGGTCATGGACAGGAGGGTGTGACTACAAGTGAGGCAGGTATGGGGACCCAGGAGGTAGTGATGGAGGAGCCTCAGCTCTTGCTCTTTTCCAACAGGTACGAGGTTTTTGCTCCCTGTGTGGACGAGAGCAGGGACTGCAGGGAGGATGAGCAAACTGACCACAGCACCGTGGAACAGGGAGCCATTCAAGTGGGGGGAGTAAAAATAAATATGGTAGTGGTAGGGGCCAATATCATTTGGGCGATAGATAATGTTCTCTGCAGCCGTGTGAGTGTGAGTCCTGAAGGCTGTGTTGCCTGGGTTAAGGACATCTCCTCTGGGCTGGAGAGAAACTTGGAGTGGGAGGGGAAAGATCCAGTTGTCATGGTCCACATAGGTACCAACCACAAAGGTAACAATCTCTGGATTACTACCTGAGCCACGAGTAAATTTGCATAGGGTAAATAGGATCAGCGAGATGAACACGTGGCTCAAAGATGAGTGTGGGAGGAATGGGTTTCAATTCATGGGGCACTGGCACCAGTACTGAGAAAGGCGTGAGCTGTTCCGTCGGGACGAACTGCACTTGAACCAGGCTGGGGCCAGTGTCCTGGCGAATCGAATAACTAGGGCTGTAGAGAGGGCTTTAAACTAAATAGTAGAGGGGAGGGATCCGGTGAGCGGAAATTAAAAAAGTCAAAGAGAAAGGAGAAGGCAAAAGTGCAGGGTAGCGATGGGGATAATGATAACCAGAGTTTGACAGGAAGTGACAGGGCGTATACACATAAGACAAAATTAAAAGCTCTATATCTGAACGCATGAAGCATTTATAATAAGACAGATGAGTTGACGGCACAAATAGAAATAAATGCCGATGATCTTATTACCATTTCAGAGGTGTGGTTGCAAGGTGACCAAGGATGGGAACTGAATATTCAGGGGTATTTGCCATTTCATAAGGATAGGCGGAAAGGAAAAGTAGGTGGCATAGCTCTGTTAATAAAGGAATGAGATCAGTGCAGTAGTGAGAAATTATATTGGCTCAGTAGATCAAGATGTAGAATGAGCTTGGGTGGAGATAAGAAATAATAAGGGAAATAAGTCACTGGTGGGCATAGTCTACAGGCCTCCAAACAGTAACCATACTGCAGCACAGAGTATAAATCAAGAAATAATGGAGGCTTGTAAGAAAGGTGCAGCAATAATCATGGGTGGTTTCAATCTTCATATTGATTGGACAAATCAAATTGGCAAAGGTAGCCTGGAGGAAGAGTTCATAGAGTATGCAGAATGGTTTCTTAGAACAATACGTTGTGGAACCAACCAGGGAGCAGACTATTTTAGATCTGGTAATATGTAACTAGTCTGGATTAATTAATGATCTTTTAGTGAAGGATCCTCTTGGGAAGAGTGATTATAGCAAGATACAATTTCAAATTCAGTTTGAGAGTGAGAAAGCTAGGTCTCAGACTAGAGTCCTGAACTTAAATAAAGGTAATTACAAAGGTATGAAGGCAGAGTTGGTTAAAGTGGACTGGGAAAATATATTAAAGGGTATGACTGTAGAAAATCAATGGCAGACATTTAAGGAGATATTCCATAACTCTCAGCAAAGATTTATTCCAGTGAGAAAAAAAAGACTCTAAGAGAAGGATGAACCATCCGTGGCTAACTAAGGAAGTATAGGATGGTATCAAATTGAAAATAGTGGAAAGCCAGAGGATTGGGAAATGTTTAGAAACCAGCAATGGGCGGTTAAAAAAATGATAAAGAAAAAGAAGTTAGCATATGAGAGTAAACTAGCAAGAAATATAAAAACAGATAGTAAGAGCTTCTACAGGTAGATAAAAAGGAAGCGAGTAGCTAAAGTAAACATTGGTCCTTTAGAGGATGATACTGGAGAATTAATAATGGGAAACAGGGAAATGGCAGAGATTCTGACAAATATTTTGTATCAGTGTTTACGGTAAAAGACCCAATAATTGATATTCAAGGAGTATTAGGTCGGGGGGGTGGGGGGAACTTAAAACAATCACTATCACTAGAGATAAAGTACTAGGCAAACTAATGGGACTAAAGGTGAACAAGTCCCCTGGACCTGATGGCCAGCATCCTAGGGTCTTAAAAGAAGTGACTGCAGAGATAGTGGATGCTTTGGTTGTAATCTACCAAAATTCCCTGAATTCTGGAGAGGACCCAGCGGACTGGAAAACCGCAAATTTAACACCCCTATTTACGAAAGGAGGAACACAGAAAGCAGGAAACTATAGACCAGTTAGCATAATATCTGTCATTGGGAAAATGCTGGAGTCCATCATTAAGTAAGTAGTAGCAGGATATTTAGAACATCATATCATCATCATCATCATAGGCTGTCCTTCGAAATTGAGGAAGACTTGCTTCCACTCTAAAAGTGAGTTCTTAGGTGACTGAACAGTCCAATACAGGAATTACAGTCTCTGTTACAGGTGGGACAGACAGACATTGAAGGAAAGGATGGGTGGGGAGTCTGGTTTGCCGCACGCTCCTTCCGCTGCCTGTGCTTGTTTTCTGCATGCTCTCGGCGACGAGACTCAAGGTGCTCAGTGCCCTTTCGGATACTCTTCCTCCACTTAGGGCTGTCTTTGGCCAGGGACTCCCAGGTGTTGGTGGGGATGTTGCATTTTATCAAAGAGGATTTGAGGGTGTCCTTGAAATGTTTCTTCTGCCCACCTGGAGCTTGCTTGCCGTGTAGGAGTTCCGAGTAGAGCGCTTGCTTTGGGAGTCTTGTGTCGGGCATGCGAACATTGTGGCCTGCCCAATGGAGCTGGTCGAGTGTGGTCAGTGCTTCAATGCTTTATAACATCATAATGCAGTTAAGCAGAGTCAGCATGGTTTTATGAAAGGGAAATCATATTTGACAAATTTGCTGGAGTTCTTTGAGGATCTAACGAGCAGAGTGAATAAAGGGGAACCTGTAAATGTCATGTATTTTGGATTTCCAGAAAGCATTCGATAAAGTGCCGCATAAAAGGTTACTACACATAAAAGGTTACTACACAAGATATGAGCTCACGTTGTTGGGTGTAATATATTAGCGTGGATAGAGGATTGGCTAACTAACAGAAAACAGAGAGTCGGGATAAATGGGTCATTTTCAGATTGGCAAACTAACTAGTGGGGTGCCACAGGGATCATTGCTGGGGCCTCAACTATTTATAATTTTTATTAATGACTTGGGTGATGGGACCAATTGTAACAGCCAAATTTGCTGATGATACAAAGATAGGTGGGAAAGCAAGTTGTGAGGAGGACAAAAATTTGGCAGGTGAACTATAATGTGGGAAAATGTGAGGTTATCCACTTTGATAGGAAATATAAAAAAGCAAATTATTACTTAAATGGGGAGTGATTACAAAATGCTGCAGTGCAGAGCGATCTGGGAATTCTTGTACATGAAATGCAAAAGGTTAGCATGCAGGTACAGCAAGCAATTAGGAAGGCAAATGGAATGTTGGCCTTTATTGCAAGGGGGATGAAGTATAAAAGTAGGGAAGTCGTGCACCAGCTGTACAGGGTATTGGTATGACCACACCTGGAATACTGCGTGCAGTTTTGGTCTCCTTATTTGAGGAAGGATATATTTATATTGGAGGCAGTTCAGAGAAGATTCACAATATTGATTCCTGACATGAAGGGGTTGTCATATGAAGAAAGGTTGAGCAGTTTGGGCCTATACTCATTGGAGTTGAGAAGAAGTAGAGGTAATCTTATTGAAATATATAAGATCTGAGGGGGCTTGACAGGGTAGTTACAGAGAGGATGTTTCCCCTTGTGGAGGAATCTAGAACTAGGGGGCATAGTTTCAGAATAAGGGGTTGCCCATTTAAAACAGAAATGAGGAGGAATTTCTTCTCTTAAAGGGTCGTGAATCTTTGGAATTCTCTACCCCAGAGAGCTGTGAAGGCTGGGTCTTTGAGTCTATTTAAGGTGGAGATAGACAGATTTTTGACGTGATAAGGGAATCAAGGGTTGTGGGGAGCAGGCAGGGAAATGGAGTTGTGGCCAGCATCAGATCTGCCATGATCTTATTGAATGGTGGAGCAGCCTCGAGGGGCTAAATGGCCTACTCCTGCTCCTATTTCTTAAGTTCTTATGTTCTTATGTAGCAACCTCAGTCGAGGGGCAGATCCCATGGTTAAACGTGGATATATAAAAGTTGCTGTCTAAGTTGCACCCATTGTCTTTGCGAAAATGACATTTCATTTTTGCCTCCTCAGTGACCCGTCATCGATATTTAGTGCTAATAATTAGTAGCATACTTACAATAAACACTTTTAACAACATGATAATTGTTAATGACTGCCAATCAACCTCTCTGGCACTGAAAACTAACTACTACACGTGTGGAGTTTCATTCCTACACGTTTTGAATGTTTAGGGAGATTTAAAAAATGTAAAATATAAAAAGTTTCACTTTTTTTGTCAATTTTCCTTTCTGTGGCTTTTTTCTCTCTCTCTCTCTCTCTTAATCCAATCTTCCTTTCATTCTATTTCCTTTTTTGTATTTGGTTTGACATTTAATTCACCCCCTTTAATTCACCCTCTTCAGTCCTTCCATTGTTTATTTCCTAATCATTAAATCTCATTGGTTTAAGTAGATATCCTGTTGCTTGCCCTATTCGCTCAGGTCAAAGATGCCCTGTTTCCCTCGCTGTGCTGTTATCAGCTTTCACTTCCAGCAACTTTGTGACCAAAAGTTTTTTGAGCTGAAGGGCGCAGGGGCAAGTCCAATTAACGGCAGATACTGTTAGTTGCCCTGTTACAGCACAATCTGGCCTAACAATTTGTTTATCCAAGTGGTATGGATGTTGGTAATCGGCTCTGAGTACTGCATAATGGCAGCTCTCCCAAGAGGCCAGAGACTAATTAGGTATTTTCAATGAGGTTGTGCAGAGATTGATTAGCTATTTGCCTTGTTGGTGTGGTATCATCACCATGGGAACAACAGCAACTAGCATTAAAATAACACCTTTAATGTTAAAAAATCCCCAGGCAAGGCATGGTTTAAACAATAATTACAACATCTTCTTGCCACTGTTGCACTGTACTTTATATCTAGATAATTCATGTTGGTCAATTACATTATCAGTCAACATATAAAAAAACAAGTTTATCAGTTTGTTATAAGAATCAGTATGATAACATTTTTTTAAAGTCTCCCCATAATCATAATTAGGGACTTAATTTAGTTAACAGATAAAAGGACAGGTACAGCATTGAAAATCCGGAAGCCTCGGGATCGAGGCCGTTCCGGATTCTGTGTATTGGCGGAATCCGGAAATGCCCGGGTCCAGGTTCGGGTATTTTCGGACTTCGGAACTTCTTTCCGACAGCCCCAGTCTGTAAACGCCTGGGCCAAAGTAGGCGGGGTCAGGCAGCCGAGCGGCGGCAGTGGGGAGTGGGAGCTCGGTCCGAGGCAGAGGTCCGAGGCAGGGGCGAGGTCTCCGTGACTGCAAGTAAAACCCGAAGATTCAAAAGTTACACTGAATTCCCTTTTTACCCTCACTGGGCAGAGAAAAGAAAAACAACTTCCAAGTGTGACATTCGGTTGTAAGTGTTGGGGGAGGTCCTTGCTCCCTCATTTCGTACTCTTCAACTACCCTCCTGGAAGTTGCCATCCCAGTCCCCACCTCACCACCCAGTGCCAAGACCATTGAGGTCTGCGCCCCGCGCAAACATCTTCAGGGAAACTTGCAGCCGCGACTCCTTCAACCCCAGTTCTCTGACACTTCCATAGAAACATAAAAACTTAGAAAATAAGTGCAGGGGTAGGCCATTCGGCCCTTCGATACTGCACTACCATTCAATATGATCATGGCTGATCCTGCAACTTCAGTAACCCTTTCCCGCTTTCTCTCCATCATCCTTGCTCCCTTTAGCCGTAAGGGCCGCATCTAACTCCCTTTTGAATATATCTAACGAACTGACCTCAACAACTTTCTGTGGTAGAGAATTCCACAGGTTCACAATTCTCTGAGTGAGGAAGTTTCTCCTCATCTTCGTCCTAAATGGCTTACCCCTTATCCTTAGACTGTGACCCCTGGTTCTGGACTTCCCCAACATCGGGAACATTCTTCCTGCATCTAACCTGTCCAATCACGTCAAAATTTTATATGTTTCTATGAGATCCCCTTTCATTCTTCTAAATTCCAATGAATATAAGCCTAGTCAATCCAGTCTTTCTTCATATATCAGTCTTGCCATCACAGGAATCAGTCTGGTGAACCTTCGCTGCACTCCCTCAATAGCAAGAATGTCCTTCCTCAGATTAGGAGACCAAAACTGTACACAATATTCAAGGCGTGGCCTCACCAAGACCATGTACAACTGCATTAAGATCGCTCTGCTCCTATACTCAAATCCTCTTGCTATGAAGGCCAACATGCCATTTGCCTTCTTCACCACCTGCTGTACCTGCATGCCAATTTTCAATGACTGATGTACCATGACCGTTTCTAAGCCTTTCTCCCCCGGCTCAATGGTTATGCCTTCCACTCCTGAAATCGTCTACTGGAAGCTCAGAGCAATAACTCCCTAAACTCCGCATCTCCTTGAAGCTGTCAGCCTGCTAGCCCGCACATTTCGAGAAAACTCCATAGAACAGCTCCCTCCAGGTTTGATGACCATGCGTATGCTTCATTCATATTCCCCTCTATAAACTCACAACTCTCTCGGGCTCCATTCTTATTTCCCCACTGTTGTGGTCAGTAACCTGAGCTGTCCTGGGCTCCAGCGCTCCGCCCTCAGCCTGTGAGCCTGTGGTTCAGCACCCCGCCATTAGCCTCGGGTCCCTGGGATACAGTGGGCTGAACTGGGAAGCCCAGGATCCTGTCCTTTTGACTGCAGCGCTTCCCACCCACACTGAGGCTTTGACGACCGTGACAGCGGCACGCCCTCAATGCCAGTGACCGGAATGAGCCCAAGCTCCGATTTCCCCTCCCACAGACAGGTCTGAGGGACGCAATCGCCTGGGCTCGGACGCCGTGGACTCTCTCTGGGCCCCGTCTGAGGCAGGGGCGAGGTCAGCGATGGCCCGAGGTGGGGCGAGGTCAGCGACAGCCCGAGGCGGGGGCCCCAGGCGGGGCGAGGTCAGCGACGGCCCGAGGCGGGGGCCCGAGGCGGGGCGAGGTCAGTGACGGCGCGAGGCGAGGCGAGGTCAGCGACGGCTCGAGGCGGGGCGAGGTCAGCGACGGCCCAAGGCAGGGGAGAGGTCAGCGACGGCCCGAGGCGGGGCGAGGTCAGTCATGGCCTGAGGCAGGAGCCCGAGGCGGGGGCGAGGTCGTTGGGGGCCCAAGGCGGGGGAGAGGTCAGCAGCGGCCCGTTACAGGGGTGAGGTCGGCGACGGCCAAGGCGGGAGCCTGAGGCGGGGCGAGGTCAGCGATGGCCCGAGGCAGGGGAGAGGTCAGTGACAGCCCGAGGCGGGAGCCCGAGGCAGGGGAGAGGTCAGCAACAGCCCGAGGCGGGAGCCCGAGGCGGGGTGAGGTCAGCGATGGCCCGAGGCAGGGGAGAGGTCAGCAACAGCCCGAGGCAGGGGAGAGGTCAGCGACAGCCCGAGGCGGGAGCCCGAGGCAGGGGAGAGGTCTGCAACAGCCCGAGGCGGGAGCCCGAGGCGGGATGAGGTCAGCGACGGCCCGAGGCGGGGCGAGGTCAGCGATGGCCTGAGGCGGGGCGAGGTCAGCGATGGCCCGAGGCAGGGGAGAGGTCAGCAACAGCCCGAGGCGGGAGCCTGAGGCGGGGTGAGGTCAGCGATGGCCCGAGGCAGGGGAGAGGTCAGCAACAGCCCGAGGCGGGAGCCTGAGGCGGGGTGAGGTCAGCGATGGCCCGAGGCGGGGCGAGGTCAGCGATGGCCTGAGGCGGGGCGAGGTCAGCGACGGCCCGAGGCAGGGGAGAGGTCAGCAACAGCCCGAGGCGGGAGCCCGAGGCGGGGTGAGGTCAGCGACGGCCCGAGGCAGGGGAGAGGTCAGCGACAGCCCAAGGCGGGAGCCTGAGGCGGGGTGAGGTCAGCGATGGCCCGAGGCAGGGGAGAGGTCTGCAACAGCCTGAGGCGGGAGCCTGAGGCGGGGTGAGGTCAGCGATGGCCCGAGGCAGGGGTGAGGTCAGCGACAGCCCGAGGCGGGAGCCCGAGGCGGGGTGAGGTCAGCAATGGCTCGAGGCGGGAGAGAGGTCAGTGGTGGCCTGCGGCAGCGGCCCGAAGCAGGGGGAAAGATCAGCAGCGGCTCGATGTGGGGGCGAGGTTGGTGACGCCCCAAGGCGGGGGTGAGGTCAGCGGTGGCCCGAGGCGAGGGGCGAGGTCGGCAGGCGAGTGAGGATAGTCAGTGGAATAGTAATCCTGCAAAACTTGCACATAACTCAGAGGTTATAGACTTTCAATCATAGAAGCTTTATTAGGTTCATGAAGCTTAATGTATACGAGTTACAGCTGTTTTCTTCGAGGTCAGCAGGATGTGGGAAAGGAACTCAGCTGTGTTGGTTTTCAAATCATTCCATTTTTTTTCATTCTTCTGGAACTGGGCCCTTGACTAAGAAAAGGCTGAGCCTTGCTGAACTGGCTTTCTAACCATATGCAATTTAATATTACACAGACATCACTTGGCACAACCAAACTGAGCTTTACTGGTAGTATCACGCTAATTTATACCTGAAAACAATAGAGGTGAGTTTCTGCTCAACTTGCAACATTCTACAATATTGTCTCAAGTCATAATTTGCTCAATTCATTCCTCACAAGCGCAAAGTCCATCATGATCCTATTATTGCACCATGAGCTACCAATGTACCTGATATATCTGCTGTGATAGCAAAGATCCACTGACCTTAAAAGCCGCAGATATCAACAAAATTTCTCATTAATTTTCCCTTTCACTAGGATTTCCCTTTTTGCAGATAGAAACTAACATTGTGTGTGGAACATTGAAAGAAAGATTGCCTCAAACACAATTTTAAAAAATATATTCGCTCATGGGATGTGGACGTCACTGGCAAGGCCGGCATTTATTGCCCATCCCGAATTGCCCTTCTGAAGTGTAAGAATAAAAGTGTTTATTAATGATTAAAATTGATTCTGTGTACGTATAAATGTTAAAAGTGTAGATTATACGGAAAGGCCTGTTTGTGTTGAAACAAAATGAAAGCCCACAGGTTGTCAGCATGGGTTGAGTTTTGAAAGAAACAAAATGGAAGTTCACAGATCTGCCGCATGGGTTTTGTGTATTGGAAAGCTATTTAAACTAATCAATGGCTGAGCCAGGCCAGACAGCCACATGTGTGAGGAGAGCTAATAAGGTACTGCCCTGGAATCAAGGTACAATCGTGAGGCTTTCGGAGGGACAATGGCTTTGAGAGGTTTAAAACGCAGCCAAAGACCCTTCTTGCTCTCCTGAACCAGCCAGCCAAAGGGAAGTAAGGTATATCACTCTTTATTCTAACCTCATTGTGTCTGTTGTAACTAAGGTGGATGTGCATGTGTGTGTGATTTTTAATAAACTGTTCGACTTGTTGTAAAGGAATTGTCTGACTGTCAAAGTTAATGCCAGATATTTAGAAATCTTACAGAAGATGATGGTGAGCCGCCTTCTTGAACTGCCGCAGTCCGTGTGGTGAAGTTACTCTCACAGTGCTGTTAGGAAGGGAGTTCCAGGATTTTGTTCCAGCGACCCAGTGACTACACTTCAAAAACTACTTAGTTTGTCAGAAAAGCACATTAGGGCATCCGGTGGCCGTGAAAGGCACTATATAAATGTAAGTCTTTCTTTTTTTCTTTAGTCATCAGCTTCCATAGAGCAACTCCAAGACACACATTTGGTTCCTTGCACTGATCTCTAAAACTATTGCATTGACATGGCACTGTTGCACATCACAGTTTCAGAAAGGCAACATAAGGCAAGTAGATAGATTGATGTGCCTCAGTCACAGAAAAAGTAGAACTTTTAATGTGACGGTTAAGAAAATACTCAGGTAGGACAGGTCCTGTATATTGTGTTCCTAACACAGCTGAGACTGCACACAGGCAGGTTAAAGTAACAGTGACCTCAGTCTTTAATAAGACACTCCAGAGTGAGGAACAGGCCTTAGGGGCCGGCTTATATACAGTGCTTCCAAGGGATGATGGGATCCCTTGGGACTTCAGGGGATGAGTTCCCTGGGGGTGGAATATGGGAGTGCATGCATTACAGATACACAACATCACTCCCCACGTAAAAGTCAAAGTGAAAACTATTTACAAGGTGAGGCGGTCGGGAGCCTTTCTTTCTCTGGTGGACGACCTCGGTACAAATGTCTGTTCTGGTGTGTTGGCTGTGCCCTCGCTGGGCTGGCGTGTTGTTGGCCTTGCAGGGCTGTTGGGCGTGATGGGTTCGATTTCCTGGTCCGGCGTGGTGTCGTTGATCTTTTGGGTGTGTGTTGTGGGCTCGAAAAAGGTGGTGTCTGCTGTGGGTTGTTCAGGACAGTCTGTGAACCGCAGCCTCGTTTGGTCCAGGTGCTTTCTGCAAATTTGTCCATTGTCTAGTTTGACTACAAGCACCCTATTCCCTTCTTTAGCTATCACCGTGCCTGCGATCTACTTGGGACCATGTCCATAGTTTAGCACATACACAGGGTCATTCAGATCAACTTCCCGTGACACAGTGGCGCGACCATCGTTTACATTTTGTTGCTGCCGCCTGCTCTCGCCCTGATCATGCAGGTTGGGGTGAACCAGCAAGAGTCTGGTTTTAAGTGTCCTTTTTATCAATAGCTCAGCCGGGGGCACCCCTGTGAGAGAGTGGGGTCTCGTGCGGTAGCTGAGCAGTACTCGGGACAGACAGGTTTGGAGTGAGCCTTCTGTGACTTGTTTAAGGCCTCAGTCAGATGGTTTGTACTGCCCGCTCTGCCTGCCCATTGGAGGATGGTTTAAATGGGGACGAGGTGACATGTTTGATCCCATTGCGGGTCATGAATTCTTTAAATTTGGTACTGGTGAAATATTGGCGACATTATTTCACATTCAATCCATTTGGAAAAAGCATCCACCACCACCAGGAACATTTTACCGAGAAATGGGCCCGCATAGTCAACATGGATCCTCGACCATGGTCTGGAGGGCCAGGACCACAAACTTAGTGATGCCTCTCTGGGTGCGTTGCTCAACTGAGCACATACACTGCATTGCCATACACAGGACTCGAAGTCAGAGTTGAAATCGGGCCACCACACGTGGGATCTGGCTATCGCTTTCATCATTACTATACCTGGGTGTGTGCTGTGGAGATCCGAAATGAACGTCTCCCTGCCCTTTTTTGGTAGCACTACGCGGTTACCCCACAACAGGCAGTCTGCCTGAATGGACAGCTTGTCCTTTCGCCGCTGGAATGGCTTGATTGGCTCTTGCATTTCAACGGGGATGCTGGCCCAGCTCTCATGCAGTACACAGTTTTTTTACTCGGGACAGCAGAGGATCTTGGCTGGTCCAAGTCCTAATCTAGCGGGCCATGACAGGTGATTTATCATTTTCAAACGCTTCCATGACCATCAACAAATCTGCGGGCTACGCCACCATCACAAGTTTGCAGGCTGCACCATTTCCACCCCCATGGTGGGCAATGGTAGCCGACTGAGAGCATCCACACAGTTCTCAGTGCCTGGTCTGTGGCGGATGGTATAGTTATACGCTGATAGCGCGAGTGCCCAACTTTGTATGCGGGCTGAGGCATTAGTATTTATCCCCTTGTTTTCAGCGAACAGGGATGTGAGGGGCTTGTGATCTGTTTCCAGCTCAAATTTGAGGCCAAACAGGTACTGATGCATTTTCTTTACCCCGAACACACACGCTAGCCTCTTTCTCAATCATGCTGTAGGCCCCCTTGGCCTTAGACAAGCTCCTGGAAGCATAGGCGACAGGTTGCAACTTCCCCGCAACGTTAGCTTGTTGTAATACACACCCGACTCCGTACGACAATGCGTCACATGCAAGCACAAGTCTTTTACACGGGTTATACAGCTTGTTGGAGCATAAAATGTTTCTGGCTTTCTCAAAAGCAATTACTTGTTTTTTTCCCCATGCCTAGTTCTCACCTTTGCGCAATATCACATGTAGGGGCTCCAAATGCCTGCTTAACCCCAGTTGAAGTTACCAAAATAGTTGAGGAGTCCCAGGAACGACCGCAACTCCATGACGTTCTGTGGCCTGTCTTGGCATCTGTGGGTCGAATGCCGTCCGCCGTGACCTTTCTCCCCAAAAACTCCATTGCTGTTGCCATGAAGACGCATTTCGACCTCTTCAGCCGCAGTCCTACGCGATCCAGTTGCTGGAGGACCTCCTCCAGGTTTTGTTGGTGCTCGGCAGTGTCCAGACCCATGACCAATATGTCGTCCTGAAAGCCCACTGTGTGTGGTACCGACTTGAGTAGGCTCTCCATGTTTCTCTGGAAGATCGCTGCAGTCGACTGAATTCCAAACGGGCATCTGTTGTAGATGAACAGTCCCTTGTGTGTGTTGATGCAGGTGCGGCCCTTCGAAGACTCCTCCAGTTCCTGCATCATGTAGGCCGAAGTCAGGTTGAGCTTGGTGAACGTCTTGCCTCCTGCCAGCGTCGCAAATAGGTTGTCTCCTTAGGTAGCGGGTATTGGTCCTTTAGCGAGAAACGATTAATAGTTACTTTATAATCGCCGCAAATCCTGACCGTGCCATCACTTTTGAGTACTGAAACAATCGGGCTGGCCCACTCGCTGAATTCCACTGGGGAGATGATGCCCTCGCATTGCAGCCTGTCCAGCTCGATTTCCAATCTCTCCCTCATCATGTGAGGTACTGCTCGCGCCTTGTGGTGAATGGGTCGTGCCTCTGGGACCAAGTGGATCCGCATCTTCGCCCCGGAAAAGTTTCCAAAGCCTGGCTCAAAAAGGGAAGGAAATTTGTTAAGAACCTGAGTACATGAGGCCTCATCGACATTTGATAGCGCTCGGATGTCATTCCAGTTCCAGCGGATTTTGCCCAGCTAGCTCCTTCCAAGCAATGTGGGTCCATCGCCCGGGACAATCCAGAGCGGCAGTTCATGCACCGTGCCCTCGTAAGTGACCTTGACCATGGCGCTGCCCAGGACAGTGATAAGTTCTTTGGTGTACGTTCTCAGTTTCATGTGGATGGGGCTCAGGACTGGTCTGAGTGCTTTGTTGCACCACAGTCTCACAAATATATTTTTACTCATGATGGATTGGCTAGCGCCAGCATCCAGTTCCATGGCTACTGGTAAGTCATTAAATTTTATGTTTAGCATTATTGGTGAACATTTTGTCAAAAATGTATGCAGCCCGTGTACTTCAGCATCTGCCTCCTCTCTCTGAGGCTCGAAATTGCTTTGATCTTCCTCTGCCACATGGTGGTTAGCAGGTTTTGCAGAGCTTCCAACTCATTTGCAAGCTCGTTGGAGTTGCCCCATTGTTCCACATCTCTTGAAAACATACCCTTTGAAGCGGCATGAATAGGCTGAATGGAAGCCTCCACAACACCAACAAGGTGTGAATTGCCTTGCATTCATCCTTTGTTGGGGACTCTGAGTCATCTGGGTCACCTGAGGCCTGCTAGCAGTTGCATACACGTGGTTTCTGCCCTGTACATTTCTGCTCGCAAACACAGTTCCAGTTAATTTATGAACATTGCTAGCACTTGTGTGCTGAGAGATTTGTTTGGTGTTATCACTGGTGGACATAAACGCCTGTGCTATCGCAATGGCCTTACTGAGGGTCGGTGCCTCTACAGTCAGATGTTTTCGTAGGATGGTCTCGTGGCCAATGCCCAGTACATAAAAGTCTCTGAGCATTTGCTCCAGGCAGCCATCAAACTCACATTGTCCTGCAAGTCGCCTTAGCTCAGCGACGTAGCTCACCACTTCCTGACCTTCAGATCACTGGCACCTGTTGAACCGATACCTCGCCATCAGTACGCTCTCCCTCGGGTTAAGATGCTCCCGAACCAGTGTACACAGCTCCTCATACAACTTATCTGTGGGTTTCACCGGAGCCTGAAGATTCTTCATGAGGCTGTAGGTCGGTGCCCCGCAGACCGTGAGGAGGACCGCTCTCCTTTTTGCAGTGCTTCCTTCCCCGTCCAGCTCGTTGGCTACAAAGTACTGGTCTAGCTGTTCGACATAGGCTTCCCAGTCCTCACCCGCCGAGAACTTCTCCAGGATGCCCACAGTTTGCTGCATCTTTGCGTTGGATTCGTATACTCGTCGCCAGTTATTGTGTTCCTAACACAGATGAGGCTGCACACAGGGAGGTTAAAGTAACAGTGACCTCAGTCTTTAATAAAACACTCCAGAGAGAGAAACAGGACTTCGGGGCTGGCTTATATACAGTGCTCCCAAGGGATGCTGGGATCCCATGGGACTTCAGGGGATGAGCTCCCTGGTGGCAGAACATGGGAGTGCATGCTTTACAGATACACAACACTGCATCTACCAGTAAATCTATGCAGCAGCTTTCAATGGGCAACACTGAAATAATGAGATTGCATTGGTATTTCCTCCATTAGATGCACACTTTTGAAGAATTTATAGTCAATTCCTTTATTCTCTGTACATGAAAATTAATGGCAGACATCAGCAAAATGCTATTATTTTCCACATAATAGACTTTTGATAGAATCATATAGAACAGGTTTATCTGTTTGGCCCATTGAACCAGTGCCGGGCATTCTTAACTGATTATGTTGAACTCTTGCCAGATGTTTCGTAACTGAAACACTTTCATTTTGAAATAAAAAAGCTTTCATCAATTTTTCAATCCAGTTGCTTTTAAAATGCAAGTTTCATTCTTCAGAAGCATGAAATTAATGTGACGTGTTTCTCCGACAGCAACAGCATCGGTAATGGAAGCTTTATCGTGTCACAAAATAGTTCATTCCTATTCAAGGATCAGATCTACCTCCACAAGTACTGCATTATGAATACAAAATGCATCCATCTTTTTCACTAAGTGGCGTATTTAATTCTACCTTTAATGGCCTAAAATTCGCGTCACGACTTGTTCCTTCAAAATCTCAATAATTAAATAGACTCACCAATGTGCTGTGCTTGTTGTCTGAAACACAGTGGGCGTAAAATTGAGGTCGGAGACTTCCTTCGTACGAACGCCTCCCACCCAAAAAAAATCTACGAATCTAACTGTTGGTCCTGGAGAAACGTAGGACCCTGGTCGGAGGCCTAGATTCGCTATGCATCACAAGGGGACCTGTCTTCGAGGTACACAAGTCCAAACTGGAGTCACGTGGGCCTGGCCAACCAATCACGATGCAGTATTCTCATTGTTAATAATGGGAACTCCATTTGTGCGAGTTCCCATTACTATCAATGAGCAAAACCCCTAAAACACCGAAACACAGCATAATAAATAAATAAAACACCTTGCAAATTTAAAATTAATTGAAATTAAAGTTAATTAAATGTTTTAAAAAACATATATATTTTTTAGAATTTTTTTTGTGTGTTTTAATATGGTTCAAAATAAACTTACCTTAATGGACAGAGTTTTTAACATAAAAATGTGTTTTTAAATTTAATTTTTATATGTTTTAAAACTCTAACACTGGTAAAAGTAGGCTATGCGCCTGCTTTCACAAGGCGACAGAGTTTGAAGGATATTCGCTGGGCATGAGTTGGGCAAATAGCCCAAGCTCGGACATGTTAATGTCCTTCCTGCCGGGATGGGTTTGATCAGTCAAAAGAAATGATGACAGATAAGAAAAGCCGGTTTTTGGCGCGTGCGCATCGCGACCCGAAAACCGTTTTTTGTACAGACCCGGTGAGGCCGGAATTTTAGCCCCATTATTATTCAATCACAATATTATATTCTGAAGACATTTTTGCTTCTGGCACAACCACAGGCTTCTGTGTAAGAAAAACCCGTAATGCTAGTTGAAGAAATTTAAACCTCAGGCGGAGTCACAGGTCATTGCGTAAGATACAGTTTGCAATGCTAGTTTGCAATAATTGCTTTGGCCTTCTGCACCCAGACATGTTGCAGATTAATTTGGCCTCAGGAAGAAATTTACCTTCACCAATAACCAGCAAGTCATTTGCAAACTCTAATCCTGACTTTAAAGTAACTTTTTCTGGACAGTTTAAGAGAATAATGGGCGATTGGAGTGAATTACACCTCTCACCACCTATCTCCAATGTACATCAAGTGAAAAATAATACAAACAACATGGATTTGATAAACATTGCCTTAATCGTAATGATTAATGCATTCATTTGAACAGATGAGTGTAATTAAGTAGAAAAAAAAACTCCTGTATCTTTCGCATCCTCACTTTACACTTTACAACAGTGGAGGACTTTTAAGGAGCTCTTTCATAGTGCTCAACAAAAATATATTCCAGTGAAAAAGAAGGGTGGTAAGAGAAGGGATAACCAGCCGTGGATAACCAAGGAAATAAAGGAGAGTATCAAATTAAAAACCAATGCGTATAACGTGGCCAAGGTTAGTGGGAAACTAGAAGATTGGGAAAATTTTAAACAACAGCAAAGAATGACTAAGAAAGCAATAAAGAAAGGAAAGGTAGATTACGAAAGTAAACTTGCGCAAAACATAAAAAAAGATAGTAAAAGCTTTTACCGATATATAAAGCAGAAGAGAGTGACAAAAGTAAATGTTGGTCCCTTAGAAGATGAGAAGGGGGATTTAATAATGGGAAATGTGGAAATGGCTGAGACCTTAAACAATTATTTTGCTTCGGTTTTCACAGTGGAAGACACAAAAACCATGCCAAAAATTGCTGGTCACGGGAATCACTATCACTAGGGCAGTAGTGCTGGACAGGCTAATGGGACTCAAGGTAGACAAGTCCCCTGGTCCTGATGAAATGCATCCCAGGGTATTAAAAGAGATGGCAGAGGTTATAGCAGATGCATTTGTTATAATCTACCAAAATTCTTTGGACTCTGGGGAGGTACCAGCGGATTGGAAAGCAGCTAATGTAACACCTCTGTTTAAAAAAGGGGACAAACAAAAGGCAGGGAACTATAGTCCGGCTAGCTTAACATCTGTAGTGGGGAAAATGCTTGAAGCTATCATTAAGGAACAAATAGCAGGACATCTAGATAGGAATAGTGCAATCAAGCAGACGCAACATGGATTCATGAAAGGGAAATCATGTTTAACTAATTTACTGGAATTCTTTGAGGATATAACGAGCATGGTGGATAGAGGTGTACCGATGGATGTGGTGTATTTAGATTTCCAAAAGGCATTCGATAAGGTGCCACACAAAAGGTTACGGCAGAAGATAAAGGTACGCGGAGTCAGAAGAAATGTATTAGCATGGATCGAGAATTGGCTTGCTAACAGACGGGTAAGTGGAGCTGAGTCCACGGCCAGATCAGCCATGATCTTGTTGAATGATAGAGCAGGCTCGAGGGGCTAGATGGCCTACTGCTGTTTCTAATTCTTATGTTCTTATGCTCTTATGAGTAGGCAGGGCCATGGAAGGATTTGAACACAATGAGAGTTTTAAAATCGAGGGCTTGCCAGAACAGCAGCCAATATAGGTCAGTGAGCAAAGAGTCCTCGAGGTCGCCCACCATAACCATCTCAAGTGCCCTCAGTATAAATTTATCAGCCTTCCACCTTCCAATCTGTGGCCGCAGGGCAAGGACATCATAGGAGCACCAGGATAATCAAAAGAGCAGATAAATCAGGCACTGGGGCTTTTCACAAGAGTTGTTTCTGAATTGTTAAAGTTTTGGAATTTTCAAATTAGGACTGATGTCGCATCTTGGTATTTTTGGCACAAAATAGGATGGCGATTTAAATATTTTTATAGCCTAATTGCTTATTTTAATTAGGTACCCAGGAAGACTAATGGCCACCCGAACAAAAATGATATGTGATGCACTTCCAGCCGCTATCGGGTGCACGCGATTATGGTCCAATATTGGTAAGTATAGCAGCTATTTCGCACCCAAACACAGGCAAAACAACATTTAATTTTGCCCCCTTGATAGCTCTGAGTTGTGAACATCTTAGAGTGCATAAGAATATAAACAGTGCAGGAAAGATCAATTCGTAACACTGGTTTTGACAGTAAGACAGTAAGATGAGGGGACTTGGGCAAACTTAGGAATGAAGTTTACTGCATTCAGAGTGAACAAGATGTCAAACGGTTCCCAGATAAGATAATAGAGACAAAAACCTTGGTGTCAATTAAGAGGCAATTGGATGCTGTGCAGAAGGGGAGAGTAGGTTGTAGGTTTTTCAAAATGGATGAGCTCATATGCAGAATGGCTTATCTCATCTGTATTTATCTTGTGTTAATATTCTGCAAATAATGGTTACAATCATAGAGGTTCGACTTATAATGGAAGAGAAGAACGACAAGAAAACAATCAGTTGTCGATTTTCAATTACAAATTATTTACAACATTAAACACTGGCAGTGCTCCCTTCTAGTAGAATGCAGCTAAAACACTGCAAATAGTCACAGAAGTAATTATTTTCCCAAAGCATCTACATCACGTGCTGCACGCTGGTCTGATGGTAATGATGATGATAGCGAAGATAACAAATTCATGAGAAATAGGAAGCAAAAATAGACACCTCTTCTCATGAATTACATAAAAAGGAAAACAATGGTTAAGGCATTTTAGTTTCATGAGATGTTAGGATTTTCAAAGTGAGTAAAAATATTGCCACCAATTCTTTTGTACTGCTATTCACGTTAACTGCGGGAGACCATTTAGAGAGATCCATGTCAACTGGATTGCAATGATTAAAGAATCTCTCTCCATTCCTCATAAAATGGGCTCAATTTTCCCCAAAGCTTTTTTTGGAGTACTTGAAGAGTTACGCCCAATTTTTGGGGGCCCAAGTATGCCAAAAAAAAACATTCTAAAGTTTCCCCATTGGATTTCTTCATTTTGGCCTGGCATAACCCGACCTTTAGTTTTGGGAGTGGAGCCTTGTTCTGCGTCAAAAAGATTGGGCTGGCATGGTAACCAGGAACACAATGCGAGCTGAGGCTGCAAAGTGAAGCATACAGCCAGCTCCCAACACATAAAAGAATTGAAAAACACATAATAGCAACTTAGCTCCAACCCTGCCGGAAGGGCTTGCCGGTCCAGTTCCATTCTCGGTCCCTACTGGTTCGATTCTCCGATCTCTTTCTCTCTCTCTGTATCTGGCCAAAGGGTTCTCCCGCCCTTAGCCCTGGTCAAAAGGCTTGCCAGTGTGTTCTCCCACTTCTAACCTTGGCCGAAGGGCTTGCCGGTGCGTTCCCCTGCTCCTCGCCCTGGCCGAGTGGTCTCCTGGTCCGCTCCCCTGCCCCGAGCCCAGGCCAAGTCGTCGCCTCCCTCCCGGTCCCCACACCTAACTACACCTGAAAGGCTTCCCTACACCCCCTCTCTCTCCTGCCACTGCTCTCTTCCTCCCTCACTTCTCTATCCCCCTCTATCTTATCTTTCCTGCTGCTGTTGTCCGGGCATCTGTTGCATTTACCTGTGCCAATTTCCTTACCTGCACCGATTTCTTTAACTCTCTGTAAAGGTTTTCTTGAGAGGCCACATAAGCTGGCCTAAGTAGAAATGCTTAACTATTAGTTGGCCAAAGTTGCATAAATGGCCAGAATTTTTAAGAAAAAAAAACTTACCTAAAAAAAACCATAACTAACTGAGTTATGCTGCTGCAAATTGATTGGGGAAACTGTTTTTTTTAAAGTTAGGCCTACTCCAAAAAAAATGGCGCAAATACTGGGGAAATTTGAGCCCAATATTTTGCAGCGGCCATCTACATCTCAGACCTCAGGGCCACAGGCGGCATCTGGAAGTGTTAGATTTGGGCAGAGAAAAGCTTACATGGTCACATGCGTTTGCCTGCTTGAAAAAATCCCGCAAGTAAATAGTTTTTGTAAATTGATATAAATAAATCACTGGATTATTTGATGCACGTTTGCTTAATGTCTGGTTATTTTGTAAAGCATTGAGAAATAAGCAATGTGCTGATGTTGAAGCACAGGATTATGATGTGAGGGCTGACTGCAAGGAGCAAGGATTTTACTTAGAGCATATAAAGATTGGTGAGAGAAGGCAGGTCGTTAATGGACCAAGAATTCGGAAAAAGTAATGCTCTAAGTATCTGTGAAAGAATCCCAAATGAGTCCATCACTCAGCTTTAGTCACTGTGCCTGCTTCATAGAAACATAGAAAATATGTGCAGGAGCAGGCCATTCAGCCCTTCGGCCCTGCACTGCCATTCAATTTGATCATGGCTGATCATGCAACTTCAGTACCCCACTCCCGCTTTCTCTCCAACCCACTGATCCCTTTAGCCGTAAGGGCCACATCTAACTTCCTCTTGAATATATCCAACGAACTGGACTCCACAACTTTCTATAGTAGAGAATTCCACAGGTTCACCACTCTCTGGGTGAAAAAGTTTCTCCTCATCTCAGTCCTGTATGGCTTACCCCTTATCCTTAGGCTGTGACCCCTGGCTCTGGAATTCCCCAACATCGGAAACATTCTTCCTGCATCTAACCTGTCGAGTCACATCATAATTTTATATGTTTCTATGAGATCCTATCTCATTCTTCTAAATTCCAGTGAGTATAAGCCTAGGCGATCCTGTCTTTCTTCATCTGTCAGTCCTGCCATACCGGGAATTAGTCTGGTGAACCTTCGCTGCACTCCCTCAATAGCAAGCATGTTCTTCCTTAGGAGACCAAAACTGAACACAATATTCCAGGTGTGGTCTCACCAAGACCCTGTACAACTGCAGTAAGATCTCCCTGCTCCTATACTCAAATCCTCTCGCTATGGAGGCCAGCATGCCATGTGCTTTCTTAAATGCATGCTGTACCTGCATGCCTACCTTCAGTGACTGATGTACCATAACACCCAGGTCTCTTTGCACCTCCCCTTTTACTAATCTGTCACTGTAAAGTCCTGTCCCCTCAGTACAGATTCACACGAGGCATATAGTGAAGTCAAGGTCACTCTGGACCTGCACCTTTATTTCACAGCTCTGGAATGCTGCACTTGCCTGAGACCTGTCCTTATATACCTGTCTCTTGCAAGTGCACCCCTGGTGGTAATGTATGCTGGTGGTTACAGGTCATATCTTATTACAGTCATGTATAGCATGTTAGGATACAGTTATATATAATAATGTAAGAAACATGACAGTCACCATTCAGATAATAATCTGCCTTCCTGTTTTTGCCACCAAAGTGGATAACCTCACATTTATCCACATTAAACTGCATCTGTCATGCATTTGCCCACTCACCTAACCTGTCCAATTCACCCTGCAGCCTCTTAGCATCTTCCTCACAGCTCACGCTGCCACCCAGCTTAGAGTCATCTGCAAACTTGGAAATATTACCTTAAATTCCTACGTCTAAATCATTAATGTATATTGTAAATAACTGGGACCCAGCACTGAACCCTGCGACACCCCACTAGTCACTGCCTGCCATTCTGAAAAGGACCCGTTTATTCCTACTCTCTGCTTCCTGTCTGCCAACCAGTTCTCTATCCATGTAAATACATTGCCCCCAATACCATGTGCTTTAATTTTGCACACCAATCTCTTGTGTGGGACCTTGTCAAAAGCCTCTTGAAAGTCCAAATACACCACATCCACTGGTTCTCCCTTATCCTCTCTCCTAATTACATCCTCAAAAAACTCTCGAAGATTTGTCAAGCATGATTTCCCTTTCATAAATCTATGCTGACTTGGACGGATCCTGTCACTGTTTTCCAAATGCTCTGCTATTACATCTTTAATAATTGATTCCAGCATTTTCCTCACCACCGATGTCAGGCTAACCGGCCTAAAATTCCCTGTTTTCTCTCTCCCTCCTTTTATAAAAAGTGGGGTTACATTAGCTACCCTCCAATCCACAGGTCCATGGAATTCTGAAAAATGACCACTAATGCATCTACTATTTCTATAGCCACTTCCTTAATACTCTGGGATGCAGACTATCAGGCCCTGGGGATTTATCGGCCTTCGGTCCCATCAGTTTCCCTAACACCATTTCCTGACTAATAAGGATGTCCCTCAGTTCCTCCTTCCCGCTAGACACTCAGTCCCCTAGTATTTTTGGGAGGTTATTCGTGTCTTCCTTAGTGAAGACAGAATCAAAGTATTTGTTCAATTGGTCTGCCATTTCCTTGTTTCCCATTATGAATTCACCTGATTCTGACTGCAAGGGGCGTACATTAGTCTTCACTAATCTTTTTCTCTTCACATATCTATAGAAGCTTTTGCAGTCAGTTTTTATATTCCCTGCAAACTTACTCTCATACTTTATTTTTCCCCTCCTAATTAGACCATTAGTCCTCCTCTGCTGAATTCTAAATTTCTCCCAGTTCTCAGGTTTGCTGCTTTTTCTGGCCAATTTATATGCCTCTTCCTTGGATTTTACACTATTCCTAATTTCCCTTGTTAGCCCGATTGAGCCACCTTTCCTGTTTTATTTTTACGCCAGACAGGGATGTACAATAGTTGTAATTCATCCATGTGATCTTTTAATGTCTGCCATTGCCTATCCACCATCAACCCTTTCAGTATCATTCGCCAGTCTATCCTAGCCAACTCACGTCTCATACCATTGAAGTTTCCTTTCGTTAAGTTCAGGATCCTAGTCTCTGAGTTAACTGTGTCGCTCTCCATCTTAATGAAGAATTCTACCATATTATTGTCACTCTTCCCCAAGGGGCCATGCACGACCAGATTGCTAATTAATCCTCTCTTGTTACACAAGACCCTGTCTAGGATGGCCTGTTCTCAAGTTGGTTCCTCGACATATTGGTCCAGAAAACCATCCCTTATACAATCCAGGAAATCCTCCTCCACAGTATTGCCAGCAGTTTGGTTAGCCCAATCAATATGTAGATTAAAGTCACCCATGATAACTGCTGTACCCTTATTGCACGCGTCCCTAATTTCCTGTTTGATGCCATCCCCAACCTCCCTACTACTATTTGTTGGTCTGTACACAACCCCAACTAACGTTTTCTGCCCTTTGGTGTTTCGCAGCTCTACCCATATACATTCCACATCATCCAAGCTTATGTCCTTCCTTACTATTGCGTTAACCTCCTCTTTAACCATTAACGCTATCCCACCTCCTTTTCCTTTCTGTCTATCCTTCCTGAATATTGAATATCTCTGGATGTTGAGTTCCCAGCCTTCGTTACCCTGGAGCCATGTCTGTGTAATCCCAATTACATCAAATCCGTTAACAGCTATCTGCGCAGTTAATTCGTCCAACTTATTATGAATGCTCCTCACATTGAGACTCAGAGCCTTCAGACTTGTTTTTTTAACTCTCTTTGTCCTTTTAGAATTCTGTTGTAATGTGGCCCTTTTTTATTTTTGACCTTGATTTCTCTGTCCTCCACTCTTGCTTTTCTCCTTCCTACCTTTTGCTTCTGCCCCCTTTTTATTCCCCTCTGCCCCCCTGCATAGGTTCCCATCCCCCTGCCATATTAGTTTAACCCCTCCTCAACAGCACTAGCAAACTCTCCCCCTAGGACATAGGTCCCGGTCCTGCCCAGGTGCAGACCGTCCGGTTTGTACTGGTCCCATCTCTCCCAGAACCGGTTCCAATGCCCCAGGAATTTGAATCCCTCCTCCTTGCACCATTCCTCAAGCCACATATTCATCTGAAGTATCCTGCAGATGAATACTCTGACTAGCACGTGGCACTGGTAGCAATCCTGAGATTACTACCTTTTGAGGTCCTACTTTTTAATTTAACTCCTAGCTCCCTAAATTCAGCTTTTAGGACCTTATCCTGTTCTTCGTGGGCCTGGTCTTCAGCATCATCATCATAGACAGTCCCTTAAAATCGAGAAAGACTTGCTTCCACTCTAAAAGTGAGTGCTTAGATGAATGATCAGTCCAATACGGGAATTACAGTCTCTGTCACAGATGGGACAGACAGTGGTTGAAGAAAAGGGTGCGTGGGACTAGTTTGCTGCATGCTCCTTCCGCTGCCTGCGCTTGTTTTCTGCATGCTCTCGGCGATGCGACTTGAGGAGCTCAACGACCTCCCTGATGCTCTTCCTCCACTTAGGGCGACCTTTGGCCAGGGACTCCCAGGTGTCGGTGGGGATGTTGCATTTTATCAAGGAGGCTTTGAGGGTGTCCTTGAAATGTTTCCTCTGCCCACCTTGGGCTCGCTTGCCGTGTAGGAGTTCCGAGTAGAATTGCATCAACAGTGTCATCATCAAACTCTCTCCATCCTCTGGGACTTAAGTTCTACTCTAATTCCTAACATCCATGCTTCATTGTAGTGCTCTTTATCAGCAAAGGTTTGATGAGCCATCGGAGTAGTGACTTTTGAATACCTGTTGTAAGGAAACTGAAGGATTGACAGATGTCAGGTCGAGAATACATCTGAGAATCAGGCTAAATATAGAAAGTTCAAAGAAGAAGTGAAAAAGAAAATAAGAAGGGCAAAGAGAGGGTATGAGAATAGAATGGCAACTAAGATAAAAGGTACTCCAAATGTCTTCTATAGGCATATAAATAGTAAACGGCTAGTAAGAGGAGGGGTGGGGCTGATTAGGGACCAAAAAGGAGACCTGCGCATGGCGATAGTGGCTGAGCTACTAAATGAATACTTTGCATCTGTCTTCACCAAGGAAGAAGATATTGCCCTGACGTCATGAAGGAGGAGGTAGATTAGATACTGGATGGGATAAGAATTGATAAAGGTGAGGTACTAGAAAGGTTGGCTGTACTTGAAGTAGATAAATCACCAAGACCAGATGGGATGCATCCTAGGCCACTGAGGGAAGTGAAGGAAGAAATCGTGGAGGTACTGGCCATAATCTTTCAACCCTCCTTAGAAATGGGGATGGTGCCAGAGGACTGGAGAATTACAAATGTTACACCCTTGTTCAAAAAAGGGAGTAAAGATACACCCAGCAACTAGAGACCGGTCAGTTTAACATCGGCTGTGGGGAAGCTTTTAGAAACAATAATGAGGGACAAACTTAACAGTCACTTGGATTAATTAAGGAAAGCCAGCATGGATTTGTCAAAGGAAATTTGTGTTCAACCAACTTGATCGAGTTTGTTGATGAGGTAACAGAGAGGGTTAATGAGGGCAATGCGGTCGACATGGTGTACATGGATTTCCAAAGGGCGTTTGACAAAATGCCACATAATAAGCTTGCCAGCAAAGTTGAAGCCCATGGAATCAAAGAGACAGTGGCAGCATGGATATGAAATTGGCTAAGTGACAGGAAACAGAGAATAGTGGTGAACGGTTGTTTTTTGAACTGGAAGGTGGTGTTCCCCAGGGGTCGGTACCAGGACCGCTGCTTTTCTTGATATATATTAATGACTTGGGTGTATAGGGCACAATTTCAAAATTTTCAGATGACACAAAACTTGAAAGTATAGTGAACAGTGAGGAGGATAATGATAGACTTCAAGAGGATATAGACAGGCTGGTGAACTGGGTGGACACATGGTACATTAAATTTAATTCAGAAAAGTGTGAAGTGATACATTTTGGTAGAAAGAATGAGGAGAGGAAATATGAACTAAAGGGTGCAATCCTAAAGGGGGAAACGTAGGGATATCTGTGCACAAATCATTGAAGGTGGCAGGGCAGGTTGAGAAAGCAGTTAAAAAAGCATATGGGATCCTGGGCTTCATGAATAGAGGCATAGGGCCCGAAATTCAGTAGTGCTGGAAAGCTGACCCCGCCATTTTGGGGCCATTAGCGCCAAAAAATGTTCATGGCTGGGCATCCCCATAGTCAGCTCCAAAAGTGAACAAATGGGTTCCAGTGCAAATGAACCCTTCCAAAGTGGATTTTGCAGTGATGTGGCTGTCTTAATTTGAGCGTTATCACCACTGAGAAATTCAGCATGCAGGTAAGGGTTTCAAACGAGCCAGCTGCTCTCTGGCTTTTTAAAGGCAAGAGTTTGCAGCAAAGCCCTGAGGGGGGAAGGAGATTGGAAGGATGGCTGGTGTAAGAGGTGCAAGGAGAGCCAACAGGTTCATTGATGTGGAGGGTAGAAGAAGAATACTGTTTCCTGCTGTGGGGAGACCCGGCAGACTGCCAATACATAATGCATGGAGGAAGATTGCAGGTGAAGTGTCAGGCAATGCTATATATATGTGAAGATGCACCCCCCAGAGAAAGGTGCTGGCCAGTCTGCACCCGGCCCTTCCAGGCCCTGATGTGTTCCAGGGCGTCCTAGAAGGACAGCTGTAGGTTCCAGACAACAACCACAGCAGCTTTCCCGGACCCATGATGCAGCCACAGGGATGTCAGTTAGGCGTTGTTTTAGGGTAGCCATGTGTAACAGGTGTTATACATAGAAACATAGAAAATAGGTGCAGGAGTAGGCCATTTGGCTCTTCAAGCCTGCACCATCGTTCAATAAGATCATGGCTGATCATTCATCTCAGTACCCCTTTCCTGCTTTCTCTCCATACCCCTTGAACCCTTTAGCAGTAAGGGCCAAATCTAACTTCCTCTTGAATATATCCAATGAACTGGCATCAACAACTCTATGCAGTCGGGAATTTCACAGGTTAACAACTCTCTGAGTGAAGAAGTTTCTTCTCATCTCAGTCCTAAATGGTTTATCCCTTATCCTTAGACTGTGTCCCCTGGTTCTGGACTTCCCCAACATCGGGAACATTCTTCCTGCATTTAACCTGTCCAGTCCCGTTAGAATTTTCTAGGTTACTATGAGATCCCCTCTCATCCTTCCAAACTCCAGTGAATACAGGCCCAGTCAATCCAGTCTTTCCTCATATGTCAGTCCAGCCATCCAGGGAATCAGTCTGGTGAACCTTCGCTGCATTCCCTCAATAGCAAGAACGTCCTTCCTCAGATTAAGACACCAAAACTGAACACAATATTCCGGATGAGGCCTCACCAAGGCCCTGTACAACTGCAGTAAGACCTCCCTATTCTTATACTCAAATCCCCTAGCTATGAAGGCCAACATACCATTTGCCTTCTTCACCACCAACTGTACCTGCATGCCAACTTTCAATGACTGATATACCATGACACCCAGATCTCGTTGCACCAACCCTTTTCCTAATCTGCCGCCATTCAGATAATATTCTGCCTTCGTGTTTTTGCCCCCAAAGTGGATAACCTCACATTTATCCACATTATACTGCATCTGCCATGCATTTGCCCACTCACCTAATCTGTCCAAGTCACCCTGCAGCCTCTTAGCGTCCTCCTCAAAGCTCAGACTGCCACCCAGTTTAATGTCATCTGCCAGCTTGGAGATATTACACTCAATTCCTTCATCTAAATCATTGATGTATATTGTAAATAGTTGGGGTCCCAGCACTGAGCCCTGCGGCACCCCACTAGTCACTGCCTGCCATTCTGAAAAGGACCCATTTATCCCAGCTCTCTGCTTCCTGTCTGCCAACCAGTTCTCTATATACATCAGTATATTACCCCCAATACCATGTGCTTTAATTTTATAGTGAGCTGCACATGGGTAAAAGATGATTCCTGTATTTTTATATTTCTTTATGTTCTGTTTTTGCTTGTGTTTGAGATGAGTCACTACTTGTCAGCCGTTTAAAAACCGGTTTTAACTAGTTTTAACTAACTGGCGAATGAGGTAACTACTGGACAGCTGGCTTGTATTTAACTGTTAATCTTACTTAGAAGCTACTAGCAATTGCCGCTAGCAATTAACACCAGCCTCCAAATGGTTTAAAAGAGATTAACTCTTAAAACTCTCCGACTTCTTACGTTCTTATGTATATCTTTTTTATAATATGGCGAGCAGAACTGTACGCAGTACTCTAAGTGTGATCTAACCAAGGTTCGATACAGATTTAGCACAGTCTCCCTACTTTTCAATTCTATACATCGAGAAATAAACCTGAGTGTTTGGTTTTCTTTATTATGGTCTTGCAACTTTTAGTGATGTTTGTATTTGTACTCCGAGATTCCTTTGTTCCTCTACCCCACCCAGACATGCACCCTCCAAGTAAAACGTGATCTGCCTATTCTTGCAACCAAAATGTATTACCACATTTTTATCTGTGTTGAACATTATTTTCAATTATATGCCAATTCTGCAAGTTTATTAATGGCCTCATATAATTTGTTGCAATTCTCATCAGTATCGACCATCACCCTCCTCACCACCCCCTCCCCCCCGCCCCTGCATTCCCCTCATTTGGTGTCATCCACAAATTTAGAAATTGTGTTTTTGATTCCAAAGTCTAAGGGATCGAAATGTGGTACCACCATTTTGGAGGCGGTAACACCGCCTGAGTGGAGATTTTACCGCCAGGCGGTAATTACCGCCAATAACCGCGAAATTCAGTTTTACTGCCTGAAGAGGGGATTGCAACATTAAATCAAGCATTACATGCTACTCTGGAGGTGGTAAGGGTAAACGGTGGGATGTGTGGCGGTAACATCCAGCCAGTAATCAGCATTTGTAACTGCGCTACAAACATACTGGCCGCCATCTGGTATCAATTCAGGCGGTGATTGGGCGCGGCACCGTCTCTGCTTATATTTGCTTCCTGCGCACTCACTGAGAGGGTGAAGATGGCAGATGCGGCAGCAGCTCCTTTGTGCACTCGCCGGTTGTTAAAGATAATCACCACACCACCTGCGTCATGTCGTCCCACTTCTTGTGACATTGGGTCGCTGTCCTGGGCAACGTTGGGCAGGTCACATCGTCTCAGGCCCAACACGAAACTCCCAAACAAAGCGCTCTACTCAGAACTGCTACACAGCAAGGGCAACCCAGGTGGGCAGAGGAAACATTTCAAGGACACCCTCAAAGCTTCCTTGATTAAGTGCAACATCCCCACCGGCACCTGGGAATCCCTGGCCCAAGACCACCCTAAGTGGAGGAAGAGCATCCGGGAGGGCATTGAGCACCTCGAATCTCGGCGCCGAGAGCATGCAGAAAACAAGCGCAGGCAGCGGAAGGAGTGTGTGGCAAACCAGACTCCCCACCCACCATTTCCTTCAACCACTGTCTGTCCCACCTGTGACAGAGACTGTAATTCCTGTATTAGATGGTACAGTCACCTGAGAACTCTCTGTAAGAATGGAAGCAAGTCTTCCTCAATTTTGAGGGGCTGTCTTGATAATGATGAGGTTAGTTGCTGAGCAGCTTTGAGCTACTTCTCTCCATAGACGCCAAAATGTCTGTGGCTGTGACCTCCTGCCAACCTCGATCCGCAGCAACTCCTGTTGCTTCTCCAGGGCATCAAGGAGTGCATCCACGGCGGATTAAGCTGAACATGCCATGCTCTGAGCTTAATGTGCTGTCTCTCCTCAATGTGACTGTGTTGTGCCCCATGGTCTATGTGGGTGAAGCCAGATGCCACGTTCGCATTTGCAGCCTCACCCACTCCAAGAGCCTGCATGCGCTGTTAACATAGAAACATAGAAACATAGAAAATAGGTGCAGGAGCAGGCCATTCAGCCCTTCTAGCCTGCACCGCCATTCAATGAGTTCATGGCTGAACATGAAACTTCAGTACCCCCTTCCTGCTATAGAACCTTCCTACTCAGTTGTTGAGATCCACCCCTCATCTAGTTACCTCCTCAGTCTTCATATGCATCTGAAAGCTGGTATTCTCAACGTAACTGTTAGGTCCTGGCCTCCCTTATTCGAACATTTCCATACCAAGTACTCGCAGCTAATCGAAGTTACATCGACCTATGAAGACTCTCATACAGTAACATGTTCTGAACTATGTCATCATCATCATAAGCAGTCCTTTGGAATCAAAGAAGACTTACTTCCACTCTAAAAATGAGTCCTTAGGTGGCTGAACAGTCCAATACGAGAACCACAGTTCCTGTCAGAGGTGGGACAGATAGTCGTTGGGGGAAAGGGTGGGTGGGACTGGTTTGCCGCACGCTATTTCTGCTGCCTGCGCTTGATTTCTGCATGCTCTCGGCGACGGGACTCGAGGTGCTCAGCACCCTCCCGGATGCACTTCTTCCGCTTAGGATGGTCTTTGGCCAGGGAGTCCCAGGTGTCAGTGGGGATATTGCACTTTATCAGGGAGGCTTTGAGGACGTCCTTGTAACGTTTCCTCTGCCCACCTTTGCCTCATTTGCCATGAAGGAGTTCAGAGTAGAGCGCTTGTTTTGGGAGTCTTGTGTCTGGCATGCGAACTATGTGGCCTGCCCAGTGGAACTGATCAGGTGTGGTGAGTGCTTCAATGCTGAGGGATGTTGGACTGGTCGAGGACACTAACGTTGGTGCGTGTGTCCTCCCAGGGAATTTGCAGGACCTTGCGGAGACGTCGTTGGTGGTATTTCTCCAGCGACTTGAGATGTCTACTGTACATGGTCTATGTCTCTGAGCCATACAGGAGGGCAGGTATTACTTCAGCCCTGTAGACCATGAGCTTGGTGGCAGTTTTGAGGGCCTGGTCTATGTAAGGCACTTCAGACAGATGGATAGAAGAGCACTAACTCTAACGTTCTGTTTAATCCTGCTTGTCAAGCTAGCCCATAATAGAAGGCAATAGCCATTGAACGGCAGGCCGAGACCACGCTACACCTGCATTCTGCCATGTTGTCAGTGCGTGGTGGCATCAATGCACTGTGTGCTCTGACGCAGAGACAAATTAATGCCCAGCAAGCATTGACTGCTGGCCATCGTCTCTGGGTCCCCATCAGTCCAACGGGGAGGTAACGGTGCTGAAGTAGGCCAGCAATCTGTGCTCCAACAAATTGCTCCTGATGCTGAAGCTCTGACCCCGGGGGAATGGCAGCCAGTTGGTCGAGATGGAACCTGATGTCCTCTCTCAGGAGGACATATTTCCGGCTCCCACCACTGCCATTCCGCCTTTTCACCTGCCATGGCGGGCACCCCAACCATCCAAGACTGGTGCTGCCCATTCTCAGGCGGTGCTGTCAGCAGCCGGGCCTCCCAGGCCCAGAGCTGTCCCAGCACATCGTGCTAGGCCATCTGTCCTGTCTCCTTCAGATACACAGCAGGCCTCAAGCGGCCTTGCTGCAGGCACCGAGGACCCATTGAGGAGGAGCAGTCGGAGAGGGAGGGGGGTGAGGCACTGGGGTGGGAAATTTTAGTGGAAGACTTACTGAATAAATGTGTCCCCATGGTACCTATGTATATATCTTAGGAAGTTTCAGGATCTATTGTATTTTTTGAAGAGGCGGGTGCTCCATTTTGTTTTATTCGAAGGTGTCGAGTTTTTGCCAAATAAAATGTTAGTTGAACCGTTTTTCAGCCTCTGTTGTGTGACTGATCAGTTGTGATGGAGATATGGCATTAGCATGGCACAGTGCATAGTCATTATCAGCTATCTCAATTTAAGCGAAGTGCTCCCTTATGA
Source organism: Pristiophorus japonicus (assembly GCF_044704955.1). NCBI lineage: Eukaryota > Metazoa > Chordata > Chondrichthyes > Pristiophoridae > Pristiophorus > Pristiophorus japonicus. Next base: position 35,951,276 of record NC_091977.1, read on the forward strand.
GCCGCCGCCGAATAGTCATGGCACTGCCAACATTGGCAGGCTGCCTCCTCCGTGGCTGCTGCTGTTCCTCGTCATGTTGCTGGAGATTCGGGGTATTGTCCGACTCCTGTTCCTCCTCCTCCTCTTCCTCCTGAGTTGGGCCTGCGATTCCCACTGGCAAGGCCTGGCTCCTTATCATGGCCAAGTTGTGCAGCATGCGGAGCACACCACATTGAATAATGAGACCTGTTGAGTGGAGTATTGAAGGCTGCCTCCAGAGCAGTCCAGGCATCGGAATCGCTGCTTCACCAGCCCTATTGTCTGCTCTATGATGTTGCGGGTGGCAACATTGCTCTCATTGCAGCGTTCCTCCGGCTCTGTGGTGCAGTTGCGGAGGGGGCTCATTAGCCAACTGGCCATGCCGTATCCCTTGTCACTGAGCAACAAGCCTCGGCTTTGCCACGGCACAGTACTCTCCCGCAAGATAAATGTATCATATGCGCTTCCAGGATGGCGAGCATTAACTGCCAGGATGCGCTGCATGTGGGCGCACACTATCTGCACATTTAGGGAGTTGTATCCCTTTCTGTTTTTGAAAACCTTTGCATTCTGGAATGGTGCACATAAGACCACGTGTGTGCAATCAATTGCTCCTTGCACCCTCGGGAAGCCCACTATTCTGGCAAACCAACATGCGTGCTCATCTTGTATCTTCTTGCTCATCGGGAAGGTAATGAAGCCCATTCTATGTGTATAGCGAGCCTGTGTGACGTCGTGGATGGAGCGATGTGCTGCGAATTGTGAGACACTGCATATATCCCCTGATGCAGCCTGGAAGGAGCCGGGGGCATAGAAGGTGAGTGCCACCGTGACCTTCACTGCGACGGGCAGCACAATCCTGGTGCCGATGTGAGGCTGCACATCTTCCTGCAGGAGATGGCATACCTCTATAATGAACTCCTTTTGGAAGCGCAGCCTTCTGACACACTGCTCCTCGGTCAGGTCCAGGTATGAGTGTTGCCACCGGTGAAGCCATGGGGGGGATGGTCTCCTACCCCGATGTCTAGGGGCTGTCCTCCTTCAGCCGCCGACATGGCCACCAGCTCTTCTCTGTTGATGCCCCCTTGCTAGAGCAAGTATAATGCGATGCTGGTGAACGAGTAATGCACCCATCAAAGTTTAGCAAATTACTTTTTGTAACAATGAACTGTTATGTGTGTCTGAATTTAGTGACTGAGGTGCAAGTGTGCATTGCACCAGGATTACGTCATGGTCGGAGTGATCTTCAGTAGCCAGGCGCTAATGGTTTGCACCCCCGGTGAGCCTCTAATGAAATTCCTGTCAGCACGCTAAAAGCTGCGTGCCCGGTTGCTAAGCTCTTACACTCGCATTAAAACTGGCCGACAACCGAAAATCCAGTCCTTTACATTGGGTTAGAAAGGAGTCCTGTACACATTGTAAGAACTCCATTCCCTTATCCACTTTACCTACATCTTCTGTCCAATTAATAGCGGGATAGTTGAAATCCCCCATGATTATTATTCTATTTTTTGCTAATTTCCCTCATTTTTCTGCACATTGCTTCCTCCACCTCCCTTTCACTATTAGATGGTCTGTACGCTACCACCAAGCTCGTGGTCTACAGGGCTATAGTAATACCCGCCCTCCTGTATGGATCAGAGGCATGGATGATGTACAGAAGACACATCAAGTCGCTAGAGATATATCACCAACGATGTCTCCGCAAGATCCTGCAAATCCCCTGGGAGGACAGACGCACCAACATCAGTGTCCTCGCCCAGGCTAACATCCCCAGCATTGAAGCACTAACCACACTCGATCAGCTTCACATTCATTCCCTCCACCACCGGTGCACTGTGGCTACAGTGTGTACCATCTACATGATGCACAGCAGCAACTTGCCAAGATTTCTTCGACAGCACTTCGCATACCCACAACCTCTACCACTGTTATGTATGTAATAACTTGATAGACTGAATACTGTAAACTAACACAGGTACAAACCTGGCTCTGCTTTATTCAGGCCCAAAGTGCTTTCATTACAAGATGGCTCGCCTTTTATACCTGGGCTGCACACAGGTGCCTACAGCCCAATGACCTCTGACAGTCATGCCACCTAGTAGCTAGTAACCCCAAGCATACATGCATGACAATATCCCCCTTTAAGATATTATTAACAGTCGTTTTACAAATTGAGATGGTCCAGAGCTTTCTTCTCCCAAGTTGATCGTCTCAGTTCAACTCCAGTCTTGGGTGAGTGTTCTGAGTCTGTGATGACTGGGGGCTGGGTAGCCGATCTGATGGGAGTGGCAATGACCATGTCAGGGATTGAACGTCCAGATTCATTGATGACAGCGGAGTCCTCTGATAACTGAGGGTAGGTTGGTTGGTCACTGATTGTGTCTTCCTCAGACTGTTCCAGTTCATCCGTGTGCCGCAGCTTTATCTGATCGACATGTTTCTTGCATGTTTGCCCATTCTTGAGCATGATGATAAACACTCTGTTACCCTCCTTGGCCGTAACAGTACCAGTGATCCACTTGGGATCTTGACCATAATTTAGTACATACACAGGATCATTAACAGAAATGTTGCGTGACACGGCAGCGCGATCATGATACCACTGCTGACTTTGAAATCTGTATTCAACATGATCGTTCAAGTCAGGGTGGACAAGAGAGAGCCTGGTCTTGAGCCCTCTCTTCATCAATAGTTCAGCAGGGGTGACCCCAGTAAGCATGTGGGGTCTTGTCCTGTAACTAAGCAATATGCATGACAAGCGAGTCGACAGTGAACCTTGAGTTACACGTTTCATACTCTGCTTGATGGTTTGGACAGCACGTTCTGCTTGACCATTAGATGTGGGTTTGAATGGTGCTGACCTCACATGTTTGATACCATTGAGTTTCATGAATTCTTGAAACTCCAGACTAGTGAAGCAAGGTCTATTGTCGCTTACAATGATGTCGGGCAGACCATGAGTGGCAAACATGACACAAAGGCTCTCAATGATAGCTGTGGATGTACTGGATGACACTCTATCCACTTGGAATATGCACCCACCACAACTAAAAACATCTTTCCCAGGAAGGGACCTGCAAAGTCGATGTGGATCCTGGACCATGGTTTAGATGGCCATAACCACAGACTCAGCGGCGATTCCGCGGGTGCTTTGCTTTTCTGCATGCAAGTGTTGCACTGATGCATACATGATTCCAGATCAGAGTCAATTCCAGGCCACCATACATGAGACCTGGCAATGGCTTTCATCATGACAATATTGGGATGAGTGTTATGTCGATCATGTACAAATTTCTCTCTGCCTTTCTTCGGCATAACAACACGAGTACCCCACAGTAAACAATCTGACTGAATAGATAGTTTGTCTTTGCAACGGTTGTAAGGTTTGCTCTCATCACCCATTTGCTTGGGTATGGCAGACCAATCAGCATTAAGGACACAATGTTTCACAACTGATAATGGTCCAGGTCATAACATGTTGAGCCATGATAAGTGTTCCTTCACTTTCAAAAGCATCCATACCTAATCGTAGGTCTGCAGGTTGTGGCGTCTCCACCTCCGGTGTGGGCAATGGCAGATGGCTCAGTGCATCGGCACAATTCTCGGTGCCAGGTCTATGGCAAATTACATATTCATAGGCAGATAATGTCAGCACCCACCTCTGGATGCGGGATGATGCATTGGTATTGATACCTTTGTTTTCCGAAAAAAAATGAAACGAGTAGCTTGTGATCTGTTTCCATTTCAAATCGAATGCCAAACAGATACTGATGCATCTTTTTAGCCCCATACACACAGGCTAATGCTTCTTTTTCTACCATGCTGTAGGCTCTTTCTGCCTTTGACAAACTTTTAGAAGCATATGCAACAGGTTGTAGTTTACCTGACTCATTAGCTTGTTGGAGCACGCAACCAATGCCATATGATGAAGCATCACAGGCCAATACTAGACACTTACAAGGATTATAATGTACCAGCAGCTTGTTAGAGCAAAGCAGATTAGTAGCTTTCTCAAAAGCTCTATCTTGAGACGTGCCTCAAACCCAGTTGTCGCCTTTTCTTAGCAGCATGTGCAGTGGCTCTAATAAAGTGCTCAATCTAGGTAATAAATTACCGAAGTAATTGAGTAGACCAAGGAACGATCGCAGCTCCGTCACATTCTGAGGATTGGGTGCATTTTTGATGGCCTTGGTTTTCGAGTCCATAGGCCTGATGCCGTCAGCAGTGATTTTCCTCCCCAGGAATTCGATTTCCGGTGCCATGAAAACGCACTTCAAACATTTCAGTCTGAGTCCCACTTTGTCCAAACAATGTAAAACCTCTTCCAGGTTGTTCAGATGTTCATGACCTGTGACCAGGATTTCATGTTGGAACACAACGGTCCAAGGGACGGACTTCAGTAGACTCTCCATGTTCCTCTGAAATATGGCTGCAGCCGAGTGAATTCCGAAAGGACACCTGTTGCAGATAAACAGTCCTTTATGAGTGTTGATGCACGTAAGTTTCTTCAACATCTCGACCAGCTCTTGTGTCATGTAGGCCGATGTCAGATCCAGTTTAGTGGATGACTTCCCCCCGGCTAGCATTGCAAACAGGTCATCAGCCTTCGGTAATGGGTATTGATCCTGTTTCGAAACTCACTTGATTTTAACCTTGTAGTCTCCACAAATCCTGACAATGCCATCAATCTTCAACACAGGAATAATGGCGCTGGCCCATTCATTAAATTCGACCAATGATATGATCCCTTCATGCTGGAGTCTGTCCAGTTCAATTTCGACCTTCTCCCTAATCATGTATGGAACTGCCTGAGCTTTATGATGGACGAGTCTTGAATCCGAGTCCACGTGGATTTGCACCTTGGCTCCCGGGAATTTGCCGATACCTGGTTCAAACGGCGAGGGGAACTTGCTCAGCACTTGAGCACATGGTGTATCATTCTCCGACGAAAACGCTTTGATATCATTCCAATTTCATTTGATTTTTTTCTAGCCAATTCCTGCCGAACAGCATTGGACCATTGCCTGGAACAATCCATACCGGTAAATCATGAACCGCACCATCATATGACACCTTGACTACTGCGCTGCCAATCACCGTTATGAGTTCTTTAGTGTACGTACACAACTTGGCATTGACTAGACTCAGCTTAGACTTCACAGCTTTAGTATCCCACAGCTTGTCGAATGTATTCTGGCTCATTATTGATTGACTCGCATCCGTGTCCAATTCCATTGGTACCAACACACCGTTAAGTTTCACATTAATCATTATCAGTTGGCTCTTTGTTAGGAACGAAAACACTCCATACAATTCCTCTGCTGGTATCTCGGATTGCATATCTGGATCCACGCTATACTGGTCATCGTCCTCCACGTGGTGTGTCACAGCACGCTTGCTCAGTTGCGGACATATGCGCTGGAGATGCCCACGTCTCAAACAGCCTTTACAAATGCACTGTTTAAACTGACACTAATGAGGCCGATGATTGCCCCCACAACGCCAACACAGTGATATCGGATTCATTCCTGTTGGTGGACTTTGAGCAGCCACAGGTTTTGCATCTGCAGTCAAATAGGCCCTGCCATATGCAGCTCTGCCAAACGGCGATACAATCTTGTTTACATTACTTGCCAAGTTCTGATTTTCCGATATCTGCTTTAAGTGTTTGTACGTCGTCATGCATGCCGCGCAATCGTGATGGCCTTGCTCAAATCCAACGTTTCCGCCGCCAGTAGCTTACGCAGGATCACCTCGTGGTTGATGCCGATTACAAAGAAGTCCTGCAGGATGTCTCCTAATGCGTTTTCAAACCTACATGGTCCAGCTAGACGCCTTAGGTCGGCAATGAATTCTGACACATCCTGGCCCTCAGAACGAATGTGCTTGTAGAATCGAAATCATGAGATGATGATGCCTTCTTCTGGTTTGAAATGGTCACGTACCAGAGCACACAATTCCTCATAGTCCTTGTCCGTTGGACTTGTAGGCAAGAGAAGATTCTTTGAGTGCATAGATTTTTGGACCACAAACCGTGAGGAAGACCGCCCTGTGCCTATCTACGTCATTGGGTTTTCCATTTTGTTTGTCACGAAGTACTGGTCCAGGCAAGCTACAAAATCTGTCCAGTCGTCTCCCTCCACGAATCTCTCCAGAATTCCAATTATACTCATTTTTGCATTTGAAGGTTCTTAAGTTACCTCGTCGCCAAATGTTGTGTATGGAATAACTTGATAGACTGAATACTGTAAACTAAACACAGGTACAAACCTGGCTCTGCTTTATTCAGGCCCAAAGTGCTTACCTTACAAGATGGCTTGCCTTTTATACCTGGGCTGCACACATGTGCGTACAGCCCAATGACCTCCGACAGTTGCGCCACCTAGTGGCTAGTAATCCCGAGCATACATACATGGCAACCACCTAGAAGGACAAGGTCATTGGGTGCATGGAAATACCATCATCTCCAAGTTTCGCTCCAAGTTACACACCATTTTGACTTGGAAATATATCACCGTTATGGGTCAAAATCCTGGAATTCGCTCCCTAACAGCACTGTGGGAGTATCTTCACTACAAGGAATGCAGCGGTTTGAGAATGTGGCTAACCACCATCTTCTCAAGGGCTATTAGGGATGAGCAATAAATGCTGGCCTTGCCAGCGATGCCCACATCCCGGAACGAATAAAAAATAATCGAGGAGACTCATGGCCTCAATTGGATTGTATAAACTGAGCAACTTTTGATTTGGTCGAAAGTTTCCACTCAAACGTGTACTGCCATTACACCGTTTAAATTATGGTCTGCAATCACAAAGATGAAAGGAAAGGTTGGTGTCAATGAATTTAGGATGGTTTATGTCGTCCCATCCTAACTCCATGATTTACATACTGGGGAAGCGGGGGCACTGAGAGAACATAAGAACCAAAGAATTAGGAACAGGAGTAGGCCATCCTGCTCCGCCATTCAACAAGATTATGGCTGATCTGGCTGTGGACTCAGCTCCACTTACTCGCCCGCTGGTTAAAAATCTATCTATCTGTGATTTGAATACATTCAATGAGCTAGCCTCAACTGCTCCCTTGGGCAGAGAATTCCACAGATTTACAACCCTCTGGGAGAAGAAATTCCTTCTCAACTCGGTTTTAAATTGGCTCCCCCGTATTTTGAGGCTATGCTCCCTAGTTCTAGTCTCCCCGACCAGTGGAAACAACCTCTCTGCCTCTATCTTGTCTGTCCCTTTCATTATTTTAAATGTTTCTATAAGATCCCCCCTCATCCTTCTGAACTCCAACGAGTAAAGACCCAGTCTACTCAATCTATCATCATAAGGTAACCCCCTCATCTCTGGAATCAGCCTAGTGAATCATCTCTGTACCCGCTCCAAAGTTAGTATATCCTTCCTTAAGTATGGTGACCAAAACTGCACGCAGTACTCCAGGTGCAGCCTCACCAATACCCTGTACAGTTGCAGCAGGACCTCCCTGCTTTTGTACTCCATCCTCTCGCAATGAAGGCCAACATTCCATTCACCTTCCTGATTACCTGCTGCACCTGCAAACTAACTTTTTGGGATTCATGCACAAGGACCCCCAGGTCCCTCTGCACCGCAGCATGTTGTAATTTCTCCCCATTCAAATAATATTCCCTTTTACTGTTTTTTTTTCCAAGGTGGATGACCTCACATTTTCCGACATTGTATTCCATCTGCCAAACCTTAGCCCATTCGCTTAACCTATCTAAAGCTCTTTGCAGCCCCTCTGTGTCCTCTACACAACCCGCTTTCCCACTAACCTTTGTGTCATCTGCAAATTTTGTTACACTACACTCTGTCCCATCTTCCAGGTCATCTATGTATATTGTCAACAGTTGTGGTCCCAGCACCGATCCCTGTGGCACACCACTAACCACCGATTGCCAACCTGAAAAGGACCCATTTATCCCGACTCTCTGCTTTCTGTTAGTTAGCCAATTCTCTATCCATGCTAATACATTTCCTCTGACTCCGCATACCTTTATCTTCTGCAGTAACCTTTTGTGTGGCACCTTATCGAATGCTTTTTGGAAATCCAAATACACCACATCCATCGGTACACCTTGATCCATCATGCTTGTTATTTTCTCAAAGAATTCCAGTAAATTAGTTAAACATGATTGCCCCTTCATGAATCCATGTTGCATCTGCTTGATTGCACTATTCCTATCTAGATGTCCCGCTATTTCTAATTCAATGATAGCTTCAAGCATTTTCCCCCCTACAGATGTTAAACTAACCGGCCTACAGTTATCTAGAGGGTGGGGGATCTTCATCGTCGACCACTAAACTTGCTGAAATTTATGCTGGGCTGTTTTGGGGCAGAGACCTGATGGACCTCAAGCCCAATACAAGTTTCTGCCCCCCACAAAGGACCAATCACTGACTTATGCCCTCTCGAACCCAGGAATTACAGGACTGTTAGCTATTTCCATTGCCAGAAAATCGATATTGTATGAACTTGTCTCTGAGGATCAACTGGCGAAAATCAATGTTTATGCCCCTTGGCAAACTGATTGCTTTAAAGTAACTGTTTCTTTTGATCTTGTGGCTTATTTTGTAGTGTGACTGTCTCTATGTATGTGTGTGTGTGTGTGTGTCTGTGTGTGTGTGTTTCAAAGTAATGCTTATTTTCAAACATTTTTTTCTTTTTAGTTTTGATCATTCAGTATTGATTTTCTGGTGTTGATTGTATTTCTGACAGCTGGAAATAACAGTGCTATGAGTCAGCTCTCTGATGTGGCTGGAAGTTACCAATATTTGACACAATGTCAAAAAGAGATTTGGAAACCTTCAAAAATACCAACGGAGCTGTTCAGATGATGGCAGATCCAATGAAAGTACCACATGTAACAGCTTCAAATCATTCAGGCAACCGACATCCCGTCTGCTTTCTCAGGTGGACGTATAATTTCCTGTGGCTCTATTTCAAAGAAGCGCAGTGGAATTGGGGAGTCCTGACCAATATTTATCTCTCAACCAACATCACAAAAAACAGATTATCTGATTATTATCTCATTGCTGTGAGCAAATTGGCTGCCGCGTTTCCTACTTAACAACAGCGACTACACTTCAAAAGTGGCTGTAAAGCAGTTTGGGGCATCCTGAGTTCATGAACGGCGCTATGTAAATGCAAGTCTTTCATTTTACAAATCGTGCCAATATTTCAAGCTCAGGGGACAAACTTCAAAAACAATTATTTGTTCACAGGATGTGGGCATCGCCAGCAAGGCAAGCATTTATTTCCCATCCTTATTTTCTCTCGAAAAGGTGGGGGGGTGAACCACCACCATGTCAGAGGGCAGTTAAGAGTCAACCACCTTGTCGTGGGTCTGAAGTCATATGTAGGCCAGACCAGGTAAGGACGGCAGATTTCCTTCGCTGAAGGACATTAAATGAACCACATGGGTTTTTACAACAATCCGATAGTTTTGTTGTAATGATTCTCGCTTTTTATTCCAGATTTTTTTTACTCACTGAATTTAAATTCCCCATCTGCTGTGGCAGGATTTGAACTCATGTCCCTAGATCATTAATCCAGACCTCTGGATTACTAGTCCAGCAACATAACCAGTATGCTACCAGACCAATTATTACCAGACTGTTAATATAAACTGTGATGCGTAGTGCAGGATCTGGTACATGGAAGTAACAGTGCTCAGAATCACTTCATGACTCCTTCATCTTTAGCCAGCTGACTCTGATTGAATTTGAATACAATCTTATAATGTTGGGGGATCTGGGCGATGGCTTGCGATCCTATTGCACAAAGTCATCATCATCATAGGTGTTATGTATGGAGAAAGAGTCAGACTGAACACTGTGAGCTCAAAGTAAAGTGTGACCTTAATCTTTTATTGCAGGTCTCCAGAGTGCCTATCCAACCTGTGAAACCTCCTTAAATACCTGTGTTCACAAGGGATTATGGGATCCCTTGGGACTCCAGGCAATGAGCCCTCTGGTGGCTGAACACAGTAAATACAAGTATACATATATAACAACACTCCCCCACCAAAGCCAATAGTGTAACTATTTATAATGTGAGTCGATCTGGGGCCCTTCTTGTCCTGGTTGATTGTCTCGGTGTGAAAGCTGGTGTTGAATCATTTGTTGGGCCCTTGCTGGGCAGCTGTGCAGCTGGCCTTGCTGGGCTACCTGGTGTGTTGGGCCCTGCAGGGCTGCTGTGGATGATGGGTTCTGCTTCATGGTCAACCATGGTGCCGGTTGCCATTGGTGTGTGTGTTGGGGGATCAAAAAAGGTAGGGTCCAAGGTGGGTTGCTCAGGATAGTCCGTGAATCTGAGTTTGATTTGATCCAAGTGTTTCCGGTGAATGAGTCCATTTGAAAGTTTGACCAGAAACACCCTGCTCCCCTCTTTGGCCACGACAGTGCCGGGAAGACACTTGGGGCCTTATCCATAACTATACAAATACAGGATCAATGATTTCAATCTCGCGTGACACATTTGCGCTATCATGGTATGCACTTTGTTGAAACCGCCTGCTCGCCACCTGTTCATGTAGATCAGGGTGAACTAAAGAGAGCCCAGTCTTAAGTGCTCTTTTCATGAGCAGTTCAGCAGGTGGGATCCCAGTGAGTGAGTGGGGTCTCGTGCGGTAGCTAAACAGGACTTGGGATACGATTCTGCAGTGAGCCTTCAGTTACCCTCTTCAAGCCTTGTTTGATGGCTTGCACTGCTCTCTCTGCCTGACCATTGGACGCTGGTTTAAATGGGGCAGAAGTGACATGTTTGATCCTGTTACGGGTCATAAATTCTTTGAACTCAGCATTGGTAAAACATGGCCCGTTGTTGCTCACAAGGATATCGGGTAAGCCGTGTGTGGCAAACATGGGCCTCCGGCTTTTGGTAGGTAGTGACAGCAGACGTGCTAGCCGACATTATCTCACATTCAATCCACTTGGAGTACGCGTCTACAACCACAAGGAACATTTTACCCAAGAACGGGCCTGCATAGTCAACGTGTATGCTAGACCACGGTTTGGAGGGCCAAGACCATAAACTTAGCGGCGCCTCCCTAGGTACATTGCTTAACTGCGAGCATGTATTACATCTGTGAACGCAGGACTCTAAGTCCACATCGATACCGGGCCACGACACATGGGATCTGGCTATCGCTTTCATCATTACGATGCCTGGGTGGGTACTGTGGAGGTTATTGATGAAGGTGTTTCTGCCCTTCTTGGGGACCACTACTCGATTGCCCCACAAAAGGCAGTCTGCCTGTATAGACATTTCATCTTTGCGCTGCTGGAACGGCTTTATCACATCCTGCATTTCCACTGGGACACTGGAACAGCTCCCGTGAAGCACACAGCTTTTGACTAGAGATAATAAGGGGTCCTGGCTTGTCCAGGTTTTGATCTGCTGGGCAGTGACGGGTGATTGCTCACTCTCAAATGCTTCCATAACCATGGCTAGATCTGCGGGCTGCGCCATTTCCACCCCCGTGGTGGACAATGGCAGCCTACTGAGAGCATTGGCACAGTTTTCTGTGCTGGCCTGTGGCGGATGGCATAGATGTTTGCGGACAACGTGAGCGCCCATCTCTGGATGCGGGCCGATGCGTTGGTATTTATCTCTTTACTCTTGGAGAACAGGAATATAAGTGGCTTATGGTCAGTTTCCAATTCGAATTTTAGCCCAAACAGGTATTGATGCATTATCTTTACCCCATTGACACACGCTAACTCTTCTTTCTCAATCATGCTGTAGGCTCTCTCAGCCTTAGATAGACTCCTGGATGCATAGGCAACTGGTTGCAGTTTCCCAAAATCATTAGCTTGTTGCAATACACACCCGACGCCATATGACGATGCATCACATGCTCGTACCAAACGCTTACATGGATCATACAACACAAGCAATTTGTTTGAGCATAACAATTTTCTCACTTTTACAAAGGCATTTTCTTGGCTTTTGCCCCAAACCTATTCATAGTAAGACATGCAGTAGTTCTAACAGTGTGCTGAGACCTGATAAGAAGTTACCAAAGTAGTTCAGGAGTGCCAGAAACGACCGCAGATCCGTCACATACTGTGGTCTCGGTGCGTTCTCGATTGCCTCCGTCTTGGCGTTGGTGGGCCTGATGCCATCCGCCGCAATCCTCCTTCACAGGAACTCCACTTCAGGCGCCAGGAAAACGCACTTTGAACATTTTAACCTGAGCCCCATGCGGTTGAGTCGACTAAGAACCTCCTCCAGGTTCTGCAGATGCTTGACTGTGTTCCGACCTGTGACCAATGTCGTCCTGGAAGACCAAGATGTGCGGGACTGAATGCAGTAAGCTTTCCATGTTTCTCTGGAATATCGCCGCCGCCGATCAGATTCCAAACGGGCATCTGTAATAAACAAAAAGACCTTTGTGCATGTTGATGCAGGTGAGGGCCTTCGATGATTCCTCTCAATTCGGCGTCATGTAGGCTGAAGTCAGATCCAGCTTCGTGAACATCTTTCCTCCCGTCAGTGTTGCTAAGAGGTCGTCCGCATTTGGTAATGGGTATTGGTCCTGCAGGGAGAAACGATTGATAGTTACTTTGTAATCGCCACAGATTCTGACGGTGCCATCACCCTTGAGGAATGGTCAGCCCACTCGTTGAACTTGATCAGGGAAATTATGCCTTCTCTTTGCAGCCGGTCTAGCTCGATCTCTACTCTTTCTCTCATCATGTACGGTACTGCTCTCGCCTTGTGATGGATGGGTTGCGCCCCCGGAATTAGGTGGATCTGCACTTTTGCTCCTTGCAATTTCCTGATGCCTGTTTCGAACAGCGAAGGAAATTTGTTTAAGACCTGGGTACACGAAGTGTCATCAGTGGGCGATAGCGCTCAGACTTCGTCCCAGTTCCAGCGTATCTTTCCCAGCCAGCTCCTGCCGAGCAGCGTGGGACCATCGCCGGGTACCACCCAGAGTGGTAGCTTGTGCTCCGCTCCATTGTAGTTGACCTTTATGGTAACACTGCCGATTACAGGAATCAGTCCTTTCGTATAAGTTCTTAGTTTCATGCACACTGGAGTTAAGACTGGCCTTGAGACCTTGTTGCACCACAACCTTTCAAAAGTCTTTTTGCCCATGGTGGACTGGCTCGCACCTGTATCCAGCTCCATTGACACCGGGAGACCATTGAGTTCAACATTCAGCATTATCGAGGGACAATTCGTGGTGAATGTGTGCACCCCATGTACCTCTGCCTCTTGATCTGAGGCGCTGGTTCGTCGAGATCCTCCATGGATCTGTCCTCCTCTGCATCATGGTGGTTTGCAGGTTTAACATGCTTTGCAGCTCACTTGCACACTCGTTGGAGGTGTCCCATTGTTCCACAGCCCTTGCAAATGTACTCTTTGAATCTGCATGAATAAAAACGATGATCACCCCCGCAGCGCCAACAAGGTGTTAATGGCCTTGCATTCATCACCCATGATGGTGGACTCTGAGACATCTGCAGACGTGTAGCTGCAGGTATGTGAGTCCTGCCCTGTACATTACGATTCGAAAACAACATCACTTTGTTCACAGTACTTGTAGCAGCACTCGTGTGCTGAGAGATTTGCTTCGTATCGCTATGGCCTTACTCAAGGTTGGGGTCTCTACAGTCAAAAGTTTGCCAAGTATGGTTTCGTGGTCAATGCCAAAAATGAAAAAGTCTCTGAGCATGTGCTCCAAATGTCCTTGAAATTCGCAATGTCCTGCAAGGCGTCTTAGCTCGGCGACATAACTCGCCACTGCCTGGCCTTCAGACCTTTTGTAGGTGTAGAACCAATACCTCGCCATCAGAATGCTTTCCTTCGGGTTCAAATGCTCTTGGACCAGTGTGCACAAATCACCATATGATTTCTCCGTGCGTTTAGCTGGAGTGAGCAGATTCTTCATGAGGCCATACGTTGGTGCCCCACAGATGTTGAGGAGGATCGGCCTTCGTTTGGCAGCGCTCTCTTCCCCATCTAGCTCGTTGGTCAAGAAGTATTGGTCGAGTCGCTCCACAAAGGTTTCCCAATCATCTCCCTCCAAGAATTTCTCCAGGATGCCCACTGTTCTCTACATCTTTGGGTTCGCTATCTGTAAAGAGGAGATTAATGCAATAGTTAGGAAAGACATTAGCTTGGATGATGTGGAATCTATATGGGTAGAGCTGCAGAACACTAAAGGGCAAAAAACGTTAGTGGGAGTTGTGTACAGACTTCCAAACAGTAGTAGTGATGTTGGGGAGGGCATCAAACAGGAAATTAGGAGTGCATGCAATAAAGGTGCAGCAGTTATAATGGGTGACTTTAACATGCACATAGATTGGGCTAGCCAAACTGGAAGCAATACGGTGGAGGAGGATTTCCTGGAGTGCATAAGGGATGGTTTTCTAGACCAATATGTCGAGGAACCAACTAGGGAGGAGGCCATCTTAGACTGGGTGTTGTGTAATGAGAGAGGATTAATTAACAATCTCATTGTGCAAGGCCCCTTGGGGAAGAGTGACCATAATATGGTGGAATTCTGCATTAGGATGGAGAATGAAATAGTTAATTCAGAAACCATGGTCCAGAACTTAAAGAAGGGTAACTTTGAAGGTATGAGGCGTGAATTGGCTAAGATAGATTGGCGAATGATACTTAAGGGGTTGACTGTGGATGGGCAATGGCAGACATTTAGAGACCGCATGGATGAATTACAACAATTGTACATTCCTGTCTGGCATAAAAATAAAAAAGGGAAGGTGGCTCAACCGTGGCTATCTAGGGAAATCAGGGATAGTATTAAAGCCAAGGAAGTGGCATACAAATTGGCCAGAAATAGCAGCGAACCTGGGGACTGGGAGAAATTTAGAATTCAGCAGAGGAGGACAAAGGGTTTGATTAGGGCAGGGGAGATGGAGTACGAGAAGAAGCTTTCAGGGAACATTAAGGCAGATTGCAAAAGTTTCAATAGGTATGTAAAGAGAAAAAGGTTAGTAAAGACAAACGTAGCTCCCCTGCAGTCAGAATCAGGGAAGTCATAACGGGGAACAAAGAAATGGCAGACCAATTGAACAAGTACTTTGGTTCAGTATTCACTAAGCAGGACACAAACAACCTTCCGGATATAAAAGGGGTCAGAGGGTCTAGTAAGGAGGAGGAACTGAGGGAAATCTTTATTAGTCGGGAAATTGTGTTGGGGAAATTGATGGGATTGAAGGCCGATAAATCCCCAGGGCCTGATGGACTGCATCCCAGAGTACTTAAGGAGGTGGCCTTGGAAATAGCGGATGCATTGACAGTCATTTTCCAACATTCCATTGACTCTGGATCAGTTCCTATCGAGTGGAGGGTAGCCAATGTAACCCCACTTTTTAAAAAAGGAGGGAGAGAGAAAGCAGGGAATTATCGACCGGTCAGCCTGACCTCAGTAGTGGGTAAAATGATGGAATCAATTATTAAGGATGTCATAGCAGCGCATTTGGAAAATGGTGACATGATAGGTCCAAGTCAGCATGGATTTGTGAAAGGGAGATCATGCTTGACAAATCTTCTGGAATTTTTTGAGGATGTTTCCAGTAAAGTGGACAAAGGAGAACCAGTTGATGTGGTATATTTGGACTTTCAGAAGGCTTTCGACAAGGTCCCACACAGGAGATTAATGTGCAAAGTTAAAGCACATGGGATTGGGGGTAGTGTGCTGACGTGGATTGAGAACTGGTTGTCAGACAGGAAGCAAAGAGTAGGAGTAAATGGGTACTTTTCAGAATGGCAGGCAGTGACTAGTGGGGTACCGCAAGGTTCTGTGCTGGGGCCCCAGCTGTTTACATTGTACATTAATGATTTAGACGAGGGGATTAAATGTAGTATCTCCAAATTTGCGGATAACACTACGTTGGGAGGCAGTGTGAGCTGCAAGGAGGATGCTATGAGGCTGCAGAATGACTTGGATAGGTTAGGTGAGTGGGCAAATGCGTGGCAGATGAAGTATAATGTGGATAAATGTGAGGTTATCCACTTTGGTGGTAAAAACAGAGAGACAGATTATTATCTGAATGGTGACAGATTAGGAAGGGGGAAGGTGCAGCGAGACCTGGGTGTCATGGTACATCAGTCATTGAAGGTTGGCATGCAGGTACAGCAAGCGGTTAAGAAAGCAAATGGCATGTTGGCCTTTATAGCGAAGGGATTTGAGTACAGGGGCAGGGAGGTGTTGCTACAGTTGTATAGGGCCTTGGTGAGGCCACACCTGGAGTATTGTGTACAGTTTTGGTCTCCTAACTTGAGGAAGGACGTTCTTGCTATTGAGGGAGTGCAGCGAAGATTCACCAAACTGATTCCCGGGATGGTGGGACTGACCTATCAAAAAAGACTGGATCAATTGGGCTTGTATTCACTGGAGTTCAGAAGAGTGAGAGGGGATCTCATAGAAACGTTTAAAATTCTGACGGGTTTGGACAGGTTGGATGCAGGAAGAATGTTCCCAATGTTGGGGAAGTCCAGAACCAGGGGTCACAGTCTAAGGATAAGGGGTAAGCCATTTAGGACCGAGATGAGGAGAAACTTCTTCACCCAGAGAGTGGTGAACCTGTGGAATTCTCTACCACAGAAAGTAGTTGAGGCCAATTCACTAAATATATTCAAAAGGGAGTTAGATGAAGTCCTTACTACTCGGGGGATCAAGGGGTATGGCAAGAAAGCAGGAAGGGGGTACTGAAGTTTCATATTCAGCCATGAACTCATTGAATGGCGGTGCAGGCTGGAAGGGCTGAATGGCCTGCTCCTGCACCTATTTTCTATGTTTCTATGTATCTATGTATCTCGTCGCCAGTTGTTGCATATGGAGAAAAGTCAGACTGAACACTGTGCTCAAAGTAAAGTGTGACCTTCGTCTTTTATTGCAGGTCTCCAGAGTGCCTCTCCAACCTGTGAAGCCTGCTTAAATACCTGTGCTCCCAAGGGATTATGGGATCCCTTGGGACTCCAGGGGTTGAGCCCTCTGGTGGCTCTTCAGAGTAAATACAAGTATACATATATAACAAAATTGAGGAAGACTTGCTTCCACTCTAAAAGTGAGTTCTCAGGTGACTGTACAGTCCAATATGGGAATTACAATCTCTATCGCAGGTGGGTCAGACAGTGGTTGAAGGAAAGGGTAGGTGTGGAACCTAGTTTGCCGCACTGCCTGCGCTTGTTTTCTGCATGCTCTTGGCGACGAGACTCGAGGTGCTCAGCGCCCTCCCGGATGCTCTTCCTCCACTTAGGGCGGTCTTTGGCCAGAGACTCCCAGGTGTCGGTGGGGATATTGCACTTTATCAGGGATGCTTTGAGGGTGTTCTTGAAACGTTTCCTCTGCCCGCTTGGGGCTCACTTGCCATGTAGGAGTTCCAAGTAGAGCACTTGCTTTGGGAGTCGAATGTCGGGCATGTGAACAATGTGGCCCGCCCAACGGAGTTGGTCGAGTGTGGTCAATGCTTCAATGCTGGGGATATTGGCCTGATCGAGAACACTGACATTGGTGCATCTGTCCTCCCAGGGGATTTGCAGGATCTTGCAGAGACATCGTTGGTGGTATTTCTCCAAAGATTTGTAATGTCTTCTGTATATGGTCCACGTCTCTGAGCCATACAGGAGGACAGGTATCACTACAGCCCTGTAGACCATAAGCTTGATTCCAGATTTGAGGGCTTGATCTTCGAACACTCTCTTCCTTTGGTGACCGACTGGTGATGAACCTCATCATCAATGTCTACCCTTACTGACAGTCGGCTCCCGAGGTATGAAAAGTGATCCACCTTGTCCAAGGCCGAGCTGTGGATCTTGATGACTGGGGGGCAGTGCTCTGTGGTGGGATCAGGTTGGTGGAGGACCTTTGTCTTACAGATGTTTAGTGTGAGGCCCATGCTTTTGTATGCCTCAGTGAAGATGTTGATGATGACTTCTAGTTCAGCCTCTGAGTGTACGCAGACTCAAGCGTCATCTGCGTATTGTAGTTTGATGACAGAGGATGAGACAGTGTTGGATCTAGCCTGGAGGCGACGAAGTTTAAACAGGTTCCCACTGGTTTTATAATTTTGTTCTACTCCAGCGGGGAGCTTGTTGAGCGTGAGTTGGAGCATTGCAGCAAGGAAGATCGAGAAGAGGGTTGGCGCAATGACACAGCCCTGCTTGACTCTGGTCCAGACGTGGATTGGGTCTGTGGTTGATCCATTGGTCAGGATCATGGCTTGCATGTCATCATGGAGCATGCGGCGGATGGCGACAAACTTTTGCGGGCAGCCGAAATGGAGGTGGACGCTCCATAGTCCCTCCTGGTTAACAGTGTCAAAAGCCTTTTTAAGGTCAAAGAAGGTCAAGAGTTGGTGCTGTTCCCTGCATTTCTCTTGTAGTTGTTGCGCCATAAAGATCATGTCCGCTTTACCCCGTAGTGGATGGAATCCGCACTGTGACTCCGGGATAAGTTCCTTAGCCACAGAGAGAAGACGGTTGATGAGGAATCTACCGATGACTTTCCCAGTAGCTGACAACAGGGAGATTCCTCTGTAGTTGCCGCAGTCTGACTTGTCCCCTTTTTTAAAGATGGTCACGATTACTGTATCTCTGAGATCTCCCGGTATGCTCTCCTCCTCCCAGATGAGAGAGATGAGGTCATGCTTTCGTGCCAATAGTGCACAAAGTACAGGAGCCATCAGTACATAGATGCATCCAGGCACACACCCTATAACTTAGCAATTCATCAATGCAATCAAGAAGCAATTGTGGTGCTTTGATTACTTGGAAGAGACTTCACACTATGAGCTGGATAATGTATGCACAATCATTATGGTTTCCTGCCTACAGCATTACTTACCATCAACCCAGTGTCACCCTTATTGGTCTATTAAAAAGACTTATAACTTTCCATCGAGGAGAGAATCACTATGTATTGAACATGAAATATAACTAAGCTAAGGCTAATCTTCCTGAATCAGTAGACAATGGGGTAGCATTATCACAGGAGGTTAATGATACCATGATGACTGTCATTATGCTTTCTAATTAGGAATAGGGCATATAGTGGTTCTGCAACACGTGTGCAGAATTCTAATTAATCAATATCTGAGAATAAGTATCTATAGGATTAGAAAGTCAGAGCTACAACTAATTTTTTTTTTGATAGTTCCTGGGATTTGGGCAACGCTGGCAAGGCCAGCATTTATTGCCCATCCCTAATTTTCCATGAGAAGGTGGTGGTGAGCCGCCTTCTTGAACCGCTGCAGTCAGTGTGCTGAAGGTACTCCCACAGTGCTGTTTGGGAGGGAGTTACAGAATTTTGATCTGGCGATGATGAAGGAATGGTGTTATACTTCCAGGTCAGGATAGTGTGTAACTTGGAGGGGAACTTGGAAATGGTGGTGTTCCCAATGCACCTGCAGCCTTTGTCCTTCTAGTGGTGGAGAAGAGTCTAAGGACATGCTTGTAACATGGTTTGCTATGGTCACATGGCACTGAACCAGCTGAATCAGATGAAGTCTGCTAGTGCGGCTAGGATTTCCAACATAGTTTCCTGGATGGCTTGCAGGTTTCCCGGAATGGGGCTTGAATCTCCCGTGGTCTGAAACGAGCAGCACTGTGAAAACTTGGCGCTATTAATTACCTGCCACAGCAGCGACTCCACCCCATTCCCACACTCTGTGATGTCACAGGCTGCCTCCGCAGAGAACTCTCTGCTCGGTGATGTCAGCCCCCCGCCACCCCACCTTCCCCCCCCCCACTCGGCCCCCCGGTGCCATACAGTGCCAGTCTCAGCCTAGGCCTCGCAGGAAATGGGACTGTCTTGTTGCTGGGTACCTGCGGAGGAGACCGAGAGAGATGGAGCAGGTAGAGATGTGGGTCCAGGGTGAACAGGGAGTAGAGGCTGGGGGATTTAGTCTCGGGACAGGGAGAGGAGGTGACAGCATAATGGGAGTCTAAAGAGAGAGGTCGACGGGACTGGCACTTTTGAGAGAACGGAGAATGGAGGTCAGGGGGTCAGAGAAAAAAGCACTGCGGAATGGGGGTCTGGAGATTAAGGTTCGGGCAGGAGCGAGAGGGAGACTAGGGATGTGGATTGGGGGGATTATGGTTCAAGCAGGGGGATGAGGGAGCGGGAGAGAAGAGGATAGTGTGGGCGTGGGGCCTGCAGAGGCAGGAACAGAATTAGTAACACATTGAGTGGGAGAAGCACTGAAGGAAGAGCAGCCAATAAAGGGGTAAGTGAACCCTGGGGAATTTACAATGGGTAAACAACGCAAGAATCTTTCCACTGGTAAGCGAATGGAGAACAAGAGGACAGAGAGTGAGGATGCAGGCCATTCTAAAAAGGGAGGGTGAATAGCCAGTTGTTGTGGTGCGTATAGGTACCAACGATATAGGTAAAAAACGGGATGAGTTCCTACGAGATGAATTTACAGAGCTAGGAGTTAAATTTAAAAAGTTGGACCTCAAAAGTAGTAATCTCAGGATTGCTACCAGTGTCACATGCTAGTCAGAGTAGGAATCGCAGGATAGCTCAGATGAATTCGTGGCTTGAGGAGTGGTGCAGAAGGGAGGGATTCAAATTCCTGGGGCATTGGAACCGGTTCTGGGGGAGGTGGGACCAGTACAAACCGGACGGTCTGCACCTGGGCAGGACCGGAACCAATGTCCTAGGGGGAGTGTTTGCTAGTGCTGTTTGGGAGGAGTTAAACTAATATGGCAGAGGGATGGGAACCTATGCAGGGAGACAGAGGGGAATAAAATGGAGACAGAAGCAAAAGATAGAAAGGAGAATAGTAAAAGTGGAGGGCAGAGAAACCCAAGGCAAAAAACAAAAAGGGCCACTTTACAGCAAAATTCTAAAGGATCAAAGTGTGTTAAAAAGACAAGCCTGAAGGCTCTGTGCCTCAATGCGAGGAGTATTCGGAATAAGGTTAACGGATACGATGTGATTGGCATCACGGAAACATGGCTCCAGGGTGATCAAGGCTTGGAACTTAACATCCAAGGATATTCAGCATTAGGAAGGATAGACAGAAAGGAAAAGGAGGTGGGGTGGCGTTGCTGGTTAAGGAGGAAATTAATGCAATTGTAAGGAAGGACATTAGCTTGGATGATGTGGAATCGGTATGGGTGGAGCTACGGCATACCAAAGGGAAGAAAACGCTTGTGGAAGTTGTGTACATGCAACCGAATAGTAGTAGTGAGGTCGGGGACAGCATCAAACAAGAAATAAGGGATGTGTGCAATAAAGGTACAGCAGACTTCAATCTACATATTGATTGGGCAAACAAAACTGGTAGCAATGCGGTGGGAGGAGGATTTCCTGGAGTGTATTAGGGATGGTTTTCTAGACCAATATGACGAGCAACCAGCCAGAGAGCTGGCCATCCTAGACTGGGTGATGTGTAATGAGAAGGGACTAATCAGCAATCTTGTTGTGCGAGGCCCCTTGGGGAAGAACGAACATAATATGGTAGAATTATTTATTAAGATGGAGAATGACACAGTTAATTCAGAAACTAGGGTCCTAAACTTAAGGAGAGGTAACTTTGACGGTATGAGCCACGAATTGGCTAGATTAGACTGGCAAATGATACTTAAAGGGTTGACAGTGGATAGGCAATGGCAAACCTTTAAAGATCACATGGATGAACTTCAACAATTGTAGATCCCTGTCTGGAGTAAAAATAAAACGGGGAAGGTGGCTCAACCGTGGCTAACAAGGGAAATTAAGGATAGTGTTAAATCAAGGAAGAGGCACAGAAATTAGCCAGAAAAAGCAGCAAACCGGAGGACTGGGAGAAATTTAGAATTCAGCAGAGGAGGACAAAGGATTTAATTAAGAAGGGGAAAAGAGAGTACGAGAGGAAGCTTGCCCGAAACATAAAAACTGACTGCAAAAGCTTCTATAAATATGTGAAGAGAAAAAGGTTAGTGAAGACAAACATAGGTCCCTTGCAGTCGGATTCGGGTGAATTTATAATGGGGAACAAAGAAATGGCAGACCAATTGAACAAATACTTTGGTTCTTCTTCACAAAGGAAGACACAAATAACCTTCCGGATGTACTAGGGGACCGAGGGTCTAGTGAGAAGGAGGAACTGAAGGATAACCTTATTAGGCGGGAAATTGTGTTCGGGAAATTGACGGGATTGAAGGCCGATAAATCCCCAGGGCCTGATAGTCTACATCCCAGAGTACTTAAGGAAATAGTGGATGCATTGATGATCATTTTCCAACAGCCTATCGAATCAGGATCAGTTCCTATGGATTGGAGGGTAGCTAATGTAACACCACTTTTTAAAAAAAAGAGGGAGAGAGAAAACGGGTAATTGTAGACCGGTTAGCCTGACATCAGTAATGGGGAAAATGTTGGAATCAATCATTGAGGATGAAATAGAAACGCATTTGGAAAGCAGTGATAGGATTGGTCCAAGGATTTATGAAAGGGAAATCATGCTTGACAAATCTTCTGGAATTTTTTGAGGATGTAACTAGTAGAGTGGACAAGGGAGAACCAGTGGATGTGGTGTATTTGGACTTTCAAAAGGCTTTTGACAAGGTCCCACACAAGAGATTGGTGTGCAAAATCAAAGCAAATGGTATTGGGGGTAATGCACTGACGTGGATAGAGAACTGGTTGGCAGATAAGAAACAGAGTTGGGATAAACGGGTCCTTTTCAGAATGGCAGGCAGTGACTAATGGAGTGCTGCAGGGCTCAGTGCTGGGACCCCAGCTCTTTACAATATATATTAATGATTTAGATGATGAAACTGAGTGTAATATCTCCAAGTTTGCTGATGACACTAAACTGAGTGGCGATGTGAGCTATGAGGAGGATGCTAAGAGGCTGCAGGGTGACTTGGACAGATTAGGCGAATGGGCAAATACATGGCAGATGCAGTATAATATGGATAAATGTGAGGTTATCCACTTTGGGGGCAAAAACAAGAAGGCAGAATATTATCTGAATGGCGGCAGATTTGGAAAAGGGGAGGTGCAACGAAACGTGGGTGTTATAGTTCATCAGTCACTGAAAGTGGGCATGCAGGTACAGCAGACAGTGAAGAAGGCAAATGGTATGTTGGCCTTCATAGCTAGGGGATTTGAATACAGGAGCAGGTAGGTCTTACTGCAGTTGTACAGGGCCTTAGTGAGGCCTCACCTGGAATATTGTGTTCAGTTTTGGTCTCCTAATCTGAGGAAGGACGTTCTTGCTATTGAGGGAGTGCAGCCAAGGTTCACTAGACTGATTCCAGGAATGGCTGGACTGTCATCTGAGGAGAGACTGGATCAACTGGGCCTTTATTCACTGGAGTTTCGAAGGATGAGAGGGGATCTCATAGAAAAGTATAAGATTCTGAAGGGACTGGACAGGTTAGATGCGGGAAGAATGTTCCCGATGTTGGGGAAGTCCAGAACCAGGGGACATATTCTAAGGATAAGGGGTAGGCCTTTTAGGACTGAGATGACGAGAAACTTCTTCACTCAGAGAGTTGTTAACCTACGGAATTTCCTGCCACAGAGAGTTGTTGATGCCAGTTCATTGGATATATTCAAGAGTGAGTTAGATATGGCCCTTATGGCTAAGTGGATCAAGGGGTATGGAGAGAAAGCAGGAAAGGGGTACTGAGGGAATGATCAGCCATGATCTTATTGAATGGTGGTGCAGGCTTGAAGGGCCGAATGGTCTTCTCCTGCACCTATTTTCTTTGTTTCTATGTTTCTATGTTTCTCACTGGAAGAACCAAGGGTGATGGAAGAAGGTAGGTTTTTAAACTGAGCGCTATTAGACAAGTGGATATTGAGGCAGAGATTTGAACATAAATTAAACGGGAATGGGATATCTACAGTTAAAGGAAAAATATAAAAGTATCTGGGAGAAATGGGTTTAGAGGAGACAACATCAGCACAGGCACAGGGGCTGAATGGCCTGTAATTTATATCATTCTATATACATTCTATGAAAACTATCCTTTATTGAGTGCAAACCCAGGAAGTGGTTTAGGTGGTGCTGAACTGAATTTAGGATGCGGTGTCCCGAACAACATGCTCGTTGCCTTTTGCACGGTCTCTCAGTTTGGTTCGGACTGGGTTTAACGTGTGAAATTTAAGGAACTGGAAATATAGTTGGAAAGGAGAAATTTGCAGGGCTGTTGGGAACACGCAGGGGACTGGGACTAACTGGGTAGCTCTTTCAAAGAGCAGGCACGATGGGCTGAATAGCCTCCTTCTGTGTTGTATGGTTCGATGATTATATTAACGATCGGCTCTGACTGAGGCTCCGAGTTCAGAGTTGTCACCTTCACACAGAATATCAGTCCAAACTAGGGTTAGTCGGGAGGGAGATCGGGTTAGTTAAAAATGGCATTTTTGGGGAAATCCCTGTGGAAATTCTGCCCCTGAGTATTTTCATATCAAACTCTCCTGTCTCTCTATCTTACTGGGGAAGTTAGTCTATTCGTTGTAAATAGGTTAATGCCTCATTAAGATTTTGGACAATGTAATGTGATATGAATGCATTAAGTGTTCAAACAATAATTTCACACAGTGTAATTTGCAGGCTACTGTTACACTGAGGGCTTCAACTCTTACTGATCCTGGACGAGTAATCCAGAGGCCTAGAATAATGATCCGCAGACGTAAATTCACATACCTCCATGGCAGCTCGGGAATTTAAATTCAGCTAATAAAATAAGTCTGGAATAAAACTACGAAACTATTGGATTGTCATAAAAACCCAACTTGTTCACTAATTGACTTTATGGAAGGAAATCTGCTGTCTTTACCCGGTCTGGCCTATATGTGACTCCAGACCCACAGCAATGTGGTTGACTCTTAACTGCCCTCTGAAATGGCCTAGCAAGTCACTCAGTCACACCAAATTGCTGTGCCAAAGTCAGCACTGTAGGAATACCTTCACCACACGGACTGCAGCGATTCAAGAAGATGGCTCACCACCACCTTCTCAAGGGCAATTAGGGATGGGTAATAAATGCCGGCCTTGCCAGCGATGCTCACATCCCATGAATAAATAAATAAATAACTTAACTGTTTGATAATTATTGAGTTTCCAAAACCACTTCGTTTTGTATTTATTATGCTGGGCTTTGAGACTTGTGAAGATCATTTCATCTATTTTGAGTTAATAAGCTGATGAAATGAACATAACTTGAGTAGTCACAGTTAGAGCTAACCCCAGTGCTGGAGAGTTTGAAAGGTAATTCCCCAGGTTTTGTTTCTCAGGGAGCCAATTCTACTTTTGTACCTAGTAACCTGCATGGTGCATTCCTTCTATATATTCCTGCATGTGAATATTCGATTTTCGGAAGCTTTGTGGAAAAGTTTACTCTGGTGCTGATGTCAGGAATTGCTATAGCGGTAGTGTCGTATCAAACTGCGACTGGTACTGTGTACCCTGGGTGTATGTGTATCTTACATAAGGGTGAATATCTATCTGTAGTCCCCCATCAAAGTAGGAAATTTTTCCTACTACCTGAGAGCACAGTGACTCTTCAGCTTGAGCTTTAGAAATTTTATGGAATCTAATTGCAAAATTCCAAAAAAAGAAAACACTTGTGCCCAGGTCTCTGCTGCATACTTAGGCCTACATTTTGATCTTGAGTACTACGGAGGTAAATTTAATTTCTAGTGTTAGTGTAAAACATGTGATGTTGGATCAGACACTCATTGAACATCTCTCAAATGATCATTGGGAATGAAAATCGAGAGGGGTTAATCCAGTATCACTCATAGTTTACACAATTGCTGAAAGTCAAAATTATTCCCCGCCTGTTTTTGGATGGTACCAAGGTGGACAATAGAGAAAAGTTAGGCAGGAAGGTCTCTCAACGAATCTTGATTCTTAGAAATGGCCATTGGAATTTTCCTCCAAATCATTCCTTGGGAAATAATGCCTCAATAAAAGATACATTCGTCAAGCAGAGATGGTGCACCAGAGACGGAGGAAAGTAAAAGGTGTTCATTTAGAAGAATCTGAACAGGGAAGACTCCAGTAATGCAAAAGGGAGGCTGCTGCCTCAAACATTGCTGATGCTGACCGTATGGTGCTGCTGGACCAATTGATGGCCTGCCCCTTTAAGCGGCTGCAGTATATCAAACGCTTCAGCAGCTCTTGCTATCCCTCCTACTTGGAGACGGACTCCCAATCAGTAGCACTGATAGTGCCGGAAGCCTGCTGAGAATACGTAATAAACCCCATCCCAGAAAAATAAAATGGGGTCACAGAGGGGTCAGACCAGTGACCAGAAATCCTGCCCTACCCGACTTCCAGCAGGAACCGTGATGAAAGGAAACATCCATTTGAGTCAAAATAAATTGGGTTGTATTTTTCTCTATGTAGCAAATGTAAGAATTAATTCCATCTGTGTTGAATGAAGGGCATTTGTGTTACAAAATGCTGCCTGCAATAGATAGAATGAGTTGGCTCTGTGAAGGATTGGATATGGGGTCATGCCAATTAACAGAAACAGCTTGCATTTATATAGCACCTTTAATATAAGGCGCTACACAGGAGAGTGATCAAACAAAATTTGACACTGAGCCACATAAGACGTTATTAGGACAGGTGTCCAAAAGCTTGGTCAAAGAGGTAGGTTTTAATGAGCGTCTTAAAGGAGGAGAAAGAGGAAGAGACGGGGAGAGTATCAAGGAGGGAATTCCAGAGCTTACGGCCCAGGCAACTGAAGGCACAGCCAGCAATGGTGGAGCGAAGAAAATCGGGGATGCACAAGAGGCCAGAATTGGAGGAGCACAGAGTTCTGAGAGGATTGTAAAACTGGAGGAGGTTACAGAGATAGGGAGGGACAAAGCCTAGGAAGGATTGGTAAACAAAGAGGAGAATTTTACAATCGAGGCGTTGCCAGACCGAGAGCCAATCACTGGAAACTCAGCTGTGCCACTGTGGAGGAGCCGTGTGTGAAAGGTAGGAGGATAGCACGACAGGGATAGTCAGAGGAAAGCTCACTAATGAGCCACTCCTATATGGGCTTTAGGATTCGGGCTAGCTTTGCCAGAGGCCTGGAAGCAAGTCACATTCTAGCCCACTCTTGCCCACTCAGTTACATTTGTTGCAAGGTGTGGAGAAACCAAAGATAGGGGAAGAAGAAAATATATAAAACTAAAGCAATAACAACACTTGTGTGTAATGTTCCATCATTTAATTACATCATTAATCCATGAGAGAAAGATTTGCATTCATATCATCGGCTTATCAAGTCTTGGAAATGTCCCAAAGCACTGAGAATAAAGTAACCAGTTCTTCATCTAATTGCTGTTTGTGGGGTCTTGATTTGTGCAAAACGACTGCTGTGTTTACCTACATAGCAACAGTGACTGCATTTAAAATTTAAATCAATGGCCCAGAATTTGTGGTTGTAAGATGGTGAAACTGTCAGAGCTTGCCATCATTATTATGTGAATCTGACAGCAATTGCACATGCGCAGTTAAACGCGGATATCCGGAAATTGCTGTCAGTAATACCCTGCACTTCCACAGGGTGCGCTGTTACAGTTGTTGCAGATGCAATCAACACACAATCAGTGATTTGACGTGAACTTCAACTTTTAATGCACTATTCTCACTGTAAAAAACATTGAAAGTGTTAAGCTTTGTTAAATGAGTTGTAATTGAGTTTTTAACAGTGCACTGAGTCATAATTACTGCAGAACAACATCTCTAGCCCTGAGAAATGAATTTTATGAGTGCGGGGTGACATTCCCTGCATTCCATGATAAAAATGTCAGTTTTTTTAAATAATAAAAATTAATTTTTATGATTTAAAAAAAAATGTTGTTTATGATATTTCAGTTTCTACCTTAATCCCATGTGTTGGTCCCAATCTCTATTTCGCTTTCTGTAAAATAAATAAACTGAGAATGATGATCAGTGCTTTTTACTTCCTGGTTTGCTGTCTGTGATAATACTTCAATCTGATTGGTTGCTCAACCTGCTTAGAAACATAGAAACATAGAAACATAGAAACATAGAAAATAGGTGCAGGAGTAAACCATTTGGCCCTTCGAGCCTGCAACACCATTCAACGAGTTCATGGCTGAACATGCAACTTCAGTACCCCATTCCTGATTTCTCACCATACCCCTTAATCCTCCTAGTAGTAAGGACTACATCTAACTCCTTTTTGAATATATTTAATGAATTGGCCTCAACAACTTTCTGTGGTAGAGAATTCCACAGGTTCACCACTCTCTGGGTGAAGACGTTTCTCCTCATCTCGGTCCTAAATGGCTTACCCCTTATCCTAAGACTGTGACCCCTGGTTCTGGACTTCCCCAACATTGGGAACATTCTTCCTGCATCTAACCTGTATAAACCTGTCAGAATTTTAAATGTTTCGATGAGATCCCCTCTCATTCCTCTGAACTCCAGTGAATACAAGCCCAGTTGATCCAGTCTTTCTTGATATGTCAGTCCCGCCATCCCGGGAATCAGTCTGGTGAAACCTTCGCTGCACTCCCTCAATAGCAAGAATGTCCTTCCTCAAGTTAGGAGACCAAAACTGTACACAATACTCCAGGTGTGGCCTCACCAAGGCCCTGTATAACTGTAGTAACACCTCCCTGCCCCCGTACTCAAATCCCTTCGCTATGAAGGCCAACATGCCATTTACTTTCTTAACCGCCTGCTGTACCTGCATGCCAACCTTCAATGACTGATGTACCATGACACCCAGGTCTCGTTGCACCTCCCCTTTTCCTAATCTGTCACCATTCAGATAATAGTCTGTCTCTCTGTTTTTACCACCAAAGTGGATAACCTCACATTTATCCACATTATGCTTCATCTGCCATGCATTTGCCCACTCACCTAACCTATCCGAGTCACTCTGCAGCCTCATAGCATCCTCCTCGCAGCTCACACTGCCACCCAACTTGATTCCTTCACTGTTGCTGGATTCCACAGATCCTCTATAGATGGCACCAGATAGAAAGTCACAAAGGAATATGGGAAATCGATGTCACAGAGCCAGCTGAGTCTCTGTAGGCAGCTTTCCATGAGTGTTGTCCCTTCAACGTTGACCGTAAAATCCGGGCCATAGCGTGTGCGGCGCTTTGGTGCATCATGGGGGTGGCGGGGCTTGAACTTGGATTTTGTTGTGCCTGCTTTCCACAAAATGTCACAAATAAAAGAAAATGCCTTGAATTGGACCTGCGATGATTTATAAATGAGTTAGCATTGAAAAAACCACTAGCAACTACCAAAACGGCAGCATTCTCGCATATTACCATTGAATAGATACATTCAGGCAATTTTGCAGTCTGCTTATGATCTCTTAGCTAACTTAAAGTGGGGCCATGTAAATGGTTTTAGTATCCAGTGAGGATATATTGGGAGGAATGGACCCTTTTCTGGGGGTAGATAGTAACATTTATTGCTTCTGCCAAGCGTTTAATCAGTTTGCGTCAGGATTAATGCTATTTACAATCACTATTACAGATACTAAAATCAGCTGTGTGGTTGATAATGAAGAAGAAAGCTGCGGACTACAGGAAGATATCAATCAACTGGTCAGGTGGGCAGAACAGTGGCAAATGGAATTTAATCCAGAGAAGTGTGAGGTAATGCATTTTGGGAGGGCTAACAAGGAAAGGAAATACACATTAAATGGTAGGATGCTGAGAAGTGTACAGGAACAAAGGGATCCTGGAGTGCATGTCCACAGATCCCTGAAAGTAGCAGGTCAGGTAGAGAAGCTAGTTAAGAAGGCATACAGAATGCTTGCCTTTATTAGCCGAGGCACAGAATACAAGAGCAGGGAGGTTATGCTTGAACTGTATACAACATTAGTTAGGCGACAGCTGGAGCACTTTGTGCAGTTCTGGTCACCGTGTTACAGGAAGGACATGATTGCACTGGAGAGGGTACAGAGGAGATTTATGAGGATGTCACCGGGAGTTGAGAATCTAAGCTATGAGGACAGATCAGATAGGCTGGATTTGTTTTCATTGGAATAGAGAAAGCTGAGGGGAGACCTCATTGAGGTGTATAAAATTCTGAGGGGCCTCGATATAGTGGATAGAAAGGGCCTATTTCCCTTAGCAGAGGGATCAACAACCAGGGGGCATAAATTGAAAGTAATTGGTAGAGGGTTTAAGGGGATTTGAGGGGAAATTTCTTCATGCCGAGGGTTGTGGAGGTCTGGAACTTGCTGCCTGAAAGGATGGTAGAGGCAGAAACCCTCACCACATTTAAAAAGTATTTAGGTTGTGCACCTGAAGTGCCGTAACCTGGAGGGTTACGGACCTAGAGCTAGAAAGTGGGATTAGTCTGGATAGCCTCTTGTTGGCTGGCGCAGATATGATATGCCAAAAAGGCCTCCTTCTGTCCTGTAAATTTCTATGATTCTATGATTCTATGATCCTATCATTATCACCAGAAATGTCAGGTAAATACACCCATACTCAAGGTGCCTATCCTTGGGAATAAAATAGCATGACAGGTAATGTGACATTAGCAGCTTTTCAGCGATAGGGCTCAATATCCTGATGAGATGGCATCAACAACAGTTGTACTGCACAGAAGATTCCAGATAAAATGGTTGGTAAAATGCTTGTCAGCGAAGGTGATTGATGTCACATAGAGCGAGTTAAAAAAGGAAATGAGGAGCATAGAAATTTAATGAATATACATTAAGATTCTGGTGGAGTACAAAAGTGAGCGTGTATTGTGATTATCCAGAAATAAGGAACTTAAGATATCAGCGGCTGTTTGATGGGAAGTGTAATGTCTGTAACTTGTAATGTATGTAACTCCACCTGGTGGACATATTGTGTTACTGCAACTAAATGTTGAATAAAGGAGTCAGCTGACCAGAAGTTTCCGGAACTTCTGAGATGCTGTCTGCCATTATAAAAAGCTGTGTGTGCTGTGCTCTGTGCTCTTGGCGACGAGATGGGATTTTTCGGATGATATAAAGCTGAAATTTTGTTGGTGAAGGATTCAGCCAGCTGACCGAGAGACTTTGGAAGCTTCTTTGTCTTTGGAAATAGCTACAAAATCCAATGTAAAAAGAAATGAGCACACTGTCTGCACTGCAGAGACAAAATGGTGGCACCCATAGCAGTAATGGGTAATTTAGGTGAATATAAACACGATCAGGAAAGGTTTAAAGGTTTAAAAGTTATGTGGACCGGCTAGAAATGTACTTCACTGCAAATAATATAATCGAAGTTCCAGAGAATGCTGATCAGAACTGGACTGTGTTGGAACGTAAGAGTGATTTTCTTATCTGAAGCGGGTCCAGAATTGTATAAAATGCTGATAAATCTGCTTGTGCCTGACGAGCTAAAGGACACAATGCTTAAAGAGATTTAATAAAGCTGGAGCAGCACTACAACCTCAAACTGTTAGAAACTGCTGAAACTATTGTTTCTGTATATAAAATCAAAAGACTGATGAAGTTATCAGTGAGTACATTGTAGCATTGAAAAAGCTATCTATTCACTGTAATTTCGGAAACTTTCAAAACCGATCATTACGGGACCCTTTTGTACTTGGGATGAAAAATGATACGATCAGAAGAAAGTTATTGACGACAGATGACTTGACTTTTGAGATTGCTTGTCAGACAGTGAGGTCGATGGGCATGGCCAATCAATATTCCCGAGAATTTCATAATAATTACGGTCATCAGTCAACCGAGGTGAATCGCCTACAGATTCAAAGTAAAAGACGGTAGGGGCCCAAAGTCTCAGAAACTGGAAATTCTAACAGAGCACCAAAGTCGTGCTAAAGGTGCCTGGGACAACACACTGCTCAAAGTTGTCCAGATGTGAAGGCAGAGTGTTTCTTCTGCAGAAAGATGGGGCATCTTGCGAAGGCATGCTGACTGAAGGGTAAACCAGCTTTCAAAGCTATGAGTAGAAATCCCCAGAGACTACATAACATGGAAGAACAATAACAGGACGAGGGGATGTTAGAGTTACACATCATCAGGAGCACGAAGTTAATGGACGGCGATTCGAAAAGTATCAAAATCCACTTAGAATTTGCGGGATTCAAGATACCAATGGAATTCGACACAGGTGCATCCGTGAATGTAGTACTGGAGTCGCTGTACCTCGACAAGTTGCGTGATTTCCCATTGGTGAAATCCAAGATGGAGCTGAGATGCTACTCGGGAGAGAAAATTCCTGTGATAGGTCATATCACCGTACCGGTGAAATACAAGGATCAATTTCAGAACTTGCCTCTAATAGTAATGAAAGGAGACAAATCTGCCTTACTGGGAAGAAATTGTTTGAGATCACTGAAACTGGATTGGAGTGAGATTTTTCGTGCTGAAACGAGATTTGCATCAATGTATGATGTCATCAAGAGTTATCAAAGGTGTTCTGCGAAACCGGCAGTCCGATCCAAGGTGAGTGCCAGGGTACAGAAGGATGCTCGATCGGTTTACTGCAAGCCATGTTCTGTACCATATGCACTCAAGGAGAAAGTTGAGCAAGAGCTTAAATGTCTAGAGACTGAGAACATTATGTCTAAGATAGATCGATGTAATTGGGCTATACCCATTATTGTTGTACCTAAGTCCGATGGTAAGGTCAGATTGTGTGGTGATTATAAAGTAACCGTAAGCCAAGTTCGAGAGGGTAATGTCCCCAATACATTGCTGAATATTGAAGATTTTTTCACAACACTAACAGGTGGTCAGATTTTCTCAAAGCTGGATTTTACAAATGCCGACTTACAGCTTGAACTAGATGAGGAGTCCAAGTCATGCTTGACTATAAATTCTCAGCTAGGCCTATATCAATTTAATAGGCTACTGTTTGGAGCGTCTTCTGCCCCTGTCATGTTCCAAGGGGTGATGAACCAGATTTTGAAAGATATTGAAGGGGTAGTATGTTATTTAGATGACATACTAATTTCAGCACCAAATAGGCAAATTCATAATAACATATTGAATGAAATCCTCAAACGGCTAGAGAAGCACAGAGTATGAGTGTCTACTCGTAAGTGTGAGTTATTTCAAATCTCAGTGGAGTACTGAGGGTACGGGTAGGCAAAGATGGTTTACATCCAACCATGGGAAAACCGGGTGCAATTAGAAATGCACCCACTCCCAGGAATGTCACTGAACTTCGTTCATTCTTGGGTCTTTTGAATGATTATGGGAAGTTCCTACACAATTTGGCTGCAGTATTGCATCCACTGAATGAACTATTGAAAAAACAGGTCCATTGGAAGTGGTCAAAAGAATGTGATACAGCATTCAAGGATTGTAAAAACAAATTGGTAGAGAGCACCAGGTTTGTTCATTATGACATATCTAAGGAGATTAAGCTAGCATGTAGTGCCTCTCCGTATGGAGTTGGGGCAGAAATCTCTCATGTATTAAGTAATGGGGAGGAGAGACCAATTGCTTTTGCTTCACACACTCTCAGTGCCAGTGAGAGTAATTATGCGCAAATTGAAAGAGAAGCATTGGCATTAATTTTTGGGGCCAAGAAGTTTCACAAATACTTGTATGGTCGTAAGTTTACCATCGTTACGGACCATAAGCCCCTAACAGCAATCCTCCATCCAAAGTCCCCAGTTCCAACATTAGCTGCAACCCGAATGCAGAGATGGGCTTTGATTTTGTCAGCATATACAAATGATATTGAATACAGACGATCAGCTGATCACAGTAATGCTGATGCAATATCTAGATTATCTTCCCCATCACAAGTTATACCCGATAGGGAAGAAGTGTTTTATTTTTCATACATTGATGAACTGCCAGTCACAGCTGAAGAGATTGGTAGAGCAACCAAACGTGACCCAGTTACGTCAAAGGTGTATGATTATATTACAAATGGATGGCCAACCAGGTAACAGACAAAGATATACACCCATTCTTCATTCGTAGGAATGAATTATCAGTCAATTAAGATTGTATCATGTGGGGTGCAAGAGTGGTTACACCAAATAAATTATTAGGAGACCTCCATGACCAGCACCTGGGAATGTGCTTGACCAAGAGTTTTGCACACAGTTACTTATGGTGGCCAGGTCTTAATAAAGATATATAGTACATTGTGAGTCAGTGTATGACATATCAATCGGTAAGCAAGCAACAACCACCAGTACCATTGCAGCCATGGAAATAGCCTCCCAGGGTGTGGCAAAGGCTACATGTTGATTTTGCTGAGCTATAAGGACAACAATTGTTCATTGTAATTTGTAGCCATTCGAAATGGGTCGAGGTGTTTCCAATGTGGAAAATAACAATAAGTAAAACGTTAGATATTTTGCAAAGTTTATTTTCTTCATTTGGGCTCCCAGAAAAAATTGTTTTGGATAATGGACCACAATTCCATTCATAAGAATGTGCACAGTTCACGAGCAAAAATGGTGTGAAACATACCAAGGTTCCACCGTACTATCCTGCTTCGAATGGTGCAGCAGAGCGCACTGTACAAATTGTAAAATGTGCCCTCATAAAACAAATGTTCTATCCAAATCCAAAGAAATGGCAGTTGTCATTGGATCACAAATTGGCTAATTTTCGAATTACGTATCGTAATACTCCTCATGCAACTACTGGTAGAACACCAGCAGACTTGTTCCTAAAACGACAGCCACAAACCAGATTCTCGTTGTTAAAACCTAATTTGGCACAATCCGTTGAAGAGACACAATTAAGACAGAAAGATAATCATGATAGAGGTAGTGTAAAAGAGAGAGGGTGAAGAACCATCACCATAAATGGTTAAAGTGGTTACTAGGAAGAGTGGTGAAGATATGTGGTCCTCGCACATATTTGGTCAAGATGTTTGATAATGGACAGGTTAGGTTTGTTCACATTGATCATATTTTACCTACAGACATGGAAGGAGTTGAAGGTGAGAATGATTCAATTATTTTTCACTCATCAAATAATTTTGATACACCAGCAGCATATCCTGCATCTGGTGTACTGGAAACAAATCCAAGAGAAAATCAGATTTTAATTCTGAGTCCGAGTCAGAAAAACAAACAGTGTAAAATTATATTGAGTTCAAATGAAAATCAAGGAAATCCCGTGGAGAAAAACTTTCCTCAGGATCAGCCTCGAATGAGTTTAAATTCTATACCATGTTTGCAAGGTTCTGTTCGAGAGCGGACGCATCCTCTTCAAAACAGAAAACAAGTGGTTAGGCGTAAATTGTAAATATGGCAAAATAAGTCCATATCCTTTGTTATGTATAAACATGCAAGTTTTATATGATGATTGATGTTATGATAACTACTTCATTAAGGAGGGAGTAGTGTAATGTCTGTAACTTGTAATGTATGTAACTCCACCCAATGGATGTATTGGGTTACTGTAACTGAAGGTTGCATAAAGGAGTCAGCTGTCCAGAAGCTTCCGGAACTTCTGAGATGCTGTATGCCATTATAGAAAGCTGTGTGTGCTGTGCTCTGTGAATATATCACAGGCACGATAAACACTGGTGGGATTGCGGTAAAATCGTTTATGAAATTAAGAGCAAAATTAACCTGCTCACATAAATCCCACTGCAAATGTGACTTTGTGACAGTGCTGTGTCTCAAAGATCAAGCAACCCAATGCAGATATAATGCTTGGCATCTGCCGTTATTGCCTTGTAACCATGTCGTTACTAGGGACGGCATGATTATAGTACTTACGGAGATTATTTATATCTTGACTTTATTCCAGTATATAATTAATTCTCACTTGTCTTGAGTTTTCCCCTGCATTTCTCTGTGTTTGCAGAGTTCTAAGATGCATTTTACATTCAGCGCAGATTAGTTTTATTACTGTTTTCACAAAAATATGTTCAGCACTTAATTCATTATTTGGTGATTCATTATTTCAAGAAAATCTCTTTCTCTTCCCATATATTTTATTTCTCAGAAGGACACTTTACAATAGGATTATTGGAGACGCTACCTTTATTAGGCGTAAATATATATATATTGGATTTCTTTTATATTTAATTTCAGGTTGAACTCCTAACTACTTTCTGATTGGATTGAGCTGCTACTCATGCCTCTGAAATGCAACAGAATGCATATTGATTGCAGTATTCTGTTTTCCCTTTCACCAGGAGTATCAGTTAATCACCTTATCCAGTCAGAACAGTGCTCACTTCAGAAAGTGCGCAAAATAGTTGATCAATTTTGTACAGGAAGTCCCAGAATGTATGTCTACCTGCAGAGTTAAAGGTTTTTCAAGGTCACTGATGCACCATAAAAATGAAAGTCAACTTGTTTTTCAATGCATTGGACTCTACATCATGGTCTCGTAGGATAAGCAAAATAAGTAATGTATTTTGGCATCACCATCAATTTAAGCATATCAGTAGTTTCCTGGACCACTATATCAATCAGGCCATCTGTCAAGATCAGTCCACATTTATTGCCATTCTGCAAATGGGGTGCTATTTTAATCTACTGTGTTACCTGGACCAGAAAAGACGTCAATGCTTTCACACGTCAAACTGTCAAGTTAATGTGTCTTAAGAAAGGTTATCTTACAAACGTAGAATTACAGAAACACCTTAGACCAATTTTAGTTTTTAAAATATCTTGATGGTTCTGCTCCAGTGAGATAGGCAGACATGCAATTCGGAAGCTCAATCATATCACTGTCATCAATAATGTTTCATACCTCTATTCCCAGGATGGAAGAACATCCATGCAAAAGTAGTCAGAGTTGAACAAATAATGAGGGGAGGAATTGCAAATGAATCTAGTTTCTCATTGAAGAGAAATTGTCGAAAAAAAACCTAATTCCTAATTTACATATTATCAACGACCCTGCAGCATTAAATGGTCAGAGCTGGTTTGTGGATTAATAGATGCAACAGAAGAACGTTTTAGATGTTTTTTAGGAACAGGAAAAGGCTATTAGGCCTGCAGGCCTGTTCCCCTCGATAAGTGAACCTACAGCAACTCACCCTCTCACCATATTGCTTCCAAAATATGTCAGATTACATCTTGAACCCATCAAGCTCCCTGACTGCCACCTCAGGATAAGTCCAGAGCTACAGAACCTTGGTGTGCTGGTTAAACTGAAGCTCCGCTTCCTTCTTTATAATTTGATTTATTACCAAGAATGGTTTCCTTTGCTTCTGAAACGGTTCCCAGTTCCAACCTTACCTCTCCCCGATTGCTGCCAAAACACTAGATCTTGCCTATCACTTACCGCCTTCCTGGTTCAATGCTCTCTTTGATGGCCTCCCTATCTCCACTCTCCACAAATTGCAACTCACCCAGAATGCTATAAGTCATGTTCTCTCCTGCATGAAGTCCACACCTCCATTCTCATCTTCCCATGCCTGGACAAATTGATTTTAAGATCAAA